>NC_053037.3:178420359-179670359 GCF_002575655.3 Aegilops tauschii subsp. strangulata
TTAATCACTGAAGCTGAAGAAATGTGTAAAGTCATACGTGATAATCTCAAAGCCGCGCAATCGCGCCAGAAGAGCTACTATGATAGTAAGCACCGTGATTTGGCTTTCGAGATCGGAGACCATGTCTACCTCCGCGTCTCTCCAATGAAAGGCACTCGTCGCTTCAGTATCAAAGGGAAGCTTGCCCCTAGATACGTGGGCCCTTTCAAGATCATTGGCAAAAGAGGCGACCTCGCCTATCAACTTGAGCTTCCTTCCAACTTCGCGAACGTGCACGATGTGTTCCACGTGTCACAGCTCCGCAAGTGCTTCAAGACGCCTGAGCGCACTATCGACTTCGAAGAGATTGACCTCCAAGAAGATTTGTCTTATCATGAGCACCCCGTTGCTATTCTTGAAGAAACTGAGCGCAAGACTCGCAACAAGTCTATCAAATTCCTGAAAGTGAAGTGGTCGCACCATTCCGACCGGGAAGCCACCTGGGAACGCGAGGACCATCTCCGTTCCGAATATCCGGAGTTCTTTCAGTCCTAGATCTCGGGACGAGATCCTCTCGTAGTGGTGGAGTGTTGTAACACCCCGCATGTAACTTGCCATATTTGTAACTCCGACTCTTGCCATTTTCGGCTTTGTGTTATGATTTTCCCTCCGTTGTCGGGTTTTGTCTTTCGTTTTGTATTTTGTCATGTCATGCATTTTCATATCATGTCATCATGTGCATTGTATTCGCATACGTGTTCGTCTCATGCATCCGACCATTTTCCCCGTTGTCCGTTTTCCAATCCGGCGCTCCTATCTCCTCCGGTGCACCCCTCTTGTTTTCTTTCGTGTGCGTGTGTCAAACTTTCTCGGAATGGACCGAGGCTTGTCAAGTGGTCTTCTTATACCACCCGGAGACTACCGGTCAAGTTTCGTTCCATTCGGAGGTCAAGTCTCAGATTTCATCAGCAAGTGCTTATGTTCCCGATGCGATAACTTCCTGCATGTAGCTCCGATTCACGCGTATAATATGTTAAATTGTTCAACTCGTGATGCTCTTCGTTTTGTTCAATTGAACCATGTTCCGTAGAGGACATCTTGATGCCCAAATCTTTGTTGGAAGAGGGCTAGTTGCTGTTATTCTCTGGTTCTTAGCAGAACTTGGAGATTTGTCATTTTTGTATCATTTATTCTGAGCATCTTTTGAGCATGAGCTCTACATGTGTTTTGAAGTATGCCATGCCATCTTTCCAGCGGTATAGTCCATGTATTTTTGTGATCTCTGTGGTGACTAGCACAAACATGCAAAGTAGGCCCCGTAATATTTCTGATTTCAGGGACTTAGTGATTTCTCTAAGTCCTTGTCTGCTGTAATTTTGTTGCCATGTAAACTTGATGCTACAGAGATATCCATGCATATTTTGGAGATGTTCAGTAAGGATGTTTTGTAGCTATAGTTGTAATTGATCCATTACTGCAATTGTTTGCAATTATGGAGTGCCATAGCATGACTCAATCTTGCTCTACTTTTGTTATAAAATATTTCTTGCAGATTCTTAACATGATATGCATTTTTGCCAAGCTTATTGTAGTTGATCCATACATGCTATGCAATTTTTCTTGCCATGGATAGCTTCATAAACATGCCATCTTGCTGTAGGTATGCTTGGTTTGTCATGCATTTCTCTGTAGTGAGTGCATCAAGCTCACAAAGAGGCCTACATATTAATATTTCTGCCATGCTCAGTTTTCTGCTAAGTCTGAAACCTGATAACGAAACTTGCTATGTTTACATGCTTGCCACCATATCTTCTGGTCTTTTTGGGCTTATGGTCAGTAAGGGACTTTTGTCATGTGCTTTTAGTAGAACACTACCATTCCTTGTTTTGCTATGTTAAGTTCCTGTAGCATGTTGATTTCGTGCTCTGAACATTGCTACGTGATGCTGTTTTCTGCCATGTCCAGTTTTTCACCAAGTCTGTGAACCTGTAATCTTTTGCACTTTTGTCATGCTTGTTTGAGCTTGATATGTTGTGAACTAGCAGTAGCTCAGTGTTCATCTTTTGTCAAGCATCTCCTGTAGATTACTGCCATGTGCTTTGTTGCTATGTTGGGGTGCTGTAGCATTGCTACTTGTTGCATTTTAAGTGCTATCTTGCTGTTTATCGCAGATTCGTGTCATTCTTGTTTTGCTTGCCATTTGCAAACCGTGCATCCGATTCCGGTGATCTTTATATCGATTTCGACCGAAATCACCTCATCTTTCCAGTGGCACGCTTGGTTTGCCAAGTTACTGCCATGTTCATCATTTTCCTTCCGGAGCACGCATATGCATCGCATATCATATCTTGCATATCATACATGTTTTGCATCATGTTGCTTGCGCATTTCTCGTTGTTGATTGTGGTTCCGTTTGTTTGTGTTCTTGTCTTGGGTAGAGCCGGGAGACGAGTTCGTGAACGAGGAACCTGTCGAGTACGCTTACGAGGATCAAGCTTTCGACAACTCTGAGAATCTTGCAGGCAAGATGACCACCCCTCGAAATCACTTCTATCTTTGCTTTGCTAGTTGTTCGCTCTATTGCCATGCTCCGCTACCTATCACTTGCTATATCATGTCTCTCATTTTAGCCATGTCAGCCTCTAACCATCCTCTCCTAGCAAACCATTGTTTGGCTGAGTTACCGCTTTTGCTCAGCCCTTCTTATAGCGTTGCTAGTTGCAGGTGAAGTTGAAGTTTGTTCCATGTCGGAACATGGATATGTTGGGATATCACAATATCTCTTATTTAATTAATGCATCTATATATTTTGGTAAAGGGTGGAAGGCTCGGCCTTATGCCTGGTGTTTTGTTCCACTCTTGCCGCCCTAGTTACTGTTATACCGGGATTATGTTCCTTGAGTTTGCGTTCCTTACGCGGTCGGGTGATTTATGGGACCCCCTTGACAGTTCGCCTTGAATAAAACTCCTCCAGCAAGGCCCAACCTTGGTTTTACCATTTGCGACCTATACCTTTTTCCCCCGGGTTTTCTAGAGCCCGAGGGTCATCTTTATTTTAAACCCCCGGGCCAGTGTTCCTCTGAGTGCTGGTCCAAACTAGAGCCCTGTGCAGCGCCACCTTGGGGAAACTCGAGGATTGGTTTTAGTTGTACGGACTGCTCATCCGGTGTGCCCTGAGAACGAGATATGTGCAGCTCCTATCGGGATTTGTCGGCACATTCGGGCGGCTTTGCTGGTCTTGTTTTACCATTGTCGAGATGTCTTGTAAACTGGGATTCCGAGATTGATCGGGTCTTTCCGGGAGAAGGTTTATCCTTCGTTGACCGTGAGAGCTTATGATGGGCTAAGTTGGGACACCCCTGCAGGGTATTATCTTTCGAAAGTCGTGCCCGCGGTTATGAGGCAGATGGGAATTTGTTAATGTCCGGTTGTAGATAACTTGTCACTTGACCCAATTAAAATACACCAAGTGCGTGTGTAACCGTGATGGTCTCTTCTCGGCGGAGTCCGGGAAGTGAACACGGTCTGAGTTATGTATGACGTAAGTAGGTGTTCAGGACCACTTCTTGGTCATTTCTAGATGACGTCCGTTCCGTCGCTTCTCTTCTCGCTCTCATTTGCGCAAGTTAGCCACCATATATGCTTTTGCCGCTGCAGCTCCACCTCTTTGCACCATTCCCCCCTTTAAGCTTAAATAGTCTTGATCTCGCGGGTGTGAGATTGCTGAGTCCCCGTGACTCACAGATTCTACCAAAACAGTTGCAGGTGCCGACGATGCCAGTGCAGACGATGGCGTCGATCTCAAGTGGGAGTTCGACGAGGAACGTGGTCGTTATTATGTGTCTTTTCCTGATGATCAGTAGTGGTGCCCAGTTGGGACGATCGGGGATCTAGCATTTGGGGTTGTCTTATTTTCATCTGGATTTTGACCGTAGTCGGTCTATATGATTGTATTTTGGATGATGTATGAATAATATTTATGTATTGTGTGAAGTGGCGATTGTAAGCCAACTCTTTATCCCATTCTTGTTCATTACATGGGATTGTGTGAAGATGACCCTTCTTGCGACAAAACCACTATGCGTTTATGCCTCTAAGTCGTGCCTCGACACGTGGGAGATATAGCCGCATCGTGGGCGTTACAGATATGTTTCTCGATTATGGAAGTGACAAAAGGCTCGTCGTAAAAGGTTACGTCGATGCAAGTTTTGACACTAATCTAGATGACTCTAAGTCTCGGTCTAGATACATATTGAAAGTGGGAGCAATTAGCTAGAGTAGCTCCATGCAGAGCATTGTAGACATAGAAATTTGCAAAATACTTACGGATCTGAATGTGACAGACCCGTTGACTAAAATTATCTCACAAGCAAAACATGATCACACCTTAGTACTCTTTGGGTGTTAATCACATAGCGATGTGAACTACATTACTGACTCTAGTAAACCCTTTGGGTGATGGTCACATGACGATGTGAACCATGGGTGTTAATCACATGGTGATGTGAACTATTCATGTTAAATCACATGGCGATGTGAACTAGATTATTGACTCTAGTGGAAGTGGGAGACTGAAGGAAATATGCCCTATAGGCAATAATAAAGTTATTATTTATTTCCTTATATCATGATAAATGTTTATTATTCATGCTATAATTGTATTAACCGAAAACATAATACATGTGTGAATACATAGACAAACAAAGTGTCACTAGTATGCCTCTACTTGACTAGCTCGTTAATCAAAGATGGTTATGTTTCCTAGCCATAGACATAAGTTGTCATTTGATTAACGAGATCACCTCATTAGGAGAATGAGGTGATTGACTTGACCCATTCCGTTAGCTTAGCACCCGATCGTTTAGTATGTTGCTATTGCTTTCTTCATGACTTATACATGTTCCTCTGACTATGAGATTATGCAACTCCCGTTTACCGGAGGAACACTTTGTGTGCTACCAAACGTCACAACGTAAATGGGTGATTATAAAGGTGCTCTACAGGTGTCTCCAAAGGTACTTGTTGGGTTGGCGTATTTCGAGATTAGGATTTGTCACTCCGATTGTCGGAGAGGTATCTCTGGGCCCACTCGGTAATGCACATCACTATAAGCCTTGCAAGCATTGTGACTAATAAGTTAGTTGCGGGATGATGTGTTACGGAACGAGTAAAGAGACTTTCCGGTAACGAGATTGAACTAGGTATCGAGATACCGACGATCGAATCTCGGGCAAGTAACATACTGATGACAAAGGGAACAACGTATGTTGTTATGCGGTCTGACCGATAAAGATCTTCGTAGAATATGTGGGAGCCAATATGGGCATCCAGGTCCCGCTATTGGTTATTGACCGGAGAGGTGTCTCGGTCATGTCTACATAGTTCTCGAACCCGTAGGGTCCGCACGCTTAAAGTTACGATGACAGTTTTATTATGAGTTTATGTATGTTGATGTACCGAAGGAGTTCGGAGTCCCGGATGAGATCGGGGACATGACGAGGAGTCTCGAAATGGTCGAGACGTAAAGATCGATATATTGGACGACTATATTCGGACTTCGGAAAGGTTCCGAGTGATTCGGGTATTTTTCGGAGTACCGGAGAGTTACGGGAATACGTATTGGGCCTTATTGAGCCATACGGGAAAGAGAAAAAGGGCCTCAAGGGTGGCTGCACCCCTCCCCTTGGTCTGGTCCGAATTGGACTAGGGAAGGGGGGCGCCCCCTTCCTTCCTTCTCTTTTTCCCTTCCTCTTTTCCTATTTCATATGGGAGGTGGAATCCTACTAGGACTAGGGAGTCCTAGTAGGACTCCACACTTGGTGAGCCCCCTCCTAGGGCCGGCCTCCTCCTCCCTTGCTCCTTTATATACGGGGGCAGGGGGCACCCCAGAGACACAACAATTGATCCTTGAGATCTTTTAGCCGTGTGCGCGCCCCTCCACCCACCGTGGCGCCGGCCCCCGTGCGTTTGGCTGCACCCACCACGCCCGTGCGCGCCCCTCCACCCACCGCGATGACGGTCCCCGTGCGTTTGACTGCACCCGCCGCGCCCGTGCCCGTGCCCCCCCCCCTCAGCGGCATGGGACGCTGCCATCGACCGCTACCTCTCAGCGGCGCCAGTTGACGTCCTCCCGCGCCCCGCCCGTCGATCGCGCGACGACATGATGTTTGATTTACAAGTGAAGAACATTTTGTGCTGCCTTGAAGACTTCAACAACGGCGTCCCGGAGGACGATAATGACAACGACGGCGCGGCACGCCGCCTCCGCCGCCACCGGAAATAGTTTTTTGGGGTTTAATACTGTATCTCAAATTCTCGATCATATGAATATAAATTTGCAGTGTGACTGAATGAAAGATATGGTTTGAACGAACTTGCGTTTTCTCTCTTAATGTACAGACTTATCAAACGTTTTTCTTTTGAAAAAAACGTCAACGGTTTTTAAATATAAAACACTCATCGCAAACATTTTAGTTAGGCCACCCGTATGCAAACCGACAGCTTCCCCAGGAAGCCAAGGGAAAATGTGCCGAGTAGGATTTCTGCATCCCTTCAACGCAAACGGTTGTTTTGCATGACCCGTGTGCAACCACGTACAAACAATTGGGTAAGATTTGCATATCTGTCATTTTGGGTATGTTGCCATTTCTCAAACTAGAAAGATTGACATTTGTTTATCTAGTAACATTGTCATTTGTCAACCTTGTAACACTGCGATTTGTCAAAATATGCAGCTACAAATCTCTAGAACTATCTAATTTTTGCAACTAAAATCAGTAGCACTGTTCATATGGACACCACTAGCAGGCGTGAGTTCACGGACGCATATGCAAATGTACCATTGATTACATACAACAAGTCATCAACCCACAACGGCAACGAGGATACACATTGGATTATAGATCATTTCCAACTAAACATTCTAGTAAAGTTTTTATCACACAACAAATAACAAAGCAATGAAATGAACTTCAGCTCAACCACTCGTCAGCGTTGGCAACGCTTGCTTTGAACCAGAAGTGATTCTCTGGGAAGGGCCAGCTATTGTCAATCTCGAGACCAACGCATGACTGATCATCGAGGCTAAAGCGGCCTATGTCAGGACCCATATTGGGACGGTAGGGAAGCATAGTAATGTCTGAGGTATAGATACATTTGCTTCTCATAAATGGTAGTAATGTTGTGTCAACATCAGCTGGATCGCCTTCCACCATCATTGGATAGTTTTGTCCAAGGAAGAGCGAGTTTCCTCCAAGACTTTCAATACTGAACCAGGGAGAAGGTGTTGGCGCTAGTACACTAGTATCCATCCCGAATACCCTGCAACGGATGTTGGAATAGGTCCGGAGAGTGCGACCATATGAGACAACACCTGCTTCCTTAGTAACATCAGCAGTGCCCCGTATACAGACAAGAAGAGGTGATCCATCAGAATAAGTTGCCAGGCACCACTGAGTATATGGGTCCTGCTCGTCCTCATGCTCGTGAATAAAATTTTCAAGTATAGGTGGTGGAATGTTCACAGGACCTTGGAAACACAAGAAGGTTAATTAGTAAAGGGAAACTAGCTAACCCGCATGCATATGGACGAAACAATTATAATTATGGTGGAAGACAAACGTACCAAAATCATAAGGATTCGATGCAAAAACAGTGCCACGAGTTGTGGCAGCAAACACAAGACCCTCGTATTGGATTGCATCACAGTACTCATCCATGTATAGAAACTGATTTTTGAGCAATATCCATCGAGTCGAACCATGCAGGACGGCAACAAGCTTGTCGAAGATAGTGACAACATAAGCATTCCTATAACCCCAAGAGCAGTTGGGAACTCGACAAATTGCTATCTTCCGTAGACGACGGTCAACATGATCGTATGAACTCACGTAGAATACCGGTGCTCAACCTCTGGGCAGTCGTCTGAGATTTCTCGAAGTGGAACCCGGTGACGAGTGTACACATTCACAAGTTCCCACTCGCAGTTGTACCCAATATAAACAACACAATCTCCATTTGCGCCTGCCCAAGCCTTGCCCTCAAGCGATGGCATCTTAACATCATACGTATCATTATCAAGCGGCTCAACTTACACAAGGTGAGGCTTCCCTCGTCCCCACGCCAGTCAGCAGGGTCACGACGAAGAAGATAGGGGAGATCAAACCGCTCCTGGACCCTTGGGTTCCTTTTAATGATGTTATTAGTTGAGTCGAGAATGGTCTTGAATGAACCTGCCATGCTAGCCGAGGTGATGACGTCGCACCGATCAATGAGTTCCTCCACCGCGTCATCATTCAGATCGGGGCAAGAATAATGGGGTTGTTTCCGGCTTGTTCCCTCCATGGAGAAGACAATCAAACAATGGCAGAAGGAAGGGTGAAGGCAAATGGAGGAGGGAGGAAGAGTTAGCGTGCGACAGCAGTTCCAAATCGGGAGGGAAAGGCGAAGATTCGGTGGACGGTTACCACGGTACACGAAGAGGCGCCTGGGGAGTGAACGGTTGCCACAGAGGTCACACACTGACGACAAGGACCGAGTGAACCGCATGCAATCCCATCGCACAACACACACGTCTTGTTAAGTTGAACCGTTGCTTTTCTCTTGTGTCAACGCAAACAGTTCATCCGAGTGAACCGCATGTCGTATATTGCACACACCTTAATCTGGCTGACCGTTTCTTTTGTGTTGCCTAATCACAAACAGTTCATCCGAGTGAACCGTAAGCTGTATATCGCACACACCTTCATCTGGCTGCCCGTTTCTTTTGTGTTGCCTAATCACAAACAGTTCATCCGAGTGAACCGTATGCTGTGTATCGCACACGCCTTCATCTGGCTGCCCGTTTCTTTTGTTCCTTCTCATCGCAAATAGTTAATTGAACTGAATCGTATGCCCTTCATCGCACACGCAACTAAAATCTGAACCGTGTTTGATGCATCCTCCATCGCAAACGTTTTCACCCTTTTTGACGGTTTTCATACACCACCGTTTGTGATTATTGCATCGCACACAGTTTCTTGAAGGGTCTCTAATCGTAGTGTCGCGTTAGCAGCATCCTGCAGTAGTGTAGGCTAAACCACTGTTTTCTCTTTGATTCCACATCGGGCACCAGCGGCGACTGGTGTTGCGGTATAGGCGATTAGTGACCATCAACTTGTCCATCTTCATAGCCTCCACCACTGTGGATGATATTGATCATCGCATCGTCACCTCCCACCGTCAAACTTGGGAAGCATTCCGCTGAATAGTGACTGGGGGACTCAGCGAAGTCACTGTTGTGTTTGACGATGTACAATGGAGGCACGTCAGAGTTGAAGGAGGTGACAGAATGGTGCGAAGATTGCAACATGGTCGGCTGATCATACTGGGAGATCATGTAGAAGTATGAAGGCTTGTACTAGGTGGCCTAGGGCGATAATTGCCTCGACGGCCCCACCATGATAGTGAAGGAAATATGCCCTAGAGGCAATAATAAAGTTGTTATTTATATTTCTTATATCATGATAAATGTTTATTATTCCTGCTAGAATTGTATTAACCAGAAACTTAGTACATGTGTGAATACATAGACAAACAGAGTGTCACTAGTATGCCTCTACTTGACTAGCTCGTTGAATCAAACATGGTTAAGTTTCCTAGCCATAGACATGAGTTGTCATTTGATTAACGGGATCACATCATTAGAGAATGATGTGATTGACTTGACCCATTTCGTTAGCTTAGCACTTGATCGTTTAGTATATTGCTATTGCTTTCTTCATGACTTATACATGTTCCTTTGACTATGAGATTATGCAACTCCCGAATACCAGAGGAACACTTAGTGTGCTACCAAATGTCACAACGTAACTGGGTGATTATAAAGGTGCTCTACAGGTGTCTCCGATGGTACTTGTTGAGTTGGCATAGATCGAGATTAGGATTTGACACTCCGATTGTCGGAGAGGTATCTCTGGGCCCTCTCGATAATGCACATCACTATAAGCCTTGCAAGCAATGTGACCAATGAGTTAGTTGTAGGATGATGCACTACGGAACGAGTAAAGAGACTTTCCGGTAACGAGATTGAACTAGGTATTGAGATACCGACGATCGAATCTCGGTCAAGTAACATACCGATGACAAAGGGAACACCGTATATCGTTATGCGGTCTGACCGATAAAGATCTTTGTAGAATATGTGGGAGCCAATATGAACATCCAGGTTCCGCTATTGGTTATTGACCGGAGACGTGTCTCAGTCATGTCTACATAGTTCTCAAACCCGTAGGGTCCGCACGCTTAACGTTCGGTGACGATCGATATTATGAGTTTATGTGTTTTGATGTACCAAAGGTAGTTCCGAGTCCGGGATGTGATCACGGACAAGACGAGGAGTCTCGAAATGGTCGAGACACAAAGATTGATATATTGGATGACTATATTCGGACACCGGATGAGTTCCGGGGGTCACCGGATAATTATCGGAGTGTCGGGGGGTTATCGGAACCCCCGGGGGAACTAATGGGCCAACATGGGCCTTGTGAGAGCGAGAGGAGGTGGCCTTAGGGCTGCCCCCCCCCCCCTTTGAGGAGTCCGAATTGGACAAGGAGGGGGCGGCGCCCCCTCTTTTCCTCCCTCTCTCCCTCTCCTTCCTTCCCCCTTCCTCCTCCTCGTTGGACTAGGAAAGGGGGAGTCCTACTCCTACTAGGAGGAGGACTCCTCCCCTCCTTGGCGTGCCCAAGGGCCGGCCGGCCTCCCCCCTTGCTCCTTTATATACGGGGCAGGGGGCACCCTAGAACACAACAACAGAACATTGTCTTAGCCGTGTGCGGTGCCCCCCTCCACCATAATCCACCTCGGTCATATTGTTGCAGTGCTTAGGCAAAGCCCTGCGCCGGTAGCTTCATCATCACCATCATCACGCCATCGTGCTGACGAAGCTCTCCCTCGACACTCAGCTGGATCGAGAGTTCGTGGGACGTCACTGAGCCAAACGTGTGCAGATCGCGGAGGTGCCGTACTTTTGGTACTAGGATCAGTCGGATCATGAAGACGTACGGCTACATCAACCGCGTTGTCATAACGCTTTCGCTTATGGTCGGTCTACGAGGGTACATGGACTACACTCTCCCCTCTCGTTGCTATGCATCACCATGATATTGCGTGTGCATAGGAAAATTTTGAAATTACTGCGTTCCCCAACAGTGGCATCCGAACCAGGTTTATGCGTAGATGTTATATGCACGAGTAGAACACAAGTGAGTTGTGGGCGATATAGTCATACTCCTTACCAGCATGTCATACTTTGATTCGGCGGTATTGTTGGATGAAGCGGCCCGGACCGACATTGCGTGTACGCTTACGCGAGACTGGTTCTACCGACGTGCTTCACACACAGGTGGCTGGCGGGTGTCAGTTTCTCCAACTTTAGTTGAATCGAGTGTGGCTACGCCCGGTCCTTGTCGAAGGTTAAAACAACACATACTTGACGAAAAATCGTTGTGGTTTTGATGCGTAGGTAAGAACGGTTCTTGCTCAGCCCGTAGCAGCCACGTAAAACTTGCAACAACAAAGTAGAGGACGTCTAACTTGTTTTTGCAGGGCATGTTGTGATGTGATATGGTCAAGACATGATGCTAAATTTTATTGTATGAGATGATCATGTTTTGTAACGGAGTTATCGACAACTGGCAGGAGCCATATGGTTGTCGCTTTATTGTATGAAATGAAATTGCCATGTAATTGCTTGACTTTATCACTAAGCGGTAGCGATAGTCGTAGAAGCAATAGTTGGCGAGACGACAAAGATGCTTCGATGGAGATCAAGGTGTCAAGCCGGTGACAATGGTGATCATGACGGTGCTTTGGAGATGGAGATCAAAGGCACAAGATGATGATGGCCATATCATATCACTTATATTGATTGCATGTGATGTTTATCCTTTATGCATCTTATTTTGCTTAGTTCGACGGTAGCATTATAAGATGATCTCTCACTAAATTTCAAGGTACAAGTGTTCTCCCTGAGTATGCCCCGTTGCGAAAGTTCGTCGTGCCGAGACACCACGTGATGATCGGGTGTGATAAGCTCTACGCTCACATACAACAGGTGCAAGCTAATTTTGCACACGCAGAATACTCAGGTTAAACTTGACGAGCCTAGCATATGCAGATATGGCCTTGGAACACTAAGACCGAAAGGTCGAGCGTGAATCATATAGTAGATATGATCAACATAGTGATGTTCACCATTGAAAACTACTCCATCTCACGTGATGATCGGACATGGTTTAGTTGATTTGGATCACGTGATCACTTAGATGATTAGAGGGATGTCTATCTAAGTGGGAGTTCTTAAGTAATTTGATTAATTGAACTTTAATTTATCATGAACTTAGTACCTGATAGTATTTTGCATGTCTATGTTGTTGTAGATAGATGGCCCGTGCTGTTGTTCCGTTGAATTTTAATGCGTTCTTAGAGAAAGCTAAGTTGAAAGATGATGGTAGCAACTACACGGACTGGGTCCGTAACTTGAGGATTATCCTCATTGCTGCACAGAAGAATTACGTCCTGGAAGCACCACTAGGTGCCAAACCGCTGCAGGAGCAACGCCAAATGTTATGAACGTCTGGCAGAGCAAAGCTGATGACTACTCGATAGGTCAGTGTGCCATGCTTTACGGCTTAGAACCGGGACTTCAACAACGTTTTGAACGTCATGGAGCATATGAGATGTTCCAGGAGTTGAAGTTAATATTTCAAGCAAATGCCCGAATTGAGAGATATGAAGTCTCCAATAAGTTCTACAGCTGCAAAATGGAGGAGAATAGTTCTGTTAGTGAGCATATACTCAAAATGTCTGGGTATAATAATCACTTGATTCAACTGGGAGTTAATCTTCCTGATGATAGTGTCATTGACAGAATTCTTCAATCACTGCCACCAAGCTACAAGAGCTCCGTGATGAACTATAACATGCAAGGGATGGATAAGACAATTCCTGAGCTCTTCGCAATGCTAAAGGCTGCGGAGGTAGAAATCAAGAAAGAGCATCAAGTGTTGATGGTCAACAGGACCACCAGTTTCAAGAAAAAGGGTAAAGGGAAGAAGGGGAACTTCAAGAAGAACGGAAAGCAAGTTGCTGCTCAAGTGAAGAAGCCCAATTCTAGACCTAAGCCTGAGACTGAGTGCTTCTACTGCAAAGGGACTGGTCACTCGAAGTGGAACTGCCCCAAGTATTTGGCGGATAAGAAGGATGGCAAGGGGAACAAAGGTATATGTGATATACATGTTATTGATGTGTACCTTACTAATGCTCGCAGTAGTGCCTGGGTATTTGATACTGGTTTTGTTGCTAATATTTGCAACTAGAAACAGGGACTATGGATTAAGCGAAGATGGGCTAAGGATGAGGTGACAAAGCGCATGGGAAATGGTTCCAAAGTCGATGTGATCGCAGTCGGCACGCTACCTCTACATCTATCTTCGGGATTAGTTTTAGACCTAAATAATTGTTATTTGGTGCCAGCGTTAAGCAAGAACATTATATCTGGATCTTGTTTGATTCGAGGCGGTTATTCATTTAAATCAGAGAATAATGCTTGTTCTATTTATATGAGTAATATCTTTTATGGTCATGCACCCTTGAAGAGTTGTCTATTTTTGTTGAATCTCGATAGTAGTGATACACATATTCATAGTATTGAAGCCAAAAGATGCAGAGTTGATAATGTAGTGCAACTTATTTGTGGCACTGTCGTTTGGGTCATATTGGTGTAAAGCGCATGAAGAAACTCCATTCTGATGGACTTTTGGAATCACTTGATTATGAATCACTTGGTACTTGCGAACCATGCCTCATGGGCAAGATGACTAAAACTCCGTTCTCCGGAACAATGGAGCGAGCAACAGATTTATTGGAAATCATACATACTAATGTATGTGGTCCGATGAATACTGAGGCTCGCGGCGGGTATCATTATTTTCTCACCTTCACAGATGATTTGAGCAGATATGGGTATATCTACTTGATGAAACATAAATCTGAAACATTTGAAAAGTTCAAAGAATTTCAGAGTGAAGTGGAAAATCATCGTAACAAGAAAATAAAGTTTCTACGATCTGATCATGGAGGAGAATATTTGAGTTACGAGTTTGGTCTTCATTTGAAACAATGCGGTATAGTTTCGCAACTCACGCCACCCGGAACACCACAGCGTAATGGTGTGTCCGAACGTCGTAATCGTATGGTGCTATCTATGATGTCTCTTACTGATTTACCGCTATCATTTTGGGGTTATGCTTTAGAGACGTCTGCATTCACGTTAAATAGGGCACCATCTAAATCCGTTGAAACGACACCTTATGAACTATGGTTTGGCAAGAAACCCAAGTTGTCATTTCTTAAAGTTTGGAGCTGCGATGCTTATGTGAAAAAGCTACAACCTGATAAGCTCGAACCCAAATCGGAGAAATGTGTCTTCATAGGATACCCAAAGGAGACTGTTGGGTACACCTTCTATCACAGATCCGAAGGCAAGACATTCGTTGCTAAGAATGGATCCGCACGCTTAACGTTCGGTGACGATCGGTATTATGAGTTTATGTGTTTTGATGTACCAAAGGTAGGTCGGAGTTCCGGATGTGATCACGGACATGACGAGGAGTCTCGAAATGGTCGAGACATAAAGATTGATATATTGGATGACTATATTCAGACACCGGATGAGTTTCGGGGGTCACCGGATAATTATCGGAGTGTCGGGGGGTTATCGGAACCCCCGAGGGCACTAATGGGCCAACATGGGCCTTGTGAGAGAGAGAGGAGGGGGCCTTAGGGCTGGCCGCCCACCCCCCACCCCCTTGAGGAGTCCGAATTGGACAAGGAGGGGGCGGCGCCCCCTCTTTTCCTCCCTCTCTCCCTCTCCTTCCTCCCCCTTCCTCCTCCTAGTTGGACTAGGAAAGGGGGAGTCCTACTCCTACTAGGAGGAGGACTCGTCCCCTCCTTGACGCGCCCAAGGGCCGGCCGGCCTCCCCCTTGCTCCTTTATGTACGGGGGCAGGCGGCACCCTAGAACACAACAGCAAACATTGTCTTAGCCGTGTGCGGTGCCTCCTCCACCATAATCCACCTCGGTCATATCGTTGCAGTGCTTAGGCGAAGCCCTGCGCCGGTAGCTTCATCGTCACTGTCATCACGCCGTCGTGCTGACGAAGCTCTCCCTCGACACTCAGCTGGATCGAGAGTTCGTGGGACGTCACCGAGCCGAACGTGTGCAGATCCCGGAGGTGCCGTACTTTCGGCACTACGATCGGTCGGATCGTGAAGACGTACGACTACATCAATCGCGTTGTCATAACGCTTACGTTCTACGAGGGTACGTGGACTACACTCTCTCCTCTCGTTGCTATGCATCACCATGATCTTGCGTGTGCGTAGGAATTTTTTTGAAATTACTGCGTTCCCCAACAGATAGTCCGCTATGGAGGAGGATCTAGGGCTCGGGCAATCGCACCGGCCGCCTTCGCCTTCGCCCTCAAGCGATGGTCTTGGCATTTTATAGGCTTCAAATTCGTCTGCGCGAATGCGAGAACATGGGCGTCGGGTGCGGCACGATGATGAAAAATTTGTTGGTGTACGATGTATCCATCGCGACGGTAGCAGATTCGGTGGTCGGTTGGGCTTCGGCGCGAGAAAGCGAGATAGATTTATTATGGAAATACATAGGCTCTAGCTAGGATCTTGGGTGGGTCCGGACTGTCAAAGTCCAACGAGATGAACTTCTGAACTTCCAGGACCGTCCCTCAATTTGAAGCCATAATGTAGGATTTTGGACATCCTGATTACTCCGACCCAATATGAGCATCCATGTTGAAGACCTAAACAAACATGGAACAAATGGGCATGGGTTGGACATGCCTAAGGACCCTCTAAAAATACTACGAGGTCTGGCCTGCCACAGGACAAAGAATCTTTTGTTTTGGACTTCAATATTGATCGGACATTCGATCTACACTAGGAGTGAACGCAAGGTTCGCCATGAGGGAACTCCGAGGGCAACTAGTTGAGGGGCGCTCCTTCGGAAGCCTCTCCAACGATCACATGGGGTGGGCTGAGAGCGCACCACTTAGTGCGCTCTCAGCCGACGTCACGTGTCACGCTCTGAGAGCTCGCTCTGGATTTTGTTTATTTTTATTTTTTTCACACACATTTTTGGCTTTTTAAATGGTTTTTCAAGGTTTTTTTGACTTTTCGGTTTTTCACCGGTCTTTCTTAGCTTTTTGACAAAAACAAATTGCACGAAAAAAACCATTCTCTTTTTTCTTCTTTCATGAGAGGCATGATTTTGCTTCCGCCAGTGGCACGGCCGCGTCTCTCGGAAACGAAAAAAACGTGTTTTTTTTTCTTTTTCTTCCGTGAGAGTCATGGTTTTGCTTCTGCGGAGACACGGTTTTGCTTCCACGAGAGGCACAACTGTGCCTCTCGGAGACGGGAAAGAAAACATGTTTTCTCTTTTTTTTCCGTGAGAGGCACGGTTTTGCTTCTGCGAGAGGCATGGCCGCGCCTTTCGGAAACAAAAAAAGTGCTTTCTTTGTTTTTTTTGGTGAGAGGCACGGTTTTGCTTCCGCGAGACGCATAGCCATGCCTCTCGAAAACGAAAAAAAGTGTGTTTTTTCTTCCACAAGAGGCACGGTTTTGCTTCCGAGTAAGGCACGGCCGTGCCTCTACGAAACGGAAAAATGCGTTTTTTTGTGAGAGGCATGATTTTGCTTCCAATGAGAGGCACGGCCGCACCTCCCGGAAATGGCTTCCGAAAAGGAAAAGAACATGTCCGGTTTTTCCACATAAAAAGTTCGTCAAAACATATAAATATGAGATCTAGTTTTGAAGATCTCGACACGAGCAACCGAACGGTGAAAACACTTTGAGATTTGGACGTATGGTTTAAGAGATAAAACGTCTTGAATAAACGGATTTATGAAAGAAAAAAAACTCTCAGGTTGCGACAAGTGACGCACATGCAGCGCATCACTCGTTATAATCTGGGGAGGTGGAAGTGGTCTTTGGAAGGATTCCTCCTCAATTAGTGATTTCGGGAAACTCCTCACGTGAACATTTGTTCGATCTGAATCCTATCTCGGCACAAATCCCACGTCAGCCAGGCCTTTTGCTAGGCCTCTAGGCCCAACACAATCTCCTTTCGCATAAAAATAAATGAATGTAAAAACTATCCAAACTATTTAATATACTAAAAATAGGAAAATCACAATGACATGCAATAACTATTGTCATGGATTGTACAAAATTTTATCGCCGTGTTGTATACATTTTTTTGACTATGTCTAGTACATTATCAAAAAAACACATGCATACTAATTTGCCGTGGCTAATATAGAGAGACACTCTTGTAGAATGATTGCCATGATATAGAGGAAAACAAAAAAACACACATAACAACACAAGTTTTCGAAGATAGTGGGGGGCATGTTAGGACATAAGCTTGCCTTATCTAAAATGCCATGCAAGAAAATTAAGAATTGCGATGCATGAGAAACTAAATATGTCATGTACTAAAAACATAAATGAGAAACTAATTATGGTTAACCTAAGTTGCAAATTGTTTCATAAAAGATGATGGAACAATTGCAATTATTTTTATGAAAAATAGTCTCATGATAAAAATTGCCATGGGCCATTCTTTTTGTTTTGCCAAGGGGTACAATGAAGAATTTATAATGGTTTGTTTCAACAAATGCGCCATGTTCCAAAATAATTAACCATGGTGCAAAAAATTGAATTTGCCATGGCAGCAAAAATAAATTTGCCATGGCCAAATATATACATATGCCATGATAGAAGAACAAAAAATAGAATACAATGGATTGAAATTGCCATAGTTCAAAAACTAAATTTTCCATATTGCAAAAGAGGACTTCACTATAAATCCGATGTCACATTTTTTACCATGGAAAATTGAATGTTCTTTTGTAGCAATTTATGTTTATCGAGGATGTCATGTTTAGTTGGCAAAGCATGGAAAATCTGCCTCAATTCTTTTTTTTGGCCAGGAAATTGCCGTACTCGTGAACTAAAATTTCCATCCTCACGCCGACTAAGTTTGCCATCAAAAACTTAGATCTGCCATATTCAGAAGATTGACGTCAAATTTTTAGCATAAAAAAAATGGCCATGGTCCATAAAGGTAAATTTGCGATGGTCATGTGACAAATATAATACTGCCCCCACCGATCCATAATAAGCGTCGTGGTTTTGAAGTAAGGCTGAACTAATCTTAGTTCAAAACTGCGACACTTATTTTGGATCAGAGGGAGTAGTATATTTGTCATCGTGCATAAATAGATTTGCCATGGTTTGTAACGTAAATTTGCCATGTTACAAAAAGTAATCAGAAAAATTGGTTGCATTTTCCAAGTTTTGGAAAAATAAGAAATGTTTTGTAAAGGCCATGTGATCATAAGGAAAATTAAAAAAATGTTGCAATGTGTGTAGAACGAAATTCGTAGAGTTTTTATGTGAGCATTAAAATATGTTATAAATTTTGCAATGTTTTCTAAAAAAGTTTTTCGAAGTTGCCATGTGACCATAAAAAAATTCAAAAGTTTTCATGAATGGAGGTAAATATCCGATAGTTTGCCATGTGAGAATTTAAAAATGTTTACTAAATTTGCCATGTTTTGGATTTCTTCCCTACATTTGCCATGTTGTTGACATAGTATGTAAAAAATGCCCATGGTAAAGAGACTTTGCCATGCTAACTACAATAACAATGTCATGACGCCCATGAAAATACTTGCCATGATTCTAAAAGAATGATATTAGTGTTAAAATGTGTGTAAGTTTGTCATGATGGCAAATACGGTGTAAAATTGCCATGCTGCATAGAAACCAATTACCATGGCGAAAACGCATCTTAAAATCTTGAGAGAGACATTTCAAAACATAAATTACCAAGGGGGCACATCATAATTTTCCATTTTCGTGTTTTGACATTGTAAAATGTTACCAAGGCAAAAAGTGCAAACTTAATTGACATGGGAAAACAAAACAAAAAATCCTAGAGTTTCGCAAGTGAGCACTAATGTTTTTTGTAAATTTTCCATGTTTTATAAATTTTATTTCTAAATTTGCCATGTTCAAATAATTGACATAGTATGTAAAAAAATATCCGTGATAAAGAAAATTTGCCATGCTATCTAGGTATAATAAAAATGCCATGATGCACATGATTTTTGCCATGATTCTAGAAAAATGATAATAATGGCAAAATGTATGTAAGTTTGCCATGATGGCAAAACCGGTGTAAACTAGTGATGATGAATAGAAACCAATTTACCATGGCAAAAATGCATATTAATTCATCACGGATACATTCAAAACATAAATTGACGTGTGGACACATCATAAACTTGTCATTTTGTTATTTTTGACACCGTAAAATGTTGTCACGGCAAAATTGCAAACCTAATTGCCATGGACAGTTTACATGACAAGAATTTAGTTGACTGAAAAAATTGGTTGCTGTTAATGCATATTGCACATGTATATCCTTCAGTTGACTGAAAACCCCATGAAAGAATTGCAGTAGATGGAAGTGGAGTGTTTCTTTGCCTCTGGCAAAGCTAACTCCCTCTGCTGAATCTCCTCCCCGAGATGGACACCAGCTGCCGCTCTCCCTGCACGTACCTGGCGGCAGCCTTCACGTCCCAGCCGTCACAGCCCTGCCAGGCATCTCCAGCAGCCCCTTCCGCCCGCCTCGTCTAAGGCTAACTCCGCCACACGACCTCATCTTGTCTGGATTTCGTTTGAGGTAGAACGGACGAATAGCACGGCCCAACGTGCGGCCCTAAACGGACAAATGTCCGAATTCTGTATGTTTTCGACCCATTCCCGGCCCAAACTTGCGCCGAGTTTGGGGTGAAACGGACATTGCGCGGACGGGCTCGCCGCACGCCCTTGTCCTCCCGTGGCCCGCCTGTCGGGGACACTAGCAGCCCCATCGCTTCCAACGCCTCCACCCCTCTCCCCGCCCCACCCCCCGCCGGCGCCGCTGCTATTCTCCGACCGCCTCCTCACTGCGCAAGCCACGGCCGTCCATACCAAACCACATATCGACATGGCCGCCAACGCGCCCACGCTTTCGCCGTAGTTTTGGCCGTCGATCGGAGGAGGTTTGGCCGTCGCCATCGTAGCCGGTGGCAGAGGGGATACGACCACCAGCGACGTACCACGGCGGCCGCGGCAGCTTCCGACGAGAGCTCCAGAGCGGCCAGTAGCCGGCCGCCAACCACCCTTGCTGCGTCGAGGTGATCATCGCGGCCTCTTTGCCACCACGACCGCAAGGTGTTCGACACTTTGCCCAGAAAGGTATGGACAGTGGAGATGAGTTTTTCTTCCACCACTTCATTTGTTCATCGGACGATTCATCGTTGGATGATGAAGATCTTGTGGTGGCTGCACTGCACATTCACGACCACATTCAACGGCAGCTTCCTCGGTACAGGGGGTCACTCCCTGGTCGTGCTCCCAACCTGAACCGCAACAGGGAGAGAGGCCACGCCCTGCTCTATGCCGATTACTTTGCCAACACCCCGCTCTTCAAGCCAGATAAATTCCGTCGCCGTTTTTGAATGGCAAGGCATGTGTTCAATCGTATCCGAGAGGGAGTGGTTGCTCATGACCGATACTTCGAGTGCAAGACGGATGCCCTTGGCAAGCTTGGATTCTCCTCTTGCCAGAAATGCACCGCGGCCATCCGCATGCTTGCATATGGAATTCCAGGCGATTTGGTGGATGAGTATGTGCGTATGAGTGAGACAACATGTCTGATGTCAATGTACAAGTTTCTGCAGGGCTGTGATCGAGGTGTTTGGCCCGGAGTACTTGAGGCAGCCAACTGGTGCTGATACAGAGTGAACGCAGCTAGAGGCTTTCCAGGCATGCTTGGCAGCATAGATTGTATGCACTGGGAGTGGAAGAACTGTCTATTTGCTTGGTAGGGCCAGTAGAAGGGGCATGTCAAAGCGTGCACTGTCATATTAGAAGCGGTGGCTTCGCAGGATCTTTGGATATGATATTCTTTCTTCGGCATGGCAGGTTCTCACAATGATATTAACGTGCTGCAGCGTTCTCCAGTCTTCGCAAGGCTTGCAGAAGGCCACTCCCCACCTGTCAACTTTGAGATCAATGGCCACCAGTACAACAAGGGATGTTATCTAGCTGATGGTATATATCATCAATGGTCAACTGTTGTGAAGACAATCTCGAAACCCCAAGGTGAGAAGAGAAGGAGATTTGCCCAAATGCAAGAGAGTGCTAGAAAGGATGTGGAACGTGCTTTTGGTGTGCTTCAATCCCGGTGGGGTATCGTTCGAAACCCTGCACTGTCATGGGATGAAACGAAGCTTTGGGAGGTGATGACTGCTTCTGTGAATATGCACAACATGATCGTCGAGGACGAGCGTGATGAGAGTATCTTCGACCAAGGATTCGATTACCAAGGTGAAAATGTTGAGCCCCTGCACCAAGAACCGGCCACATTTGAACAGTTTATCCAATTCCACCGTGAGCTGCATGATTGGCACACTCACTTGGATCTTCAAAATGACTTGGTTGAGCACGTGTGAGATCACATTGGCAACCAATAGATGTATTGGTTCATTTTATGTTCAGTCAAGACAATTTCGATTTGGTTATAAAACTATTTTATTAGAGACAATTTTAATTGGGTTGTAAAATTATTTTTATTTTCAGACAAATATTTGGACGTGCAAACTAGTTTTGATATGAAAATATGAGATTTTTTGCCCTGGCAGACAGGATGGGGCAAACGGATGCGGCCGCGCGCTGGGCGCAGGCCACCGCATCCCAGGACAGGCCCCACACGATCCCATCGCTCTACCCAAAAGGACAAAATCCGGCCACACCGGACGTCCGTTTAGGCTCACGCGGTGGAGTTGGCCTAAGCTGCGCATCGGCCTACCCCGAGCGCCCTACGCCCTTGGCCTGCATCGCTGCAGCCACCCCCGCGTCCATGGCCGCCGCCAGGGCTAGGCGCTACTCCGCCGCGAAGCTCCGGCAGCAGGTACCAGATTGATGGGGGACGTCATCACCTCCCATCCGCCAGCAGCGCTCCCTCGTCCGGAGCCGCCTGCAGTTCCCCGCCGTCCGCCTCGCCTGTGACGTCATACATACCGCCGCCGCTCCATAGGGACGGCGTCATAGTCGTCCTCTGTTGCACAGGACGCTCCTCAGGTCGTTGGCGCGGAGAACATAAAGTCTGAGATTTTTAGCTTTTCCGTTTGTTCTTGTTTTTCAAGGGAAACGAAGACTTTTTTGACGCGATCGGGCCAACTGTTTTGTCCCTGAGACCCATACCAGCAGCGCGCATCCGGATACGTCATGCGTGCCGTACCAGAAAGACCACTGGCCAAACCTGACCAGCAGCCGCGGGAAGAGAAGGCCCGCGGTCTACCACGTAGTATGACCCACCGGTTCTTTTCTTGTTGCGCTCAATTCAGCGAGGATGGGTCAGCTCAAATTTGTTTCCGGCCGCCTAGACAGAAAGTTGTAGTTCGTTCGAGAGGACAAGAGACAATTTTCCCCTTCAGAAAACAAAACCAAAGATCACAAGGCACCAAGGAGTACATTTTTTCCAGGGGGCACCAAAGAATACATACCGAGTTGTGTATCACATTTCTTTAAGTTTTTTTTTCACAGAAGAGGGTAGAACCGCAATAGTCCTATTCTGGTCCGAGTTCAAATGCACCCTTAAAATCAGAAGAAAAAATAGTGACCATAACCCCTTATTGTTGGCCTCGGGCCCAGAGAAAAAAGGCCCGTCCCACCAACATGAGTTCAGATTTGAATTGAGCTAGCTTAAAAATGAGGACTTCTACATTAAAGCAAAGAAAATCTGGGAGCAACCTGTGTCAGCTCAGGATCCTATTGATATCCTTAATATTAAGCTCAAACATATTTAAAAAATACTTCAAAGGATGGGGTTCCCATTCCTTTGGACATGCCAAGAAGAGGAAAAAATACATTAAAGAAGAGCTTGAAGAGATTGAGAAATTAGAGGAAGGGGGACCTCTTGACCCAGAACTATATGAAAAAAGGACGACCCTTAACTCGGAGCTCAATGAGCTTCTGATCATGGAAGAAATCTTTTGGTTGCAACACTCCAATGAGCGATGGTTGCTCAAAGGAGATCGTAACACGGCCTTTTATCACCGAGTAGCGAGTGGCAGAAAGCATAAAAACACGATTCACTCCCTCACGGCAGGAGAGGTGACCATCGAGGGCACAAAAGATCTCCTGGCACATGCAACCGCGTTCTATAAGGAGTTATTTGGACCGGCCAGGGGAAACATGTTCCATCTATCTCCTGAAACGTGGATTGAGGAGGAAAAACTTAATGAAAAGGATAACATTCTTCTCACTAGTGTATTCACTGAAGAGGAGGTGAAAAAAGCTCTGTTCAGCATGGCTTGTAACAGAGCACCCAGCCCGGATAACATACCAGCAGAATTTTATATTCATTGCTGGGATTTTGTCAAAAAAGACATTGTGCGACTGTGTGAGGCCTTTTATAGCAACTCCCTGGATGTGGCTCGACTGAATTATGGGGTTATCACCTTGATCCCTAAGATGAATGGGGCTAAAAAGATTCAGCAATACCGCCCCATATGCCTCTTGAGATGTCCTTATAAGCTTATAACTAAAGTGTTAGATAATCGGGTAGCTATTTTTGCTGATAAGCTGATTAGTAGACATCAAAATGCTTTCATTAAGCACAGAAATATCATGGATGGCATCCTAACACTACATGAGGTGATGCACCACACTCATCATAAGAAAAGGGTGGGGTTGTATTGAAACTAGACTTTGAAAAGGCCTATGATAAAATTAATTGGGACTTTCTCCTTGATTGTCACCGAGATCGTGGATTCGGGCCTACTTGGTGTGGGTGGATTAAAAAAGTTCTTTGCAATGGAACGGTTAGTATTAAGCTCAATAATAAGGTGGGCCCGTATTTCCAGAGTTATAAAGGGGTACGACAAGGCGACCCATTCTCACCTTTCCAGTTTAATTTGGTTGTGGAAGTTCTTTCAAAAATGGTTCGTAATGCTCAAAAAGAGAAGTTGATTACTGGGCTGGCACCTGATCCCATTGAAGATGGGGTGGCGATCCTCCAGTATGCTGATGATACAGTAATTTGTTTTGAACATAATGAGGAGGCCGCTGTTAATCTGAAACTTCTCCTTTATATGTTCGAGCTTATGTCGGGGCTCAAAATTAATTTCCTGGAAAGTGAGATACTTTGCATTGGGGGGGGACAATGATACTTTGAGCTTTTATGCTGAGCTTTTTAATTGCCAAATAGGTCACTTCCCAATGAAATATCTGGGAGTGTCAGTCAGTTACTCGACGCTTCGTAACCTACACTGGATCTTTGTGGATGATAGATTCCTGAAATGCTGTGAATCTTGGATTGGTAATGCAGCCTCTTCTGGTGGGAGACTAATCCTCCTTAACTCATCCCTTACCAGCATTATTTACTTCTATATGTCCATGTTTTTGATAACTAAGATGAGTATTGACAAATTAGATAAACACCAGAAACGTTTCTTTTGGCAAGAACATGAAGGGCGCAAAAGATACCATTTGGTGAAGTGGTCTAGGATCTGTAGATCCAAGAATAAAGGGGGGCTGGGGGTGAAAGACCTTTGTAAACAAAATATTAGCTTGCTCACCAAGTGGTGGTGGAAGCTTGAGACACAACATGGCCTGTGGCAAGATGTTGTTGGAGCCAAATACTTCAAAAAGGACACCATTGCCTCAGTTAGATGCAAATTTGGGGACTCTCCAATGTGGAAAGCTATTATGAAAGTCAAGGAATATTATATGGCAGGTAGGTGTGTGGTTCTGAATGCGGGGAACATTGCTAGAGTGTGGAACGATCCCTTGAATAATAGTCCACCTCTTTGCTCTAAGTACCCTATGCTTTTACAATATCTGTAATAAACAATAAATTATGGTGGCTGAATTTAAAAAAGGGGTGGGAGATGATTTCTTCCGAAGACGACTCCATGCTCAGCTTAATGAGCAATGGGAGGAAATGCGAGCCACGGTGGATGCGTGGCCTTGCTCAGAGGACCCAAACCAGATCATTTGGTCCTTGGGCAAGAAGAAAAATTCACAACCAAATCGGTTTATGAGTACCTGGAGCGTAATCTAGCTAGATGCGATTATAGATGGATTTGGAGAGCGAAAATCCCCCTAAAAATTCAAATATTCATGTGGCAACTCTTTCAGGACTCTATCCTGCCTAGAGATGTCATGAAAAGGCGGAGATGGGCTGGCAACCCACAGTGCTCATTCTGTAGAAAGAGAGAAACCTCTCAACATTTGTTTTTTACCTGTCCAGTTGCTAGAGTGATTTGGAGGACAGTTGGTTGTGTCTTGGGCACTAATCTTTGTCCAAACAACATATGGCAATACTTTTCATGATGCTACATATTTCTCCCTGATGGTGCTAAATACTATACATTTGGATTGGCAGCTGTGTGTTGGGCAATCTGGATTTGCCGTAACCAGGCCACCTTTGAAGGGGGGAAATTAAGAACCCCCTTTGACATCGTGTATTCTACTTGTAGATATTTGTCATATTGGGAAGGTCTGATGAATGGCGCTGATCGGGAGGCTATGGAGCGCGGTGCAAAAATGCTGAGGACCAACACTTCGACAATGATGAGGCTGTGTGCGGCACCAAGTGGGGAGACAGAAGGCTGACGCGAGCCTGATATCTGAGATAGTAATACCTACTGGGCTGCTGTTGTGCTCCTGCGTGAGCTGGTCTTTGCTCGTTTGTGAGCTTTTGGTCTTGCAGTGGTAGTTTGAACTATTTTCCTGTGTGGTTGGTTAGTTCTTGGGTGTCTTTGGGTTGTCGCCCCACGGTAAGCTGCTCGATGCCAAGTGCTTACAGTGGGTTTCCCAAAGATGCGTTGAACTTGCTATCCCCTTTTTAGTTTCCTTTTAAGACTTTGCTGGAACTGATGTATTTCCGTTATGATAAGTAATGGAAAGGGGTATATGCCCGGTTCAAAAAAAAAGAAAAAAATAGTAAAAGAATTCAAAACATAATAAATTTTTTAGGTAAACTTTGACAAATGTTTTCTATGATTGCAAAATTTCAGCACGAAATAACATTCGTGGAAGTCGTGAAAAAAAACAAAATTAGCACTCCAAAATGTTTTCAAAACTAGAATTTTTGGAGCATCAGTTTTTTCCTTTTGCCACGACTTCCACGAATGTTATTTTGTGTTAAAATTTTCAAAAATACAAAACGTTTGCCAAAGTTTACTGCAGAAAAATTCAGAATTTTTTTATATTTTTAACTTTTTTTTTGCTGTTCATGAAGGAGCATTTGAGCTCGGGAGCACATATTGCACGTCTGTAGAACCATGTTGTCCATCGGACACATGCTCTAGGTAATCCATTTTGCTAATTCTAAGTCGATTTTTCCTGCAAATTTTTTTCTAAGTCGATTTAGACTTATTAAATGTAAGTCAACTCGATAATCACCTGATTTACGTGGAGTTTCATGTGCACTTTTTCCTTTGTTTTCTTTTCCGGAATGCTAAAAATCCGACGTCAGATTATTAAGCATGGCTTCTTAAAAAAGGTTTATTGAGCATAACAAATCCAAGGTTTTCTTAGGGTAAATTGTGTGCCGTGAGCATGAGAATTTTTAAGCAAGCACTGACAAATCCTTGCAAAAAAGAGAACATGCTAGTTGAAGTGAATTGCCACGCTCACGACACACAATTTGCCATAAAAACATGCAACTTGCCATAAAAACGTGCAATTTGCCATACTTAAAAGCCTGACATCAGATTTTTAGCATAGTCCTTTCTTCTTCCCTTCTTTTCCGTTCTTTCGTGCAAGTTTTAAGTCACTTTGTGTTTTCTTAAGTCACTTTGTGTTTTCTTGTACGCGGAACTGTAGTTGCATGAACGCAATCCTATGGTAATTTTTCTTTTTTTTGGTCACTTGATACATAATTTATGCTGGTTTTTTGTTTACACTTTTGTTTTATTTTACACTTACCTATGGTTGCATGCCCACCGTCCGGGCGTAACAAGACGCCGCGACGCGCACAATTTTACCTGCACGTTCGCCCTTTCCCGTGCAATTGCACACACAACATCTCACACGTAACTGCAGATGCAGCAACCCTGCACGTAACTGCAGATGCAGCAACCCTGCACGTAACTTTACACTATGGAGATAACATCAATTTCCCAGCCGCCACTCTCTTCAACCCCTCCTCTGATGCTGCCCCCTAGGATCCTAGACCTGGTCTGTTACAATACCCAACATGAATGACAGCCAAATCTTTGAATCGGTCCACCACCTCCTTCGGCATAGGCATGGTGTCGATCATATATGACTTTGCTGTTATTGATATCTTAGTTTTTATGTTTTCTTAAATCTACCTATCTTACCTACTATATACTTAGCTCGCTGGCCTCACGCAGCCGCCTCCTCTCCAGGAAAAATATTAGGGTTTCTCTGCCTCCCACCAGCACCGCCGTCAGTCCGCCTCGTCTCTGGTGGCCTTAGGACCATGGGGCGTGGTGGATCCTGACCCTTGCCGGTGAAAGCTCTGTTTTTAGTTTTTTTTGAGTTTTTTTAGGGTTTGTGTCCTACTCACGAAGGTGAGACGGCGGTGACTCCCTGAAGATGAAATAAGTTAGGGATTTCTTTCTCCATGGGGAATGGAACCGGGACCCAATTCTGGCTGGACCCATGGTTGGGTGCAAAACCGATCTGCGTGAGGTAACCGGACCTGTTCTCGATTTGTGCGAACCCGACCACCCTTGTCTCTTCGATGCTACAGGATGGGCAATGGCATGTTAGATTTCGCCGCACCTTTGGGCAAGCAGAGAGTGAAGACTGGAACAGGCTTCGGGATACGCTCCCACACGTGCTGCCGGTGCACCCGGATACTGTGGCATGGAGGCTCACCCCGACGGCCGAGTACTCGGTGAGCACGACATACCATGCTCTATGCCTGTCATCGGCCACACCCTGGTTAGATCCAATGTGGAAAACTCCCGCACCCTTGAAGATTAAGATATCCGTGTGGCAGCTTCTGCGCAATCGCCTCCCCTCGGGGACTGAGGTACTTCAGCGACAAGGCCCATGGAATGGCCTGTGTCCTCTCTGCGTGGTACCGGAGACGAGGCGTTGGGGCTCGATTGGGAGGCCTTGAATCTTGTGGACTTCCTCCAACTTAGGGCTACTCAGCCATCACGACATCGCCGCCTTTTCTGGCTCATTTTTGCGGCGATGTCGTGGACTCTATGGACTACTCGTAATAAAATGGTGATTGAGATGGTCCTCCCGTGGAAGGCATCTGACTCATACTTCAAATTCGTCGCTTTTCTGCAGCACTGGCACCCGCTATCGAGGCAGCGTGACCGCGCCCGGCTCGGCACCATGCTGGATGCGCTTCTGGCTACGGCTCATCGGCTTTCTTCATCGTAGTGCCGCATGCTGACTGCCACTAGGTGGCTTTTTTTCCTGATTTCTTTTATGTTTTCTTGGGCATGCTTGTGTTGTGGCCCCAGCCGTTGTTTCACGTCTCAGACTTGAATATTTGTATGGACCTATGCTTTATCTATAAAGTGGGGCAAAAACCTATTTCGAGAAGATGGAATAAGTTCTCCCCGCCTAGCCCCATTTCGTGGTGCGTCTAGCATTGTCGGTGGGTATGGAGGTGTGTCTCCGGCAGATCTCTTTGGTGGATTTGGTTGTCGTTCATCTTCGTCTATGTCTCTTCAGGTTGGGTCCTTCAGATCTACGCTACTCTTCATCAGCAGCGGTTATTGTTCTGATGCGCTGGTCCTATGGGGCATTAGGACAACGACTTCCCGACTATCTTCTGGCTCCGGCGAGGGAGGGACGAAG
This sequence comes from Aegilops tauschii subsp. strangulata, assembly GCF_002575655.3. NCBI lineage: Eukaryota > Viridiplantae > Streptophyta > Magnoliopsida > Poales > Poaceae > Aegilops > Aegilops tauschii. Next base: position 178,449,318 of record NC_053037.3, read on the forward strand.
ATGACGGCGCGCCTTCGACTCGCTTCAGTGATTGTAGTTGTCGCTTGGTGGTCTACGGATCTGGATGTAATATTTATTATTTTTGTTATTCGTTCTACTACCATGATTGAAGATAAATAATTGGATTTTTTTCAAAAAAAAAATATTATCTTTCTTTCTTTTTTGTAAATTGGTGGTGTTTGGCTATATGCACTTTAGCTATGCAGAGGCCGTTGTTACTCATCATGCTTTATATCTACTTGATGCTACATTTTAAGTTAATAAAAAACATATTTATAAAAAAATCCCTTTTTGTGGGAAATTTTTTCCCCTTTCTACATTTGTCAAAGTCTCAAGTTGTTAGTAGAAAACAAGGGTTAAGGCCAATTCCACTGCCACTCATGTGAGACCAATTTCAACAGCCCGAGCTGTAGTGACTTTTTTATTTCAAACTAGTTGGCTGCCCGTGCGTTGCCATGTGCCAACAATCATTTCTTCTCTCTATTCTAGCAAACACCATGCATCACTTTAGCTGCTCTTTTTCATTGAACTTGTCGTCCAGCACATTCTCTTCCCATACATCATTTAGCATCTCAATCATTGCCCCTTGCTTCCCATACATCATTTATCCTCTCAATCGTTCCCCTTGACTCTACATGTAGCTTCTATGTCATCATTTTGTTGTCTCACTCTTACTATGTACGTCGTCTAAAGTGAAACACCATAAAAGATGTGAGATATAAGGCACCTCACTGTACTAAAAATAATAAGAAAAGGGGGCATATGGACATGAAATAACGCAGGCGCCATTCCAATGTCGGCGTCAGTGAAATACCGCATCCGCTTTGGGCCTGCGTCATTGCGAAGCGGCCGCTCTAGAGTGGCATGTATGCAGGACATCTAGCGTCCGTCGGGAACGCACACGGGCAAGTGAAGAGGGTTTGGGTGAGTCAGGGTAGTCAAGAGCGGGCATGGTAGCGGTCCGTACGCTCACAAAGGCTCCCCTCCCACTTTGTCTCTGTTTGCAAGGAAAAGCGTGTCCGGACTGGCCTGCGGGCCGATACAGGACCGCGTCCGATGGAAGAACACATCTGGAGGGTTGCTGGTGGTCTGAAGGTCGGTGTTAGAGATACCCTAAGACTTTTGTTGCATCGTTGTCATCACATCTTCTCCTCCACAAGCCCTTCCACTTTGATTCTACAGAATATAACTAAATGAGAACCTCTTTTGTCATTGTGTCACCAGTATGTTACGTTGTCACCCTGCTCCAAATCCACTTTGATCCTACTAAAAACAGGTAAATAAGAACCAAGAAAGAAAGAGGTATACAAAAAACATGTCAATTATTATTCAGTAACTAACCAATGGCTTCGAAATCGGTTGAGAAATAGTTGAAGCCAATCTGTTTTAACCATTGTCAAAGGGATTTGATGAACTTCAAAGAAAATTTCACGAGCACCCTCAATTTGTTCAACCAATTTATGCTTACTCAATAGCTCCAGAACTTGTGGAATATAAGGAATATTATAAAAGTTATACCCTGAAAGGTGAATAATTAGCTATGTTTCTTATTGTTTCAAAGCATAGACGAATAACCTTTTTGGTTGCTTCCAGGGATGAGACATACAACATGATATAAGTATTCAATGGCAACTGACTGAACCGTAGTAGAAGAAGCAGAGTTATCCCATCCACTGCTAGCCTAGCATCAGGAACTAGGTCTGGGCTAGTGCCTCCACGGTAGGAACCAACCACACTTGCGTCCCCAACCAATCTTGGTGGACCGGGGGAGGGGGGTCCATTGCTTGCTGCTGACCTCCGTGAAGCAAGCCTCGGCCATAGCCCTGTGACCTTGGCCCAGAAAAGTAATCACAACGCCACGTCTGTGACCATCATCCCCGATGCACTCGATGGCGTGGCAATGTAACGACCACCTCCACCTCGGACCGTGCCCACAAGGAGAAATCTTGCTGCACGGGGGCATCACCCTGACCGAGCCCAACCACACCTGCCCGAAGTAGGAACCACCATCCCGCCTCGAGCCTAGATCCGGTCCGCCTGAGCACAAGCCCTAGATCCAAGACCAGGCTGTCAGATCCTTGACACTGATGTCTCTACAGGATTGCACCGCCTTCACCACGCCCATCGCCTCGACCTACAAGGGTCTCCGCCACCACCCCGTGTTGCCTGCTCTACACCAACCGCCAAAGGAGACGGCTTGAACAAAGCCAACACGCCACCGCCAGGCCGGATGCACATCCCACCATGCCCAAGCCCTCCACCAGATGGATCCAAATTGGAACAGACCAGGCAAGCTGGAGCCACTCCTGCCACGCTCAAGCCGTCATGGCAGATCACTCCCCACCAGAGACCCAAAGGTCCTCTGTCCACGCCCCACGCGACAAGCTAAATCCTAGCTACAACCCTGTCGAATCTGGCCAGGACTTGGCCCACACGCAACCGCCCGATGCCAACACAACCGCATCCACTGCACTTCAAATGGGCCCAACATATTTATAAGGCAAGAAAATTAAGTATTGTTAGAATTGGAAAAAGAATACCAGATAATAGGTGCAAGTTGCTTCATCTTCTATTTATTCTTCAATACCAAACGAGGTTTTATTTATTGGATTTCCACTAAAGCTGCATTAACATATGGAAATACGGATGAAACAATATAAAAGGAATGTAACATAGCTTATCATTGGTGGTCTTAAAGAAAGAGCAAGTATATGGCAACAATATCTATGCATTTACGAATTGAATATGCAGATTGAATTAGATAGCTACAAGTAACAAACTAAAAGATAACTCACGAAGTTTCAATAAAATTGGCAAGTTATCTTATAGTATTACTCCTATTAGAAACTTCATGCATAGGTTGTGAAAATAATCATTTTTTCATGGACTCATAACACATAACCATACCACGTTCACATGTTTATGCACATGAAGAAAACCAGATACAACTGTGTAAGTTAAGAGAATGTGGGACTGTATCCTTCAACGTATTACTGGATAAGCCCCTATAGGAAAAAATAGGAATATTTCATAAATGAGAATCAATCTATAGATTATTTGTCATGAGCCTGCATATTGCAGATGCTTAGGGCCTAGAAGCTACACTAAACAAAAGCCGGCAGGTAAACAGGAGGAAGCTTCGACCTTTCAGTCGGCGTCCAGCGCACATCACTGGCCCCGAACGGACCAAGTAATGAGATTGGTGTGTCCAATGAGGAGCCGGCGTGTAGGTGTTTATTGATTTTTCTTTTAGTAGCTTTTGCTTATGCTATATGCTGGTTGCTTTTGGGCATATTGTAAATTGAACATGAACCATGCATCCTCCTTTGCTCTCATTCTACCTGCTGCTGCTGCAGGCCTGCAGCTACCTATACCCAATCTTTTTGTTCTTTTCTGCTCTAGTTCCTTTGATCTGCTCCTTTCTACTCGCTGCGACAAAGGTCAGGTCACTAACATTATTTAAACATGGAAAGTGAATGTGCACCTAGTAAATGTCAGTGAGTGTGCCACTATATGTGCATCCAATTCAATTCGTATTTTTTTTTTGCTGACGAAACTGATCTCCAAAACAGTGTGGACTAAATTATTTTAAATTGCAATGATGTGGAAAACTAAAAAGCCAATTTATTACATCACCAATAACATCAAAAGAGAAGTATTTGAACTGGCCACGAGACTGAATATAAATTTGGAATTTGTATATGTTATGAAATTTATATTCTTACATCTACTTTTTACCTGATCCCTTTAACTCAAAGGTAAAACACGCTACAGAATTTTGCATGTACATGTGCACATGCAGTTAGGGGCTAGGGGCAAGCTACAAAATTATTCAGTCCAGCTTCAATATATATTCATCTAAACTATGATTCATTCACAACTACATCAATTGTCATGCTGAGAAAGAGAAAGCTCTGATACTTAATGCTTATATTTCTGAAAATTTGGTGGTCCAACACAACATGAAACATTACCGGTACATGATGTAACACAGACATAAATCAAGGTTCTCCCTTGCCATGCTATAAGCTCCATATGCAATTCATCAATGCCCATCAGCCTTATCCACCACAATATAGCCCTGACACACAAACAATAGAGATGCAAGTTTAGGGATATGTCATTAGCACGCACCAAAAGAATTTGTATTAACAACTTCATTCAATCCCAACCGCCAATTCCCGAAGCCAACTTATTAAATCAAATCAGTAAGTTGGCATGCTCAATAACAAATTAGTAAGAGAGCCCGACGAACACGACAAGCCAAAGAATCTTCGAGAACTCGTCCACTTCTTTTACAGCCATCTCGCCCGACGCAGCTGCATACCTGATGTACCCTCCGCTTCGCTCCATCTGTTCGAGCTACCCCTGCCCAAGCCTGACCCAACCTAGCTTCGCCTTGTTACAAGGTGCATCAGTGGATAGAAAACAGCCAGCTGACCTGGGCGGATGAGAGGCCACCACTGGATATCTGGATCTCGTTCCAAGCCTCTCTCCATCACCTCTCGTTGTTCCAAGACGCCACTGGATCCCATTCCCCGGTTGCCTGAGGCTGCCAGTGGAGGGACATGTGACGGCTAGGGCATCGCGGCAGGGGGGCGTGCTTAGGTCTAATGGCCGTCGTGTGTTAGGCCGCCGGGGTCGCCGATGGGGTGGTGGTCCATCTACTGGGGGCGTCGGCATCACTGACGTGGAGGCGGCGTGGCGGGGGTGGGAGAAGGCGACGCTCCTTTTTTCTTCCACTCCATCGTGGATTATTATGCAAAGAGATTGCATTATTACCAGAAAGCGGGGAGATTGCCGATTATTCCATCAGGAGAGACCTGGGCGAAGGAAAGAGATCTGGTGTACGATTGGAAGCTAAACGATCGAAACGAACGACATACCATGACCTACCATCACGACCGCAGACTCCTCTTTAGGAGTAGAGATTGGGAGGCGGGGATGGGTGCGGCCAACGAAGTCGCGGTAGGTCGTCATCTTCCAGGAAGACGGCGCCCCGCGGGAGGTCGGCGTTGACCAGGAAGGCGGCGGCGGCGCACAAACCTAGCTTCCGAGCGGGCTGCCGCTGAGCGGAACCGTTCGCTTGCCAAACAGGATGAAACAACCCGTGGACGAGGGTGTTGGTGTGACGAAAAAAGACAAAAAAATCACGAAACAGATAACAAATTAAATAGGTACATAAATGCTTTCATGATGAGGTTTATTTGTTTCCAGAAAATTCGTTATTTGTTTCTATAAAATCTGTTATTTGTTTCTTAAGATAAATTGCATTAATAAGAGAGATCGGTTGATTTGGACAAATTAGGAAAGTTTAGTCCGTGATTTTTTATACGTTAGGAAAGTGCTGCTTTGCTAAAAAATGAAGAGAAAAATAAATCAACGTGGAGAATGGTGGTGGGAGGGGAGATGAAAAAACCAGTGAAAAAAAAGATTGAAAGTGGTGGGACAAAAATAAACCATACTCAACCAACTCAGGCATTAGGAGTAGAGATATGAATCAACAGGAGAGCTGGCTTCTACCTCCGATTTATGGTGGTTCTTTCCTCTTCTTTTCGACCCCTTGCTCTCGTGCTTGCAAACCGATATTCACTTGTTCAACCTGAACTTGAGGAATCACTTCGCTCACATGGAAGGCAAACGAGTGAGATATCTGTATTACCGGGTTAGCCACGTGGACAATGAAAACTGGCCTAGCCTTTCTATCCATCAGGCTGTTGTACCGGCACCACCTAACGTCGGTAGAGTAGAGCAAGGCAGCAACCCAGGAACCTGGACAAGGACACACACAGGATCAGCTGATCCGTCCGAGCCATCACCACGGCATAATACCACGCATTAGCTCACGCCAGCTGCACTCCAAAGAGAAAAACCACGTCTCCCAAGAAAAACAAAATGGCAAGTTGACAAGGACAACACAAGGGGCCGTGGCTTTCTCCGCCCTCCGTTTCGGCCGAAACCCAGCGGCCGTCAGCTCGCTCGCTCGCTTCCTACCAAACAAGGCGGCGGCCATTCATGGCGTGCGCGCGGAGCCGTAGACGTCCAAAACCACAGCGGACACGGCCCACCGTTACCTGCCCGCGCGCGTATAAAGACCACACCCTTCCCTTTAGCCGCAGCGCCATAATCTCCGAGCTGCTAGCGCTACAGTCCCCATCAACAGTTCAGGCTTACAGCTAGTTGCAGTACTACACGAGTACACCACCAAGCCAACGCCCAACAGAGAGGTTGTAGTGCCATTGGGAGGATGGCTTCGATCGTGCTGCTGCTGTCGGAGCTGCTCGGCGGCGCGGGAAGCACCAGCATGCTGGAGGCCAGCTGCTACATGGGCGGCCACAGCCTGCGGGAGTTCCGGCCCGCGGCGGCCAACGGCGAGCGGGCGCCGGCGGAGCCGAAGCTGCGGGGAACAACCTCAACGGAGGTGAAGGATGAGGAGCCGTCGTCGTCGTTGGACCTGGAGGATCTCTCCGCCGTGTCCAGGATATCGGTGGACGTGATGTGGCCCTGAGCCTGCCGCCAGCTCCCGCTGACTCGGGAGGTTGCTCTGTGTTTGCTTGCCGAGGACGAAGAAGAGATGTGATGTGGTTCCTCGTTGCCTCGAGTTCTATGAAATGAAGATGTAAATATGCAAAGCCACCGCTGAATGTTCTCCCTGTGTTCCTTTTCGTCTCGTGACTTTCTCTTTGGGGATTCAACCATCTGATCAGATCATAATCAACCGAACTCGTTTGCAACATTTTTTTCTCGTAATAATCGACCGGGTACTGACAATAATCCCATGCTAATTGCAGAACTAAATGGTTCTCGTAATCGGGCGGATAATGACAGTCCATCCAGCGGGTATACCCACCCACCTTCTCTGCGTGGACTGCAGAAAACAACACATTTTCCGTATACAAACTTGCAGTCCAGTCTGAGATATTGCTGTAACTGAACTTTTTGTACTTTTAACAGCATTTTTTTTTGTCTTGGCCTTGCAAGGCATTGTTCAGGTAAACCACAAGAGCTCTGGAGTTTTTAAGTCCCACATTACAAATAACATCAAACAGAATTGCAAATAGTATCAAAGATCATACTACTCCATGGGTGGTGGGTTGTCTTTGATAGTTCGATTCCAAGCATATCTGCCATTCCTGCGATTTTGTCGATGTATATTTTAAGCAACCATTGCGTGTGGTTTAGCAGAAACGTTTGCTAGGATATAACTATGTGGGAAGAGGTTACTGGAAAATATTGGTGGCCTTGCACAGATCATACACCGGCGGAGTGACCTTCAAGAAACCGCTGGAAGTTCTAAAACCACCACAGAGCAGCCTAGAGTAATTGCCCACAACGATTGTTCATATTACAAGCCCGACAGTGATTTCCCTACAAAGCAAGCATGCCTAGATGACATGTTACGCCAGGAGCGTCCCGGTCATGGCAGTAACAGTTTCTCCTTGGATCTTCACTCTCCGATTTGCGTCATCCAGTTCCAGGTATAGCGTTCCACCCCTTGGAGATGCCTGATGATACATGGACGCATTGTAATATGAAGGAAAATTAACACGATGATTTAGCACTGATCGAGCGCATGTTGTGGCATTATTATAAAATAAAATATAGACCTCCAAACAATTAAAACGTCGAAAACATACTTGAAATGCCGTCAGTTTTTGCTTCCCAAGCTTTCTACCCCAATAGGGTCCCAATACACAATGTATACTGCCAGTGACAGGGTCCTGCCAAAACACAGAGATCAGGGGTTACACGAGTTATGAAAGACGAGGCTGCATTACATGGACAATATCAGCAGCCAATGGACGCCCAAGATTAATTTAAATGAACAAGGGTTTCTCTATACAGATTTCAACTAGTAGTACGAATGGTGGCACTCTATAACTGCAACTTGCAAGCATCGATACCTTTTTTTTTTTGACCAGGAAACCGTAGAACAATGGTTCTACGGTAAATTATATTAATAAATTATGTACAAGCAATCCGATTACATCACAGCAATCATCCAATACCAGTTTTGTGAAACATGAGAACAATTATAAATGCTGTAAAACCCAGGAGCTAATCTTGGCCGCTTTAGTTTGCTTTGCTTTTATCTGTGCTGCCCATAGACCATCTTGAAGATAGAATTTCCAACCCAGAATATGAGGAACTGCTGCACGAAATATCTTGTCATTTCTGATGGACCATATGCTCCAACAACCCATCACAATAATATCCAGGGCAATATCTGGAGGGAGTTGCTCCAAGGCTAGTTGAAAGTCATCGAAGGCAGATATTCCTCTTGGCTTGGAAGGGATGATGGTATCCCAACATTGGAGAGCAAAGGGGCAATTCCAGAATAAATGAAGCAGCGTCTCCTCCATGTTATCTGAACAGAGTGCACAGTTGTAGCTGGTGAGATGCATAGATTTCCTGTTGAGGAGGTTCCTTGTGTTGATCCTGTCATGAAGCAGCAACCAAATAAAAATCTTATGCCTCAGTCTGCAACTCGTATGCCAAATCTGTCTGAAAATCGGGTGCACCAAGCTGGGTCCACACATATGATGATACATCTTGATGGAAGAGTATCCTTTGGGGGCTCCCAGTACTTGCCATTCATCGGGGTTATTGGATTGTGGTCGGTGTTGTAGGTGCTGGATTAGCAGAGTATATTGCTGGAAGGCTTGTTCAGACAGAGGAGTGTGGAAGAGTTCAGACAGGTCTGGTTCTTCCATAGCAGTCTTCAGGGTAACATATTCATTCCTGGTATAAGAGTGCAGTTCAGGGAATTTGGATCGAAGTGGTTGATCCCACCAGTTATCAGACCAAAGTAAAGTGGTGCCACCAGAATGGGCCTTGCAAACTGCAAATTGTTTGTATGTTGGCAGCAACTTGAGTATAGCTTTCCACCAGAAAGAGCCCACCAATCTCTCACCAGGCAGGGAGGTGGAGTAGTAAGTTTCCCAGATGATATTGATCCAAGGAGTATCAACTCTATTAAGGAATTTATGTAGTTGCTTCATGAGAAGTGCCTGATTATGAGTGTCAATATCCAGTATCCCTAGTCCTCCATTGGCCTTAGGTTGACATGCAGTGTCCCATGCTATGAGTGCAGCCCCCCTTCCCAAAGATCCATATTTCCTCCAAAAACAGTTTTTCAGATAGATATTTAGTTGTTGAACCACTGTTGCTGGCATCCTTAAAGAGCACATGAAGAAAGTTGGCAAGCTGGAGAAGACAGATTTAATGAGAGTTAATTTGTCTCCAGTGGAAAGCAGAGTAGCACAACCAAGCAATCTATTCTCCACTCTCTTAAGGAGGGGCAGGTAATCTTCCACTCTAGGTTTGTGTAAGCTGAGAGGCAAACCCAAATAGGTGTGAGGAAGAGCTCCAATCTTGCAGCCAAAGATAGATGACAGATATTGCATTTGTTCCTCAGAGGTGTTGATGGGAATCATAATAGACTTGTTGTAGTTGACTTTCAGTCCAGTGAAAGCAGCAAAATGCAGCAGCATATTCTTAATATGCATCAGTTGGGAGGCCTCAGCTTTGACCACTAAAATGGTATCATCAGCATATTGGATGATAGGAAAATCAGGGCTTGATTGGTGGACCAAAGGGGGTTGTATCATGGAGTTATGCATTGCCTCATTCATCATAGATTGTAAAATGTCTGCTGCTAGCACAAAAATGAGAGGGGAAAGAGGGTCCCCTTGTCTGACTCCACATTTGCAAAGAAATTGCTTTCCAGGTACCCCATTGAGAAGAACAGAAGAAAATCCAGTGCCATAAATCATTTGAATCCAATTAATCCACCTATTTCCAAAACCTATGGCTTTCAGAATATCAATAATAGTATCATGACTGAGCATATCAAAAGCCTTTTCAAAATCCAATTTCAGAAGAATGATATCTTCATTTGATTGGTGGCATTGATGAATGTATTCATAGGACCAAGCTAAACAGTCTTGAATGCACCTGTTAGAGAGAAACCCATATTGGTTGGGATGGATGAGCTTGAGTATCTTGCTTTGCAGTCTGTTGGCCAACAGCTTGGTTAAGATCTTCAGGGTGCAGTTCAAAAGGGAAATAGGTCTAAAATCATTTGGTAGCACAGCATCATCTCTCTTGGGGATCAGAGTAATGAAAGAATAGTTGATACTCTGCAAATTTACAGTACCCATGTGGAAGTCTTCAATAAGCTTATAGAAATCTGGGGCCACAATATCCCAGCAAGCTTTGATAAAAGCTGCATTAAACCCATCTGGTCCAGGAGCTTTATCAGTAGGCATCTTTTTAATGACATCATCAATTTCTTGCTTAGAAAAGGGAAGTTCCAGATCTGATAAATCATCATGGTGTAATAGAAGATGCTGCAGCATGAGTGGGTTCTCAATTGTTGTAACAGATCCTAATCTCTTCTTAAATGCTCTGTACAGGATAGCAGCTTTAGCTTGGTGATCTGTGTGTTCTTGGTCATCCTCATCCCTCAGCACAGCAATATGATTAAATCTATGCTTGATAGTTGCTTTAGCTTGAAAGTACTTGGTGTTTGCCTCCCCCATTTTGATGTTTCTGATGATGGCTCTCTGTTTCCAATATATTGCTGCTCATTAATAAGTTTCAAATGCTTAATCAGAATCTTTCTGCCATTAGTTTCCTCAATAGACAGGTCCCTTAATTCCTCAATAACATCATAAAAGAGGATCATGTAGTTGATGTTCTGAATAATTTGCTTGTGGTTTGAGAAAGTTTTGGCCCAGTTCTTCAAACCTTTCCTTAGCCTCTTGAATTTTGCAGCAATGTTTTTGGCACTATCCTCTTCATGAACATCTTGCTCCCAGATGTTCCTTACCACATCCTTGAATTGAGGGTGTTTCAGCCAGTAATTCTCAAATTTGAAAACCTGTGCTTTAGGAATGCAGGTACCCACTTGAATAACAATGGGGATGTGATCTGAGGTGGTTTTGGCAAGAGGGATGGCTTGAGTGGAAGGGAACATGAGGGTCCAAGCTTCAGAAGTGAAGCACCAGTCCAATTTTTCCAAAAGTGGAGCATCCTGCATATTGCTCCAAGTGAATTTTCTGCCTTCCAGTGGAATTTCAACAAGTGCTTGGTTGTTGATTGCTTCATTAAATAAGAGCATGTCATTCAGGTTGCCTCCATCTCTATTTCTGTTATGAGGATATCTGATGTAGTTAAAATCACCTAGTACTAGCCAGTTGACATCATCTCCCACATGAAATTCCTTAAACCAATCAAGGAAAACAGTTCTTGCATCCTGCTGACAGGGTCCATAGATGTTGGTGAGTTTCCACATAGTCCCAGACAGCTTACAGGTGAACTTAATGGTCAAAGAGAAATCATTTAGGTGTTCCAACTGTCCTGAGAAAAGATTGTCATTCCAGGCAATCAGTAATCCTCCAGAAGCACCAATGGAAGGGAGAAATTCGAATTTGGAGATGTACTTGGGACAGAATTTTCGAATATATGAAGTGTCAAATAACTCTCTCTTAGTTTCCTGGAGGCATAGAATGGAGCAATTGGATTCAGCAATTTTATTAGATAGAGCATCCCATTTCTTTGGGTCATTGATACCCCTAATGTTCCAATTCAAGATATTCCAATTTCTCTTCATGATGATTATAGAAAACTGAGAGTAGAAGGGAGGGAAGTTGAGTTGTGCAATGTGATTGACAGCGGATAAATATCTGATCAACCAAGATAAGCAGGAGAGAGTGGATAACTTCGGTCCATAGAGTCATACCATACTGGAATCTCATACATTTAGTCTGATCCATAGAAACCAAAGCTAGTAAGACCCAAATATACATCACAGAGACAAAAATCCTCATCCCAAAAGTTCAGATACCAGCACTGACAAAGAGACCAACTAATTACTGCCCGCTCTTCGCACTAATGGTCCCTTCCTTGGACATGTTGCCCCCCTCCTTGGATTTGCTTGTCCCCTCCTTTGCCTTGGCAGCAACCTTGGGTTTCTTGATCTTAGTGGTAAGCTTCTCTTCTGTAGTTTCCTGGGCATTGACCTTGCAATAAGCAGTGTTCAGATTTTTAATAACTTACGCAGGCAATGGAGGTGGGAAATAGTGACAAGCTAAACAATCCTTATCCATGCAAACAGACTTCTTATAACCCTTATTGAGTTTTTGGAGACGGCAACTCCTCCTTACCTCTGTCTCCACCAGTGGCCCCTTGTCCTTCCTCTTCCTGTTGTGATGAATAGCAGAGGTGGATGATGACATGATATCCTGTGAGCCACACAACACACTAGGTGTATTCTCCTGATCCTGAGAAGTTACCAAGATACCAGAGAGAGTAGAGCTGTCAGGGCATGAGTTTGGCAAGGCAAAAGGTAGACAGAGCTCCTCCTTCTTGCTTTGAGAGATAATATCCCAAACTTTGGAAGTAATGAACTGTTTTGCCCATTCGTACTTCTCAGGAGAAAGGAAAGTAACAGACAGGAAATTAACCCAGTCAACTGGTACCTGAATGATGTCCTTACTGGTAGCTGTAGGTGCAAAATGTTTGGACCATATTTGAGCTCCTTCCTTTCCAAGGTACTTCTCAGCAGTACCAATGGCAATCTCATGGACAGTGGGAGAGGGTAGGCCTGTCTCTGAGATAATCAAGTGATCAGATTTAAACATAGGAATAGGAAAACCTGGAGGGGCAGAAACATCAGAAGAAGAGGATTCACCTTGCCCTTCAGCATAATTCATGGGATCTGATTGAGTAAGCATCATGTGAGCTGAATAATCATTGTGCTGATTGGTAACAGGGGGGTGAGATTGCATAGTTGGGTTGATATCCTCCCTGCTGATAATAGGAGCAACTTGGTTTTGTAGCACAGGTAGAGTGGCCTCCAATTGAGCAGCTTCCACAGTAAAAGCTTCAACTAGAGGTTTAACCAGTTCATCAGAGTTGACCACCTCATTGATAAGGTTAGGTTTTGGAGGCATGGAGCTCTCAAAATGCATGGGATCTACCATGTGGGAGATGAGGGCCACAGAGTGATTATTTAGGATGGCTGAGAGATGCAGATCTTCAAGTGGCTGCACAGCCAGGTTCATCTCCTCAAGAACTGCCACTGTGGGAAGATCCTGGGCCATGATGGGCCCAACAGGTTCCTCAGGCCCAGTCTGTCCAATATCAGCATTCAAATCAGGTAGCAGAGGGTCAAGCGGCGCCAATGGCCCAACAACAGAGTTAGCCGTTTCAGCACTAATATTTGGTGGCACATCTGAGACAGTGACATTACTGTTAGCTGGTAGCTGCTCAACCTCAGGATGGACATATTTCTCTTCCATGGGCTCCATCAGATCATGTAAGTGCAAAAATTCTCCATCATGCAATTCCTGGTCAGCAAGTTCTTGTTCTGCCGGCATGGCCCAGTGTCCCCATCCAGGAAGCTCCGCCATATCCTCCTCCTCATCAACCTGAATTCCTAACTGAAGATCCAAAATCGGGTTCTGAACTGGTGCTTGTACTGCATCTTGCTCATGGAATTGCAGTGGTCCCAGAAAGTGATTATGCTGGTTCTGATGGAAATGAGCCTGAGCAGGGACTGGGTGTGGGTTACCAAATGCAGGGATCGGGTCCTCATCAGGTGCTTCTCTTCCTAATGAAGTGTCTTGCAGAATCACCACAGGTACCGAGAGGGTAGCAGTATCATCTCCTTCTCCAATAGCGATGCTGGAAGGAATATCTCTCAGTTCTTCCACCTTTATTTTGACCATAAGATTTGCCCGAGTACTCCTGTTTCTATCCCACATCACAAACTTGCCAAACTTACTGATAGCATTGCTAATCTCATGAATGCTGCGACGGTCCAAAGGAAATCCACATAACAAAATCCACACCTCTCTGCTAAGATTGAGTTTGCGCCAATTCAGTCCTTGATTATGTTTCTCAAAAATGACATGCACATCAGTGAAGGGGTGCGGGCTGCTGTTCACTAATTCATCCCGATCAAACACACTATCAAACTTGATGTAGGCTTGTCCAAATGGGCAGGGTGAAATCTCAGAAAATCTCAGGTGCTTAACATCAGTAAGAAACTCAGAGAGTACCTCGCGAACAGTAGCAAACTGAACCGGCAGGTTGGGCATCGGCACGATGGTAGCAATGGCCCATTCTTCATGCGCCGCTGGTACCGCTCCAGTCAGGATACGAATGCGCGCCGGCCTACCCGCGACGTCGACGCGGTGGTGACCGGTAGGGATGAAGGGGCTCGGGTCGAACGGGAAGGCCGCCATGGATTGTGCGGATGAGGGGGAAGAAGAGTGGATTGCGAGGCGGAGAGGAGGGGAATGAGCACTGTCTTGGATGGTCGCAGCTCTCAATCTTTGGGCGATGGATGGAGTGGCAGGATTGTAATGGCGGATGTCCGCTCCGGCGGAAATCGAGGCGTCTCCTCTGTTCTCTTGGTAGGCAGGGGTAATGACTGACCCTCTGACTAGCTGATTAGTCTCATTCGCGGCAACAGTGGTGATTTGCCTCGGAATCATTAGATTCGGTGTCGCGTTGGATGTGGGCTGAGACGGCAGGGTGGGGTGCCTAGTGGGCTGTAGGATTGGGCTTGAGCTGGGCTGTTTAGCAGAGAAACAGTCCCGGGCGATGTGGCCCCAACGCTTACAGTTTCTACATTTAATCCTATTAGTGCAGCTGGGCCTGAGATGACCATGCATGAGGCACCTGACGCAGTAAAGCCCATTAAACGCGGTTTGAATGGGCGGATTGCCCGCCCTCTCATAACTATCCTTGAATGGTTCCGGGCGACGATCACGGTCGGAAGGATGAACTGTATGCTGCTGGTGTGATCGAGCTGGAGATCTGATCGGGGTGGGAGCATGCTGGATGTACGAAGTGGGTGTACGAAGAGCCTGAAGGTAAGATTTTCTAGGGTGATCACGGAAGACATGAGTCCATGCATCTTCCTTCTCTTGGAGATATTGATCAAGTTCCCAGGAAGAATTAGGGCCTCCAGATCCCCATAGGAGAAAGTTGATATTGAGAAGAGGTAGAGAGATGTTACCTCCTTTTATGATAGAGAAACCAACTTCTTTGGATGAAACCGAGAACCGAAAAGACCAATTTTGAAGCAATTGAACCTTGAACAGGGATGCCCGGCCACCGAAACAGGACAGGAGGATCGTGGCAACAGATTCCACCGTGAGCCTGATTCGCGAACGGGTGAACTCAGCAACTAAAATGAATTCCTCCATATCTTTACCTTCTTCATAGTTGATGGGTACTCCCCATTTCCTCCACACTTCAGCGGCAAAATCTTGACCCATGTCGAAGTTCAGATCCGCGAGAGCCATCGCGATGGCTATGGTGGACGCCGTGACCGGAGTGGGCACGGCGTGAGGCCTCCGCGGCCGGGTGGCCGGCGGAGGGGCTCTGAATTACCAGCTCGCCGCCAGCGCCCAAACAGGAGGGGCTCTGAATTTTCAGCTCGCCTCGGGGATGGGAGAAGCATCGATACCTCAACAATAGTTACAAGCATCCACTGAGTAGATAAAGTTTGTAACTACCTTAGACTTAGATGACACTACTGATCAAAGAAGCTCTTAGCCTGCTAATCGATATTGTGAATATAGATACAATTCTAGCTAAACAGAATTAACTCATGATGATATTAATCTGTCTAGGACAATCAGGATTCAGACTTCAGAGCGCAACATGAACAACGTTACAGGACTTTGGACTAGGAAAGGGAATCACCTCATCCATCCCAAATTTCGGGCAGAATAAACGTGTGAAGAAGTCATAACCAGATCCAGCAGGTGCCGGTCCTGTAACCATGATACCACCACATGACAACTTTTTAATTTCATCGATGTTAGGAAGGATGTCGGCAACCTCTTGTGCTGAAGAAAGCTCCACCTGAAAGCCATGCAAGCTGTTTATTGGGCAATCGATTTTTCGGAGGAGAAACTAAGAGAATACGTAGCTGACTTAGGAGAATGATCATAGCAGCACCAACACGCTCCGTCTTAAAATGGGGAGGCTTATTTTGGAATGTAATGATGCAGGTAAAAAAAAAGGGGGAGAGACAGTACAATGAGATCACCGTCGGCCGCCGATTTGTGAACACTGACCACTGGTGCGCCGTTTAGGGTCTCCGGAATCGACGGCATCTCGTTGCAGCCCAGGAAATCAATCATGGGGAAATTCAGCTCAATAAACAGCTTCCCGTGGGCCTCGCCTGCGCCCCCTGGCGGGGGAACTTTTTTCGCAGTCAGGATACCGGACTTGGTCATGAACTCGATCATGCCATGCTCCGGGAGAACGGCCGTGAAGAGGAAGTGGGCGGAGGCCAACGTCGCGTGCCCACACAGGTCGACCTGAAAGCGACGACGCGTGCTCGGGGTCAATGCAGGCCAGTCGACGGGTTCTTCAGATCGGTCGATGATGGCAGTAGAAAGGGGATCCGAAGATTTTGGGAGGAGGTGGACGGAGGGTTATGTGGTTACCTCGGTGACGGGAGTGAACCATCGGAGGTGGAAGAGCGGCGCGGCGCTGGCGCGCCGGGAGAAGTCGCGGACGAGGAAGGCGGTCTCCGAGAGGTTGAACTCGGTGGCAACCGACTGCATCCACCGCTCGTCCGCGGCGTTGTCGTCCTCGAGGAGGCACACCGCGGCGGGGTTGCCCTTGAACGGCTCGGTCGCGAAGGCGTCCACCTGCGACGAGGCCACGACGGCCGGGCCAACGTCACTTTCCGAGAGGTGCGACCGTGCGAGTGAACAGGAGAGGGGAGGATAGTAGCACTGACCACGGCGTATCGGATGGCTTTCTTGCCCATTTCCATGGACGCGGCGTCGGCGTCGGCGGCCGCTGCTCCAAAGTTGCGTGAGTATGAGTTGTAACAAGCTGCTGATGATTACTGAGTAGTACTAGTAATCAGCGATGGCGAGTTGACGAGATGGAGACGATGGGCTTTCCTTCCTTGTGAACGAGTGAACGACACCCGACAGGGTAGCCCCCCAAAAAAAACTTCTCGTCACCGATACCGTCCTGGCTTAATTTCCTAGCAGCTACCACAAGGTATCCTCGCATTCCACCCCATAAGTCATGCACATATTAGATTTATCAATATGTCACTTTTCTTTTCTCTCGAATGTACTCATAGGAATAGGATGTGCGTGTGTACGTTCGTAGGGGTGAGTGTATGCGCGTATGTATGAGCGCTTGCGTTTGTACTGTGTTAAAAAAAGAGTTCGTCGCAAGACGCCATGCAAAGACGTGTACATTGGGAGGGGCGGGGCGCCCCCACAATGCTTCCCACACAGAACGTGTGTCGTCCGATGCCCTACTTATGTAGTGTGCTCATCCAAGGTGAAGCGGTAGGCAGAGCGCACGATGGCCTTGAGGTCCAGCGCCCAAGCTAACATGTCATCAAGGCGTCTTGGCAATTTTTGTATGCTTCCGAAAGGAGACCCACTCCCGCATCACCCGCATCTGGCGATCGGGAAACCTCGACAGCCGACGGGAGCACCTCTCTACCACCACCGTTGTTTCGCCGCTACCGGAGGGCCGGCCGGGGAACTCGTGCCACGCCTAGGGATGGCGGCGGTGAGGTAGTTTTTCATTTCCCTGGCGCTGGAAGCCCCTTCCCCTCCGCTCTAGATCCGATCTGGCGCACGGCGAACTTCTCCTTCTTCAACAGTTGCCTTCTCCCCTGCCGGTCCGTGCGTGGCGGCGCGGTCACGCCTTGGGTGCTCCTCCCCGCCAACCCTTGCCTCCCTCGTCGGCGCAACCCTTCTTCGCGCTGCTGTTCGTGGGGGGCGTGCGTACGGTGGAGGTGGCCGGGCTGGCCGAGGCATGGTCTGCCCCATGCAGGCCGCTGTCCGACTCCGACGCCGTCTCCTGTGAGCTGCGGTGCCGACCTCTGCGGGTGTGAGGTCGCGGTTGTCTTTGTTGGCATCGGTTGAAGCTTGGCGGTGGATCCTTGCCGGCTCTGCTCCGGTCCCGGCGGCCACGGACCTGCGTGCTCCGGTGTCCATGGCATGCCGACATCCTGTGTCGACGTGGTATCGGCCCCGGTGCTCGGGTTGCTGCGTCTCTTCCAGCTTCTTCGGCTCATCGGTGTTTTGGCGACTCCACACCCGACAGCTTGGAACTACGCTCCCCTTCCGGTTCCTGGCTTGCCTACGGTGACAGTCGTCACCCCTACTCATCTGCGCCGGCTCTCTACCCTGCTGCTTCCCCGACCCCTTCCTCCTATACGCCACGTCGGCTCCAAAGCTCGTGATTTTTCGGCGACAGATGCAGCCCCACCTCCCCCCATTCCGTGCTGGCGATCCACCGGTGGGCGGACTTCCTCATTTTCGGATTCTCATCAGGTGGCTATGGGATTGCACGGACAGAGGCCTGGCGAAATCCATGCTCGGCTTGCCGATGCTGGCAGCGGCGACATTCGGGGGTATCGTTTCCCTTATTGAATGCGCTGCCATGGCCTCTCTCTCTCTCTCTCTGTGCCCCTCTTCGAGCTTCGGGGGAAACCCTGGGTCAGATTATTTGGACCAGATGGCGACGGCGTCACAACGTTGTTTCCCTTCTTGAAGGCGCTATCTTGCTCGCTCGCGGTGTCCCCCGGTGTTGGCTCTGAAGATGTTCATGAAGGAAATATGCCCTAGAGGCAATAATAAAGTTATTATTTATTTTCTTATTTCATGATAAATGTTTATTATTCATGCTAGAATTGTATTAACGGGAAACTTAGTACATGTGTGAATACATAGACAAAACATAAGTGTCCCTACTATGCATCTACTTGACTAGCTCGTTTATCAAAGATGGTTGTGTTTCCTAACCATAGACATGTTGGAAATATGCCCTAGAGGCAATAATAAATAGGTTATTATTATATTTTCTTGCTCATGATAATCGTTTATTATCCATGCTAGAATTGTATTGATAGGAAACTCAGATACATGTGTGGATACATAGACAACACCATGTCCCTAGTAAGCCTCTAGTTGACTAGCTCGTTGATCAACAGATGGTTACGGTTTCCTGACCATGGACATTGGATGTCGTTGATAACGGGATCACATCATTAGGAGAATGATGTGATGGACAAGACCCAATCCTAAGCCTAGCACAAGATCGTGTAGTTCGTTTGCTCAGAGCTTTTCTAATGTCAAGTATCATTTCCTTAGACCATGAGATTGTGCAACTCCCGGATACCGTAGGAATGCTTTGGGTGTACCAAACATCACAACGTAACTGGGTGGCTATAAAGGTGCACTACAGGTATCTCCGAAAGTGTCTGTTGGGTTGGCACGAATCGAGACTGGGATTTGTCACTCCGTGTAAACGGAGAGGTATCTCTGGGCCCACTCGGTAGGACATCATCATAATGTGCACAATGTGACCAAGGATTTGATCACGGGATGATGTGTTACGGAACGAGTAAAGAGACTTGCCGGTAACGAGATTGAACAAGGTATCGGGATACCGACGATCGAATCTCGGGCAAGTAACATACCGATAGACAAAGGGAATTGTATATGGGATTGATTGAATCCTCGACATCGTGGTCCATCCGATGAGATCATCGAGGAGCATGTGGGAGCCAACATGGGTATCCAGATCCCGCTGTTGGTTATTGACCGGAGTGTCGTCTTGGTCATGTCTGCGTGTCTCCCGAACCCGTAGGGTCTACACACTTAAGGTTCGGTGACGCTAGGGTTATAGAGATATTAGTATGCGGTAACCTGAAAGTTGTTCGGAGTCCCGGATGAGATCCCGGACGTCACGAGGAGTTCCGGAATGGTCCGGAGGTAAAGATTTATATATGGGAAGTCTTATTTTGGTCGCCGGAAAAGTTTCGCACTTTATCGGTATTGTACCGGGAGTGCCGAAAGGGGTCCGGGGGTCCACCAGCCCCGGGGGGGCCACATGGGCTGTGGGGGGTGCGCCTTGGCCTATATGGGCCAAGGGAACCAGCCCCAAGAGGCCCATGTGCCAAGAGATAAGATAAACGGAGAGTCCTAAAGGGGGAAGGCACCTCCGAGGTGCCTTGGGGAGGAAGGACTCCTCCCTGGCCGCACCCTTCCTTGGAGGAAGGGCCAAGGCTGCGCCCCCCCCCTCTCCCTTGGCCCTATATATAGTGGGGGGGAGGGAGGGCAGCAGCAATCCAAGCCCTGGCGCCTCCCGTGACACCTCTTCCTCCCCGCTTGCTCTTGGCGAAGCCCTGCCGGGATCCCGCTACTTCCACCACCACGCCGTCGTGCTGCTGGATCTCCATCAACCTCTCCTCCCCCCTTGCTGGATCAAGAAGGAGGAGACGCCGCTGCTCCGTACGTGTGTTGAACGCGGAGGTGCCGTCCGTTCGGCGCTAGGATCATCGGTGATTTGGATCACGACGAGTACGACTCCATCAACCCCGTTCTCTTGAATGCTTCCGCTCGCGATCTACAAGGGTATGTAGATGCACTCCCCTTCCCCTCGTTGCTAGAGTACTCCATAGATTGATCTTGGTTATGCGTAGAAAATTTTGAATTTCTGCTACGTTTCCCCAACAAGACATGTGTTGTCATTTGATGAACGGGGTCACATCATTAGGAGAATAATGTGATGGACAAGACCCATCCATTAGCTTTAGCATTATAATCGTTAAGTTTTATTGCTATTTCTTTCTTCATGACTTATACATGTTCCTCTGACTATGAGATTATGCAACTCCCGAATACCGGAGGAACACATTGTGTGATATCAAATGTCACAACGTAACTGTGTGATTATAAAGATGCTCTACAGGTGCCTCCGATGGTGTTTGTTGAGTTGGCATAGATCGAGATTAGGATTTGTCACTCCGATTGTCAGAGAGGTATCTCTAGGCCCTCTCGGTAATGCACATCACTATAAGCCTTGCAAGCAATGTGACTAATGAGTTAGTTACGGGATGATGCATTACGGAACGAGTAAAGAGACTTGCCGGTAACGAGATTCAACTAGGTATGATGATACCGACGATCAAATCTCGGACAAGTAACATACGGATGACAAAGGGAACAACATATCGTTATGCGGTTTGATCGATAAAGATCTTCGTAGAATATGTAGGAGCCAATATGAGCATCCAGGTTCCGCTATTGGTTATTGACCGGAGATGTGTCTCGGTCATGTCTACATAGTTCTCAAACCCGTAGGGTCCGCACGCTTAACGTTCGATGACGATTTGTATTATGAGTTATGTGATTTGATGTACCGAAGGTTGTTCGGAGTCCCGGATGAGATCACGGACATGACGAGGAGTCTCGAAATGATCGAGACGTAAAGATCGATATATTGGAAGGCTATATTCGGACATCAGAAAGGTTCCGAGTGATTCGGGTATTTTTTGGAGTACCGGAGAGTTACGAGAATTCGCCGAGGGAAGTAGTGGGCCTTAATGGGCCATACGGGAAAGGAGAGAAGGGCCTCGAGGGATGGCCGCGTTCCCCCCCATGGGCTGGTCTGAATTGGACTAGGAGGGGGCGGCGCCCCCCTCCTTCCTTCTCCCCTCCTCCTCCTTCCCTCCTTCTCCTACTAGGAATAGGAAAGAGGAGGGGAATCCTACTTGGACTGGGGAGTCCTAGTAGGATTCCCCACACCTGGCGCGCCCCCCTAGGGCCGGCCACCTCTTCCCTCCCCTTCTTTATATACGTGGTCAAGGGGCACCCCATAGACACACAAGTTGATTGTGTAGTCGTGTGCGGTGCCCCCCTTCACATATTTCCACCTCGGTCATATCGTTGTAGTGCTTAGGCGAAGCTCTGCGTCGGTAACTTCATCATCACCGTCATCACGCCGTCGTGCTGACGAAACTCTCCCTCGGCCTCAGCTGGATCAAGAGTACGAGGGACGTCACCGAGCTGAATGTGTGCAGATCGCGGAGGTGCCGTGCGTTCGGTACTTGATCAGTTGGATCACGAAGACGTTCGACTACATCAACTGCGTTACTTAACGCTTCCGTTTTCGGTCTACAAGGGTACGTGGACACACTCTCCCGCTCGTTGCTATGCAACACATAGATAGATCTTGCGTGATCGTAGGTAAATTTTTTGAAATACTGTGTTCCCCAACAGTTCGATGTTGTGCTCATTTAGTCTGCTTAGTTTTAGGGTTGGTGGGTTTTGTTGTGTCTTTTCTGAGTTCGGCCTGGGCATCCCTCTCTCTCTTTACTCTAGGTTCCATGATCATGCTTTCTTGCGTTCATGCTATGTGTTGTATCCTCTATTGTACTCATTTTCTCTTCTTCTATCAACGAAAAGATACGCAAACTTTGCGTATTCGTGAAAAAAAGAAAAAAAAACTGTTTGATTTGCATGATGGCTACCACATCCATAGGAAGGAAGTGGCGGCACAGGAGTTCGCCATTCCATCGATTGGCGTCGTCCAAGAGTTCCGCTACTCGCTGTAGCTGACATGTTCCCCGCTGGAAGACTGACATGTACGAGACAGCTATAAATCCCTACAGATCTGAATTTTGTTGTTGTTGCCAACACTCTAGATCAACCCCTTCTTGCGTGATTCAAGTCCACTATGAATAGCATGCCATGTTGAGGATGCATTACCAGAAAACACAGTGTCCTCGAGAGCCCGGTTAGGTACTTTGCTTTCAGTACATGGGCGCACAGTGAGTCGGGTTAGGTAAGAAGCCTCCATGCTTGGCTCACAAGTAGTGATTGGTCGAAGAGATGAAAGTCCTAGGAACCTAGACCACCCCAGCATTTTGGCTGAATAATTTTTGCCCACGCCATCCAGTGCACCTTTCACTTACCCTTCTTTGAATCCCATCAGAAATTCCAAACGAGTCTTGTTAAATCATCACACTGATATCAGTTGTTTGAACACACTCATAATATATGTCGTGGTCGCTTATGCAACTGATTGAATCAAGGTCTCTTTACTGGCCTGAGAGATGCTATCCCCCATATCAAGCTATGTTGGTGTAGTCCTTTCTTGCAAATTTTAAATTTTATCTTTATGCATCTTGCCCTCTGGAGTGGGGAGACCAAGATACTTTGATTCAAATTCAGTACTCACATTGTCCAGAACAAGTCTGGCCTCTTGCTGCATAGCCACGGGGCACTTCTCACCAAATTGTATTGAACATTTACGAGGATTAATATACTAACCAGTCGTCTAAGCATGGCTAGCAATAAGTCCCTATTTGCTTGATGTGGGTTCGCCTTCAAGAACAACATAGTGTCATTAGCAAAGAGAATATGGGAAATACGCAAAGCTCTTCGACAGATTTTTAGTGGATCAAAAGCACATGTTTCTGCACCCCATCTAAGTAGCACAGACAAGCCATCAACCACCAATAAGAATAGGAACAAGGATGGGGGGTCACTTTGTCTATAAGCCCACACACCGGTGCAAACGGATCCAAGATGACTCCATTGAATTTCATGGAGTATCTCAGAAAGATCACATATGTCATTATCTGCAGTACGATTCGGTGAGCGAAGCCAAACTTTTCTACCACCTGCCTTTAAAAAAATCCCAATCCGCACGGTCAAATGCTTTAGACAAATCAAGTTTGTAAGCACAAAAGCTATATTCCCCGAGTCTCGAAGAATCTTTAGCGATAAAATGGATCGAAGGCTTTATTGCAATTATGAGTATAAGATAGTCTGGATTTGCATGAACACATCAATTTCAGGTTATTATAAAACTTGAATTGTAATTATGACTATGATATTTTTTTAATACTTTGAGAATGATTGTTTGTGTGTGAGCTAGATTGAATATTTTCATCCCTTAATTGTTGGGTTAAATATAGGAGTCACATAGTCATTTCTATATTTATAAGGTGTTGCATTTCACGTGTGTAATTACTAGAGTCTATGTGTTTCAAATAGCGCAGTGAAAAAAGTGTATTCGTAAAATTTATTTAGAAGTAAAAACTTGTTTTCCCAGCGAACAACCAAACCCATGGGACCTTCTTCAACCCCAGGGCCTATTCCAATCAATAGAGCTCGACAATTCTAAATTAGAGTATTTACTTTATTGGCAGTAGAATGCTCTATTTTTATATTTATATACTATATAATTTTATTTTATTTTAAACACAGTACAGATGCAAGTGCTCATATGAGCACCTCCGAAAGACTGAGCCGGCATATCATCTTGAAATTTACGAAGTCACCGTAGGCACCTCGTCGTCGACGGGAACGTCTCCTCCCACCGGAAATACTAAAATAAATTCAAAAATAAATACGAGCACCAGGACTTGAATCCTGATGGGCTGAGAATACCATAATTCCTCTAACCATTCAATCACAGGTTGGTTCGCATATACTATATAAATTAGCTAACCATATTTTGGGACGGGAGGAGTATAATACAACCGACCAAATCCAGAGTTTCAAATGGGGCTGGAAAGGGAGTCTTTCAGATGTGGAAACGCCTGAGGCCTGAAAAGGGGAGGCGGAATTGCGGACCTCCCCTCTGATTTCAAGGAGAAGCCTCCCACCGGCACGGCGGCACCGTTTCCTCTCTGCGGCAGCAACTCCTCCCATCCATCCCTCGTCCATCCTGGCTCAGGTTTGCACCCCCTCCACCCTCTCACATCTCCTCCTACGCACGCTTCGTCATTTTTGACTTTACTCGCCGCGTTCGTCCATCGACCAAGGTAGCTGGGGTGATTCCGGTGTTGCTTTCCTCTCTTGGCAGGCGCGAGAGGGTGGAGATGAGGAGGAAGGCGCTCGCACGGGGCTTCTCCGGCGACGGCGTCCTCCGCCGCAGCCGCCCGCTCCCAGCGCGCCGCCCGCCACCGAAGGGGACAATAGCACGAGCAAGAATAAGAAAGGCGAGATCGGCAGGACCATCCGAGACAGGTTATGGTCTTTCTCTTTCCCCAGAAGCCGCCTCTCCTGCTGGACGAGCCAGAGCCACCCGATCCGGCGGAGCAGGAGGGGGAGCGGCACGGCCGGCGACGAACATGGCACGCCGGTGAACGTGCCGGTGACGGCCAAGGCAATCAGGCCCCCCTCAAGGAAGGTGGTCGCGGCAGGGACCAGATCCCTGATCGAACGCAACGATTTCTACAGCCAAGAATGCAACACGCACAAGTAGGGAGCCTGTTTTTTTCTCTTCTCGGATGCTATCCCTGTTTTGGGTGTGATACTAAAATTGTAGGACGAGGCATTGCCCCCTTTGGGACGTATACGAGTTTCCCCGGGTAATATACGTACCAACTCGAAGCTTTGTACTAGTACAAAATTGTGCAAGTTGATGAGTTTTCATGAGTTCCAAACCATGAAACCATAGCCAGAATCCATGCCGTGTTGCTTGTATGTCTACCAGGCAGTCTTATACAGTCGTACACCAGTTTTAGTAACTCCCATCAAAGTGCCTCTCTGTCGAATCGAATCAGATGACAAAATTGGCACTGAGGGATGCTATGCAAGTGCTTTCAGGCAAGCACACGCAAAAATTAGAATCGATCCCTATATCTGCATGATGGAAAACAGATTGTCTGGCAGGCAGGCTGAATCGAATCTTTCCACTAGACGGAAAGGTCTCACATATCGGACAGATAGGTGAGAAGTGATTCAGTGCTCCTCTCAGGCAATGCATATAAATAAAACCTGTGTAAAGCACAACAGGTGTCTAATCTGCAGCTATCCACCTAAACACCAATTTAAATCATCACCGGGAAACTGCTTTCTGGTTGTCCAAGATTCAAGCTAAAGAACATACTCCCTCCGTTCCAAAATATAGTGATTCCTCTATCCCCGTGCTTCAACTTTGACCAAAAATTTAACAAACAAGACCGATTACGGCGGGAGCAAAAGTTATACCCGTGAATTCGTATTCAAAAGAAGTTTTCAATTATATAACTTTTTCTCCCGCTGCAATCGGTCTCGTTGGCTAAATTTATGGTCAAAGTTGGACCTCGGGAAGCGCGGGCGCACTATATTTTGAAATGGAGGGAGTAACTAGTATATCAGCACCAGTACTCGGGCCTCCAACGGTGATTAAGACCAATTTCGATTACATAAAGCATTCCACATATATATAACTAATACGTACTAATGGTAGAACGAAGAATCACTAAACTATCTAGCACAAAACGGGCAGATGCCATGCCAGTCTCCGTGCGGACTACTTGGATATTGCATTGCTACTTCCCTATGGAAGCTGTGTTGGTGCAGACTACATCATCCTCCAAATCTTTCAAGCCTCCTACGGCGGATCTCCTCGACTGAGAGCTCGTTGTTTCCACCGTCTTGGAGATGCCGTCTGCGGGAAAAGGCATGGTCCGGGTGCGGAGTGCTGCACATCTCGCAGACATCTGCGTGACGCGAGTTGTCACAAGAACATGTTATGCATCTCCACCGCATACCTTGCCCAACCTCTTCTTGCGCAGGTGCAACATGGCGCCGGACACTGCTCCCCCGACCATGTGCTGCTGACCTCAGAAGTTTCTTAGCAAATCTCGCCGGCTGACTCACAACGTCTGCAATTCCTGAAAACATGGGAGCGAGCCGTTCTGGACCGTGCCTCAGCAAAAGGTAGGCCAGGCCAGCAAGTATCCCACCAACATTGCAAATCAAGTGTGCCTCCGGATTGAAAGCATGGACGAGTAGTAGTTCAAGCAATGCCGCATACTTTGCAGGAACGGTCACCCCATGCCAGACAACATCGCCTTCTCGGGCATTCAGCACAACATTCATGCCAAGCAGCACTCCACTAAATCCAGCAGAATATTGATAATACGCCATGTCGTTGCCGAGCGAAAGCAAGCCTTTAGACAAGAGCAGTGTGAAGCCCTGAGAAAGGCCAAGCAAGGAAACCACCATGCAAGCAAACTCAGGACTGCCAGTTGATGTTTCAAGCTTTGCCCCCGTGCGCAAGAGAGAAGCCATGTTCATGAAGAAGTGACCTTCACACAAGTGGTAGAAAGCTGAGAGGAAGAAACGTCTCAGGTCACCGAACTGCACCAATGTTCATAACTGTTATTTTTTAGAGTGGTGGATATATAAAACTCTGGAAATGATGCTTAGAAAAGTCTGAAAAGAACAACTTGCAATTACTTGCAGTACGACATTCAAAGCACATCATCTGCACCCTGCTGGTAGGGAAACAATGCAACAGGAGAAGCACAACATTGCGAATGGTGTAGCGTGCATTTTACCAATTCTGTAAAGTGAGCCATGGGCATGGGGTGCAAAACTTGCGCATCATGTCATTTAGATCCTTTTTGTGTGTGTGCGAAAATGTCATTTTGATCCATGATCTAGACAACTGGACGAGTCCCTAAACTTGTATACAAACATAGGGTCAATCTGTGCTTCAACAGCGTTATGTTTAACTAAATAAGAGAAAATTTAACCAACTCTAATAGAGTATTGTTGCCAGATACTACCAATAGGGAATCCCAATTATAATTAGGGTCGGAATCCTGCTCCTATGCAGCATTGCTCAGTAATCATCTTATAAATTTGGCCCAATTGCAAGCTAGGTAGATCAAAAGCTTAAGTTTTACTCCCTCCGTCCCAAAATTCTTGTCTTAGATTTGTCTAGATACGGATGTATCTAGTGACATTTTAGTGTTATACACATCCGTATCTAGACAAATCTAAGACAAGAATTTTGGGACCGAGGGAGTATTAGCTAAACCCAACAATGCGGCAACCAGAGACAAAAATATGGGCACAACATAATGTGGTGCTGAACTCCGCAACCCTGTACCCCTGGATAAGGGTGCTCAATGTAATTTGTTCAGTAGCCAACTGAATCCAAACATAATTCCATCGCAAAAGAAAAGATAGCATACACATAATTCCGCCATCTAATCAGCCGGTTGCTTAGTCAGGTCTGCTTAACATACTTGGATATGGCCTATTCAAGGTAAATGTGCTGTTTTTCCCTGTCTGCCTTAGGGCTTCAGACTTTTCTCTTGTAAATGCCTAATCTATAATGCAGAGGCAGAGCACCTGCCATTAGCCCTAAAAATATCAGCCGGTTGAGGCGTGGTGGTGTAGGTGGGTACCTTGATGATGAGGTGGGGGTTGAACATGACGTGCCGGAGCCGGGGTAGGTGCGCGTCGACGGCGCCCGGGCGGAAGTACACCAGCGCGTTGGCGGCGACCAGCGCGGCCGTCAGGGGCGGGCGGCTTGCGCCGGCCGGGCCGTACTGTAGAAGCATCTGCACAGCCAACAGCGGCAGCGTCCGGCCGGCGAAGTCCTGCCGGCCGCTGCTCATGCCGACCCCCATCGCCGAGATCGATGGACCGGTGTGGTCGGAAGACGGACAGGCCCGTGGCGAAGGCTTTGTTTTTTCTTTTTACTGACAAGACAATCCTTGGCGAAGGCCCTTTCTCTCTTCAGATTCAGGAATATATACTGCTTCCTCTTATTTTTAGATGGTAGAAGAATAAATTCTTTGGCAAGAAAACATCGCCTTGGACATTGACGCTGACTCTGCAATTACGCTATAACCATCATTTTTTATTAAAAAAGATAACATACTTTCTCTCCTTCAAATCAATTGAAACTTTAGTTTTGTAACTTCCAAGTCAAACTTCCTAGTTTGATTAAATTTACTAGAACAATGCCATTGCAACGGGATATAAATATTCTAATATGTTAGCTTGTGATTTACTTGTCAATAATAATGCGATTGTATAAATAAATATTTATCAAATTCTACCTGTGAATTGCCTTATATTTTGATTAAAAGTTTGGTAAGTAAATTAAAGTGGAATTGATTTAGAAGGTAAGTAAATTAAGGTGATTGATTATCATATACATGAAAGGTTGGACGAAGCGGTAGTGGAAAGAAGGTGAAATGGGAACCTTACGTTAAGTAATAGAGATAAAAACTATATCATCCACGAATTAATTTATCATTTTCTTTCTTCCCGTGGAAGAAAGAGAACCATTTGGCTAGGGTTTCTCGTGCCTCCCTACCGCTGTTGGTCTATCTTGTCTTCTGTGGTCTTAGGGCCATGGTGGCGCGATAGATCCCGACCCTTGCCGGCGGGAGAGCTCCGATTTTTTATGCTTTCTTGAATTTTGTTAGGGTTTATGTCCTCTCAGAAAGTCGAGGCGATGGCGTCTCTCTGAAGATGGAATAAGGTTCTCTCCACCTAGTCTTCATTCCGATGGTGTTTCTAGCATCATCGGAGACGTGTGGAGGTTTGTCTCTGGCGGATCTCGCGGGATTAGTTCGGTGTTTGTCTTCGGTGGATCCACGTGGATCCTGTCTTTGTTCGTACGTCTACAGGTTAGATCATTTTGATCTACGCTTTTATTAATTGTTGTTCTGGTGCGCTGATCTTATGGGCCTTAGCACGACTACTTCCCGACTGTCTACTACAACCAGGTTCGTCCGACTTCGATGAGGGAGGGACGAAGACAGTGGCGCGCCTTCGGCTCGCTCTAGTATTTGTAGTCGTGGCTAAGTGGTCTATGGACCTAGATGTATTTTTTACTTCTGGTGTTCTTTATACTACCTTGATAATTGAAGAATAGATCGAAAGTTTTTCCTCACAACAAAACTAAATCTCATCTAGGTAACATTAGTGTGGAAAAAAGAAAAAGGAAAAAAGAAAACACACGTGATTTTTTGCGTAAAATCAAATGACATGGGAGTTAGATGAGACATTGTTAATTCTTATCTAGATAGAGAACTTGGTTGGTTATAGTAAAGTTTGACTTGAGATAAAGATGGGACTTCTAATTTGAAATGGAGTATGTTTCTTGTCTTCAAATTTTCCTCGTAATTTTGAATCTCAGTTTCAAACTTCTACGAAATGTATCCAGGATTTATGCTTTTCAAAGAGTCCATCACAATTAAGACAAATATGCAATTAGTTTTGATAGTCGCATGTAGATTGTTTGGTAGTGAGATATAACCTCAGGTTATTAAATGGTCTCATGTAGATTGCATACATGCATTATGTCCTTATATCCATATACCATTCCAACTGCATATATAGTTAATACTTCATCGCAAGACCGGTATCTCTAGCATGCATCGTAAAGTATTAAACAAAACATACCATTACATTAAATAACATGACATAATGTTGATAATATATTGTCTTTATCTCAAGCTCTTCACATGAATGTAACTATCTTTTTATCCATAGTGGCAACAACATGGTACAATTATTTTCCACTTTTTGTCACTGTAATAGATTACTTGCAAGATTGAACTCAACTAATATATACAACTCTCTCTTGGAGATCATTCATCTAAATATGGCCAGTGTAAGACTAATAGATTGGAGAGCATATATGTGCATAAATTATGCAACAAGAACTAAAAATCCAAAACAATCATGTATAGATATGATCATAAAGTGATAATTCATCACACCGCAACAAACACACCAAGAATTACATCAGATTGATCTCAATCATGCAGGGCGGCTCATTAGATCTTTATATTGAAGAACAAGGGGGGAGGGGAGATGTCATCTAAGCTACTGTTATGGACCCATAGTCCAAGGAGGACTACTCATTCATGGTCATAGTGGTAGCAAGCTTGATGAACATAGCTCTGGTGATGGATCCCCCTTTTGCAGAGTACCGGACCAGGCCTCCAGATTGGACATCCGCGAAACAGAGAGGTGGTTGTGGCGAAAAAATCCTCCACAAATCTATTGAGAGTATTAGGGTCAATATAAAGGTGGCAAAATGAAGAGGCAGTGGAGAGGTGCCCTTTGGGTCCCACACGGCCTTGTGATGCGGCCTGGGAACTGGCCGTGTGGGGCCCATAGGGGGCCTCTCCTTTGTTCTTGGCTCCCTGGCTCCGTCTTGGTCTAAAACTTCACGGTGTATTTTTCTTTTATTTTTTAGGCCCACGAAATTAGCAATTATGATAAAGTGGCATAAAAAAGGAAAAAATATAGATACGTTTGAGACGTATCAGTCCTCCCGCTAGCGCCCTCCCCCCCTTTCTCCCCCGTGCGGCAAACAACTCTACCCATGCTTACGTGGGATTATACAAAGATGATATTACAACGGAGAAAGACAATGGTACCTTCAGCGAGTTAGATCAGATGTCAGCTCATCAAGTTCTTTGTGGATTGATATGTCTTAAAAGTATCTGTAATTTCTGTCATGTTTATATTATATTTGTATCACTCTTAACATTTTAACTTCATCGATTAGAGTGAATTTTGACATAAATAAAAATAAGAATTCAAATAATTTGAAACAAAGGGAGCATGCTACTTGTCATAAAAGTTTGTGCCGCGCTAAGCGCCAGCCAACTGATTTCGCGGGGGGGGGGGGGGGGGATCACAAATCAGCCAGCTCACCAAACGTCCAATCTGCCCCACAGGGTCATTTGATTTGGTCAATGCAACACATGGTTGTCCCTCCCCTTCCTCATTCCTCCTCTTCTTCTCGCGTCCCAGCACAACCCACTCATAGTGCCGCTCTTGTAGTAGGAACAAGCACTGTTCGACGACGACGCCGCATACCTCACAACAATGACTTATGTTGTCAACTGATGAGCTCGTTGCACCGACACCGTCACCATCCCAGCAACGGCAATCTCTACATTCCGGACAAATGAGCTCATCGCACCGGCGTTGTTCCCCATTGTAGCAGTGGTGATGCTGCAACTCGATGAGCAAGCAGCTCGGCGATGCCCACATTACAGCAAGGGTGATGCTGCAGTCACATGACCTCCCAACATCGGTGATGTTGCGAGCAATGGGTGATGTTCTGAACCCTCATCCCTGCTCTGCTCTTGCAGCACCCCTCGACCCCCTATTGTAACAGACATCGTCGGGCATCTCCCTGTCGTAGCATCCACTGCCCATCACATCACACATTGCTCTCCTCCTTCACTGTAGTCGTTGGCATCTCCATAGCAGACCTCGGTCGCCATCGAAGCACTTCTCACAACTCCTTACAACTGTGTGTGGCCGATGTTGCAACACTCCTCTTGCAGCATTGTGAGATGTGCCTTTTGTAGCACGAAGTGCCGCCATGGAGCACCCCACCCCCGCTGAAGTGCAGCACGCATGGTGGCCCCTGTTGCCGACCTTGCACCACCATTGCCCCTGGCTATGGTATCGAGGCCTAGCTCCCTTGTAGTAGCGGCGGCATGTCTCGTGACAAAAGGCGCAATTAGTTCATAAATAAGACACTCGGTTGCAAAATGTCAAACGTGTTTAGTACTCCCTTCGTCCTATAATATAAGAACGTTTTTACACTAGTGTAGTGTAAAAAACGTTCTTATATTTTGGGACAGAGGGAGTAAAATACATAAAATCAAAACTATAATTACACGTAGATTTGTTTGGTAGTGAGACATGACCTCACGTACCAGATGGTCACGAGGCACGGATTTTACCGAGGTTCGGCCCCTCATTATGCGACAAACACCATACAGTCCATACTCCTGCTTATATGGGACTATACCAAAGATGATATTACAATGGTGGAAAACAATAGTGCCTTCGGCAAGTTGGATGTCAACTCGTCAAGCCCAATACATGGCATTTGTGGCACGGAAATACAATGAAATCACTTCCCCTAGACAAGCCCCCATCGGTATCCGCAATTGCCGGGCATTGTTCAGGTCTCTAAAAGAGCTCAGGATGTTTTTTATTTTTTGTACCCATAAGCAGTTAACTGTTCAACAAGCATATAACAACGAACAGAATCACCACCATCCAAACTCATATTATAACTCCATGAATATACGAGTAGATGGATGAATGGTTGTCCTTCAAAGCATATACGAGTAGATGGATGCCAAATTGCCAAAGGCATGCTGGCTAGGCTAGGAGCGTTCCATCCATCACAGTAAGAGCTTCTCCCTGGATTTGCACTCTCTGATTTGCGTCATCCAGTTGCAGGTATAGTGTTCCACCTCTTGGAGATGCCTGATGATACATATGAAGGAAAACCAACATCATGGTTCAGCTGATCGAGTGCATGTTGCAGCACCATTTCTTAAATAAAATATTTTTTGAGTCTATATCAATTAAATTGCTGAAAACATAGCTAAGCACATACTTGAAATGCCGTCAATTTTTGCTTCCCCAGCTTTCTGCCCCAATAGGGTGCCAAAACACAATGTATACTGCCAGTAACGGGGTCCTGTCAAAATATTGTGATCAAAGGGTATGAGTTATGGAACAGGAAGATGTATTACATGGAGAATATCGATAGCCAATATACGCCCAATGATAAATGTTGAATGAACGAGTTTTGTCTTATACTCCCTCCGTCCCAAAATAAGTGTCGCTGATTTAGTACAACATTCCCAAAAATAAGGTTATTTTGGGACAAAGGGAGTATATACCTAGTGTTCAACTACTCCTATGTAATACAAGACATTCGATCCTTGGTGAAATTATCTGTCACAACTGCAAGGTAAAAACTGCCTAGTTGTTAACACTACTAATTACGCGAGACAAGGAAGGCTCAGAACAAGCTGGAAGTAGACAACTCAAAAGATTACATGACTATGGTATCCAGACTGAAAGATGTAAACATTACACATGAGCATAATTAGGTACTGCAACTTGGGAGAGGCAATCATGCACTTATTTTTGGTTAGCTACATATTTAGTACAAAAAATGGTCGATGACGTGGTAAGTTAAACAAGTTTCGCCGTTTCTATATGCTTTGGACTAACAAAGGACATCACCTCATCTATCCCAAATTTTGGGCAGAAGAAACGTGTAAAGAAGTCATAACCAGATCCAGCAGGTGCCGGTCCTGTAACAATAAGACCCCTGCAGGCCAAGTTTTTAATTTCATCGATGCTAGGAAGGATATCCACAACTTCTTTTCCTGAAGAAAGTTCCACCTGAAAGTCATGCAAGATTTTTATTGACAATTAATGTTTCTGAAGTACAGCTGACCCACCTAAGTGAGCAATATATATCACAAAACGGAGCAAAGAGAAATAGTTATTCAGCTCATACATTCGTACCAGCATGCTCCATTATAAAACAAAGAAGTTGATCATCAAATGTAAGTATGTAACTATGCAAGCAAAAATAGGGGGGAGACGGTACAATGAGGTCACCGTCGGTAGCCGATTTGTGAACGCTGACAATGGGAGCACCATTTAGGGTCTCCGGAATCGACAGCATTTCATTGCATTCCAGAAAACCAATCATGGGGAAATCCAGCTCAATAAACAGCTTCCCCTGCTCCTCACCTGGGACGCCAGTGCTCCCTGGTGCAGGGACTTTCTTGGCAGTTAGGATCCCGGACCTGGTCATGAACTCCAGCTTGCCATGCTCCGGAAGAACGGTCGTGAAGAGGAAGTGCGCAGAGGCCAACGTCGCGTGGCCGCAGAGGTCAACCTGAAAACAATGAAATGATGAGTCAAGGTAGGTAACTGTGCAAATCGACAAGTTCAGAAGTTCAGGTCGATACTGGTCGTAAAAGTGGGGCTGTGGGATTTGTGGACGACAAGTTCAGAGATTCAGGTCGATACCTCGGTGACGGGAGTGAACCATCGGAGGTGGAACCGCGGGGCTGCGCCGGCTGCCCCGGAGGAGTCACGGGCGAGGAAGGCGGTCTCCGAGAGGTTGAACTCGGCGGCGACGGACTGCATCCACCGGTCGTCCACGGTCGCGGAGGCGCCCTCCTCTTCGAGGAGGCATACTGCGGCGGGGTTGCCCTTGAACGGCTCAGCCGCGAAGGCATCCACCTGCGACGAGACGATGACGGCCGCGCCAGCGTCACTTCTCCTTCCGGACAGATGTGCGGGTGAAGAAGAGGAGAGGGGAAGATAGTAGTACTGACCACGGCGTATCGGATGGCTTTTTTGCCCATTTCTCCGAACAAGGCGGCGGCGGCGGCAGGATAACAGCAACGGCGGCGGCGGCTGCTGCAAATTTGTGGGAGCTGCTGATAATCGTGGGGAGGTAGTCAACTACTCCCTCCGTAATCAGCAATGACAAGTACCACTGGACGACATGGAGATACCAGTGAACGCCCGATTACTACGGGCTACCATGCGTATAAATGATTAAATAAATTAGTACAATGCTCGTGCGTTGGCACGGGCCATCTAATTTTTGTTTCGATTGCTTACACATACTTATATTTTTTATAAAACTCAGTCCCTTTCAACAACATCGTCTC
Organism: Aegilops tauschii subsp. strangulata; assembly: GCF_002575655.3. Taxonomy (NCBI): domain Eukaryota; kingdom Viridiplantae; phylum Streptophyta; class Magnoliopsida; order Poales; family Poaceae; genus Aegilops; species Aegilops tauschii. Next base: position 178,484,404 of record NC_053037.3, read on the forward strand.
GATACCTTGTCAATGGATTCTTTTTGAACGATGACATAATGCATCTCCATCTCTCTCATATGTTGCACAAATAAAAATATATAGAAGTATACATATTAAAAGAATAAGCCATCAATTTTTATCTCCAATCTACAAAAGTGAACATATATACACATATTGAAATATTAAGACAATATATATTCATTGGTCCTGGATGCAAGCAAGTGACCATTTTTAGTCGGAGTTAGTGGCATCATGATACTTTGTAGAGTGATTCGCAACCCAATTTTGATAAACTGTATGCTCAACTGTAAATCATTTGTTGGTAATTATTTTTCAAAAATGACTTTTATAGCAAATAGTTGCTTTCCCTAAAAAAGCAAACAACACACCTTTTCTTCTCGTCTTGGAAAATACAATTCACTCTCTCATAGTATGACACAACGCTCACACTCACACCGCATTCCATCCGCTTGCTCTCCTTGCCACGGGCATCGCCGCCGTCATCTCTCCCCTCCTAAACCTCCCCCCTCCAAAACTTCTCATTGCTGCCTCCCCTCGGCGCCATGGCATTCAACATGTACCTTCCTCTCACTGCCATCTCCCCTTCGCTTCACGGTATCGCCCACTCCCTCTTCACCCATCCACGGTGTCCCAAGCTTATTCTCGGTGCCAAGAAATGCACATCATCATAGCCGAGGGCAAACACCACAATGTGCTTTTGCTGACATAATATACGAAATGATATATATCATGCCATCCTTTCACATATTTTCTTCTAAAATAACTTTTGTCGATTTCAACATGAGATGAATAGCAAAATTTGTGATGTTGCTTACATTCCATGACAAAACAGAGATAGCAACACGGCCTCCTTTGCTCACAATGATGGTGTCTCAAGAAGGAGAGAAAGCAGCGGCGGTGTCACTGACATTCCCCTAATGGTCCACCTCCCTGACCTTTTCCACGCTTCACCAGTCGTCGCCACGAAATGACTCCCACCACCAGCAGTCCTTCCCTCCGCCACCCCCTCTTCGTCGGGCATGGGCCCAGATCCACCCTAATATGGCTCTCCCAGAGGGGCGATATGGGAGTCGTGTGGCTCTCGGGCGACACTGCTACACGGTCCAAAACGGCGACCTGAAGAGAGTAATGTGTGGGCTACAAGGTGTTGGCTGAATCTAAGGGGTTTGTTTGAGGGCAGACCGGCTCAAGGATGACAAAACCTGCGATCGAAACATTTATTTGTAAAAAAAATCTACGTACGAGGGAGAGAGGGATGGGACTAATGAAACTAAATGTACTCCCCTTTAATAGTAGAGATTAAATTGTATATCTACACCACTTCCTTTCCCCCTTAATATGTGAGCTAGCATAATGAGGAACTGTAAGAAACGAGATAGGACATTGAGGTCTAAATGTTCGTTTGAATAATGGCCAAATATGCATTTCCTCACATGTCCTAAGATGGCAGAACTACTTTACAAAACGGCGACCTGAAGAGAGTAAAGTTGCACAAACAATGTTTTCTCTCCTAATATCCTACATCTATTTCCAACACGCATTAGTTATGACACCATATATCACATTCACATGTTTACTTTATTGTTTAGACAACTCGCTGGCTGAAAGTAGTGCAAGATGCCATCACATGCCATGTTAATGATGATTTACAACATAATTTATTTCCGAAACCACAAATATTTCACATAGGATGCGTCCTTTTTTGTTAGTAGAACAAAGAAAAAAAGGCACCACCAAGATCATGAACCACTATGAAAACTAAGGACTATTACTACTTTCAACATATAGGAATATTAACTAAATTTCAACATTTAAGAGGTAAAAAATATCACCATCAAGTACACTCTACAATATGGTAGCATCAATAAGATATTTGTAATTTAGAAGTGGAAAAGAACTTGTTAATCACAGGTTTGAAAACATTCTGGTATACATGAAACTCATGTAGTCCATGACAAAACATGAAGCGAGAAACAGAGAAAATGCATATGTTCTGATTGCCTGGAGATTTAAAAAATCACCAGGCAGTTTAAAAGTGTGAATTCACCATGTTTACCTGTAGCACCTCATAGTTTAAAAAAATTCATGTGATGACATGCCAATTCTCCTAAGTCTAATTCATGATTCTGTAAGAATAGCCAGCGGCAAATGTACGAGCCAACAGAATAAAGCCGGAAGGCAGTCGCCATGGTTCATGCCCACCACGCAGCCACAGTGTTGACCCGGAGCTCCTACTGGACCGAGCACGGCGCCTCTCCATGATATCTGGGCCACCCCTATAACCTTCTGCTCCAGGCAGAAATTATTTATCGTTATAAACAAAAAATGCAGTTAGATTCTGACCACAAAAGGTACATTTTTTAAGTATGTAAAGTTTGCTCTCAGGTAGATACACATATATGGGTAACAAGTCCATTCTAGCAAGATAGAGAGTTGTAGAACAATTTGTTTTTAAGGATTTGAAGCTAGAAACATGAAGACGTGAGGCATGTTAGAAATTTTAGCTATTATCAAATTTAGGTGGATTAACATTAGATTGCACCAATTATTAAATAATGTGTAATAGTGCAAAATATTCTAATAATTCAGAAATTTTATGGCATTGTAATTACCATAGTAAGTATTGTTGCTAATCTGTGCCAATATATTGAAATACTCTATTCAAAACAGTTAACATTTTCAACCTTCAGTGTACAACCAACAGTATCAGCCTCATCGCGATGCGCTAAAGAATTGAAGTAGCATCAAAACACATGTCGACAAAAGTCAAAGTTGAATAGCATCCTGATATTGTCATTTGTCATGGCCATAAATAATGGAGGATGACAACCCCACCTAGCGCAGAGCCTACTTTGCAAAATAATACAAATTTTAGCGGAAAGGTATAACATAAAGGTATTTTCCAACAATCGTCCAAAAATATGCAACATCTCTAGAGATATGTCACTGATGCAACTAACCAACTAAAATAAGAAATCTCAATCAATTTTGGATTACGAACTTTTGCTCCATCATTCGTGGTTTGTGGGGTTGCAGATTTGCCTGATGTGTACTGCGTAACTGAACTTGATAAAGCTCGCCACATCAAGAGCGAAATGATTTTTTTTGTAGATGCAGCTACAGTTTGATTTGGTTTGCTTCTGTGCATGTTTCGAGGCATTGTGCCAATAAATCAGGTGGTTCTAGAGAAGTAAAAATCGATGAAACAACACCATTGGTCAACTGCATAAAATATGTTCCGATATATGATTGTAATATTCTAACATCGCTTTATTTCCTTCCTTTACCTCACATTGTAATGCTGAGACAAACTATATGACCTCAGCTGATCTCTGGTCCCCATGGCAATTGGGGTATCTCTATCCTCCTCTCACCACAATGCAAAACTCCAAAAGACACAGAAAAAGGGAGGGACCAAAACAAACTCACTCATTGAAGTCTCTTAGCTAATTCGAGAAACTAAAATAGGCCAAAAGGAGGTGTCCATTAAAACACTAGCAAGTACCACTATATCTAGCTCTCTTTCTCCAGGGCTTGCTGAAGAGATTGGCTTCTAACAAACCTTCCCCGAAACAACAAAAAACTGAGAACATGAGTAAACATGTGGACTCTCTTTCGGAAAAGTAGATACGTCGGCGATGGTGATCTGGTGTGAGGAGTGAGCTTTTCTAGTGCCCGGCTTACAAATATTATAGACGTTTTTATTCCTTCAAGCATCAGTTCTATTAGAATTCCCGTGTACATATAGAACAATTTCTAACTGTTATTCACCCACATGTTTACCAGAATGTAAAAGAGATAAAAAAGAACTCTTAGAGCTAAAATGAGCTCGTGTAATCTAGGCAGTAGGTTTGCTGGGACTCACTATTTAGTTTGTTTCCTTACAAACTAATTTCAGCACTTCCATTTTTATTGGTGACTGGAGTATCAGTGATGTACTCTTAAAAGGTGCGTACTTCAGTCTAGCATATCAAACATCATCTGCCTCCTAAACATTTAAAAGCAAGTAAAATTTGAGTTTGGGTGTATGGTCTGATTACCTCAGATCCCAATGAATCATTGCATAACCAAGCCCATGTCTGATTTGATAAATCTTCTATAGTTTCTTATCCCTGTTAACTGTGCCTGCCTAGCAACTCTGAATCTTCAACTACAACAACAATCAAAGCTTTGTCCTCAAATTGTTTTCAGTAATTACTGCAGAAATATCAGATGATGAGGCTTGTGCATAACCACTAAATACACAATAAGAAGCAGGCCAAAGAAAGCCACCTAGGAGTATGGCTGGATGAACACCTAATTTCACTGGAGCTGGTGCTCAGAAATTGATGAACGGAGACACCACAATGCAGGTCGCAACTCGAAAGAATTATCTTATGGATTTCACATGTTAAGCAAGAATACCAGAGGCACGGCTTACCTTGGCTTCATCTTTGTCAGCCCTGTCATCTTAGTCCAGGTGGTCACAGCAAAAATTCCACAACTTTCACCTCGTTCCAATCAATGAGAGGGCGGACTTCAAGAACCTGGTAGTTACACACGGATGAACTTTTTCTTAGTCCTATGAAACGATAAACAAAGAGAGGATAAGTGTCCAAGTGAAAATTTCTAAAGAATTATTTCCAATAGAAAACTGAAAGGAAGTTAGATGTAGACTCACATGTCGTGCAACGTTTCGGTAATGCACACACACACACACAAAAAAAACTTGTTATGTTCCATTCTCGCACCGTCAATGTCCTCTCTCACTAAGATTTTTGAACACCTGGTCAGCAACCAAGGTGAGCAACCTAAACCATATGGTGTAACCTGGTTCTTTTTTAACCTTTAGACATTGATACATACCTCAACAATTGTGTATTGGAAGAGATTAACCTCTTTACCCTGTGAATAAAAGCAAGTGAACAACCAAGATTAGGAAATAGAAGAACAGATTGTGCTGTCACAAAATACCGAAAGTTGCTTCACCTCTGAAAAGTGATAATGCATTGAATTTTCATATCACTAACAAAAGCCAAAGCAATGTTTTCTCCATCCAATCTACTACAGGGAACATGTACCGAATGATGAAGGAAGTGTTTTAGAGATTTATTTAGCAATTGGCAACTAGAGGTTCTTAATTTTCTCAAGGACATGTAGTGTCAGTTCGACTCTTTTCTCATTCTCACATATCATATACTCCCACTGTCTCAAAATATAAGACGTAATATTTTCAGACAGAGGGAGTATTTCACGAAGATTGAACTCGAGTGATAATTCTTTATCCTATCAAGTTCTATGGTGTTTGCAAAATATCAGCCCATAAGAGGTTACAACATATGAAAATGTTGATAATTATGAGAGGAGTCCAGAAGTTCACATTCTACAGAGAACCATAGTTCACACTTGTCAATGTATTAAACTTTCATATGCATTACATAAGATGCAACATAAGTAGAGAAAAACTAAATAAAATATTTAAAATGGAAATTGTATGCCTAAGAAAGAAATGAGTGGGAAAATGCGGCAGTGGCAAGTTAGTACTACCTGGTTCATGGTGTTGTGCGGACTGCAGTTAAGTCGCATCTCCTCGTCGTCTCAATATTCCCTCTACTAATCTACAATGCAAGCGCCGTGACACCTGAGAAGTCACCCGCGAGCAACCTACTATTCCAACACCAAACAAAATGAGAGCTATATCCTACAATTCCAACATACTGTTACTAAGAACGACCACGTGCTACCTCCCAGAATTATGTTCATGGTTGTATAGTAACAGCTAGGTTCTGACTGCATAATGTGCCCCATGCCCCCATTTCTTTTTTTTCAACAGGAAGGCACCAAGACTGCAGTTTGTGAGGGAAAAGAATCTAATACAATTTGGTCACTTGAGTTGTACATAAAAATTGAAGACCAAGAATCTCTCAATCAGCACGCATAGATCAAAGTACGACACGAAGAAACATGTGCATATTATCGCTTGAGTTTGTGAGGAATCGCTAACCAGAAAAGGATTAGCAAATCAAGTAATCTCCCATTATGCATATAACTTTCTAAACCCTATCCCATTGAGCATACTTCAATAGAAACTAATGGAAGAACTAACAAAACTATGCATTGAAGTGAGTAAATTAAGAATGGAATACTATAGCTTACCAAGAACATTCCTTTTTCCTGCCTACAGTGTGGTCTTGGACTTCTGATAATCACCGCTATAGTACAGACAACAGAGAAGTGTACACTTGATTAGATTATAAGAACTAATTCAGTACACTAAAAGGAAGGGACAGGCTAGTTTTAATATACTAAAAATATACTTTCTAATTCCATTATGTATGCGGCCTAAAGGAAGATAAAGTACATACTGTAAGGTAACACCACATGTTTTTGTCCACACCCATCACGCTGCAGATAAAGATCAATATGAAAAGGCTAGTTACTAAATTTTATTCGACTGAAAAAATTCCTTGACTTTTAGTTGCGACACATTCTAAAGCCCAGTATAGGGAGAAGCCCCTACAATGTAGGTGATCATTTATACAAGCAACAACAAAAGAACCAAAATTGTGATGCAGTATACTGTCCTCTAAACTCTGATTGTACAAAGAACGAATTGTCTGATTCATGTTCTATTCCCCGACCACTGATGGTAATGGTACACGTTCTCTCCAACTTTTGTGTAGTTTTGGAACTGCAAAACCAAAGTGTCTAGCTGCTTCTGTTGTAGCTAGCACGTCTCAGCATCAGATCAACATGGTGAAAACTGAACCTCAATACACATCAGATCAAAAAGAAACAGAGGGCATGGAGAGAGAGAGGTGGGGTTTTGTGTATACCTTAACGCTGCTTGGCAAAGAGGAGGACATGGTGTGGGTGGACGATGCCGGCAGGGGCGGAGCTTGCCGATGGGAGGACATTGGCGTACCGCAGCACACTTGCTGGAGGATAGCAGACGATGGTGGCGGCGAGATGGGTTCCTCAGAATGGCTGTTGGAGACCGGGGCGTAGCAGAGCAGGTGGAGTGGGGTGCCAACATCACATGACGCGGCCGCGCCGGCAAGCCTGACTCAGTCCCTAGGGTTAGCCGCGGGGCGCGCTCAAGGGAGGAACGGCGAGAAGGCGTTGGGGCATGGACGTTAATTCTAGGCCGAGGCAGAGCAACACCCATGGAGGACGAAGAGGGAGATGACCGACGTTGGCTGAATCGGAGGTGCAGGTGGCAACGATTTGGGGGCAGGCTTCTGGAGATGACGACACCCGTGGCTGTCCTGGGGTAGGACCTAATCGGCGTGATGCAGCGGCTGTTTGGTGGCTGAGGGCCAAGGGAGAAGGAGGCGACATCGGCGGCGGCGGGCCGGCGCCATCTAGGGTTACCCCATGGTGGGAGATGGCGGGGGCAGCGGGGTGGCGGCGCTCCAGGGAAGAAGGAGGGTCCGGCGGCGCGCCGGTAGGAGGCAGCGGGGTGGCGGTGCGCCGGAAGGAGGCGGGAGTGGTGGCGCACCGGTAGGAGGCGGGGTAGGCAGCAGCGGCGATGGATGGGGGAGGTTGGGGATCAGACGAGGGGATTTTTTTAGCGGGTCGGGCAGTTCGGGGTGTGAGAAAGGGACGAAAAAAACCGACGAAAAAAAACCGGACGAAAGTGGTGGGACGAAAATAAACCCGGAACGGAGACTACCAACTAAGACATTAGGAGTAGAGATAACTAAGGTTGTCTCCAAGGTCAAAGCTTATTTCTCCCTCGTACGTTCGAGCATGTTCGAACATCAAATGGGTGCCCAGCAGGCTCCTCAGAATTCAATCGTCTGATGCGTGGTTTGTCTGGTTTGCATGCTCTACGCCTTCCTAGTTTAGGTCTAATCTTGCGTCCCCCACCTCTCTCTACCCCTTCCCCATGGCTTCCCATATTGTACATGTTGTTCATCTAGGCGTTTGGCCCCATTAGTGATAAAATTCAGATGGGGAAAACTTCCCCCGTGAAAATTCAAAAAAAGTCAACGGTCTAGACAGTCCGGGCACACTGAAAGCCAGACCATGTGAGAAAGATATGTGATTGTCCGGACTATCCGCCATGTTATCTTCAACTGGCGGGCCCAACGCAAAAACCCCACCCCATGATGCATCCTTTCTTTCTCGTGCCGAACCCTCCCCTTCCCTCTCGGTTTCACGCCGTAGCAGGACATCTCTCGCTAGAGCCCTCTCCTTTAAAACCGGATCTTGTCCACCTCACCTTAGACATGACACCCTCTCTTCTTCACACCGTACTTCCACACAGACCGCCAAGAAGGAGTCCCCCCGCCAACCGGCCCGCTTTCTGCCCTAATACCCTCCACCCGTGTTTTGGGCTGATTCGCCACCACCATCAAGGGGGAGGAGGAGTGCGTCGCCCGTGACACCCCCCAAGCCAAGAAGGTAGATATGGTGTCTGTTAAACTATTTCCACAGTGTAATGTACTTATTAACTCTTAAAGAAATCAATGTATTTACCCTTCTATCCTAACAAAAAATCGCACAGCTCAATGGAAAAAAAGAACCGCTCAACCATCTCTAATGAAATGCAATTTTTTATTTTCTAAAGTAGAGAAATTATTCTGCTCAAACGTAACTCAATAGACCAACCCCAACCCCATCCAGAGTTTACTTTAAGACGTAATTGAACAGACGTAACACACAACGTGGGAGGTGAGCCCAAGGTTTTTTAGTATGATCCCAAGGTTTCATCAGATCATAGAGGAAACAATTTACTACATACTTTGAAGGATTCTTTCAGAATTCAGAATGGAGCTCTTATTTTTTTTGTTATTTTTACCTTTTTAAGTGTTATTTTCTGGAGCAGTTTTCCAGATGTTATCATGCATAAAATAGGTAGTTTTAGTACCGTAGTTAGTATGCATCGGGGATTCATTATTTTTTTGGTCAATCTTCTATTTATAGATGTTTCCTGTAATAACAAACAATGTCTTTCCGATAATAGAAATCAGAAGCTAGGTAGAATGGAATGATCAAATGTGCACTGACTTTTATCTGATGCTTCCTATAAGAAAAGATATTGTGTAATCATGTCGTAGCTATAAGCGCTGACATAGGACATCATGACGCGGCGGGGCTCCTCCATTTTGACCAAGATCTCGAGCTGTTGGACAGTACTTCCGAGACATTTCACCTAGATGGTAGCAAGATTTCACATTCTGCATTTCGAGTCAGAAAACAAACAATGATTGTTAGTTTCCATTTCCAGTTTGCAAGACACAAGTTATACATAACTTAATCAATACTTTGTTTTTCTCTCCCAGCAAGAATATGCATAAATGGAAAGAATATATCTCCCAGATTGCAAGGCACAGTCAATTAATCAAAATGGAATACAATTTATATTAAAAATGGAGTGGTCAAGAACACTCAATTCCATCTCAGTAAAAATATTCTACTGAAATCCCATTCACATCCATTGTTCCATGATGGACTTTACATGTATTTTTTTGTAATGTCTCTGTACTCGTAAAGAAATTTCCTACAAAATTGGCATCAAAATTCAATTAAAAAATAAAACGTGAAGAGGAATCTTAAAGATCAGCGAAGTGCCATTGTCATCCCGATGTTGTAAGGTATCGAGTATTCCATCCTTTTAATTTTTCCTCGACAACAAGAGATGTATACTTGAAGTGCCATTGTCAATGGAGCCACCCTTTATTTTTTTTCTTTGTAACAGGAGATGTACACCATCAATTACCAACATGGAACATAAAGAATAACGAATACCACCTATGTACTGTTGGGGAACGCAGTAATTTCAAAAAAAAAAATCCTACGATCACGCAAGATCTATCTAGGTGATGCATAGTAACGAGAAGGGAGAGTGTTGTCCATGTACCCTCGTAGACCGAAAGTGGAAGCGTTATGACAACGCGGTTGATGTAGTCGTACGTCTTCACGATCCGACCGATCCTAGCACCAAAGGTACGTCACCTCCATGATCTGCACACGTTCAGCTCGGTGACGTCCCACGAACTCTAGATCCAGCTGAGGTCGAGGGAGAGTTTCGTAATCACGACGATGTGATGATGGTGATGATGAAGTTACCGACGCAGGGCTTCACGTAAGCACTACAACGATATGACCGAGGTGGAAATCTGTGGAGGGGGGCACCGCACATGGCTAAACAATCAACTTGTGTGTCTATGGGGTGCCCCCTCCCCCGTATATAAAAGAGTGGAGGAGGGGAGGGTCGGCCCTCTCATGGCGCGCCCAAGGGGGGGGGTCCTACTCCCAGTAGGAGTAGGTTTCCCCCCTTCCCTAGTTGGAGTAGGAGAAGAAGGAAGAGGGAGAGGGAGAGAAGGAAAGGGGGGGCCCTCCCAATTCGGATTGGGCTTGGGGGGGAGTGCCCCCACCTTGGCCGCCTCCTCCTCTCTTCCACCACGGCCCATTAAGGCCCATTAACTCCCCGGGGGGTTCCGGTAAATGTCTGAACTCACCTGGAACCATTCTGATGTCCAAACATAGCCTTCCAATATATCGATATTTATGTCTCGGCCATTTCAAGACTCCTCGTCATGTCCGTGATCACATCCGGGACTCCGAACAACCTTCGGTACATCAAAACACATAAACACATAATATCGATCGTCATCGAACGTTAAGCGTGCGGACCCTACGGGTTCGAGAACTATGTAGACATGACCGAGACTCATCTTTGGTCAATAACCAATAGCGGAAGCTCGATGCTCATATTAGTTCCTACATATTCTACGAAGATCTTTATCGGTCAAACCACATAACAACATACGTTGTTCCCTTTGTCATCAGTATGTTACTTGCCCGAGATTCGATCGTCGGTATCTCAATACCTAGTTCAATCTCGTTACCGGCAAGTCTCTTTACTCGTTCCGTAATGCATCATCCCGTAACTAACTCATTAGTCACATTGCTTGCAAGGCTTATAGTGATGAGCATTACCGAGTGGGCCCAGAGGTACCTCTCCGACAATCGGAGTGACAAATCCTAATCTCGATCTATGCCAACTCAACAAACACCATCGGAGACACCTATAGAGCATCTTTATAATCACCCCGTTACGTTGTGACGTTTGATAGCACACTAAGTGTTCCTCCGGTATTCGGGAGTTGCATAATCTCATAGTCATCGGAACATGTATAAGTTATGAAGAAAGCAATAGCAACAAAATAAACGATCATCGTGCTAAGCTAACGGATGGGTCAAGTCAATCACATCATTCTCTAATGATGTGATCCCGTTCATCAAATGACAACTCATGTCTATGGCTAGGAAACTTAACCATCTTTGATTAACGAGCTAGTCAAGTAGAGGCATACTAGTGACACTCTGTTTGTCTATGTATTCACACATGTACTAAGTTTCCGGTTAATACAATTCTAGCATGAATAATAAAAATTTATCATGATATAAGGAAATATAAATAACAACTTTATTATTGCCTCTAGGGCATATTTCCTTCAGTCTCCCACTTGCACTAGAGTCAATAATCTAGATTACATAGTAATGATTCTAACACCCATGGAGTCTTGGTGCTGATCATGTTTTGCTCGTGAGAGAGGCTTAGTCAACGGGTCTGCAACATTCAGATCCGTATGTATCTTGCAAATCTCTATGTTTCCCTCCTTGACTTGATCGCGAATGGAATTGAAGTGTCTCTTGATGTGCTTGGTTCTCTTGTGAAATCTAGATTCCTTTGCCAAGGCAATTGCACCAGTATTGTCACAAAAGATTTTCATTGGACCCGATGCACTAGGTATGACACCTAGATCGGATATGAACTCCTTCATCTAGACTCCTTCATTTGTTGCTTCCGAAGCAGCAATGTACTCCGCTTCACACGTAGATCCCGCCACGACGCTCTGCTTGGAACTGCACCAACTGATAGCTCCACCATTCAATAAAATTACGTATCCGGTTTGTGACTTAGAGTCATCCGGATCAGTGTCAAAGCTTGCATCTACGTAACCGTTTACGATGAGCTCTTTGTCACCTCCATAAACGAGAAACATATCCTTAGTCCTTTTCAGGTATTTCAGGATGTTCTTGACCGCTGTCCAGTGATCCATTCTTGGATTACTTTGGTGCCTCCCTGCTAAACTAATAGCAAGGCACACATCAGGTCTGGTACACAGCATTGCATACATGATAGAACCTATGGCTGAAGCATAGGGAATGACTTTCATTTTCTCTCTATCTTCTGCAGTGGTCGGGCATTGAGTCTGACTCAACTTCACACCTTGTAACACAGGCAAGAACCCTTTCTTTGCTTGATCCATTTTAAACTTCTTCAAAACTTTATCAAGGTATGTGCTTTGTGAAAGTCCAATTAAGCGTCTTGATCTATCTCTATAGATCTTGATGCCTAATATATAAGCAGCTTCACCGATGTCTTTCATTGAAAAATTCTTATTCAAGTATGCTTTTATGCTATTCAGAAATTCAGTATCATTTCCAATCAACAATATGCCATCCACATATAATATCAGAAATGCTAAAAAGCTCCCACTCACTTTCTTGTAAATACAGGCTTCTCCAAAAGTCTATATAAAACCATATCCTTTGATCACACTATCAAAGCGTATATTCCAACTCCGAGATGCTTGCACCAGTCCATAAATGGATCGCTGGAGCTTACACACTTTGTTAGCACCTTTTGGATCGACAAAACCTTCTGGTTGCATCATATACAACTCTTTTTTAAGATATCCATTAAGGAATGCAGTTTTGACATCCATTTGCCAAATTTCATAATCATAAAATGCGGCAATTGCTAACATGATTCAGGCGCACTTAAGCATCGCTACGGGTGAGAAGGTCTCATCGTAGTCAACTCCTTGAACTTGTCGAAAACCTTTCACAACAAGCCGAGCTTTGTAGACAGTAACATTACCGTCAGCGTCAGTCTTCTTCTTGAAGATCCATTTATTCTCTATGGCTTGCCGATCATCGGGCAAGTCAACCAAAGTCCACACTTTGTTCTCATACATGGATCCCATCTCAGATTTCATGACCTCAAGCCATTTTGCGGAATCTGGGCTCATCATCGCTTCCTCATAGTTCGTAGGTTCGTCATGGACAAGTAACATGACCTCCAGAACAGGATTACCGTACGACTCTGGTGCGGATCTTACTCTGGTTGACCTATGTGGTTTGGTAGTAACTTGATCAGAAGTTTCATGATGATCATCATTAGCTTCCTCACTAGTTGGTGTAGGAATCACTGGAACGGACTTCTGTGATGTACTACTTTCCAACTCGGGAGAAGGTACAATTATCTCATCAAGTTCTACTTTCCTCCCACTCACTTCTTTCGAGAGAAACTCCTTCTCTAGAAAGGATCCATTCTTAGCAACAAATATCTTGCCTTCGGATCTGTGATAGAAGGTGTACCCAACAGTCTCCTTTGGGTATCCTATGAAGACACATTTCTCCGATTTGGGTTCGAGCTTATCAGGTTGAAACTTTTCACATAAGCATCGCAGCCCCAAACTTTAAGAAACGACAACTTGGGTTTCTTGCCAAACCACAGTTCATATGGTGTCGTCTCAACGGATTTAGATGGTGCCCTATTTAACGTGAATGCAGCCGTCTAAAGCATAACCCCAAAACGATAGTGGTAAATCAGTAAGAGACATCATAGATCGCACCATATCTAATAAAGTACGATTACGACGTTCGGACACACCATTACGCTATGGTGTTCTGGGTGGCGTGAGTTGCGAAACTATTCCGCATTGTTTCAAATGAAGACCAAACTTGTAACTCAAATATTCTCCTCCACGATCAGATCGTAGAAACTTTATTTTCTTGTCACGATGATTTTCCATTTCACTCTGAAATTCTTTGAACTTTTCAAATGTTTTTGACTTATGTTTCATTAAGTAGATATACCCATATCTGCTCAAATCGTCTGTGAAGGTCAGAAAATAACGATACCCGCCGCGAGCATGAACACTCATCGGACCACATACATCAGTATGTATTATTTCCAACAAGTTTGTTGCTCGCTCCATTGTTCCGGAGAACGGAGTTTTAGTCATCTTGCCCATGAGGCATGGTTCGCAAGCATCAAGTGATTCATAATCAAGTGATTCCAAAAGCCCATCAGAATGGAGTTTCTTCATGCGCTTTACACCAATATGACCGAAACGACAGTGCCACAAATAAGTTGCACTATCATTATTAAACTTATATCTTTTGGCTTCAATACTATGAATATGTGTATCACTACTATCGAGATTTAGTAAAAATAGACCACTCATCAAGGGTGCATGACCATAAAAGATATTACTCATATGAATAGAACAACCATTATTCTCTAATTTAAATGAATAACCGTCTCGCATCAAATAAGATCCAGATATAATGTTCATGCTTAACGCTGGCACCAAATAACAATTATTCAGGTCTAAAACTAATCCCAAAGGTAGATGTAGAGGTAGCGTGGCGACGGTGATCACATCGACTTTGGAACCATTTCCCACGCGCATCATCACCTCATCCTTAGCTAATCTTCATTTAATCCGTAGCCCCTGTTTCGAGTTGCAAATATTAGCAAAAAAACCAGTATCAAATACCCAGGTGCTACTGCGAGCATTAGTAAGGTACACATCAATAACATGTATATCAAATATACCTTTCACTTTGCCATCCTTCTTCTCCGCCAAATACTTGGGGCAGTCCCGCTTCCAGTGACCAGTCCCTTTGCAGTAGAAGCACTCAGTCTCAGGCTTAGGTCCAGACTTGGGCTTCTTCACTTCAGCAACAACTTGTTTGCCATTCTTCTTGAAGTTCCCTGAGGGAGTCCTGGATTAGGGGGTCCTCGGGCGTCCGGACTATGTTACGTGGGCCAGACTGATGGGCTGTGAAGATACAAGACCGAAGATTATCTCCCGTGTCCGGATGGTACTCTCCTTGGCGTGGAAGGCAAGCTTGGCATCCCAATATGAGGATTCCTTTCTCTGTAACTGACTTTGTACAACCCTAGCCCCCTCCGGTGTCTATATAAACCGGAGGGCTTAGTCCGTGGGGACAAGAATCATAATCATAGTCATACAGGCTAGACTCTTAGGGTTTTAGCCATTACGATCTCGAGGTAGATCAAATCTTGTAATACTCATATTCATCAAAATCAATCAAGCAGGAAGTAGGGTATTACCTCCATAGAGAGGGCCCGAACCTGGGTAAACATCGTGTCCCCCGTCTCCTGTTACCATCGACCTTAGGCGCACAGTTCGGGACCCCCTACCCGAGATCCGCCGGTTTTGACACCGACATTGGTGCTTTCATTGAGAGTTCAGCTGTGTCATCGTCAAGAGGTTCGATGGCCCCATCAATCATCTACAACAACATTGTCCAGGGAGAAACCTTCCTCCCCGGACATATCTTCGTGTTCGGCGGCTTCGCGCTGCGGGCCAACTCACTTGGCCATCTAGAGCAGATCGATAGCTACGCCCCTGGCCGTCAGGTCAGATTTGGAAACTTGAATTACGTCGCGGATATCCGCGGAGACTTGATCTTCGACAGATTCGAGACCACGGCAGCCGCTCCCTGTCGCCACGATGAACATGACTTAAATCTGTCATCGGACCATGCCCAGGGGATAGCGCCTGTAATTGCTCCGGCCCTAGATCCGGAGCAGATTGTGCCATCCGAGGACGGGAGGCTCGACCCCGCCACGGAAGCTGCAGACTCAGCGGTGCCAGAGCCGCACATAGACCCAACCTCGAGTGGGATCCGTGTCACCGGAACCTCGGACTCGTTTTCGGCTACAGGTTCCGAACTATGCGCGTCCGCGCACGTCGAGCTTGATCAGACATCGATCGTCGAATTCAGCTCCGCGGACATCTTCTGACACTCGCCTTTAGGCGACGTGCTAAACTCATTAAAAACACTCTCCTTAGCGGGGGACTCACAGCCAAATTATATCCGGTTCGAACTGGAGGCTGATGACGGAGAATTTCGTTCCCCACCCACCGCCCACTTCATAGCCACTGTCGAGGACCTAACCGACATGCTCAATTACGGCTCCGACGACATCGACGGTATGGACGACGATGCCGGAGAAGAAGAGGCCCAAAACCCGCCGTTTACCGGACGCTGGACGGCCACTTCCTCGTATGACGTATACATGGTGGATGCACCAAAAGAGAATAGCGGCGATGACAAGGAAGATCCAGTTGAGGACAAACCTCCTGAGATACAACCAAAGCACCGGCGTCAGCGGCGCCGCTCTAAATCACGTCGTAGCAAAGACAGCAACACCGGTACAGGAGAAGACAACACTCCAGACGGTGCCGAAGACAATGAAGATCCCGTTGAGGCAACTTTCGAACAAGATGAACGGGAAGACGGGCAAGTTAGCCCTGATGAACAGGCCACACACGAAGACTCGGAGGATAGTAATTATCTTCTGCTCTCTGAGGACGAGGTGAGCCTCGGCACCGAGTATTTTATTGTGCCTGAGGAACCTCTCGAGCAAGAGCGCTTTAAGAGCCGGCTAATAGCCACTGCAAGGAGCCTGAAAAAGAAACAACAGCAGCTTCAAGCTGATCAAGATCTGCTCAATGATAGATGGACTGATGTCCTGGCAGCCGAGGAATACGGCCTAAAGCGCCCAGCCAAAAGTTACCCGAAGTGCAAATTGCTACCTCAGTTCGATGATGAGGCGTTGGAGCCCATACCATCATCGCGTAATGCGGCTGACCGACCACCACGGGGTCGGGATAAAGCGACGACTCAAGCCGAACACCAGCCCGCCCCACCTCACCGTAAAGGCAGAGACAAAACAGCTCGGGGACATACATATGACCTACGGCAGGACTTGGACAGTAGAGCAGGTCATAACAGATCGATCTACGGATCACGGGGACGTGCCCCGACATGCGATAACGGCTATCTAGCCGGACGTAATAATCATACTCACGCCCGGGCCGAGAACCGCAGACGGACTCCATCCGAGCTACATCGTGACGTGGCCCGATATAGAGGCGCCACACACCCCCTTTGCTTCACTAACGAGGTAATGGAGCACGAATTCCCAGAAGGGTTTAAACCCGTAAACATCGAATCATACGATGGGACAACAGACCCCGCGGTATGGATCGAGGATTTTCTTCTTCACATTCATATGGCCCGCGGCGATGATCTCCATGCCATCAAATACCTCCCACTAAAACTCAAAGGACCAGCCCGGCACTGGCTGAACAGTCTGCCTAAAAACTCTATCGGCAGTTGGGAGGACTTGGAAGAGGCCTTCCTTGACAACTTCCAAGGTACATATGTTCGACCTCCGGATGCCGATGACTTAAGTCACATAATTCAACAGCCCGGAGAGTCAGCCAGGAAACTTTGGACTAGATTCTTAACTAAAAAGAACCAGATCGTCGACTGTCCGGATGCCGAAGCCTTGGCGGCCTTTAAACACAGCATCCGGGATGAATGGCCCGCCCGACACCTCGGCCAAGAGAAGCCGAAGTCCATGGCAGCTCTTACGGCACTTATGACCCGCTTTTGCACGGGCGAAGATAGCTGGCTAGCCCGCAGCAACAACAATGCAAGTGAACCTGGCACTGCAGAAGCCAGAAATAGCAACGGCAAGCCCCGACGCAACAGACACAAGCGTCGAAACAATGGTGATAATACCGACGACACGGCGGTCAACGCCGGATTCAGCGGCTCCAAGTCCGGCCAGCGGAAGAAGCCGTTCAAAAGGAACAATTTGGGCCCATCTAGCTTGGACCGCATACTCGATCGCCCATGCCAGATACACGGCACCCCCGAAAACCAGCCAATCACACCAACAGAGACTGTTGGGTTTTAAAACAGGCCGGCAAGTTAAATGCCGAGAACAAGGAGAAGGAGTCGCAAAGCGAGGACGATGACGAGGAGCCCGGGCCACCGAACACAGGGGGACAGAAGAAGTTTCCCCCTCAAGTTAAAACGGTGAACATGTTATACGCTACCCACATCCCCAAGAGGGAACGCAAGCGCGCGCTCAGGGACGTCTATGCGATGGAGCCAGTCGCCCCAAAGTTCAACCCATGGTCTTCCTGCCCGATCACTTTTGACCGCAGGGACAATCTGACCAGTATCCGTCATGGTGGTTCAGCCGCACTGGTCCTCGACCCAATCATTGATGGATTTCACCTCACGCGAGTCCTCATGGACGGTGGTAGCAGCCTGAACCTGCTCTATCAGGATACAACGCGCAAAATGGGCATTAATCCATCAAGAATTAAGCCCACAAAGACTACCTTTAAAGGAGTCATACCAGGTGTAGACGCCCGCTATACGGGCTCAATCACACTAGTGGTTGTCTTCGGATCTCCGGACAACTTCTGAAGCGAAGAGTTGATCTTCGATATCGTCCCCTCTCGCAGCGGCTATCACGCACTGCTTGGACGAACCGCATTTGCGCGCTTCAACACGGTGCCACATGATATGTCTCCAACGTATCTATAATTTTTTATTGTTCCATGCTATTATATTATCTGTTTTGGATGTTTAATGGGCTTTATTATACACTTTTATATTATTTTTGGGACTAACCTACTAACCAAAGGCCCAGTGCAAATTGCTGTTTTTTTTGCCTATTTCAGTGTTTCGCAGAAAAGGAATATCAAACGGAATCCAAACGGAATGAAACCTTCGGGAGAGTTATTTTTGGAACAAACGTGATCCAGGGGACTTGGAGTGGATGTGAAGAAAGAAGCAAGGAGGCCATGAGGCAGGGAGGCGCGCCTGCCCCCTGGGCGCCCCCACCCTCATGGGCCCCTCGCAGCTCCACCGACCTACTTCTTCCTCCTATATATATCCATATACCCCGAAAACATCCAGGAGCACCACGAAACCCTATTTCCACTGCAGCAACCTTCTGTACCCGTGAGATCCCATCTTGGGGCCTTTTCCGGCGCTCCGCCGGAGGGGGAATCGATCATGGAGGGCTTCTAGATCAATACCATAGCCTCTCCGATGATGTGTGAGTAGTTTACCACAGACCTTCGGGTCCATAGTTATTAGCTAGATGGCTTCTTCTCTCTCTTTGGATCTCAATACAAAGTTCTCCTCGATCTTCTTGGAGATCTATTCGATGTAATTCTTTTTGCGGTGTGTTTGTCGAGATCCGATGAATTGTGGGTTTATGATCAAGATTATCTATGAACAATATTTGAATCTCCTCTGAATTCTATTATGTATGATTTGTTATCTTTGCAAGTCTCTTCGAATTATCAGTTTGGTTTGGCCTACTAGATTGATCTTTCTTGCAATGGGATAAGTGCTTAGCTTTGGGTTCAATCTTGCGGTGTCCTTTCCCAGTGACAGTAGGGGCAGCAAGGCACGCATTGTATTGTTGCCATCGAGGATAAAAAGATGGGGTTTATATCATATTGCTTGAGCTTATCCCTCTACATCATGTCATCTTGCCTAATGCGTTACTCTGTTCTTATGAACTTAATACTCTAGATGCATGCTAGATAGCGGTTGATGTGTGGAGTAATAGTAGTAGATGCAGAATCGTTTCGGTCTACTTGTTGCGGACGTGATGCCTATATACATGATCATGCCTAGATATTCTCATAACTATGCACTTTTCTATCAATTGCTCGACAGTAATTTGTTCACCCACCCATAATACTTATGCTATCTTGAGAGAAGCCACTAGTGAAACCTATGGCCCCCGGGTCTATTTTCCATCATATAAGTTTCCAATCTATTTTACTTTGCAATCTTTACTTTCAATCTATATCATAAAAATACCAAAAATATTTATCTTATTATCTCTATCAGATCTCACTTTTGCAAGTGGCCGTGAAGGGATTGACAACCCCTTTATCGCGTTGGTTGCAAGGTTCTTATTTGTTTGTGTAGGTACGAGGCGACTTGCGTGCAGTCTCCTACTAGATTGATACCTTGGTTCTCAAAAACTTAGGGAAACACTTACGCTACTTTGCTGCATCACCCTTTCCTCTTCAAGGGAAAACCAACGCAGTGCTCAAGAGGTAGCACCACACTACGCTTATCTCAAGCTCAAGATGCCTGGACCACGCGGCGTCATAACAGTCAATGGAAACACGGAACGCTCCCTCCGTACCGACGAGCACTCCGCTGCATTAGCAGTAGAAGTATAGAGCGGCCTTCTCAAGAAGAACCTTAGTTCTTCGGCCGAGCTCCCGGACACTGTCAAACGAGTCCGGACTACTCGGCAGGAGGACAGCCCAGCTCGTCAAGAGCTCGACTAGCAATTTGGTCTCCGTCCCAGTCCCAGCCAAGTAGCAGCATTCGTACCGCGCGTACATAACTATGCACTCAAAATACCATGGGCGTAGACGGAGGCATAACTAGCTTGTGATCCATAATATGGCTCGAGCGCTCCTGGACACACATACTTTCAATTTTTCTTTTTATCCCTTTTAGGTCTTTTTTCGCAGGTTTCTTCTAACGACTTGACCATCGGTCCTCTCGGTAGGACGGATACACCAAGATGGCAAGAAGCACTGGCGTACAAAGGAATTCTTAGATGGTCTCTTTAACGATCACTCTACCTGCTTTCAGGACCCGCACGCAGCTCTCTCTTGGTTGTGGCATGTTAAATAGCCCGGTTGCTTATTACACCACTTGTACAAATACGCTTTGACGTATTAATCAAACTATAATGGAAACAGTTTGCGGCACATGCTTACTACCCCTTTTTCCTTTTTCTTTGATAATCTTCTCAAAGTTGCGACCGTACACTTTAGTACGCTTTAATCTGCCAGGGGCTTCATTGCGACCCATAATACGGCAACAAAAGTTCGAACACTTTTCACAATACAGTTCGGCACCCCGAATTTAGCATTATATGCATTGGCTCTGAATCATGTCTTTGGTCAATAGTTAGGTTGCCCAGCTCCTGTGCTTACTACCTTACGTTCCACTATATCGGCTAGGGTAGTAAAGGGAAAACTACTGCGATTGTGTCCTGGTTTATCCGGATGAGCACCTCAGTAGAGAAAGCCGAAAACTGACTGTCATGATGCGGCGAGAGCCGGTCAGCTCTTCGGAGGTTTCAAACCTTTAGCGATTTTTTCCGCATTATGCGATGAATCGGCTTTTACCCGATCAAGTGTTTACAGTACCCTAGTTCGGATACTAGGGGCTGCGCCTAAATTTTCATTGTAGAACTCCTATGGCTAAGTGAGGGTGATAAAGCCACATAGTCTGATTGCCTTGTTCGTTGCGCTAAACACCTCCTTCAAGGACCAAACAAATTGGATCAAGAGTGTTTAGATTCCATCCCGAACACCCCCATACTACCTACGTGGGGCTGAAGCCGACGACTGGCCAACTCTCAAAATTTCATAAACACGGCCGCACAGGAGGTAAAATATTAAACAAACATTATATTACATAGCCGAACTTGTTTTTATAATGCAGGGCGAGACAATGTAACTGTATTCATTCAAAGATTACATCTTTTGAACATTGCTCCGCCACAAGGTGGGATCCCTCCAGGACTTCGCTAAAATATCGCTCGGGCGTGCGGTGCTCCTTGCCCGCGGGTGGTCCTTCGGTCGTGACCGTGGCAGCATTCATCTTCGCCCACTGCATCTTGACACGGGCGAAGGCCATCCGCGCACCTTCGATACAAACTGATCGCTTGATGGCGTCAAGCCGAGGACAGGCGTCGGCTAGCCGCTTCACGAGACCGAAGTAGCTGCTGGGTATAGCTTTGGCTAGCCACAGACGGATTATTAAGTCCTTCATGGCCAGTTCGGCCACCCTATGCAGTTCGACCAGCTGTTTTAGCTGGTCGCTCAAGGGCATTGGATGTTCTGGCGCAAGGTATTGCGACCAGAATTGCTTCTCCATTGAGCTCCCCTCTTCGGCTCGGAAGAATTCAGCAGCGTGAGAAACGCTGTGCGGCAGATCCGCAAACGCCCCTGGAGAACTCCAAATCCGGGTCAGTAAGAGATACCTCTTCTTCACATACTTGCTTTGCATAATAAAAGCCTTACCCGCCACGATCCTATTCCACGACTGAGATACTGTTGTGTTCTGCTCTCCCGCAGCCCGGAGTAAAGCCCGGATCT
The DNA here is from genome assembly GCF_002575655.3 of Aegilops tauschii subsp. strangulata. Taxonomy (NCBI): domain Eukaryota; kingdom Viridiplantae; phylum Streptophyta; class Magnoliopsida; order Poales; family Poaceae; genus Aegilops; species Aegilops tauschii. The sequence goes on from NC_053037.3 coordinate 178,506,468, forward strand.
GCATCAAACCTCTGCCAGCTTCCGACTGGGAAGGCTGAATCGACTCTGCTATTCGGGCTGCAGCTGTGAGATTCTGAATGGTGTTCGGTATACCTGAGTTGGAGGCGGAAAAAGTTGTCGTCTGGATTCAGGAATCCGCTGCCGAGCATGCTCGTCGAGTGCGTGCTGGAGATTCTCCAGTCGAGTGCGCTCAGCCAAGTTGGCCAGGCGCGCCTCCTCCAAGGCCCGGGCCTCGGGGGTTTCTCCAATGATAGGAGTGTGAAGTGCATCTATATTGCGGCGGCGAAGCTCTTCCCTCTGTTGCGAAGAGAGGGGCTCGGGGCGGTACTCCTCGTGAACGCGCGACGGATCGCCACCGCCATCGCCACCGTCGTCGCGGGGGAAGCCAGGAGGACTGCGTGGTCCGTTGACCATCAGAACTTCTGCCGCAGGATTGCTGCTGTCGTACTCGGATGCAGTCTTGACGGAGCCAGTCGACAGGTTGAACAGGCCGTAGAGAGTTTCGTCGGGCTCGATCGCCGCGACTTGTGGGGTGGCCGACTGATGGGCCACCGCGTGTCTCACCCACCGCTGGAGCCGCGATCGACCGGAACGCTTGCGCCGGCGGCCAGCTGGGAGTGAGGACGCCACAGGAGCCGACCGCTACTGGGTCGACGGCTGCCGGAGAAGGACGCCGCGGACGCACGCGCGAAAATGTGTCGCCCCGCGGACGGGGAGCGCCTCGATGTCGAGTGGAGCCTCTTGAAGCCAGGCGGAGTCGTCGGCGACGAAGACGAGCGCGCAGAGACGGATCTCGTGGCCCTCAGCTAATCCGCCGCCGGAATCCATGATGATGGGAATCGGAAAAATCGCAACTTCACCAACAAGTCGCTAAGACACCTGCCCCACGGTGGGCGCCAACTGTCGTGGATCTAAGACTGACAGTAGAATGGGGGGTAGGTATGAGGAGGCAAGATCCTAGCTATGGCAAAGTTGTACACACGAGTTTTACGAGTTCAGGCCCTTCACGGAGGAAGTAATAGCCCTACGTCTCGGAGCCCGGAGGCGGTCGACTGGATTATGCGTGTGTGTGTTACAGGGGGTGCGAACCCTTGTGCCAGAGGAGGAGGGTGGCTTATATAGAGTGCGCCAGGACCTCAGCCATCCTCCGTTACCAAGAGTTCAATGTACATAAAGAAGGAGCATTACAGGTAACGTCCGCAATAAAGTGCTATAAATGACTATTAAGTCTAAGAGTAAACGCCCGACCGTTGCTGCGCAAAATGACTTTAGACCTTCGGTATGTCGAGTGGTTTCTGTTACGGTCGAATGACATTGATTCTTCCGAGTGGAATGTTTCTGGTCGAGTGGATGGTGGTATCCTTCGAATGCTTCTGACTTTAGGGTGATGTCCTTGGGGAGGGTATCTAGGTCAGGCCTATGACCTTACCCTAGGTACATAGCTTCATCATTAGCCCCCGAATGGATCAGGGTTTGAGTGTAGAAGGAGTTGAAAATACTTCCGACTCAATTTTCGCGCTTCGGATGTGTCTTGTTTGGATCGATGAACCAACGTGGTGACACCAACTTCTTTTTCAGTCGCCTTGGTCCATTCTTGGTTTTGTCGAGTGAACTTTTACTGAAAAGCTTCGAGTGTTGATATGGAGAAAATCTTCCGTCTGACAGGTTGCTCCGCCGCCCGCGGATCTCGCGGGATTTGAATTTTGGGAAGCGCGCGGGGCAGAGGAGGCCGCAGTAATCGGGCTGGATAAGGCAGGGCCGCCTCAATTTCCGCGCCACCTTTTTCGCCACGTATCGCGCGCACGACTGTTGCGGGATTTGATAAGATCGCCTGGGCCTACAGGTCAGTCACTCGGAAGCAACCTCATATAAGGCGTCGGACTGGGTTTTTTGAACAGTGCATCCCCATTCTTCTTCTTTCCTCTCTGTTTTCTCCACCGCATCCGCTCCTGCCCCAGCGTCGCTGCTCCGTTTGAGCTCTGCCCGCTGCGATGGGGAAGGAGAAGACGGTGGCTTTGGAGCGCACGAAGAAGGCGACGACGAAGGCGAAGGGGAAGAAGTCCAGCCGGGGCGGATCCTCATCGAGGTCCGGTCTGCCGCGCGGCTGGAACCAGGGAGATTGGATCCGGTCGACGATCCGCCAGGACGACATCGACGATTTGGCCAAGGAGGGATTGATTCCCCACGGATCCGCGCGGCTCCCGGAGGGTGAGACTGAGCCTCGACCGCAGGAGGGTGAGTGCGTCCTCCTCGCCACTCACGTCGACTGCGGGTTTTCTTTGCCTCCTCATCCTTTTTTTCGAGCTTTCTTGAACTTCTTCGGAGCACAACTTCATCACTTCTCCCCCAACACCATCGTGTATCTTTCCGCTTTCGTGTCTCTGTGCGAGAATTTCTTGGGTTGTCGACCACACTGGGCCTCTTCAAGCACATTTTGACATGTCGCTCCCAGTCGGTCGAAAAGGCTAATCCGAGTGATGAGAAGACAAAAGTGATCCAGATGTGTGGGGGTCTTGGGATTCAAATGAGGGGTAAGAGCTCTTTCCCAGCCATAATCCTTCCCGAGTCAGTACGAGGATGGCAGTCGACCTGGTTTTACTACAAAGACCAGCCGACTCCAGGACAGTCGACTGGACTTCCCCCCTTTTCTATGGCTCGCGTAGAGAAGCCCTCCGCCTTGAAAGTGACCCCGGGGGAGAAAGCGGAGGTGAAGGTGCTGGTTGAGCGAGTAGTCCACCTCATCCATGAGGGCGTGACCGGTATGATCTGTTGGAAGTCTTTCTCAGACGACGCATTCAGCCGCTTCAGGCCCGTGACCATCCGATGTGGATGTACTCGGGCATTGAAGATTCCACTCGGGTTCATCTAGAAGAAGTCGACGAGGATACGGTGGAGAAGTGGTTGAGGGGTATCACTGGCAACAAATATAATCCCAGGTGGGCCAGGAGAATCCCTCCACTCGACCAATCGTATGAAGCAGACAAGGTCCAACTCTGAATTACCGAGTGTTATCTTGATTTATCATGCAACTTCTTATAGTCAACCGACTGACTTTGTCTTGCTTGTTGTCTTCTAGGCCCTTACTGATATGTACTCGATGCCCAACGGAGAGCAGGAGCAGGACCCGGAGGGGGAGGCAAGTGGAGGCGAGAGTGGCGAGTGGCATTCTGATGGTGAAGAGGACGAGGAAAGCGACGACCCGAGTGATGAAGAAGAGGTCAACTCACCTCCCCGCAGGGAAAGGCGATCCAAGCTCACCCACGATCCGGCAAGCGCCCGCGACAAGGCGACCGTTCAGACCGGGCAGTCGTCAAAGCGTCCTCGGACGTCTTCTCCGGCGCCGACTGAAAAGGCCCCGAAGCAGTCCAAGGTTGTAGTGCAGAAGACTCGGAAGGCGCTGCCCAGAATCAAAATCGACATCCCTATTGCCTCTGCGTGAGTGTTCTGCCTTCACTTTTACTCGAGGTTCTATGTTGTCTACTATTTCCTTGGTTTGACCGAATGAATCTTGAAACTAGCAGTGCCGCTACCTCTAGGACTTCTGCTTACAAAAACAAGGATGAGGACATGGAAGAGGCGGTCACCTCCAACCCAGGTATAACCTTCGTGATCTTGTCTTTGTTTTGTCGATTGAACTGCGGTATAACCAACGAGGATGAATTTTTGGCCACTGATCTTATTGCAGCTCCTCCCAACATCATTGATCTCCCAGACGACGAAGAGGACGAGCCACGAGGCCCTTGGGAAGAAGAAGCAAGAAAGCGTCCACTGGCAAGATGCCTCAGTCGACGCCGGTGGCGGAACGGTAATCCAGGAGGCTGGCAATGCCAATCGGACCTCTGTCACCTTCGCTATCCCACTGTCGAGTGCTCAGCCTTCTGCGTCAGCCGCGCAGACTTCAGCCGATCCACCTTCACTTTTTGCTGCACATCACGTCCCAGAGGACCAGATGGGTGCTGCCAAAGAGGCTATACGCCAGGCGGGCATCATGATGGAGCAGATGAAGATGATCCGGGAAGCCAGCCAAGCCGCTTATGACGCCAGCTCTGCTCTTTAGAGCAATGTCTAGGTTAGCAGATTGCCGACTGGCTCTTTCGGCTTGTTGCTTGTTCTATTAGGATATGCTACCTGGAAATATTTCCTTGAGGAATCTTTGCATCTGTCTGTGTTTCGCATTTGTACACCCACTGGGTGTTTTGATTTGCCACTGAACAAATTTGTATCTTGAGTCGACTAGGTCGTGTCGATTGGATCCTTGAACCAGTGGGGACACGCTGAATGCACCCACTGGGTGTAGTCCCCGAGACTGTAGTTGACTGCAGGCAGTCGATTGTAGTCTTAGAATCGGAATTTCCTCACTCGGTCTGGTCGGACCATGTCGAGTGGAACTTGAACAAGTGGGGGGCACGCTAAGTGCACCCACTGGGTGTAGTCCCCGAGACCGTGGTCGACTGCGGGCAGTCGACTATGGTCTGAGAACTCTCTTTTTTTGGCACTCGGGCTGGACAGACTGTGTCGAGTGTAAACTGGACCAGTGGGGGCACGCTAAGTGCACCCACTGGGTGTAGTCCCCGAGACTACTGTTGGATGTTTGATTCGGCAGTAGTCTTAGAGTTTGCTGAATTTATCAGATTATTGTTCTGAAGTAACCAACTCCTCCATCCGTCGATTGACCGTCCTTTGATTACAGAAATCTTGTGAACTTGGGGCGCTTCGCCGAACTAGAGAAGAAGCAGATTCAGCTCAACCTTGATCTGGAGCTAGCCAAGATAAATTTGCAGAAGGCCAAGGATGAGGCCACTGGTAAGTAGAAAGTGTCGACTGATTTGCTTCTTAATCTGGATGTTGTTTGCCCTTTCTGAATCTTGATGTTATTCTCCCTTTCTGAATCTGGATGTTAGAAACTCTGAACCAAGCTCTGGCTAAGAAATATCAAGAACTCGCAGCCGCATAGAAGACAGCTAAAGAGAAAACTGCCCTTGCTGAACAGAAGCTGGCTTCAGTCGGCAAGCTGGAGGAAGAGAATGCTAAGCTGAAAACTTCTCTTGATGAGGCTAACAAGGAGGCAACCCGTCTGAAGAAGGACAAGAATAAACTGACTGAAAAGATGGAAGGCATTGCTCGCAAGCGAAACGAACTGGAGGACTTTCTGGGAGGTCTTGCCAAGAAGTTGTTCACCATGCTTGAAGGTGCTTCCTTTTACTCGACTGACTTGTCACCGTCGACTCGTCATACCACTACTGACTCTTTTTTGAATTGTGCGTGCAGAATTTTGTCAGAACTTCGAGGAGGAGACTGGGCGAGTTGAGACAAGCCTGGACCCCATCCTCTCTCCAGTGAAGGACGAAGCTACCATGAACATACTCCGATTAGAATCCCGCGTTGCTGGCGTTGTCAACTATCTTGCTCGACTGAAAGTCGCGATGTCACGGATCGACACAGCACTCTGGCCAAGGGCAACGCTCCAGAATGACCTCGAGTCCCTGATGACTCGACTTAACGAGATCCCTGGTCGAGCGTAAGAATGGAAGAAGTCTTCAGCTCGGTGTGGTGCCGATGTGGCTCTGTCCTTGGTTTGTGTCCACTCCAAGGAAGCGCGAGAGGAGAAGCTGGCGGCGATCAGCGTTGCCAATACCAAGAAGCACGACTTCCAGTCTTTCATGGAAACCTTTATCGCTGCTGCCACTCGGATCGCTGACGGAATCGACCTGGATGAGTTCGTCGAGCCTGCTAGCCCTCCTCCTGCGGAGTGAACAAACTTTACGCCCCACCTTAAATTTGCCTCGGAGTGCCGAGTGATTCTGTAATCGTTAAACTCCTTCGGGCTGAATGCCCGAGTACTTTAATTTGTGGTCCTGAACCTTAGGATTTATCTGAACTTGGTTTATCTCTGGATATGCTTGTGTTTGCCTTCGAGCAGAGCTTGTTCTTCACTCGGAATAATCTTTGTACTTGAGATGCAGCCATGAGGAGGAGGTTCCAGTCGACCTGCACCTCGTCGTCCTTACGGATAGGGATGGAGCGCACGTTGTACTTGTGGTGTAGCTCTGAAGGGAAAGTTGCAGTCGACCTGCACCTCGTCGTCCTTGCGGATAGGGATGGAGTGCACGTTGTATTTGTGGTGTGGCTCCGAGGAGAAGGTTGCAATCGACTTGCACCTCATCGTCCTTGCGGATAGGGATGGAGTGTACATTGTATTTGTGGTGTGGCTCCGAGGAGAAGGTTGCAATCGACTTGCACCTCATCGTCCTTGCGGATAGGGATGGAGCGCACGTTGTATTTGTGGCGTAGCTCCGAGGAGAAGGTTGCAGTCGACCTGCACCTCGTCGTCCTTGCGGATAAGGATGGAGCGCACGTTATACTTGTGGCGCAGCTCCGAAGGAGAAGGTTGCAGTCGACCTGCACCTCGTCGTCCTTGCGGATAAGGATGGAGCACACGTTATACTTGTGGCGCAACTCCGAAGGAGAAGGTTGCAGTCGACCTGCACCTCGTCGTCCTTGCGGATAGGGATGTGTTTCAAACTTAGGCGAGTACTGGACTGCAGCTAAGCCCTCGAGTGGGAGGGTTGCTCACCACTCGGTAGGATTTTTAAAACTTAGGCGAGTACTGGACTGCAGCTAAGCCCCCGAGTGGGAGGGTTGCTCACCACTCGGTAGGATTTTTTAAACTTAGGCGAGTACTGGACGGCAGCTAAGCCCCCGAGTGGGAGGGTTGCTCACCACTCGGTAGGATTTTTTAAACTTAGGCGAGTACTGGACTGCAGCTAAGCCCCCGAGTGGGAGGGTTGCTCACCACTCGGTAGGATTTTTGGAACTTAGGCGAGTACTGGACTGCAGCTAAGCCCCCGAGTGGGAGGGTTGCTCACCACTCGGTAGGATTTTTTAAACTTAGGCGAGTACTGGACTGCAGCTAAGCCCCCGAGTGAGAGGCTTGCTCACCACTCGGTAGGATTTTTTAAACTTAGGCGAGTACGGGACTGCAGCTAAGCCCCCGAGTGGAAGGGTTGCTCACCACTCGGTAGGATTTTTTAAACTTAGGCGAGTACTGGACTGCAGCTAAGCCCCCGAGTGGGAGGGTTGCTCACCACTCGATAGGATTTTTTAAACTTAGGCGAGTACTGGACTGCAGCTAAGCCCCCGAGTGGGAGGGTTGCTCACCACTTGGTAGGATTTTTTTTTCAAACTTAGGCGAAACGGATTCGCATCTAAGGCACCCACTGGGGGATTTGAAACATATAAAAAAGGAAACAACAGTCATTTAGGAGACTGTAAAACTGTGTCTTTGATAATCAAACTAGAAGGTATTTCTTATTACATCTCAACAGTCTGAAAGCTTAAGTCTAAAAGGGGCGGAGCAGCTCTGCATTCCAAGCGCGTGGCTCGTCTTTCTTGTGCTCGACGTTATAAAGGTGGTATGCTCCGTTGTGGAGCACTCTGGTGACGATGAAGGGACCTTCCCAAGCAGGAGCAAGCTTGTGTGGTTTCTGCTGATCCACTCGAAGAACCAAGTCTCCCTCTTGAAATGCTCGACCTCTCACGTTTCTAGCGTGGAATCGACGCAGGTCTTGCTGATAGATGGTCGACCGGATCAAGGCCATCTCTCTTTCCTCTTCCAGGAGATCAACTGCGTCTTGCCGTGCCTGTTCTGCTTCATCTTCTGAGAAAAGCTCAACTCGAGGTGCATTGTGGAGCAGGTCACTCGGAAGTACAACCTCAGCTCCATAGACCAAGAAGAATGGAGTTCGGCTAGTCGACCGATTGGGAGTTGTCCTCAATCCCCAATGTACTGACGGAAGTTCGTCGACCCAGGCACCTGCTGTGTGTTTGAGGTCACGCATCAGTCGGGGTTTTAGTCCTTTGAGAATCAATCCGTTTGCTCATTCAGCTTGTCCATTCGACTGGGGGTGGGCGACTGAAGCATAGTCGACTCGAGTACCTTGGGAAGCGCAGAAGGCTCTGAACTCATCAGAATTGAAGTTTGACCCATTGTCAGTGATGATGCTGTGCGGAACACCATATCTGAATGTTAATTCTCTGATGAAGTTGACAGCAGTGCTGGCTTCAAGATTTTTGATAGGCTTGGCTTCAATCCATTTGGTGAACTTGTCGCCTGCCACGAGCACATGAGTGAAGCCGCTCCTACCAGTTCTCAAAGGTCCGACCATATCCAATCCCCAAACAGCAAAGGGCCAGACGAGTGGAATGGTCTTCAGGGCTGATGCGGGCTTGTGAGTCATGTTGGAGTAAAACTGGCAACACTCACATTTGTCGACTATTTCTTTTGCCATCTCATTTGCTCGCGGCCAATAGAATCCCGCTCGGTATGCTTTGGCGACAATGGTCCGAGAGGACGCATGGTGACCACAGGTCCCCGAGTGGATGTTATTGAGGATCACTCGACCTTCTTCTGGTGTTATGCATTTCTGGCTGACTCCAGTTACACTTTCTCTGAACAGCTGTCCTTTTATCATGGTAAAGGCTTTGGATCGACGGACGATCTGACGAGCCTCATCCTCATCCTCTGGGAGCTCTCTCCTAAGAATGTACGCGACGTACGGCACTGTCCAGTCGGGAGTGATGACCAAAGCCTGCATGATCAAGTCGACCACAACTGGGACCTCGACCTCAGTCGGATCAGTGGCACTCTTTGGTTGTGGGGGTTCTTCGGTGAAAGGATCTTCCTGAACTGAAGGTGTGTGAATATGCTCCAAGAACACATTGCTACCTCTTGAGCACTGCGTTGGTTTTCCCTTGAAGAGGAAAGGGTGATGCAGTAAAGCAGCGTAAGTATTTCCCTCAGTTTTTGAGAACCAAGGTATCAATCCAGTAGGAGGCCACGCACGAGTCCCTCGCACCTACACAAACAAATAAATCCTCGCGACCAACGCGATAAGGGGTTGTCAATCCCTACACGGTCACTTACGAGAGTGAGATCAGATAGATATGATAAGATAATATTTTTTGGCATTTTTAAGATAAAGATGCAAAGTAAAGAAAGTAAAATAAAAACGGCGCCAGAAATAGCTTGTTGTCGGGAGATTAATATGATGGAAAATAGACCCGGGGGCCATAGGTTTCACTAGTGGCTTCTCTCAAGAGCATAAGTATTACAGTGGGTGAACAAATTACTGTTGAGCAATTGACAGAATTGAGCATAGTTATGAGAATATCTAGGTATGATCATGTATATAGGCATCACGTCCGAGACAAGTAGACCGACTCCTGCCTGCATCTACTACTATTACTCCACACATCGACCGCTATCCAGCATGCATCTAGAGTATTAAGTTCATAAGAACAGAGTAATGCTTTAAGCAAGATGACATGATGTAGAGGGATAAACTCATGCAATATGATATAAACCCCATCTTGTTATCCTCGATGGCAACAATACAATACGTGCCTTGCTGCCCCTACTGTCACTGGGAAAGGACACCGCAAGATTGAACCCAAAGCTAAGCACTTCTCCCATTGCAAGAAAGATCAATCTAGTAGGCCAAACCAAACTGATAATTCGAAGAGACTTGCAAAGATAACCAATCATACATAAAAGAATTCAGAGAAGATTCAAATATTGTTCATAGATAAACTTGAGCATAAACCCACAATTCATCGGTCTCAACAAACACACCGCAAAAGAAGATTACATTGAATAGATCTCCACGAGAGAGGGAGAGAACATTGTATTGAGATCCAAAAAGAGAGAAGAAGCCATCTAGCTAATAACTATGGGCCCGAAGGTCTGAGGTAAACTACTCACACTTCATCGGAGAGGCTATGGTGTTGATGTAGAAGCCCTCCGTGATCGATGCCCCCTCCGGCGGAGCTCCGGAACAGGCCCCAAGATGGGATCTCACGGGTACAGAAGGTTGCGGCGGTGGAATTAGGTTTTTGGCTCCGTGTCTGGTAGTTTGGGGGTACGTAGGTATATATAGGAGGAAGAAGTACGTCGGTGGAGCAACATGGGGCCCACGAGGGTGGAGGGCGCGTCCTGGGGGGTAGGCGCGCCCCCTACCTCGTGCCCTCCTGGTTGATGTCTTGACATAGGGTCCAAGTCCTCTGGATCACGTTCGTTCCGAAAATCACGTTCCCGAAGGTTTCATTCCGTTTGGACTCCGTTTGATATTCTTTTTCTGCGAAACTCTGAAATAGGCAAAAAACAGCAATTCTGGGCTGGGCCTCCGGTTAATAGGTTAGTCCCAAAAATAATATAAAAGTGTATAATAAAGCCCAATAATGTCCAAAACAAAATATAATATAGCATGGAACAATCAAAAATTATAGATACGTTGGAGATGTATCAAGCATCCCCAAGCTTAATTCCTGCTCGTCCTCGAGTAGGTAAATGATAAAAACAGAATTTTTGATGTGGAATGCTACTTGGCATAATTTCAATGTAATTCTTCTTAATTGTGGTATGAATATTCAGATCCGAAAGATTCAAGATAAAAGTTCAATATTGACATAAAAATAATAATACTTCAAGCATACTAACTAAGAAATTATGTCCTCTCAAAATAACATAGCCAAAGAAAGTTCATCCCTACAAAATCATATAGTTTAGTCATGCTCCATTTTCGTCACACAAGAATGCTCTCATCATGCACAACCCCGATGACAAGCCAAGCAATTGTTTCATACTTTAGTAAGCTCAAACCTTTTCAACCTTCACGCAATACATGAGCATGAGCCATGGATATAGCACTATGGGTGGAATAGAATATAATGATGGGGGTTATGTGGAGAAGACAAAAGGGAGAAAGTCTCACATCAACGAGGCTAATCAATGAGCTATGGAGATGCCCATCGATTGATGTTAATGCAAGGAGTAGGGATTTCCATGCAACGGATGCACTAGAGCTATAAATATATGAAATCTCAACAAAAGAAACTTAAGTGGGTGTGCATCCAACTTGCTTGCTCATGAAGACCTAGGGCATTTGAGGAAGCCCATTGTTGGAATATACAAGCCAAGTTCTATAATGAAAAGTTCCCACTAATATATGAAAGTGACAAAACAAAAGACTCTCTATCATGAAGATTATGGTGCTACTTTGAAGCACAAGTGTGGTAAAAAGGATAGTAACATTGTCCCTTCTCTCTTTTTCTCTCATTTTTTTGGGCCTTCTCTTTTTTTATGGCCTTTCTACTTTTTTTCCTCACTTGGGACAATGGTCTAGAAAATGATGATCATCACACTTCTATTTATTTACAACCCAATTATTACAACTCGATACTAGAACAAAGTATGACTCTATATGAATGCCTCCGACGGTGTACCAGGATATGCAATGAACCAAGAGTGACATGTATGAAAGAATTATGAATGGTGGCTTTGCCACAAATACTATGTCAACTACATGATCATGCAAACCAATATGACAATGATGAACGTGTCATGATAAACGGAACAGTGGAAAGTTGCATGGCAATATATCTCGGAATGGCTATGGAAATGCCATAGTAGGTAGGTATGGTGGCTGTTTTGAGGAAGATATAAGGAGGTTTATGTGTGAAAGAGCGTATCATATCACGGGGTTTGGATGCACCGGCGAAGTTTGCACCAACTCTCAATGTGAGAAAGGGCAATGCACGGTACCGAAGAGGCTAGCAATGATGGAAAGGTGAGAGTGCGTATAATCCATGGACTCAACATTAGTCATAAAGAACTCACATACTTATTGCAAAAATCTACAAGTCATCAAAAACCAAGCACTACGCGCATGCTCCTAGGGGGATAGATTGGTAGGAAAATACCATCGCTCGTCCCCGACCGCCACTCATAAGGACGACAATCAAAGAACACCTCATGTTTCAAATTTGTTACATAACGTTTACCATACGTGCATGCTACGGGACTTGCAAACTTCAACACAAGTATTTCTCAAATTCACAACTGCTCAACTAGCACCACTTTGATATCACTACCTCCATGTATCAAAACAATCATCAAGCATCAAACTTCTCTTAGTATTCAACACACTCATAAGAAAGTTTTTACTAATCTTGAATACCTAGCATATTAGGATTATTTAAGCAAATTACCATGTTGTTCAAGACTCTCAAAATAATATAAGTGAAGTATGAGAGAATAATAGTTTCTACAAAACAAAACCACTGCCGTGCTCTAAAAGATATAAGTGAAGCACTAGAACAAAAACTATATAGCTCAAAAGATTTAAGTGAAGCGCATAGAGTATTCTAATAAATTCTGAATCATGTGTGTTTCTCTCAAAAGGTGTGTACAGCAAAGATGATTGTGGTAAACTGAAAAGCAAAGACTCAAATCATACAAGACGCTCCAAGCAAAACACATATCATGTGGTGGATAAAAATATAGCTCCAAGTAAAGTTACTGATGGAAGTAGACGAAAGAGGGGATTCCTTCCGGGGCATCCCCAAGCTTTGGCTTTTAGGTGTCCTTAGATTATCTTGGGGTGCCGTGGGCATCCCCAAGCTTAGGCTCTTGCCACTCCTTGTTCCATAATCCATCAAATCTTTCACCCAAAACTTGAAAACTTCACAACATAAAACTCAGCAGAAAATCTCATGAGGTCCGTTAGCGAAAGAAAACAAAAGACCACTTCAAGGTACTGTAATGAACTCATTCTTCATTTATATTGGTGTTAAACCTACTATATTCCAACTTCTCTATGGTTTATAAACTACTCCCTGTAAAAACGCTCTTATATTATGGGACGGAGGGAGTATTTTACTAGCCATAGATTCATAAAAATAAGCAAACAACACACGAAAAACAGAATCTGTCAAAAACAAAACAGTCTGTAATAATCTGTAACTAACGCAAACTTCTGGAACTCCAAAACATCTACCAAAATAGGATGACCTAGAAAATTTGTTTATTGATCAGAAGCAATCGGAATCAATATTTTATCACGTTCTGGTGATTTTTAACAATTATTTTCGTGAACAGAAAGTTTCTGTAATTTTCAGCAAGATCAAATAACTATCATCCAAGAAGATCCTATAGGTTAAACTTGGCACAAACACTAATTAAAACATAAAAACAAATCTAACCAGAGGCTAGATCAAATATTTATTCCTAAACAGAAGCAAAAACTAAAAAACTAAAAATAAAATTGGGTTGCCTCCCAACAAGCGCTATCGTTTAACGCCCCTAGCTAGGCATAATAGCAAGGATAGATCTAGGTATTGCCATCTTTGGTAGGCAATCCATAAGTGGCTCTCATAATAGATTCATAAGGTAATTTTATTTTCTTTCTAGGGAAGTGTTCCATGCCTTTCCTTAACGGAAATTGGAATCTAATATTCCCTTCCTTCATATCAATAATTGCACCAATCGTTCTAAGGAAAGGTCTACCAAGAATAATAGGACACGAAGGATTGCAATCTATGTCAAGAACAATAAAATCTACGGGCACATAGTTCCTATTTGAAACAATAAGAACATCATTAATTCTTCCCATAGGTTTCTTAATAGTGGAATCCGCAAGGTGCAAGTTTAGAGAACAATCATCAAATTCACGGAAACCTAGTAAATCGCATAAAGTTTTTGGAATCGTGGAAACACTAGCACCCAAATCACACAAAGCATAGCATTCATGATCTTTAATTTTAATTTTAATAGTAGGTTCCCACTCATCATAAAGTTTTCTAGGGATAGAAACATCCAACTCAAGTTTTTCTTCATAAGATTGCATTAAAGCATCAACGATATGTTTAGTAAAAGCTTTGTGTTGAGTGTAAGCATGTGGAGAATTTAGCACGGATTGCAACAAGGAAATACAATCTATCAAAGAGCAATTATCATAATTAAATTCGTTGAAATCCAAAATAGTGGGTTCATTAATATCTAGAGTTTTGATCTCTTCAATCCCACTTTTTCCAATTTTTGCATCAAGATCTAAAAACTCAGAATTTTTGGAACGCCTTCTAGGCAAAGGTGGATCATATTCAGTCCCATAATTATCAAGATTCATATTTCTAAAAAAGATTTAATAGGGGACACATCAATAACTTTTAGATCTTCATCTTTATTTTCATAGAAATTAGAAGAACACGCTTTCACAAAGCAATCTTTCTTAGCTCGCATCTTAGCGGTTCTTTCTTTGCACTCATCAATGGAAATTCTCATGGCTTTGAGAGACTCATTGATATCATGCTTAGGAGGAATAGATCTAAGTTTCAAAGAATCAACATCAAGAGAAATTCTGTCAACGTTCCTAGCCAATTCATCAATCTTAGGCAACTTTTCTTCAAGCAAAGCATTGAAATTATTTTGCGAATTTATAAATTCTTTAACACTAGTCTAAAATTCAGAGGCATCTTATTAAAATTTCCATAAGAATTGTTGTAGGAATTACCATAATTATTAGAGGAATTACTAGGGTACGGCCTAGGATTAAAGTTTCCTCTATAAGCGTTGTTACCAAAATTATTCCTACCAACAAAATTCACATCCATAGATTCATTATTATTCTCAATCAAAGTAGACAAAGGCATATCATTAGGATCAGAAGAAACACTTTTATTAACAAACAATTTCATAAGTTCATCCATCTTTCCACTCAAAACATTAATTTCTTCTATCACATGCACTTTTTTATTAGTAGATCTTTCAGTGTTCCATTGAGAATAATTAACCATAATATTATCTAGGAGTTTAGTAGCTTCTACTAAAGTGATTTCCATAAAAGTGCCTCCCGCGGCCGAGTCTAAAAGATTTCTAGAAGCAAAATTCAATCCGGCATAAATTTTTTGTATAATCATCCACAAATTCAAACCATGCGTAGGGCAATTACGTATCATTAATTTCATCCTCTCCCAAGCTTGTGCAACATGTTCATGATCAAGTTGCTTAAAATTCATAATATCGTTTCTAAGAGAGATGATCTTAGCGGGAGGAAAATATTTAGAGATCAAAGCATCTTTGCACTTATTCCAAGAATCAAAACTATTTTTAGGCAAAGATGAAAACCAAGCTTTAGCACGATCTCTAAGCGAAAAAGGAAATAGCTTCAATTTAACAATATCATTATCCACATCTTTCTTCTTTTGCATATCACACAAATCAACGAAGCTATTTAAATGGGTAGTGGCATCTTCACTAGGAAGGCCGGCGAATTGATCTTTCATGACAAGATTCAACAAAGCAGCATTGATTTCACAAGATTCAGTATCAGTAAGAGGAGCAATCGGAGTGCTAAGGAAATCATTGTTGTTGGTATTGGTAAAGTCACACAACTTAGTATTATCTTGAGCCATCGTGACAAGCAAGCAATCCAACACACGAGCAAACAAGAAGCAAGCGAAAAAAGGCGAACGGAAAAGAGAGGGCGAATAAAACGGCAAGGGTGAAGTTGGGGAGAGAAAAACAAGAGGCAAATGGCAAATAATGTAATGCGGGAGATAAGGGTTTGTGATGGGTACTTGGTATGTTGACTTTTGCGTAGACTCCCCGACAACGGCGCCAGAAATCCTTCTTGCTACCTCTTGAGCACTGCGTTGGTTTTCCCTTGAAGAGGAAAGGGTGATGCAGTAAAGCAGCGTAAGTATTTCCCTCAGTTTTTGAGAACCAAGGTATCAATCCAGTAGGAGGCCACGCACGAGTCCCTCGCACCTACACAAACAAATAAATCCTTGCAACCAACGCGATAAGGGGTTGTCAATCCCTACACGGTCACTTACGAGAGTGAGATCTGATAGATATGATAAGATAATATTTTTTGGTATTTTTATGATAAAGATGCAAAGTAAAGAAAGTAAAATAAAAACGGCGCCAGAAATAGCTTGTTGTCGCGAGATTAATATGATGGAAAATAGACCCGGGGGCCATAGGTTTCACTAGTGGCTTCTCTCAAGAGCATAAGTATTACGGTGGGTGAACAAATTACTGTTGAACAATTGACAGAATTGAGCATAGTTATGAGAATATCTAGGTATGATCATGTATATAGGCATCATGTCCGAGACAAGTAGACCGACTCCTGCCTGCATCTACTACTATTACTCCACACATCGACCGCTATTCAGCATGCATCTAGAGTATTAAGTTCATAAGAACAGAGTAACGCTTTAAGCAAGATGACATGATGTAGAGGGATAAACTCATGCAATATGATATAAACCCCATCTTGTTATCCTCGATGGCAACAATACAATACGTGCCTTGCTGCCCCTACTGTCACTGGGAAAGGACACCACAAGATTGAACCCAAAGCTAAGCACTTCTCCCATTGCAAGAAAGATCAATCTAGTAGGCCAAACCAAACTAATAATTCGAAGAAACTTGCAAAGATAACCAATCATACATAAAAGAATTCAGAGAAGATTCAAATATTGTTCATAGATAAACTTGATCATAAACCCACAATTCATCGGTCTCAACAAACACACCGCAAAAGAAGATTACATCGAATAGATCTCCACGAGAGAGGGGGAGAACATTGTATTGAGACCCAAAAAGAGAGAAGAAGCCATCCAGCTAATAACTATGGACCCGAAGGTCTAAGGTAAACTACTCACACTTCATCGGAGAGGCTATGGTGTTGATGTAGAAGCCCTCCGTGATCGATGCCCCCTCCGGCGGAGCTCCGGAACAGGCCCCAAGATGGGATCTCACGAGTACAGAAGGTTGCGGTGGTGGAATTAGGTTTTTGGCTCCGTGTCTGGTAGTTTGGGGGTACGTAGGTATATATAGGAGGAAGAAGTACGTCGGTGGAGCAACGTGGGGCCCACGAGGGTGGAGGGCGCGCCCTTGGGGGGGGGGGGTAGGCGCGCCCCCCTACCTCGTGCCCTCCTGGTTGATGTCTTGACGTAGGGTCCAAGTCCTCTAGGTCACGTTCGTTCCGAAAATCATGTTCCCGAAGGTTTCATTCCATTTGGACTCCGTTTGATATTCTTTTTCTGCGAAACTCTGAAATAGGCAAAAAAACAGCAATTCTGGGCTGGGCCTCCGGTTAATAGGTTAGTCCCAAAAATAATATAAAAGTGTATAATAAAGCCCAATAATGTCCAAAACAGAATATAATATAGCATGGAACAATAAAAAATTATAGATACATTGGAGACGTATCACACATTGCTAGGAATGGCCTCCCTCTTGGAACCTATCTTTGCCAAATCATCAGATGCTTGATTTTTCAGTCGGGGTATGTGATGGAGCTCTAACCCTTCAAACTTCTTCTCTAACTTTCTCACTGCATTACAATAGCCAGTCATAGCCGGGCTTCTAACATCCCACTCCTTCATCACTTGATTGACCACTAAATCCGAGTCACCGTAGACCATGAGGCGACGGACGCCAAGTGAAATGGCCATACGCAACCCATACAGAAGTGCTTCATATTCAGCTTCGTTGTTGGAGGAGTCAAAATGAATCTGGAGAACATAACTGAGTTTATCACCTCGGGGGGATACTAATACCACCCCAGCACCGAAACCATTCAGCATCTTGGATCCGTCGAAGAACATGGTCCAATGCTCCGAGTGAATCTGAGTCGGCAGTTGTTGCTCAACCCACTCGGCGAGGAAATCTGCTATTGCTTGGGACTTGATAGCTTTCTTTGCCTCAAACTTGATATCTAAGGGAAGGAGTTCAATCGCCCATTTTGCCACTCGACCAGTTGCATCTCTGTTGTTCAGAATCTCTGACAATGGTGCGTCGCTGACGACTGTAATGGAGTGTCAGAGAAATAGTGTGCAACCTTCTTCGTGGTCATGTAAATTCCATAAACAAGCTTCTGATAATGTGGATATCTTTGCTTGGATGGAGTCAGAACTTCAGAAACATAGTATACTGGGCGCTGAACTTTATAGGCTTTTCCTTCTTCTTCCCGCTCGACCGTGAGTACTGTACTGACAACTTGTCCAGTGGCTGCAATATAAAGCAGTAAAGGCTCTTTGCTGATTGGGGCAGCGAGCACCGGCTGGGTGGAGAGCAGGGCTTTGAGCTCTCCAAGTGCTGCATCAGCTTCAGGAGTCCACTCGAAATTATCAGATTTCTTCATCAATCGGTAAAGAGGCAATACCTTTTCACCGAGGCGAGAAATGAATCGACTCAAGGCGGCCAAACAACCAGTAAGCTTCTGGACATCATGCACACGTACAGGGCGTTTCATCCGGAGTATAGCACCAACTTTCTCTGGGTTAGCGTCGATCCCTCGTTCGGAAACGAGGAAACCGAGTAACTTTCCGCCAGGAACTCCGAATGTGCACTTTGATGGATTAAGCTTGATATCATACCTTCTGAGGTTGGCAAAGGTTTCAGCAAGGTCAGCCAGTAGGTCGGAACCTTTTCGTGACTTGACCACAATGTCATCCATGTATGCTTCCACATTTCGACTGATTTGAGTGAGCAGGCACTTCTGAATCATCCTCATGAATGTGGCTCCAGCGTTCTTCAGACCGAACGACATGGTGACATAACAGAAGCATCCGAATGGAGTGATGAAAGCCGTTTTTATCTCATCGGGTCCATACAGTCGGATCTGATGATACCCGGAATAGGCGTCCAGAAAAGACAATCGCTCACACCCCGCAGTCGAGTCGACGATTTGGTCGATGCGGGGGAGAGGAAAATGATCTTTCGGCAGGTCCGATTGATATGCTTGAAGTCAATGCACATGCGAAGTGAATCGTCTTTCTTGGGGACCATGACAACATTGGCAAGCCACTCAGAGTGGTAAATCTCTCGGATGAACTCAGCCGCCAGGAGCCGAGCCACTTCCTCGCCAATTGCTTTTCTCTTCTGTATGGCGGACCGTCGAAGATGTTCCTTGACCGGCTTCACTTCCGGGTCGACTCGCAAAGATGCTCAGCCAGTCCCCTCGGTACACCCGGCATGTCAGAAGGTTTCCATGCGAAGATGTCCCAGTTCTCACGGAGGAACTGGATGAGCGCTTCTTCCTATTTGCTGTCGAGTGAAGTTGAAATATGAGTAGGAGCAGCACTAGGATCGGTCGGATGAATATGAATCGGCTTGGTTTCACCGGCGACTGAAATGCAGAATCAGTGGCAAGCTTGTTGGAGTGCAGCAAATCACTCGGATCTGCATTCTTCCGGTATTCTTGCATTTCAACTGCTGCCATTTGTGCATTAGTGATTTTTGAGCCCTTCTGGAAGCACTCTTCCGCTTTCTGCCGATTGCCAGTGATGGTAATCACTCCTTTGGGACCAGGCATCTTCAATTTGAGGTACACATAACATGGTCGAGCCATAAAACATGCATAAGCAGGCCTGCCCAGAATAGCATGATAAGCACTCTGGAAATCCACTACTTCAAATGCCAACTTCTCTTTGCGGTAATTCTTGGAATCACTGAAAACCACATCAAGGGCGATCTGACCGAGTGATTCAGCCTTCTTACCAGGTATAATGCCATGGAAACTCATGTTGCTTTCACTAAGCTTGGACATCAGAATGCCCATTCCCTTCAAGGTCTCCGCATACAGGATATTCAGGCCACTACCACCATCCATCAGCACTTTAGTCAGTCGAGTGCCTTCAACAACTGGGTCGACCACCAGCGCTTGCCTCCCAGGGGTGGCTATACGTGCTGGATGGTCAGACTGGTCGAATGTGATGGCAGTCTGGGACCACTTCAAATAACTTGGTGTTACCGGAGCAACCATGTTCACCTCTCTGTTGATAACTTTCAATCGACTTTTGCTTTCAACATCAGCAAAAATCATCAGAGTGGAATTGACGTTGGGAAAACCGTCATCATCTTCTTCCTTATCCTCACCCTTGTCCAACTCCTTTTCCTTCTCCTTGGGTTGTTTCTCTCGGAACTGCTGGATCAGGAGCCGGCACTGTCGAGTGGTGTGTTTAGGGTAAATCAGATTACCCTCTTCATCCTTCTTGATGTGAATGTGACAGGGCAAATCCAACACATCATTTCCGTCTTGATACTTCACCTTCTTGGGGTTCCAGGGCCCTTTGGGCTTCCCCTTGAACTTTCCTTGAGCCACAACTAAAGCCTCACCAGGAGCAGCTGGTTCGGCCTTGCGCTTCTGCTTCCGATTGGAAGTCCCACCTCCGGTTTCCTGGGCGACTGTTTTATGCTTGCCACTCCGGAGTCGGTCTTCTTCTTCACCGTTAGCATACTTGGTGGCAATCTCCATCATCCTAGTCAGGGACATATCTCCTGTCCGGCCGAATTTCAGATTCAGCTCTCGATACTTAACACCTTCCTTGAAGGCACAAACTTCTTGGTGATCTGACACATTCTCCACTGTATGGTGCAATGTGATCCATCTCTGGATGTAATCTCTCAAGGTCTCATTCGGTTTCTGCACGCAGGACTGCAATTCTGTTAACCCTGCTGGCCGTTTGCAAGTACCTTCAAAGGTTCTAACAAACACTCGGGCGAGCTCTTCCCAACTGTATATGCTGCCAGGTGCTAACTGATTTAACCATGCTCTGGCCGAGCCTTCCAACATGAGTGGAAGGTGCTTCATGGACACTTCATCATTGCCGCCACCGATCTATACTGCCTGTCGGGTGGTTGGTGCGACATATGCCAAAGGATGGCTTATCATTGTGGGAGCCAATAGAACGTCGCCGGTGCCTGGAAACGGGATGAGGCGAAGACATGCACGCCGGCGAATCTTACCCAGGTTCGGGGCTCTCCGAGGAGATAACACCCCTAGTCCTGCTCTGCGGGGTCTCCGCATGACCACTAGCTCGACAAAGAGTAGCTACAAGCGCTCCTAGAGCTGTTGGGATCAAGGGAGAAAAAGAACAAGACTAGCTCTTGCTTCTCTCTATCTATGGTGTGTGTGCGTGTGCTATCTTGGATGCGAACCCTTTGCATGGGTGCTCCGGGGGGTTTATATAAGCCTACCCCCCGGGGGTACAATGGTAATCCGGCTGGGATCTGGTCCCAGCCGTCAGTGTCTATGCTCGCCGGCTTCTCCGCCGGCTGCTGGGTCCCGCCGGCTGCCGGCTACTCGGTCGACAGGCCGGCCCCACCGCCTAGGGTCTTGTCGGCGGCTGCTTACTGTAGCCGCGCCTCTGATGATGAGGGCTTTGTCGAGGTGAGCATGGCTACAGTGGGCCGTCTCGGGGGCTATTACTGTAGCCTCACCTCATCTTGTCTCCTTAATGGGGCTCCTGCTTCGAGGAAGGGAGTAGCCGGCTTCCGGAGGCCGGCTATGCTCCCGGCCGACTAGGGAAAGCCGGGCCGCCTTCACGCCTCTCTCTGGCTGAAGGGGCCCGCAGTCCTTGAGCCGCACAGGAGGGGGTCGTGGATGACGTCGTAGCTGGCGTGGCTACAGTGCCGGGCCGCACGGGAGACATCCCTCCCGTACGGCCCCCTGTAGCCACGCCCGCCTCGGGCTTCGGGGGTCGTGGGCCGCACTGTGGCCATGCCCCATCAGGTCGCCGTTATGTAGGAGTGGTTGTGGTCTTGGCCGGCTTCTAGGAGTCGGCGTCTTTCTTGGCCGGCTTCTTGGAGTCGGTGAGGCTGGGTCGCCTTCCGGGAGTCGGCTTTAATGGTAGTCGGCCCGGGAAGGCGGCCCAAATGCTTGGAGTGCTTGAAGGCCCAAAGGCCTGATAAATTTTCTGAAGAGCCAGGGGTAGCCGGCTTAGCTACCCGTGGCCACTTACTCCGACAGTAGTCCCCGAAGCTGATCGGGCTTCGAGGGGGAGTAGGGTTCGAGAAGCTCGATCAGCTTCCCATCGCGACAAGCCGGCAGCTGGGAGCCGGCCTTGGCCAGGCATGTCGCCTGAGCCGAAATCTTCTGGAGTCGGAGGGCGGGAATCCGCTGGCATGCGCGCCGGGCCACGGGCCGGCCGCGGGCCGAAGGCGCGCCACGTAGCCGGAAAGCCTGCTAGCCCACGCGCGAGACGGGACGTTGCCGCAGAGAGGGGGCCCGCCACGTCCGCGCCCCGGCCCAGGCGCGGATCTTTTGTATCCCGAAACCGCCCGCACGTTCCGTGCGGTAGTTTCGGCTCGCACTTATGCGTAGTAAACGCGAGACGTGGGGGGAGTGGGCACAGTTAATCCCACGTCTCCCCCCCACGTCCGGCCTCTTCGGCCGCGTGAGGCTATAAGTAGGGGGAGGTGGAGGGCGGCAGACCCTCGCACGCTCCTCCTACTTCCTTCGTCTTCTCGCCTTGCTCGTTCTCGCAACAGCGCCTCGCCGCCGCGCTCTTCCTCCGCACGCTCCTCCGCCGCCGTGCTAGCTTCCGCCATGCCTCCCCACGTAGAGCAGCGCGGCGGGGATTGGGATGGCTCCATCGTCCACAACGACCACATCGACTTCCTCCGCGACACACGGCGTCTTCCCAGTGCGGACAAAGTGGAGGTCCGCCTCGCGCCGGAGAAAGAAATCAGGCCGGCGCCGCGGGATGGCGAGCGGGTGGTCTTCCGCTCGCACTTCCTGCGCGGCTTCGGCTTGCCATTGAGCGCCTTCTTCCGCACCTGGCTGGACTTCTATCAGCTCCAGCCGCACCACCTCACCCCCAACGCGGTGGTGCTGCTGTCGGCCTTCGTCACCCTGTGCGAGGGCTATCTCGGCGTCCTCCCCACCCTGGAGCTCTGGGGGGAGTTCTTCCAGTCGAAGCTGGGTACGCGCAGCCAGGGCGTGCCGGCCCACACTGGCGCCTTCATCGCGTCGCGGAGATCGGGCGCCGACAACCCCTTCCCCGTCATCACGCTGATCCAATCGGTGAAGAAGTGGCAGAAATCATACTTCTACGTGCGGAACATCGCTCCACGGGGCGACTACGTCAACCTGCCGGCTTACGTAGCTGGCCCGCCGGCGGGGAGGCTGCCCCAGTGGTCCTTCCGGGCGGTGACGCTGTCGCAGGGAGGAAACGCCGCCATCGCCCGCCTGCGGGTGATGGTCCAGAGGGAGGGCCTGACGGGGCCCGACCTCCTGGCCGCGTTCGTCACACGCCGGGTCCTTCCGCTCCAGAGCCGGCCTCATCTGATCTGTCAGATGAGCGGCCAGCTCGACCCGAGCCGGATGTGCACCATGGAGATGCCGCGGGCCGACGCGGCCGACATGGTGAACTACCTCGCCAACTGCCAGCTTCCCGACGACTGGCAATTCGGCAAGGAGCCATACAGCCGCGCCAATCCTCCGCCTACGGTACACTCCCCTTCTCTTTTTCTCTTTGTGGCCGAGTTCCTCCGGGCCAACTCTGACTCAGTCGGTTCGCTCTTTCGACAGAGTCCTCTGCTTCGGCCGGCCAGCGGGGCGGACGTGGAGCGCCGCTTCGTCCCCGACCGGACCGAGCACGACCAGGAGGACCCCGATCTGGGGGCGGTCCACATGGAGGAAGCCGCCGAGCCGGCTGGTGGCCAAGCCGGCGGCGAAGCAGGCGGCGCCGGGCTCTCCGCGACCTTTGATGATTGGCCGGACGAGGACGAAGCCGAAGTCGTCCCGCCCCGCCAGCCGGCCTCCGGACGCGGCGCGGGCTCCTCCGGCGCGCAGCCTGCTCGGGGTAGAGGCCAGAAACGTCGCGCCACCCAGGGCATGTTCGGTAGCCGGACGAAGAAGCCGAGGGGTGGGGCGGCGGCCACCAGGCGGGAAGAAGCGGCCGCGAAGGCGGCTCGCTTCCGCAAAGTGGTGAAGTAGCCGCAGGCTGTGTCAGCGTAAGCTTTCTTTCTTTCTGTGTATTCTCCTTCTTTCTTTTCTTGGGTGGTCTTCTGAACCTTTGTCTTCTTTTCTTTGATCAGAGCTCCACTGTCACTCGAGCGGGCGGCCGCCGGCTCCGTTGTCGAGTCGCTGGGGGGCTCTGGGAGCACCGCCCGCCGCGTGGATCCCCGCACTGCCCTCCTGGAGGCGACAGAAAGGAACGCGCGGGAGGCGCGGGAGGAGCGGGAAGCGCGGGAGGCGGAGGCACGGAAGGCAGCCGCCGCCCAGGCAGCTCGGGACGAGGAGGCGGCGAAGGCGCTCGCCGAGGCCGCAGCCAAGGCCCAGGCAGAGGCCGAGGTCGAAGCGGCGGCAGGGGAGGCCTTGATGGTCACCCCCCTGCGCGCCATGGCGCCCGGGGACGCGGATCCCTCGCCAGGGGGAGCCAGCGGTTCCCAGCCGGGTCTGGGCGGGAGCGGTGACGACGTCATCTTCGTGAGGGAGGCGCCGGGGCCGACTCCTCTGACCAGGGCGGCCCAAGGCGGTCAGACCGAGCCTGCGCCCGCACAGTCGGCGGAAGGCGAGCCGGCCGCGGGAGCTGCGGTGGCGGTCCGGGTTCCGCCAAGCCGGCGCGCAGGGAAGGCCGCGTCGGAGCCGCAGAAGGCCGCGTCGGAGCCACGGCCGGCCGTGGGCTCCAGCTCGTCGGCCCAAGACGCGGAGGCGGCCAGCGCTACCTCCGGGTGGACGCCAGGCGGAGGGTCAGCCGTAGTGAACATCGCCGCGCAAGACGTCCGGACCCGGCTCCAGGGCCAAGCCGCGGCGCTGCGGCAGTTCACCGACGAGTTCCTCGCCACGCGGGCTGCCATCCGGGTTAGTATTCTCATTTTCTTCTTGATTTCTCTCGTGGGGGCGCGTCAGCGCACCCACTGGGTGTAGTCCCCGAGATTCGGGCCGACTGCTGAGCAGTCGGCTCGGATCTTCCTTGATGTTTTCTCATCGTTCTTCTTGTTCTTCTATCTCTGCAGCGGCCAACGCCAGTCTGAGGGCACAGCTGGGGGAGTCCCAGACTGCTCTTCGTGCCAAGGACGCGGAGCTTGCCGCCTTGGTGCAGGAGCGCGATCGCCTGGTCAAGAAGCTGGCCGACCAGGAGGAAAGCCACAAGGCGGCGCTAAAGGCCGCGCAGGACCGCGAAGCCGCCCTCCAGGCCGAGTTCGAGACGGAGGCGGTCGCCTGGAACGACGCCAGGCAGACTCTGGTCTCCGGCTATGGCCAGATTGAGGATCTGGTTGACGGTAAGTCGTCTACCCCTTCGTCCTTTCTTGCCATCTGTCATTTTGACTTGTTTTTCTGACTTGGGGTTCTTCTTTTCTTTTCTGCGCAGAGTACTTCCCCGGCTATTCCACTGCCGCCAACCAGGCCATCGAAGCTCGTCGCCAGGAGAAGAGGCGAGCCGGCTTCGAGATTTCGCCGACTGCCGGCCGCTCGCTGGAGGAGCAGCTCCTGGCGATCCAGGCTCGTATCCAGCCGGCTCACAGGCTACTCCGCCGGCTTCAGCGTGCCGGGTCGCAGGTCTTGGCCGCCCTCTGGCCCGGCCAAGCGATCCCGCGCACTCCCAGCCGGACCGCCGACTGGCTGGAGGTGGCCGTCGGGCGCTTCGAGGCTTGGAAGGCGTCAGCGGCTCGCTCCGGCGCCGGGCGGGCGCTGAAGTTCGTCAAGGCCTGGTACCCAGGCCTGAATCTGGACCAGCTGGCCACCTGGCGGCAGCAAGCCGACGCGGAGCTGGAGCCGGCCCGGCCGGCCATCATTCGGCGAGCTTCGGCGATCGCCGACTACACCGACACCAACGTCTTCGCCCCCGAGGTGGACGACAATGGAGTCGCCCAGCCGGAAGATTGGTTCGGGCTGGACCCGGCGCACGGCGAGGACTCGGCGGAGGAGATCGACTCCAGCGACGAGGGCGAAGAGGAGGAGGAGGAGGGTGAAGACGTCGAGCCAGCTGGTGGAGCAGCCGGCCAGCCTGACCGCGCCTCCAGCACTACGCTGCGTGCGAGTGCGTCTCCTGTTGCGGGAGGCGGTCAAGCCGGGACCAGCTAGGCGGCCACTCCTTCAGCCGGCGAGCTGCCTTCACCGACCAACTCGGCCTTCGCGCCTTTGTCTTCTTTTTTTTGTTTCCTGTCTTGTTACTCTTGAACAATGTTTTTGGTTAAGTCTGCGCAGTTCCACCCACTGGGTGTATTGAAACTCAAGTCTGTTGCCGCCTATCGGGGGCTTTTATGTATATAAGTTATGCAATCGGTCTTTCCTTATACTTTTGCTTTTTGTCCTTCTGCTTTGTTCCTTTGCCGCCCTCCCTTGCCGTCTCCCTAGTCAAACAGTTGCTCTGCAATCTGTAGCCGGGGAGTGCCGGGCCGATTAGGGAGGGGGAAGTACTTTTAGCTCGGTCGGACTTAAGCAAAGTTTTTAGGAATCCGGCCAGCCGGCTGCTGTGACAGCCGGCAGGCATATATGGAGGCCGTCTTTTTGCTATATAGGTTAGTTGTTCCTTAGCCGTTTTCGTGTGGGCGTCCTTTCTGTCTTCTCTCTTGCTAGTCGGACAGTCAGTTCTTTGAGCTGCGACTTTCAACAAGAGAGGACTGGGGAGCCGGCGCACTACTTTGCTGACTTCGGGAAGAACTTGTAATATAGCTTAAGGCGGCCAGTCCCCGGGCCGACTAGTCGGACCCGGTGCCGGACAAGAATTCAAAATGTAATAAGACATTCATGGATATGACACTCGTCATCCATAGATAAATAAAAGGCAGTCCCCGAGTACTGTTCGGGGGGGCTGTTGGTTTGTAACTTAATACAAAAAGGGGTAACGTGATACATACTGCTTTTCAGCTGTAAAATCGTCTTACGAGGTTTGCGTTCCATGGTCGCTCCGACTCCTTGCCGGAGTCGTCTCTCTTGCGTGCTCTTGGCTTTTGCGCGTCGATCAAGTAGTAGGAGTCGTTGCCGAGTGCCTTGCTGACGACGAAGGGGCCTTCCCAAGGGGCCGAGAGCTTGTGCTGGCCGGCTGTTCGCTGGATCAGCCGGAGCAGAAGGTCGCCCTCTTGGAAGGATCTTGGCTTGACCTTGCGGTTGTAGTAGTGGCGCAGGCCTTGCTGGTAGATGGCGGACCGGCTGAGGGCTAACAGCCGGCCTTCTTCCAGTAGGTCGACGCCGTCTTCTCTTGCTTCTTTGGCTTCCTCCTCCGTGTACATGGTGATCCGAGGCGAGTCGAACTCGATGTCTGTTGGGATGACAGCCTCGGCACCGTACACGAGGAAGAATGGAGTGAAGCCGGTTGACTTGTTGGGTGTAGTGCGCAGACTCCAGAGGACAGCCGGCAGCTCTTCGAGCCAGCAGCCGACCGATCGCTCCAGTGGTACAACCAGTCGGGGCTTGATGCCAGAGAGGATAAGTCCATTTGCTCGCTCGACCTGGCCGTTTGACTGCGGGTGGGCAACGGACGCTAAGTCCAGTCGGATGCCCTGTGTCGCGCAGAAACGTGCCAGTGCGCCTTTGGCGAAGTTCGTGCCGTTGTCGGTGATGATGCTGTGCGGCACGCCGTACCGAGTAGTGATGTCGGTGATGAATGTCACGGCAGTCGGCCCGTTCAGCTTCTTGATGGGCTTGGCTTCGATCCACTTTGTGAACTTGTCCACCGCAACGAGCAGGTGTGTCATGCCACCGCGGGCCGTCTTGAAAGGGCCCACCATGTCCAGTCCCCAGACGGCGAAAGGCCAGGTGAGGGGAATGGTCTTGAGGGCAGAAGCCGGCAGGTGTTGTTTGGAACTGAAGACTTGACATCCTCTGCAGGTCTTGACTATTTCTTTAGCATCCTCCAAGGCAGTCGGCCAGAAGAACCCATGGCGGAAAGCCTTGGCCACGAGGGATCTTGAGGCGGCGTGGTGGCCGCATTCGCCTTGGTGGATGTCTTTGAGGATTGCCACTCCTTTTTCTGGCTCGACGCAACGCTGGAAGACTCCAGTAACTCTGCGCTTCACCAGCTCCCTGTTGATTATTGTGTATGCTGCGGCTCGTCATTGCACTAGTCTTGCTGCGATCTCATCAGTCGGCAGCTCTCTGCTGACTAGGAACTTGAGGATGGGCTGGGCCCATGAGGGAGCTGTGACTTCTTCTGCTGTTATCGTGGCCACCATGACTCGGGTGGGTGGGTTGGGTGTTGCGTTGGGGTCGACCACCACTTCTTGCGTCGTTGCAGTCCCCGGGCCGACTGCTGCAGTCCCCGGGCCGACTGCTGCAGTCCCCGGGCCGGGCTCTGAGGTCCCTGGGCCGGGTGCGACTACGTCGGTTCCCGGGGCAGTCGTCGAAGTCCCCGTGCCGCCTGCGGGATTTCTTGAGCCGGATCCGGCTGTTTTTGGCGCAGGCGGTACGAAGATGGAATCCGACTCTGGAGACGGCTTGATGGACGGCTTGAGGAGGCGCTGGAGGGAGACGCCAGTCGGTATGGCTTGTCGGGTGGAGCCGATCCGTGCTAGGGCATCTGCTTGGTCGTTGTCGGCCCTTGGCACGTGAAGGAACTCGCACCCTTCGAAGTGTCCTCTCATCTGCTGGATGAGGAAGCGGTAGCTTGCCATGTTCGCGTCCTTGGCGTCCCAATCGCCAGATGATTGCTGGACCACTAAGTCGGAGTCGCCGTAGCACAGGATCCGGCGTATGCCGAGCTCTTTGGCTAGCCGGAGCCCATGTACGAGCGCCTCGTACTCGGCCACGTTGTTGGAGGCGGCGAAGTGGATCTGCAGCGTGTACTTGAGCTTGTCGCCTTTGGGAGAGGTGAGGACGATGCCGGCTCCCAAGCCGGTGCGCATCTTGGACCCGTCAAAGTGCATCCGCCAATGGGTGGAGTCGGGAGCCGGCGGTAGGTACTGGGTCTCGGCCCAGTCGACGAGGAAATCGGCCAATGCTTGCGACTTGATGGCGGTGCGGGGTTGATAGAAGATCGTGTAGGGCGCCAAGGCAATGGCCCATTTGGCCACCCGGCCGGATGCATCCCGGCTGCCTATGATCTCGGCGAGCGGGGCAGTGCACACGACCGTGATGGGGTGCTCTTGGAAGTAGGGCTTCAATTTCTTGGCAGCGAAGTACACCCCATAGCACATCTTCTGGTAGTGCGGGTAGTTTTGCTTTGAGCTGGATAGTACTTCGCTGAGATAGTAGACCGGCCTCTGGACCAGCTGGGCTCGGCCTTCCTCCGGGCGCTGGACCACAACAACAGTGCTGACGACTCGGCTTGTCGCGGCGATGTAGAGGAGCATGGGCTCCTTCTCAGTTGGCGCGGCCAGGACAGGCGGAGTGGTCAACATTTTCTTCAACTCATCGAAGGCTTGGTCGGCTTGATCATTCCACTCAAAGTGAGTGGACTTCTTCATGAGTCGGTACAGGGGGAGAGCCTTCTCTCCTAGTCGGCTGATAAAACGGTTCAGGGAGGCTAAGCAGCCAGTGAACTTCTGCACATCTCGCAGCTTGGTGGGTATCTCCATCCTCTCGATGGCCTTGATCTTGACAGGGTTGCACTCAATGCCGCGTTCGGAGACCAGGAAGCCGAGCAGCTGGCCGGCTGGCACTCCGAACACGCACTTCTCGGGGTTGAGCTTGATCTGGAATCGGCGCAAGTTGGCAAATGTTTCCTTCAGGTCTTCCAGCAAGGTACCGCGCTTCTCTGTCTTCACCACAATGTCGTCTACGTAGACGTGGGCATTTCTGCCGAGTTGTTTCAAGAGACATTTCTGCATGCAACGCTGAAAAGTGGCACCGGCGTTTCTCAAGCCGAATGTCATTGTCAGGTAGCAGAAAGCTCCAAAGGGTGTGATGAAGGCAGTCTTCAGGCGGTCAGCTGGGTCCAACTTGATCTGATGATACCCTGAGTATGCATCCAAAAAACACAACAGCTCGCATCCGGCTGTAGAGTCTATTACTTGGTCAATCCGTGGCAAAGCAAACGGATCCTTTGGGCAGGCCTTGTTCAGACTTGTGTAGTCTATGCACATGCGCCACTTGTTATTCTTCTTCAAAACCATAACTGGATTGGCAAGCCATTCTGGAAAGAACACTTCCATGATGAAGCCGGCTGCAAGGAGCCGGGCTATCTCTTCTCCCACGATTCTTCGCTTCTCTTCTGATAGTCGGCGGAGGGGTTGCTTGACCGGCTTCGCATCAGCTCGGACATGTAATTTGTGCTCGGCGAAATCCTTCGGGACACCCGGCATGTCCTTTGGGGACCATGCAAAGATGTCTCAATTCTCACGGAGGAAGTCGGCGAGCTCGCCTTCCTATTTACTGTCCAAGTTCGCCCCAATCACGGCGAACCTCTCCGGGTGCTCCGGGTCTAGAGGTATCTTCTTCGTCTCTTTTGCAGGCTGGAAGGAGCCCTGCGCATCACAGTCCTTGGGGTTGGGGGACAAGGTCGGCTGCTTGCCGGCCATGGCCACAACCCGTTCCAGCATCTTCTTCTCTTCCGCCACCATGAGGGACTCGGCCAGCCGGCTGCTGGCCGTGGCACACTCGATGGACTTCTTGTAGTCGCCGGCTACCGTGATGATCCCCTTCGAGCTCGGCATCTTCATCTTCAGGTAGGCATAGTGGGGCACAGCCATGAACTTGGCCAAGGCAGGTCGGCCAAGTAGTGCATGATAGGGGCTCTCCAGGTCCACCACCTCGAACCATATTGCTTCCCGGCGGAAGTGATCTTTGTCTCCGAAGAGAACATCCATTTTGATCTTGCCGATTGGAGAGCAAGATAGGCCGGGTACGATACCATGGAAGATAGTGCGGCTCGGCATGAGCTGCTTTGCTTTGATGTTCAGCTTGTCCATGGTGTCGCGGTACAGTATGTTGATACTGCTTCCGCCATCTATCAGGACGCGGGAAAATCTGGCAGCTCGCCTCTCCGTCGCAAGGGTGACGTCCAAGACCATAGCATAGGGCCAGGCGAAGGCATCACCTCTGGGTGGTCGGCCTGGCTCCAGCTGATGGGCTTTTTCGACCAATGCATGAACTCGGCGGTGCTAGAGGCGACTGCGTTTACTTCTTGGTGTTGCCGGCGTCGGCTGCGCTTGTCGTCGACTTGACTCGTAAAGACGACGTAGGCGTCGTGCGCTTCGGGGAACTCGTCTTGGATGGCGCCGACTGCCGGCCGGGCCGCCGGCTGCTGGGGAGCTGGAGGCGGCGGGCCGGGAGGCGGAGGCGGCACGATCCCTTCGCCCTTGGTGATGCGGGTGAGCCAGTGGCATTTCCGTGTTGTATGGTTGGACGGCTTCGCGCCGCTGTGGAACTTGCAGGGGGCATCGAGTGCTTGTTCGTAGGAGAAGGACGGCTGCCAGGGCGGCCGGCCTCCCTTCTTCTTGGGAGCAGGCCGCTCTTCGGGCTGCTCGTCTTCAATTGTGGCCACCTGCCGACTGGAGGAAGTCGGCATGGGGCCCTTGCGCTTGTGGTCGTTCTGGTAGGGGCGCCGGTTTGAGTCGCCAGCTGGCTGCTTGGGAGCCGGAGCGACTACCTTCCCCGAGGCGTCCACTCGGAGCTCGGTCTTCATGGAGGAGTCGGCAGTGGCGTATTTGTCGGCGATGACGAGTAGCTCGTCGAGGGTGGCGGGCTCGTCGCAGAGGAGTCGGTGCTTGAGGAGGGTGCCCTCTCGGCACCCGGCAGTGAAGTACTCGATGGCCTGGACCTCATGCACTCCCTCGCAGGAGTTACGGAGCTCGGCCCATCGCGTGAGGTAGTCGCGGGTCGACTCGTTGGGCCTTTGGACGCAGAGGGAGAGCTGTCGAGGCTTCGGAGGCCGCTTGTAGGTGCTGGTGAAGTTGCGGACGAAAGCCTCGGTGAAGTCCAGCCAACTGTTGATGCTGTAGGGCTTGAGACTGTTGAGCCATGTGCGCGCCGTGCCCTGCAGCATCAGGGGGACGTACTTCACGGCAACGCGCCGGTTGCCGTTGGCGATGCTGACGGTTGTGGAGTAGTCGATGAGCCAATCTTCCGGCTTGACCGAGCCGTTGTACTTGGGCGTGTCTCTGGGGAGCGAGAACCCTTTGGGGAAGGGCTCGTCGCGGATGCGGGGGCCAAAGCATGGCGGGCCGACATCGACTTCTTCTTCTAACGCCAGGGACCGAGCAAGGCGGTCGATCCTGTGGCGGGCGTCACTCTCGCCGATTCCTTCTCGGCGACCGAGTCGGTCGCCAAGAGTCGGATGTGTGATGGGCGGCGGAGTGAGGCGTCTTTCTCTTCGAGGCGGAGGAGGAGGCGGCAGGTTTCCCTGATGTTCAACCGCCCGAGGGCAGCCTTCCGCGTCGCGCTCGATAGTGATGCGGGTCCGGCTGCGGCTGGCAGCCGGCTCCTTGTCTTTCTTCTGGCGCGTGCCGCTCGCAGTCGGCGAGCAGGACGTCGCGGCGTGCTCCCGGCGCGGGGGATGGCTATCAGCTCGGGCGCCGGCTTCGTGCCGTTCTGCAGCCGCGTCGATCAGCTGCTGGATTCGTCTTGTCATGTAAGGGAGCTCATCGGCTCCCAGCCCATTGAGCTCCTCTGCCGCTGCCTGAGCGGCTCGCAGATTCTCGAGCGGGGTGGCGTAGACGGGGCGATCTGCGCCCAGCATGCTGGCAACGGCTGCGCCGCGCTTCTGGACGAAGCCGGCTCGGCTCGGGCCGCTCGGCGGCGGCGTCCCGAAGGCGGCGCGGTCGACTTCGCGCTGGTGGGCTTCGGTGAGGCGTCTCATCGAGGCTATCTTCTTGCTCTCCGTGATGAGGGCAAGACGGCGTGCCTCCAGGGTCTCGGCGTCGGCGTCGGCCGGGAGGGGGATGGAGAGGTCGTGCATCGCTGCTTGCTGAGCGTCGCGGGCGCTCCCGCCCGAGTTAGAGACGTGGCTGATGACCAGCACTTCGGTGACAGCACTGCTGTCGCTGTCAGCTCGAGGGAGTGGTTCGTCGAAGACCACCACGTCGGAGGGGTAGGCGTCGAGCGACGCGGTGTCGGAGTCGATGAGCATCGGGTCGGTGGAGCCGACAGACTCCATGTCCGCAGCAGGCTCGCTGGAGACGTGAAGTTGGTCGAGGAGGCTGACGAGGCGGCTCTCGGGGTAGTCGGTGCCTGCGTCGGACGCAGGCTCGTCGGAGATGCGAGTCTCGCCGAGCAGATCGGCGAGGCGGCTCGCTGCGCAGGCGTCGTCGACGCCTTGCAGCGCGTTGGGGCAAGCGCCATCGGGCGCAGCAGGCTGGCTGCGCTCGCGGGGAAGGAAAAAGGTTCTCGTCCAAAACAGGTCTCCGGACGACGGTGCACCTGGCCCCACGGTGGGCGCCAAATGTCGGGTGGTTGGTGCGACATATGCCAAAGGATGGCTTATCATTGTGGGAGCCAATAGAACGTCGCCGGTGCCTGGAAACGGGATGAGGCGAAGACATGCACGCCGGCGAATCTTACCCAGGTTCGGGGCTCTCCGAGGAGATAACACCCCTAGTCCTGCTCTGCGGGGTCTCCGCATGATCACTAGCTCGACAAAGACTAGCTACAAGCGCTCCTAGAGCTGTTGGGATCAAGGGAGAAAAAGAACAAGACTAGCTCTTGCTTCTCTCTATCTATGGTGTGTGTGCGTGTGCTATCTTGGATGCGAACCCTTTGCATGGGTGCTCCGGGGGGTTTATATAGGCCTACCCCCCGGGGGTACAATGGTAATCCGGCTGGGATCTGGTCCCAGCCGTCAGTGTCTATGCTCGCCGGCTTCTCCGCCGGCTGCTGGGTCCCGCCGGCTGGTGGGTCCCGCCGGCTGCCGGCTACTCGGTCGACAGGCCGGCCCCACCGCCTAGGGTCTTGTCGGCGGCTGCTTACTGTAGCCGCGCCTCTGATGATGAGGGCTTTGTCGAGGTGAGCATGGCTACAGTGGGCCGTCTCGGGGGCTATTACTGTAGCCTCACCTCGTCTTGTCTCCTTAATGGGGCTCCTGCTTCGAGGAAGGGAGTAGCCGGCTTCCGGAGGCCGGCTATGCTCCCGGCCGACTAGGGAAAGCCGGGCCGCCTTCACGCCTCTCTCTGGCTGAAGGGGCCCGCAGTCCTTGAGCCGCACAGGAGGGGGTCGTGGATGACGTCGTAGCTGGCGTGGCTACAGTGCCGGGCCGCACGGGAGACATCCCTCCCGTACGGCCCCCTGTAGCCACGCCCGCCTCGGGCTTCGGGGGTCGTGGGCCGCACTGTGGCCATGCCCCATCAGGTCGCCGTTATGTAGGAGTGGTTGTGGTCTTGGCCGGCTTCTAGGAGTCGGCGTCTTTCTTGGCCGGCTTCTTGGAGTCGGTGAGGCTGGGTCGCCTTCCGGGAGTCGGCTTTAATGGTAGTCGGCCCGGGAAGGCGGCCCAAATGCTTGGAGTGCTTGAAGGCCCAAAGGCCTGATAAATTTTCTGAAGAGCCAGGGGTAGCCGGCTTAGCTACCCGTGGCCACTTACTCCGACACTGCCACTCGGTAATCTTCAAGCCAAGTGTCAGGCTTGGACTCACCAGTGAACTTGCTGACTCCAGTCGCCAACCTGAAGTTGGGAGGAATCACCGCAGCCCTGATGGCTCTGCTGAAGCACTCTGGACCTAAAACATGTACTCTGCTGCCAGTCGGGTGATCTATGTCATGACCTTCTCTGTGTGCTCTGTTTCTGTCGACCGAACTTTGAATGAGAATATATCTCACATCAAAGCCCGGCTCCCTGGGGTCGACTGGAATCCTTCGCCCGCCACTGTGAGGGCGTCTGTCATCTTGCTGCCGAGGCACATATGACCCACTCCTCGGGGGAGGTGTGGGTACTCGACGACGGTCATCGTGGTCGAGTCGGTGATCATACTGCTCATGGTTTCTGTACTGATCTCACCGGTCCCCACGTCCCTCACGCCGCGGGGGCGATCTTGGGCTGTGAACCGACTGAACTGTGTCTGCCATCATAGACCTGCTATGAATCCTATTCCACGATTGAGATACTACTGTGTTCTGCTCTCCCGCAGCCCGGAGTAAAGCCCGGATCTGCATCAAACCTCTGCCAGCTTCCGACTGGGAAGGCTGAATCGACTCTGCTATTCGGGCTGCAGCTGTGAGATTCTGAATCGGTGTTCGGTGTACCTGAGTTGGAGGCGGAAAAAGCTGTCGTCGACTGGATTCAGGAATCCGCTGCCGAGCACGCTCGTGAGTGCGTGCTGGAGATTCTCCAGTCGAGTGCGCTCAGCCAAGTTGGCCAGGCGCGCCTCCAAAGCCCGGCCTCGGGGGTTTCTCCAATGATAGGAGTGTGAAGTGCATCTATATTGCAGCGGCGAAGCTCTTCCCTCTGTTGCGAAGAGAGGGGCTCGGGGCGGTACTCCTCGTGAACGCGCGACGGATCGCCACCGCCATCGCCACCGTCGTCGCGGGGGAAGCCAGGAGGACTGTGTGGTCCGTTGACCATCAGAACTTCTGCCACAGGATCGTTGCTGTCGCACTCGGATGCAGTCTCGACGGAGCCAGTCGACATGTTGAACAGGCCGTAGAGAGTTTTGTCGGGCTCGATCGCCGTGACTTGTGGGGTGGCCGACTGACAGGCCACCGCGTGTCTCACCCACCGCTGGAGCCGCGCCCGACCGGAACGCTTGCGCCGGCGGCCAGCAGGGAGTGAGGACGCCATAGGAGCCGACCGATACTGGGTCGACGGCTGCCGGAGAAGGACGCCGCGGACGCACGCGCGAAAATGCGTCGCCCCGCGGACGGGGAGCGCCTCGATGTCGAGTGGAGCCTCTTGAAGCCAGGCGGAGTCGTCGGCGACGAAGACGAGCGCCGAGACAGATCTCGTGGCCCTCAGCTAATCCGCCGCCGGAATCCATGATGATGGGAATCGGAAAAATTGCAACTTCACCAACAAGTCGCTAAGACACCTGCCCCACGGTGGGCGCCAACTGTCGTGGATCTAAGACTGACAGTAGAATGGGGGGTAGGTATGAGGAGGCAAGATCCTAGCTATGGCAAAGTTGTACACACGAGTTTTACGAGTCCAGGCCCTTCACGGAGGAAGTAATAGCCCTACGTCTCGGAGCCCGGAGGCAGTCGACTGGATTATGCGTGTGTGTGTTACAGGGGGTGCGAACCCTTGTGCCAGAGGAGGAGGGTGGCTTATATAGAGTGCGTCAGGACCTCAGCCATCCTCCGTTACCAAGATTTCAATGTACATAAAGAAGGAGCATTACAGGTAACGTCCGCAATAAAGTGCTATAAATGACTATTAAGTCTAAGAGTAAACGCCCGACCGTTGCTGCATAGAATGACTTTATACCTTCTGTATGTTGAGTGGTTTCTGTTACGGTCGAATGACATTGATTCTTCCGAGTGGAATGTTTCTGGTCGTGTGGATGGTGGTATCCTTCGAATGCTTCTGACTTTAGGGTGATGTCCTTGGGGAGGGTATCTAGGTCAGGCCTATGACCCTACCCTAGGTGCATAGCTTCATCAGGTCCTCCCTCCCGGGTGTCCGACGGCCGAAGGGCCACCCTCTGGCGCCACCCTGACAGCCTCCTGAACCTCTCCCTGGCCCGGGAAGGTCCTTTGGGACAGCACCTCGTCGTCGCCCTTGGCTGCGGGAGATTGAGCGGCCGGAGATGACTCGTTGGCCATCGCCTTTGAATCCAGCGAACCTCCCGATGAGGATCGCAGGGAGCTGTCGTCGGCCGGACTACAAGCGCATGATTTAACGCGTTAAAACTACAAACCGAAGAGGCCGAATACATGAATATGTCAGAGTCTTCTGAGTACTCACGATGCGATCAAGGGCTTGTTTCGGCGGCGCGGCTCTGGGCTGCTGTCGACGTCCCACGCGGAGTTATCCATGAGGGAGCTCTTCCCCCTCTTGGATGCCTCTGCCTCCAGATTTGTGGAGGCCGCCCTCTTCTTCCTTCCCCCCTCAGGGGGAGAGCTACTTTCCTCCTCGTCCTCATCGTCGTCTTCAGTGGCGGAGGAGGGAGTCTCGTTGTCTTCGGACGTCCTGTCCGAAGCTCCTTTGCGACGGGGGCCACTCCGGACCCCCTTGGCCTTCTTCTCCGGCGCTTGGTAAGGCGCCGGGACCAGGACCAGCATCTTCGTCAGAAGAGGGATGGCCAGTTCCTCGGGCAGCGGAGCTGGACACTTAATCCGCTCCGCTTTCTACATCCATACCTGAAAAAATAACTAGTGGAGTTTAGGTATCTTCCTTGAATGAGCAAGTAGAGGATAGACCTTGAAATGCGAAAGACTTACCACACTGGCAGGATGGGCCAGATCGTGCCCGCGGTCCTCGTCCATCTTCGGCGATGTCTCGTTGCCCTTGAAGAGCAACTTCCAGATATCGTCATGTGTGGTTCCGAAGAGCCTTTCCAAGGTCTGGTGCTTCTCCGGATCGAATTCCCACAAAGGGCAAGTCCGGCTCTGGCATGGAAGGATCCGGCGAACTAACATCACGTGGATCACATTGACGAGCTTGATGTTTTTGTCCACCATGCTTTGGATACGCGTTTGCAGTGTGATCAGCTCGTCCGACGAGGACCAATTCGGGCCCTTCTCTATCTAGGAGGTGAGCCGCATTGGAGCTCCGGACTTGAATTCGGGAGTCGCGGCCCAGGTGGTGTCGCGGGGCTCTGTGATATAGAACCACAGTTTCTGCCACTCTTTGATGGTCTTCACAAAAGTACCCTTGGGCCATGTGACATTGGGCAGCTTGCTCACCATGGCGCATCCGCACTCCGCGTGTTGGCCATCCACCACCTTCGGCTTCACGTTGAAGATCTTGAGCCACAGTCCGAAGTGGGGTGGAATGCGGAGGAAAGCCTCACACACGACAATGAATGCCGAGATGTTGAGGAAGGAGTTTGGGGCTCGATCATGGAAATCTAGCCCGTCATAAAACATGAGTCCGCGGACGAAAGGGTGGAGAGGAAACCCTAACCCGCGGACGAAATGGGGGATGAACACCACCCTCTCATCGGGCTTCGGGGTGGGGACGATTTGCCCCTTGGCCGGAAGCCAGTGGGCGATTTCTTTCGCCAGATACCCGGCCTCCCGAAGCTTGGTGATATCCTTCTCCTTGACGGAGGAGGCCATCCACTTGCCTTGCACTCCAGATCCGGACATGATCGAGTGCTTTCTTGAGGAAGAAAAGCTGAGGACTGGGGCGCTAGAGCTCGAGAATGGGAGGACAGAGATAGAGAGAAGGCGTGGGTGAAAGAAGGGAATCCTTATCTCCTTATAAAGGCAGTGAATATCAAGCGCCTCCCCACTCGCCTTAAAAATCGCCTGTTCCCAAGGGCTGTGTAAATGGCACGGTTGGATTACCCACGCCCGTATTGATGAGAATCCCGCAATAAGGGGACACGATCTCTGCTTTGACAAGACGTGCCAATAAGACTGCATCTCGAAGCGGCAGGCCGAAAATCAGTTCAGAATAATGACCGGATGATGACGTGGTGTCACCTTACCAAAAGTTGTCAGCGGATTGGACTCGTGAAATATTATACTCTCTGCGGTTGTGTAGGGAATTTGTTTTGTAGAGCCGGACACGTTCGTTGCGTCCGAAGACTGTGAGTATTCGGAGAAGGAACCCGCCTTGCAATGCCGAAGACAATTTGCGCGCCGGACACCTCGTCATTGAAGCCTGGTTCAGGGGCTACTGAGGGAGTCCTGGATTAGGGGGTTCTCGGGCGTCCGGACTATGTTGCATGGGCCGGACAGATGGGCTGTGAAGATACAAGACCGAAGATTATCTCCCGTGTCCTGATGGGACTCTCCTTGGCGTGGAAGGCAAGCTTGGCGTCCCAATATGAAGATTCCTTTCTCTGTAACCGACTTTGTACAACCCTAGCCCCCTCCGTTGTCTATATAAACCGGAGGGCTTAGTCCGTAGGGACAAGAATCATAATCATAGTCATACAGGCTAGACTCTTAGGGTTTTAGCCATTACGATCTCGAGGTAGATCAACTCTTGTAATACTAATATTCATCAAAATCAACCAAGCAGGAAGTAGGGTATTACCTCCATAGAGAGGGCCTGAACCTGGGTAACATCGTGTCCCCCGTCTCCTGTTACCATCGACCTTAGGCGCACAATTCGGGACCCCCTACCCGAGATCCGCCGGTTTTGACACCGACATTCCCATTCTTCCCTTTACCCTTTTTCTTGAAACTAGTGGTCTTGTTGACCATCAACACTTGATGCTCCTTCTTGATTTCTACCTCCGTAGCCTTTAGCATCGCGAAGAGCTCGGGAATTGCCTTATCCATCCCTTGCATATTATAGTTCATCACGAAGCTCTTGTAGCTTGGTGGCAATGATTGAAGAACTCTATCAATGACACTATCATCACGAAGATTAAATCCCAGTTGAGTCAAGTGGTTGTGGTACCCAGACATTTTGAGTATATGTTCACTGACAGAACTATTCTCCTCCATCTTGCAGCTGTAGAACTTATTGGAGACTTCATATCTCCTAATCCGGGCATTTGCTTGAAATATTAACCTCAACTCCTGGAACATCTCATATGCTCCATGACGTTCAAAACGTCGTTGAAGTCTCGGTTCTAAGCCGTAAAGCATGGCACACTGAACTATCGAGTAGTCATCAACACGCGGCTGTCAGGCTTCACAATGTCTGTAGTTGCCGGTGCGGGTGGTACACCTAGCGGTGCTTCCAGGACGTAATTCTTCTGTGCAGCAATGAGGATAATCCTCAAGTTACGGACCCAGTCCGTGTAATTGCTACCATCATGTTTCAACTTAGCTTTCTCTAGGAACGCATTAAAATTCAATGAAACAACAGCACGGGCCATTTATCTACAACAACATAGACATGCAAAATACTATCAGGTACTAAGTTCATGATAAATTAAAGTTCAATTAATCATATTACTTAAGAACTCCCACTTAGATAGACATCCCTCTAATCATCTACGTGATCACGTGATCCATATCAACTAAACCATGTCCGGTCATCACGTGAGATGGAGTAGTTTTCAATGGTGAACATCACTATGTTGATCATATCTACTATATGGTTCATGCTCGACCTTTCGGTCTCAGTGTTCCGAGGCTATATCTGCATATGCTAGGCTCGTCAAGTTTAACCCGAGTATTCTGCGTGTGCAAAACTGGCTTGCACCCGTTGTGTGAACGTAGAGCTTATCACACCCGATCATCACGTGGTGTCTCGGCACGACGAACTGTCGCAACGGTGCATACTCAGGGAGAACACTTATACCTTGAAATTTAGTGAGAGATCATCTTATAATGCTACCGCCGAACTAAGCAAAATAAGATGCATAAAGGATAAACATCACATGCAATCAATATAAGTGATATGATATGGCCATCATCATCTTGTGCCTTTGATCTCCATCTCCAAAGCACCGTCATGATCACCATCGTCACCGGCTTGACACCTTGATCTCCATCGAAGCATCGTTGTCGTCTCGCCAACTATTGCTTCTACGACTATCGCTACCGCTTAGTGATAAAGTAAAGCAATTACATGGCGATTGCATTTCATACAATAAAGCGACAACCATATGGCTCCTGCCAGTTGCCGATAACTGTGTTACAAAACATGATCATCTCATACAACAATTTATATAATCACGTCTTGACCATATCACATCACAACATGCCCTGCAAAAACAAGTTAGACGTCCTCTACTTTGTTGTTGCAAGTTTTACGTGGCTGCTACGGGCTTAGCAAGAACCGTTCTTACCTACACATCAAAACCACAACGATTTTTCATCAAGTTTGCTATTTTAACCTTCAACAAGGACTGGGCGTAGTCACACTTGATTCAACTAAAGTTCGAGAAACAGACACCCACTAGCCACCTCTATGCGAAGCACGTCGGTAGAACCAGTTTCGTGTAATGTCGGTCTGAGCCGTTTCATCCAACAATACCGCCGAATCAAAGTATGACATGCTGGCAAGTAGTATGACTATTATCGCCCACAACTCTTTGTGTTCTACTCGTGCATATAACATCTACGCATAGACCTGGCTCGAATGCCACTGTTGGGGAACGCAGTAATTTCAAAAAAAATCCTACGATCACGCAAGATCTATCTAGGTGATGCATAGCAACGAGAAGGGAGAGTGTTGTCCATGTACCCTCGTAGACCGAAAGCGGAAGCGTAATGACAACGCGGTTGATGTAGTCGTACGTCTTCACGATCCGACCGATCCTAGCACCGAAGGTACGGCACCTCCGCGATCTGCACACGTTCAGCTCGGTGACGTCCCACGAACTCTAGATCCAGCTAAGGTCGAGGGAGAGTTTCGTCAGCACGACGACGTGCTGACGGCGATGATGAAGTTACCGACGCAGGGCTTTGCCTATGCACTACAACGATATGACCGAGGTGGAAATCTATGGAGGGGGGCACCGCACACGGCTAAACAATCAACATGTGTGTCTATGGGGTGCCCCCCTCCCCCGTATATAAAGGAGTGGAGGAGTGGAGGAGGGGAGGGTCGGCCCTCTCATGGCGCGCCCAAGGGGGGGAGTCCTACTCCCAGTAGGAGTAGGTTTCCCCCCTTACCTAGTTGGAGTAGGAGAAGAAGGAAGAGGGAGAGGGAGAGAAGGAAAGGGGGGCCGACCCCCTCCCAATTCGGATTGGGCTTGGGGGGCACCTTGGCCGCCTCCTCCTCTCTTCCACCATGGCCCATTAAGGCCCATTAACTCCCCGGGGGGTTCCGGTAAACCCCCGGTACTCCGGTAAATGCCCGAACTCACCCGGAACCATTCCGATGTCCAAACATAGCTTTCCAATATATCGATCTTTATGTCTCGACCATTCCGAGACTCCTCGTCATGTCCGTGATCACATCCGGGACTCTGAACAACCTTTGGTACATCAAAACACATAAACTCATAATACCGATCGTCATCGAACGTTAAGCGTGCGGACCCTACGGGTTCGAGAACTATGTAGACATGACTGAGGGCCTGTTCGGAAATGGTCCAGCTCCTCTGAATCCCCAACTCCCGCTCCTCCACCCAAAATGCCGCTCCTTCTAAAAAATAGCGCTAGAAAAAAACTGTTCGGCAAGCAGCTTCGCTCCCGATCCAGGAGGAGAGACGGAACTGCATAAACGAGCGAGTCGGGCGCGGCCGCTCCAACCGTTTTCCACTTGGCGGTGGCAATTCTTCCATAAATCTTATCAACTCTCTGATTTTACAGATCTGAGCTCCTGAAAACTGTAGCTCCGTGGAATTGCACTGTAGCCTGCTCCGCTCCAGATTTTTAACTCCGCAGTGTTCGGGCGTTCGGTGCCGCTCCACCGGCTCCATGAGCGGAGTTGAGGAGTGGAGGGAATCTGAACACGCCCTGAGACTCATATCTGGTCAATAACCAATAGCGGAACCTGGATGCTCATATTAGTTCCTACATATTCTACGAAGACTTTTATCGGTCAAACCGCATAACAACATACGTTATTCCCTTTGTCATCGGTATGTTACTTGCCCGAGATTCGATCGTCGGTATCTCAATACCTAGTTCAATCTCGTTACCGGCAAGTCTCTTTACTCGTTCTGTAATGCATCATCCCGTAACTAACTCATTAGTCACATTGCTTGCAAAGCTTATAGTGATGAGCATTACCGAGTGGGCCCAGAGGTACCTCTCCGACAATCGGAGTGACAAATCCTAATCTCGATCTATGCCAACTCAACAAACACCATCGGAGACACCTGTAGAGCATCTTTATAATCACCCAGTTACGTTGTGACGTTTGATAGCACACTAAGTGTTCCTCCGGTATTCGGGAGTTGCATAATCTCATAGTCATATGAACATGTATAAGTTATGAAGAAAGCAATAGCAAGAAACTAAACGATCATCGTGCTAAGCTAACGGATGGGTCAAGTCAATCACATCATTCTCTAATGATGTGATCCCGTTCATCAAATGACAACTCATGTCTATGGCTAGGAAACTTAACCATCTTTGATTAACGAGCTAGTCAAGTAGAGGCATACCAGCGACACTCTATTTGTCTATGTATTCACACATGTACTAAGTTTCCGGTAAATATAATTCTAGCATGAATAATAAACATTTATCATGATATAAGGAAATATAAATAACAACTTTATTATTGCCTCTAGGGCATATTTCCTTCATGTACGTTTATCCTTGTACTGCTGGAGACAGTCATAAGAGTTGCCCCACAAATGACAAGAAAATAACAAATCAGATGCTTTGCTAGCTAGCCAATATGAACGATACACCTCTAAAATATTAATGATCACAACAAAATCTGACAAAAAATCTATTAAAAAGACACACCTGTCAAAGAAGCAACTCAACAAGAACATGTTTTTCTAGTAGATAAGTGCTACAATATACTACAATAACACACGGGTACATACATAAGTTTCACCTAAATCCATAAGAAGTCATATTGTATTCTCAGCAGGTAAGTGCTCACTCAAAAGAACCATGGACACAATGATCTACATACCTATAATTCCAGAACATCACAAATGAGACCTTCTATCTGCAACCATTCCACATAGCTATGAATCAAATAAGAGTGTAGCTATATCCAGATGGAGTTTAAAGCTGGAAGGCGCTATAGGATGGGCCTTCACACTGGACCCACATGTGTGCAGTGTCAAGAATGTGCATGATGAACATCTCTGATGTAGGTGCTAAAGCATTCAGAATTTCAGACTAACAATGAACTGTGCAGTACATCACTTAGAAAAATATATATGATAAATCAGTGGATCATGTCAAACTGCACAGAGATGGTAAAAATGGACAAAATGTGGATCCTTTTGGGTTTTGCAAGCTTACCAAGAGACGAACAGCCCCTTGACCGCATTTTACCATTTTTTGTGTGCTCGAGGCACTAGAATATTGCTTGTTTGACAAACAGCACAACCATGTCATTAATAATCTTGACAATAAATGTGCTGCTAATATTTCAATCAAACTATTTAGGGAAGACATCAGATTAGACACACAAATACAATAAACATGGTAGATTAAACGCTAACCCATATTTTTTGCATTTCAAGGAGAAAACCCATCGGATTTTGGCTTCGGGTATCTGATGGCTTCCCATAAATGTAGTTTCGCGTCTGAGGAGTCAAAATTTTCAGATTCACAACCTCATCATCTTAGGAGAACACTATATCGATTTACAAAGAATGTCAGTGCTTAGTTTTCAATAATTCAGTGAAAGTGAAGCAAAATTAGAGGTAGTACATGTTACATCATCATCTTGAGATGAATAATAGCAGATGAACATGCAAGTGTTTAAAAGGAACATGCGTATATGTCAGCATTGTGCATGCGTGCATGGGACTCCTTCAACGCCTTCAGACCAAACCTTTATAACCATAGATGGAAGACAAGAAAAAGATAGCTCCCCCTCGCGTCGTCCGCTCCGGGCGACTCGGGGGCGAAACCCTAGCCGCCCGCCGGTTTCCCCCAGCCTCCCCTCCTCCTCCCCCGCCGCCGCCGGCAGCCGCCCGCGGGGCGGTAGGCGGCGGCGGGGTTTCCCCGCGCACCCGCCTCGACGTTGGAGGTGCCCCCACCCCGCATCAGACGCCGCCGCCCGCCTCCCCAGCTCCTGGTGGCCGCCGACGCGGGCCCTCTGTGGCGGCCGTCGGTCGCCGGAGCTGTCGCTAGCCCCTCTCCAGATCCGGTGTGGGGGTCTCCTGGGAAGGTCCGACTGCCAGATCAGGCCGGCTCGCCCTGGATCGGGGCCGGCTCCTCTCTGGCGGCTGGTGGGCCGGGGATCACCGGATCCGCCCGGATCTGGCCGGCGCGGCCCTGCCTCGTCGCCCGGTTTGGGTGCTCGCGGTGTGGTCTCCCTGGTGGCGGCGATGTGGGTCGTTCTTCGTGTTTTGACGGGATGT
This sequence comes from Aegilops tauschii subsp. strangulata, assembly GCF_002575655.3. Lineage (NCBI taxonomy): Eukaryota > Viridiplantae > Streptophyta > Magnoliopsida > Poales > Poaceae > Aegilops > Aegilops tauschii. The sequence continues at coordinate 178,550,929 of NC_053037.3, forward strand.
GCGCGGTGGGTGGATGCCGGGGCGGCGGCCTCGGGCGGTGTGGACGGCGTGGCCTCTCGACGGGCGACGGCCGTGGGAGCTGGTGGTCCGCGACTTCGGCTGTGCGGGCGGCGAGGTCTCGGTGGACGTCTACTTCGGTGGGTCGGGGTGCCCCGTCACCCGGCGTGCCTGCTTCGATGAAGTCCAACGCCTTCTCTGGCTGCGTGCGCTCCCCTGGCCAGGTCTCTGGCCGGATGGATGGGACGGGGGCGGGATCGGGGGAAACCCTTGGCCGTCGGCGGAGGCCACGACAATGGCGGCGCCTTTGTGGGCGTCGGTTCCCTTCTTGGAGGCCTTGTCGAGATCTTATCCCGTTTCTCACTGTGCTCTTCATTTGGGCGAAAGCTCTAGTTCCCCTTGTGGGCGACGGCGTCGTACCTTCGTCGCGCTCCTTCTTGAAGGCGTCGCCTGGGGTTTCCGGAAGCACGGTGGGCGCTTTGTGGTGCGTGTGAGGTGTTTGGCGGCGGCCATTTTACCGCTGATTTTCATCTTGTGGTAGCGCTCCATCTGCTTGGCGATGTTCTAGCGTAGGTGGTGGTCGTCATTTGGCGTCATGGTGGCGTTGATGGCGGAGGAGCCTGCCAAGGTTGGCACTTCAATCTGCTTGGAGATGGACCAGTGGAAGATGGCGGAGACGACACCTGTCAGTGCGTCAGACCGGTTTATGCCCCAGACCCGGTATGTGGCTAGGCTGGGGATTCCGGCTTTTGATGTTAGGTTTAGGTGAGTGGTCTGGGTAGTGGCCCAGCTAGCACCCCTTCATCGTATGGATAGGAGTAGCGGCATATGTTGCCTAGATGGTAGATTCAAGCATATTGTTGTAACACTTTGTAAGGTCCTCGAGAATAATCAATAAAGTGGCCGTATGCATCTTCCAGATGCAGAGGCCGGGAGTCATTCTCCTTTTGTAAAAAAAAAAAGAAGATAGCTACATGTATGCATGGAGAGCGTCATAACTCCAATGGAACAAATAAAATGGCAAACAAACATACATAGAGGCTTGAGTGGCAGATTACCTGATGCATGCAACAAGTTGGAATTGTTAGATTATAAAATTACGTGAGAAGCTGAGGATTTTGCTCCTGCGGCTTTTCTATACAACATCGCAGGATAAAAAAATAGGACTTCCACAACTATGGTTATCTTAGGATTTCATATGCCAGCCACCACAATGCAAACTTTGGTTCCATTTGGTTGAAGGAGGCAAGCACACAACCATAGATGTGTATGGCAGTAGAATTTTATCAAAATGCAATATATTCACAGATCTGATAGATTAGCCGCCAACACCCACGAGTCAGGCTGCTGGCCACCTGATGTGCTTGTGTCGTTGGTGGCCATTATCGTCATCTTGTGTGCACCAATTACAAATTACAATAGGAGTACTTGGCCTTCTGCCAGACCTTGCTAATGGCAGCCATGGACGGGCTAATTACTTGCTCCGGCCGCTTCGAGTAGAAAGTGTGCCTAATTAGTTTTCTAAAAAAATCTGATCAAGACAACTAATTTTACTTTGAATCTACATGAAAAATACCTGGGTCGCCGCCGGTGCTGGCCTAGGTCCCGCCGCCGTTGCCCTCGATCTACAGTCATCGCCACCCAAAAGAGGTGAGAGATGGAGAGTACAGCGTGAGGAGGATCATCAATACCACGAGGATGTTGACGGTGGTCCAACGCGGATGGTGGCGCTTGGGCGTCAGATGAGGAAAAAAGAGATGGGATCTGGAGGAGGATGTGGCTATCCAGCCTTAGCTGTTGCTTCACGTGGCTCTCAACGGCCGCTGCTGCTATCAGGTAGTTCCCCATGCTCGCCTGGTAGCTTGCTGCTTGCCAGCTCCGATGCAGGAATCCTAGGAGGAGGACGCCAGCACCATGGCGAAGGCGAAGTCGACGAGGACGATGACCTGGAGTAAGACGAAGGCTGATGTGGTCGCGGTACCGGCCATGGCCTCAACGACAGTGCGCCGCCACAAGCCTGGACGCGGCGGAGGCCCCGATGTTGATTAGAACGAGGCGCATCGGAGTACGGCGGCGACGAGACCGGTGTGGTCCTTGGAGTTGCATGCAGGACTGGGGCATGAGGAGGAGGAGCTCGATGAGGATGCAGAGGCGCCATGACGTCGCGTGGCAGGCGGGTCGAGGGGAGGAGGGCAGTCGCGGCGGCGGTGAGCCCTAGGAGGGCATGTACTTGGTTTTTTGGGCAAGGTATGGTAACGTTAATTAATGTAATTTTTAAACATATGGAAATATTAATTAATGTGATTGAGGAACTTATGGTATAGTTGATTAATTTAGATTTGATTTTTCAGAGATTGATTAGAGATTAATCATAATTGATTTTTTCACATAAATACATTACGAATAAATGGAAGGAGTATCAGACACGATTCGGTTTTAGCATGGGAGAGGTGGTGGGAGGTGAGACGAAAATAAACCGGGATACTATTCAACCAACTCGTTCATTAGGAGTAGAGATAGCAAATGATAGTACTTATATATAGACTAGCTCAAATCAAAAGAGACTAGAAAAGACAAAGCTAAGAGCATCTCCAGCCGTTGGCCCCCCAGGGGGCGCCTAAAATCGCCGCCTGGGGGTGAGCCGGCGTAAAAAAATGGGCCTAGGCGCGAGTTGGTCCCCAGCCGCTGGCCCCAGGGCCGCCCCAGGCACGTTTAAAAATTAAAAATGTATAGCAAATTTCGGCACAGTTCGCGCGAAGTTCGGCTAAACACGACAAATTTCGGCCAACTTGGGCATATATTTCGACAAAGTTCGCCAATTTTCATTACATAGCAAATACATAATAAACTAATCTAAAAGAAACTGGCTGAACACCGAGTAGTTGCCGTCGTCGCCGCCATCCTCGTCGTCGGCCTTCTCCTCCTTGACGCGGGCGCCCCTGCTGGACCCGGCGTCGCCATGGCGGACTGGTGGCGGCGGCGGCGCGTCGTCGTCGTCGCTGTCGTCGATGACGACGACTCCTCCTTCGTCGCGGCCCCGGCGGCGCTCCGCGAAGCGCTGCAGGGCGGCGCACTGGCGCTCCCTCGCCATCTTGAGGGAGTCCTGGCGTGCCCATTCAAGGGCCGCGTCGTCGTCGCGCTCGACCTCGCAGTGCTCCGTCTTCATGGCGGCGAGCCCCGGCTCTGCCTTCACCGGCGCGAGCCCCGGCTCCGTCTTTGGCTTGACGAAGCGCGGAGGAGGAGCCGACGAGGAGGCGCGCCGGCCGCCCTCGTTGATGACGATGTCGGCGCTGCGAGTGCGCCGGCCGAGCGGCGTCTCCGCCGCGGGCTCGGCCTTGACGCCGAGCAGCGTCGGAGTGCAGGAGGAGTGCGAGGAAGAGCGCGAGGAGGAGGAAGAAGAGGAGGAGCCGAACCTCCTTGGCGCCCATGGCCTGTCGCGTCGGTGGTGCGCCGGGGGGTACGCCAACGGCGGGTCGTTGCCGCCCTCGAGTGTGCGGCCGGGGACGCCCCACCACAGGTGGCGCCCCTTGTTGTACTTCAGGCCGCCGACCACCGGCGCGCCGTTGGTGGACGCCATCCGCTGCTGCTGACGGCGCTCGAAGTACGCCGCCCAAGCCGCGTGGTTGTCGGCGGCGTACTGGGGGAGGGAGAGTTGGGCGTCGGTGAGGGAGGCGCGCACGGCGTCGACCTCGTCGGCGAAGTAGGAGGGTTTGGCCACGGCGTCGGGCAACGGGGGAATGGGCACTCCCCTGTTGCTGAGCCTCCAGCCCGTCGGCCCGGCGCGCATGTCCGGAGGCGCCGGGATGTTCGCCTGGAATAGGAGCCAGGACTCCTGTTCGCGGAGCGTGCGGCGGCCGAAGCCGTTGGCCGCCGCCTCGTCTCCGGGGAAACGCTCGGCCATCGGGGAGGGGAGAGAGAGGGAGGGGCTGGGCGGCGGCGCTTGGGAGAGGGGGAGGGGGAGGGAAGGCTCGGCGGCGGCGCTCGGGAGAGGTATAGCTCGGCGGCGGCGCTCGGGAGAGGTATAGCTCGGCGGCGAGGGCTGGGCTGGTGTGGCCACAGGCGAGCGAGGCCACCGGCTTATATAGGCGCGTCGCGCCCGTGTGTACGCGTGCGAGTGAGGGGAGGCGTCGGCGCGCCGTCCCGTGACGCGCCGCCCGTGAGGAATCAATGGCAAGGCTGACCGGCGGCGACAGCCTTGACATTGATTCCCAGCGGGAACCGAGGCGTTGGGGGAAGGCGAGGCGCGGTGTCGCTGACGCGGCTGGCCCACGGCTTTTTCGCGCCAAAACCACTCGCCCCGGCGCCCCCACAGCGCGCCGTGTTCGGCCTGGGTCCGCCGGCGCTGATTTCGGCCCAGGCCGGCGAAAATCGGGCTCCTGAGACGCGACTGGGCCGTTTTTTCAGCGCCGGCGCGAAAAAATCGCCTGGCGAGGCCTTTCTGGAGGCGCGGCTGGAGATGCTCTAAGGATCGCATCAATTGAAGACATCATAGGCTGCAGAAGTGCACGTCCTTAATCTTCTTTAACACCCCTCAAGGCCACCTCGTTGTCCTTACTCTCTTCTTAGAGGCCTTTGTGGCTGGAAAAGTAGACCATTTAAAAATTTAATCGGTCAAATGATGCGGGATACAACCCTTTATACTAAGTTTGTGGTGCCATGTCTGAAAAGCCAAGCCATCATCACAAACGAGCGCCAAACGATTCTACATTGTTGCTCTCGGATATCAGATAGAAGGATAGGAATCTCCTAAGACGATTTGAGGACCCGGGTACATCCAAAGCTTTCCCGCACACAACTCCAAAGATATTTGGCCGGAGCACATTCAAAAAGGGATGTTGTATACGTCCTCAGGAGGTCTGGTGCACAGAAAAGTTCCTAGGTCCATGGCGTTTTTGGAGGTTAAGGGTCGAGGGAAGTCTACCATTGGCTGCTTGCCAAAGCCAAAGGAAGACCTAAAGGAGGGGTGGCGCAGAGGGCCTTCGCGTAATGCATCGAAGGATTTTTAGTTAGAATATATTTCACCGAGAAGCAAGCCGATGCTTCCAGGTCCCCACAGATGATGTCCCTTTCATCAATGAGATGAACTTGGTTGAGTTCAAGGAGAAGGGCTACCGAAGAGGCTCTATCTGTTTTGTTGAAGTTTCCGAGGAAAGGGAGGTTGATACCCACGTTGCAGCACTTCCTTTACAAGAATTTTTGGGTTAGAAGCAATTGCGAAAAGCTCTGGTATATGGCATATAGAGGAGTGTTGTGGAGCCATTTGGTATTGACCCCCATTACAAACCGAGAAATGAGCTCCCACATCAAAAATCTACTTGCACTTCTGAATCCCATTCCAGATTTGGGAGCCCCACTTCTTAGAAGTGAAGAATGAAGAAGTTGGCAAGTATTTTTTTTTTCTTGAGTTAGGCCCAGAGACTGGCGTCATTTTGAGAGATCTTCCAAATCCATTTGGTTAAGTGGTCTAGGTTCATTTTCTTTTTGGTGTTGGAAATCCCAAGACCAGGAGGGACGCATATATCCTCCCCGCGGATCATGTGTTATTTGTGTTTGATGGCTGTAACGGCATATATCAACCAGAGGGGATGAATGGAAGATTTTCAAAAATTCTTTGGATAAAATGAACTAACCGAAGTACAATATGTTGGAACTGGTTTGATGTTTTTCCGTCATGCTAACCGCCAGAAAGGGGTTTAACCAGTTAAAAAAAACTACATCCACATAAATCAACCCACTTAGCATCACCTTGCAAAAATAAACATAGGTTACATATATTATGGATACAATTTGATTGTATTGCAAGGCCCAAGAGGCGGCAAAGAGACAACGACGGCGTGAGCAGAGGATCAAGCACAAGTTGTGCATGCTGCATGCTAAAAGAAGACCCGGACTCTAGTACCATGTTATGGATGCAACTTGATTGTATTACAAGGTTGTGTAGAGTATGTAATGGGCCTAATGGGTCTGGATTGGCGGTATAGCCTGTTAATCTTAAAATTAATTAGAGATAAAGGTCATTTGCTTAAGGGTCAACTAAGCTTTGCTTAGGAGTTAAGTAAACCTCTCTATATAAGAAGAGGAGATGTATCAATCTAATCAAGCAAGAATTAAGAAGGAAATCCCTTCCCTTTTGCCTGGCCGTGGGCAAAAGGCCCCCCGGCCGGCCCTCTCGCGCCCTCCTTCTAATAGCCACATAACAATCTGGTATCAGCTTTTCCGGATTCGATCATGTCCAGCCCTCCATCAAGTTCTTCCCATCCGCCGCCGCCGCACACCTACCCGCCGCCACCAGCGTCTTCATCGGCGTTGCTGCCCCACACAGCAGGCGCGCCGGCATTGGACGTGCTGGCGTCCTCAGGGGCGATTGCACCCTCTGCCCCGGCGCTGCCTGCCCTCGTCCTCAGCCCGGAGCAGATGATAGCCGCAATCTTGTAGTTACGGCAGGCTGTGGCGGGCATCAGGGCCTTCCTCATCGGGCCCTATGCGCCCCAGCCGCATCCCCAGCAGCCACCTCCTCCGCCGCCACACCAACAGAAGCTACCCACGCTGCCGCCGCCCTCGGACGCGACCACGGCGCCGGTCATCTCCTACTAGTATGGGATGCCCTACGACAAGACTGCGACGACCTAGTTCCCATAAGCGCCGCCACTGTCTCAGGGCGTCCCCATCCAGCAGATCAAGTTTTCGTCGTCGCCGTCACCGCTTCCGGCTTGGATCGCTACCTGCCACGTGTCCACGGCGATGAGGCTACAGGCTGCTACGTGCGGCCTCCTAGCGCGTCGGCGTGTGCGGGAGATGCGTGGTCTGCAGCTGCCGCTCCTCCAAGTTACGCTTCGCTGCGCAAAAAACCTCCATGTCGTCCGCAGGGTCGCTTGCTTAGAGGTCAAGTAAGTCTTGCTTAGAAGTCAAGTAAACCTCTCTATATAAGGGAAGGAGATGTGTCAATCTAATCAAGCAAGAATTAAGAAGGAAATCCCTTTCCTCTTGCCCGGCCGTGGGCAAAAGGCCCCGCCCGGCCCTCTCGTGCCCTCCTTCTAGCAGCCACATAACAAAGGTCCTTCTAGCAGCCACATAACAAAGGTCCAAGGGGCATATATCTTACACGACTTGGGCACAAGGAAAGGAAACGTAACCTAATAGGATTCCTAAACCTAATACTAATATACTCCTTAACAACGTAGAGTAAACAAGACTGAGCACAGGACTAGGCAAAACCACTCCCATTTTATTTCCCTACCTTTACAAAATAATAATAATACAACCCATATAATTCACCTGATGAAGCATGGCATAGACATGTTCTTATACAAGTTACACCACTAGAAGTTCTCCTTGTGAAACTCAAACTTTGTGTTTGTCTTGTGGGTGAAATCTGCCGACAACTGCCGCAGCTGCGGCACAAGAACAGGCTCACCACAATAGAAAACCCCTGAAACAAAATTAAAGGTTAGCAGATGATGATGGTAATTACCCACATTTGTAGTACCAGATCGATGTGAGAACAGAAGGAAGACAGACCGACGCGCTGATTCTCATGGTTGACTGCGACACGCTTGAAGACGCTTCGCCAATTAGGCCTGGCAAAGTGAGTCTTGACGCTGGTTCCGGACAAGATGTCAACTCCCTTCTTTGCATGCTGGAGTTCTTGGAGCATGACAATGAGCGCAGAACGGGCATCGCCCTCTTGATACACACTCGAGCAATGGTTGTGGAGCTCGATCACTTGATCCTTGTCCTTCTCAGCCACCTCGTTCATCACCCCTCTGAACCATTCAAAGGAGCCCTCCTCCCTTGTGACCCAGTAGAAGTAGGCCCTCTTCGTCATAAATTGTCTCTTCTTTGCCTTACCAGTGCCCCCCGGCTCTGCTCCACCAACCGATCCCCCAGGCTGGATGTGGTTAAGCACATCCTTCACAATGCTGATCAAAGGGGTGGCTCCAATGCCAAGCCCAATGAGGAGTAGCACATCGTATTCCCGGTAATCTTGTGCTGGAGCACCATATGGTCCATCAATCAAAAGTTTAGGGAATCTTGTACATGTCAAACAAAGTTTAGGGTCAGACAGGATTTTGCAATATATTGTGCCGTAATACATTTTTGAAAAAGCTGAAGAAGTTCCTTTTCACCTTGCGTTGCTGTCAGTGATTCCCCTGGAGAGGTCAGCTCTAAGGAGTCCACTTTCTCCTTCAGCTGGAGGCCGACACGCCTGGTTTATAGTTACGGTTGTTATTGTTTACTTGGACAAACTTCCAATAGGATGTGATCACTGGATGAACCGAAAGCCAAGAGAAGCTGATTTACCTCAGAGAAGACTGTCCTAAGCCGAGAAGTCCAATCACCCCTTGTGCGGATGTGGACACTGAGGTAATTATCTCCTGGTGCCGATGTAATCGAAAACGGATGCCTGTGATGGAACAAATTTTCCGTACTATTAGTCATCTGCTGATTTCATAATAAAATTAACGCAACTGTTTCTCAAAGGTTGTAACGTAGGCACCATTCATATGGAGATACAGCTCTGCAATTTATGAAGATGTACTGCCCACTCCGGTATCTAAAACCAGTTGGCTTGGACATATAAAGAGCCAACACATGCCCAGGATATACCGCAACCTGTTGAAGACACAAAAGTTGAAAGCTTATTTCTGTTCACAATACATCTCCCATATTAAATGGGTTAGTATTTATTAAGACCCACTACATTTACAAGAAAAGTAGTTGCCTATCGGATTGTTTAAGGTCAAAAAGACAAACAAGGAAAAACTATATGAAAGGGGTTGTTTAATAGTGGTACCTTCTGAATCTTAACTGCATCATGGCTCCTAAATAACCGAACAATGCGCTCGCATGAATATAAGAAGACAGGATAAGCGATGTACATCCATGTCTGATAACAGTAGGGAACTATCAATAAGTATCAATATTGACCATTGCATTTTTTAGTGGCATTAGGGTATAGGCTTTTACCGATTTCTTGTACCACTCCTTCGTCAGATACAAACTTGTTCCATGGACGATGAGCAGTGCATACACAATAGCAAATAGGTGGTGCGTAAACCAAAAGGCATTGAAACCAGTCATCTTCTTGAGTGGATTAGTGTCCTTGAGCTTGTTACGTCGGAACCATGGCTGGGCTAATACAAAAGCTATTGACATGAGCACTACCATGACAATACCTGTCCACCCTGCAGTTCCTTTTACAAACCACCAGTAGTTTGGTGGCCTTTTGTCCCCAAAGAAAGGCTTCATTGGTTCATATTTTGCATCACTTGCATGGAGCAAGAGAGGAAAATCACATGTCAGATGAGCACCTGCATGCAGAGCAACACCAACTGCAACACCCGCTGCTATTACCTGCACAATAAAATATCGTACCGAGGATTATGTTGGTCACAATTTACTTAGTGCTAAATTATCTATGAGACATCGTCAACAGGTTACTCTCATTGGCTCATTGATAAGAAATTGTGTGATCACATGCAATGGAAAGCTTCACGATGCCAAAAATCCATTTGTGTTCCATAATGACTGAACGGTGGATAATGTCCTAATCCAGTCAGGACTCCCAGAGTCCAGAGATAAGAGGATTTTGCAACCATACTATGGCCAGGATTGCTACCCTCTCTTTCGAGGTCATGCAGAAATATGTAATAACATTAGTTGTGCCAGTGCAAACGCAATCAACACAAAGCAAGGTAGGAGCAATTAGAGGTGTTTGAGAGGATTAGAGGTTAGTTTTTTGCTTTACATGAAACAGTACATTTCATACTGCATGCATTAAAAAAAACAGATATCTATAGGCAAGAAAAGTGGAAAACAAACTAGACAAAGTTATCTCAGGGTATAATAGTAGGTTCTTGTATAAGAAAGGATCCAATGGTCCTAAATGGTTCGAAAGGATTGTATGAGAACAAAAATCCCTTCAACTCTTTCGAGGTCGTATGTAAAGCAAATGTGTGACTTGCAAAATCTTCTCTCATCATGAACATTTCATCATGTTTCTCTTCCGTGGGGGACATCAAAAGTGCGGAGCATGGGTCAAACTCCGAGGCGCTCCTCGCGCCGCCTCCTCCAAGGCGACCGGGGGCGCCAACCCTAGCCAGCGCCACCACCACCACCACCACCACCTCTTCCATCTTCCCCTCTCCCCTCGTCATCCCTAGAGGTGGCCGCCAGAAAAGCCCGTGCGCCGCCACTGACAGGGACGGAGGGGATCTCGCGTCCCGCGACTGTCGCTTGGCTGCCTAGAGGGGTTGTACACGGTGGCGCGAGATCTTCCGTCGGCAGATGCTCCTCCCGCCAGCGCGGCGGCACTCCGTTGACAACGTGGGGATGACGGACTCAGCTGGGATGTGATCTACCATGCAATGGCCCCGGAACGGCGTTCCGGTCACAGCAGCAGTGGTAGCCCGTCCGCCGGGGATGATGGGCCAGGAGGCGGCTGTGTGCTCCTCCATACGGATCTGGGTCGTGAGACTTGCCGGTCCTCGATACGGTTGGAACGGGAGGTGGGGATTCAGATCGGGAGAAATCCCTAGGCAACACCGGTCGGCCACGATGGCGGCTACGCCCGTGGGCATCGTCTTTTCTCCATGGATACGTTCATTCGATCTGCTCTACCTCCACCATGTTGTTTGTCTTCTGGGTGAAAACCCTAACTGCAGTGGGCGGCGACGGGGCCTTCGGCGTTGTTCCCTTCTTGAAGGCGCTGCCTTGGGAGATATTTGGCTGGTGGACACTGTTGGTGTTGGCGGTGATCTGGATCAGGAGGTGGCGCGGTGTGGCATTTACCTTGTCGGCAACGGCGGGTCTCGGCGGCATGGCACAACGGGGTCTCGGCATTGGACGTGTGTTGATGGACGCGCGCAAGGTGGTGGCGCTATCTTTTTTTTGGAAAAGGAGGTTAAGACCCCCGGCCTCTGCATCAATCGATGCATAGCTTCATCTTTATTTATTATTCAACATAGGTCTAACAAGAACATACATCAAGCCATCCGAAGCCACTACTCACACCTACAAAACACGATAATGTGGAGTGCTCTCACTCCCCATATCTAAAACCGGTGCCGTCACCGATCCATCCACATAACGTATCGGAACCCACAGCCGGTGCAGCAGACCTAAAGCGTACACCACATGCACACGTTTTAGATGCCGCCATCATCATTGAACCGCTGACCCATCTTCAGGAGAGAGATCCGCATCATCCTTGCCAGTCGTCCATCCGTCGATGCTACCATGGCGCCCAACAGCACCTATCGGCCAGGCATGACTTGACATCTCCACCGAAAGCTCCGTGCAAGACGGAGCCGCTCCACCTCCTGCCTCTGTCTTCCAGCTATGATCCACAAACGATGCTCCCAAGAGAGAAAACGACACCGCGGTACCGTCATCGTCCGATCTGGAAGACCAGATCCTAGGGTTTCCCTCGGAGCAGCACGAGTGGGTCGACGGTAGTTACACGATGATGCCTTCATCAAGGTAACGACGCAGAACGCCGCCATCGCCTGCCATCGGCTCGGTTTTCACCGGCAACTATGTCTTCCCGACTCGCAGCCGGAACTAGATGGCGAATCTCGAGATCTAATCATCTAGCCTCAGGCCGACCACCCCCGGCGGAGGAGATGGCCACCACCGCCAGGCGGCACCGGCCAGATCAGGTCTGACCGGAGGCGCCGCTGACCAGTCAACCATGGCCACATCCCTTCCTGAGATCCGCCCTTCCCATGAAGCCGCCGGAGCAGCGCCGAACCGCCGGGAAAGACGAAGATCGAAGGGCGATCTCGCGCCGACGGTCCCTCCAGACCGCGGGGCTGCAGCCTAGATCCCCGCCGTCCCCATCACCGGCGGCGCCCGGGCTTAGCCGGCGCACGTCTCTGGGGACGGCGAGGTGGAGGAGAGGGGAGGGGGCGGCGGCCGGGGCGCTGGGGTTGGCCCCTGATCGCCCTAGAGGGAGCGATACGAGGGAGCCCTGGGAGCGATCAGATCTGAGCGGCGGCCGGTCGTCTTAAAATTGGGGGAGAATTTCACTTCCCCGGCCTCTGCACCAACTAGGGATACATACGGCCTTTTAAGTATGAGTACTAGGATTTTTAAACTCGGTTACGCACCAAGCCTAGTCCTCAATAAATGCGTGAGTACCAGGAAAGCCTGGTCCTCAAGAATAAATAGGAACCTAAATTCGCCTCCGTGAGGATTTGAACCCAGGTGTTGGGTTTGTACATCCACTCCCCCAACCAGTTGAGCTAGGCTCACTGGCGTTGTGGTGGCGTCTGACGGCAGTTGGGCCTGCCAAGGCCAATGTGTTGATCTTTCCTAAAGTTGGGACGGCGGAATATGGCAACGGCGGATTCTGGAGCATGCGCATGCGGTGCACGCTGAGGGTCCGCTATACCAGTTGGTGCTCTCGGCTTGCCGTTGGACGGCTTGGTGAGTCCACCGGATTAGATGGTGTGCGTTGATGCGTGGTCAGGGCACATCATCAAACTAGTAGGTGTGGTGACATAGATTGCTAGGAAGGTGACTTTGGATTGATACATGTATTTGTTTGTCAGACTCTGTTAAATAATATAATAAAGATGGTTGTGTGCATCGCTCGATGCAGAGGCCCGAAAAAATCATTCTCGTTTCGAGCTCTCTCTCTCTAATTTGTTCTTTGATAGTAAATGTGCTCTTACCACATCTCACATTCTCACTATACGATATCAGATCGAGAGGTTTTCGCACATAAGAACAGGTACATAATATTAACATTACCTTATGGAAGTTTATGTTGTCATTGAAGGGTACAACAGCTCCAATCTTTGTCTTTGATCGAATCCATGTGATTGTATTACGGCAGACAGGAAGAAGGACCAGGGCCATATTGAATTTCAGGGTCTCTGCGGCACCCTTTGCAGTGGCCACACAGTAGCCCATGATGTGAAATACAGCCCTGTTACGATACTGGATGAACTTCCAAATGAAAAGGGCGATGCAGATTGAAATCCAGAGAGTCATGACCCATATGCGCTTCCAGTTTTCCTCAACAAAGTACAAAAACTCCTGCCAGTGGCGGCGAAGTGGACTCGTGTCATTGCTAGGTGCGAGCTTCATGCTAAGAGCTTTGCTAAGTTTCGAGCTGTGGGTGGTCGTTGATCTTGCAACAGCTTCAGATGGTGACTGCAGTAAGAGTGCCTCCAAGTCCTCGAGCTGTTAATGTTTAGAGTGGTTAGGAAAAAACTGTGCCACAATTCTCAACTGTTAGTTTATTGGACATACCTCTATGTAGCCCAAGTTGTTTGGGTCAAGCTCTTCCATAATAAGTGCTGTGTACTCATCAGCTCGCTCTTTGATCTTGGAAAGTTTATTTGCTGATGCACTAAGCGCAATAATCTGCAAAAGCATGTTATCATTTGCTTAATGCCTCAAATTTACACCCTGAGGACATTAAGACTAGATCTTTCAGTTTGGGGTCTTCCTACTAACCTCCTTAACCTCCTCTGAGGTGATTCTTCCATCAGCATTTTTGTCAACCCTGAACAAAGAGGTCAAGACATGTTAAAGTGCTATATTAATTAAATGACCAAAAAAAAGCAAAACTAAGATTTTATCGATAAAGGGAGTTTTCACTGACTCAACAAGTCGCATCAAGGCAATAGAACCAGAAAGAGTTCACACTCAGCCTCTGGATAACAAAATGCATACATCCCACAGACAGTACTTGAAAATCTTTGTAAGAGCAGTCTGGAATAAAAGGAAAACGCAACCTATGGTGATTGAGGATCGATCCGAAATCATAACTAAATAAGTTGTTACGATAGTTTTACTTCAAAATCGCAGTAAATGGTGTTAAGTATTTTGAAGTGAAATTTGGATTAATTCATCCCATAAGAGTGCATCATCTATCAAGAATGGAACCATGACAAAACAAGTAAATTATTAAGCACAAACTAACATGTCAAAGAACGTTTGGAGTCGGTTGTCGAAACCCTGATCGCTCAGTTGCTCCCAGAAATCTTTCAGCTCCTCCTTAGTCAGCACTTGCTTCACCATTCCTCTCTTCCTCGCTAACGAGTCGAACATTTGCATCGCAAACTCGTCTGACCCTTCCATCCCTGCACAATCAAAAGCAGCAATATTTGAATTACCATTCTTTCAAATACTTGCCTATATTCACTGAAACTGTTTTCAGTTACCAATGCATTTCCCAAATCTTGAACGGAGTAGCATGCCATCAACCTGTAGGTGATTGAACCGTTTCTCCACTGCAGTCCAGCCGTCATTGCCAACTTTGGCAGTCACAAACTGCAAGCCTTTGAGTGCCACTGCAGCACTGCTCTTGCTTCGGTCATATCTCTTCCTCACGGTCTTTGGTGCAGGCGTCGGTGGCACCTTCTTGCCCGGATTCGTCAGCTTAAGCCCGTTGGTCACCTGTCTCAGTTTCGATGACAGCTTGCCGCCCCTTGATGAGGAAGGTGACACCAGCGCACCGCTGTGTGCTGAGCCAGCATCGTCAACTGGCCTGACATCTTGGATTGACACTGAATCGCGTTGTATGTCAAGGGTAATCTCAACAACTCCGTCGTCGTCGTCTTTGAACCTGGTGGTCTTTGTGGCCCTGTGGCTTGAACCTTCTAAATTTCCACTGTTTGGGATTGATGTCGCAGTATTGTCTTGTGGCCTTCTTGAACTATCAGAATCGGTGACTACCGTGCCAGCTTCAATATCAGGCATCTCCATCTTTATTTACCTCTCAGGGCAATTTCTCCTTGTCTCTGCTGAAAGGACAGCAATCAAGTTACTGCCTTTTTCGGCGAAACAAACATGCATTTCCTGTTCATCCACAAATAGAAAGGTAAAAAAAATCGTGATGGATACAAATCAGCGGGAAGGAAAGTAAAATCACAGATTCGCAGTTTGCTCAGACAGACTGAATTATTTACAATTCAGCTATAGGATACATAAAAAAACAAAAATATTATTATATAACCTAAAAGAGGAGAGCAGAACGTTGGATCTCTTAACAAGAAATTGACGGCACACTTGTTACGGTAACAGAAAAGGAGGAAGGAATTTGGAACTTTTAAAGATACTAACGGAAACCAATCAGACGAAATAACTCCCGAACTGGGATTAACACCGAAGCCCCCCATCCAGCTGCTCAGATCTAGAAACCATCCTTTTCTCCGTGCCAGAAAGGGGGGTAGAAAAATGGACAAGAAACAGAGGAACATTCCTAGGACGGGAATGAAGCATCATCCACTGAAGAGTCAACCGAAATTTGACCACGCTGACTGAACCGGAAATTTGCCAGAAAGGGAGAACCAAACAGACACCGAGAATCAAGCACACTCATTCTTTTGAAAACTCGGAAGGGGGGAAAGAGATTCTACGAACCTTAAACCCGAGAGAGATTTCCGCCACTGATTGGAACCCGGAGCATTTCTCGAAATTCCACCGCAAGAAAAGAGAGTCCACCGTAACCAAACTGCGCAGGCGCAAACCCTAATGAACACACACCAGAGCTTTCTGGAACCTAAACGCACTAGGGAAGGAGAAAGCGGCAACCAATCTTGCACACACAGGTGGCTTTTGCCTGCCTGGCACTGCTGTCTAGCACTCCTGCTCCTACTCCTCCAATGCGACGCGCACCAAATGACACCAGTCCAGTCGCTTCACAAAACAACAAGGAGGAGAGTGCTGGTGGCAGGCAGCAAGGATGGTGAGTGGAGAGTCTGTAGCGTTACTGTGTGTCCGTGGGAGAGAGAGAGGTTGGAGGCGTGGACAGCTTGACACACCTACGCTGATGGCGGCTCAATGGTTGTTGTCCAGGGTCCACAACGCAACCACCTGCTCTTGTCCCGGCACATCTCTATTGCGTCAACCTTGAACCTTATTTAAACTTTTTAAAACGTGTATAAAGTGGAAAGCACCTCTCAATTTATTTTCAAGCCCTAAAAAAGTTTATCCTTGAGTGAGTACTTCTTTGACAACGATATTAATAGAATAAACAATACAGAGTGGATGTTCCTGAGTATTTAGATGAGGGATGCCAATTTGACCGTTTTGTAGAAAGCTTTCATACAACGACAGATGGGGAAAAGAGAGTTGCCGACGGTGCTGGTTCCAGTGACGCTGTGTCAGCAGCTCTGACATGCCTGGCCCACCGGGCAGCGGCCGCTCGACTAATTCCACTCCACCCAGGCCCAAGAGGAATCGCAAGGCCAAAGCCAGAGTTATTGGACCCAACTGGGTGTGACGCGTCGGCCCACTGATCACCTACATCTACCACCCCGCAAGACCAGTGAGGGCATCCGATGGATCAGGCGAACGGCCCGACAACTACCTACCCCCAATTCCCCTCTCCTCCTTGCTAGAACTCTAGCCTCCATTCTTGTAATTTCCCCACTCCACCCATACCTCCCAATATGTTTTCGAGCCCTAAAAAAAGTTTATCTTTGAGTGAGTACTTCTTTGACAGCAACATTTTTTTGATAAAGGGTGCCCTTTTATTAAGTTATGGTGTTTTGTATTTTCTTGACAGCAATATTAATAGAATAAACAATACGGAGTGGATGTTCGTGAGTATTTAGACGAGGGATGTCAATTCGACAGTTTTGTAGAAAGCTTTCGTAGAGCGACAGATGGGGAAAAGTTAGTTGTCGATGGTGCTGGTTCCCGCTGCCTGGACGAGAGGGACTGGGGCGGGAGCGGTCCGACGATGCTAGTGAATGGGTGCTCGGTTGGTGGCTGCAGTCAGGCGATGGCGCACGCGTTTGCTGCGAAAGGGCGTGAGGTCGTGCTAAGGCATGGTCGCGCATCTCCATGTGCGAGCTCGGGGAAGACCTGCTTTATGGCAGAGGCGGAGGCCTTTGTGGCACTAGGACTCTGCAGCTGCACCGGCGGTCGATTGGTCCATCTAAGAGGACAGGGAGACATGGCGGAGGCGGCGGCCTCCCTATGTTACCCAAAAAGGCTTCCGCACCGTTTTATAAATAAAACACCACGCCATACTGATACATGATGATAAGAAGATTCTCTTACTAAGCAAATCAAAAGAAGAATATAGGACGACCACACCTTATCACAAAGCAACCTAGACTACTCACAAGGAAGGAGACTCATCGCCAAGAGAAACCGCTCTACCTCCTTTCGCCGCTCACACCAAGTTGCCGCCGGGGAGGACTCCCTACCCTCCCGCTCCGGATCATGGAGCCCGAGCCTGCCTGCGGAAAACAAGGACCGCGAGTGGAACCAACGAGGACCCGTGTAAAAGAATACGAGGCAAGTGAATCCGACATCGCCAGAGTCGAGGAAGCTCGAAGTTAGGATCTGGAAATGTTCATCAATGACGGCACGGCGCACCAGAAGAAACCTAAGCTCCACGACGACGCCCTCAGGAAGGGAACGATGCAACACGTCGCCATCCTCGAGACGGATGAGGTGGTCAAGGGTTTTCACCCGAGGCCATGGCTTAGCAAGAGGGCCACAACGATGCCCCCAAGAGGGACGCGACACCCACAGGCATTTCCGCCGCTGATGGCAGAGCATAAGGCTTTCTCCCAGCACCTCTCTCACACACAACACCCGAGGAGTCCCGAGCACCTGCCCACCCTGAGGAAGAAATGTCGTCACCAAACAAACGTCCAGAGCACGACCTGGGAATCACCACCGCTGACACCAAGATTACACGACGCTACATCCTCCACCGCCCACACGATCAAAAGATGCATCCATCACCGTCGCTGACACCGGAGCACAAGGCTTTCGCCCGGCACCTCTCACCCACGCCACACCGAGGATTCCCGAGCTCCTACCCACTCTGAGGAAGACATGTCGTCACCAAACAAACATCTAGAGCACGATCTGGGAATCGCCACCGCTGAGGCACCGCTGACACCAAGATCACCCAACGCTACATCCTCCACCGCCGACATGATCAAAAGATGCATCCATCACCGCCGCTGACGCCGGAGCATAAGGCTTTCGCCCGGCACCTCTCACCCACGCCACACCGAGGATTCCCGAGCACTTGCCCACTCCGAGGAAGACATGTCGTCACCAAACAAACCTCCAGAGCACGATCTGGGAATCACCACCGCCGACACCAAGATCACCCAATACTACATCCTCCGCCGCCCACACAACCAAAAGATGCATCCATCACCGCCGCTGACGCTAGAGCATAAGGCTTTTCGCCCGGCACCTCTCACCTGCGCCACACCAAGGAGTCCCGAGCACCTGCCCACCCCGAGGAAGACATGTCGTCACCAAACAAACCTCAAGAGCACGATCTCGGAATCACCACCGCCGAGGCAACGCCGACACCAAGATCACCCAACGCTACATCCTTCACCGCCCACACGACCAAAAGATATGATTGTCTGAAGATTCATTGTCAAGATGATATTTGCAACACATTTCATGTTCTGAGATGAAAAACCATATTCTGGCATTTGCTGCAGTGGCGGAGCTACAGCAAGGCTGAGTGGGCCGCGGCCCGCCCAGTCCATGAGTTTTTCAGTTGTGTACCTACTTTTGGGCCATGCAAAATAAGCCCAGATACTTATTTCCTTCAGTCGGCCCGCCCAACTAATTGGGCCAAGCTCCGCCACTGATTTGCTGGTCGGGCTAAGCAACGATGAATTTATGTCGTTATATTGTTGAAGTTTGTCTCAATAACAACAATGGCGTGACGACGTTTATCCCTTCCCGAAGGCATTGCTGTTTGATAACCCACAAGTATAGGGGATCGCAACAGTTTTCGAGGGTAGAGTATTCAACCCAAATTTATAGATTCGACACAAGGGGAGCCAAAGAATATTTGAAGGTATTAGCAGCTGAGTTGTCAATTCAACGACACCTAGAGATTAATTATCTGCAGCAAGTAATCAGTAGCACAGTAATATGATAGTTTTGATAGTAGTGACAACAGCAATGGTAACAGTAACAGTGATAGCAGTAATTTTGTAGCAAGTGTAACAGTGATGATAGCAGTAATAACTTAGCAGAAACAATATAAGATAAATTCATAGGCATTGGATCGGTGACTTGTTGGATGATATTCATCATGTGATAGTTATAACCTAGGGCGATACGGCACTAGCTCCAGTTCATCGATATAATGTAGGCATGTATTCCATAAATAGTCATACGTGCCTTATTAAAAGAACTTGCATGACATCTTTTGTCCTACCCTCCCGTGGCAGCGGGGTCCATATTGGAAACTTAGGGATATTAAAGCATCCTTTTAACAGAGAACCGGAACAAAGCATTAACACATAGTGAATACATGAACTCCTCAAACTACGGTCATCACCGGGAGTGGGCCCGGTTGTTGTCACTCCGGGGTTGCCGGATCATAGCACGTAGTAGGTGACTATAACTTGCAAGATCGGATCTAAAACATGGATATAATGATGATAACATAAACGGTTCAGATCTGAGTTCATGGCACCCGGGCCCAAAGTGACAAGCATTAAGCATAGCAAAGTCATAGCAACATCAATCTAAGAACATAGTGGATACTAGGGATCAAGCCCTAACAAAACTAACTCGATTACATGATGAATCTCATCCAACTCCTCACCGACTAGCGAGCCTATGAAGGAATTACTCACTCCCGGTGGGGAGCATCACGGAATTGGCGATGGAGAAGGGTTGGTGATGATGAAGAACGAAGAGCCCCCTCTCCGGAGCCCCAAATGGACTCCAGATCTGGCCTCCCGATGAAGAACAGGAGGTGATGGCGGCTCCGTCTCGTGGATCGCGATAATTCTTTCTCCCTCATTTTTTCTGAAAAAATAGGATTTTATAGCGTCGGTTTCAGGGTCTGCGGGGACACCAGGCGGGGACAACCCACCTGAGCGCGCCAGGAGAGGGGGCGCGTGTTGGGGATACACATAACAGGTAGGCCCACGAAGGGTCGAAATATCATAAAGCATGGGGTCCACACAACATGTGGGTCCAGATAAAGTTCATATAGACATACTATCCACTCGGATAAGCAGCATACTATCCACTCGGATGACAGTTCACCACTCGACCGTATGACTCACCCGGGTATACGAAGACCAGCAGGCAGCAAAGCAGTCAAAGCATCATTCTCATAGTGAAGGCTTAGCTAGCTGGCATTGTGGCATTCATGCCCCACTTTGTAACATAGGAGGTGAGGGGGTGACGCACTCTATATAAGCCACCCCCACCACTAGACGTGGGGGCTCTTTCTTCCACCTCTCTCTCTTCTTCCTCTCCAGTCTCCGGACTTAGATCAGGCATGGGGATCCGTTCTCCTCCCTCTCACGTACATTGTAATCTCCGGATACAGACTCAGATAAGCAAAGCCTCTCCGGAGCACGAGACATAGGGTTGTTATCTCCACCGTGAGAGGCCCGAACTCGCTGAAACTACGTGTCACCTATTTGCATCTTGATAGATCATGCTCCTTTATCCTACCCCTCTCTTATTGTCAGAATCGTTCCCACGACAGTTGGCGCCCACCGTGGGCCATGGCGTCTATCGAACCATGATGTGAACTGTTTGTAGCAATTCTTACATCTATTCCCTATTTTACTTATGATGTGTTTCGCCTTTACCAAGAACAGGGTCGTCTTCGGCCTCGTATGCGAACGCCGTTGCCGCTCCTCGACGCATGGTCGCCGCACGTGCGGACGAAGATGCGAATGGATCGATCCCGTCCAGCTCCCGGAGCAGTGACATGTTGCGCAGCGCTCGCCCGCCTGGCGACGCACTTCCGGCCTGCTACCTCTTGAGCACTGCGTTGGTTTTCCCTTGAAGAGGAAAGGGTGATGCAGCAAAGTAGCGTAAGTATTTCCCTCAGTTTTTGAGAACCAAGGTATCAATCCAGTAGGAGACCACGCTCGAGTCCCACGCACCTAATCAAACAAATAAGAACCTCGCAACCAACGCGATAAAGGGGTTGTCAATCCCTTCACGGTCACTTACGAGAGTGAGATATGATAGATATGATAAGATAATATTTTTGATATTTTTATGATAAAGAGTAAAAGTAAAGAAAGCAAAAATAAACGACGCCAGAAATAGCTTGTTGACAGGAGATTAATATGATGGAAAATAGACTCGGGGGCCATAGGTTTCATTAGTGGCTTCACTCAAGATAACATAACTATTATGGTGGGTAAACGAATTACTATCGAGCAATTGATAGAATTGAGCATAGTTATGAGAATATCTAGGTATGATCATGTATATAGGCATCATGTCCGTGACAAGTAGACCGAAACGATTCTGCATCTACTACTATTACTCCACACATCGACCGCTATTCAGCATGCATCTAGAGTATTAAGTTCATAAGAACAAAGTAATGCTTTAAGCAAGATGACATGATGTAGAGGGATAAACTCATGCAATATAATATAAACCCCATCTTTTTATCCTCGATGGCAACAATACAATACGTGCCTTGTGATACGTCTCCAACGTATCTATAATTTTTTATTGTTCCATGCTATATTATATTCTATTTTGGACATTAATGGGCTTTATTATACACTTTTATATTATTTTCGGGACTAACCTATTAACCGGAGGCCCAGCCCAGAATTGATGTTTTTTTGCCTATTTCAGAGTTTCGCAGAAAAAGAATATCAAAGGAGTCCAAACGGAATGAAACATTCGGGAACGTGATTTTCGGAACGAACGTGATCCAGAGGACTTGGACCCTACATCAAGACATCAACCAGGAGGGCACGAGGTAGGGGGGCGCGCCTACCCCCCTGGGCGCGCCCTCCACCCTTGTGGGCCCCACATTGCTTCACCGACGTACTTCTTCGTCCTATATATACCTACGTACCCCCAAACTACCAGATACGGAGCTAAAAACCTAATTCCACCGCCGCAACCTTCTGTACCCGTGAGATCCCATCTTGGGGCCTTTTTCGGAGCTCCGCTGGAGGGGGCATCGATCACGGAGCGCTTCTACATCAACACCATAGCCTCTCCGATGATGTGTGAGTAGTTTACCTCAGACCTTCGGGTCCATAGTTATTAGCTAGATGGCTTCTTCTCTCTTTTTGGATCTCAATACAATGTTCTCCCCCTCTCTCGTGGAGATCTATTTGATGTAATCTTCTTTTGCGGTGTGTTTGTTGAGGCCGGTGAATTGTGGGTTTATGATCAAGTTTATCTATGAACAATATTTGAATCTTCTCTGAATTCTTTTATGTATGATTGGTTATCTTTGCAAGTCTCTTCGAATTACCAGTTTGGTTTGGCCTACTAGATTGATCTTTCTTGCAATGGGAGAAGTGCTTAGCTTTGGGTTCAATCTTGCGGTGTCCTTTCCCAGTGACAGTAGGGGCAGCAAGGCACGTATTGTATTGTTGCCATCGAGGATAACAAGATGGGGTTTATATCATATTGCATGAGTTTATCCCTCTACATCATGTCATCTTACTTAAAGCGTTACTCTGTTCTTATGAACTTAATACTCTAGATGCATGCTGGATAGCGGTCGATGTGTGGAGTAATAGTAGTAGATGCAGGCAGGAGTCGGTCTACTTGTCTCGGACGTGATGCCTATATACATGACCATACCTAGATATTCTCATAACTATGCTCAATTCTGTCAATTGCTCAACAGTAATTTGTTCACCCACCGTAATATTTATGCTCTTGAGAGAAGCCACTAGTGAAACCTATTGCCCCGGGGTCTATTTTCCATCATATTAATCTTCCAACACTTAGCTATTTTCATTGCCTTTTATTTTACTTTTACTCTTTATCATAAAAATACCAAAAATATTATCTTATCATATCTATCAGATCTCACTCTCGTCAGTGATCGTGAAGGGATTGACAACCCCTTTATTGCGTTGGTTGCGAGGATTTATTTGTTTGTGTAGGTGCGAGGGACTCGTGCATGGCCTCCTACTGGATTGATACATTGGTTCTCAAAAACTGAGGGAAATACTTACGCTACTTTGCTGCATCACCCTTTCCTCTTCAAGGGAAAACCAACGCAGTGCTCAAGAGGTAGCAAGAAGGATTTCTGGCGTCGTTGCCGGGGAGTCTACGCAAAAGTGAACATACCAAGTACCCATCACAAACCCTTATCTCCCGCATTACATTATTCGCCATTTGCCTCTCGTTTTCCTCTCCCCCACTTCACCCTTGACGTTTTATTTGCCCTCTCTTTTTCGTTCGCCTTTTTCGCTTGCTTCTTGTTTGCTCGTGTGTTGGATTGCTTGCTTGTCACGATGGCTCAAGATAATACTAAGTTGTGTGACTTTACCAATACCAACAACAATGATTTTCTTAGCACTCCGATTGCTCCTCTTACCGATACTGAATCTTTTGAAATCAATGCTGCTTTGTTGAACCTTGTCATGAAAGATCAATTTGCCGGCCTTCCTAGTGAAGATGCCGCTACCAATCTAAATAGCTTCGTTGATTTGTGTGATATGCAAAAGAAGAAAGATGTGGATAATGCTATTGTTAAATTGAAGCTATTTCCTTTTTTGCTTAGAGATCGTGCTAAAGCTTGGTTTTCATCTTTGCCTAAAAATAGTATTCATTCTTGGAATAAGTGCAAAGATGCTTTTATCTCTAAGTATTTTCCTCCCGCTAAGATCATCTCTCTTAGAAACGATATTATGAATTTTAAGCAACTTGATCATGAACATGTTGCGCAAGCTTGGAAGAGGATGAAATTAATGATACGTAATTGTCCTGCACATGGTTTGAATTTGTGGATGATCATACAATTTTTTTATGACGGATTGAATTTTGCTTCTAGAAATCTTTTAGATTCGGCCGCGGGAGGCACTTTTATGGAAATCACTTTAGTAGAAGCTACTAAACTCCTAGATAATATTATGGTTTTCTCAATGGCACACTGAAAGATCTACTAATAAAAAAGTGCATGCGATAGAAGAAATTAATGTTTTGAGTGGAAAGATGGATGAACTTATGAAATTATTTGCTAGTAAAAATGTTTCTTCTGATCCTAATGACATGCCTTTGTCTACTTTGATTGAGAATAATAATGAATCTATGGATGTGAATTTTATTGGTAGGAATAATTTTGGTAACAACGCGTATAGAGGAGACTTTAATCCTAGGCCATACCCTAGTAACTCCTCCAATAATTATGGTAATTCCTACAACAATTCTTATGGAAATTTTAATAAGATGCCTTCTGAATTTGAGACTAGTGTTAAAGAATTTATGAATTCACAAAAGAATTTCAATGCTTCGCTTGAAGAGAAATTGCTTAAAGTTGATGAATTGGCTAGGAACGTTGATAGAATTTCTCTTGATGTTGATTCTTTGAAACTTAGATCTATTCCACCTAAGCATGATATCAATGAGTCTCTCAAAGCCATGAGAATTTCCATTTATGAGTGCAAAGAAAGAACCGCTAGGATGCGTGCTAAGAAAGATTGCTTTGTGAAAGCGTGTTCTTCTAATTTTTATGAAAATAAAGATGAAGATCTAAAAGTTATTGATGTGTCCCCCATTAAATCTTTGTTTTGCAATATGAATCTTGATAATGATGGGACTGAATATGATCCACCTTTACCTAGAAGGCGTTCCAAAAATTCGGAGTCTTTAGATCTTGATGCAAAAATTGGTAAAAGTGGGATTGAAGAGATCAAAACTCTAGATATTAATGAACCCACTATTTTGGATTTCAAGGAATTTAATTATGATAGTAGCTCTTTGATAGATTGTATCTCCTTGTTGCAATTCGTGCTAAATTCTCCACATGCTTATAGCCAACATAAAGCTTTTACTAAACATATCGTTGATGCTTTGATGCAATCTTATGAAGAAAAACTTGAGTTGGAAGTTTCTATCCCTAGGAAACTTTATGATGAGTGGGAACCTACTATTAAAATTAAAATTAAATATCATGAGTGCTATGCTTTATGTGATTTGGGTGCTAGTGTTTCCATGATCCCAAAAACTTTGTGCGATTTGCTAGGTTTCCATGATTTTGATGATTGCTCTTTAAACCTACACCTTGCGGATTCCACCATTAAGAAACCTATGGGAAGAATTAATGATGTTCTTATTATTGCAAATAGGAATTATGTGCCCGTAGATTTTATTGTTCTTGATATAGATTGCAATTCTTCATGTCCTATTATTCTTGGTAGACCTTTCCTTAGAACGATCGGTACAATTATTGATATGAAGGAAGGAAATATTATATTCCAATTTCCGTTAAGGAAAGGCTTGGAACACTTTCCTAGAAAGAAAATAAAATTATCATATGAATCTATCAAGAGAGCCACTTATGGATTGCCTACCAAAGATGGCAATACCTAGATCCATCCTTGCTATTATGCCTAGCTAGGGGCGTTAAACGATAGCGCTTGTTGGGAGGCAACCCAATTTTATTTTTAGTTTTTTGCTTTTTGCTTCTGTTTAGGAATAAATATTTGATCTAGCCTCTGCTTAGACGTGTTTTTATGTTTTAATTAGTTTTCGTGCCAAGTTTAACCTATAGGATCTTCTTGGATGATAGTTATTTGATCTTGCTGAAAATTCCAGAAACTTTCTGCTCACGAAAATAATTGTTCAAAATCATCAGAACGTGATAAAATATTGATTCCAATTGCTGCTGATCAATAAACAAATTTTCTAGGTCTTCCTATTTTGGCGGAATGTTTGGAGTTCCAGAAGGTTGCGTTAGTTACAGATTACCACAGACTGTTCTGTTTTTGACAGATTCTGTTTGTCGTGTGTTGTTTGCTTATTTTGATGCTTCTATGGCTAGTAAAATAGTTTATAAACCATAAAGAAGTTGGAATACAGTAGTTTTAACACCAATATAAATAAATAATGAGTTCATTACAGTACCTTGTAGTGGTGTTTTGTTTTCTTTCGCTAACGGAGCTCACGAGATTTTTTGTTAAGTTTTGTGTTGTGAAGTTTTCAAGTTTTGTGTAAAAGATTTGATGGATTATGGAACAAGGAGTGGAAAGAGCCTAAACTTGGGGATGCGCATGGCACCCCAAGATAATCTAAGGACACCAAAAAGCCAAATCTTGAGGATGCCCCGGAAGGCATCCCCTCTTTCGTCTACTTCCATCGGTAACTTTACTTGGAGCTATATTTTTATTCACCACATGATATGTGTTTTGCTTGGAACGTCTTGTATGATTTGAGTCTTTGATTTTCAGTTTACCACAATCATCTTGGCTGTACACACCTTTTGAGAACACACATGATTCGGAATTTATTAGAATACTCTATGCGCTTCACTTAAATCTTTTGAGCTATATAGTTTTTGCTCTAGTGCTTCACTTATATATTTTAGAGCACGGCGGTGGTTTTGTTTTGTAGAAACTTTTATTCTCTCATGCTTCACTTATATTATTTTGAGAGTCTTAAACAACATGGTAATTTGCTTAAATTTAGAAATTAATCCTCATATGTTAGGTATTAAAGACTAGTAAAAAAACTCTCTTATGAGTGTGTTGAATGCTAAGAGAAGTTTGATGCTTGATGATTGTTTTGAGATATGGAGGTAGTGATATTAAAGTTGTGCTAGTTGAGTAGTTGTGAATTTGAGAAATACTTGTGTTGAAGGTTGTAAGTCCCGTAGCATGCACGTATGGTAAACGTTATGTAACAAATTTGAAACATGAGGTGTTGTTTGATTGTCCTCCTTATGAGTGGCAGTCAGGGACGAGCGATGGTCTTTTCCTACCAATCTATCCCCTAGGAGCATGCGCGTAGTGCTTGGTTTTTGATGACTTGTAGATTTTTGCAATAAGTATGTGAGTTCTTTATGACTAATGTTGAGTCCATGGATTATACACACTCTTACCCTTCCATCATTGCTAGCCTCTTCGGTACCGTGCATTGCCCTTTCTCACATTGAGAGTTGGTGCAAACTTCACCGGTGCATCCAAACCCCGTGATATGATACACTCTTTCACACATAAACCTCCTTATATCTTCCTCAAAACAACCACCATACCTACCTATTATGGCATTTCCATAGCCATTCCGAGATATATTGCCATGCAACTTTCCACCGTTCCGTTTATTATGACACGTTCATCATTGTCATATTGCTTTGCATGATCATGTAGTTGACATCGTATTTGTGGCAAAGCCACCGTTCATAATTTTTTCATACATGTCACTCTTGATTCATTGCTATCCCGTTATACCGCCGGAGGCATTCATATAGAGTCATACTTTGTTCTAGTATCGAGTTGTAAATAAATAGAAGTGTGATGATCATCATTCATAGAGCATTGTCCCAATAAAAAAAGGGAAAGGCCAACAAAAGAGAAGGCCCAAAAAAATAAATATAAATAAAAAGGGACAATGCTACTATCCTTTTTCCACACTTGTGATTAAAAGTAGCACAATGTTCTTCATGATAGAGAGTCTCTTGTTTTGCCACTTTCATATACTAGTGGGAATTTTTCATTATAGAACTTGGCTTGTATATTTCAACAATGGGCTTCCTCAAATGCCCTAGGTCTTCGTGAGCAAGCAAGTTGGATGCACACCCACTTAGTTTCTTTTATTGAGCTTTCATGCATTTATAGCTCTAGTGCATCTGTTGCATGGCAATCCCTACTCCTTGCATTAACATCAATCGATGGGCATCTCCATAGCTCATTGATTAGCCGCGTTAATGTGAGACTTTCTCCTTTTTTGTCTTCTCCACATAACCCCCATCATTATATTCTATTCCACCCATAGTGCTATATCCATGGCTCACGCTCATGTATTGCGTGAAGGTTGAAAAAGTTTGAGATTACTAAAGTATGAAACAATTGCTTGGTTTGTCATCGGGGTTGTGCATGATGAGAGCATTCTTGTGTGACGAAAATGGAGCATGACTAAACTATATGATTTTGTAGGGATAAACTTTCTTTGGCCATGTTATTTTGAGAGGACATAATTGCTTAGTCAGTATGCTTGAAGTATTATTACTTTTATGTCAATATTAAACCTTTATCTTGAATCTTTCGGATCTGAATATTCATACCACAATTAGGAGAATTACAGTGAAATTATGCCAAGTAGCATTCCACATCAAAAATTCTGTTTTTATCATTTACCTACTCGAGGACGAGCAGGAATTAAGCTTGGGGATGCTTGATACGTCTCCAACGTATCTATAATTTTTTATTGTTCCATGCTATATTATATTCTATTTTGGACATTAATGGGCTTTATTATACACTTTTATATTATTTTTGGGACTAACCTATTAACCGGAGGCCCAACCCAGAATTGCTGTTTTTTTGCCTATTTCATAGTTTCGGAGAAAAAGAATATCAAACGGAGTCCAAACGGAATGAAACCTTCGGGAACGTGATTTTCGGAACGAACGTGATCCAGAGGACTTGGACCCAACGTCAAGACATCAACCAGGAGGGCACGAGGTAGGGGGGCGCGCCTACCCCCCTAGGCGCACCCTCCACCCTTGTCGTGGAATTGTCACGGCAGATGTCCTCGTGCAAGGACTTAGTCGTGGAGTCATCGCAACTAGGAAGCTTAAAGGGGTTAAACGGGACAAAGGACACGAGGATTATACTGGTTCGGCCTCTTACGGTGAAGGTAAAAGCCTACTCCAGTTGAGGTGGAATTACTTAGGGTTTCGATGACCAGGGAGCTAAACCGCTATCCCTGGCTCTCGATCTGATCTTACTTGTCCTGAACCGCCGCTAGGTCGTCCCTTTATATAGAGAGGTTAACGCCCAGCGGCTCTCAGAGTCCCGGCCGGCTTATAAACAGTGTTCGGCTCAGACTCTTAACTATTCTTGCCTTACACTACAAGTCATGCCTTAACGGCGGTTTATCACTACGGGCCTTAAGCCGCCTCTAGGCCTTAGGCCCATTACTGAACCGCCATCCTCAAGCTTGATATTGGGCTTCATGTGATGATCGTCATGCCATAACCCGGCCCCTTCTGGACGGGTGACTCCAGTAGTTATATCCCCGACATTAGGCCCCAGATTGATTTGAACCGGTTCATGTCAATCTTCAATACCTTAATAAAAAATCTTCTGGCTTCTGTCTGCGCAAAGGCTATAACCCGCCATGACGTCATCTTCTGGATTCTTTGTAACCCGCCGTGACGTCATCCGCCATTGATGCACGTCCTGCCCAACGTATCTCAACGGATCCTGGTCTTAATAACTATCCCGAAAATCGAGGCGTCTCTGCAGCTGGATAATCATGTCGCCAGCCTCCTCGTTTCTCGCGCCCATTCATCAGCCATCCCTTATAAGTAGGCCCGGCCCTCAGGTCTTCGTCATTCTTCCCTTTCCATCGTCTTCCTCCTCTCGACACCTCAGAGCCCGAGCTCCGCCGCCGCCGCCGCGCATCCCGTCTACACCAACCAAGGCCGCTGCATTGACCTGTCTTGACCAGAGAACCGCGGCGCACCTCCGCTGCTCATCAGCATCAATAAGTCCTCGCCGTCCCGTATATTAGATCCGCATTAGGGTTCGCGAGTTCTTCCGTGTTCTTCGTGGTTCCTCGCGATTCCTTCGCAATTCTTCCACAACGGCCTCCTTTGATCCAAGAGTAGTGCATAACTTCGGCGGTAGTCGTTTCACACCCATTTTCAATACTAGCAGATCCCTTTTGCTTGCAAAAAGACCTCATTTAGAGCTTATGAACTTCTCTGTATCAGTTTTTAGGTCTAGAAATTTTTCTTTTCTGGATGATCGTTTGATCCAAAATAATCCCTGCAATCTGTGAAACTTGTTTGTGCAACACTTAGGCAAAAAACTGCATGTGTTAGCCATGGCGGCTCATATCGCCGGCTTAAAAGAGGCCATGCTTTGTGAAATTTCCGGATCATTCATAATAGAGTTAAATAACTTAATTGCTCATGATATCCACGGCAGCTTAAATAACCTGACACAATTAGCCATATATCATTAGGCCTCTTCATAAGCCGCCATCTTGAATACTGAACTGAAACTTTCCTTCGGCTTAAATTTGAACCGGAAATTTTATTTTGTCATAGGCTTCCATCTTTCACAATGCCGCCTAAGGCTCCCAAAGCACCCATCACATGCAACTGGGTCAGATCCAACGTCACTGACAGCATCCTAGCTGATTTTGTAAAGACGGGTTATCTGCCAAGGAAAGAGATCATGTCTTATCGTGCTCCTGACCCGTTAGAAGAGAAGCCTCAACCCAAGGATGGGGAAGTTGTCATCTTTACTGATCACATGAACCGGGGCTTTGCTCCACCCGGCTCAAAAATTTTCAGAGACGTCCTGCACTTTTTTGACCTGCGACCTCAAGACATCGGACCCAATTCCGTGTCAAATATCTGCAATTTCCAAGTGTTCTGTGAGGTGTACCTCGGAGAAGAACCCAACTTGCTACTCTTTAGGGAGTTATTTTATTTGAACCGCCAGAATGAATGTGCCAACGGGCCCAGCTTGGAGCTTGGTGGAATCTCAATCCAACGACGGAGAGATTGTCTCTTTCCTTATGCTGAGCCGCCAAGCCACCCGAAAGATTGGAACCAGACATGGTTCTACTGCCAAGACACTTCTCCGGCTGATGAGAACCCTCTGCCCGGCTTTCGCGCCCTGCGTCTGGAGTCAAATCACCCCTTGCCAGACAAATTATCTCAAGCTGAACGTCAACCACTTACTCCCACCATCAACAAAACCAAAGCTCTTCTGGGGAACGGCCTAAATGGCATTGATCTGGTCCGGGTCTGGATTGCCTGGCGGGTGATTCCTTTAAGCCGCCGCCCCGGCTTGATATGTGATTACACGGGCCAGAAGGATGATCCTCTTCGGCACAGTCCAGACGACTTACCCGAGGACGTCATTGATGATACAACCAAGTCTCTTCTGAACGAGAGCCTGACAGATTGCGGGAGAGTGGGCTTAAGCCCTTTCTGCAAGGCTCACCCGGCTCCAGCGGTAAACCATTGACCTGAATACTTCACCTTCCATTTTAACGATTTTGTCTTAACTCACTAACCTTTGTTGTATTTTACAGGCTAATGATAAATTCTGGAAGGTCAAGTATGACCACGAAGCTGCCAAGAAAGCCAGAAAAATCAAGAAAGCCGCCAGGAAAGCCGCTCCTCGTAAGAAGGGAAGCAAGCCTAGCACCTCGGATATGTTTCATCTGGACGATACTTCCGAGTCAGAGGTAGCTCTTGACTCCTTAGGCTCCTTTTTTAACCATCTTATTGACACTGATTATCAGCAGGAGGATACCGGAGCGAGTAACCCGGTGATTGAAGAGGTAACTATAATTTCCTCCGACTCCGAGCCTTTGCCGAGACAGAAAGTCCGAAGAGTAACCCGGAAAGTAAGATTTTCACATCCTTTAGCTTATCAAGATCCTCAATTTCTTTTGAAGCGACAGATTCACGAAAGTCGGAGGCAGACCCGGACCAGTAAAGATGCAGACCTCTTCTCCGGCTTGCCCGAAGCATCAAGGAAGTGCCGGACTGAGGTTATCTCCGACTTATATTCTTTGTATCCTTTGGCGGGTGTCACTCTTCAACCACTCAATTATTCTGACTCAAACTACCAGGGAACTTCACCTTCCTCTGGCGACTCAATGCAGTCCAGCTTGCCGGCTTTCAAAACCGCTCCTGGGTAATGATGATCAGCTTATTTTGTGCTTATCTTACTCATGTTTTTGCACTAACCCTTTGACTTGCAGTGTACAAGTGAAGCCCAGCAAGAGGGCGAAGAAAAATAAGTCGGCCGAAGAGCCGGTCCTGACTGAGCCGGAACTCAGACCGGCTGCTCCTAATGCCTCTGCTAGTGAGCCGCTGGCTGTACCATCTCCTGATGCCACCACTGCTCCAACTGTTGTACAAGCTATGGAAGGTTCTGAGAACCCGAAGATCCCCAGCCCGGCTCATCCAGATGACCTGGACGTTGAGATCACCCGGACTGAGTTTGTCGAACCAGGACGACCTACCGTGCTGGCCAAGTGCTCTGCCAAGGAAGAACTTCTGGAGCGCCGCCGGGCCAAGCTGGACATCACTGATTATGCTCATCTGACCATTGAAGATATTGTCTCTGGCTACGTGAATCAAGTGCACAACAGCCGGCATCTGGAGATTGACATGGTGAAACAAATACAGCAAAAATCTGAGGTATAACTCTCTTTCTTACTCCATAGTTATACTTACCATGCCAGCCCCCAAGTCTATTACTTATAATAAAATATGTTGTAGACTTAATACCGGCTTAGTAATCACTGTAAGAAAACTGGCTTACCTGGTAGCACTCAAGGTCCGGGTTAATCAGCATATCTGAACCGGTCCTTACCTTGTTTTAATCAAGTAGTTGAACAACAATATGCATTAGCCCCCAAGTGCCAAGTACCTTTGCTTGCAAAGTGCTTGGGACTTATTTGCATGAACCGCCACTGTAAATAGAGCTCTTCAGCATACATTAGCCCCCAAGTGTCTTTGCTTGCAAAGTGCTTGGGACTTAATGTCGCATTATAATCACCCTAACTGTGACCCGGAATTTATACAGGCCGCCTTCAAGCAATTTGAATCGGAGATGTCTGATTTAAAGAACCGCCTGAAGACTCAAGAAAATGAAACCCAAAAGGCCAACTCCAAGTTTGAATTCAGTGTATCTGCTCAGGAGAAACTGAAGAAGAAGTTTGAAGCAGAGAGAAAAGCCTGGGCGGATGAAAAGACGGCTTTGCTCAGCCGGGCCGAACAAGCGGAGGCCACTCTTGCTGAAATAGCCGCCGAGCTATCCGGCTTAAAATGCCATGTTTCTCAGATGGTCTCCGCAATCTTTGGTAAGTTACTCTATAAGTGCTTAGCTAGTTTACATCTTTTCCAAAGAGCATCTCAATTGTCATCAGCTTACCTGACTTTGCAATGCAGGTCCCAGGAGCTCCAATCTTAATCAAAACGTGCTGTCAAAATTGAAGGCGGTTTATACCTTGGTGGAACAACTTTACACTGGGTCACAACGTGCTTTAGCCATTGTGGCTCTGTCCAATGAAGTTCCCACTCATCTGGCGGATGTGCTCAGGCGGCTCGCCGTGCTACCTCAACGCTTCCAAGAGTTAAGACGAGCTTCTGCAAGAGCCGGAGCTATAGCCGCTCTGAGCCAGGCCAAGGCGTTTCTACCGGAGCTAGACCCGGCCGACATCGCCCTTGGGTATCCCAGCTTGAAGGAAGACGGCACCCCCTTTGACCAGAAGGATTTCACCGCTTGTGTGAAGAGCGTACGCCCTGTGGCCACTTTGATTGGCAATGACACAGATCTTACCAAATATCAACCGGGTTATGACGCGGAGAATCAAAGAATCCCAACACCACGCTATGAAGCAGTTAGCCTGATTCCTCCAACTCGTAAGCATACCTTTGCCCCTGAAGTTGACCCGGCCGGGTTAATTGATGATGAAGCTCAATTTGAAGCCTTGAGTGGCATTGACTGGAAATCATCAACCTTCCAGGACATGGAAACAGCCGGAGGAGCGGAAAGGGATGAACCGGAAGCTTCAGCCCAACAGCACCTTTGAGCTCTCAGGCGGCTCATGTTTATGTCTTAAAAAACAATGCCTCATCTTTTGGACTCGGGGAGTCATGTAATAGAGTAGGACAAATACTTAATTTTGTCGTGTCATTGCGCACGTGTGTAGCGCTCAACACTGTTTAAGCTGCCCTTTTATATGCTTCCGGGTTATGCTTGATCCTCTGCTTTCCTTATGTTTAAAGAGCTGTCTTTAATTGTCCTGCATAGAAAACAAATCACAAGTCCCTTGGCGGCTTACCACATGGATAGTCATATATTTTACATATAACCCAGAATATGAATCAAAATCATAATAAACCGGTTCTCGATTATATCTTTGAGATAACCATAACAGCATACCTGTGATCCTTCAAGTACACTTCCGGTTTATTTAACCCGAATAATGAGGTTGAGAACTCAACTCCGGTTCACCAGCACATACGATGTTTATTATGTGCTATCAACGTTTATTGATCAAAGTTAAACCGGTGGAATAAAAACCACCCTTGAACACTTTTGATGTGATCAAAAGAACTTGTTTGCAACAAAGAGACTTCAAAAATTTGGAGGCTTTTGATTCTAATACGACCAGAGAACCGTTCCAAAGGGGTTAAGCTAAGATTCGAATACGATCATATAACCCCCAGTGGCTTTGGCGTTGCCGATCAAGAGGGTACCGACAGCTATGTTCTCTTTGGTTCGAATACGATCTATGTTTGAACAGGAAGCCCCCAAATGACCTTGAAAGTTGTTTAACGACGTTGATTCAAATACGATCCACGTCGGTTCCCAAAGGGGGTTGAGCTATGATTCAAATATGATCAAGAAACTCCCCAGTGAGCTCGGCAATATGCCAATCAAGTGGGTATCGACAGCTATGTTCTCTTTGGTTCGAATACGACCTATGTTTGAACAGGAAGCCCCCAAGTGATCATGTGATATCATAATGAAAATAACAATGACACATTTACCTTTGGAAGGGAAAAAAGGACAGAGGTCCTGCTTTATTATTCATCATAATATATACATGGCTATGGAAATATGTACATTATGAGAGCCGTTGGCTCAAGTGTAATACGGCCGAAGATGAGCAATATTCCACGGCCGGCGGGTCTCCTCCTCCGACTTACGTGAATCTTTGTGCTCTCGAACATCGATGAGGTAGTATGACCCGTTGTGCAAGTTCTTGCTGACCACAAAGGGCCCTTCCCAAGGTGGGGATAGCTTGTGTGCATCTGTTTGATCCTGGATGAGCCGGAGCACCAAGTCACCTTCCTGAAAAGTCCTGGACTTAACCCGGCGGCTGTGATAGCGGCGCAGGTCTTGTTGGTAAATCGCCGAGCGAGCTGCTGCTACGTCGCGTTGTTCGTCCAACAAATCAAGAGCATCTTGACGTGCTTGCTCATTGTCCGCCTCGATATAAGCCGCCACTCGAGGCGAGTCATGATGGATGTCGCTAGGGAGAACCGCCTCAGCTCCATAGACCATGAAGAAAGGCGTGTAACCCGTAGACCTATTAGGAGTAGTATTGATGCTCCATAACACAGAGGGTAACTCCTCCACCCAACAACCCGGCGTCCGTTGCAAAGGGACCAAAAGCCGGGGCTTGATGCCTTTCAAGATTTCCTGATTGGCTCTCTCAGCTTGACCATTGGTATGGGGGTGAGCTACTGATGAAACATCAAGCCGTATATGCTCTCGTTGACAAAATTCCTCCATGGCGCCTTTAGACAGATTGGTACCATTGTCAGTTATAATGCTGTGTGGAAAACCAAAGCGAATTATCACCTTCTTCATGAACTGAACCGCCGTGGCTGCATCACACTTACTAACTGGTTTTGCCTCAACCCACTTTGTGAACTTGTCAACCGCCACCAAGAGGTGGGTCTTCTTATCCTTGGACCTTTTGAAAGACCCAACCATATCAAGCCCCCAGACTGCAAACGGCCAAGTGATTAGGATCATCCTCAACTCTTGAGCCGGCACGTGAGCATGTCTTGAGAACTTCTGACAACCGTCACATTTACTGACCAAATCCTCTGCATCAGCATGAGCCGTCAGCCAATAAAAACCATGACGAAAAGCTTTAGCCATAAGGGATTTTGAGCCGGCATGATGGCCACAATCCCCCTCGTGAATCTCCCGTAAAATTTCTTGACCCTCCTTGGGGGAAACACAACGCTGAAAAGCCCCAGTGACACTGCGATGATGCAGCTTCCCATTGACAATTATCATTGACTTAGACCGCCGGGTTATCTGTCTGGCCAAAGTTTCATCCTCAGGCAATTCTCCCCGGGTCATGTAAGCCAAGTATGGCACCAACCAATCTGGGATAATGTGAAGAGCCGCCACCAACTGTGCTTCTGGGTCAGGAACAGCCAAGTCTTCCTCTGTAGGCAACTTGACAGAAGGGTTATGCAGAATATCCAAGAAAGTATTAGGCGGCACCGGCTTACGCTGAGAGCCCTGCCGGCTTAAGGCATCAGCCGCCTCGTTCTTTCTGCGGTCAATGTGCTCCACTTGATAACCCGGAAAATGCCCGACGATGGCATCAACTTCACGGCGATAAGCCGCCATGAGGGGGTCCTTGGAATCCCACTTGCCTGATACATGTTGAGCCACCAAATCTGAATCGCCAAAGCATCTCACCCGGCTTAAGCTCGTCTCCTTAGCCATCCGAAGACCATGGAGCAAAGCCTCATACTCAGCTACATTGTTAGTACAGGGAAACATCAACCGTAGCACATAACGAAATTTGTCACCTCGAGGGGAAGCCAAAACGACTCCAGCCCCCGAGCCCTCCAACTGCCTGGACCCGTCGAAGTGAATAGTCCAGTATGTGTTATCTGGTCTCTCCTCAGGCATCTGTAGTTCTGTCCAGTCGTTGATGAAGTCTACCAATGCTTGAGATTTGATAGCAGTGCGTGGCACATACTTTAAATCATGAGGCCCAAGTTCAATGGCCCACTTAGCAACTCTTCCGGTGGCTTCTCTGTTTTGAATCGGAGATCTCTGATTTAAAGAACCGCCTGAAGACTCAAGAAAATGAAACCCAAAAGACCAAATCCAAGTTTGAATTCAGTGTATCTGCTCAGGAGAAACTGAAGAAGAAGTTTGAAGTAGAGAGAAAAGCCTGGGCGGATGAAAAGACGGCTTTGCTCAACCGGGCCGAACAAGCGGAGGCCACTCTTGCTGAAACAGCCGCCGAGCTATCCGGCTTAAAACGCCATGTTTCTCAGATGGTCTCCGCAATCTTTGGTAAGTTACTCTATAAGTGCTTAGCTAGTTTACATCTTTTCCAAAGAGCATCTCAATTGTCATGAGCTTACCTGACTTTGCAATGCTGGTCCCAGGAGCTCCAATCTTAATCAAAACGTGCTGGCAAAATTGAAGGCGGTTTATACCTTGGTGGAACAACTTTACACCGGGTCACAAAGTGCTTTAGCCGTCGTGGCTCTGTCCAATGAAGTTCCCACTCATCTGGCGGATGTGCTCAGGCGGCTCGCCGTGCTACCTCAACGCTTCCAAGAGTTAAGACGAGCTTCTGCAAGAGCCGGAGCTATAGCCGCTCTGAGCCGGGCCAAGGCGTTTCTACCGGAGCTAGACCCGGCCGACATCGCCCTTGGGTATCCCAGCTTGAAGGAAGACGGCACCCCCTTTGACCAGAAGGATTTCGCCGCTTGTGTGAAGAGCGTACGCCTTGTGGCCACTTTGATTGGCAATGACACAGATCTTACCAAATATCAACCGGTTTATGACGCGGAGAATCAGAGAATCCCAACACCACGCTATGAAGCAGTTAGCCTGATTCCTCCAACTCGTAAGCATACCTTCGCCCCTGAAGTTGACCCGGCCAGGTTAATTGATGATGAAGCTCAATTTGAAGCCTTGAGTGGCATTGATTGGAAATCATCAACCTTCCAGGACATGGAAACAGCCGAAGGAGCGGAAAGGGATGAACCGGAAGCTTCAGCCCAACAGCACCTTTGAGCTCTCAGGCGGCTCATGTTTATGTCTTAAAAAACAATGCCTCACCTCTTGGACTCAGGGAGTCATGTAATAGAGTAGGACAAATACTTAATTTTGTCGTGTCATTGCGCACGTGTGTAGCGCTCAACACTGTTTAAGCTGCCCTTTTATATGCTTTCGGGTTATGCTTGATCCTCTGCTTTCCTTATGTTTAAAGAGCTATCTTTAATTGTCCTGCATAGAAAACAAATCACAAGTCCCTTGGCGGCTTACCGCATGGATAGTCATATATTTTACGTATAACCCGGAATATGAATCAAAATCATAATAAACCGGTCCTCGATTATATCTTTGAGATAACCATAACAGCATACCTGTGATCCTTCCAGTACACTTCCAGTTTATTTAACCCGAATAATGAGGTTGAGAACTCAACTCCGGTTCACCAGCACATACGATGTTTATTATGTGCTATCAACGTTTATTGATCAAAGTTAAACCGATGGAATAAAAACCACCTTTGAACACTTTTGATGTGATCAAAAGAACTTGTTTGCAACAAAGAGACTTCAAAAATTTGGAGGCTTCTGTTTCGAATACGACCAGAGAACCGTTCCAAAGGGGTTAAGCTAAGATTCGAATACGATCAAATAACCCCCAGTGGCTTTTGCGTTGCCGATCAAGAGGGTACCGACAGCTATGTTCTCTTTGGTTCGAATACGACCTATGTTTGAACAGGAAGCCCCCAAATGACCTTGAAAATTGTTTAACGACGCTGATTCGAATACGATCCACTTCGGTTCCCAAAGGGGGTTGAGCTATGATTCAAATATGATCAAGAAACTCCCCAGTGAGCTCGGCAATATGCCAATCAAGTGGGTATCGACAACTATGTTCTCTTTGGTTCGAATACGACCTATGTTTGAACAGGAAGCCCCCAAGTGATCATGTGATATCATAATGAAAATAACAATGACACATTTACCTTTGGAAGGGAAAAAAGGACAGAGGTCCTGCTTTATTATTCATCATAATATATACATGGCTATAGAAATATGTACATTATGAGAGCCGTTGGCTCAAGTGTAATACGGCCGAAGATGAGCAATATTCCACGGCCGGCGGGTCTCCTCCTCCGACTTACGTGAATCTTTGTGCTCTCGAACATCGATGAGGTAGTATGACCCGTTGTGCAAGTTCTTGCTGACCACAAAGGGCCCTTCCCAAGGTGGGGATAGCTTGTGTGCATCTGTTTGATCCTGGATGAGCCGGAGCACCAAGTCACCTTCCTGAAAAGTCCTGGACTTAACCCGGCGGCTGTGATAGCGGCGCAGGTCTTGTTGGTAAATCGCCGAGCGAGCTGCTGCTACGTCGCGTTGTTCGTCCAACAAATCAAGAGCATCTTGACGTGCTTGCTCATTGTCCACCTCGATATAAGCCACCACTCGAGGCGAGTCATGATGGATGTCGCTAGGGAGAACCGCCTCAGCTCCATAGACCATGAAGAAAGGCGTGTAACCCGTAGACCTATTAGGAGTAGTATTGATGCTCCATAACACAGAGGGTAACTCCTCCACCCAACAACCCGGCGTCCGTTGCAAAGGGACCAAAAGCCGGGGCTTGATGCCTTTCAAGATTTCCTGATTGGCTCTCTCAGCTTGACCATTGGATTGGGGGTGAGCTACTGATGAAACATCAAGCCGTATATGCTCTCGTTGACAAAATTCCTCCATGGCGCCTTTAGACAGATTGGTACCATTGGTAGTTATAATGCTGTGTGGAAAACCAAAGCGAAATATCACCTTCTTCATGAACTGAACCGCCGTGGTTGCATCACACTTACTAACCGGTTCTGCCTCAACCCACTTTGTGAACTTGTCAACCGCCACCAAGAGGTGGGTCTTCTTATCCTTGGACCTTTTGAAAGGCCCAACCATATCAAGCCCCCAGACTGCAAACGGCCAAGTGATTGGGATCATCCTCAACTCTTGAGCCGGCACGTGAGCACGTCTTGAGAACTTCTGACAACCGTCACATTTACTGACCAAATCCTCTGCATCAGCATGAGCCGTCAGCCAATAAAAACCATGACGAAAAGCTTTAGCCACAAGGGATTTTGAGCCGGCATGATGGCCACAATCCCCCTCGTGAATCTCCCGTTAAATTTCTTGACCCTCCTCGGGGGAAACACAACGCTGAAAAGCCCCAGTGACACTGCGATGATGCAGCTCGCCATTGACAATTATCATTGACTTAGACCGCCGGGTTATCTGTCTGGCCAAAGTTTCATCCTCAGGCAATTCTCCCCGGGTCATGTAAGCCAAGTATGGCACCAACCAATCTGGGATAATGTGAAGAGCCGCCACCAACTGTGCTTCTGGGTCAGGAACAGCCAAGTCTTCCTCTGTAGGCAACTTGACAGAAGGGTTATGCAGAATATCCAAGAAAGTATTAGGCGGCACCGGCTTACACTGAGAGCCCTGCCGGCTTAAGGCATCAGCCGCCTCGTTCTTTCCGCGGTCAATGTGCTCCACTTGATAACCCGGAAAATGCCCGGCGATGGCATCAACTTCACGGCGATAAGCCGCCATGAGGGGGTCCTTGGAATCCCACTTGCCTGATACATGTTGAGCCACCAAATCTGAATCGCCAAAGCATCTCACCCGGCTTAAGCTCATCTCCTTAGCCATCCGAAGACCATGGAGCAAAGCCTCATACTCAGCTACATTGTTAGTACAGGGAAACATCAACCGTAGCACATAACGAAATTTGTCACCTCGAGGGGAAGCCAAAACGACTCCAGCCCCCGAGCCCTCCAACTGCCTGGACCCGTCGAAGTGAATAGTCCAGTATGTGTTATCTGGTCTCTCCTCAGGCATCTGTAGTTCTGTCCAGTCGTTGATGAAGTCTACCAATGCTTGAGATTTGATAGCAGTGCGTGGCACATACTTTAAATCATGAGGCCCAAGTTCAATGGCCCACTTAGCAACTCTTCCGGTGGCTTCTCTGTTTTGGATGATATCTCCTAGAGGAGCAGAACTAACCACAATGATGGGGTGGCCCTGGAAATAATGCTTAAGCTTCCGGCTTGCCATGAACACCCCATAAACAAGCTTCTGCCAATGCGGATACCGTTGCTTGGACTCAATGAGTACTTCGCTGACGTAGTAAACCGGCCGCTGAACCGGATGTTCCTTACCCGCCTCCTTGTGCTCCACCACGACAGCCACACTGACGGCTCGTGTGTTAGCAGCTACATACAACAATAAGGGCTCCTTATCCACATGAGCAGCAAGGACTAGCGGCTCAGCTAACTGTCTTTTCAACTCCTCAAAAGCAGCATTAGCAGCATCACTCCAGACAAAGTCATCTGTTTTCTTCATCATTTGATATAGCGGTATGGCCTTTTTGCCCAACCGGCTTATAAATCGACTCAAAGCAGCGATGCGACCCGCCAGACGCTGGACGTCATTTATGCATGCCGGCTTAGCTAGAGAGGTGATTGCCTTGATCTTCTCTGGGTTAGCTTCAATGCCTTTGTGAGAAACCAGAAAACCTAAGAGCTTGCCTGCGGGAACACCAAAAACACACTTGGCCGGGTTAAGCATCATCTTGTAGACCCGGAGATTATCAAAGGTCTCTCTCAGATCATCTATCAAGGTCTCCTTCTCTCTGGATTTACCACAATATCATCCACATAGGCATGAACGTTGCGCCCAATCTGATTATGAAGACAATTCTGCACGCAACGCTGGTAAGTCGCCTGCGCACTCTTGAGCCCAAAAGGCATAGACACAGAACAGAAGGCTCCAAAGGGAGTAATGAACGCCGTTTTCTCTTGGTCCTTGACAGCCATTTTGATCTGATGGTAACCAGAGTACGCATCCAAAAAACTCAAACGCTCACAACCCGCCGTAGCATCAATGATTTGATCAATACGAGGGAGAGCAAAAGGATCAGCCGGACAAGCCTTGTTTAAATCCGTATAATCCACACACATACGCCAGGTGCCGTTCTTCTTGAGCACAAGCACCGGGTTAGCTAACCATTCTGGATGAAAGACTTCCACAGTGAACCCGGCCGCCAAGAGCCGAGCTACTTCCTCTCCAATGGCCTTCCGCCTCTCCTCGTTAAACCGCCGGAGGAATTGCCTGACTGGCTTAAATTTTGGATCAATATTAAGAGTGTGCTCAGCGAGTTCTCTCGGTACACCCGGCATGTCAGAAGGTTTCCATGCAAAGATGTCCCGGTTCTCACGGATGAACTCGATGAGCGCGCCTTCCTATTTAGGATCCAGATTGGCGCTGATGCTGAACTGCTTAGACGAGTCACCTGGAACAAAGTCAACAAGCTTAGTCTCATCGGCCGACTTAAATTTCATTACCGGCTCATGCTCCGTGGTTGGCTTCTTCAAAGACGTCATATCTGCCGGGTCAACATTATCCTTGTAAAACTTCAACTCCTCTGTTGCACAAACAGATTCAGCGTAAGCAACGTCACCTTCCTCACACTCCAGAGCTATCTTTTGGCTGCCATGAACTGTAATGGTCCCATTGTGACCCGGCATCTTGAGCTAAAAATACACATAACACGGCCGTGCCAGAAACTTGGCGTAAGCCGGCCGCCCAAATAAAGCATGGTACGGGCTTCTGATCTTGACCACCTCAAAGGTCAACTTTTCCGCCCTGGAGTTGTACTCATCTCCGAAGGCTACTTCCAGCTCGATCTTACCAACTGGATACGCCGACTTGCCAGGCACCACGCCATGGAAAACCGTATTGGACTGGCTGAGATTTTTATCCGTTAATCCCATACGACGGAAGGTCGCATAATAGAGGATGTTGATGCTACTGCCTCCGTCCATGAGTACTTTAGTGAATTTATACCCACCAACCTGAGGAGCCACCACCAAGGCCAGGTGACTCGGATTATCAACCCGGGGCGGGTGATCTTCCCTACTCCATACAACAGGCTGCTCAGACCATCGTAGATAACGTGGAACCGCCAGCTCAACAGCATTCACAGCCCTCTTATGAAGCTTCTGGTCTCGCTTACACAAACTGGTAGTAAACACATGATACTGTCCGCTATTGAGCTGCTTTGGATTGGTCTGGTTCCCCCCTGCTGCTGCTGTTGATTACCCTGGCCAGATTGCTGGTTAAAACCACCTTGGTTACCTTGAAAATTCTGAAAATTGGAATTTGAACCGCCGCCCGGGCCATGAAAGCCGCCGCCGCCTGAGCCGCCGCCCTGCCCATTATTACCATCAAACATGTTGGAATTCTTGAAAGCTTTCATGATCGCACAGTCTTTCCATAGGTGAGTGGCCGGCTTCTCTCTAGAGTCGTGCCTTGGACAAGGCTCATTCAACAATTGCTCAAGCGTCGGGCCTGACCCGCCGGACCGGGGAGGTGGTCTCCCCTTATGTTGGTTACCATTACCTGGTGTGTTTGTAT
Source organism: Aegilops tauschii subsp. strangulata (assembly GCF_002575655.3). NCBI lineage: Eukaryota > Viridiplantae > Streptophyta > Magnoliopsida > Poales > Poaceae > Aegilops > Aegilops tauschii. The sequence goes on from NC_053037.3 coordinate 178,593,842, forward strand.
TAGCCACAAACTCCATACCACCATCAGCTTTACGTTTATTACCTCCCTGGTTCGCCGGGTTATGCTGAGGGCCCTTGCCGTTGCCATTCTTCTTTCCCTTCCCTGTCTTTTACGCGGGATCCTTGGTACTATAAGAGTCGGCGTACTTGACCAGAGCCGCCATCAGCGTACCCACATCGTTGCAATCGCGCTTGAGCCGCCCAAGCTTCATCTTCAGGGGCGCAAAACGAAAATTTTGCTCCAACATCAAGACCGCAGAGCCGGCATCCATCTTATCAGACGAATGTATTATCTCTTTGACCCGGCGTACCCAATGGGTTGTAGACTCGCCTTCTTGCTGTTTGCAGCTAGTCAAATCCACAATTGACATAGATTGCCTACATGTATCTTTGAAGTTTTGGATGAACCGGGCTTTTAGCTCTGCCCATGACCCGATGGAATTGGGCGGCAGTCCCTTCAACCAAGTGCGGGCAGTCCCATCCAACATCATGGTGAAGTATTTGGCCATTGCCGCTTCGCTGACCTCCAGCAACTCCATAGCCATCTCGTAGCTCTCAATCCATGCTCCGGGCTGTAAATCAACCGTGTAATTAGGTACCTTCCTAGGTCCCTTGAAATCTTTGGGCAGACGTTCGTTACGGAGAGCCGGCACCAGGCAAGGGACACCTCCGGCTCTTGTAGCCATGCCTGCCTCAATAGAAGCCGTCGGGTAAACCGGAAAAGGCTGGTAAGCCATCATCTGAGCCGCCTGCTCAGCTTCCTGACGCGCTCTATCTTGATCTACCGCATTAAAGGCTCCATTATGCGCCGGGCCATGCCCCCAGGAAAGTCATGGCGCCGGACGTTGCTTGAGCCGGCCGCCGACGCCATGTGTCTGCTATAACTCGGACTCCGGTTTTGACGAATTCCTTGTCGGGGGGTTGAATGAATCCTGTCCCGGCTATATGAATATGCCTCCTGCTGCGCCAAAGCCGTCTGAAGAAGTTCTCTGACCCTGCGGGTTTCGACCGCCGTTGGGGAGTCACCCTCAACCGGAAGAGCCGCCAGTCGCGCTGCTGCAGCGATCATGTTTTCCAACGGGTTAGAATAATGACCCGGTGGTGTTGGCACATATGGAGGCAGTGCAGTATTCACACGGGGAGGCCCCATCACTGGTGGCTGAAGCAGCGTTCCCACCCCGGGTGCCATGATCTGATTTATCTCTGGCGGATTACTAGGCCCTGCACCGGGTGTGTTGAAGAGGTTGTGAGGATCATAAACCGGAGGGAGCCGAGATTGGGCCTTCTGATACCTCCTTCTCATGACCTCATTGGATGCGTTTTGATCCATCGTGAGCCGGAAAGACTGCGCCTGAATAAACTGAGTCTGGGCGTCCAGAGCCGCCCGCTCTGCAGCCATCCTAACTCCTTCCGCTGCCAGGTCTTCCTTGGCCCGCGCTATGTCCAATTTTAGTTGTGCCACTTCTGCATCATGTTGAGCTTGATCCACCGGGACGACCGTGGCGGTTAACAGGGCCGTCATCTTATCTGTGAGATCCATTAGCACCTGAGCCGACGAGGGCACAGGGCCTCCTGCCCCAGCGGCGGGGTTTTGAACAGGTTGTGTGCTGGCCATGAAGATTCCAACCCGGCTCGGCGGCTCAAAGGGGTCCGGAATACTGTCGCCATCGGAACAACCCCTGAGCCTGCCATCTTGAAGTTGATATAACGAGTCGGTCTCACCTGTGGCCGTCTCACCGTCAGAGCGGGTGGCCGTCTCATCGCCAGATCCAGATCCTTCAGAGAGTCCTTCATGGATGCATCCCACGAAAGCACGCTTCAAAGCAGGCAGAGTCCGGGCGGGTCTCGCACGCTGAGCCGTCTCGACGAGGTCGGTGCAGATGTCCGGCTCAGGGCCCGGCTCGCCAATCTTGCCAATGAAAATGTGGATTCCGCCGAAGGGAACCCGGTACCCGTACTCGATTGAGCCGGCGTCGGGGCCCCAGCCTACGTCGTCGATGTAGAGCTTGACGCGACGACTCTTTGTCATCCGGCCCACAGCGTATCCCTTGAGCCCTTCGAAGCTGCCCTTCAAGAACTCAAATCCACCGTGCGCTGGCCCCACGGTGGGCGCCAACTGTCGTGGAATTGTCACGGCAGATGTCCTCGTGCAAGGACTTAGTCGTGGAGTCATCGCAACTAGGAAGCTTAAAGGGGTTAAACGGGACAAAGGACACGAGGATTATACTGGTTCGGCCCCTTACGGTGAAGGTAAAAGCCTGCTCCAGTTGAGGTGGAATTACTTAGGGTTTCGATGACCAGGGAGCTAAACCGCTATCCCTGGCTCTCGATCTGATCTTACTTGTCCTGAACCGCCGCTGGGTCGTCCCTTTATATAGAGAGGTTAACGCCTAGCGGCTCTCAAAGTCCCGACCGGCTTATAAACAGTGTCCAGCTCAGACTCTTAACTATTCTTGCCTTACACTACAAGTCACGCCTTAACGGCGGTTTATCACTACGGGCCTTAAGCCGCCTCTAGGGCTTAGGCCCATTACTGAACCGCCATCCTCAAGCTTGATATTGGGCTTCATGTGATGATCGTCATGCCATAACCCGGGCCCTTCTGGGCGGGTGACTCCAGTAGTTATATCCCCGACAACCCTCGTGGCCCCCACGTTGCTCCACTGACGTACTTCTTCCTCCTATATATACCTACGTACCCCCAAACTACCAGATACGGAGCCAAAAACCTAATTCCACCGCCGCAACCTTCTGTACCCGTGAGATCCCATCTTGGGGCCTTTTCCGGAGCTTCGCTGGAGGGGGCATCAATCACGGAGGGCTTCTACATCAACACCATAGCCTCTCCGATGATGTGTGAGTAGTTTACCTTAGACCTTCGGGTCCATAGTTATTAGCTAGATGGCTTCTTCTCTCTTTTTGGATCTCAATACAATGTTCTCCCCCTCTCTCGTGGAGATCTATTTGATGTAATCTTCTTTTGCGGTGTGTTTGTTGAGAGCGATGAATTGTGGGTTTATGATCAAGTTTATCTATGAACAATATTTGAATCTTCTCTGAATTCTTTTATGTATGATTGGTTATCTTTGCAAGTCTCTTCGAATTATTAGTTTGGTTTGGCCTACTAGATTGATCTTTCTTGCAATGGGAGAAGTGCTTAGCTTTGGGTTCAATCTTGCGGTGTCCTTTCCCAGTGACAGTAGGGGCAGCAAGGCACGTATTGTATTGTTGCCATCGAGGATAACAAGATGGGGTTTATATCATATTGCATGAGTTTATCCCTCTACATCATGTCATCTTACTTAAAGCGTTACTCTGTTCTTATGAACTTAATACTCTAGATGCATGCTGGATAGCGGTCGATGTGTGGAGTAATAGTAGTAGATGCAGGCAGGAGCCGGTCTACTTGTCTCGGACGTGATGCCTATATACATGACCATACCTAGATATTCTCATAACTATGCTCAATTCTGTCAATTGCTCAACAGTAATTTGTTCACCCACCGTAATATTTATGCTCTTGAGAGAAGCCACTAGTGAAACCTATTGCCCCCGGGTCTATTTTCCATCATATTAATCTTCCAACACTTAGCTATTTTCATTGCCTTTTATTTTACTTTGCATCTTTATCATAAAAATACCAAAAATATTATCTTATCGTATCTATCAGATCTCACTCTCGTAAGTGACCGTGAAGGGATTGACAACCCCTTTATTGCGTTGGTTGCGAGGATTTATTTGTTTGTGTAGGTGTGAGGGACTCGTGCATGGCCTCCTACTGGATTGATACCTTGGTTCTCAAAAACTGAGGGAAATACTTACGCTACTTTGCTGCATCACCCTTTCCTCTTCAAGGGAAAACCAACGCAGTGCTCAAGAGGTAGCAAGAAGGATTTCTGGCGCCGTTGCCGGGGAATCTACGCAAAAGTCAACATACCAAGTACCCATCACAAACCCTTATCTCCCGCATTACATTATTCGCCATTTGCCTCTCGTTTTCCTCTCCCCCACTTCACCCTTGACGTTTTATTCGCCCTCTCTTTTCCGTTCGCCTTTTTCGGTTGCTTCTTGTTTGCTCGTGTGTTGGATTGCTTGCTTGTCACGATGGCTCAAGATAATACTAAGTTGTGTGACTTTACCAATACCAACAACAATGATTTTCTTAGCACTCCGATTGCTCCTCTTACCGATACTGAATCTTTTGAAATCAATGCTGCTTTGTTGAACCTTGTCATGAAAGATCAATTTGCCGGCCTTCCTAGTGAAGATGCCGCTACCCATCTAAATAGCTTCGTTGATTTGTGTGATATGCAAAAGAAGAAAGATGTGGATAATGATATTGTTAAATTGAAGCTATTTCCTTTTTCGCTTAGAGATCGTGCTAAAGCTTGGTTTTCATCTTTGCCTAAAAATAGTATTGATTCTTGGAATAAGTGCAAAGATGCTTTTATCTCTAAGTATTTTCCTCCCGCTAAGATCATCTCTCTTAGAAATGATATGATGAATTTCAAGCAACTTGATCATGAACATGTTGCACAAGCTTGGGAGAGGATGAAATTAATGATACGTAATTGTCCTACACATGGTTTGAATTTGTGGATGATCATACAAATTTTTTATGCCGGATTGAATTTTGCTTCTAGAAATCTTTTAGATTTGACCGCGGGAGGCACTTTTATGGAAATCACTTTAGGAGAAGCTACTAAACTCCTAGATAATATTATGGTTCATTATTCTCAATGGCACACTGAAAGATCTACTAATAAAAAAGTGCATGCGATAGAAGAAATTAATGTTTTGAGTGGAAAGATGGATGAACTTATGAAATTATTTGCTAGTAAAAATGTTTCTTCTGATCCTAATGACATGCCTTTGTCTACTTTGATTGAGAATAATAATGAATCTATGGATGTGAATTTTATTGGTAGGAATAATTTTGGTAACAACGCGTATAGAGGAGACTTTAATCCTAGGCCATACCCTAGTAACTCCTCCAATAATTATGGTAATTCCTACAACAATTCTTATGGAAATTTTAATAAGATGCCTTCTGAATTTGAGACTAGTGTTAAAGAATTTTTGAATTCACAAAAGAATTTCAATGCTTTGCTTGAAGAGAAATTGCTTAAAGTTGATGAATTGGCTAGGAACCTTGATAGAATTTCTCTTGATGTTGATTCTTTGAAACTTAGATCTATTCCACCTAAGCATGATATCAATGAGTATCTCAAAGCCATGAGAATTTCCATTGATGAGTGCAAAGAAAGAACCGCTAGGATGCGTGCTAAGAAAGATTGCTTTGTGAAAGCGTGTTCTTCTAATTTTTATGAAAATAAAGATGAAGATCTAAAAGTTATTGATGTGTCCCCCATTAAATCTTTGTTTTGCAATATGAATCTTGATAATGATGGGACTGAATATGATCCACCTTTACCTAGAAGGCGTTCCAAAAATTCGGAGTCTTTAGATCTTGATGCAAAAATTGGTAAAAGTGGGATTGAAGAGATCAAAACTCTAGATATTAATGAACCCACTATTTTGGATTTCAAGGAATTTAATTATTATAATTTCTCTTTGATAGATTGTATCTCCTTGTTGCAATCCGTGCTAAATTCTCCACATGCTTATAGCCAACATAAAGCTTTTACTAAACATATCGTTGATGCTTTGATGCAATCTTATGAAGAAAAACTTGAGTTGGAAGTTTCTATCCCTAGGAAACTTTATGATGAGTGGGAACCTACTATTAAAATTAAAATTAAATATCATGAGTGCTATGCTTTATGTGATTTGGGTGCTAGTGTTTCCACGATCCCAAAAACTTTGTGCGATTTTCTAGGTTTCCATGATTTTGATGATTGCTCTTTAAACCTACACCTTGCGGATTCCACCATTAAGAAACCTATGGGAAGAATTAATGATGTTCTTATTATTGCTAATAGGAATTATGTGCCCATAGATTTTATTGTTCTTGATATAGATTGCAATCCTTCATGTCCTATTATTCTTGGTAGACCTTTCCTTAGAATGATCGGTGCAATTATTGATATGAAGGAACGAAACATTAGATTCCAATTTCCGTTAAGGAAAGGCATGGAACACTTTCCTAGAAAGAAAATAAAATTAGCATATGAATCTATCATGAGAGCCACTTATGGATTGCCTACCAAAGATGGCAATACCTAGATCTATCCTTGCTATTATGCCTAGCTAGGGGCGTTAAACGATAGCGCTTGTTGGGAGGCAACCCAATTTTATTTTTAGTTTTTTGCTTTTTTCTTATGTTTAGGAATAAATATTTGATCTAGCCTCTGCTTAGATGTGTTTTTATGTTTTAATTAGTTTTTGTGCCAAGTTTAACCTATAGGATCTTCTTGGATGATAGTTATTTGATCTTGCTGAAAATTCCAGAAACTTTCTGCTCATAAAAATAATTGTTAAAAATCACCAGAACGTGATAAAATATTGATTCCAATTGCTGCTGATCAATAAACAAATTGTCTAGGTCTTCCTATTTTGGCGGAATGTTTGGAGTTCCAGAAGGTTGCGTTAGTTACAGATTACCACAGACTGTTCTGTTTTTGGCAGATTCTGTTTGTCGTGTGTTGTTTGCTTATTTTGATGAATCTATGGCTAGTAAAATAGTTTATAAACCATAAAGAAGTTGGAATACAGTAGGTTTAACACCAATATAAATAAAGAATGAGTTCATTACAGTACCTTGAAGTGGTGTTTTCTTTTCTTTCGCTAACGGAGCTCACGAGATTTTCTGTTAAGTTTTGTGTTGTGAAGTTTTCAAGTTTTGGGTAAAAGATTTGATGGATTATGGAACAAGGAGTGGCAAGAGCCTAAGCTTGGGGATGCCCATGGCACCCCAAGATAATCTAAGGACACCAAAAAGCCAAAGCTTGGGATGCCCCGGAAGGCACCCCCTCTTTCGTCTACTTCCATCGGTAACTTTACTTGGAGCTATATTTTTATTCACCACATGATATGTGCTTTGCTTGGAGCGTCTTGTATGATTTGAGTCTTTACTTTTCAGTTTACCACAATCATCTTTGCTATACACACCTTTTGAGAGAAACACACATGATTCGGAATTTGTTAGAATACTCTATGCGCTTCACTTAAATCTTTTGAGCTATATAGTTTTTGCTCTAGTGCTTCATTTATATCTTTTAGAGCACGACGGTGGTTTTGTTTTGTAGAAACTATTATTCTCTCATGCTTCACTTACATTATTTTGAGAGTCTTAAACAGCATGGTAATTTGCTTAAATTGAGAAATTAATCCTAATATGTTAGGTATTCAAGACTAGTAAAAAAACTCTCTTATGAGTGTGTTGAATGCTAAGAGAAGTTTGATGCTTCATGATTGTTTTGAGATATGGAGGTAGTGATATTAAAGTTGTGCTAGTTGAGTAGTTGTGAATTTGAGAAATACTTGTGTTGAAGGTTGTAAGTCCCGTAGCATGCACGTATGGTAAACGTTATGTAACAAATTTGAAACATGAGGTGTTCTTTGATTGTCCTCCTTATGAGTGGCAGTCGGGGATGAGCGATGGTCTTTTCCTACCAATCTATCCCCCCTAGGAGCATGCGCGTAGTGCTTGGTTTTTGATGACTTGTAGATTTTTGCAATAAGTATGTGAGTTCTTTATGACTAATGTTGAGTCCATGGATTATACGCACTCTTACCCTTCCATCATTGCTAGCCTCTTCGGTACCGTGCATTGCCCTTTCTCACATTGAGAGTTGGTGCAAACTTCGTCGGTGCATCCAAACCCCGTGATATGATACGCTCTTTCACACATAAACCTCCTTATATCTTCCTCAAAACAACCACCATACCTACCTATTATGGCATTTCCATAGCCATTCCGAGATATATTGCCATGCAACTTTCCACCGTTCCGTTTATTATGACACGTTCATCATTGTCATATTGCTTTGCATGATCATGTAGTTGACATCGTATTTGTGGCAAAGCCACTGTTCATAATTTTTTCATACATGTCACTCTTGATTCATTGCTATCCCGGTATACCGCCGGAGGCAATCATATAGAGTCATACTTTGTTCTAGTATCGAGTTGTAATCATTGAGTTGTAAATAAATATAAGTGTGATGATCATCATTCATAGAGCATTGTCCCAATAAAAAAAGGGAAAGGCCAAAAAAAAAGAGAAGGCCCAAATATATATATATAAATAAAAAGGGACAATGCTACTATCCTTTTTCCACAGTTGTGCTTCAAAGTAGCACAATGTTCTTCATGATAGAGAGTCTCTTGTTTTGCCACTTTCATATACTAGTGGGAATTTTTCATTATAGAACTTGGCTTGTATATTCCAACAATGGGCTTCCTCAAATGCCCTAGGTCTTCGTGAGCAAGCAAGTTGGATGCACACCCACTTAGTTTCTTTTATTGAGCTTTCATGCATTTATAGCTCTAGTGCATCCGTTGCATGGCAATCCCTACTCCTTGCATTAACATCAATCGATGGGCATCTCCATAGCTCATTGATTAGCCGCGTTAACGTGAGACTTTCTCCTTTTTTGTCTTCTCCACATAACCCCCATCATTATATTCTATTCCACCCATAGTGCTATATCCATGGCTCACGCTCATGTATTGCGTGAAGGTTGAAAAAGTTTGAGATTACTAAAGTATGAAACAATTGCTTGGCTTGTCATCGGGGTTGTGCATGATGAGAGCATTCTTGTGTGACGAAAATGGAGCATGACTAAACTATATGATTTTGTAGGGATAAACTTTCTTTGGCCATGTTATTTTGAGAGGACATAATTGCTTAGTCAGTATGCTTGAAGTATTATTACTTTTATGTCAATATTAAACCTTTATCTTGAATCTTTCGGATCTGAATATTCATACCACAATTAGGAGAATTACAGTGAAATTATGCCAAGTAGCATTCCACATCAAAAATTCTGTTTTTATCATTTACCTACTCGAGGACGAGCAGGAATTAAGCTTGGGGATGCTTGATACGTCTCCAACGTATCTATAATTTTTTATTGTTCCATGCTACATTATATTCTATTTTGGACATTAATGGGCTTTATTATACACTTTTATATTATTTTTGGGACTAACCTATTAACCAGAGGCCCAGCCCAGAATTGCTGTTTTGTTGCCTATTTCAGAGTTTCGGAGAAAAAGAATATCAAACGGAGTCCAAACGGAATGAAACCTTCGGGAACGTGATTTTCGGAACGAACGTGATCCAGAGGACTTGGACCCAACGTCAAGACATCAACCAGGACGGCACGAGGTAGGGGGGCGCGCCTACCCCCTGGGCGCGCCCTCCACCCTCGTGGCCCCCACGTTGCTCCACTGACGTACTTTTTCCTCCTATATATACCTACGTACCCCCAAACTACCAGATACGGAGCCAAAAACCTAATTCCACCGCCGCAACCTTCTGTACCCGTGAGATCCCATCTTGGGGCCTTTACCGGAGCTCCGCCGGAGGGGGCATCGATCACGGAGGGCTTCTACATCAACACCATAGCCTCTCCGATGATGTGTGAGTAGTTTACCTTAGACCTTCGGGTCCATAGTTATTAGCTAGATGGCTTCTTCTCTCTTTTTGGATCTCAATACAATGTTCTCCCCCTCTCTCGTGGAGATCTATTTGATGTAATCTTCTTTTGCGGTGTGTTTGTTGAGAACGATGAATTGTGGGTTTATGATCAAGTTTATCTATGAACAATATTTGAATCTTCTCTGAATTCTTTTATGTATGATTGGTTATCTTTGCAAGTCTCTTCGAATTATTAGTTTGGTTTGGCCTACTAGATTGATCTTTCTTGCAATGGGAGAAGTGCTTAGCTTTGGGTTCAATCTTGCGGTGTCCTTTTCCAGTGACAGTAGGTGCAGCAAGGCACGTATTGTATTGTTGCCATCGAGGATAACAAGATGGGGTTTATACCATATTGCATGAGTTTATCCCTCTACATCATGTCATCTTACTTAAAGCGTTACTCTGTTCTTATGAACTTAATACTCTAGATGCATGCTGGATAGCGGTCGATGTGTGGAGTAATAGTAGTAGATGCAGGCAGGAGTCAGTCTACTTGTCTCGGACGTGATGCCTATATACATGATCATACCTAGATATTCTCATAACTATGCTCAATTCTGTCAATTGCTCAACAGTAATTTGTTCACGCACCATAATATTTATGCTCTTGAGAGAAGCCACTAGTGAAACCTATGGCCCCCGGGTCTATTTTCCATCATATTAATCTTCCAACACTTAGCTATTTTCATTGCCTTTTATTTTACTTTGCATCTTTATCATAAAAATACCAAAAATATTATCTTATCATATCTATCAGATCTCACTCTCGTAAGTGACCGTGAAGGGATTGACAACCCCTTTATTGCGTTGGTTGCGAGGATTTATTTGTTTGTGTAGGTGCGAGGGACTCGTGCGTGGCCTCCTACTGGATTGATACCTTGGTTCTCAAAAGCTGAGGGAAATACTTACACTACTTTGCTGCATCACCCTTTCCTCTTCAAGGGAAAACCAATGCAGTGCTCAAGAGGTAGCACCTTGCTGCCCCTGCTGTCACTGGGAAAGGACACCGCACGATTGGACCCAAAGCTAAGCACTTATCCTATTGCAAGAAAGATCAATCTAGTAGGCCAAACCAAACTGATAATTCGAAGAGACTTGCAAAGATAACCAATCATACATAAAAGAATTTAGAGGAGATTCAAATATTGTTCATAGATAATCTTGATCATAAACCCACAATTCATCGGATCTCGACAAACACACCGCAAAAGAAGATTACATGGAATAGATCTCCAAGAGAATCGAGGAGAACTTTGTATTGAGATCCAAAAAGAGAGAAGAAGCCATCTAGCTAATAACTATGGACCCGAAGGTCTGAGGTAAACAACTCACACATCATCGAAGAGGCAATGGTGTTGATGTAGAAGCCCTCCGTGATCAATGCCCCCTCCGGCGGAGCGCCAGAAAAGGCCCCAAGATGGGATCTCACGGGTACAGAAGGTTGTGGTGGTGGAAATAGAATTTTGGCTCCGTATATGATGTTTCCAGGGTATATGGGTATATATAGGAGGAAGAAGTACGTCGGTGGAGCAACGAGGGGCCCACTAGGGTGGAGGGCGCGCCTGGGGGAGGTGGGCGCGCCCCTGCCTCGTGCCCTCCTTGTTGATTGCTTTACGTAGACTCCAAGTCCTCTGGATCACATTTGTTCCGAAAATCACGTTCCCGAAGGTTTCATTCCGTTTGGACTCTGTTTGATATCCTTTTCCTTCAAAACACTGAAATAGGCAAAAAAAACAACAATTTGGGCTGGGCCTCCGGTTAATAGGTTAGTCCCAAAAATAATATAAAAGTGTATAATAAAGCCCAACAAACATCCAAAACAGAATATATAATAGCATGGAACAATAAAAAATTATAGATACGTTGGAGACGTATCAAGCATCCCCAAGCTTAATCCCTGCTCGTCCTCGAGTAGGTAAATTATAAAAACAGAATTTTTGATGTGGAATGCTACCTAGCATATTCCTTAATGTAATTCTCTTATTTGTGGTATGAATATTCAGATCCGAAAGATTCAAGATAAAAGTTTAGTACTGACATAAAAATAATACTTCAAGTATACTAACTAAGCAATCATGTCTTCTCAAAATAACATGGCCAAAGAAGGTTATCCCTACAAAATCTTATAGTCTGGCTATGCTCTATCTTCATCACACAAAGTATTTAATCATGCACAATCCCGATGACAAGCCAAGCAATTGTTTCATACTTTTGATGTTCTCAAACTTTTTCAATTTTGACGCAATACATGAGCGTGAGCCATGGACATAGCACTATATGTGGAATAGAATGGTGGTTGTGGGGAAGAAAAAAAAGGAAAGATAGTCTCACATCAACTAGGCGTATCAACGGGCTATGGAGATGCCCATCAATAGATATCATGTGAGTGAGTAGGGATTGCCATGCAACGGATGCACTTGAGCTATAAGTGTATGAAAGCTCAACAAAAGAAACTAAGTGGGTGTGCATCCAACTCGCTTGCTCACAAAGACCTAGGGCATTTTGAGGAAGCCCATCATTGGAATATACAAGCCAAGTTCTATAATGAAAAATTCCCACTAGTATATGAAAGTGAACATAGGAGACTCTCTATCATGAAGATCATGGTGCTATTTTGAAGCACAAGTGTGGTAAGAGGATAGTAGCATTGTCCCTTCTCTCTTTTTCTCTTTTTTTTTTAATTTGGGCCTTTTCTCTCTCTTTTTTTATGGCCTCTTCCCCTTTTTTTATTTCTTATTTTTCGTCCGGAGTCTCATCCCGACTTATGGGGGAATCATAGTCTCCATCATCCTTTCCTCACTTGGGACAATGCTCTAATAATGATGATCATCACACTTTTTTTACTTACAACTCAGGAATTACAACTCAATACTTAGAACAAAATATGACTCTATGTGAATGCCTCCGGCGGTGTACCGGGATATGCAATGAATCAAGAGTGACATGTATGTAGATAATGAATGGTGGCTTTGCCACAAATACGATGTCAACTACATGATCATGCAAAGCAATATGACATTGATGGAGCGTGTCATAATAAACGGAACGGTGGTAAGTTGCATGGCAATATATCTTGGAATGGCTATGGAAATGCCATCATAGGTAGGTATGGTGGCTGTTTTGAGGAAGTTATATGGTGGGTGTATGATACCGGTGAAAAGTGCGCGGTATTAGAGAGGCTAGCAATGGTGAGAGGACGAGAGTGCGTATAATCCATGGACTCAACATTAGTCATAAAGAACTCATATACTTGTTGCAAAAATCTACAAGTTACCAAAGCAAAGTATTACTCGCATGCTCCTAGGGGGATAGATTGGTAGGAGAAGACCATCGCTCGTCCCCGACCGCCACTCATAAGGAAGACAATCAATAAATAAATCATGCTCCGACTTCATCACATAACGGTTCACCATACGTGCATGCTACGGGAATCACAAACTTTAACATAAGTATTTCTCAAATTCACAACTACTCAACTAGCATGACTCTAATATCACCATCTTTATATCTCAAAACAATTATCAAGCATCAAACTTCTCTTACTATTCAACGCACTTATAAGAAAGTTTTTACTAATATTGGATGCCTATCATATTAGGACTACCTTCTCAATTTAAGCAAATTACCATGCTGTTTTGTAGGACTCTCAAAATAATATAAGTGAAGCATGAGAGAACAATAGTTTCTATAAAACAAATCCACCACCGTGCTCTAAAAGATATAAGTGAAGCACTAGAGCAAAAACTATATAGCTCAAAATATACAAGTGAAGCACATAGAGTATTCTAATAAATTCCGAATCATGTGTGTCTCTCTCAAAAGGTGTGTACAGCAAGGATGATTGTGGTAAATTAAAAAGCAAAGACTCAAATCATACAAGACGCCCCAAGCAAAACACATATCATGTGGTGAATAAAAATATAGCTCCAAGTAAAGTTACCGACGGACGAAGACGAAAGAGGGGATGCCTTTCGAGGCATCCCCAAGCTTTGGCTTTTTGGTGTCCTTCGATTATCTTGGGGTGCCATGGGCATCCCCAAGCTTATACTCTTGCCACTCCTTGTTCCATAATCCATCAAATCTTTACCCAAAACTTGAAAACTTCACAACAGAAAACTCAACAGAAAATCTCATGAGCTCCGTTAGTGAAAGAAAACAAAACACCACTTCAAGGTACTGTATTGAACTCATTCTTTATTTATATTGGTGTTAAATTACTGTATTCCAACTTCTCTATGGTTTTTATAAACTATTTTACTAGCCATAGATTCATCAAAATAAGCAAACAACACACGAAAAACAGAATCTGTCAAAAACAGAACAGTCTGTAGTAATCTATAACTAACGCAAACTTCTGGAACTCAGAAAAATCTACCAAAATAGGACGACCTAGATAATTTGTTTATTGATCTTCTTCAATTTTAATCAATATTTTATCACGTTCTGGTGATTTTTAACAATGTTTTCATGAACAGAAAGTTTCTGGAATTTTCAGCAAGATCAAATAACTATCATCTAAGAAGTTCCTATAGGTTTCACTTGGCACAAACACTAATTAAAACATAAAAACAAATCTAACCAGAGGTTAGATCAAAGATTTATTCCTAAACAGAAGCAAAAATCAAAAAACTAAAGTAAAATTGGGTTGCCTCCCAACAAGCGCTATCGTTTAGCGCCCCTAGCTAGGCATAAAAGCAAGGATAGATCTAGGTATTGCCATCTTTGGTGGGCAATCCATAAGTGGCTCTCATAATAGATTCATAAGGTAATTTTATCTTGTTTCTAGGGCAGTGTTCCATGCCTTTCCTTAACGTAAATTGGAATCTAATATTCCCTTCCTTCATATCAATAATTGCACCAATCGTTCTAAGGAAAGGTCTACCAAGAATAATAGGACATGAAGGATTGCAATCTATACCAAGAACAATAAAATCTACGGGCACATAGTTCCTATTTGCAACAATAAGAACATCATTAATTCTTCCCATAGGTTTCTTAATATTGGAATCCGCAAGGTGTAAGTTTAAAGAGCAATCATCAAATTCGCGGAAACCTAACAAATCAAACAAAGTTTTTGGAATCGTGGAACCACTAGCACCCAAATCACACAAAGCATAGCATTCATGATCTTTAATTTTAAATTTAGTAGTAGGTTCCTACTCATCATAAAGTTTTCTAGGGATAGAACCTTCCAACTCAAGTTTTTCTTCATAAGATTGCATTAAAGCATATGTTTAGTAAAAGCTTTATTTTGACTATAAGCATGAGGAGAATTTAGCACGGATTGCAACAAGGAAATACAATCTATCAAAGAGCAATTATCATAATTAAATTCCTTGAAATCCAAAATAGTGGGTTCATTGATATCTAAAGTTTTGACCTCTTCAATCCCACTTTTACCAATTTTTGCATCAAGATCTAAAAACTCCGAATTTTTGGGACGCCTTCTAGGTAAAGGTGACTCATCTCCGGTCCCATCATTATCAAGATTCATATTGCAAAGCAAAGATTTAATAGGAGACACATCAATAACTTTTAGATCTTCATCTTTATTCTCATAGAAACTAGAAGAACACGCTTTCACAAAGCAATCTTTCTTAGCACGCATCCTAGCGGTTCTTTATTTGCACTCATCAATGGAAATTCTCATGGCTTTGAGATACTCATTGATATCATGCTTAGGTGGAATAGATCTAAGTTTCAAAGAATCAACATCAAGAGAAATTCTATCAACGTTCCTAGCCAATTCATCAACCTGAAGCAATTTTTCTTCAAGCGAAGCGTTGAAATTCTTTTGCGAATTCATAAACTCCTTAACACTAGTCTCAAATTCAGAGGGCATATTATTAAAATTTCCATAAGAATTGTTGTAGGAATTACCATAGTTATTAGAGGAATTACTAGGGAACGGCCTAGGATTAAAGTTTCCTCTATACGTTGTTACCAAAACTATTCCTACCAACAAAATTCACATCCATAGATTCATTATTATTCTCAATCAAAGTAGACAAAGGCATATCATTAGGATCAGAAGAAACACTTTTAGTAGCAAATAGTTTCATAAGTTCATCCATCTTTCCACTCAAAACATTAATGTCTTCTATCGCATGCACTTTTTTATTAGTAGATCTTTCGGTGTGCCATTGAGAATAATTAACCATAATATTATCTAGGAGTTTAGTAGCTTCTCCTAAAGTGATTTCCATAAAAGTTCCTCCCGCGGCCGAATCTAAAAGATTTCTAGAAGCAAAATTCAATCTGGCATAAATTTTTTGTATAATCATCCAAAGATTCAAACCATGTGTAGGGCAATTACGTATCATTAATTTCATCCTCTCCCAAGCTTGTGCAACATGTTCATGATCAAGTTGCTTAAAATTCATGATATCGTTTCTAAGAAAGATGATTTTAGCAGGAGGAAAATACTTAGAGATAAAAGCATTTTGCACTTATTCCATGAATCAATACTATTTTTAGGCAAAGACGAAACCAAGCTTTAGCACAATCTCTAAGCGAAAAAGGAAATAGCTTCAATTTAGCAATATCATTGTCAACATCTTTCTTCTTTTGCATATCACACAAATCAACGAAGCTATTTAGATGGGTAGCGGCATCTTCACTAGGAAGGCCGGCGAATTGATCTTTCATGACAAGATTCAACAAAGCAACATTAATTTCACAAGATTCAGCATCGGTAAGAGGAGCAATCGGAGTGCTAAGAAAATCATTGTTGTTGGTATTGGTAAAGTCACACAATTTAGTATTATCTTGAGCCATCGTGACAAGCAAGCAATCCAACACACAGGCAAACAAGAAGCAAGCGAAAAAGAGGCAAACAGAAAAGAGAGGGCGAATAAAACGTCAAGGGTGAAGTGGGGGAGAGGGAAACGAGAGGCAAATGGCAAATAATGTAATGCGAGGAATAAGAGTTTGTGATGGGTACTTGGTATGTCTTGACTTGTGCGTAGCCTCCCCGGCAACGGCGCCAGAAATCCTTCTTGCTACCTCTTGAGCACTGCGTTGGTTTTCCCTTGAAGAGGAAAGGGTGATGCAGTAAAGTAGCGTAAGTATTTCCGTCAGTTTTTGAGGACCAAGGTATCAATCCAGTAGGAGACCACGCTCGAGTCCCACGCACCTACACAAAAAAATAAGAACCTCGCAACCAACGCGATAAAGGGTTGTCAATCCCTTCGCGGTCACTTATAAGAGTGAGATCTGATAGATATGATAAGATAATATTTTTGGTATTTTTATGATAAAGAGTAAAAGTAAAGAAAGCAAAATAAACAGCGCCAGAAATAGCTTGTTGACAGGAGATTAATATGATGGAAAATAGACCCGGGGGCCATAGGTTTCACTAGTGGCTTCTCTCAAGATAGCATAAGTATTACGGTGGGTAAACGAATTACTGTCGAGCAATTGATAGAATTGAGCATAGTTATGAGAATATCTAGGTATGATCATGTATATAGGCATCATGTCCGTGACAAGTAGACCGAAACGATTCTGCATCTATTACTATTACTCCACACATCGACCGCTATCCAGCATGCATCTAGAGTATTAAGTTCATAAGAACAGAGTAATGCTTTAAGCAAGATGACATGATGTAGAGGGATAAACTCATGCAATATAATATAAACCACATCTTTTTATCCTTGATGGCAACAATACAATACGTGCCTTGCTGCCCCTGATGTCACTGGGAAAGGACACCGCAAGATTGAACCCAAAGCTAAGCACTTCTCCTATTGCAAGAAAGATCAATCTAGTAGGCCAAACCAAACTGATAATTCGAAGAGACTTGCAAAGATAACCAATCATACATAAAAGAATTCAAAGGAGATTCAAATATTGTTCATAGATAAACTTGATCGTAAACCCACAATTCATCGGATCTCGACAAACACACCGCAAAAGAAGATTACATCGAATAGATCTCCAAGAGAATCGATGAGAACTTTGTATTGAGATCCAAAGAGAGAGAAGAAGACATCTAGCTAATAACTATGGACCCGAAGGTCTGAGGTAAACTACTCACACATCATCGGAGAGGCTATGGTGTTGATGTAGAAGCCCTCCGTGATCAATGCCCCCTCCGGCGGAGCGCCGGAAAAGGCCCCAAGATGGGATCTCACGGGTACAGAAGGTTGCGGCGGTGGAAATAGGTTTTTGGCTCCGTATATGATGTTTCCAGGGTATATGGGTATATATAGGAGTAAGAAGTACGTCGGTGGAACAACGAGGGGCCCATGAGGGTGGAGGGCACGCCTGGGGGAGGTGGGCGCGCCCCCTGCCTCGTGCCCTCCTCGTTGATTGCTTTACGTAGACTCCAAGTCCTCTGGATCACGTTTGTTCTGAAAATCACGTTCCCGAAGGTTTCATTCCGTTTGGACTCCATTTGATATCCTTTTCCCTCAAAACACTGAAATAGGAAAAAAACAACAATTTGGGCTGGGCCTCCGGTTAATAGGTTAGTCCCAAAATAATATAAAAGTGTATAATAAAGCCCAATAAACATCCAAAACAGAATATATAATAGCATGGAACAATAAAAATTATAGATACGTTGGAGACGTATCACGGCCCCGCGCCGCGTTCACCGGCCCAACGCCGTACTCGCCCATCCCGTCGCGCGCTCGCCGGCCCCACGCCATGATGGCCGCCGTGCGACGATCTCGCCGACCTCGCGCCTTGCTGGCTGCCCTGCGACAAGCTCGCCGGCCCTCTCTCACATCTCCAGCGGCACACGCTGCCTCATCGCATGCGCCTGTTTCACCTGCATCGTCTGCATGGAGAGAAGGCTACTCGGTTGAACATGCAGTCACCAGCGCCATCCGCCTCATCGCCGTTTCCGGCTTCGTCTGTGAGGCCGTCGTCAAACCTCCGCGCATGGCCACCAGCGCCGTCCGGCTTGTCGTAGTCTCTAGCCTCATCTGCAACGTCGACGACGAACCTGGCGGAGCAAGTCCCCAGCCACTCGACAGAGGATTAAGGACCTTATCCTCTCCGATCATTTTACAATTCAGTTCTCAAATTACTGTACAATTGCTTAACAGTCCATTTTCTGTTCGAACCCAGGTTCACTCGGATGGGACTAAAGCACACTTGAATGACCGTCCACTTGAACGATTCGCATGCATGCTCGGACGAATTTACTCAGATGGTTAAGAAACCACTACGACAGTCGGACAAAGACGTTTTGGTCTAGCATACACTCGGACGCCCCGCACGTCACCACTCCGTGGGACGCCTCTACTTCACTCGGACGCCCCGCGCATCGTCACTCCACGGCACGCATCTAGATCACCCTGACGCCCCGCGTGTCGCCACTCTGCGGGACGCGTCTACGTCACTCGGACGCCCCGCTCGTCGCTACTCCGCGGGACGCGTCTACATCACTCGGACGCCCCGCGCATCGCCACTCTACGGGACGCGTCTACGTCACTTGGACGCCCCGCTCGTCGCCACTCCGCGGGACGCTTCTGCATCACTCGGACGCCCCGCGCGTCGCCACTCCACGGGACGCATTTCCATCACTCGGACGCCCCGCGCATCATCACTTCGTGCCACGCCTCTAATTCACTTGGACGCCTCGCGCATCGTTACTCCGCGGCACGCATCTACATCACCCTAACGCCCCGGTCGTCGCCACTCCGCGGGATGCGTCTACATCACTCGGACGCGCCGCGCGTCGCCACTCCGCGAGAAGCGTCTACATCACTCGGACGCCCCGCGCATCGTCACTCTGCGCCATAGGTTGGTCACCTCATAACCACTCGGCCGCCCCGTGCGTCGCCGCTCGGTTGGTCACCTCATAACCACTCGGCCGCCCCGCGCGTCGCCATAGGTTGGTCACCTCATAACCACTCGGCCGCCTCGCGCGTCGCCGCTCGGTTGGTCACCTCATAACCACTCGACCGCCCCGCGCGTCGCCATAGGTTGGTCACCTCATAACCACTCGGCCGCCCCGCACGTCACCATAGGTTGGTCACCTCATAACCACTCGGCCGCCCCGCGCGTCGCCATCTGTTGGTCTCCTCATCACCACTCGGCCACCCCGCGCGTCTGTTGGGGATCGTTGCAGAAATTAAAAAATTTCTACGCATCACCAAGATCAATCTATGGAGAGACTAGCAACGAGAGAGAGGGAGTGCATCTTCATACCCTTGAAGATCGCGATGCGGAAGCGTTACAAGAACGCGAATGAAGGAGTCGTACTCGCAGCGATTTAGATCGTGGTTGATTCCGATCTAAGCGCCGAACAACGGCGCTTCCGCGTTCAACACACGTACAGCCCGGGGACGTATCCTCCTTCTTGATCCAGCAAGGGGAGAGGAGAAGTTGAGGGAGAGCTTCCGCAGCACGACGGTGTGTTGGTGGAGCTTGCAGTTCTCCGGCAGGCCTTCGCCAAGCACTACTACTACTACGGAGGTGTTGGGGAGGGAGAGGGTTGCGCCAGGGGAAGGGGTGCGGCTCCCATGCGCCTCCCCACTATATATACGGGTGGAGGGGGCTGGTTTCTTGCCCTCCAAGTCCATTGGGGCGTTGGCAAAGGTGGGGGAAAGAAATCCCATCATTTCCCTTCCCCACCAATTGTTATCCCCCCCTTTTAGGGATCTTGATCTTATCCCTTGGGATATGATCTTATTCCTTCTAAGGGGGGATCTTGGTGCGCCTTGACCAGTGGTGTGGGGCCTTGCCCCCACTACCCACGTTCATGTGGGTCCCCTCATGCAGGTGGGCCCCACTCCGGAACCTTCTAGAACCTTCCCGATACAATACCGAAAAATCCCGAACATTTTCCGGTGGCCAAAATAGGACTTCCCATATATAAATCTTTACCTCCGGACCATTCCGGAACTCGTCGTGACGTCCGGGATCTCACCCGGGACTCCGAACAACATTCGGTAACTGCACACTAATTCCCATAACAACTCTAGCGTCACCGAACCTTAAGTGTGTAGACCCTACGGGTTCCGGAATCATGCAGACATGACCGAGACAGCTCTCTGGCCAATAACCAACAGCGGGATCTGGATACCCATGTTGGCTCCCACATGTTCCACGATGATCTCATCGGATGAACCACGATGTTGGGGATTCAATCAATCCTGTATACAATTCCCTTTGTCAATCGGTACGTTACTTGCCCGAGATTTGATCGTCGGTATCCCAATACCTCGTTCAATATCGTTACCGGCAAGTCACTTTACTCGTTTCATAATGCATGATCCCGCGACTAACTACTTAGTCACATTGAGCTCATTATGATGATGCATTACCGAGTGGGCCCAGAGATACCTCTCCGTCATACGGAGTGACAAATCCCAGTCTCGATTCGTGCGAACCCAATAGACACTTTCGGAGATACCTGTAGTGCACCTTTATAGCCACCGAGTTACGTTGTGACGTTTGGTACACCCAAAGCATTACTACGGTATCCGGGAGTTGCACAATCTCATGGTCTAAGGAAATGATACTTGACATTAGAAAAGCTTCTAGCAAATGAACTACACGATCTTGTGCTATGCTTAGGATTGGGTCTTGTGCATCACATCATTCTCCTAATGATGTGATCCCATTATCAATGACATCTAATGTCCATGGTCAGGAAACCATAACCATCTATTGATCAACGAGCTAGTCAACTAGAGGCTCACTAGGGACATGTTGTGGTCTATGTATTCACACATGTATTACGGTTTCCAGTTAATACAATTATAGCATGAACAATAGACAATTATCATGAACAAGGAAATACAATAATAACCATTTTATTATTGCCTCTAGGGCATATTTCCAACAACGTCGCCACTCGGTTGGTCACCTCATAACCACTCGGCCGCCCCGTGCGTCCCATAGGTTGGTCAGCTCATAACCACTCGGCCGCCCCGCGTGTCGCCATCGGTTGGTCACCCCATCACCACTCGGCCGCCCCGCGCGTCGCCACTCGGTTGGTCACCTCATAACCACTCGGCCGCCCCGCGCGTCGCTGATACGTCTCCAACGTATCTATAATTTTTGATTGTTCCATGCTATTATATTACCCGTTTTGGATGTTTATGGGCTTTATTGAACACTTTTATATTATTTTTGGGACTAACCTATTAACCGGAGGCCCAGCCCAAATTGTTGTTTTCTTGCCTATTTCAGTGTTTCAAAGAAAAGGAATATCAAACAGAGTCCAAACGGAATGAAACCTTCGGGAGAGTTATTTTTGGAACGGAAGAAATCCAAGAGACTTGGAGTAGACGTCAGGGAAGCTTCGAGGAAGCCACGAGGCAGGGAGGCGCGCCCTACCCCCTGGGCGAGCCCCCACCCTCCTGGGCCCCTCGTGGCTCCCCTGACCGACTTCTTTCGCCTATATATGTCCATATACCCTAAAAACATAGAAAAACACAATAGATCGGGAGTTCCGTCGCCGCAAGCCTCTGTAGCCACCAAAAACCAATCGGGACCCTGTTCCGGCACCCTGTCGGAGGGGGGGATCCCTCACCGGTGGCCATCTTCATCATCCCGGCGCTCTCCATGACGAGGAGGGAGTAGTTCACCCTCGGGGCTGAGGGTATGTACCAGTAGCTATGTGTTTGATCTCTCTCTCTCTCTCTCTCTCTCTCTCTCGTGTTCTTGATTTGGCACGATCTTGATGTATCGTGAGCTTTGCTATTATAGTTGGTTCTTATGATGTTTCTCCCCCTCTACTCTCTTGTAATGGATTGAGTTTTCCCTTTGAAGTTATCTTATCGGATTGAGTCTTTAAGGATTTCAGAACACTTGATGTATGTCTTGCATGTGCTTATCTGTGGTGACAATGGGATATTCACGTGATTCACTTGATGTATGTTTTGGTGATCAACTTGCGGGTTCCGTGACCTCGTGAACTTATGCATAGGGGTTGGCACACGTTTTCGTCTTTCCTCTCCGGTAGAAACTTTGGGGCACTCTTTGAAGTTCTTTGTGTTGGTTGAATAGATGAATCTGAGATTGTGTGATGCATATCGTATAATCATACCCACGGATACTTGAGGTGACATTGGAGTATCTAGGTGACATTAGGGTTTTGGTTGATTTGTGTCTTAAGGTGTTATTCTAGTATGAACTCTATGATAGATCGAACGGAAAGAATAGCTTCGTGCTATTTTACTACGGGCTCTTGAATAGATCGATCAGAAAGAATAACCTTGAGGTGGTTTCGTACCCTACCATAATCTCTTCGTTTGTTCTCCACTATTAGTGACTTTGGAGTGACTCTTTGTTGCATGTTGAGGGATAGTTATATGATCCAATTATGTTATTATTGTTGAGAGAACTTACACTAGTGAAAGTATGAACCCTAGGCCTTGTTTGAACGCATTGCAATACCGTTTACGCTCACTTTTACCACTTGCTACCTTGCTGTTTTTATATTTTCAGATTACAAAAACCTATATCTACCATCCATATTACACTTGTATCACCATCTCTTCGCCGAACTAGTGCACCTATACAATTTACCATTGTATTGGGTGTGTTGGGGACACAAGAGACTCTTTGTTATTTGGTTGCAGGGTTGTTTGAGAGAGACCATCTTCATCCTACACCTCCCATGGATTGATAAACCTTAGGTCATCCACTTGAGGGAAATTTGCTACTGTCCTACAAACCTCTGCACTTGGAGGCCCAACAACGTCTACAAGAAGAAGGTTGCGTAGTAGACATCAAGCTCTTTTCTCGCGCCGTTCCAGGGAGGTGAGTGCTTGAAGGTATATCTTTAGATCTTGCAATCGATTCTTTTAGTTTCTTGTTTTATCACTAGTTTAGTTTATAAAAGAAAACTACTAAAAAATGGAATTGAGTTTGCCTCATACGCTTCATCTTTTTAATATCTTTCCTGAGAATGATGGAAAGGAAAATTGTGCTCAAGTGCTAGAAGAAGAAGTCTATAAAATGTTTGGCACTAAATCTTTGAATGATGAGCATGATTGCAATGTTGTTAGTATGAACTCTTTGAATATCCATGGTACTAATGATGATTGCACTAGTTATGATGAAAATGTCTCTTATAAGCATGTCAATTCTTGTGGAGTGCATAGAGTTTGCAAGTACACACAAAATAGGGAAGATAGATTTTGCAAGAGGCATAAGTATTTAGAAACCAAATGGTTGCAAGAAAGGCTAGATGTTTGTGCTGAAAATTTAAACTTTCTTTGCCGTCCTTAGAACTTTGCAATGAGCGTGATCATTTCAATACCCAATGCAAATTGTTTCATGATCGTATCGTGTCCCAAAATTGTGATGACTTGATTTCCCTTGCACATCATAATGAACTTAGTTTGCTTTTGGGTTATGAAGAAATGAAACGTATAACTAAGGATCATCCAGAATTTGTCCTTGATAAAGTTCTTGATTTTGATCTAGAAGAAAATTTTATGTATTGTGCGGTGAATTGCATTGAAAATCCTTATATTGCCAATTACATAAAGACAAGAAAGAAATAGAAGATGAAGAGAATACTAATGAAAGGAAGAGGCTTCCCAATATCCTCCTATTATTTCTTATGATGAATAAGGTAACGAGGAGGAGCCTTCTATTCAACCAATCTCATTAATAAGGAGCTCAAAAAAGAGGGTTAAACCCACACATGATGTGAAGAAGAAAAATAAAAGACGGAGAAGCAAAGGTAGAAAGGTATCCCTCCCAAATGATGTTGCTCCTATTACTCATTGTGATGATGATAATTGCTACACTATTGGTGCTATCCATACTATTAATGATGAGAGTGATTATGCTTATGATATGAAAAGGCCCAAGCTTTGGGATGCTATGTTTGATGAGAATGACATGTTTGAGAATATATTTGCTGCAATTAATGTTTGTCCCAAGCTTGGGGATGCTATGATTTATGAAGATGATATATTTAGCCTCCCAAGTTTTGATGAGCAAATTTATTATTATGATAGCATGCCTCATATTTATAATGATTATTGTGATGACACTTATGCTATAAAAAGTATTTATGATTGTATCAAAACTTGTCATGATTATGATTACCCTTTTTCTGAACATTACTCTTTTAATGTGGAAACAATTGATAGTATTCAAGTCTCTTACGATACTCCCACTATTCCGAATGAGAATAAATTTGCTTATGTGGAGAGTAGTAAAATTTCTATGCAAGTAGATCATGAAAAGAATGCTTTATGTGATGGTTATATTGTTGAATTCATTCATGATTCCACTGAAAATTATTATGAGGGAGGAACATATGCTTGTAGGAATTGCAATAATATCAAGTTTCCTCTCTATGTGCTTAAAGTTTTGAAGTTATGCTTGTTTTGCCTTCCTATGCTAGTTGATTATTGTTCCCATAAGTTGTTTGCTCACAAAATCCCTATGCATAGGAAGCGGGTTATACTTAAATGTTCTTGCCATGTGTTTAATGATGCTCTCTTTATGTTTCAATTCTTATCTTTTATGTGAGCATCATTGAAATCATCATGCCTAGCTAGGGGCGTTAAACGTTAGCGCTTGTTGGGAGGCAACCCAATTTTATTTTTGTTCTTTGCTTTTGCTTCTGTTTAGTAATAAATAATTCATATAGCCTCTGGTTAGATGTGGTTTTATGTTTTAATTAGTGTCTGTGCCAAGTAGAACCTTTGGGAAGACTTGGGTGAAGTCTTTATGATCTTGCTGTAAAAAACAGAAACTTTAGCGCTCACGAGATTAGCTGCCATTGTTTACTGGAGAGTGCTTTTAGGTTGATTATTTTTGCAGATGATTAATAGACAAATTCCTCAGGTACACCAATTTATTTCAGAATTTTTGGAGTTCCAGAAGTATACGTTTGATACAGATTACTACAGACTGTTCTGTTTTTGACAGATTCTGTTTTCTATGTGTTGTTTGCTTATTTTGATGAATCTATGAGTAGTATCGGAGAGTATGAACCATAGAGAAGTTGGAATACAGTAGATATTACACCAATATGAATTTATAATGAGTTCACAACAGTACCTAAGTGGTGATTTATTTTCTTATACTAACGGAGCTTACGAGTTTTCTGTTGAGTTTTGTGTTGTGAAGTTTTCAAGTTTTGGGAAAGATTCGATGGACTATGGAATAAGGAGTGGCAAGATCCTAAGCTTGGGGATGCCCAAGGCACCCCAAGGTAATATTCAAGGACAACCAAGAGCCTAAGCTTGGGGACGCCCCGGAAGGCATCCCCTCTTTCGTCTTCGTTCATCGGTAACTTTACCTGGAGCTATATTTTTATTCACCACATGATATGTGTTTTGCTTGGAGCGTCATTTTGTTTTGTTTTGCTTGCTGTTTGAATAAAATACCAAGATCTGAAATTCTTAAATGTTAAATAGTCTTCACATAGTTACATAATTATTCAACTACTCTTTGATCTTCACTTATATCTTTCGGAGTAGTTTGTCATTTGCTCTAGTGCTTCACTTACATCCTTTTAGAGCACGGCAGTGGTTTTATTTTGAAGAAATAGATGAACTCTCGTGCTTCACTTATATTATTTTGAGAGTCCTAAACAGCATGGTAATTTGCTTTGGTTATGAATTAGTCCTAATATGATGGGCATCCAAGATGGGTATAATAAAAACTTCCATATAAAGTGCATTGAATACTATGAGAAGTTTGATACTTGATGATTGTTTTGAGATATGAAGATGGTGTTTTAGAGTCATGCTAGTGGATTAGTTGTGAATTTGGGAAATACTTGTGTTAAAGTTTGTGATTCTCGTAGCATGCACGTATGGTGAACCGTTATGTGATGAAGTCGGAGCATGATTTATTTATTGATTGTCTTCCTTATGAGTGGCGGTCGGGGACGAGCGATGGTCTTTTCCTACCAATCTATCCCCCTAGGAGCATGCGCATAGTACTTTGTTACAATAACTAATAGATTTTTGCAATAAGTATGTGAGTTCTTTATGACTAATGTTGAGTCCATGGATTATACGCACTCTCACCCTTCCACCATTACTAGCCTCTCTTGTGCCGCGCAACTTTCGCTGGTATCATACACCCACCATATACCTTCCTCAAAACAGCCACCATACCTACCTATCATGGCATTTCCATAGCCATTCCGAGATATATTGCCATGCAACTTTCCACCGTTCCGTTTATTATGACATGCTCCATCATTGTCATATTGCTTTGCATGATCATGTAGTTGACATTGTATTTGTGGCAAAGCCACCGTTCATAATTCTTTCATACATGTCACTCATGAGTCATTGGACATCCCGGTACACCACCGGAGGCATTCATATAGAGTCATATTTTGTTCTAAGTATCGAGTTGTAATTCTTGAGTTGTAAGTAAATAAAAGTGTGATGATCATCTTTATTAGAGCATTGTCCCAGTGAGGAAAGGATGATGGAGACTATGATTCCCCCAAAAGTCGGGATGAGACTCCGGACTAAAAAAAAAAGAGGCCATAAAAAAGAAGAGAAAGGGCCCAAATAAAAAAAAAGAGAAAAAGAGAGAAGGGACAATGCTACTATCCTTTTACCACACTTGTGCTTCAAAGTAGCACCATAATCTTCATGATAGAGAGTCTCTTATGTTGTCACTTTCATATACTAGTGGGAATCTTTCATTATAGAACTTGGCTTGTATATTCCAATGATGGGCTTCCTCAAATTGCCCTAGGTCTTCGTGAGCAAGCAAGTTGGATGCACACCCACTTAGTTTCTTTTTGAGATTTCATACACTTATAGCTCTAGTGCATCCGTTGCATGGCAATCCCTACTCACTCACATTGGTATCTATTGATGGGAATCTCCATAGCCCGTTGATACGCCTAGTTGATGTGAGACTATCGTCTCCTTTTTGTCTTCTCCACAACCACCATTCTATTCCACCTATAGTGCTATGTCCATGGCTCACGCTCATGTATTGCGTGAAGATTGAAAAAGTTTGAGAACATCCAAAGTATGAAACAATTGCTTGGCTTGTCATCGGGGTTGTGCATGATTTAAATATTTTGTGTGATGAAGATAGAGCATAGCCAGACTATATGATTTTGTAGGGATAGCTTGCTTTGGCCATGTTATTTTGAGAAGACATGATTGCTTTGTTAGTATGCTTGAAGTATTATTGTTTTCATGTCAATATTAAACTTTTATATTGAATCTTATGGATGTGAATATTCTTGCCACAATAAAGAAAATTACATTGAGAATTATTGTTAGGTAGCATTCCACATCAAAAATTCTGCTTTTATCATTTACCTACTCGAGGACGAGCAGGAATTAAGCTTGGGGATGCTGATACGTCTCCAACGTATCTATAATTTTTGATTCCTCCATGCTATTATATTACCCGTTTTAGATGTTTATGGGCTTTACTAAACACTTTTATATTATTTTTGGGACTAACCTATTAACCGGAGGCCCAGCCCAAATTGGTGTTTTCTTGCCTATTTCAGTGTTCCGAATAAAAGGAATATCAAACGGAGTCCAAATGGAATGAAACCTTTGGGAGAGTTATTTTTGGAATGGAAGCAATCCAGGAGACTTGGAGTAGACGTTAGGGAAGCTTCGAGGAAGCCACGAGGCAGGGAGGCGTGCCCTACCCCCACTGGGCGCGTCCCCCACCCTCGTGGGCCCCTCGTGGCTCCCCTGACCGACTTCTTTCGCCTATATATGTCCATATACCCTAAAACATCGAAAAACACAATAGATCGGGAGTTCCGCCGCCGCAAGCCTCTGTAGCCACCAAAAACCAATCGGGACCCTTTTCCGGCACCCTGCCGGAGGGGGGGATCCCTCACCGGTGGCCATCTTCATCATCTCGGCGCTCTCCATGACGAGGAGGGAGTAGTTCACCCTCGGGGCTGAGGGTATGTACCAGTAGCTATGTGTTTGATCTCTCTCTCTCTCTCGTGTTCTTGATTTGGCACGATCTTGATGTATCGCGAGCTTTGCTATTATAGTTGGTTCTTATGATGTTTTCCCCCCTCTACTCTCTTGTAATGGATTGAGTTTTCCCTTTGAAATTATCTTATCGGATTGAGTCTTTAAGGATTTGAGAACACTTGATGTATGTCTTGCATGTGCTTATCTGTGGTGACAATGGGATATTCACGTGATTCAGTTGATGTATGTTTTGGTGATCAACTTGCGGGTTCCGTGACTTCGTGAACTTATGCATAGGGGTTGGCACACGTTTTCATCTTGCCTGTCCGGTAGAAACCTTGGGGCACTCTTTGAAGTTCTTTGTGTTGGTTGAATAGATGAATCTGAGATTATGTGATGCATATCGTATAATCATACGCACGAACACTTGAGGTGACATTGGAGTATCTAGGTGACATTAGGGTTTTGGTTGATTTGTGTCTGAAGGTGTTATTCTAGTACGAACTCTATGATAGATCGAACGGAAAGAATAGCTTCGTGCTATTTTACTATGGACTCTTGAATAGATCGATCAGAAAGAATAACTTTGAGGTGGTTTCGTACCCTAACATAATCTCTTCGTTTGTTCTCCGCTATTAGTGACTTCTGAGTGACTCTTTGTTGCATGTTGAGGGATAGTTATATGATCCAATTATGTTATTATTGTTGAGAGAACTTGCACTAGTGAAAGTATGAACCCTAGGCCTTGTTTCAACGCATTGCAATACCGTTTACGCTCACTTTTACCACTTGCTACCTTGCTGTTTTTATATTTTCAGATTGCAAAAACCTATATCTACCATCCATATTGCACTTGTATCACCATCTTTTCGCCGAACTAGTGCACCTATACAGTTTACCATTGTATTGGGTGTGTTGGGGACAGAAGAGACTCTTTGTTATTTGGTTACATGGTTGTTTGAGAGAGACCATCTTCATCCTACACCTCCCACGGATTGATAAACCTTAGGTCATCCACTTGAGGGAAATTTGCTACTGTCCTACAAACCTCTGCACTTGGAGGCCCAACAAAGTCTACAAGAAGAAGGTTGCGTAGTAGACATCAGTCGCCATAGGTTGGTCACCTCATAACCACTTGGCCGCCCCGCGCGTCGCCACTCGGTTGGACACCTCATAACCACTCGGCCGCCCCGCGCGTCGCCATAGGTTGGTCACCTCATAACCACTTGGCCGCCCCGCGCGTCGCCATCGGTTGGTCACCTCATCACCACTCGGCCGCCCCACGCATCGCCACTCGGTTGGTCACCTCATAACCACTCGGCCGCCCCGCGCGTCGCCATAGGTTGGTCACCTCTTAACCACTCGGCCGCCCCGCGCGTCGCGATCGGTTGGTCACCTCATCAGCACTCGGCCGCCCGGCGCGTCGCCACTCAGTTGGTCACCTCATAACCACTCGTCCGCCCCACGCGTCGCCATAGGTTGGTCACCTCATAACCACTCGGCCGCCCCGTGCGTCGCCACTCGGTTGGTCACCTCATAACCACTCGGCCGCCCCACGCGTCGCCATAGGTTGGTCACCTCATAACCACTCGGCCGCCCCGCGCGTCGCCATCGGTTGGTCACCTCATCACCACACGGCCGCCCCGCGCGTCGCCACTCGGTTGGTCACCTCATAACCACGCAGCCGCCCCGCGCGTCCCCATCGGTTGGTCACCTCATCACCACACGGCCGCCCCGCGCGTCGCCACTCGGTTGGTCACCTCATAACCACGCAGCCGCCCCGCGCGTCCCCATCGGTTGGTCACCTCATCACCACTCGGCAGCCCCACGCGTCGCCATCGGTTGGTCACCTCATAACCACTCGGCCGCCCCGCGCGTCGCCATTGGTTGGTCACCTCATCACCACTCGGCCGCCCCGCGCGTCGCCATCGGTTGGTCACCTCATCACCACTCGGCCGCCCCGCGCGTCGCCATCGGTTGGTCACCTCATCACCACTCGGCCGCCCCGCGCGTCGCCATCGGTTGGTCACCTCATAACCACTCGGCCGCCCGGCGCGTCGCCATAGGTTGGTCACCTCATAACCACTCGGCCGCCCCGCGCGTCGCCATAGGTTGGTCACCTCATAACCACTCGGCCGCCCCGCGCGTCGCCATAGGTTGGTCACCTCATAAGCACTCGGCTGCCCTGCGCGTCGCCATCGGTTGGTCACCTCATCACCACTCGGACGCCCCGCGCGTCGCCATCGGTTGGTCATCTCATGACTACTCGGCCGCCCCGCGCGTCGCCATCGGTTGGTCACCTCATCACCACTCGGCCGCCCCGCGCGTCGCCATCGGTTGGTCACCTCATAACCACTCGGCCGCCCCGCGCGTCGCCACTCGGTTGGTCACCTCATAACCACGCAGCCGCCCCGCGCGTCCCCATCGGTTGGTCACCTCATCACCACTCGGCAGCCCCACGCGTCGCCATCGGTTGGTCACCTCATCACCACTCGGCCGCCCCGCGCGTCGCCACTCGGTTGGTCACCTCATAACCACGCAGCCGCCCCGCGCGTCCCCATCGGTTGGTCACCTCATCACCACTCGGCAGCCCCACGCGTCGCCATCGGTTGGTCACCTCATAACCACTCGGCCGCCCCGCGCGTCGCCATTGGTTGGTCACCTCATCACCACTCGGCCGCCCCGCGCGTCGCCATCGGTTGGTCACCTCATCACCACTCGGCCGCCCCGCGCGTCGCCATCGGTTGGTCACCTCATCACCACTCGGCCGCCCCGCGCGTCGCCATCGGTTGGTCACCTCATCACCACTCGGCCGCCCCGCGCGTCGCCATCGGTTGGTCACCTCATCACCACTCGGCCGCCCCGCGCGTCGCCATAGGTTGGTCACCTCATAAGCACTCGGCTGCCCTGCGCGTCGCCATCGGTTGGTCACCTCATCACCACTCGGACGCCCCGCGCGTCGCCATCGGTTGGTCATCTCATGACTACTCGGCCGCCCCGCGCGTCGCCATCGGTTGGTCACCTCATCACCACTTGGCCGCCCCGCGCGTCGCCATCGGTTGGTCACCTCATAACCACTCGGCCGCCCCGCGCGTTGCCATCGGTTGGTCACCTTATCACCACTCGGCCGCCCCGCGCGTCGCCATGGGTTGGTCACCTCATAACCACTCGGCCGCCCCGCGCGTCGCCATCGGTTGGTCACCTCATCACCACTCGGCCGCCCGGCGCGTCGCTATCGGTTGGTCACCTCATAACCACTCGGCCGCCCCGCGCGTCGCCATCGGTTAGTCACCTCATCACCACTCGGCCGCCCGGCGCGTCGCTATCGGTTGGTCACCTCATAACCACTCGGCCGCCCCGCGCGTCGCCATCGGTTAGTCACCTCATCACCACTCGGCCGCCCCCGCGCGTCGCCATCGGTTGGTCACCTCATAACCACTCGGCCACCCCGCGCGTCGCCATCGGTTGGTCACCTCATGACCACTCAGCCGCGCCGCGTCGCCATTGGTTGGTCACCTCATGACCACTCGGCCGCCCCGCGCATCGCAATCGGTTGGTCACCTCATCGCCACTCGGCCGCCCCGCGCGTCGCCATCGGTTGGTCACCTCATAACCACTCGGCCGCCCCATGCGTCGCCATCGGTTGGTCACCTCATCACCACTCGGCCGCCCTGCGCGTCGCCACTCGGTTGGTCGCCTCATCACCGCTCGGCCACTCGCGCGCCTTCAAACAGCTAAGTCATTTTACATTCTGTTATTTCCTTCTTCCCGAGTATCCCGTAATTCACACATCATGTTCACTCGGAGGCCACGCCACCAAGTGTACCTCTGCACTCGGCTGCTTATTTTCACATACTTGCTTAGTACTGGTTATGTGACTCCCGAGTCCAACTTCCATTTTTTCGCATGCATCATGCATGAACACCATGTGTCGTTCTTCATTTCGAGTTTGCATCGGTCCTCCGGGGCTGCAACTCAGTCGAAACACTACACTTCCGTTTTATTTGAGCCAGTATTCCAATGAGTTCAGTCGGATCCGTCACTTTGACAAGTTCGAACGGATCCTTCGCTCTTTCAGACTCTTGCTGGTTAACCAGCAAGCCCCTTGCACTCCCAGCGGGTGTCTATGGGTGTTATTCACACAAATCATTTCAGCACACATCAAATTTCCTCGAGAAATTATTTCGTTGGCTTGTGCCATTTTTTACACAAGTTACGCGATCACTCGACGGCCCTATGTGCCAACTTTATCGCTGCTCGGACTCGATCACCATATCGGTCCCAGCGCACCACAACACCGACCTTGTCACTCTGTTGACTTCAAGCACATCCGGCCAACCCCTCTGTGGAATCCTCTTCATCGTATCAATGATATAGACCTCGTCAGGCATGAGACAGATAAGTTCCTTTTATAATTAAACTACACACTTCACTCTTTTGCGAGTTTGCCTCTTTCAAGCATCACTCGGAAGCTTCTCCTCATCTTTACCCGAGTCCGCCTCGATGAATTGCAAATCATCAATTCAAAACTATATTTCTCGTATTCTGACATGTCCGTTGTCGAAGCCTGTAGTACGCTCGGGGGCTACGCCGCACTCGAGGGCTGCATCTCATTTGGAATGACACTCTCCTGAGTGGTCGAGTACTTCATCACCAGCCAGATCCTTCACTTCAACAAGTGCATTCGATCCGCCACTTTGACAAGTTTTATAATCACCCAGACGCTCTGCACACCATCTTCATTACTACTCAGACCCAGTTGTCACGCCAGTCTTGTTGCATCGCAACCACACTACACCGACCTCGTCACTACATTAGCTTCGAAAGCATCTGGCTAACTCCTTCAAAGACCATTTCAGCCACTTGGCTGGACACGCAATCTTTCACTCGGCTGCCCCGCGCGTCGTCACTCGGCCACCCCGCGCATCACCATTTGGCTGGACACGTAATCCTTCACTCGGCCACCTCGCGCATCCTCACTCGACCGCCCCGCGCGGTGCCACTCCGTTGTGCACGTCATCACCACTCGGCCGTCCCGCACGTCGCCACTCGGTTGTGCACGTCTTCACCACTCGGCCACCCCGCGCGTCGCCACTCGGTTGGGCACGTCTTCACCACTCGGCCGCCCCGCGCGGCGCCACTCGATTGGTCACCTCATCGCCCCTCGGCCGCCTCGCACGTCACCATCAGTTGGACATGTCTTTGCCTCTACACCCCAACACGAGAATGACTAAGTTACCCATATGATCAAACCTCATATCACACTCTGTAGCAAGCTTACCTCTTTCGAGCATCACTTGGGGGCTACACACAGCCGTTGGCCATGCCGCCCTCAGGGGATACACCCATTCGATCAACCCATTGATCACATTAGGAATATTTTTCTGACCATACATGCTCGGTCCGCCGAAGATCTATGAGGGTAGCACCGTCCACTCGGTCGATCACCCAAATCATTACCTGGAGTCATCTTCAAGATCGCAAAAGGATGAAAACCACGCTCCTCTACAGATACACTCGGACTCGGAGATGGCATGTGCTGGTGTTCCCCCGGGATAATGAGTGGCCTCTCTCCGGAGAGTCAGCCAACACACTAGCCTCACCACTCGGGTTTCATGGCACGTCCACATCGGACCACTAGTCTATCTCCTCCGGAAGATATGCGAGTGCCGCCAAGTCTTTCCTTGCAACCAACATACCCTGATCAGTCGGGAAGCACGTCCACTCAGACAAATACCCCTTCCATGCAAAAGGGTGAAAACGAAGCTCCTCTACGGATACAATGCACTCTTACAAATACCCCTTTCATGCAAAAGCTAACGGTCAATGTAAGAAGTACTACTGGAATGATTACTCCCTGGAGTGTCTAGCTTTTTTCTACAGTCGGCAGTTTCAAGGCCGAATTCATTCATCGTGCCGAGTGCACAAAGGTCAGTCCGACTGACTCAGCTCTAGGCTAAGCTTATTTACCATGCCAAGCGCTTGAAGATCCACCCGATTGACTCAATTTCAGACTAAAAGATATTTACCGTACCGACTGCATGGAGGTTTACCAGGAGACTTAAACCCTCTGCCATACTCATCTAGTTTGACAGAGGCTCGGGGACTACACCCAGTGGGTGCACTCAGCGTGCCCCCACTGGGAGAGAACTCAGAAAGAAACATTTTGCTCGGTCAAGACCAGCTCCAGATCACTCAAGTACTACTCGACTTCCAAGTCAGAGAGGAACAAGTTCGATCAGAACCAACTAAGAAGATTTTTTAGTTCTCTCAGACCCCCGCCGACTGCCCGCAGTCGACGGCGGTCTCGGGGACTACACCGAGTGGGTGCACTCAGCGTGCCCCCACTGGAGTAATTTCCACTCAGTATGGCTTGACCAGACCGAGTGACGAACAACAAACAAACAAGTTCTAAAGCTCCCGTCGACTATATTTTTTTTTGCTATAATTGAGTTTAACGCTCCTCTGTGGACCTGTTTTGAGCCTTCTTCTAGGACTCAAAGCATGAAACTCATAAGTTTGGATCTAGAGCCGACTTGTATTGACGTTCCTCCGGGATAAGAATGGCATCTCTTCGAGAGAATAGTCCATGCGTCGATCTTGTTGCCCAGATTTAATGACACACCCATACTCCGATCATGAGTTAACCTCTTCCGAGAGATGAACGAATGTCACCAAGTTGCTCCTCATGGGCACTTACTCCAGATCAGTCGGGAAGCACAGTGCCAGAATCAATTGAGATTTTGTTCAAACCTTGGTTGTCTGAAAGCACGATGACAAGTCCCGAGTATTTCCGTAATCACTCGGACCAAATTGTGTCTTTCACAATCTCGTTCAGCAAAATCGCAATCGATTCGGGGGCTAATGTTGGGGATACACATAACAGGTAGGCCCACGAAGGGTCGAAATATCATAAAGCATGGGGTCCACACAACATGTGGGTCCAGATAAAGTTCATATAGACATACTATCCACTCGGATAAGCAGCATACTATCCACTGGATGACAGTTCACCACTCGACCGTACGACTCGCCCGGGTATACGAAGACCAGCAGGCAACAAAGCAGTCAAAGCATCATTCTCATAGTGAAGGCTTGGTAGTTAGCTAGCATTATGGCATTCATGCCCCACTTTGTAACATAGGAGGTGAGGGGGTGGCGCACTCTATATAAGCCACCCCCACCACTAGACGTGGGGCACTCTTTCTTCCACCTCTCTTTCTTCTTCCTCTCTAGTCTCTGGACTTAGATCAGCCATGGGGATCCGTTCTCCTCCTCTCACATACATTGTAATCTCCGGATACAGACTCAGATGAACAAAGCCTCTCCGGAGCACGAGACGTAGGATTTTTATCTCCACCGTGAGATGCCCGAACTCGCTAAAACCACGTGTCACATATTTGCATCTCGATAGATCATGCTCCTTTATCCTACCCCTCTCTTATTGTCGGAATCGTTCCCACGACAGCGCGCCCTGGTGGGTTGTGCCCACCCAGGGGCCCCTCTCCGGTAGGTCTTGGCTCCAGAAATTCTTATTTATCATATAAAAATTCCTCACAAAGTTTCGTTCCATTCCGAGAACTTTTATTTCTGCATAAAAACAACACCATGGTAGTTCTGCTGAAAACAACGCCAGTCCGGGGTTAGTTTCATCCAAATCATGCAAATTAGAGTCCAAAACAAGAGGAAAAGTGTGAGAAAAAGTAGATGTGTTGGAGACGTATCAACTCCCCCAAGCTTAAACCTTTGCTTGTCCTCAAGCAATTCAGTTGATAAACTGAAAGTGAGAAGGAAAAACTTTTACAAAATCTTTTGCTCTGGTTTGCATAAATAGGCTTAAATAGAACCCAGGTTTTCAGCCAACATTATAACTAACCATGTCAACAATAACTTTTAAAGATTATATTAACTCATATCAATGACATAATCAGCTAGCGAGCAATAATAAGATATCTCAAACATCAACACATTGTCAAAACCACCATGATATAATATGACAATAGTGGTATCTCGCTAGCCCTTTCTGAGACCGCAAAACATAAATGCAGAGCACCTTCAAAGTTCAAGCAGCGACTAAGCATTGTAATTCATGGTAGAAAAGATCCAGTCATGATGCACCCAACATTAGCTACACACAATGCATAAATCATGACAACTGTGCTCTCTCAGTTTTTAGCGCTTGTTTAAGAAGGTGATGACGCAACATAAAAATAAATAGATAGTCCCTTCGCAGAGGGAAGCAGTGATTTGAAGAGGTGCCAGAGCTCAATTTTTAAAACAGAGATAAATGATATTTTGAGACATGCACCCTTCTTATTCACTTCACGACCATCAGTTATCAACATCTTCCATGCTAAGCATGCTAGTGGCGGTTCCCAAGCGATAAAAGTAAAGGTTTTGACTCCATTGGGAGTTTTTGTTTCATTAATTCAGAGATGAACTCTTTTTCATGTTTGCAGTTTGGGACTGGGCATCCCTATTACCGCCCTTTTCTCGTGCGATGGCGAGTGAATAAACACTCGACCTGAGAATAACCCGCTTAGCTTGGAAGATACCGACCACCTCCTCTCTTTCCATGAATGATCCAGGCACACAAAAAGGATAATTTTTAGAAGTTTTTAGAGGTGGCACATGCAAATTTACTTAGGACGGCAGGGTAATACCGCATATAGGTAGGTATGGTGGACTCATCTGGAATAACTTTGGGTTCAAGGTTTTGATGTACAAGCAGAGTTCCCACTTAGTACAGGCGAAGGCTAGCAATTAGATTGAGAAGCGGCCAGCTAGAGAGCAACAACGGTCATAACCATGCATTATGCATAAGTAACATTGGACACTAGCATGAGTAGGATATGAACACCATGAACATAAATATCATAGAGGCTATGTTGGTTTTGATTCAACTACATGCATAAACATGTGCCAAGTCAAGCCACTCGAATAATCAGAGGACGATACCATATCATCCTACTACATCACAATCATTTTAACGCTATGTTGATATCCAAGATAAATCATTATCAACTCCTAGCTACTTATGCATGGCATGAGAAACTATAATCTCTAATTCTCATTGCAAACATGTTTAATCATAATGGGATGAATCATGGATACTAGGTTAAACATATTTACACAAACAGAACAAGTCGAGTTCATACCGGTTTCTCTCTGCCACGGCCAGTTCATCTAATATCGTCATTATTGCCTTTCACTTGCACGACCGAATGATATGAAAATAATAATAATAGTGCAAGACTGCCGTGGACAAAGCTGGAATCTGCAAAACATTTTATTCAACAGGAGAGGACAAGGTAAAATGTGCTCTTTATTAGTTCAACAATTATTCATAAGAGAGCCACTCAGCATTTTCATCGTGGTCTTCTCCTTGGTAAGACTCGAATAAAAAGGAAAATAAATTCAGAGAAACACACTGAAATATTTTTGGTTTTTTTGGTTTTCTTGAACAAGCAAATAAAAAGGGAAAAGCAAAAACGAGAAAAACTATTTACACGGGAAAGCTCCCAACAAGCAAAAGAAGAACAAGGAAACCTTTTTGGGTTTTCTTTTTAATATTACTACTAAGCATGCATAGAAAGTAAATTAACTACAACTAATTTGTTTTGTTTTTTGTAAAGTTTTTCAAACACACAAGAAGAAAGCAAGAAAATAAATTTAAGCATGGATGATACAATGAAAAAGTATGAACACCGACAAATAGCAATAAGTGTGAACATGAATATAATGTCGCTGAGAAACACGTACTCCCCCAAGCTTAGGCTTTTGGCCTAAGTTGGTAATCAATCAGTAGCCTGGAGGGTAGTAGGGATCCTGAGGAGCAGGCATCCACTCATCCCACTGCTGAGGCTCCTCCTCTGCCTCTGCAGCAGCCTGAGCGTTCCGGTAGGCGATGATGTCCGCAGGCATAATCCAGTATCCGCCCCTGGCAACAGAGTTAAACAAAGCAGGTGCAGGCAAAGGAATAATATCACGAGTTTTAACGCTAAAGACCAGGTTATAAGGAATAGGAATATTAGGATAATCCCGTGCAAGAAAATGATGATGCTCCACGTCTGCACGGTCTAGGTAGACCTTGGTCAGAGGGTAATCATGAGGGCGTATCTCAACATTGAATTGAGCCACCAAACGAGTAGAAAAAATCCCACCATGTATTTTACCCTGGGATTTATTAAGATGGAGGTGACGAGCCACAATAGCTCCCAGGCTATAAGTGTTGTCGCCCTCTAATGCACGACGTAAAACCGCAATGTCTGGTGAACTGAGCGCACCCACCTTCTCTCTAGCAAGCAAGCATTTCGAAATGAAAAGAGCAAAGTAACGAACAACAGGAAAATGCAAGCCAGCGGTAGTGATAGCTGACACCCCTCTCTCATCTCCCACTGTCAAAGTGTGATAGAAGTCCGCAAACCCAGCCGGCCTAGGCTCAGCCAAGCTCCCATAAGAGGGGATCATGCATATGTCACAAAATTCAGTAAGTGGTATCTGATGGTTTTCAGCATATAAATCAAAGCTCACTTCAGGAGGATTATTTCTAGGCAGGAAAGTAAAACTCTGAACAAAGATGTTTGTGAGGATTTGGTACTGGTCACACTCATCTGCGATGAAGTCGGTGAGGCCGGCATTAGCAATATATTGCGTGAACTCTTGAAATATTCCAGCCTCTTCCAGGAACGGGGTGTGCGGCCATTCACATGGCCGTACCTCCACCAACCTCCGAGGGTGGAGATCACTGTCAGAAGACTCCCCAATAATACCCTTGGAGTTCTTCTTAGAGCCAAACTTCCTGAAGATATTCATGTTCGCGTACAATTTTCTGAAAATAAAATTTTTGGGTGACAAAAATTTGTCAACAAAACTGTATAAAATTGATAGCAACTACTCACAGGGATACATAGAGGCCATAGCAAGCATTCAAACTACTTAGAACACTAAGAATTGAACATGCAAGCACATCTACAGCAGCACCAAGAGTAGCTAATTATTCAAAGTATAAACCACAAAAACAAAAACTAATTAGACAAATAGTGGAGTCACATACCAAGCAAAAATCCCCCGAAACAGTTTCGGAAACGGAGCTTCGAGCAAAGAGATCGAAATCCGCGGGTTTGAGAGCAAGAACACTGGAGAGAGAGCAATGGAGATTTTTTTTCTGAAGGTAAGTGATGATGTGGGATGAAGAGCTAAGTGAGGGGGCCCACGTGGGGACCACAACCCACCAGGGCGCGCCTGGGGGTCCTGGCGTGCCCAGTTGGGTTGTGCCCACCTGGTGCCCCTCCCTCTGATATTATTTGCACCAGAAATTCAGAAATATTCGAAAAAAATCGTATTAAATTTTCAGAGCATTCTGAGAACTTTTATTTTTGGGTCATTTTTTATTGCACGGGAAATTCAGAAAACAGACAAAACATGGCATTTTATTTTATTTAACTAATAAAAACAAAAAACTAAAAGTAGAGACAGAAGGTAGTGCTTACTAAATTCATCAAATTCATAACGCTAAAAAATGATTCATTAATAAGGTTGATCAGGTCTTACTAACAACCACTTTCGATTAGCATGAAATCGAAGAACTTTCGTAAATCACTAAGTTACCTCAATGGGGAAATGAATGTCCCCAACAATAAGCATTTCATATTTCTTTTTGACAGTAGGTAGAGGTATTTGAAAACTTCCAATAGTGATTGTCGGAGATTTTTCAATAACATTAATACCATTCACTTGGAATTGTTTCTTCGGAAAGTGCACCGTATGCTCATTACCATTGATATGAAAAGTGACCTTGCTTTTATTGCAATCAATAACAGCCCCTGCAGTATTCAAGAAGGGTCTACCAAGGATAATCGACATGTTGTCGTCCTCGGGCATCTCAAGTATAACAAAGTCAGTCAAAATAGTAACATTAGCAACAACAACGGGCACATCGTCGCAGATACCGATAGGTTGGCAGTTGACTTGTCAGCCATTTGCAAAGATATTTCAGTAGGTGTGAGTTTATTCAAGTCAAGTCTTTTATATAAAGAGAAAGGCATAGCACTAACACCAGCTCCTAAATCACCCAAAGCAGTTTTCACATAATTCTTTTTGATAGAGCAAGGTATAGTTGGTATTCCCGGATCTCCAAGTTTTTTAGGTACTCCATCTTTGTAACATCCCAAATTTTCAATTTGTAATGTCAAACATTAGATCATCATTGCATATCATATTTTATTTGCATTTTTGTTTGATCCTAGAAATTCTACGCAACTCAAGGACTCGCGGAGAGAGTTGGGGATTTCATTATTTTCATATTCGAGTTTTTCTCGAATTTTGAAAAGAGGATCGTTTGATTGTAATTATTTTCTCTTCGAATATTTCTTTTATAAAAATAAAAGAGAGAGGATAAAATGACTTCCTCAAAATAAAGAAATATTGGAGATTTAATACTAAAATCAAATAAGATTTTTATTCGGAGTTTTATCGCTATTTTATTTGAATTAGAAAAATATGCGTTTTTCAAAATTGCATTTTAGGCCCAAATAAATGTTTACCTTGTCCGGCCTATTTTTAGAGGACGGGGAAAATTTATTTCAGAATTTTTGGAGTCCGTTTAGTATTTCTTTTATTTGTTTTTCTGCGCAGAATTAAAAAAAAAGCCAACCGACTTAACGGGCCATGTCCGAACCAGACACTGCGCCCGGCCGGCCTTTAAGAGCCGGGAGGCCCGAGCCGCAGCCCCAGCCCAGCCCCTCGAAACCCTAGCGCCGCCACCCGCCGCCGCCGCCGCGAGTCGCCGCCGCCGAGTCCCGACGCCGCCGCCTCCCGCCCGCGACGCCGCCGCCCCTCGGAGCCCCGCCACCGCCCGTCGTCGCCGCCGCCGCCGGCCATCGCCCGAGTTGCCGCCGTCCCACCGCCCACCGACCCCGTCCCGAGGTAGCCGCCCGATCCGCCGCCGGTTTCGCCGGAAAAACTGTTCGGTTTTTTTAAAACTTAGATTTGTTTTTTTAGATTAGATCGGTTCGGTTTTTTTTGTCGATTTAGTTATTTAGCGAACTCCCGTTTGTACGTTTGCTGTAACGAATGGTTTTCACCGTTTAGCCGCAGACAGCGAACGTTTGTTCGTTAGCCTGTTCGTCAATTTTTCTTTTTCCCGGATTTTTCCGTGATTATTTTCGATCGCGATTTCTGATCCGATTTTCGTTTTAGTTTAACTTTTCGCTCGTTTATCGGAATCAGGCGATTCAAGCGCCTAGAGTTTCGTCTCGAAACCCTCTTTCTGTTTAACCAACTTGAACAAGATTTTACTACCGTAAAATTTGACTTTAGTCCAGATTAGTAAACGAAGCTTGTTTCTTTCGCCGTTTGAGTTTTGTTGCTTCGTTTTATTTGGTTCCTTTTGCAAACCAAGTTCTTAAGTTGAACTTTCTAGTTAGATCTCTTATTTGAGTTTTACCCGTGCCCTTTCTTGATTGCTTATTGTATGCTTGTTTGTTTGCGATAGAGTACCCGGAGTGTGAAGCGTGCTACTACGAGTCTCTAGGTTTCGCGGATCATCAGCAAGGCAAGTAACACTTTGATCATACCTCTTTACTACCCAGTTTTATTGCATTAGATCAATCCTCAAATAATTGCATGGTTAGGATCTGATTTAAATTGTGGGTTTGGGAAGTAGATGAGGTAGTACCTATTCACCTGATTATTATCAAACCTATGGGAGTTACTTCTACGTTGCTTATACTGCTATGCTATGCTCGTAGACGTGGATTGGGTTTGAGTGTCTTCATGACAGATGTGAGTATTGTTAATTAATGGTTAACTTAAGGTGGCAACTTTAATACACATCTGGGTGGATTGCGGCACCTGGGGAATTCTAGTGATTGCCTGTATTTTTGGAAATCCAGGGGTACCGTGTGATTCTCCTATGGACTGCCACCCAGGCTCAAAGGGATCATAAGATTATTCATGCTAGAAACTTCCGTGTGCAGCCACATGCCATTATGGGCTCTGGCATAGTTGAGTAAGTTGTGGGAAACCTTTCCATGATGGGCTAGCAGATGTAGGGGATTGTAGGTGTACAAGCCTATCTATCGGTTAAGGGACCTCTTCGGAAAGACTGTGTCTCGGTCATCCGTTTCTCAAACATCATGTAGTGCGAGAAATCCAACGCAGGAGATCGAGTCTTGTGGGGAAAAGTGCACAAACCTCTGCAGATTGTACAAGCTAATCATGGTTAGCCGTGTCCCCGGTTATGGACGTCTTGAGTATCTAGTTCTTGGATTATCATGTGGATCTCATCACTCTTGATTATAAAATTTGATTGGGTTATTATTTACCTTTTTAATTGGGATTGAGATGGGGTTTACCATTCTCAATGTTTAACAACCACCATGATAATTAAATAAAATTTTATTCCTTTGTTGTAGGGAAAAAATTGGCTTTTCGCAAAACATATTAACCATATAGCCTCCACCAGCCATATATGCATATAGTGATAGCTTTATTCTGTTCATTACTCTCTTGTGTTACATTGCCAGCATATTCCATGCGCTGACCCGTTTTCGGGCTGCAACGTATCATGTTGCAGACTTTTCAGACGACGAGTAAGGAGCCTTAGGTCGTGGTCTTTCACTCAGTGATGCCGTTGGAGTTGATGGACTCACTTTATCTTCCAAGCCTTCCGCTGTTATCGTATTAGATGGCCTTAAGCCATATTTATTGTAATAAGTTCTCTTTTGAGACATTCGATGTAATAAGTGTGTGATTGCTACTCTGTTATAAATCCTTCAAGTACTGTGCGTGTCAGCATTACCGATCCAGGGATGACACTGATGCACAGAGATCAGACTGTTTGAGGTCTGGTCGCTACAAGATGGTATCAAAGCACACACTGACTGTAGGACACGACC
The DNA here is from genome assembly GCF_002575655.3 of Aegilops tauschii subsp. strangulata. Classification (NCBI taxonomy): domain Eukaryota; kingdom Viridiplantae; phylum Streptophyta; class Magnoliopsida; order Poales; family Poaceae; genus Aegilops; species Aegilops tauschii. Next base: position 178,637,217 of record NC_053037.3, read on the forward strand.
ACTAAGCTAAAGCCCTAGATCACTACTCTCTTCCCATTTCTACCTCCTCTCCATTTTCTACTCTTTAGGATGGCGGATGCAAGGATCAAGTTCACGCAACCGGATGAAGACACACCTTTTGGACGCTACTTGAAGGAAGTCACTAGGTACCTGAACATTGGAATACCAAGCTTCACCGGGACTTACAACGCCACTTTACCAGAAGAGGAGTGCTGGATGATTCAAGTTCAAGTTCCAGGAAGGACATTCACGCCAGTCACTGAGCCCATAGAGTTTTCTTTTGATGCACCAACCTGGAGTCTAGGAAAGAGTACGGCAGCCCACATCACCATGGGACGCATTGGGGAAGTTTACCACAAGGATCTCAAGGATACTATCTACCAGATTTGTGGGCGCCGAGATGAACAATGGGAGATGATCAGCACCAGGAAGGATAGATCGATTGCCGCTTTCATCCAGGAGTTAAACCAGCACATTCGACGCCAGGAGAACCAGATGTGCACAGGCATGACAGATTTGAAGAAGGCGATGACAAGGATCACGGAACTGGAGGAAGAACTCAAGGCTACTCGCGAAGATTATATGGAGGAAATCGTCGTACTAGTGGAGAAGAATGACGACCTGACAAGGAAGCTAGGAGTTTTCATGGGAGATCCCGCGCCAGGAGGAGAAGATGACAGTTCCACTTGCCCGGAGAACTAGAGTCTTCGACCGATCAATTTTTCTAGTCGACCACCATATCAGTAGTAGTATTCCACCATGTATATAGTATAGTCCAAGCACTTTTGTAACGATAGTTCTAGACCGATTGTATGCCCTTGTTTGATTTGATTGAGTGATATGTTTGTGTTTGTCTCATGTGCATATGGGTAGTGTTTTCCCCCTAGACCCCATTCTACTCTGCTTTCTCATCTTTTCTAAACCCAGCAGATGCCTCCGAGACGCGACAATGGATTTGCTTTCCCACCGGAGCTCACTCAGTTGATCCAGCAGCAGAATGCATTCATGCAGATACTAGTCCAGAATCAGAACCAGGGGAACAACAACAACACCAACCCACCACCACCACCACCAGTTGATCACTTAGCCCGTTTTCTTAGGCTGAATCCGCCGGTGTTCTCCAGTAGCACCGAGCCGATTGTTGCAGATGATTGGCTCCGCAATATTGAAAGGGAGTTGACTACTGCAGGATGCACAGATGCGGAGAGAGTGCGTTTTGCCGCACATCAGCTTGATGGACCCGCAACATCATGGTGGGAGAATTTCATAGTCACTTACCCCATTGACACTGTGACATGGGACCAGTTCCAGAAAGCTTTTCGCACTGCCCATGTATCAGCAGGAGCTATGGCCATGAAGAAGCGTGAGTTTCGCAACTTACGCCAAGGAGGGCGCACTGTTGGCCAGTATGTGGATGATTTTAGTAAGCTAGCACGTTATGCCCCAGATGACGTCGCTATAGATGCAACTAAGAAGGAGAAGTTTCTGGAAGGACTGAATGATGAGCTGAGCATGCAGTTGATGGTGGAAAATTTCAATAACTACCAGGAGTTGGTGGATAGAGCTCTCATGCTTGAAGGGAAGTAGCAGCAGATTGACAGCCACAAGAGGAAGTATGGACAAGGGAAGTATAATTCTGGAGCTCAGCAGAGACCCCGTTTCACCCGAACTTGGGAGGACTTGTTCATAACCATGGAGGCCACACTCATAACGGAGGAACTTCGCACAATCATAGTGGCCCCAAGAATGGTAATGGTAATGGAGGAAGTAGCGGACAGAATCGTTCCAACCCGGCAACACCCGCCAAGAAAGATCTAAGCCACGTTACTTGCTACAAGTGTCAGAAGATCGGACATTACGTCAATGAATGTCCTGAAGCTAAGAATGGAAATGGAAATGGAAGCTCTGGGAAGAATTCCAACCCTTTCAACAGGGGACAAGTGAACCACGTTAACGTGGAGGAGGTTGAAGCCCAGGCAGATGCAGTAATAGGTAAGTTTTTGGTTAAGTCATTTACTGCAGTTGTTCTTTTTGATACTGGTGCATCGCATTCATACATATCAAGCGGATTTGTGGATAAGTATAAACTTCCCACCAAAGTTCTTAGTACACCTTTGTTAGTAAGCTCGCCAGGAGCAGAGTATATGGCAAGCCAAGGATGTTTTCAGATGCCATTGACTATAGGTAGACATGTTTTCCCCTCAGATCTGATAATTTTGGAGTCACAAGGTTTGGATGTGATTCTGGGTATGGATTGGCTATCGATGTATGGAGGAAACATCGATTGCGCCAGTAAGACGATTTTGCTCACCACCCCAGAAGGAAGAAGGATCATGTATGTATCCCGTCATGTGCCGAATAGGACTCAAGTAAATTCCTTATTAGGAGTTGTACAGGAGGAAGTACCAGCGGTAAAGGATTTCCCGGATGTATTTCCAGAAGAGTTGCCAGGCATGCCACCGGATAGAGACATTGAGTTTTTGATTGAGCTTTTGCCAGGCACAGGACCAATATCTAAGAGACCGTACAGAATGCCCGCAAAGGATTTGGAGGAAATTAAGAAGCAGATTAAGGAGTTACAGGATAAATGTTATATCCGCCCAAGTTCGTCACCTTGGGGATCCCCAGTACTTCTAGTGGAGAAGAAGGATGGGTCGTTAAGGATGGTTGTTGATTATCGAGGATTGAATGAAGTGACGATCAAGAACAAGTATCCACTGCCGATGATCAATGATTTGTTCGACCAGCTACAAGGAGCTAAGGTGTTTTCCAAGATCGATCTGCGATCAGGGTATCACCAGCTGAAGATTCGAGAGCAGGATATACCTAAGACAGCTTTTACCACGAGGTACGGGCTATATGAGTATACCGTTATGTCATTTGGCCTGACTAACGCACCTGCCTATTTTATGAACATGATGAACAAGGTGTTTATGGAGTTTTTGGATAAGTTCGTCGTGGTGTTCATTGATGACATTCTGGTCTACTCGAAGAATGAAGAAGAGCATAAAGCGCACTTGCGTTTGGTACTTGAAAAGCTCAGAGAACATCAGTTATACGCCAAGTTTAGCAAGTGTGAGTTTTGGTTGAAGGAAGTTGGATTTCTTGGACATGTTATATCCGGAGAAGGAATAGCGGTAGACCCCACCAAGGTCGTCATGGTGACAAATTGGGAGTCACCCACGTCAGTTGGAGAGATCCGGAGTTTTCTTGGACTCGCAGGATACTACTGGAGGTTCATTGAAAATTTCTCAAAGATTGCAAAGCCTATGACAGAGTTGTTAAAGAAGGACACTAAGTTCAAATGGACTGAGGAATGTGAGGCCAGTTTTCAGGAGTTGAGGAGACGCTTGGTTACATCACCAGTGTTGATTCTGCCAGATCAACGCAAGGATTATGAAGTGTATTGCGACGCTTCTCGTCGAGGACTTGGAGCCATACTTATGGAGGAGGGAATAGTTGTTTCATATGCCTCACGACAGCTTAAACCCCATGAGTTAAATTATGCTACGCATGATTTGGAGTTAGCAGCCGTAGTGCATGCGTTGAAGACATGGAGACATTTTCTCATCGGAAACCATTGTGAGGTATACACGGATCACAAGAGTTTGAAGTATATCTTCATGCAGAAGGAGTTGAATCTCAGGCAGAGGAGATGGTTAGAACTCATTAAGGATTATGATATGAGATTGCATTATCATCCCGGAAAGGCTAACGTAGTAGCCGATGCGTTGAGCCGCAAAAGTCATGTCAATACACTCATGACCGGAGAGTTATCCAAGGAGTTAGTAGAAGACCTTCGCGAGCTATGTTTGGAGATAGTTCCGAGAGGTTATGTAGCAGCTTTGGAGATTCAGTCTACTTTGATGGATAAGATCAGAGAAGCTCAGAAGACGGACAAGGAGATAGCCGAAATAAAGGAAAGAATGAGCAAAGGAAAAGCTAAAGGATTTCGTGAGGATGAGCACGATACTTTATGGTTTGAGGACCGCGTATATGTGCCAAATGATCAGGAGATCAGGAAGTTGATTCTGCAAGAGGCCCACGATTCGCCATATTCGATTCACCCAGGAAATACCAAGATGTATCTGGATTTGAAGGATAGTTTCTGGTGGACCGGAATGAAGAAGGATATTGTAGAGTATGTAGCAATTTGTGATGTATGTCAGAGAGTGAAGGCAGAGCATCAGAAGCCAGCAGGATTGCTACAACCATTGCCGATACCCGAATGGAAGTGGGATAAACTAGGCATGGACTTTATCACGGGATTACCCAGGACTCGTTCAGGCTATGACTCGATATGGGTTGTAGTCGACCGTTTGACGAAAGTAGCTCATTTCATCCCAGTGAAGACCACTTACACCAGTGCTAAGTTGGCAAAGATATACATGACCAGGATCGTATGTCTGCATGGAGTTCCGAGGACCATTGTTTCAGATAGAGGAACCCAGTTAACTTCAAAGTTTTGGAATCAGTTGCATGAAACTTTGGGAACCAGGCTAGAGTTCAGTACAGCTTTTCACCCGCAAACAGATGGACAGACTGAGAGAGTCAATCAGATTCTGGAGGACATGTTGAGAGCTTGTGCACTAGATTATGGATCTAGTTGGGACGATAATTTGCCGTATGCAGAGTTCTCTTATAACAACAGTTATCAAGCCAGTTTGAAGATGGCCCCTTTCGAAGCACTGTACGGAAGGAGGTGCAGAACACCGTTGTTGTGGGACGAAGTTGGAGACCGACAGTTGTTTGGACCAGATTTGATTAAAGAGTATGAGGAGAAGGTTAAGCTAATTCGTGAAAGACTCAAGGTAGCCCAGTCCAGGCAGAAGAGTTATGCGGATTCTAAATGCAAGGAGACAGTTTACGAAGTTGGAGACAGAGTGTATCTTCGTGTATCCCCACTTCGAGGAGTGAAGCGCTTTGGAGTTAAGGGAAAATTAGCACCACGTTTTGTGGGACCATACAAAGTTTTGGAACGTATGGGAGAAGTTGCTTACAAGTTGGAATTACCCGAAGGATTGTCCGGAGTTCACGATGTGTTCCACGTATCTCAGATGAAGAAGTGCCACGCAGAGATGGCTGATATTCCTCTGAGAGATACAGTGCCACTTGAAGCGATTCAGTTGGATAGCGATTTGACCTACGAGGAAAAGCCAGTTAAGATTATTGATTTTGCCAGCCGTGTCACACGCAACAAAGTAATCCAGTTTTGCAAAGTTTAGTGGAGTCACCATACTGAAGATGAAGCCACCTGGGAACGAGAGGAAGACCTACCGAAGGATCACTCTCAACTATTTTCTAGCCAACCCGAATCTCGAGGGCGAGATTCATCTTAAGGGGGGTAGGTTTGTAACATCCCAAATTTTCAATTTGGAATGTTATACATTAGATCATCATTGTATATCATATTTTATTTGCATTTTTGTTTGATCCTAGAAATTCTACGCAACTCAAGGACCCGCGGAGAGAGTTGGGGATTTCATTATTTTCATATTCGAGTTTTTCTCGAATTTTGAAAAGAGGATCGTTTGATTTTAATTATTTTCTCTTCGAATATTTATTTTATAAAAATAAAAGAGAGAGGATAAAATGACATCCTCAAAATAAAGAAATATTGGAGATTTAATATTAAAATCAAATAAGATTTTTATTCGGAGTTTTATCGCTATTTTATTTGAATTAGGAAAAATATGCGTTTTTCAAAATTGCATTTTAGGCCCAAATAAATGTTCACCTTGTCCGGCCTATTTTTAGAGGACGGCGAAAATTTATTTCAGGATTTTTGCAGTCTGTTTAGTATTTCATTTATTTGTTTTTCTCCGCGGATTTTTTAAAAAAAAACGCCAACCGACTTAACGGCCCGTGTCCGACCCGGACACTGCGCCCGACCGGCCTTTAAGAGCCGAGAGAACCGAGCCGCAGCCGCAGCCCAGCCCCCCGAAACCCTAGCGCCGCCACCTGCCGCCGCCGCCGCAAGCCGCCGCCGCGAGACGCTGCCGCCGCCGCCGAGTCCCGACGCCGCCGCCTCCCGCCCGCGACGCCGCCGCCCCTCGGAGCCCCGCCACCGCCCGTCGCCGCCGCCGGCCATCGCCGGAGTTGCCGCCGACCCACCGCCCGCCGACCCCGTCCCGAGGTAGCCGCCCGATCCGCCGCTGGTTTCGCCGGAAAACCGTTCGGTTTTTTTAAAACCTAGATTTGTTTTTTAGATTAGATCAGCTCGATTTTTTTGGTTTAGTTATATAGCGAACGTCCGTTCGTTTTAACGAACGATTTTCACCATTTAGCCGCAGACAGCGAACGTTCGTTCGTTAGCCTGTTCGTCAGTTTTTCTTTTTCTCAAATTTTCCGCGATTATTTTCGATCGCGATTTCTGATCCGATTTTTGTTTTAGTTTAACTTCTCGCTCGTTTGTCGGAATCAGGCGATTCAAGCACCTAGAGTTTTGTCTCGAAACCCTTTTTCTTTTTAACCAACTTGAACAAGATTTTGCTACTGTAAAATTTGACTTTAGTCCAGATTAGTAAACGAAGCTTGTTTCTTTCGCCGTTTGAGTTTTGTTGCTTCGTTTGATTTGGTTCTTTTTGCAAACCGGAGTTCTTAAGTTGAACTTTCTAGTTAGATCTCTTATTTGAGTTTTACCCGTGCCCTTGCTTGATTGCTTATTGTATGCTTGTTTGTTTGCGATAGAGTACCCGGAGTGTGAAGCGTGCTACTACGAGTCTCTAGGTTTCGCGGATCATCAACAAGGCAAGTAACACTTTGATCATACCTCTTTACTACCCAGTTTTATTGCATTAGATCAATCCTCAAACAATTGCATGGTTAGGATCTGATTTAAATTGTGGGTTTGGGAAGTAGATGAGGTAGTACCTATTCACCTGATTATTATCAAACCTATGGGAGTTACTTCTACGTTGCTTATACTGCTATGCTATGCTCGTAGACGTGGATTGGGTTTGAGTGTGTTCATGACAAATGTGAGTATTGTTAATTAATGGTTAACTTAAGGTGGCAACTTTAATACACATCTGGGTGGATTGAGGCACCTTGGGAATTCCAGTGATTGCCTGTATTTTTTGAAATCCCGGGGTACCGTGTGATTCTCCTATGGAATGCCACCCAGGCTCAAAGGGATCATAAGATTATTCATGCTAGAAACTTCCGTGTGCAGCCACATGCCATTATGGGCTCTGGCATAGTTGAGTAAGTTGTGGGAAACCTTTCCATGATGGGCTAGCAGATGTAGGGGATTGTAGGTGTACATGCCTATCTATCGGTTAAGGGGACCTCTTCGGAAAGACTGTGTCTCAGTCATCCGTTTCTCAAACATCATGTAGTGCGAGAAATCCAACGGAGGAGATCGAGTCTTGTGGGGAAAAGTGCACAAACCTATGCAGAGTGTACAAACTAATCATGGTTAGCCGTGTCCCCGGTTATGGACGTCTTGAGTATCTAGTTCTTGGATTATCATGTGGATCTCATCACTCTTGATTATAAAATTTGATTGGGTTATTATTTACCTTTTTAATTGGGATTGAGATGGGGTTTACCATTCTAAATGTTTAACAACCACCATGATAGTTAAATAAAATTTTATTCCTTTGTTGTAGGGAAAAAATTGGCTTTTCGCAAAACATATTAACCATATAGCCTCCACCAGCCATATATGCATATAGTGATAGCTTTATTCTGTTCATTACTCTCTTGTGTTACATTGCCAGCATATTCCATGCGCTGACCCGTTTTCGGGCTGCAACGTATCATGTTGCAGACTTTTCAGACGACGAGTAAGGAGCCTTAGGTCGTGGTCTTTCACTCAGTGATGCCGTTGGAGTTGATGGACTCACTTTATCTTCCAAGCCTTCCGCTGTTATTGTATTAGATGGCCTTAAGCCATATTTATTGTAATAAGTTCTCTTTTGAGACATTCGATGTAATAAGTGTGTGATTGCTACTCTGTTATAAATCCTTCAAGTACTGTGCGTGTCAGCATTACCGATCCAGGGATGACACTGATGCACAGAGATCAGATTGTTTGAGGTCTGGTCACTACAATCTTTGAAAGTATAATTAGCAAGCATAGTGGAGATTTCAGCTTCCGGTATTTTTCTCTTATTTGTGATGATGTCTTTCATATACTTTGCATAAGGAGGCATTTTTAAAATATCAATCAAGCGAGTACGCAAAAAGACTGGCCTCAGCATTTCAGCAAAGCGTTGAAATTCTTCATCATCTTTCTTTTTAGTTGACTTGGATGGAAAAGGCATAGGTTTTTGAACCCACGGTTCTCTTTCTTTACCGTGTTTTCTAGCAACAAAGTCTTTTTTATCATATCTTTTATTCTTAGGTTGTGGGTTATCAAGATCAACCGGTGGTTCTATCTCAACATCATTATCTGGTTCTTTTTCATTATTTGGTTGAGCATCTTCATGAAAATCAACATTATCTTTTTCATTATCACTAGGTGGATGTTCATTACCAGATTGAGTTTCAGCATCTGAGATAGAAGTTTCATTTTCATTATCAGGAGGTTTTTCTATTTCAGGTTCACTAGAAGCATGCAAAGTCCTATCATTTTTCTTCTTCTTTTTCTTTTTAGAAGGACTAGGAGCACTAGTGTTATTTCTTTGTGAATATTCTTCAATTCTTTTTGGGTGTCCCTTAGGATAAAGTGGTTCCTGAGTCATTTTACCTCCTCTAGTTGCAACTCTAATAACAAAGTCATGCATATTACTATTCAGTTCATCAAGTAATTCTCTTTGTGATTTAGCAAATTGTTCTAACTGAGTTTGTACCATAGAAGCATGCTTTCCAACACCTCTAACATCATTTGAGATTCTAAATAACAAGTCACTCAAGTGAGCAATCATATCAGAATTATATTTCAATTGTTTCATAACATTTGCATTGAAGTGATCTTGTTTTCTAATGTAGTTTTCAAAGTCATAGGCATTGGCTAGGATGCATATTGTGAGGATTGTCATTATCACTGAACTTCATTAGAGAATTTACCCTTACCACCTTAGGTAGTGGTGGTGTATTAAGCCCATGTATTTCTTCAATAGGAGGTAAATTTTTAACATCCTCAGCTTTAATACCCTTTTCCTTCATATATTTCTTTGCCTCTTGCATATCTTCAGGATTGAGATATAATATACCCCTCTTCTTTGGAGTGGGTTTAGCCGGTGGTTCAGGAAGAGTCCAATCATCATAATTTTTTAATATGTTATTCAATAATTCTTCAGCTTGTCCAACAGTTTGTTCCTTGAAACACAAGCAGCACAACTATCTAGGAAGTCTCTAGAAGCATCAGTTAGTCCATTATAGAAGATATCAAGTATTTCCTTTTTCGGATGATCAGGCAAAGTATTGAGTAATTGGCAAAGCCTCCCCCAAGCTTGTGGGAGACTCTCTTCTTTAGTTTGCACAAAGTTAAATATTTCCTGTAAGGCAGCTTGCTTCTTATGAGCAGGAAAATATTTTTCAGAGAAGTAATAAATCATATCCTAGGGACTACACACACAACCAGGAGCAAGAGTATTGTACCAAGCTTTAGCATCACCTTTTAATGAGAAAGGAAATAATTTGAGAATAAAGTAATAAAGTCTTCTCATCATGAGTAAAAAGGGTAGCTATATCATTCAACTTAGTAAGATGTGCCACAACAGTTTCAGTTTCATAACCATGGAAAGGATCAGATTCAACCAAAGTAACTAACTCTGGGTCGACAGAGAATTCATAATCCTTATCATCAATAAAGATAGGTGAAGTAGCAAACCTAGGATCATATTTCATTCTAGCATTCAGAGATTTTTCTTTATACTTGCATACTAATTTCTCTAGATCATATCTATCCTTACAAGCAAGAATATCTCTAGTTGTCTCCTCATTCATAACACAATCTTCCGGTACCTTAGGCAATTCATATCTAGGAAGGCTAGTTCTAGCAGGTGTTTTAGGAGTTTCAGTTTCAAGCTCATCATCAGATTCAACAACATCATGTTGTATTACTCTAGCAATTTGTTCATCAAGAAATTCACCAAGTGGCACATCATCATTATCAAGCAAGGTACTAGCATCATCATAAGCATCATTCATAGTAGAAGTAGCATCATCAATAACTTGTGACATATTAAAATGGATAGCATGTGGTGGTGTTGCAAGTTTACTCATAACAGAAGGTGAATCTAAAGCAGAACTGGATGGCAGTTCCTTACCTCCCCTCGTCCTTGAGGGAAATATCTTAGTCTTAGGATCCTTCAGATTCTTGATAGTGATAATATGATAATAATAATCCCAAGTGAATCAACAAATATAGCTATGCTCCCCGGCAACGGCGCCAGAAAAAGGTCTTGATAACCCACAAGTATAGGGGATCGCAACAGTTTTCGAGGGTAGAGTATTCAACCCAAATTTATAGATTCGACACAAGGGGAGCCAAATAATATTCGAAGGTATTAGCAGCTGAGTTATCAATTCAACGACACCTAGAGATTAATTATCTGCAGCAAGTAATCAGTAGCATAGTAATATGATAGTTTTGATAGTAGTGACAGCAGCAATGGTAACAGTAACAGTGACAGCAGTAATTTTGTAGCAAGTTTAACAGTGATGATAGTAGTAGTAACTTATCAGAAACAATATAAGATAAATTCGTAGGCATTGGATCGGTGACTTGTTGGATGATATTTATCATGTGACAGTTGTAACCTAGGGCGATACGGCACTAGCTCCAATTCATCGATATAATGTAGGCATGTATTCCGTAAATAGTCATACATGCTTTATTAAAAGAGCTTGTATGACATCTTTTGTCCTACCCTCCCGTGGCAGCGGGGTCCATATTGGAAACTAAGGGATATTAAGGCCTCCTTTTAATAGAGAACCGGAACAAAGCATTAACACATAGTGAATACATGAACTCCTCAAACTACAGTCATCACCGGGAGTGGGCCCGGTTGTTGTCACTCCGGGGTTGCCGAATCATAACACGTAGTAGGTGACTATAACTTGCAAGATCGGATCTAAAACATGGATATAATGATGATAACATAAACGGTTCAGATTTGAGTTCATGGCACCCGGGCCCAAAGTGACAAGCATTAAGCATAGCAAAGTCATAGCAACATCAATCTAAGAATATAGTGAATACTAGGGATCAAGCCCTAACAAAACTAACTCGATTACATGATGAATCTCATCCAACTCCTCATCGACCAGCGAGCCTACGAAGGAATTACTCACTCCCGGTGGGGAGCATCATGGAATTGGCGATGGAGAAGGGTTGGTGATGATAAAGAACGAAGAGCCCCCTCTCCGGAGCCCCAAACGGACTCCATATCTGGCCTCCCGATGAAGAACAGGAGGTGACGGCGGCTCCGTCTCGTGGATCGCGATAATTCTTTCTCCCTCATTGTTTTTTGAAAAAATAGGATTTTATAGCGTCGGTTTCTGGGTCTGCGGGGCCACCAGGTGCGGACAACCCACCTAGGCGCGCCAGGAGAGGGGGCGCACCCTGGTGGGTTGTGCCCACCCAGGGGCCCCTATCCGGTAGGTCTTGGCTCCAGAAATTCTTATTTATCATATACAAATTCCACGCAAATTTTCGTTCCATTCCGAGAACTTTTATTTCTGCACAAAAACAACACCATGGTAGTTCTGCTGAAAACAACGTCAGTCCGGGGTTAGTTTCATCCAAATCATGCAAATTAGAGTCTGAAAAAAGAGGAAAAGCGTGAGAAAAAGTAGATACGTTGGAGACGTATCACTGTTGAAGAAGTAAATATGGTCGTACGTGTTACATTCATATTCATATCTTGTGGTGGTTCTGCTGTAGTTGCTTTCACTATGTACTCCATTTGTTGATGATTTTGGCCAACAAGCCTAAATTTAAAAAAACATGATTTCTCTCTTTTTCTAAGTTCTTGTAAACTCAATGAACTTATTATTCTGAAGAACACCTAAATAACTTCTACAGAGATAAAAAGTTTACTACCCCCCTACAAAACGAGCTGAGCGTAGAGTTTAAGTGCATCGATTGAGTTTATTATGGTGGAACCAACTCCATGGTTTAAGTCTTAGACTTGGCACTGATACCCACATTTTTCTGGATTTATTTCATAGGGGTGATGTATTTGCTCGAGATACAAAATAACAAATTTGACATCAATTTGATAGTGGGCCAAATCTAAAATCCAATTTCCCTTATATACTAATCATTGTCAAATTTGGCATTTTTGTTTTTTGAGCTATATTTTAAATTTTGATTGAAGTTCCGTGACAACATACATTGATGTTGTGTGAATGTGCTAATTTTTTTAATATTTTAGAGTGTGGCACGGGAGTTTGATGCGTCGGTAGCACCACAAGGATGGATGCACCAGATATTCTAAGGACGAGTGCACCAGATACATTCACACTTGATGTTACGCTGAGTTAGTCCCTGGTTAATCTGGGCATTGGTTTGTCTGTCTTTGCCTGAACACGTAAATTGTTGTTTGAATGTACTCCGTGTGTGCCATCCAGGTTTCGTGTGTCACATCCTAATTAATATATTTTCTATGAAAATAAACTCCCAATCAGTTCTAAAGTTTCCCTTGGCTGAGCTCGTTGTAGCTTTGTGGTGGTCTTCGGGTGTGGTCTTCCGAATGGAAATTGCGTCGGTCTCACTTTAGCCCTCGGGTGGGCGTCTTCACATTTCGATGGACCAGCACCCTTCATGCCAAGGCGATGGAGCCCCCTTAAAAAATGGAGGAGGTCGGCATCGACGGCCATAGCTCATGGAGCTGACAAGGTGCTCCTCCAACTATTGATGTTCTTTTTTGCAAGTTCTTGAGGGTGTCATGCATGGTGGTTTGCTCGCTTTGGAGGGCTTTTTCGACCTCTAGCTGTAATAGTGCTATAGTTTCCATACCTTTGCTAAACCTGTCGAAGTCCGTTAGCTATTTACACAACATTATGTATCATCTCGTTGTTTCTTTTCTCTTGATTTCTATGTTGGTTGATGTAAAAGTCTTGTCGGTTGATGGTTTGGTTAATTTAAATCCGGGTTCTTCTTAAGCCTTCGTTTCGAAAAATCTACTTCGTGTACCTCATCCAGGTTTTGTGTGTCACAGCCTAATTAATATATTTTCCATGAAAATAAACTAGCAACCTCAAATTCTCAATCGCAACACATTCCAAGCTACTACATCTGTATTGTTTAATTGGTCCTCATCGTATTTTGTGCCAAATTTTGACCATAGATTTAACTAAAAAATGTTAATGTATGTCATAAAAAATTATATCATTGGATTCGTATTTGGACATAGTTTCTGATGATATTGTTTTCTATATGTATAACTTTTTTTATCAATGGAAATCCTCATCAAAATATGACCCTAAATATGAGGAGGACTAATAAATTATGACCTTTTTTTGGAAGGAAGACGCACGAAGCGTCCGGCTTTAAATTAATAAAGCCACATGGCAACATCCACATAGGGTTCAAACTTACAACCAAACCGACATCAGTTCAGCGGGCTCAACGTCCCGGCAAAGATAAAGCTAGAGGTTCAAACAAGCGAAGATAGATCATAACATAGTTCGCAACGCAGCTAAACTAAACGCAAAAGGCTCAAGCGTGCAGTTCTTGTAGTCTTGATCTCGTAATTGAAGGAAATATGCCCTAGCGGCAATAATAAAGTTATTATTTATTTCCTCATATCATGATAAATGTTTATTATTCATGCTAGAATTGTATTAACCGGAAACATAATACATGTGTGAATACATAGACAAACATAGTGTCACTAGTATGCCTCTACTTGACTAGCTCGTTGATCAAAGATGGTTAAGTTTCCTAACCATAGACATGACTTGTCATTTGATAAACGGGATCACATTATTAGGAGAATGATGTGATTGACTTGACCCATTCCGTTAGCTTAGCAATTGATCGTTTTAGTTTACTGTTATTGCTTTCTTCATGACTTATACATGTTCCTATGACTATGAGATTATGCAACTCCCGAATACCGGAGGCACACTTTGTGTGCTACCAAATGTCACAACGTAACTGGGTGATTATAAAGGTGCTCTACAGGTGTCTCCGATGGTGTTTGTAGAGTTGGCATAGATCGAGATTAGGATTTGTCACTCCGAATGTCGGAGAGGTATCTCTGGGCCCTCTCGGTAATGCACATCACTATAAGCCTTGCAAGCAATGTGACTAATGAGTTAGTTGCGGGATGATGCATTACGGAACGAGTAAAGAGACTTGCCGGTAACGAGATTGAGCTAGGTATTGAGATACCGACGATCGAATCTCGGCCAAGTAACATACCGATGACAAAGGGAACAACGTATGTTGTTACGTGGTTTGACCGATAAAGATCTTCGTAGAATATGTAGGAACCAATAAGAGCATCCAGGTTCCGCTATTGGTTATTGACCGGAGACATGTCCCGGTCATGTCTACATAGTTCTCTAACTCGTAGGGTCCGCATGCTTAAAGTTCTGTGACGATCAGTGTTATGAGTTTTTGTGTTTTGATGTACCGAAGGTAGTTTGGAGTCCCGGATATGATCACGGACATGACGAGGAGTCTCAAAATGGTCGAGACGTAAAGATCGATATATTGGACGACTATGTTTGGACATCGGAAGTGTTTCGGGAGGTTTCAGACATATACCGGAGTACCGGGGGGTTGCCGGAACCCCCCGGGGAGTGTAATGGGCCTATCGGGCCTTAGTGGAGAAGAGGAGGGCCGGCCAGGGCAGGCCGCATGCCCCCTCCCCCTCTAGTCCGAATTGGACAAGGAAGGGGGGCAGCGCCCCCTTTCCTTCATCCTCTCTCCTTCCCTTCCCCGTTCTCCTACTCCTACCAGGAAAGAAGGAGTCCTACTCCCGGTGGGAGTAGGACTCCCCCTTGGCGCGCCCTCCTCCTTGGCCGGCCGCCTCCCCCTAGCTCCTTTATATACGGGGGCAGGGGCACCCCAAGGCACAACAATTGATCATTGATCTCTTAGCCGTGTGTGGTGCCCCCTCCACCATAATCCATGTAACACCCCGGATGGAACTTGCCATATTTGTAACTCCAACTCTTGCCATTTTTGGCTATGTGCTATGATATTCCCTTCGTGGTCGGGTTTTGTTTACCGTTTTGCATTTTGTTCATGTCATGCATCTCATATCATGTCATCATGTGCATTGCATTTGCATACGTGTTCGTCTCTTGCATCCGAGCATTTTCCCCGTTGTCCGTTTTGCAATCCGGCACTCCCACCTCCTCCGGCGCACCCCTTTTTGTTTCTTTTCGTGAGCGGGTGTTGAACATTCTCGGAATGGACCGAGGCTTGTCAAGTGGCCTTGGTATACCACCGGTAGACCACCGGTCAAGTTTCGTTCCATTTGGAGGTCGTTTGGTACTCCAACGGTTAACCGGGCAACCGCAAAGTCCTTTTATGTGTTGTAGCAAAACCCCTTTCTAAACAGCCCAAAACCCAGCAAACTCACTTCCATACTCTAGGTCGTTCCATCACGATCGTGTGGGCGAAAACCGCACCTCATTTGGACTCTCCTAGCTCCCTCTACCTATATATACACCTCCCCTCCCAAATTTTTTGCAGATCAAACCCTAACCTCGTCCCCTCCGCGCCGCCGGACAAATCTCCCTCGCCGACGGACATGTCCGGCCGCCGCCGAAGCCCGGGAAGCCCGTCGCAGGCCCCCCCGAGCCCGTCCCCGAGCCCGCGCGCCCCGCCGCCGCCTCCCTCCGCCGCTCCCGCACCTCCACCGCGCGCCGGCCCCGCCGCCTCGCCGTCCTCGCCGCGCCGCCGCCCGGCCGCCGGCGCCCCTCGCCGTCGTTCCCGCGGACCGCGCCCACCGAAGCCCGCCGCCCGTCGCCCGCGAGCCCCGCCGTCCTCCTCGCCGGCGCCGCCGCCTGCTCTCCTTCCTCCCGCGTCGCCGGAACCGCGCCGCGTCCTCCCTCCTCTTCCCCAACGCCGGCGACCTCGAGCGAACTCCGGCCCGATGCCGATCCAATCAACGGGAGGTTGACTTCTTCTCCCCCGAAATATTCCAGTCCTAATATTTTACAGTACTTGCCTCTGTTCATCGCATCATAACTCTCTGCATATAGCTCCGTTTCATGCGTGTAATATATCGAAATGTTCGTCTCGTGATGCTCTACATTTTGTTCCTTTATGCCATGTTCATTTGAGTCCATCTAGATGCCCAAATCTCTGGTGCAAGAGTGCTAGTTGCTGTTATCTGCTGTTACTTATCAGAACTTGAGGATTTGTTATTTTTGTTGCATTTAATCTGTGCATCTTATGGGCTTGAACTCTACATGTATTTTGTTGTATGCCATGCCGTATTTACAGAGGTGTATGCCATGTATTTTTGTGATCTCTGTGGTGACTAGCACAAGCATGCAAACTAGGCTCCGTAATGTTTCTGATTTCAGAGAGTGATTTTACTGTCCGTGACTGCTGTTATTTTGTTGCTATATATCCATGTGTCTACAGAGAGATCCATGCTTATTTTGGAGATGTTCAGTAAGGATGTTTTGTAGATAGGGTTCTAGTTGATCCATTCATGCCTCTGTTTGCAATTATGGAGTGCCGTAGCATGACTCAATCTTGCTCTACTTTTGCTATAAAATATTTCTGGCAGATTGTTTACGTGTTATTCAATTTTGCCAAGCTTGTTGTAGTTGTTTCATATATGCTATGTACTTGCTCTTGCCATGGATAGCTTCATAAACATGCCATCTTGCTGTAGGTATGCTTGTTTTGTCATGGATTGCTTTGTGGTGAGTGCATCAAGCTCACCAAATGCCTTCATATTATTGTTTCTGCCATGCTCTGTTTTCTGCCAAGTCTGAAACCTGTTAACGAAACTTGCTATGTTTATATGGTTGCCATCATATCTTCTGGTCCTTTTTGGCTTATGGTCAGTAAGGGATTTTTGTCATATGAATTTAGTAGAATACTTCTATGCCTTGTTTTGCCATGTTAAGTTCCTGTAGCATGTTCATTTCGTGCTCTGAACATTGCTACCTGATGCTGTTTCTGCCATGTCCAGTAATTTCTCCAAGTCTGTGAACCTGTTATCTTTTGCACTTTTTCCATGCTTGTTTGAATCTGCTGTGTTGTGAACTAGCCATAGCTCAGTGTTCATCTTTTGTCAAGCATCTCCTGTAGATTGCTGCCATATGCTTTGTTGCTACGTTGGAGTGCTGTAGCATAGTTTCTTGATGTATTCTAAGTGCTATCATGCTGTTAATCTCAGATTCGTGTCATTCTTGTTTTGCTTGCCATTTGCAAACCGTGCATCCGTTTTCGGTCATCTTTATATCGATTTCGACCGAAATCATCTCATCTTTCCAGTGGCATGCTTGGTTTGCCAAGTTACTGCCTTGTTCATCATTTTCCTTCCGGAGCACGCATATGCATCGCATATCATATCTTGCATATCATTCATGTTTTGCATCATGTTGCTTGTGCATTTCCCGTGATTGATTGTGGTTCCGTTGCTTGTGTTCTTGTTTTGGGTAGAGCCGGGAGACGAGTTCGTGAACGAGGAACCTGTTGAGTACGCTTACGAGGATCAAGCTTTCGACAACTCTGAGAACCTTGCAGGCAAGATGACCATACCCTCGAAATCACTTCTATCTTTGCTTTGCTAGTTGTTCGTTCTTTTGCCATGCTGCGCTGCCTACCACTTGCTATATCATGCCTCCCATATTGCCATGTCAGCCTCTAACCATCCTTTCCTAGCAAACCGTTGTTTGGCTAAGTTACCGCTTT
Organism: Aegilops tauschii subsp. strangulata; assembly: GCF_002575655.3. Classification (NCBI taxonomy): domain Eukaryota; kingdom Viridiplantae; phylum Streptophyta; class Magnoliopsida; order Poales; family Poaceae; genus Aegilops; species Aegilops tauschii. Next base: position 178,655,011 of record NC_053037.3, read on the forward strand.
TGCTCAGCCCTTCTTATAGCGTTGCTAGTTGCAGGTGAAGTTGAAGTTTGTTCCATGTTGGAACATGGATATGTTGGAATATCACAATATCTCTTATTTAATTAATGCATCTATATATTTGGTAAAGGGTGGAAGGCTCGGCCTTATGCCTGGTGTTTTGTTCCACTCTTGCCGCCCTAGTTTCCGTCATACTGGGATTATGTTCCTTGAGTTTGCGTTCCTTACGCGGTTGGGTGATTTATGGGACCCCCTTGACAGTTCGCCTTGAATAAAACTCCTCCAGCAAGGCCCAACTTTGGTTTTACCATTTTCCACCTAAGCCTTTTCCCCCGGGTTTTCGCGAGCCCGAGGGTCATCTTTATTTAAACCCCGGGCCAGTGTTCCTCTGAGTGCTGGTCCAAACTAGAGCCACTTGCAGCGCCACCTTGGGGAAACTCGAGGATTGGTTTTAGTTGTACGTAGTGTTCATCCGGTGTGCCCTGAGAACGAGATATGTGCAGCTCCTATCGGGATTTGTCGGCACATTCGGGCGGCTTTGCTGGTCTTGTTTTACCATTGTCGAAATGTCTTGTAAACCGGGATTCCGAGACTGATCGGGTCTTTCCGGGAGAAGGTTTATCCTTCGTTGACCGTGAGAGCTTATGATGGGCTAAGTTGGGACACCCCTGCAGGGAATTATCTTTCGAAAGCCATGCCCGCGGTTATGAGGCAGATGGGAATTTGTTAATGTCCGGTTGTAGAGAACTTGACACTTGACTTAATTAAAATACATCAACCGTGTGTGTAGCCGTGATGGTCTCTTCTCGGCGGAGTCCGGGAAGTGAACACGGTTTGAGTTATGTATGACGTAAGTAGGAGTTCAGGATCACTTCTTGGTCATTACTAGTTGACGACCGTTCCGTTGCTTCTCTTCTCGCTCTCTTTTGCGTATGTTAGCCACCATATATGCTTAGTGCCTGCTGCAGCTCCACCTCATTTCACCATCCCTTCCTACAAGCTTAAATCGTCTTGATCTCGCGGGTGTGAGATTGCTGAGTCCTCGTGACTCACAGATTCTACCAAAACAGTTGCAGGTGCCGACGATGCCAGTGCAGATGATGAGATCGACCTCAAGTGGGAGTTCGACGAGGAACGTGGTCGTTACTATGTGTCTTTTCCTGATGATCAGTAGTGGAGCCCAGTTGGGACGATCGGGGATCTAGCATTTGGGGTTATCTTATTTTCATTTGGTTTTGACCGTAGTCGGTCTATGTGTGTATTTTGGATGATGTATGGATTATATTTATGTATTGTGTGAAGTGGCGATTGTAAGCCAACTCTCATTATCCCATTCTTGTTCATTACATGGGATTGTGTGAAGATGACCCTTCTTGCGACAAAACCACAATGCGGTTATGCCTCTAAGTCGTGCCTCGACACGTGGGAGGTATAGCCGCATCGTGGGCGTTACAATCCACCTCGGTCATATCGTAGCGGTGCTTAGGCGAAGCCCTGCGTCGGTAACTTCATCAACACCGTCACCACGCCGTCGTGCTGACGAAACTCTTCCCCGAAGCTCTATTGGATTGTGAGTTCGCGGGACGTCACCGAGCTGAACGTGTGCTGAACGCGGAGGTGCCGTACGTTCGGTACTAAAGATCGGTCGATCGTGAAGACGTACGACTACATCAACCGCGTTGTCATAACGCTTCCACTTACGGTCTACGAGGGTACGTAGACGACACTCTCCCCTCTCGTTGTTATGCATCACCATGATCTTGCGTGTGCGTAGGAAAATTTTGAAATTACTACGTTCCCAACAGTGGCATCCGAGCCAGGTTTATGCGTAGATGTTATATGCACGAGTAGAACACAAGTGAGTTGTGGGCGATACAAGTCATACTGCTTACCAGCATGTCATACTTTGGTTCGGCGGTATTGTTGGATGAAGCGGCCCGGACCGACATTACGTGTATGCTTACGCGAGACTGGTTCTACCGACGTGCTTCACACACAGGTGGCTGGCGGGTGTCAGTTTCTCCAACTTTAGTTGAATCGTGTGTGGCTACGCCTAGTCCTTGTGAAGGTTAAAGCAGCACTAACTTGACGAAATATCGTTGTGGTTTTGATGCGTAGGTAAGAACGGTTCTTGCTCAGCCCGTAGCAGCCACGTAAAACTTGCAACAACAAAGTAGAGGACGTCTAACTTGTTTTTGCAGGGCATGTTGTGATGTGATATGGTCAAGACATGATGCTAAATTTTATTGTATGAGATGATCATGTTTTATAACCGAGTTATCGGCAACTGGCAGGAGCCATATGGTTGTCGCTTTATTGTATGAAATGCAATCACCATGTAATTGCTTTACTTTATCACTAAGCGGTAGCGATAGTCGTAGAAGCAATAGTTGGCGAGACGACAACGATGCTACGATGGAGATCAAGGTGTCGCGCCGGTGACGATGGTGATCATGATGGTGCTTTGTTGATGGAGATCAAAGGCACAAGATGATGATGGCCATATCATATCACTTATATTGATTGCATGTGATGTTTATCTTTTATGCATCTTACTTTGCTTTGATTGACGGTAGCATTATAAGATGATCTCTCACTAAATTCCAAGGTACAAGTGTTCTCCCTGAGTATGCACCGTTGCCAAAGTTTGTCGTGCCGAGACACCACGTGATGATCGGGTGTGATAAGCTCTACGTTCACATACAACGGGTGCAAGCCAGTTTTGCACACGCATAAATACTCGGGTTAAACTTGACGAGCCTAGCATATGCAGATATGGCCTCGGAACATTGAGACCGAAAGGTCGAGCATGAATCATATAGTAGATATGATCAACATAGTGATGTTCACCATTGAAAACTACTCCATCTCACGTGATGATCTGACATGGTTTAGTTGATATGGATCACGTGATCACTTAGATGATTAGAGGGATGTCTATCTAAGTGGGAGTTCTTAAGTAATATGATTAACTGAACTTTAATTTATCATGAACTTAGTCCTGGCAGTATTAGCATATCTATGTTGTAGATCAATAGCTCGCGTTTAGCTCCTTTGTTTTATTTTTGATATGTTCCTAGAGAAAACTAAGTTGAAAGATGTTAGTAGCAATGATGCGGATTGGATCCGTGATCTGAGGATTATCCTCATTGCTGCAAAGAAGAATTATGTCCTTGATGCACCGCTAGGTGACAGATCGATTGCAGGAGCAAATGCAGACGATATGAATGTTTGGCAAGCTCGATATGATGACTACTTGATAGTTTAGTGCACCATACTTTACGGCTTAGAATCGGGGCTTCAAAGACGTTTTTGAAACGCCACGGAGCATATGAGATGTTCCAAGAGTTGAAATTAGTATTTCAGACTCATGCCCATGTCGAAAGGTATGAGACTTTTGACAAGTACTTCGCCTACAAGATGGAGGAGAATAGCTCAGCTAGTGATCATGTGCTCAGAATGTCTTAGTACTACAATCACTTGAATCAAGTGGGAGTTAATCTTCCAGATAAGATAGTGATTGACAGAGTTCTCTAGTCACTATCACCAAGTTACTAGAACTTCGTCATGAACTATAATATGCAAGGGATAACGGAAACAATTCCCAAGCTCTTCATGATGCTGAAATCAACGAAGGTAGAAATCAAGAAAAGTATCAAGTGTTGATGGTTCACAAGACCACTAGTTTCAAGAAAAGGGCAAAGGAAAGAAGGGGAACTTCAAGAAGAACGGCAAGCAAGTTGCTGCTCAAGTGAAGAAGCCCATGTCTGGACCTAAGCCTGAAACTGAGTGCTTCTACTACAAAGGAAATGGTCACTGGAAGTGGAACTGCCCTAGATACTTGGCGGATAAGAAGGATGGCAAAGCGAACAAAGGTATGTTGGATATACATGTTATTGATGTGTACTTTACTAGTGTTTATAGCAACCCCTCAGTATTTGATACTAGTTCAGTTGCTAAGATTAGTAACTCGAAACGGGAGTTGCAGAATGAACAGAGACTAGTTAAGGGTAAAGTGACGATGTGTGTTGGAAGTGGTTCCAAGATTGATATGATCATCATCGCACACTCCCTATACTTTCAGGATTAGTGTTGAACCTAAATAAATGTTATTTGGTGTTTGCGATAAGCATGAATATGATTTGATCATGTTTATTGCAATACGGTTATTCATTTAAAGTCAGAGAATAATTGTTGTTCTGTTTACATGAATAAAACCTTCAATGGTCATACACCCAAGGTGAATGGTTTATTGAATCTTGATTGTAGTGATACATATATTCATAATATTGAAGCCAAAAGATGCAAAGTTAATAATGATAGTGCAACTTATTTGTGGCACTGCCATTTAGGTCATATTGGTGTAAAGCGCATGAAGAAAATCCATGATGATGGGCTTTTGGAATCACTTGATTATGAATCAGTTGATGCTTGCGAACTATGCCTCATGGGCAAGATGACTAAGACTCTGTTCTCCGGAACAATGGAGCGAGCAACAGACTTGTTGGAAATAATACATACTGATGTATGCAGTCCGATAAGTGTTGAGGCTCGCGGCAGGTATCGTTATTTTCTGACCTTCACAGATGATTTGAGCAGATATGGGTATATCTATTTGATGAAACATAAATCTGAAACATTTGAAAAGTTCATATAATTTCAGAGTGAAGTGGAAAATCACCGTAACAAGAAAATAAAGTTTCTACGATCTGATCGTGGAGGAGAATATTTGAGTTATGAGTTTGGTCTTCATTTGAAACAATGCCGAATAGTTTCGCAACTCACGCCACCTGGAACACCACAGCGTAATGGTGTGTCCGAACGTCATAACCGTACTTATTGGATATAGTGCAATCTATGATGTCTCTTACCAATTTACCACTATCGTTTTTGGGGTTATGCATTAGAGACAACTACATTCACGTTAAATAGGGCACCATCTAAATCCGTTGAGACGACACCGTATGAACTATGGTTTGGCAAGAAACCTAAGCTGTCGTTTCTTAAAGTTTGGGGTTGCGATGCTTATGTGAAAAAGTTTCATCCTGATAAGCTCAAACCCAAATCGGAGAAATGTGTCTTCATAGGATACCCAAAGGAAACTGTTGGGTACACCTTCTATCACAGATCCGAAGGCAAAACATTCGTTGCTAAGAATGGATCCTTTCTAGAGAAGGAGTTTCTCTCGAAAGAAGTGAGTGGGAGGAAAGTAGAACTTGATGAGGTAACTGTACCTGCTCCCTTATTGGAAAGTAGTTCATCACAGAAATCTGTTCCTGTGACTCCTACACCAATTAGTGAGGAAGCTAATGATGATGATCATGTAACTTCAGATCAAGTTACTACCGAACCTCGTAGGTCAACCAGAGTGAGATCCACACCAGAGTGTTACGGTAATCCTGTTCTGGAGGTCATATTATTTGACCATGACGAACCTACGAACTATGAGGAAGCGATGATGAGCCCAGATTCCGCGAAATGGCTTGAGGCCATGAAATATGAGATGGGATCCATGTATGAGAACAAAGTGTGGACTTTGGTTGACTTGCCCGATGATCGGCAAGCCATAGAAAATAAATGGATCTTCAAGAGGAAGACGGACGCTGATAGTAGTGTTACTATCTACAAAGCTAGACTTGTCGAAAAAGGTTTTGACAAAGTTCAAGGTGTTGACTATGATGAGATTTTCTCACTCGTAGCGATGCTTAAGTCTGTCCGAATCATGTTAGCAAATTGCCACATTTTATGAAATCTGGCAAATGGATGTCAAAACTACATTCCTTAATGGATTTCTTAAAGAAGAGTTGTATTTGATGCAACCAGAAGGTTTTGTCGATCCTAAAGGTGCTAACAAAATGTGCAAGCTCCAGCGATCCATCTATGGACTGGTGCAAGCATCTCGGAGTTGGAATATATGCTTTGATGAGTTGATCAAAGCATATAGTTTTATACAGACTTGCGGTGAAGACTGTATTTACAAGAAAGTGAGTGGGAGCACTAAAACATTTCTGATAAATATATGTGAATGACATATTCTTGATCAAAAATAATGTAGAATTTTCTGGAAAGCATAAAGGAGCATTTGAAAGGAGTTTTTTCAAAGAAAGACATCGGTAAATCTGCTTACATATTGAGCATCAAGATCTATAGAGATAGATCAAGACGCTTGATAACTTTTTTCAATGAGTACATACCTTGACAAAGATTTTGAAGTAGTTCAAAATGGAACAATCAAAGAAAGAGTTCTTGCCTGTGTTACAAGGTGTGAAATTGAGTAAGACTCAAAGCCCAACCACGGCAGAAGATAGAAAGAGAATGAAAGTCATTCCCTATGCCTCAGCCATAGGTTCTATAAAGTATGCCATGCTGTGTACCAGATCAATTGTATACCCTACATTGAGTTTGGCAAGGGAGTACAATAGTGATCTAGGAGTAGATCACTAAACAGCGGTCAAAATTATCCTTAGTGGAATAAGGATATGTTTCTCGATTATGGAGGTGACAAAAGGTTCGTCGTAAAGGGTTACGTCGATGCAAGTTTTGACACTGATCCAGATGACTCTAAGTCTCAATCTTGATACATATTGAAAGTGGGAGCAATTAGCTAAAGTAGCTCTGTGCAGAGCATTGTAGACATAGAAATTTGCAAAATACATACGGATCTGAATATGGCAGACCCGTTGACTAAACTTCTCTCACAAGCAAAACATGATCACACCTTAGTACTCTTTGGGTGTTAATCACATGGCGATGTGAACTAAGATTACTGACTCTAGTAAACCCTTTGAGTGTTGGTCACATGGCGATGTGAACTATGGGTGTTAATCACATGGTGATGTGAACTATTGGTGTTAAATCACATAGCGATGTGAACTAGATTATTGACTCTAGTGCAAGTGGGAGACTGAAGGAAATATGCCCTAGAGGCAATAATAAAGTTTTTATTTATTTGCTCATATCATGATAAATGTTTATTATTCATGCTAGAATTGTATTAACCGGAAACATAATACATGTGTGAATACATAGACAAACATAGTGTCACTAGTATGCCTCTACTTGACTAGCTCGTTGATCAAAGATGGTTAAGTTTCCTAACCATAGACATGAGTTGTCATTTGATAAACGGGATCACATCATTAGGAGAATGATGTGATTGACTTGACCCATTCCGTTAGCTTAGCACTTGATCGTTTTAGTTTACTGCTATTGCTTTCTTCATGACTTATACATGTTCCTATGACTATGAGATTATGCAACTCCCGAATACCGGAGGAACACTTTGTGTGCTACCAAATGTCACAACGTAACTGGGTGATTATAAAGGTGCTCTACAGGTGTCTCCGATGGTGTTCGTAGAGTTGGCATAGATCGAGATTAGGATTTGTCACTCCGAATGTCGGAGAGGTATCTCTGGGCCCTCTCGGTAATGCACATCACTATAAGCCTTGCAAGCAATGTGACTAATGAGTTAGTTGCGGGATGATGCATTACGGAACGAATAAAGAGACTTGTCGGTAACGAGATTGAGCTAGGTATTGAGATACCGACGATCGAATCTCGGCCAATAACATACCGATGACAAAGGGAACAACGTATGTTGTTATGCGGTTTGACCGATAAAGATCTTCGTAGAATATGTAGGAACCAATATGAGGATCTAGGCTCCGCTATTGGTTATTGACCGGAGACATGTCTCGGTCATGTCTACATAGTTCTCGAACCCGTAGGGTCCGCATGCTTAAAGTTCTGTGACGATCGGTATTATGAGTTTTTGTGTTTTGATGTACCGAAGGTAGTTTGGAGTCCCGGATATGATCACGGACATGACGAGGAGTCTCGAAATGGTCGAGACATAAAGATCGATATATTGGACGACTATGTTCGGACACCGGAAGTGTTTCGGGAGGTTTTAGACATATACAGGAGTACCGGGGGGTTACCGGAACCCCCCGGGGAGTGTAATGGGCCTATTGGGCCTTAGTGGAGAAGAGGAGGGGCGGCCAGGGCAGGCCGCGCGCCCCCTCCCCCTCTAGTTCGAATTGGACAAGGAGGGGGGCGGCGCTCCCCTTTCCTTCCTCCTCTCTCCTTCCCTTCCCCCTTCTCCTACTCCTACTAGGAAAGAAGGAGTCCTACTCCCGGTGGGAGTAGGACTGCCCCCTTGGCGCGCCCTCCTCCTTGGCCAGCCGCCTCCCCCTAGCTCCTTTATATACGGGGGCAGGGGGGCACCCCAAGGCACAACAATTGATCATTGATCTCTTAGCCATGTGCGGTGCCCCCCTCCACCATAATCCACCTCGGTCATATCGTAGCGGTGCTTAGGCGAAGCCCTGCGTCGGTAACTTCATCAACACCGTCACCACGCCATCGTGCTGACGAAACTCTTCCCCGAAGCTCTACTGGATCGTGAGTTCGTGGGACGTCACCGAGCTGAACGTGTGCTGAACGCGGAGGTGTCGTACGTTCGGTACTGAAGATCGTTCGATCGTGAAGACGTACGACTACATCAACCGCGTTGTCATAACGCTTCCGCTTACGGTCTACGAGGGTACGTAGATGACACTCTCCCCTCTCGTTGCTATGTATCACCATGATCTTGCGTGTGCGTACAATTTTTTTGAAATTACTACGTTCCCAACAGTAATGCACAACTTGATCTACTCCATAGTCTCGATCATGCGTTCCTCGTCATGCTGCTTCCCCAATGGCGCCCAAGCCTGTAAGAAAATATGACATTTGAAAAGAATCTCAGCGGGGTGAGCAGGAAACTTGTGCTCGATAGTAATTTTGTTCCTCACGGTCCAAATGGACCAAAGCATCGCCCCTACGCTGCGCCACACCACCCTCGCATTCACACCCCTCTGTGCGGATAACAGGTTAAGAAGATCGACACTAGTTTGCGGGTTCCAATTCTGATTAAAAGTATCTCTGACCGCACTCCACGCAAATCTAGCGAGACAGCATCTGAAGAATACGTGGTTAGCGTCCTCCCCAAGACCACAGATGGCGCATGTCCCATTCGCCGGCCCGTTGCGGTTGGCCACATTATCCGAGGTTGGAAGGCGATTGCGGAACATTTGCCACATAAAAATCTTAATCTTGAGGGGAATGCCAACCTTCCACAGCCCCCTAGCCATGTCAAGCTCATTCCCCTCCGTAAGCTTCTCGTATAAGGATTTCACCGAGAATTTTCGTGAAGCACTTAGCCTCCACGAGATCTCATCATTATCCTGCTGAGCCTCCTCCCCTCGAGCTCAGCCACCAGTGCATTCCAAGCCGCAGCCTCTCCTGCCTCCAGAGGCCTGAAGAAGGAGATCGCCGGAGGGTGCACTCTAAGGGCGTCAGCGACCAAAATGTGCGTGTCCGTGGCGAGCTGATACAATTCCGGATGTGATTGCCACAACGGAGTTTGGCCCCTCCAGCAGTCCAGCGAAAATCGCGTGGACGATCCGTTGTTGACTGAAAAATGGGCCCCAACCGCAAATGCTGGTCTCACCGCTTGGATGCCATTCCAAAATGACGATCCCTTGGACTTGGCCTTAAACAGATTGCCGTCCGGGAAATATTTTGCCCGAAGAATATCCGCCCAGAGACCCTTCTCATTTTGGGCGAGGCGCCACCACCATTTGGTGAGCAGGGCAACGTTCATAAGTTTCGAGTTTGAGATCCCCAAACCACCGAACTTTTTCGGTCTGCAAACCGCAGCCCACTTGACCAAGTGGTATTTGCGTTTCTCCCAGTTCCTTTCCAAAAGAAACGGGCGCGCGGCGTGTCAAGCTTGGCATGCACTCCATCGGCAAGGAGGAACATGCCCATTGTAAAGAGAGGAAGGGAGGACAAGCTAGAATTGGTCAAAATTAACCTAGCGGCCGAAGACATAAACCTCCCTCTCCACGGACTTACCCAATTCACCACTTTGCCATATAGGGGCGCCCATTCGGCTATGGTTAGGTTCTTGTGTGTTATCGGTAGCCCTAGGTATTTGATCGGAAACTTCGCAATCTTACACTTGAGCAAGTTTGCCACCCTCCTACTTTCGTCATGAACCATCCCTATGGTGATCACTTCACTTTTGAGAAAATTGATCTTAAGCCCGGACAATATCTCAAATGCTAGCAGCAGTAACTTAATCGAGGCAATGCTATGGTCGTCCGGCTCGAATAACAACATCGTGTCATCTGCGTACTGAAGGTGAGTCACACCGCCGGGGATGAGGTGAGTGATTAGCCCTTTAATGTGGCCTGCAACCCTGGCTTTGTTAATCATAGCCGCGAGAGCATCCGCAACAAATAAAAATCAAAGGCGAGCTCGGGTCTCCCTGCCTTAGGCCACGCTTGTTGCGAAAGAAATTGCCCATTTCACCGTTGATGGTCACCGCCGTGTGCCCACTATTCACGAGGTGCATGATATGATGGACAAAACCCCCATCAAAACCCTTTTTGATGAGGACCTCACGCACGAACTCCCAGTTCACGCGATCGTAGGCCTTCTCAAAATCTAACTTGAGAAGAATGCCTCTCGACTTGGTACGTTTAAGCTCATGCACGATTTCAAGAAGCGCTAAAGGACCTTCTAGAATGTTACGATGCTTCAGAAAACCGGTCTGACTAGGGCTAATCACCCGTTGAGCGACGGGCGCCAAGCGGGAGGCGTAAGCTTTCGCGCAAATCTTGAAAGGGACATTAATCAGAGTGATCGGCCTAAAGAGTTTTATGTCGTCGGCCCCTTCACTTTGGGTATCAAGCTGATAGCCCCATAGTTTAATCTAGCAAGGTCAACTGTACCTAACGCGAAACCGTTCACGATGGCATAGAAAAGGTGCTTAAGGTTAGGCCAGAATTTTTTGAAAAACTCCACCGGCCACCCATCCGGCCCAGGCGCCGTGTCCGATTTCATATCGAGCACAGCTCTATCGATTTCCTCCGGAAGGAACGAGAGAACGAGCCCATCGTTCTCCTCCTATGAGACCCTTTCGGATGGGTCCCAAAGGTCATCGCGGAGGCAGAGAGCTTTTTCCTCGGCCGTCACCAAAAGGCCGATGAAAAACTCATATATGTGGGCCACAATGAGATCGTTGGTAAGAAGGAGACCATGATCTGATTGTAACCTAAGTATAGTACTTTTACGTTTCCTACCATTGGCGTAAGCATGAAAATATCCGGTGTTAGCGTCGCCTTTGGTGACCCACTTGATACCACCCTTACGTCGCCAATATTCCTCTTCAGCCCGGAGGATGGCTATGACTTTGCGTTCGAGGTCGTACCGAAAGGCCCATTCTCCCTCCGAGAAGGGGCGTTGATCGGCCTCCAAGTCCAGCGCGGCTATTGCCTCAACAATTCTAGCCCGCTCCCTCTTGGTTTCACCGCCATGGTTAGCCCCCCACCCACGCAGGAACGCCCGGAGTTTGCTAGCCGCCGCGGTCCAGCACTCTGCCGGTCCGCGTTGCGGCCCTAGCTGAGCGCAGATCAAAGTCCAACGATCCGCGACCATCTGAACAAACCCCTCGGTCTCGAACCATGCCGTTTTGAAGTAGAAACGAGAGCTACGTCTAATGTATTCCTCCCCAGAGGAAAATATCAACGGAACATGGTCCGAGCCAATTCGTGTTTCGGCAACAAGTGTGCATAAGGGAAAAAGGACCTCCCATTCGGGAGTAAAGAACACCCTATCTAACACACTCCGCACCGGCTGCAATTGCTTGTTAGTCCAAGTAAATCTAGCACCGGTCCGAGCCGCCTCACGCAATGCCGTTGCCGCAATGGCACCATTGAACATGGACACCCGAGTCCAGTCAATGTTGGCGTTGTTTTTGTCCGTCCCCAAACAGATTAAATTGAAATCACCACCCACCACAAGTGGCAAGTTGATAGCTCGTTTTGAAGAAGTTGAGGAGTTGCATGTTGATTCGCACTCGCTATAACACGGGTCCAGCTTGTTTTGCGTGACATTGTTCAGATAATTCATTTTTATTCCATAAACCGGTCAATCGATTATTAGACCAGTGCATAGCAGCAAATATATTTATTTCTCCCAAGTTCATAGAGCAAGTCAATGGATGGTCAATATGCTAGCTAAGCGAAGAGTGTCCCAGCCATGACAGTAACAGCTTCTCCCTGAATCCGCACTCGCTGATTCGCAACATCCAGCTCCAGGTATAGTGCCCCACTCCTTGGAGATACCTGATGATGAAATGAACAGAAAAATGGAAATTGACATGATAGTTTGGTTGATTGAGCGCTAACTGTAGCATTTACTTTTTTTTCCCCAAAAAAGGATTCACTGTAGTAAATGATAGTAGTTCACTTGTCGAAAACATTTTCAGCAACATTATATTACCTGAAACGCTATCAGTTTTTGCTTCCCCAGCTTTCCACCCCAGTAGGGTGCCAAAACACAGTGTGCACTGCCACATACGGGATCCTACAGAAATTTTGGGAACAGGTTATGGACTTGTACTATGAACTAGGGTGAAATGGTTAAAGCAGCTTCACTATCAATATGTATTCCTACCTCATCAATCCCAAATTTTGGGCAGAAGAAGCGTGTGAAGAAGTCATAACCCGATCCAGCAGGCGCCGGTGCTGTAACAATCACACCTCTGCCGGCACACTTTCTTATTTCTTCGATGTTAGGAAGGACATCGGCGACCTCTTTTCCTGATGAAAGTTCAACCTGAAAGCCATGGCAGATTCTTTTGGTGAGTCAGACCGGCAACTGAACTCCGTTCCCTTCAAACCACTTCTATTTCAGGAATCCATGTTTCTTATTTGTCACTTTAGTTCTGCACCTTCAATTAAGTTTTATGCAGTTTACAGTTAATTTGAGCATCCTTATATCAATGCCATAGATAGCCATATGATTTTTATCGAACAACGTTTCTGTGACAATTGCGGCTTAAGAAAGAGGTCTTCCTGTTCAGCCTAGTATAATTGTTATAGTAGCACTAACACAATTATTTACGCATCTAAAAAAACACAATTCTTTACCTCAATTTTGTTTCTAAGTTAGTAGGAAATAATTTTTAAAATCATGGTTATGCACTAAAAAAAAAGAGCGAGTGAGATAAGAGACAGTACAATGAAGTCGTTGGTGGCCACTGATTTGTGAACACTGACGACGGGCGCGCCGTTGAGCGTCTCCGGGATGGACGGCAGCTCGTCGGCGGGATCGCAACCCACATAATCACTCATGGGGAAGTCCAGCTCAATGAACAGCTTCCCCTGCTCCTCCGCCTCCGGTGCAGGAACCTTCTTGGCGGTCAGGACCCCGGACTTGGTCGCGAACTCAACCACGCCATGGCGCTCCGCGAGGACAGACGTGAAGAGGAAGTGGGCGGTGGCCAGCGTTGCGTGGCCGCAGAGCGCGACCTGGAAACGACGGCGCATACGGATCAGTTGCGAGCAAGGACGCTGATTCAGCGGGTGTCTGTCAGGTGGGAGGCTAGGCGGCGACCTCGGTGACGGGGGTGAACCAGCGGAGGTGGAACCGCGGCGTGGTGGCGTCGGCTGCGCAGGACGAGTCACGGGAGAAGAAGGCCGTCTGGGAGAGGTTGAACTCGACGGCGACGGACTGCATCCACCGGCCGTCCCCCGCGGGGGCGGCCGCGTCGTCCTCCAGGAAGCACACCGCCGCCGGGTTGCCCTTGAACGGCTGGGCCGTGAAGGCATCCACCTGCGACCAGACCACAGGTGAACACCAGTTCTCATTCGAGCCAACAAGAGAAAAAATGAGGGAGAAGAGAGCACTGACCACGACATACTGGATTCCTTTCTTGACCATGACCGCTAAAGATCAGAGCTGCTCCAAATCCGTCGGTGCCTGCTAGTGATCTGTCGGTACGGATGTTCACCGGAGCAGGATCAGGTTTTTATAGGACAGCAAGTACTGGTGCTAGTCAAATCAGCTGCTGATGATGGGAGTTGGTAGAGCAATAATCATCAGTGACGATATGGAACTTGCAGGCTTCCTTCTCAACGACGACATCTTACCTGCTCGAAGATAATTAGAGAACAACAATAGAACCGGCGAAATTCGCGACCTGCTAGGACTAGGCGCAGACTGAAGCAAGACTTTGTGTTGCCCGGTTGGGACGGTGGCTAAGAGCATTTACATCCGGGTCTTCCGTATCCGTCTCAAATGCTCGAGCAGGCCATTGATCATTGACTGGTCATAAAAAATCGATTCAATTGGACCTTTTAAATCGCGGACAAACGCTCGGCTGATCAACACGCCATATCCAGTCTAAATATAAAGCGGATATGGGGCGGTCCAGGCATGCCCGGACGCGTCCGCCTGTCAGGCCTGGCCCATCATGGACCCCACAAAAAACCAAATCCGAGCGACGAGCTCAAACCCTTGCTCACTCTATCTCTCTCCTGCTCCGTCCACTCCTCTTCCTCACCCTTTTCGTTCCCATCCACCACGATGAGCAGCTTCGGCAGACTCCGGCTCCGAGCTCGACTACGAGGAGGAGATGGCCCTTCGCATTGCGCTGGAGCTGTCCAAGTTGGAGATCGGCGGCAACTCCGGATCTGGAGCGTCGCCGCACCTCCAGCACCGGCGCAGCGCGGACGCCGACTCTGGACCCTCCCGGCCCGCACGCAGCGACGCCCGGCCAGCACAATCCACGCTGGCCCCGCATCATCTCCTTCCCCCGCTGGCCGCTCCTGCACGCGCCAACGCTGGGTGCTTGTGCCCGCGCCTCCGGCCCGCACGCGCACTCCGAAGTCGGACGCGTGCGCCGCGCATTGCGAGAGGCAGCGTACATGGGAGAGGGAGGCGGTGGAGCAGTCCACACGCCGCCGCCGCGGGACGGAGCCGGACGTCGACGAGGACGCGCTCTCCTCGCCTGGGTGTACCGCCGCTCCCTCACGATGGCGGAGACGAACGCTCACCGCCTCCGACGGGGGAACGCCAAGGCGCTCCGGCTAGCTATTGAGCAGTCGGAGCGCGAGGCGAAGGAGGTAGCGGCGGTGAAGACTCGGGTGGCAAGGCTTAAGCGGGAGCAAGACAGGGCGGTCCGTCGGATGAAGGGGTTCACCGTCCTCTTCGACTCCGACGGCGGCAACAGCCGCACCTCGTCGTCCGACGATGAAGACCCTCCGCCAGCCGCAAACGTTGATACGTCTCCAATGTATCTATAAATTTTTATTGTTTCATGCTATTATATATCTGTTTTGGATGTTTTATATGCTATTTTATATTATTTTTGGGACTAACCTATTAACCTAGATCCCTGTGCCATTTTCTGTTTTTATTTGTTTTTGACTTTTATAGAAAAGGAATATCAAACGGAGTCCAAACGGAATAAAACTTTACGATGATTTTTCTTGGACCAGAAGACACCCAGAAGACTTGGAGAAAGGGCCAGAAGAGTCCCGAGGAGGCCACAAGCCCTCAGGGCGTGCCCCCTGACTTGTGGGCCCCTCGGGAGTCCCCTAACCCTAATTCCAGCTCTATATATTCTCAAATATTCCCCAAACATCAGAAGCGTCCACGAAAATACTTTTCCATCACCGCAAGCCTCTGTTCCCGTGAGATCCCATCTTGGGGCCTTTTCTGGCACTCTGCCGAAAGGGGATTCGATCATGGAGGGCCTCTACATCAACCTTGCCGCCCTTCCGATGAAGCGTGAGTAGTTTACCACAGACCTAAGGATCCATAGCCAGTAGCTAGATGGCTTCTTCTCTCTCTCTTTGATCTTCAATACAATGTTCTCCTCGATGTTCTTGGAGTTCTATCTGATGTAATCTTCTTTTGCGGTGCGTTTGTTGAGATTCGATGAATTGTGGATTTATGATCAATTGTCTATGAATATTATTTGAGTCTTATCTCAACTCTTTTATGCATGATTAAGATATCTTTGTATTTCTTCGAACTAGCGGTTTGGTTTGGCCAACTAGATTGGTTTTTCTTGCAATGAGAGAGGTGCTTAGTTTTGGATTCAATCTTGCAGTGTCCTCGTCCAGTGACAGTAGGGGTAGCGAGGCACATATTGTATTTTTGCCATCAAGGATAAAAAGATGGGGTTTATATCATATTGCTTGAGTTTATCCCTCTACATCATGTCATCTTACTTAAACGTTGCTCTGTTCTTATGAACTTAATACTCTAGATGCAGGCACGAGTCGGTCGATGTGTGGAGTAATAGTAGTAGATGCAGAATCATTTCGGTCTACTTGTCACGGACATGATGCCTATATTCATGATCATTGCCTTATATATCGTCATAACTATGCGCTTTTCTATCAATTGCTCAATAGTAATTTGTTTACCCACTGTATGTTTTCTTTCAAGAGAGAAGCCTTTAGTGAAACTTATGGCCCCCGGGTCTATTTTCCATCATATATTTTCAGATGTATAAACCAGAAAACCCAAAAATACCTTGCTGCAATTTATTTATGTTTACTTTAGTTTGCTCTTTTATTTATCTTTTATACCTATCTCGATTAGGTCTCACTCTTGTTCATGACCGTGAAGGGACTGACAACCCCTTTTTCGCGTTGTGTGCAAGTGTTTGTTAGTTTGTGCAGGTGCATATATTGAAGACTTGCTTGTGCCTCCTACTGGATTGATATCTTGGTTCTTAACTTAGGGAAATACTTATCTCTACTTTGCTGCATCACCCTTTTCTCTTCAAGGGAAAAATCAACGCAAGCTCAAGAAGTAGCAGACGCCTTCAGTTGCGCCGGCGACCAGAAGGGCAAAGGGGACGAGGAAGTGGTGATTCCGCCCCCCTCCTCAATGTTTATATCGTTTTTAGTTGTAGAAGTTTAAGAACTTATCCGTGGACGAACTATGATCTTTTGAATGTCGTGAAGTATGTTATGTCCGTTTGCAGCCGATCTTGTGTTCCTTTGTAGCTCAATTTTGTTGTCCGTCGTTTGATCACGTAGGATAGATCAACGTGTGCATGGGTAGTATGGATATAAGGCACCATATATGAGATATACGGATGCAGAATGACAAATATGAGGGGTGCCCGGTCAGTGCCCGCGGCGCGTTTGCGTGTGTTTGAGGGGCCGGATTTGCCAAGTCCAGCTGTCGATGCTCTTATGTGTTTGGTTTCTGTCACCAAGTGGAACGGCACGGGTCGGTTCCGTTCCCAGACCCCATTCCTGCGTTTGGATCGTCAAAGGAACCAAAACCACTCGATTCCAGGGAATGGCATATTCGCTGTTTATGCCGTTCCAAGCGGTCTCTCAAAATCGAGCGGACCACGCGGAGCCGCCCACTCCCACGACCTCCTTCCTCCCCCGCTACAGCAGCAAGGAGTTGCAGCCACCAATAACCACGGGGCATCCAGCATGAGCTGCCGGGCGCATCCCATCCAGCCGGCCGTCGCGCTTGAGCACGCGTCGTCGAGAGAAGCGGTCGTGCGGCGCCGGGAGCGCCGCATCCAGCTGGGCGTCGCGCTTGAGCACACGTCACCGGGAGTCGCGGTCGTGCAGCGTCGGGAGTGTCGCATCCAGCCGGGCGCCGCGCTTGAGCACGCGCCGCTGGGAGCTGCGGTCGTGCGACGTCAGGACTCAGGAACCGCTCGCTGCGGGGGGCGTCGCATCCAGCGGGCCGGCGTGGCGGCGTACAAGGACGCAGGATCCGCCCAGCGTCGGCGTGAGGGACAGGATGGATGGGGGTGGGAGGAAGCCCGAGGTGAGCTCCAGCCTCTCGATGTCCTCCTCTTCAGCTAGCATGGTCACCGTGCTTTGGCGGCCGGTGCTTGCTCAAGGATGGTGTTGGCGTTGTAGGCAGCAGCAAGTTCAGATAAACTGCGCAGTTGTTAGTTCAGACCTCAGATTGATTGGCGTTCTGTCCCTGGGAACCATCCCATCCTATCTCATTCTCTTCTAGCTAAACGCCGAGATGGAATCATTCCGTTCCTTAGGAATGGAACGGTTCCATGACATTCCACTTGGTTCCAAAACCAAACACACCCTTAGAGCATCCACGACCGGACTTGGCAAATCCGGCCCCCTATACGTCCGCGGACGCGCCCGAGCACGCGTGCGAGCGCATTCAGATGGGCCTTCATATTTCGCTCTCGGCATCCACATATATCAAATGCGGACTCTTAAATCCATGCACATCGATCATAAAAGGCAATGTCTCATGTCAATAATAAATGTTGGTACCGAGCATAGATAGTGTTTACACAAAAATTTATTTTAACTACACAAGTGAAGCTTTAGCTCCTTGGTTTCCATTGTGGGTCCATGTGAGCTCCACAAGATCATTGAGTAGCTGTGTGTGCACCTGGTGATCTCGAAAATTCTGATGCATCTGCAGAAAGTTCATAAGCTGAGCTGCATCTTGATCTTTCGGGATTTCAATTTGTTCTACAGGTGCTTCAAAATCATTGGTTTGAGCTACACCATCACCCTCATCCTCGACAATCATATCGTGTAGAATAACACAACATGTCATCAGCTGCCACAAAGTTTCTGATTCCCACATCATTGCAGCGCTACACACAATTCCCCAACGAGCTTGAAGCACACCAAATGCACTCTCCACATCCTTTCTAGCCGCTTCCTGCATTGTTGCAAAGTGGCTCTGTTTATTGCCACGCGGTTAGGATATGGTCTTCCCAAATGCCGCCCACCGAGGATAGATATCATTGGCAAGATAGTATCCCATGTTGTACTCTCGGCCGTTGATGGCGTAGTTGCACGGCGGTGATTCCCCATTGCAAAGCCTCCTGAACAGCGGAGATCGTTGAAGCACGTTGATGTCGTTGTGAGAAACGCTTCTAGTATGATGGTGGCCTCTCTGTGTGACCTTGATACATTCCCCACAAACCTTGGGGGCAGTTCTTCCATTGCTAATGCATGCAATCAATTGATCCGAATATTCCTGGAAACCCCCTTGCCTCTCCAATATCCACCAACTTCTCCCTATCTTGCGCATTTGGTTCTCTGAGATACTCAGGTCCAAACACCTCCACCATGGCGTGGGCAAACTTGACAATAGTCTTCAAGCACGTGCTGTCCCCCATCCTGACCATCTCACCAATGAAATCTGTAGCGGTACCAAGTGCAAGCATCCTCAGAGCAGCCGTGCACTTCTACTTGGCAGAGAAAGAGAGTTGTCCACAGCAACCCCTTGTGAGCTTGAAGTAGTCATCATGTGACTCCACTCCCTCCACAATGCGCAAAAACAATGGTTTCCGCATGCAAAAACGGCGACGAAACCATGGATCATCTCGGAAAGTAGGATTGGGAGCAAAGTAGTCCCTGGCAGTAGCTTTGCTCCGGACCCCTATCCCGATTGATCACTCTTCTCCCTTTGATTGAGCCGTTGAAGTTGAGAATATGTTCCAATTGCCGGTCCATTTCCTCTTGCATGCTCATGAGCATGATCACACTACTGCAGGATGGTGCTAACGCGACACTACGATTAGAGACCCTTCGACGAAACTGTGTGCGATGCAATAATTGCAAACGGTGGTGTAAAAAACTCGTAAAAAAATGTGCAAAACGTTTGCGATGACGGATGCATCAAAGACGGTTCAGATTTTAGTTGCGTGTGTGATGCAGGGCATACGGTTCAGTTCAATGAACTGTTTGCGATGAGGAGGAACAAGAAAAACGGGCAGCCAGATGAAGGTGTGTGCGTTATACAACATACGGTTCACTCGGATGAACTATTTGTGAAAGTGCGTTATATCGACTAGAGGGGGGTGAATAGGCGATTTTTATGAATTCTTCACTGAGGAATTTGCCAGTGAGGAAATTCCTTAGCGAAGAACTACTTGCAGCGGAATAAGTACTCAAAAGTATGCATAGCAGAACACAAGCATGGTCATCATGATGAAATGAAGACAAGCATAGAGTACAGAAAGCGTAAACACAGGATAACCCAGGATGAAGACAAACAGACTGAAGAAATTAAACTGAGGAAATTGAGAAAGTCTTCAGTCAAAGTCTTCAAACACAACAAGTGCACAACACAGCTATGAGGAAATGAAAGAGTTGAGGAAATAGAACCAGTTGGCTTGGTGAAGATAATGATTTGGTAGACCAGTTCCAACTGCTGTCTCAGTTGTACGTCTGGTTGGAGCGGCTAGGTATTTAAACCTGAGGACACACAGTCCTCACCGTATTCTCCTTGAACTAAGGTCACACAGACCTCATCCAATCACTCATGGTAAGTCTTCAGGTGACTTCCAAACCTTCACAAACTCGGTCACTCGGCGATCCACAATTTCCTCTTGGATGCTCTAGACCATGACGCCTAACCGTCTGGAAGAAGCACAATCTTCAAAGGTAACAAGCGTCAGATCCACGCAGGATCAATCTCTTCAGTGATGCTCAATCACTTGGGGTTTGTAGGTGTTTGGGTTTGAGTTTTCCTCACTTGATGATTTTCGCTCAAAGTCCTCGGAGGATGGGATGCTCTCAAATGACAAGTGTTAGTTTCTCTCAGAGCAGCCAACCAGCTAGTGGTTGTAGGGGGCGGCTATTTATAGCCTAGGGAGCAGTCCGACATGATAAGACATAAATGCCCTTCAATGATATGACCGTTAGGTGGGTAGATATTTTGGGACAGCTGGCGCATAGCACAACAACGGTCGAAAATTTGAGTATCAAATTCCTCAGGGCTATCATGTTCCTCACTATGTAGGCAATCTGCACTGGCGAATTCCTAACTCCTCAGTCAGAACAAATTCCTCAGAAACCAGAAGAACTTCGTATGTGTCACTGAAGAATATGACTGCACTGTATGAGATTTCCAATGGCTTCACTCGAAGGGATTGGTAGGTGTAGGATTTTGAGTTGAGCATCACCTGGAAATTTTTCCTTAGTATTTCCTCGACCCCCTTTAACAGTACAGTGTTTCCTATGACTCAAGAAAGGGAAAATGAAACTACGAAAACAAAAGTCTTCACGCTTCATGTTCCTCAAATGAATACCAAGTCTTCAAGGTCACACCAATTTCTTCACTTTCAAAGTCTTCAGAAAGTCTTCAGAAATCCAAAGTCTTCAGTCCAAGAACTTCATTTTTAGGGGTCGACTTTCACTGTAAATGTTGAGGATATAGACCTTAGAGTCACCCGCCAAGAGGGGCCGGGTTACTCATATGGTCGTTGCCAGAAGTCGGGAGCCAAGCTTGAAGACGATGGGCCAGAGATGGGCTTAAGACCCGGATGTGGCTTAAGGCCCGTAGTTACAATCATTATTATGGTAGAACTTGTAGTGTAAGGCAAGTATAGTTGAGAGTCCGAGCCGGACACTCTTATGAGCCGGCCGGGACTCTGAGGGCTGCTGGGCGTCAGCCTCCCTATATAAAGGGACGACCCGGCAGCGGTTTAAGGACAAGAACAATCTCATCGAGAGCCGGGCATAGCAGTTTAGCTCCCTGGTGATCGTAACCCTAATCAATACCACCTCAAACTGGACGTAGGCTTTTACCTTCACCGTAAGGGGCCGAACCAGTATAAACCCTCGTGTTCCTTGTCCCGCATTAACCCCTTCAAGCTTCCTAGTTGCGATGGCTCCACGACTAAGTCCTAGCTCGAGGACATCTGCCGTGACAATTCCACGACAGTTGGCGCCCACCGTGGGGCCAGCGCACGGTGGATTTGAGTTCTTGAAGGGCAGCTTCGAAGGGCTCAAGGGATACGCTGTGGGCCAGATGACCAAGAGTCATCGCGGCAAGCTCTACATCGATGATGCAAACTGGGGCCCCGACGTCGGCTCAATTGAGTACGGGTACCGGGTCCCCTTCGGCGGAATTCATGTTTTCATTGGCAAGATTGGTGAGCCGGGCCCTGAGCCGGATCTCTGCCGATCTCATCGAAACGGCTCAGCGTGCACGACCCGCCCGGGCCCGGCCTACCTTAAGGCGCGCTTTTGTGGGATGCATCCATGGAGGGCCCTCTGATCCATCTGGGTCTGGTGATGAGGCGGCCGCCGGCTCTGACGGCGAGTCGGCCACCGATGAGTCAAACTCGTTGTATCAACTTCAAGATGGCAGGCTCATGGGCTGTTCCGATGGTGACAGTATTCCGGACCCGTTTGAGCCGCCAAGTCAGGTTGGAGTCTTTATGGCTGGCGCGCAGCCTGTTCAGAACCCCGCTGCTGGAGCGGGAAACCCGGTGCCTTCTCCGGCTCAGGTGCTAATGGATCTCACGGACAAGATGACGGCCCTGTTAACTGCCACGGTTGACCCGGCGGATCAAGCTCGGCATGATGCGGAGATGGCACAGTTAAAATTGGATCTAGTAAAGGCTAAGGAGGATCTGGCAGCGGAAGGGATCAGGATGACTGCGGAGCGGGCGGCTCTCGATGCCCAAACCCAGTTGATTCAAGCGCAGCCCTTCCGACTCACGATGGACCAAAACGCGGCCAATGAGGTCCTGAGAAGGAGGCATCAAAAGGCCCAATCTCGACTCCCTCCGGTTTACGATCCACGCAACCTCTTCAACACACCAGGTGCAGGGTCTAGTAACCCGCCAGGGGTCATAGTGCCCGGGTCCGGAACCCCTATTCAGCCACAGGTGATGGGGCCTCCCCAGGTGCCCCCTGCCCCGCCTCAGTACGTGCCAATACCCCCGGTCATTATAATAACCCGCTGGAGAACATGGTCGCTGCGGCAGCACGGCTGGCGGCTCTCCCAGTTGACGGCGACTCTCCGACGGCTATTGAAACCTGCCGGGTTAGGGAACTCCTTCAGACAGCACTAGCACAGCAAGAGGCGTATTCCTACAGCCGGGACAGGATCCACTCGACCCCTCGTCCAGGCCAGAGCCCGAGTTACAGCAGACACATGGTCTCAGCGACCGGCTCAAGTAACGTCCGACGCCATGACCCGCCTCCTGGCCATGGCCCGGCTTATAATGGAGCCTTTTACGCAGCAGACCAGGACAAAGCGCGGCAAGAGGCGGAGCAAGTGCCTCAATTGACGGCTTACCAGACCCCCCCGGCTTATCCGACGACTTCCGTCGATGTGGGTATCCCTACCAGGACCGGGGGTGTCCCTTGTTTAGTGCCAGCTATCCGTAATGAACGTCTACCTAAGGACTTCAGGGGCCCTAGGAAGGTTCCTAATTACACAGCTGACTTACAACCCGCAGCCTGGATCGAGAGTTATGAGATGGCTATGGAGCTGCTGGAGGTCAGTGAGGCGGCCATGGCCAAGTATTTCACCATGATGTTAGATGGGACTGCCCGCACTTGGTTGAAAGGGCTACCACCGAATTCCATTGGGTCTTGGGCTGAGCTGAAAGCCCGGTTCATCCAAAACTTCAAAGATACCTGTAGGCAGTCTATGTCAATTGTGGATTTGACTAACTGTAAGCAGCAGGAGGGTGAGTCTACGACACATTGGGTTCGCCGGGTTAAGGAGATCATACACTCGTCAGACAAGATGGATGCCGGCTCAGCGGTTTTAATGCTGGAGCAGAATTGTCGTTTTGTGCCCCTGAAGATGAAACTCGGGCAGCTTAAGCGCGACTGCAGTGATATGGGTACACTAATGGCAGCTCTTGTCAAGTACGCCAATTCTAATGGTACCAAGGATCCCCCTTCAGATGATGAAAGGACAGGGAAGGGAAAGAAGAACGGCAATGGCAAGGGACCTCAGTTTAACCCGGGGAACCAAGGAGGCAAGCGCAAGGCCGATGGCAGCCTAGAGTTTGTAGCCAACGCCAGCTCACAAGGTAATAACCAGCTACGCAAGGGGAGGCCCCCTCCCCGAGGCGGCGGGTCAGGTCCGACGCTGGAGCAATTGTTGAATGAACCTTGTCCAAGGCACGGCTCTAGAGAGAAGCCAACGACTCATCTGTGGAAGGATTGTGCGATCATGAAGGCCTTTAAGAATTACAATGGCCCGGGCGGCGGCTCTGGCGCCGGCGGCTTTCATGGCCCAGGCGGCGGCTCAAATTCCGGTCCTCAGAACGGTCAAGGGGGCTTTAACCAGCAGTCTGGCCAGGGTCATCAACAGCAGCAGGGGGGTTATCAGACCAATCCAAAGCAACTCAGCGGTGGACAGTATCATGTGTTTACCACCAGTCTGTGTAAGCGAGATCAGAAGCTTCATAAGAGGGCAGTGAATGCTGTTGAGCCGGCGATCCCACGCTACTTGCGGTGGTCTGAGCAGCCTATAGTGTGGAGTAGGGAGGATCACCCTCCCTAGGTGGATAACCCGGGCCACTTGGCCTTAGTGGTGGCTCCTCAAGTGGGAGGATATAAGTTCACAAAGGTGCTCATGGATGGAGGCAGCAGCATCAACATCCTCTATTATGAGACTTTTCGCTGTATGGGGTTGGTTGATAAGAACCTTAGCCAGTCAAACACTATCTTCCATGGTGTGGTACCTGGTAAATCGGCTTATCCAGTCGGCAAGATCGAATTGGAAGTGGCCTTTGGTGATGAGAACAACTACAGGGTGGAGAAATTGACCTTTGAGGTGGTCAAGATAAGAAGTCCATACCATGCTATATTTGGACGGCCGGCTTACGCCAAGTTCATGGCACGGCCGTGTTATGTGTACTTGCAGCTCAAGATGCCGGGTCACAATGGGACCATTACGGTTCACGGCAGTCGAAAAGTGGCTCTGGAGTGTGAGGAAGGCGATGCGGCTTATGCAGAATCTGTGTGTGCTACAGAGGAGTTGAAGTTTTACAAAGACAATGTTGACCCAACAGATATGACCTCTCTGAAAAAGCCAACTACAGAACAAGAGCCGGCAATGAAATTTAAATCGGCTGATGAAACTAAACTTGTTGATTTTGTTCCAGGTGACTCATCTCAGCAGTTTAGCATCAGTGCAAATCTGGATCCAAAATAGGAAAGCGCGCTCATCGAGTTCATCCGTGAGAATAGGGACATCTTCGCATGGAACCTTCTGACATGCCAGGTGTACCTAGAGAACTCGCTGAGCATACTCTCAATGTTGATCCGAAATTTAAGCTGGTCAGGCAGTTTCTTCGGCGGTTTAATGAAGAGAGGCGGAAAGCTATTGGTGAAGAGGTGGCCCGGCTCTTGGCAGCCGGGTTTATCGTTGAAGTCTTTCACCCAGAGTGGTTAGCTAACCCGGTGCTTGTACTCAAGAAGAACGGCACTTGGCGAATGTGTGTGGACTACACGGACTTAAACAAGGCGTGTCCGGCTGATCCTTTTGCCCTCCCCCGTATTGATCAAATCATTGATGCTACGGCAGGTTGTGCACGTTTAAGTTTCTTGGATTCTTATTCCGGTTATCATCAGATTAAGATGGCAGTTAAGGACCAGGAGAAGACGGCGTTCATCACTCCCTTTGGAGCCTTCTGCTATGTGTCTATGCCCTTTGGACTAAAGTGTGCACAGGCGACTTACCAGCGTTGTGTACAGAACTGTCTTCATAAACAGATTGGGCGCAATGTTCACGCTTATGTGGACGATATTGTGGTTAAATCCATAAAAGAGGAAACCCTGATAGATGATTTAAGGGAAACCTTTGATAATCTCCGGGTCTATAAGATGATGCTTAACCCGGCCAAGTGTGTATTTGGTGTCCCTGCAGGCAAGCTCTTGGGGTTTTTGCTTTCTGATAGAGGCATTGAGGCTAACCCGGAGAAGATCAAGGCCATCACCTCCCTGGCTAAGCCGGCGTGTGTAAATGACGTTCAGCGTCTGGCGGGTCGCATCGCTGCTTTAAGCCGGTTTATAAGTTGTTTGGGTGAGAAGGCCATGCCATTATATCAGTTGATGAAGAAAACTGATAACTTTATCTAGAATGATGCAGCTAATACCGCTTTTGAGGATTTGAAGAAGCAGCTGGCAGAGCCCCCAGTCCTTGCTGCTCCGGTTGATAAGGAGCCCTTATTACTGTATGTGGCGGCAAACGCACGAGCCGTCAGTGTGGCTATTGTGGTGGAGCGCAAGGAGGAGGGTAAGGAGCATCCGGTTCAGCGGCCGGTTTATTATGTCAGCGAAGTGCTCATTGAGTCCAAGCAGCGGTACCCGCATTGGCAGAAGCTTGTGTATGGTGTGTTCATGGCGAGCCGGAAACTTAAGCATTATTTTCAGGGTCATCCCATCACTGTGGTCAGTTCTGCCCCCCCCTGGTGATATCATTCAAAACAGAGAGGCCACAGGGAGAATTGCTAAGTGGGTATAGAACTTGGACCTCATGGTCTCAAATATGTGCCACGCACTGCTGTTAAATCTCAGGCCTTGGTGGATTTCATCAATGATTGGACAGAGTCACAAGTGCCCGAGCAAAAGCCGAATAACACATATTGGACTATTCACTTCGATGGGTCCAGGCAGTTGGAGGGCTCGGGGGCTGGCGTTGTATTGGCTTCCCCTAAAGGTGACAAGTTCCATTATGTGCTACAGTTGATGTTTCCTTGCACTAACAATGCGGCTGAGTACGAGGCCTTGCTCCACGGTCTTCGGATGGCTAAGGAGATGAGCTTGAGCCGGGTAAGGTGCTTCAGTGACTCAGACTTGGTGGCTCAACAAGTATCAGGCAAGTGGGACTCTAAGGACCCTCTAATGGCGGCTTATCGCCGTGAAGTTGATGCCATTGCTGGGCACTTTCAGGGCTACCAAGTAGAGCACATTGATCGCAGGAAGGACGAGGCGGCTGATGCTCTAAGCCGGCTAGGCTCTCAGCGAAAGCCGGTGCCGCCTAACACTTTCCTGGACGTCCTGTATAGCCCTTCGGTTAAGTTGCCTACGGAGGAAGACTTGGCTGTCCCTGACCCGGAGGCACGACTGGTGGCGGCTCTCCATATCATACCAGACTGGACAATGCCATATCTGGCTTACATGACCCGGGGCGAGTTGCTTGAGGATGAAACTTTGGCCAGGCAAATAACCCGGCGGGCTAAGTCAATGATTGTTATCGATGGCGAGTTGCATCATCGCAGTGTTACAGGAGCATTTCAGCGTTGTGTCTCCCCTGAGGAAGGTCAAGAGATCTTGCGTGAGATCCATGAAGGGGATTGTGGCCATCATGCCGGCTCAAAGTCCCTTGTGGCCAAGGCTTTTCGTCATGGTTTTTATCGGTTGACGGCTCATGCTGATGCAGAGGACTTGGTCAGTAAATGTGATGGTTGCCAGAGGTTCTCACGACGGGCTCATGTGCTGGCTCAGGAGCTGAGGATGATCCCAATCACTTGGCCCTTTGCGGTCTGGGGGCTTGATATGGTTGGACCTTTCAAAAGGTCCAAGGATAAGAAGAACCACCTTTTGGTGGCAGTTGACAAGTTTACCAAGTGGGTTGAAGCGGAGCCAGTTAGCAAGTGTGATGCAGCCACGGCAGTTCAGTTTATGAAAAAGGTGATCTTTCGCTTTGGTTTTCCACACAGCATTATAACTGACAATGGCACCAATCTCTCCAAAGGCGCCATGGAGGAGTTTTGTCAACGAGAGCATATCCGACTTGATGTTTCCTCAGTGGCTCATCCTCAATCCAATGGTCAGACTGAGAGAGCTAATCAGGAGATTCTGAAGGGTATCAAGCCCCGGCTTTTGGTCCCTTTGCAAAGGACGCCGGGTTGCTGGGTGGAGGAGCTGCCCTCCGTGTTATGGAGCATCAACACTACTCCAAACAGGTCTACAGGCTTCACGCCTTTCTTCATGGTTTACGGGGCGGAGGCAGTCCTCCCCAGTGACATCCGTCATGACTCACCTCGAGTGGCGGCTTATGTTGAGACGGATAATGAACAGGCGCGCCAAGATGCTCTTGACTTGTTGGATGAACAGCGTGATGTGGCAGCAGCCCGCTCAGCGATTTATCAACAAGACCTGCGCCGTTATCATAGCCGCCGGGTTAAATCCCGGGTCTTCCAGGAAGGCGACCTTGTGCTCCGGCTCATCCAGGATCAAACAGATGCACACAAGTTATCCCCACCTTGGGAAGGGCCCTTTGTGGTTAGCAAGAACTTGCACAATGGGTCATATTACCTCATTGACATTCGGGAGCACAAGGATTCACGTAAGTCGGAGGAAGAGACTCGTCGGCCGTGGAACATAGCTCAGCTTCGGCCTTACTACACTTGAGCCATCGGCTCTCGTGGTGTACATATTTCTCTCAGCCATGTACATATTATGATAAGCAATAAAGCAGGACCTCTGTCCTTGTTTCTCCTCCAAATATGCACGTGTTGTTTTTATTGCAAAGATTACACGATGACTTAAAGGAGGATCCGGCTTATGATCGTATTCGAATCTAGCCGTAAGCAGTAAAGTCGCTTGGGGGCTTCCTGTTCAAACATGGGTTGTATTCGAACAAAAGAGAACATAGCTGTCGATACCCATTTGATTGGCACAATGCCGAGCTCATTGGGAGGTTACCTTTGGTCATATCTGAATCATCGTTTAACCCCTCTGAGAACCGACGTGGATCGTATTCGAATCAGCGTCGATAAACAATTCTTAAAATCACTTGGGGGCTTCCTGTTCAAACATGGGTCGTATTCGAACCAAAGAGAACATAGCTGTCGATACCCTCTTGATTGGCATCGCCACAC
Source organism: Aegilops tauschii subsp. strangulata (assembly GCF_002575655.3). Taxonomy (NCBI): domain Eukaryota; kingdom Viridiplantae; phylum Streptophyta; class Magnoliopsida; order Poales; family Poaceae; genus Aegilops; species Aegilops tauschii. The sequence goes on from NC_053037.3 coordinate 178,683,470, forward strand.
CCGCTGGGGGCTATATGATCGTATCCGAATCTTAGCTTAACCCCTTTGGGCCGGGTCTCTGGTCGTATTCGAACCGGAAGCCCCTAAGTTCTTCTGCTTTATCACAAGTTTTCTTTGATTATGTCAAGGTGTGTACAGCCGGGTCTCAGTTTGCCGGCTTAACCTTGGTTTACAGTATTACTGAACGCAATGGGTGTTATAAGGCAGGTAAACGGAGCTGCGGTACCAACTTTCTCATCCGGATTATCTAAGCCGGAAGTATGCTTGCAGGCCGTTCAGCATGTTCTTACGGCTGTGTTCAGGATACTATTGAAGACAAGTTCTTGTCGATTCATATTCCGGATTATCTAAAATTTATGATTCTCAGGACGGTAAGACGCCTCGAGACTTGTGATTTACCTTCCTATGCAGGATAATTAATGGCACCTCTTTGAGGTTAAGAAAAACAAAGGGATGATTATGACCCGGAGAAACATCAAAGAGACAACTTCAAAATACTTTGGCATTCAACACGTGCACGATGGCACGGCAGAGATAAACTGTTGCACCTACTCTATTACAAAACTCATCAAAAGGGTGGAGCATTGTTTGGTAAACCGCCAGCCGAGTTACGATGCCCGCTGAGTTGAAGTCTCCGGCTCGTTCCTATCTTCTCCGCCGGCTGATCCCAAGACCTGGAAGGTTGATGACTTCCAGTCGATGCCGCTGAGAGCTTCGAATTGGGCTTCCTCGTCAATTAACCCGGCCGAGTCAATCTCCGGGGCGAAGGTGTGCTGACGAGCCGGCTGGATCAAGTTGAGGGCTTCATAGCGAGGGGTTGGGATCCTCTGATTCTCCGCGTCATAACCCGGCTGGTACTTGGTCAGATCTGTGTCGTTCCCGATAAGGGTGGCCACCGGGCGTACAGCCTTCACGCAAGCTGCGAAGTCCTTCTGATCGAAAGCTGAGCCGTCTTCCTTCAGGCTTGGATAGCCAAGGGCGATGTCCGCCAGGTCTAACTCCGGCAGGAATGCCTTGGCCCGGCTCAGTGCGGCGATCGCTCCGGCTCTCGCAGAGGCCCGTCGCAGCTCTTGGATCCGTTGAGGCAGAACGGCGAGCCGGTGCAGGACTTCTGCCAGGTGAGTTGGCACCTCGTTGGATAGGGCCACCACAGCTAAGGCACGCTGTGACCCGGTGTAGAGCTGTTCCACCAGGGTATACACGGCCTTTAGCTTGGTGACCACGCTTTGGTTGAGGTTGGCACTTCTGGGACCTGTTTAACAGAATCAGATAAGCCGGCGACAAGGATGAATCATGAGATATAAACATTCTAAACTTGATGAAAGCCGGTGAGGCGACTTACCGAAGATGGCGGCCACCATTTGGGAAACCTGGCGCTTTAGGCCGGAGAGCTCGGCGGTCTTCTCAGAGAGAGCCTTCTCCGCCTGTTCCGCCCGGGTCACCAGTGCGGCCTTCTCTTCGGCCAAGGCTTTTCGCTCAGCATCAAATTCTGTCTTCAGCCTCTCTTGAGCGGCGATGATGGATACAAACTTGGCGTTTGCCTTCTGGGTCTCCATCTCCTGCGTCTTCAGCCGGCTCTTGAGATCCGCAAGGTCCGCCTCTAGCTTCTTGCCAACAGCCTGCATAAAATTCCGGGTTATTAACAGTCATTATATAAGTCCCAAGTGTTTTCCAAGCAAAGACACTTGGCACTTGGGGGCTAATGCATATTGAACGTATCTATCTACATACTGCCGGCTCAATTGAGTAAGCCGGAACCTAAGTCTACAACATATTCAATCATCAGTCGTCGACTTGGGGGCTATCATGGCAAAGGTAACTATGCAGTAAGTAAGAGGACAGCAGAATGATACCTCAGATTTTTGCTGGATCTGGTTCACCATGGCGACCTCTGCGTCCCGGCTCTTGTGCACTTGGCTGATGTAGCCAGAGACGAGCTCTCCAATGCTCAAGTTGGTGTAGTCGGAGAGGTCCAGGTTCACTCGGTGGGGCTGCAGCAACTCCCCCTTAGCGGAGCACTTGGCCAGCACGGTAGGTCTCCCCGGCTCAACGAACTCCGTCCGGGTGATTACCACGTCCGGGTCGTCTGCTGGTGCAGCTGAGCTGGAGGCCTCCGGGTTAACAGAAGCTTCGGTCGTTGCCTTGGTAGACGGGGCAGTGGCCTCAGGTGCCGTGTCCATTGGAGTGGTGGCTTCGGGGGCGGAGGCAGCTGGCGGTTCTTGAGCCGTCACCTCCGGTTCAGGCAAATCCGGCACACCGGCTGACTTGGTCTTCTTCGCTCTTTCGGTGAGCTTTGCCTGGGCGCTGAAAGGACAGAAACGTTAAGCACAAAAAGAGTAAGTACAGACAAATATAATATGAGATGGTTGTCATTACCCGGGCGCGGTCTTGAAAGTCGAAAGACTCGACTGCATAGAGTCGCCCGAAGAGGGGGAGGTCTCCTGATAATTGGAGTCAGAGGAATTGAGTGGCTGGCGGATAACACCCGCCAACGGATGAAAATGGTACAAGTGGGAAAAAACCTCAGTTCGGCGCTTCCTTGTTGCGTCGGGTAACCCGGCGGAGAGGTCGGTGTCCTTGTTGGTCCGGGTGTGACGCCGGCTTTCATGAACCTGTCGCTTCAAAATAAATTGAGGGTCTTGATAAGCTAAAGGATGTGAAAAGCTTACTTTCCGGGTTACCCTTCGGACTTTCAGCTGTGGCAAGGGCTCCGAGTCGGAGGAAAGTGACATTACCTCTTCAACCACCGGGTTACTGGCGCCGGTGTCATCCTGTCAATGAGCAAGTATTGATAAGGCGGACAACAACAAACAGTGAATATAGTAAGGACTTAAAAGCTCAGGGGTTACCTCTGACTCGGAGCTGTCGCTTAATTGCATCAGCTCGGAGGCAGTAGGCCTGCTCCCTTTCTTGCGAGGGGCGATTTTCTTGGCGGCTTTCTTCGCCTTCCTGGCCTTCTTGGCCGCCTCATGGTCATATTTGACCCGCCAGAACTTATCATCAGCCTGAAAAATACAATGATGAATTCTTAAAACGGTTCAGATGAAGGTTATATGCAGAAGAAGATAAAAAGTTAAAGTCGGCGGCTTACCGCTGGGGCTGGGTTGGCCTTGCAGAAGGGGGCTAACCCGGTCCTTCCGCAGTCTGCCAGGCTCTCGTTTAAAAGAGCCTTAGTCATCTCCTCCACAACGTCTTCTGGAAGATCATTGCGGCTGTGTCTCTGAGGATCATCCTTTCGTCCTGTGTACTCACACATTAAGCCGAGGCGGCGGCTCAATGGGATCACCCACCATGAGATCCAGACCCGGACCAGGTCGATTCCGTTCAGACCATTGCCCAGGAGAGCCTTGATCTTGTTGATAGTGGGGAGCAGAGGCTGGCGCTCTGCTTGAGTCAGCTTGTCCGACAGTGGGTGAGTCGGCTCCAGACGTGTTGGGCGAAAGCCGGGCAGCGGGCTTTCATCAGCCGGGGTCGTATCTTGGCAGTAGAACCAAGTCATGTTCCAGTCCTTTGGGTGGCTCGGCGGCTCTGCATAAGGGAAAAGGCAGTCCCTACGCCGCTGGATGGAGATACCACCTAACTCTAGACTTGGCCCATTGGCGCACTCATTCTGGCGGTTTAAGTAAAAAAGTTCTCTGAAGAGCAGCAGACTAGGTTCTTCTCCAAGATAAACCTCACAGAAGACTTGGAAATTGCAGATGTTGGACACTGAGTTAGGTCCTATATCTTGAGGCCGCAAGTCGAAGAAGTTTAGCATGTCCCTAAAAAACTTTGAGCCGGGCGGTGCGAAGCCCCGGCTCATATGATCCGCAAAAATCACTACCTCCCCATCCTTTGGCTGTGGCCTCTCTTCTGACGGGTCAGGGGCACGGTAGGACATGATGTCTTTCTTGGGCAGATATCCTGACTTAACAAAATCAGCTAGGGTCTCGTTGGTGACATTGGACCTCATCCAGTTGCAAGTAATGGGAGCTTTGGGAGGCATGGTGAAAATCGGCAGTCTATGACAAAAAGGAAAAAACGTCCGGGTTAATTATAAGCCGGAGGATATCTACAGTTCAAAACTAAGGTGGCGGCTTATGAAGGGGACCAATGGTATATACTCAGGTACAGTGGGTTATTTAAGCCACAGGGGCATTCAGAATAAATTGATTATCTACGGCCTTATCACAGCTAAGCCGGAGGATTCTACGAAGCATGGTTTTCTTTAAGCCGGAAGGGTCTATGGCGCGTGGTTTCTTTAAACCGGAAATGTAAACCGCCGAGGCTCAAGGATTGCAGTTTTTTACTAAGCACGGTAAAACAGGTTTCACACATCGCAGTAAAACTTTTGGATCAAAATGGTCGGGTGAAATGAAAAATTTCTAGACCTAGAAACAGACGAGCGGATGTTCTTGAGCTCGAACGAAGCCGTTATGCAGTGGAAAGAGACCTACTGGCATTTGAAATAAGTGTCAAACAGCCGCCGCACTAATTCTATGCAGATCTAAGATCAAACAAGGGCAGTAACTATGAGAACTACCGAAGCTTGCGGACAATGGCAACGAACACGAAGAACGTGGGCAAATCCTACGGCAGATCTACTTTACAGGTCAAGCAGGACTTATCGGAGCTGAAAAGGTGCGGGGGTCGCCGCCGTTTGTCTGGTCCGAGTCAGGGTGATGCAGCGGCCAAGGTTGACGAAGACCGGAGGCGAGGTGACGGCGGCGGAGTGCGAGCTCAGGCAGAGAGGCAGTGGCGCGAGGAGGAAGAAGGGTGGCAGAGAAGCCCGTCGGGCCAGCCTATTTATAAGGCAAGCTCGTAAAGCGGGCACGAGAATCAAGGAGACCGTGGCGTGGTTATCTCCCCTCACAACGCCTCGATTTTCGGGACGACAGTAAAGGAAAAGATCCGTTGCGGATCTGGCGGAGTAAAAAACGGGCGTAATGGACGATGATGTCACGGCGGATTATCCGGAGTCCAGAGGATGACGTCACGCCGGGTTATGGCCTTCACACGAATGGTAAGCCGGAGATTTTTTCTGTCGGAAGGATTGAAGATTGACATGAGCCGGCTCAAGTCAATCTGGGGCCTAATGTTGAGGATATAGACCTTAGAGTCACCCGCCAAGAGGGGCCGGGTTACTCATATGGTCGTTGCCAGAAGCCCGGAGCCAAGCTTGAAGACGATGGGCCAGAGATGGGCTTAAGACCCGGATGTGGCTTAAGGCCCGTAGTTACAATCATTATTATGGTAGAACTTGTAGTGTAAGGCAAGTATAGTTGAGAGTCCGAGCTGGACACTCTTATGAGCCGGCCGGGACTCTGAGGGCTGCTGGGCGTCAGCCTCCCTATATAAAGGGACGACCCGGCAGCGGTTTAAGGACAAGAACAATCTCATCGAGAGCCGGGCATAGCAGTTTAGCTCCCTGGTGATCGTAACCCTAATCAATACCACCTCAAACTGGACATAGGCTTTTACCTTCACCGTAAGGGGCCGAACCAGTATAAACCCTCGTGTTCCTTGTCCCGCATTAACCCCTTCAAGCTTCCTAGTTGCGATGGCTCCACGACTAAGTCCTAGCTCGAGGACATCTGCCGTGACAATTCCATGACAGTAAATATCAAACTCCTCATAGACTTATCGACCTGTGTACACTTATAAACACATTAGTCCCTTAACCTATAAGTCTTCAATACACCAAAATCACTAAGGGGCACTAGATGCACTTACAATCTCCCCCTTTTTGGTGATTGATGACAATATAGGTTAAGTTTTCAACTGGGATAAACATATGAAGTGTAAATACTGATATTGAGGAATTTGATTGCAAGATATAGAAGAACTCCCCCTGAAGATGTGCATAGTGAGGAATTTGCTTTTGAAGCAATGCACACTTGAAGAGTAAAATCATGGAGTTCTCCCCCTATATCTTGTAATTCATACACGCATTTGACATAGTATATGAAGAATTTGAAATGCATGATGCAATATGGTGACTGATGTAATTCAGCATGCGTGCATAAACATTAATGAGGAATAAGCATGCAGAAAAACTACAGCAAAAGTATCAGGTCACCATAGGGTTTAAGTTTACAACTCGATCCAGCAAAGTCATCAGAAGAACGAGAGTTGTAACTTAAGAAAAAAAACGCCCATATAAGATAGACCCGCTTGAAGACAAACTCAAATTTCTCCCCCTTTGTCATCGAATGACCAAAAGGTTCGAAAATGAGGACTAACGCCCCTGAAGAATATCAAGTTGATGAAGGAGCGTCAGCGTTGTTGGGGTCGTTTGTTGTAGTAGGGCCTGCCGCAGTGTCGTCCAAGTCTTCATGTTCATCAGTGTCACGTGATGAATAATAGGAGCTGGCCACCAAGGAAGGAACCTTGACCTTCTTGTACTTCTTCGGAGGAGGTGCAGCCCAGTCAAAATCTTCCTTGAGACCCATTTTCTTCAGATCTTCTTCACCATATATGTGCGACAGAACAGCCCAGGTGCGGTTGAGGGTTTCATGAAGGTAGTAATGGTTTTTCTTCACTGCATTGTGGGCAGCAGTCATGTTGTGAAGAATTAAACCAAACTGACGCTTGACCCATTTGTGATTGCGATCAACCTTCTGGTGAAGACTGAGGAGAAGCTCACGGTCAGTCATCACCCTGGGAGCTGTGCCTTGAGGATTTGGCTTGGTTGCGTTGGCGGCAGAGTCATGGGTGGCAGAGTCATCATTGGTGGAGTAGGATGCAGCCTTGCGAAATTGACCATGCAATGGACGAATGCCTTCATCAATAACAGCAGTAGCCTTGCCCTTGTCATCAGATGAGGAAAATGTCCATTTGAGGACTTCAATGGGGGGGGGGGCAAGTCGCTACAATGGTTCAGTGTATCAGCTTTGTAGTTGAGTGAAGACCTTGTTCTGATGAATCTCATAATCCACGGAGCATAAGGCTTCAACTCAAACGGTGACATTGCGACATTGGCCAGAGTCCTCATGAAGAAATCATGGAAGTTGACGGGAACGCCGTGAATGATATTGAAAAGCAGATTCTTCATGATGCCAACGACTTCTTCTTCATCCGAGTCGTGGCCCTTGATTGGACTCAATGTCTTCGTCAGAATGTGATAGACAGTCCGAGGCACATATAACAATTCCTTCACAAGGAATTTTGTTCTTGGGGCCTGACCTGGCTTCAATGGCTTCATCAGCACCTGCATATAGTGATCTGTAAGCTCAGGTTCATTGTAGACGCAACAAGCAGCTTCAAGGGAAGGACTGAGAGGCAAAGCCCGAAGCAATTCAGTAGCTGGTGCCTTGTAGTGAGTATTTTTAGACATCCAGTCCAGCACCCATGAATTCACATCTTCAGAGTGTCCGGTGATATGCAGAGTTGCATAAAATTGAAGAATGAGCTCTTCATTCCAATCACATATATCAGTGCAGAAATTTAACAGTCCAGCGTCGTAAAGAACACTAAGGACTGGCCCGAAGCACGGCAGAGATTCCATATCCACGTGAGGAATGTGTTCATGATCGAAGACTTTGTCTTTGTTGAACAGCACTGAGGAATAAAAATTTGCCTGGCTGGCAGTCCAGAAACGCCTCTTCCTAATGCGAGCAGAGTCATAGGGGTTGTAGTCTGTGAAGAATACGTGCTCGCCGAAGAAATCATCAGCCTTGAATTTTTGCTTCCTTGAGAATGGATCCTTTGGCTGGGGCAGAGGAGTGTCAGTGAGTTGCATCACAACCTCAGGAATCGCAATCTCAGGTTCTTCAGGTTGAGGAATTTCTGGTTCCTCTTCATTGGCAGCTTGGTTCTTCAATTCTTCATTTTCATTTTCTTCAGCACTAGCGGCTGGAATGTCTTCATGAGCTTCATCAGATCCCATTTGAACTCTAGTTGCTGGGGACTGAGGAATTTGTTGCAATGGAGTGAAGAGTGGAGTGTTGGGGTGCTGACTTTCCCAAAAGTCATCATTCATCACTGGTGTGGTACAGTCGATGTCCACATCTTCATCTTCCATTTCTTCAACGCCGGCCTCTTCAGCAGTAAACTGAGGCATAGGCGAGGAAACTGTGGGGGTTGAAGGGATTTTATCCACTTCAATTTCTTCATCCATCTGCTCTGACGAAGCAGCAGAAGGATTTTCTTCATCAGATCCGCTAGGGATCACATATTCTTCATCAAAATGGATGATTTCTTTTGATGGCATGGAGGAAATAGGAACAACATCAATTGGATTAGCAAATGAGCTTGTCAATTTCTTCATCTTCTTCGGTGCTGAAGAATCTGAAGGAGCTGATGCTTTCCTTTTCTTCACTGCTGCACGCTCCGCAGCCTTGGTCTTCTTCACATCTGCTGCAGATGGAAGAATTGGAGTTGGGGTAGGCGCAGGAGGAGCAGAGGAATGTGGTTGATTTTCTTCAGGCACAACTGATGCAGTTGCCCTGACTTCTTCATTTTCTTCAGGCGCACCACTAGTGGATGCCCTGGCAATTTCATCAGCAGCTGGAATGCAGTCATCAACCCTGGAACTCACATTTTCTTCAGCTGCCTGATTGTCATCAGCGATGCTGGCATGTTCTTTAGTTGGCTGAGCAGATGCTTCAACCTGAGGAATTTCTTGTTGCGATGGGGCTGCAAAATTGGAGGTGAACATCTTAGTCAGTTTAACAAACCTGACCTTGGCTCCTTTCCAATCAGCTTAGTAAGCATTGAAATCATCGCTGAGGACTTTGATTTCAGACTGGATCTTTACAAGTTCATCAGTTATCATAGAGACAACGTTGTTCTTCAGGAACTTTTCCTTCCTGTACTGTGCTTTCTTGAGCTGCCTGGCCTTCTCAAATTTCCATTTTTCTTCTTGGATGAAGGCAGTCAGCATATGAATTTGGCCAGGAGTCAGCTTGAAGTCAGGCATAGGAGTATTTGGGTCCTTGTGCCAGAGATCAATGTAGTCGAGGATCAACTTTGGATCCAAAAGCAGAGGCACATTTGTGCCCTTGGCTCTAGCGGTTCTGACTTGCCTATCTCTGATGATTTCAGCAAGTTCGTCATCATCGGCTTCTTCTTCTTCAGACGGCACTTGGAAGGCGACCTGCTTCTTGTGAGGACTTGGGCGAGAGCCTCGTCCAGCAGTGGTCTTTGTCTTCAGCAGAGAGGGTCCTGTTGAAGAATTTGGTGCAGCTGAGGAACTTGCTGAAGCTCCTGAGGCAATAGAGATGCCTGTAGTCCTTTGACACGTGGCAAGATGCACAGGTGCTGAGGATTTGGTCGGAGCAGCTGAGGACTTTGGAGGAGCAGGAGCAGCATGAGGAATTGGTCGTGAGGGCTTTGAAGAAGAAGCACTTGGCTTATGCGCAGGCTTCTTTGCCATGGATTTCTTCGGCCTTACAGAGGCCTCAGCAGCAACATCAGCAGAGTCTTTGTTGAATTTCCTCACTGCATCTTTTGCCTGTTTGGCCAGCTTGGCGTGGCGCTTGGCCCATTCTTCAGGATAATCTTCACCACGCTTGAGGCTGGTGAGATCAGCTTCTTGGCCAGGTGCCAACGGAGGTCTTGAGCATGGAGGATTGAGTGCGAATTTCTTCATGTACTTTGGAGTCACATACCTGTACTCCCTCCACTCTTTTGCCCATCTCCTCTCAATCCTCTGAATGCGCACCTTGCGCTGATTTTTATCTTCCTCAGGAGGTGTGCAGTACCCAGCATAGATGTCCTCAGGGATTTCAAAGGAAGTATTGATTTCAGGCCTCTTTCCTCCTTTCCGTGGCTTCTTTCCATCAGCCATTTTCTTCAGATGAGGAATTTGGACAATGAATTCTCTGAAGAAGTATGCAACTTTTCTTTGAGGAACGCTGCAAATGAGTTAAGTTGATGAGAACCTAGTGATTCAGCAACAGACATGAGTACCTGTGAACAGAGTATAGTTGCGAGGAATTTGGAGAGGTCATATGCGTTCTCAGAAGGTTTTTCGAAAAGAACAAGTTTGAGGAATTTGACCAGATGAGTCTTGAAGAATTTCACTAAGCGTTCTTTGTCTTAGGTTCCAGAGTTGTATAGATCGAAGATCCACACAATTGAGGAATCTTGAAGAAAAATTATTGCTTGAGAAACGAATCAAGAACAGATGACATGTGAGGTCTTTAGTGTGTAAAGAATTTGAAGAATAAACACCTTTGAAGATTTTGTAGAAATCATTTGAATCAAAGAGGGCAGTAAAAGTAACTTTTAATTACCCTGAACGAAGAACACGACGAACTGTGAAGTAGAGATGAGAAGTTCGTCTGTGCAGATCTTCCACGCCCTAACTCGGCGGAGGAAGACGGCTACGGCGGCGGCGGAGTGAAGATTTCCGCGGCCGACGCGAGTACGGCGGCGACGAGGTCGAGGCAGTGAAGCTCTTCCTCACCGGCGACGATGAAGTAGCGGCGGCGCTAGGGTTTGAGAAGCTCGAGCTGGAGAGAGGTCGAGCGGAGTAAAGGAAGTGAGGAAGCGGAGAGGGGGTATTTATAGCCACGGTGAAAAACTGTTCGCCCGAAGAAATTGGACGAACGTGCCCCTGACCCTTCTCATTCGCTTGACATGTGTCACCCACGTACTGAGAAGTGGAGATCATGTTAGATCGTGGGTGAATAGATAAGTATTTCGTGGGATGCGGAATGGTTTGAGCGGCAAAGCCGAAAATTTGGATAAGATAAGTTAAAAGTTCCGTTCGCAAATTCTTCAGCTGACAAGGACACAGTGAAGATTTTGAACGAGTTTCAAATAGAACGCACATGAAGAATTTGTGAATAGATTGGGTTGAGTATAGCATAGAGGGGGAAGGGTCCGATCACATTCACTTAGCAGAAAAACCAACTTGAAGAACTAGCCATAAGTGAATGCTATAGAGGACATAAACTCATATATATATATATATATATATATATATATATATATATATATATAGCCAATGAAGAAAAACGACGGAGAGGGTGAAGACAATGCAACTTTTGTGGTGGCGTGACCCACCGTATAAGAATGATGATTTCAGACACCGCGTACAATTGTCGTAGGCTCTGAGAATCAAATTCTTCATTAATTTCTTCACACTTAGAGTGTTATTCTTCATTGATTGAAGAAAAACATTTCTTCATGTGTTGCACATCTAAGTCATCAATTTTGCATAAGTGTTTGGATGAGTGTCCTTTTCAAAGAACATTCAAAGATTCTAGGATATTTAGCTCACACCGCCACTTGCTAAATCTCTTCTCATCCAAGGGCTTTGTGAAGATATCGGCTAGCTGTTCTTCAGTCTTCACATGCTCAATAGAAATGTCGCCCTTCAACACATGATCGCGAAGAAAATGATGACGAATCTGAATGTGCTTTGTCTTGGAGTGCTGAACTGGGTTGTGAGCAATCTTGATGGCACTCTCATTGTCACAGAAGAGAGGCACATTCTTCACGTTGACGCCGTAGTCCTTGAGAGTTTGCTTCATCCACAGCAAGAACCAGCAGCAATGTACTTAGCTTCAGCAGTAGACAGTGATACACAGTTCTGTTTCTTCGAGGACCAACAGACCAAAGATCGTCCGAGGAAATGACATGTACCAGATGTTGACTTGTGGTCAACACGATCACCAGCATAGTCAGAGTCATAATATCCAATGAGATCAAAAGCCGAGCCCTTGGGGTACCATAATCCAAGTGTTGGTGTGTGAGCTAGATATCGAAGAATATGTTTCACAGCCTTATGGTGTGATTCCTTCGGTGTAGCTTGAAATCGGGCACACATGCAAACACTAAGCATAATATCTGGCCTAGATGCACATAAATACAATAAAGAACCAATCATGGAGCGGTATACCTTTTGATCGAAGTCAATACCATTTTCATCAGTGCACAGATGGCCATTTGTGGGCATTGGAATTTTGACGCCTTTGCAATCTTGCACGCCGAATTTCCTCAGTACATCCTTGAGGTATTTCTCCTAAGATATGAATATGCCATTGCGCTGTTGATGAATTTGAAGACCTAAGAAGAATTTCAACTCTCCCATCATAGACATTTGATGTTCTTCACTCATCATATAGGAAAATTCATCACTATAATGTTGGTCAGTACAACCAAAGATAATATCATCAACATATATTTGGCACACAAACAATTCACCATCATAAGATTTAGTGAAAAGAGTAGGGTCGAGTGAACGGGTTTGAAGCCTTTCTTCATGAGTAATTCCTTCAAAGTATCATACCACGCCCGAGGGGCCTGCTTGAGGCCATAGAGGGCCTTATTGAGTCTGAAGACTTTGTCAGGATTCTTTGGATCTTCAAAACCTAGGGGTTGAGCAACATATACTTCTTCCTCAAGCTTACCATTGAGGAATGCACTTTTCAGATCCATTTGATATAAAGTGATATCATGATGGTTAGCATACACAAGTAATATGTGAATAGCCTCAAGTCTAGCAACAGGTGCAAAAGTTTCATCGAAATCAATTCCTTCAACCTGTGTGTAGCCTTGAGCTACAAGCCGTGCCTTATTCCTCACCACAAGGCCATTTTCATCTTGCTTGTTGCGGTAGATCCACTTTGTGCCAATGATATTGTGCTTGTGAGGATCTGGACGTTTAACCAGTTCCCAGACGTTGTTGAGCTCGAATTGATGTAATTCTTCTTGCATGGCCTGAATCCACTCAGGCTCTAGAAATGCTTCATCTACCTTAGTGGGCTCTGTGATAGAGACAAAAGCATAGTGCCCACAAAAGTTAGATAAATGTGAAGCTTTTGAGCGTGTGAGAGGACATGGTGCTTCAATGTCATTGATGATCTTTTCAACTTGCACTTCTTTTGCAACGGAAGGATGAGTAGGTTGTCGTCGAGGAATTTGATCAGCATTTTCTTCAGCACCATTTTCTTCAACATTTTCTTCAGGTGCATTAGCTCGACGTTCTTCACGTTCTGGAATGAATTCTTTAGCAGATTCTTCGGTAGGAATGACATCCTCAGTAGCCTTGAACTTGATAGTTTCCTCAGGTGTTGGTTCATCTATCACAGAGGGTAGGTGCTCTCTTTGCGAGCCATTGGTTTCATCGAACCGCACATCTATAGTTTCAACAACCTTGTGAAGAACGTTGTTGAAGACTCTGTAGGTGTGCGAGTCCTTTGCGTAACCAAGCATAAAACCTTCATGTGCTTTCGGTGCAAATTTAGCATTGTGATGAGGATCTCTAATCCAACATTTAGCACCGAAGACTTTGAAATAACTCACATTGGTTTTCTTGTCAGTGAGGAGTTCATAGGCAGTCTTCTTGAAGAATTTGTGAAGATATACCCTGTTGATGATGTGGCACGTAGTATAAATTGCCTCAATCCAGAAGTGACGAGGCGTCTTGTACTCATCAAGCATAGTGCGAGCCATCTCAACAAGAGTTCTGTTCTTGCGCTCCACGACGCCATTCTGTTGAGGAGTGTAAGGAGCAGATAACTCATGAGTAATACCAAGTTCATCAAGATAGTCATCAAGACCAGAATTCTTGAACTCAGTTCCATTGTCACTTCTGATGTGCTTGATTTTCACACCGAAGTTGGTTGAAGCCCTCGAGGAAAATCGTTTGAAGACTTCCTGCACTTCATGTTTGTAAGTGACAATATGTACCCAAGTGTAACGAGAGTAATCATCAACAATAACAAAGCCATAGAGAGATGCATCATTTGTGACAGCTGAGTAATGATTAGGACCAAATAGATCCATATGAAGCAATTCAAATGGTCGAGTAGTGGTCATGATAGTCTTCACTGGATGCTTAGCCTTGGTCATCTTTCCAGCTTCACAAGCTCCGCATAAGTGATCCTTGAGGAATTTGACATTCTCAATGCCAATGACATGCTTCTTCTTCGCAAGCGTGTGCAAATTCCTCATGCCTGCATGACCATGTCGTCGATGCCATAGCCAGCCTTCTGAAGCTTTTGCAAGTAGGCACACGGCTGGTTGCGGTCCTGTAGAGAAATCAACAATATACAAGTCTCCTCTCCTAAAGCCTTCGAAGACTTTGGAATTGTCAGCTTCCATAACCACAACACAATGATACTTGCCAAAGACAACAACCATATCAAGATCACAAAGCATTGAGACAAACATGAGGTTGTATCCTAAGGACTCGACAAGCATGACTTTGTCCATGTGTCGATCCTTTGTGATCGCAACCTTACCTAGACCCAATACCTGACTTTTGCCTTTATCAGCGAAGATGATATGCTTCAGATGCGATGGTGATAAGGGAGCATCCATCAATAGATTCTTGTCACCAGTTGTGTGATTAGTACATCCACTATCGAGGACCCACTCAGTGGCTTTGGGTTGATCATCCTGCAGATGAATTAGTGCAGCTTACGAACTTCATATACTTCATCAGTGAAGAATATGACATCACAATTCATCAGACCAATTTCATCAAGCAATGCAATAGTTAAAACAGTATGAGGATGTGAGAAATGAATGTTCATTTCTTCATGATTAGCCTGCGTCCTTTCAGGCACTTTTCAGGTCTCCAGCAAATTCTTCAGACGTTTAAGTACGTCTGGAGACCTGACCCTGCATAAAAGATTAGTTCTTTTTCTTCACCACCCACATCTGAAGGGGTGGCAAAGAGTTCATCACTCTGCGAGCTCCATACGATAAAGGTGGCATAGAAGCCAATCCATTTCGTTTCACATAAGAGGAGTTAGGGTAAGCATATGAATAAGCAGAGAAATTCTTCGAGGACTTATGAACATAATGATTAGAAGAATAATGCTCATATTCATAGCCCTTAGCTCTTCCCCGCGAAACAGAGTTGTTAGCACGATGATGTTCATATGAGGACTTTGATCCTTTTGAGGAATTTGATCCATGTGAGGAATTTGGTCCGTATGAGGACTTGGATCCATATGAAGAATTTGGTCCATATGAAGAATTTGATCTGGGGTTCCTATTCTTCATAGGTGGTGTCATGAGGACATTCACCTGAAGACTTTCAAGGCACCTTTTGGGAACCCAAATTTTCTTCATAGGAGAACCATTCCTGCAGTTAGTGCCTACATATCTAGCAAATACTTCACCATTCTGATTTTTAAACAGTTTATAGTTCGAGTCAAATGACTCATCAGAAGAATGAGAAGATTCACATGTAAAGCCAGATAAATTAGATGGATCAACTGGAGGTCCCTTTGCAGCAACCCATGAGGTTTTAGGGTACTGCTCAGGCTTCCAATATGTACCATCAGCATTGAGTTTCCTCTCAAAGTCAATACCCTCTTTCCTAGGGTTCCTGTTGAGGATCTGCTTTTTAAGCACATCACAAAGAGTCTGATGCCCTTTGAGGCTTTTGTACATGCCTGTCATGTACAATTCCTTCAGCCCTGCATCGTCAGTGATACTAGCAATGTCCTCAGATGAGGAATTAGTGATAGCAGAGACAGTTGAAGAATTTGTAGCATTAGAAGCATTTGAACATTCAGGTGAAGAATTAGCAGATTCACGTTCAATGCATTTCAAACATGGAGGAACAAATTCTTCCTGAGCAGCGCTGATTTGTTGAGCAAGTAATGAATCGCGCTCCTTCTGAAGATCTTCATAACTCACTCTTAGCTTCTCAAGATCTTGATTTCTTTGAAGAAATTCATAAGAAAGCTTCTCATGTTCAGATAACAGAGTGTTATGATGACCATGAAGGTTGTCAAACCTAGTCTGAAGTCTCTGAAGATTTTCAGTCAAGGTTTTGGTGCGATCCATTTCTTCACCCAACATATCATCACTTTTGACTAGCATGTTTTGAACCTTTTCAAAAGCCCTTTGTTGTTTCACAGCAATCTTAGCAAGTTTAGAGTAACTGGGCTTGAGGTTTTCATCAGATTCATTCTCACTTGATTCAGAGGAGGTATATTTGAGTACCTTGGCACCCTTTGCCATGAAGCAATAGGTGGGAGCGTAGTCATCATTGCCTTCATCAGCCTTGTTGGTGAAGCCATTTTCTTCAGAGTTGAAGATAGACTTGCTGACGAATGCAGTAGCGAGAGCTAAACTCGCCACACCAGACTCGGAATCCTCAGACGCCTCCTCTTCCTCATTTTCTTTAGATTCAGCCTCAGAGTCCATTTCCTTGCCAATGAATGCCCGAGCCTTCTTGGAGCTTCTCTTCTTGTGAGACGAAGACTTCAAGGATTTTGATGATGAAGATTTTGAGGATTTTTTCTTTTTCTTCGCATCATCAGAACTGTAATCCTTGTATTTCTTCTTCTTTGATTCCTTTTCCCACTGAGGACAATCTTGAATGTAGTATCCAGGTTTCTTGCATTTGTGACAAAGCCTCTTCTTGTAGTCACTGGATGAGGAATCATTGCTCCTTGAGGGTTTTCCAAAGCGACCACGTCTTGAGAACTTCTGGAATTTCTTCACTAGCAGTGCTAGTTCATGGCTCAGTTCTTCAGGATCACCAAGGCTGCTGTCAGAGTCTTCATCTTTAGACTCAGAAACTGCCTTGGCCTTCAGTGCACGTGATCTGCCATAGCTCGAACCATAGATATCTCTCTTTTCAGCAAGCTGGAACTCATGAGTATTTAGCCTCTCGAGGATATCAACGGGATCAAGTGACTTGTAATCAGCACGTTCTTGTATCATCAATGCCAGAGTATCAAATGAGGAATCAAGCGATCTCAACAATTTCTTCACCACCTCATGGTCGGTGATGTCAGTGGCACCAAGTGCTTGAAGCTCATTTGAGATGTCAGTGAGGCGATCGAAGGTTTGTTGAACATTTTCATTGTCGAGTCTTTTGAAGCAGTTGAAGAGATTGCGAAGAAGATCAACTCGAGAGTCACGCTGAGTTGAGACTCCTTCATTTACTTTGGACAGCCTATCCCAGATAAACTTAGCAGTTTCCAAAGCACTCACTCTTCCATACTGTCCTTTGCTCAGATGGCCACATATGATATTCTTCTCTTGAGAATCGAGTTGCTTGAATCTCTTCACATCGGTAGCATTCAGTGAGGGTGAGACAGAGGGAACACCATTTTCCACAACATACCAGAGATCGTTATCAATTGCCTCAAGATGCATTCGCATCTTATTCTTCCAGTAGGGGTAGTCTGTCCCATCGAAGGTAGGACACCCAGCAGAGTCCTTGATCATACCTGTGGTCGACATAACTAAAACTCCAGGCGGTTAAACCAAAATCACACAGAACAAGGGAGTACCTTGCTCTGATACCAATTGAAAGTGCGTTATATCGACTAGAGGGGGGTGAATAGGCAATTTTTATGAATTCTTCACTGAGGAATTTGCCAGTGAGGAAATTCCTTAGCAAAGAACTACTTGCAGCGGAATAAGTACTCAAAAGTATGCATAGCAGAACACAAGCATGGTCATCATGATGAAATGAAGACAAGCACAGAGTACAGAAAGCGTAAACACAGGCTGAAGAAATTGAACTGAGGAAATTGAGAAAGTCTTCAGTCAAAGTCTTCAAACACAGATATGAACAAGTGCACAACACAACTATGAGGAAATGAAAGAGTTGAGGAAATAGAACCAGTTGGCTTGGTGAAGACAATGATTTGGTAGACCAGTTCCAATTGTTGTCTCAGTTGTACGTCTGGTTGGAGCGGCTAGGTATTTAAACCTGAGGACACACAGTCCCGGACACACAGTCCTCACCGTATTCTCCTTGAACTAAGGTCACACAGACCTCGTCCAATCGCTCGTGGTAAGTCTTCAGGTGACTTCCAAACCTTCACAAACTCGGTCACTCGGCGATCCACAATTTCCTCTTGGATGCTCTAGACCATGACGCCTAACCGTCTGGAAGAAGCACAGTCTTCAAAGGTAACAAGCGTCGGATCCACGCAGGATCAATATCTTTAGTGATGCTCAATCACTTGGGGTTTGTAGGTGTTTGGGTTTGGGTTTTCCTCACTTGATGATTTTCGCTCAAAGTCCTCGGAGGATGGGATGCTCTCAAATGACAAGTGCCAGTTTCTCTTGGAGCAGCCAACCAGCTAGTGGTTGTAGGGGGCGGCTATTTATAGCCTAGGGAGCAGCCCGACATGATAAGACATAAATGCCCTTCAATGATATGACCGTTAGGTGGGTAGATATTTTGGGACAGCTGGCGCATAGCACAGCAACGGTCGGAAATTTGAGTATCAAATTCCTCAGGGCATCATGTTCCTCACTGTGTAGGCAATCCGCACTGGCGAATTCCTAACTCCTCAGTCAGAACAAATTCCTCAGAGACCAGAAGAACTTCGTCTGTGTCACTGAAGAATATGACTGCACTGTATGAGATTTCCAATGGCTTCACTCGAAGGGATTGGTAGGTGTAGGATTTTGAGTTGAGCATCACATGGAAATTTTTCCTTAGTATTTCCTCGACCCCCTTTAACAGTACGGTGTTTCCTATGACTCAAGAAAGGGAAAATGAAACTACGAAAACAAAAGTCTTCACGCTTCATGTTCCTCAAATGAATACCAAGTCTTCAAGGTCACACCAATTTCTTCACTTTCAAAGTCTTCAGAAATCCAAAGTCTTCAGTCGAAGAACTTCATTTTTAGGGGTCGACTTTCACTGTAAATATCAAACTCCTCATAGACTTATAGACCCGTGTACACTTATAAACACATTAGTCCCTTAACCTATAAGTCTTCAATACACCAAAATCACTAAGGGGCACTAGATGCACTTACAGTTTGTGATTAGGCACCACAAAAGAAACGGTCAGCCAGATCAAGGTGTGTGCGATATACAGCATACAGTTCACTCAGATGAACTGTTTGCGTTGAGCCAAGAGAACAGAAATGGTTCAACCTAACAAGATGTGTGTGATACACGGCAAACAGGTCTGTAATCGGAAACATGTGGGAAGACCGATAACAACACAGACGATTCTTATTAACAAGCTGTGTGTATTGTGAGAAAACGATTGCTGGTATACAATTGTCAGTGATTGATGAAATCATCACCGACGGGTTCCATTGTTTAGTCCGTGTGCGATGTGATTTGCTCTGTCTACGGAGCATCAACATATATACTTAAAAAGACAGTGTTGCAAATCCAAATTAAGCATACAATTACACAAGTGACCACACACATAACATTTCCACACACCAAAGTAAGCAATTACGTGCATACTAAACTAGGAGAAACGAGGATCTAATCATCTACTTATTGTTGCAACGACGCTTGTCATTGCTCTACTTCTGGCTGGATCCCTAGCCGTTTTGGGGAAGGAGGCACTTCCTCATGTCAACGATCTGCTTGTACAGCTCATGTACGCCTCCTTGGCCACGTACACGATGTGAGCTTTGTCGAGTTTCTCCATCCAGGCCGAGTGCCAGGCACACTTGTCCTTGTTGCAGGAATCCTTCATGTCTTTGTAGTAGGGGTCGATGATGGCCTCAGCGAGGTGAACCAGTGAGTCCTTCTCATGCTCCTTGCTGCCCCAGATCTTGTATTGGCCCTGGATGTCGACAAGATTCTGGTAGGCGATGCCCGAATTCTCGAGCGCCTTTACATCGTTGGTGATGTCCACCATAGCGAATATGTAGTGGGGGCTGTTGACAAACCTGGCAAAAAGCTCGCAAGGCCTTGTTGCCAGGCAGTAGTGGTAGACGAGGACGTGGTGGTGCACGCACATCTGGGCGACGGCGACCTTGGGACGAGACCCGACACGAGCGCGGGTGTACTCGAGGTCGAACCTGACCACCTTGTACTTCTCCTCGGCAAGCAACAGCTCGATGATGTGGACGGAGTGCTCCACCCAGACCGAGTCGTTGGTGTACACCACCGAGAGGTCCGTGAACCTTCTGTGGGTGTCCACCACGGCATGCATGGTGAACTGCTGGTCGTCGGCAGTCGCTCGGAGCGCCATTGGAGCCGCACAGGATACCCTCTAAGAATTTGTCGTGGTGGGTGTGCTTCTTGCAATGGTGGGGCACGATCGAAAGGTTGAAGAGACACAAGGGTTAAATGGCCGCTGTAATAAATGGGGGGCGGCCGGCCTATAATCGTCACGTCTTGTCACGACGTTCATAGCGGAGGATTCCAGTGCACGCTTGACAACACCACACACGTTTCGTTTGGCCATGCGTGGGCTCGAAGAGGCGCCAAATGTATCGTCGGTGAGCTTGTTCCCGCGCTATCACGCAGTTTACCACGCAAGCTTCCCACCCGGCTAGTTTGGTAGCACTAAGTATAGCAGCAACGACTCTTGTGGTTTGGGAGCAACCAAAGTGGGCAGAGAGGACAAGTAGGTCTTCAAATCTTGCAATGCTGTGTCTGCTTCCGAGGTCCACTTCATGGGCCCTGCTTTCTCCAAAATTTTGAAGAACCACAAGGCACGCTCGACAGACTTGGAGTTGAATCTGCTAAGTGCGGCAACATACCATGTAAGACACCTCACATCTTTAACTGTCCTGGGTGCCTGGATATGCTTGATAGCCTTGATCTTATCGGGGTTGGCCTCGACCCCACGATGGGACGTGAAGAACCCAAGTAGCTTGCCGGAGGGAACGCCAAACACACACTTCTCCGGATTCAGCTTCAAGTTGATCTTGCGCATATTAGCAAATGTATCCTCCAAATCCTGGATGAGGGTTGATCTATCCTTGGTCTTGACCACAATTTCATCCATATAAGCCTCAATGTTTCTGTGCAACTGTGGTTCAAAATCAACCTGGACTGCTCTTGCAAAAGTGGACCCGACACTCTTTAACCCGAAAGGCATGCGCACGAAACAGTACGTACCACATGGGGTGATGAATGAGGTCATCTCTTCGTCTTCCTTGGACATGAAGATCTGATGATATCCAGAGTATGCATCCAGAAAAGAGAGCAAATCACAACCTGAAGTGGAGTCCACAATCTGGTCGATGCGCGACAAGGGAAATGAGTCCTTCGGGCAAGCTTGTTGAGATCTGTGAAATCTATGCAAAACCTCCATTTTCCGTTAGCCTTGCATACGACCACTGGGTTTGCTAACCATGTCGGATGCAGTACTCCTCTGACCAGACCAACTGCCTCAAGCTTCCTAATCCCTTCGGCAATGAACTGCTGCCTCTCCAAGGCCTGCTTTTGAACCTTCTGCTTGACAGGTCGGGCATGTGGGCAGACAGCAAGGTGGTTCTTGATTACCTCCTTGGGAACACCGGGGATATCAGATGGTTGCCAGGAAAACACATCGATATTCGCCCACAGGAAGGCAACGAGTGTGCTTTCCTATTTTTCATCAAGGGTGACACTGATATTAAGGTACCATCAACGCCAGCTAGCCCTGCCGGGACCTTTCTCACATGTGGCATAGCAGCCTTGGATCTCTTGCTGTTGGAACTCTCCGGCAAGTCATCAACAGGCGTAGCACATTCCGAGGAGGTACGCTTCCTAGATTCCTTGCTGGTGTCCCCACCATCCTTCTTCTTCCCTTTGTTTTCCTTAGCGGGGACTGCTGCTACCGCGGTCAATGATGCAACTGCATCCCGGTACATCTTATCCACGCAAATGATTGTGTCTTTCTCGTCTGATAGAATGGAAATGACTCCTACCGGTCCTGGCATCTTCAAAGTGGTGTAGGCATAGTGGCATGCCGCCATGAATTTGCCCAGAGCTGGGCATCCAAGGATCCCATTGTACGGCAGGGGGAGGTCGACCACATCAAACACAACCTTCTCAGTTCGATAGTTCAATTCTCCCCCAAAATGTCTTTCCCAGCCTTCTCGGCAGCTGCAGCCTCCCGACAGTCAGTGCATGTGGCAACTTCCTTGCCGAGGGCTTCGGCCTTAGCCTTCTTGCCGGTACTAGGTGCGCCCAATCCTTCGAAGATCATCACTGCCTTATCCTTGCGCCTCTTGTTGCGCTTCTTGTTCTTCTTCTTCTGACTGGTGGTCTCGTCATCATCCTCTGAGTCGATGTCGATGCAATCTTCCTCTCCAGGGAGTTTCCTTCCCTCCTCCACCTGAGCGCATTTGTCCACCAAGGTGTAAAGCTCCTTCATAGTCTTGGGAAATCGAACATTCATCTTGGAACATATCTCGCGGTTGCGCACATTGGATTGGAAGGCAGCTATCACAGATGCCGGGTGGATATCTGGGATATTCCTATGGACTCTGCTGAATCTCTGTAGATACATCTGTAGAGTCTCTCCTTCTTTCTGTTGGAGAAGCTGCAAGTCACCGGGTCGTCTTGGTTCTTGATGGCCGCCCGTGAAGGCGCCAATGAACTCATGGCACAAGTCAGCCCATGTCGAAATGGAGTTCTTCGGCAGGTGCATCAGCCAAGACCTCACATTGGACTTGAGTGCCAAAGGGAAGTAGTTGGCGAACACCTTCTCATCTCTTTCCCCGGCAGCTTGAACAATGATGGTATAGATGCTCAAGAACTCTGCCGGGTTCAGTGTCGCATCATACTTCTCGGGTATCTCTGGCTTGAACGTGCGAGCGGATGGCCAACGGACTTGCCGCAGCTCGTGAGTGAAGGCAGGGCACCCAACCTCGAAAGGCAGGCACCTGCCATCCTCGAGTGCAGGCTCGTCGGCGTCGGGGCCATCGCACCCATTAGTCCGGCGGTGATCGTCGCGGCATCGCTCGATGATGACACGCGCGCCTTCCCTCCGCCTGACTTCCGGGGCTCGCCGTTGGCCTTGATGTGCTCGAGGGTCGGAAGAGGCCATCGAGAAATCGTCGGGCTCTTGATTTCGCGGCTCCCGCGCTAATTGCCGTGGTGGGGACTGCACCGTGAGGGTGGCCCCTTTCATACGACCAGTAGCACGAGCCGCCGTCGTTGTCTGGGGAGGCCGTAGCGGGCCAGCTCACTATGGGCCCCCAGCCTCAGCGAAGCCAATCAGACTCTAAATGGTGGCTCTCCACTCATCCATCTGATCAGCTGCTGGCGGGAACCTCAACAACAGCTGTGCCCGCGCATTGGCCTCCATAGCGGTGCTTGGCATTGGTGATGATGACGTCGACCGCATCGTCGCCCGCCTTCTGATGGTACCGGCGGCGATCGCGTCGCGCCCTCGTTGTTGCGAACTACCCGCTTGGATGGCATGGTAACGCGGTGGAGGTGCTTGAGGGCCAGTGGCTTGATGTCGCTTGAAGATACGTCGGTATTTCCCCAAATAGGAAGGGATGATGCAGCACAGCGACGGTAGGTATTGCCCTCAGATATGAAACCAAGGTTATCGAACCAGTAGGAGAACCAAGCAACACAATGTAAACAGCCCCTGCACACAAATAACAACACCTTGCAACCCGACGTGTTAAAGGGGTTGTCAATCCCTTTCGGGTAACGGCGCCAGAAATTGCGTGTTGACGGGAGAAAGTTTTAATAGATTGAATAAATAGATCGCAAATAAAATAAAGTGCAGCAAAGTATTTTTGTATTTTTGGTTTAATAGATTTGAATAAAAAGTGCAAATAAAATAGATCGCAAAGCAAATATATGAGAAAGAAGACCCAGGGGCCATAGATTTCACTAGTGGCTTCTCTCGAGAAAGATAGCAAACAGTGGGTAAACAAATTACTGTTGGGCAATTGATAGAACTTCAAATAATTATGACGATATCCAGGCAATGATCATTACATAGGCATCACGTCCAAGATTAGTAGACCGACTCCTGCCTGCATCTACTACTATTACTCCACACATCGACCGCTATCCAGCATGCATCTAGTGTATTAAGTTCATGGAAAAATGGAGTAATGCAATAAGAATGATGACATGATGTAGACAAGATCCGTTTATCTATGGCGGTAGATATAGATCCCATCTTTTTATCCTTAGTAGCAACGATACATACGTGCCGGTTCCCTTTCTGTCACTGGGATCAAGCACCGTAAGATCGAACTCACTACTGGGCACCTCTTCCCATTGCAAGATAAATAGATCAAGTTGGCCAAACAAAACCCAAATATCGGAAGAAGAAATACGAGGCTATAAGAGATCATGCATATAAGAGATCAAAGAAACTCAAATAACTTTCATGGATATTGTCGGTGGAAACGACACCTATGGGATCACGGGGAATCCCTTCTACGGTCGGCGGATGCGGGGCTGTGAAAAGAGCGGGTTTAAGAGACCAACACGGGGAATTTATCCAGGTTCAGGCCGCAAGTGATGCGTAATACCCTACTCCTGCTGGCTTGTGTTCATCTGGTGTTCTTGGACTAGCTACAAAGCGTGCAAGGTCCAAAAAGTCTGAATCCTCTCCCAGTACGCCGCGATCCTCCTTTTATAGTCGAAGAGGCTGCCACAGTGGCACGCAGGAGGTGCAAAGTTGTACAGCAGTCGAGCTTATCGCCTGACATCACAGGACAAAATGCATTAAATGCGCTACTTAGGTGTCCTCTTGCTTTATCGGGGATGGCAGTGAAGCCCGTCCCGTCCGTCGCCTCTTCGCCTCTTCGCCTTGCTCCGACAAGCGTCCAGGCCAACAAGGCATGCAGCGCCATGTAGGTTGGCAGGCTGCTGAGCTGGTGCGGTGGCAGGGTCTTCACGAAGATCTGCATCCACCACGCAGGTGCTTGACTAGTTGGATTAGGAACCACGTATCGCCACGTAGGTACTTGCTTAGTTGGTGGGTCGGTTGCTGAGCTGGGGCGGCAAGGTCTTGTCGCGGTCCTACTGATATTCCCGGCAAAGGTCTTGCCGGGGTCTTGCGGGTGCCCTCGGCAAGAGTCTTGCCGGGGCCTCGTGGGCGCCCTCGGCAAGGAGTCTTGCCGGGGCTTCGTGGGTATCTTCGGCAGGAGCCTTGCCGGGGCCTCGTGGGCGTCCTCGATAAGGAGCCTTGCCAGGGCCTCGTGGGCATCCTTGGCAAGGAGTCTCACTATTGTCTTGTCTTCTTGTTCTCATCTAGGCCTTGTAGGCCCTTTGTCTTCACAAAGATCTACATGCCACCACGGAGGCACCTCCCGAGCCTTGGTTCCATGTGGTTGATGGCGTCAGAACTCTCAGGGTCAAGGGTGGTGGTCTTGTTTGGTGTCGGGCAAGTTTCCCCGGCAAGCCTCTTGCCGGGGCCGTGAAGGCAGCCCCAGCAAGGGCCTTGCTGGGGGAGTTCACCTCGCCCTTGTGCTCTTCATGTTTCTGGTTTTGGGCGCAGCTCTGGTAGTCTTGCGACTTTGCTTCCTTCCTCTGCCCCGCTAAGTGTGGCCGTAGGCGCGGCTCTAACTGCCCGTGCACAAGTAAAGGGGTACAACATAGGACCCCTACTTTTGTACACCGACAGGAGCCCCCGGGCCTGGGCCATACATAAGCGCGACTGGTTGTTGGGCTAGGCCCAAAAAGGTGCGCGGGCACGCGGGGCCGAGTTTTACTGCGGTAACTCCCTTCGCATGTTGCGCTTCCCCATGACCCGCGTTGAATGCGTGACGTGGGGTCGTGCGTGGAATGACCGCAGCATGCTCGCGTCATCCTGTGGTGAATAGTAAAGAGGCGGCTTGCGTGTCCCTTTAAAACTGCAGGGCCGCTGCCCATTTACTCTCTCTGCCTTGGAACCGTCGTTCCTTGTTTCCCACTACGCTTGCCCCTTGCGCCACGTATGCCGCATCCATGGCTTGGGGTAGGTGACTGGCGCATGGAATATGGGAAGGTGCACGGGGGCCGATACTCACGTGCCTTTGATTGGGCGGGGAGGGCGGTCGATGGCCTTGCTCGTTGCCACTTTAATGAGCTGGACCTCAACGGGCTCTTCAGAGGCATAGAGTTAGCCTTTTAGCCTTCCCCGCTTAGCTATAAAAAGGGAACTCATGGGTAGGAGGAAGAGCAACTCCCTGTGTCTCCCCTCCGTCTCCATTCTCTATCCACCGTCATGGCGAGAGGGTGTGGCCGCGGCCGTTCTTCCACGGAGGCGACCTGGTCCTCCTCCCGCCAGAGAGCTGCGGCGGTCGAGGAAGAGCCAGATGCCCAAGGCGAAGGCCATGCTCAAGGTGGGGGCGCCGGACGGGGCCGCGATTGGCGAGGCGACCGAGGCAGGGGCGGTCGAGGCAGAAGTGGGCGCAGAAGGGGGACGCCTGCGTCGTCTCCATCTCAGTCGCCATCTCCTCCACCATCTCCTCCTGCTTCGTCGAGTGGTCATGTTGGGGACACGGCGCTCGTGTTTATTCTGCAGCTGCGTGGGCCGCCGCGCAGCCACCTTCGCCTTCCCGGGGTGTTCGCGAGGGTGCTGGAGATCGACCAGCCACCGCGGTTGAGGCTTCACATGAAGGGGTGTTGCCACAGCGACATGTGGGTGAACACAAGGTTTCCCGCCCCTCATGTGATGCTCCTTCGTCGGGGCTGGAAAACCTTCGCACGTGCCCATTGCTTGATGGATGGGCACGTCCTCTGCTTCAAGCTAACGGAGAGCGACCTGCTCTCCATCAAGGTCTGCGGGCGCTCGGGACAAAGGCTAGGGTGTTGTGCAGAGAGCTCGACCGACGACGAAAGCTCCTCCTCAGGCGATAGTGATGAGGAGGACAACGACAACAACGACGAGGGTAGCGGGCGGGAGGATGACGGGTCCGAATAGGTGTAAGACACAACGTCCCTGGGGGACGCCGGCGGCACCACCATTTGCATCGCCAGCTCCTTGAACTTCTCAGGGCCGCTGCTTCTGGTGGCTGGCGCTGGAGGGCCGGAGAAGGCGAAGAAGGCGGGTGGCGGGCCGTCAACTCGGAGTACGATGGCATCGACGCCTTCGTCGTGTATTAACGGCCCGCTGCCTCATCTTTCGGCTTCTTCCCTGGCACCGTCATCACCAGCCTTCTCTTGGCGTCTTCTGCTGCTCGTACCTCGCCTAGGCGCCCCTTTTGCCCTCCCGCTTATCCTGATCTGTTTCCTGAGGAGAGGGACAAGAAAGGGATTACAGGAATCTTATCCTTTTTTAGTTTTTAAGCCTTCGGACACTTGTCAGATTTAAACCTTGTAATCCCCTTGCTCAAGTTCTCATTCCGTACGAATTCTACTTGTCAACAACGTATTAGTGAAGAAAAAGGGGTGTTTGCCGGGTTCTTTTGCGCGCGAGCGAGGCCCACACCAAGGAGCGAATCCTTGTTATCCTAAAGATAAACATCGTCACCCGGCAACAGACCTTGTCGTCCTCCCGCTCTATAGCTCGACTACACTCACACCCTTTGGCGGAGGTAGGGGCAAAGTAGGATTAGGCCCTTCGTTTGCTCCCTTTCTGTCGCACTACAACCAATTCCCGGCCCAAAGAAAAGGTCCTTGGGCACGGGAAAGAGGGAGCACGGCGGTATAAGAGCGAACAAAGCTTCATACGTTCAAGTTCCATACGGAAGTGTAGAGTGGGAGATGAAAGACTTATCAGATTCTGCAGCCCCCGGCAACTAGGGTTTGCCGTGGTCGGATCTCTGGATCTGTAGCCCCCAGCAATCTGGGCTTGTTGGGGTTTGGGCGTTAGCTTGTTTCCTTTCCCCCAAACAGCTCAGCAAAGACGCCTGCGCATCCTGCGAACCAAAAGAAAGGACGGGAAGAGACATAGGAACGCACAATCAACCTCCATGCTAGGGGTTAGCCGCCGCTAAGCTCTGACGACCCTAGCACAGAGAGAGAGAGAGAGACTCAACCTAGCATGCATGCTAAAACTTAGGGCGCCAACGCTTCATTTATTTATGCTCAGGGTCTGCGCCTGGTTTTGTACATAGGGTTGCATGCCTTGCCGGCAAGGCTAGTACAAAATGGGGGTTGCCGGGGCTCCCGACAACCGCGCCTTAGGGGTAAAACTTGCGAAGATGTTCGATATTCCAGGAGTTGCTCACTGGAATGCCATCTTCGGTCTCCAGGAGGACTGCGCCAGGCCTGGTGACTTGCATTACTCGATAAGGGCCCTCCCACTTTGGCGTCAACTTGTTTGAATTCTTGGCGGATTGAATCCGCTGAAGAACAAGGTCGCCTTCCTCAAGGCTTCGGGCGTGAACCTTGCGACTATGATAGCGGCGCAAGGCTTGCTGGTAGCGAGCGGCTCGCACAGCAGCCCGAAGACGATCGTCCACAAGGAGCGTCGCATCCTCTTGGCGCAACTACTCTTGCTCAAGCTCATCATCGGCGAGCACTCGAGGTGACCCGTATATGAGTTCCGTGGGGAGAACTGCTTCTGCCCCGTATACCAGGGCAAAGGGTGTCTGGCCAGTGGCTCGATTTGGCGTCGTTCTGATCGACAAAGAACCGTTGGCAATTCATCAATCCAACGCCTTCCGCACTTGTGTAGTTTGTCAAAAGTTCTGGTCTTGAGGCCCCACAACACTTCTGCATTCGCCCTCTCAGCCTGGCCGTTACTCCTGGGATGAGCAACAAAAGCGAAACAAACCTTGCTGCCGAGATCCTGAATGTACTGCATGAAGGTGCGGCTTGTGAACTGTGTGCCGTTGTCGGTGATGACCCTGTTGGGCACACCAAAACGGCAGACTAGCCCCTTGAAGAACTTGACGGCTGATTGTGCTGTCACCTTTCTCACCGGTTCCACTTCCGGCCACTTTGTGAACTTGTCGATTGTGACGTACAAGTACTCAAAGCCCCTGACAGCGCAGGGAAAGGGGCCCAGTATATCGAGCCCCCAGTCCGAAAACGGCCAGGAAATAGGGATTGTCTGAAGGGCCTGGCTGGTTGATGAAGCTTCTTTGAATGGAACTGGCATGCTTCACTTGGTTACTAGTGCCGTCGCATCCTTGAAAGTGGTGGGCCAGAAGAAACCTTGCCGGAATGCCTTGCCAGCAAGGGCTCTCGACCCTATGTGGGAGCCACACATGCCTCCATGTATCTCTGCCAACAGCCTCAGTCCGTCTTCCCAAGGAATGCATTTCAACTTCACGCCGTTCGGTCTCCTCCTGTACAGGGCATCATCCACGAACTGGTACATGATGGACCGACGGGCTAGTTTCTCTGCTTCTTGTTCCTCAGGAAGCTACCCTGTTTGGAGAAAACGGACGGTGGGCTGCGCCCATGCAGGAGCCTGGGGCTCGACGGCAAGGACTAAAGGCATATCTTTGGTCGTAAGGGCAGCTGCCTCTATGGCCAGGGCTTGGGGCCCTGCCGGGGGCTGCTGCTCTCCGGCAAGCTCGGGACACCCGACAACGTCCTTGCCGGCGGCTCCTGGGAGCTCAACGGGAAAGTACTTGCCGGGGCCTGTCTTCCTTCATCATGAAGATCTGGTGGTATCCCGAATAGGCGTCGAGGAATGACAGCAGGTCACATCCGGCAGTGGAGTCTACAATCTGGTCGATGCGTGGCAAAGGGAAAGGATCCTTTGGACAAGCTTTATTGATATATTTGTAGTCAATACATAGCCTCCACTTTGCCTTACGCACAACCACTGGATTGGCCAACCACGTGGGGTGGAGTACTCCTCTAACCAGGCCTGCCGCCTCCAACTTCCTGATCTCTTCGATGATGAACTCTTTCCGCTCCAAAGCTTGCTTCCTGACCTTCTGCTTGATGGGCCGGGCATGAGGATAGACAGCAAGATGGTGCTCAATCACCTCCCTGGGAACACCGGGGATGTCGGATGCTTTCCACGCAAACACATCAACATTCGCCCGCAGGAAGGCGACGAGCGCGCTTTCCTATTTGCTGTTGAGGGTGGAGCTTATAGTGAGAGCCCCGCCAGTACCGTCCTCCTTGACGGACACCTTCTTGGTTTTCGGTGGTGCAGCCTTGGACTTCTTGCTCTTGCCGGTGGAGCTTCTAGCACGTCCTCGATGGGAGCGCTGCACTCCGAAGAGGCGCGCTTGCCGGAATGGGTGCCGGAGGTCTGGCCGGAAGAGGTCTTGCCGGAAGGGGTCTGGCCGGAAGGGGTCTTGCCAGCCTTCTTCCTTCCCGGAGCTTCAGCGGCAGGAGCAAGTGCCTTGGCGGCAGCTGCTGCAACTGCCTCCCGGTAGAGTTGGTCGGCGCAGATGAGCGCGTCTTTCTTGTCAGAGGGGACGGTGATGATGGTCAGCGGCCCCGACATCTTCAATGTGTTGTAGGCGTAGTGCGACGCCGCCATGAACTTGGCCAGCGCTGGGCGGCCAAGGATCCCATTGTATGGCAAGGGTATCTCGGCGACATAAAAAACAATCTTCTCCGTCCTATAGTTCAGCTCGCCCCCAAATGTAACGGGCAGCGTGATTTTACCTTTCGGCTGGCTCCTTCCCGGGCTGACCCCTTGAAACGTGCCCGTCTCTTCGAGATCTCCATCAGGAATCTGCAACCTCCTGATCACATCAGGCGAGATCAAATTCAGACCGGCCCCACCATCAACCAACACTTTTGTCATCTTGAGGTTGCCTATTGTTGGTGAAACCAACAATGGCAAACACCCGACCGCAGTTGTGCGATCAGGGTGATCCTCGGTGTCAAAAATGATGGGCGTGCGAGACCACTTCAGCGGCTTCTGGGCATCGAACGATGGCTCTGCCGCAGTGACCTCACGCGCCCACTGCTTCAGTTGGCGGTGGGAGGTGTGCAGCAAGGCGCCACCGTCGATGCACATGGCCTCTGTAGCTTTCTGGAATTCGTGCTCGCCGGACTCGTCATCCTCATCATGATCATCATCTTCTTCCTGCTTGTCGCGGCCTCGAGCGGGCCTCTCTTGTTGATTATCTTTGCCGCGGCGACCCCCTTGGCCGCCACGCTTCTTGCCGGACCCCTCAGCACCATCCTGACCCTTCTCCTTGTCCCTCCTTTCATATTCTGCTGGACAACCCACCTCGTAAGGTAGGCCGCCAGTGCCCCCCGACGCTGGGTGGTCCATAGCAGGCCCCGCACGCCGATCTGACTGATGGTACGTCTCTCACCATCGTTCGATGGTAGTTCGAGTGTCCTCCTGAGCTCGCTCTCAAAGAACCCGACTTTGGTCGCAACGGGTTCGCGGGTCGGACGATGATGTGGAAACGTTGTCACAGGCGTCGGCCCGACGGGCCGGTGGCTACTGTCGCGGGCATGGGGAAGGAGAGCGCACCATGGTCACAGCGCTTCTGCTGGCGTGGGCGGCGGCGAGAGCTGCGTAGATCGTGACGCGCTCCAGCTTCTAACCAAGTTAGAAGGGGCTCTGTCACGGTCTCGCGGTCGCACGCCGCTTCCGCCGGTGTTCGAGCACGCACGCCGGCCTGGTGCGTCCTGCGAGTGGCGCACAGGGCTCTTTCCGCGGTGGTGCCCGGGGGCTTTGACATCGCGGTGTCGCTCATCGCGCGTGGCCTGGGAACGCCGTGGCGCGGGTGCCAGCTAGGGCGCCGTAGAGGTTGCTGCGCCGCCCGCGGGTGACACGACCCTGGCCCTGGACCCAGCGGCGTGTGGCTCGTCGCCTCGGATTCGGACGACGTCGCTCGCCTGGCTCTGATCGCCAGAGTGTCGTGGATGCTCACGGGCCATGTCTCCGGCCCCATCCCTGGCCACCCGGTCGCCTGCCCGCGCTGGCGTGGACGGGCCAGCTCCGGGCGACCCGATTGCTGTGATCCCCCTTCTCTGATTTCTTCACCGACATCATGCACACCTATGGCTTTCACCTCCTCGACTTTACGCCGAATGCCATGGCATGCATGACCTTCTTTGCCCATCTCTGCGAGGGCTTTTCCGGAGTGCTCCCTAGCACGGCGCTCTTCTGCCACTACTTCTACCCCCGTATCCAGTCAGGGGATGCCATTTCTGGGTGCATTGCCTGGATCCCGAGGTCCCAGGAGAAAGGCACGTACCCGAAGGGTGCCCAGAAGGAGAGGTGGGACGAGTGGCGGGGCCGGTGGCTCTGGATCAAGGAGGAGGATCTGCAGGAGTTCTGTCGAGTTTGTCAGAGACCTCCAACCCGCCGCAGGGACTGGAGAAACCTCGACGCCGACGACAAGAAGCTCTCGGTCGCCACCACCAGGATCCATCGCCTCACCATGGCCGGGCTCACCCTTGAGATGTTTGGGGCTAATTTCATCCGCCGCCGGATTGCCCCACTGCATAACAAGGGGAGGCCAGCCTGGGACTACAGGAACGCGGCTGACGTCATGAGGCTTCGCCCTGGCCTGAAGCACAATTTCACGTTGATGGGGCACGCCCATTTCTGCTAGAGGCTTTTTCAGCTCAATGTGGGCGACGATGGCCGGGCTGAGAGGACCGACAGGGCCGCGAAGGCCGGCAAGGCCGTCAAGGGGCCCCTGTTTGGGTTGCCAGCTGGAGTGGTCCCGCTGAGCAACAACTCACGCCAGACCGCCATCATCGCAATGATGCCGGACTTCAACGCGCACGGCCTCGACCCGCTCTGGGTTGAGCCAAAAGTGGAGGAGGTGCAAGTATTCTTCGACAACTTGTCGGAGGGCTATCTCCGCGACGAGCCGGTGCTCATCCGCGACACCACCAAGGAGGAGCTGGACTACATTGCTACCAGGGCGGTGGAGGCGGGGCTCGCCAAGGATCCCGGCAGCGTCGGCGCTATGGAGGACGAGGCCGACATGGCCGCGGAGGAGAAGGAGCTCACCCAGTGGGCGGAGTTTGCCGGGGAGGCCAGAGGCGCCGGCGCCGGCCCCCCCTTGTCGAAGACGTGGGTGATGAGTCGTCCGAAGAGGAGGTCGAGGCTGATGAGCCCCCGGCCACAGGGAAGGCGTAGGTGGAAACGACACCTATTGGATCACGGGGAATCCCTTCTACGGTCGACGGGCGCGGGGCTGTGCAAAGAGCGGGATTAAGACACCAACGCGGGGAATTCATAGCAGAGTGGACCGCAACGCCCGACGAGGAGGTTCAAGAGACCGCCCTTCCCAGCAGGGAGACGAGGAGTGAGTGGGTTATGTACGTTGATGGAGCTTTCTCACTCCAAGGTGCTGGTGCCGACGTACTACTCGTCACGCCCACCGGAGAGCGCCTCAAGTACGTAATCCAGATGCACTTTCCCTGGGAAAAATCAACGAATAACACGGCGGAGTATGAGGGATTGCGGCAGACCTTGGAATCAGGAAGCTCATCATCAGAGGTGACTCGCAGCTCGTCGTCAAGCAAGTGAACAAGGATTACCAGAGCCCGTTGATGGAAGCTTATGTAGATGAAGTGAGGAAGTTGGAGGAGCGCTTTGACGGTTTGCAAGCAGAGCATGTTCCCCGAGCGGAGAACGGCATTGCTGGCGACCTGTCAAAACACGCTGCCCTCAAGTTGCCTGTGGAACCAGGTTCCTTTGTGCTCCAACTAACTCAGCCATATGTTGAACCATCAGCAGGACAGAGCAAACAAAGGAAGACAAGCCCCGGCAAGTACTTTCCCGCTGAGCTCCCAGGAGCCGCCGACAAGGACGTTGCCGGGTGTCCCAAGCTTGCCGGAGAGCAGCAGCCCCCGGCAGGGCCCCAACCCCTGGCCATAGAGGCAGCTGCCCTTACGACCGAAGATATGCCTTTAGTCCTTGCCGTCGAGCCCCAGGCTCCGTCATCGGCGCAGCCCACCGTCCGTTTTCTCCAAACAGGGGAGCTTCCCGAGGAACAAGAAGAAGCAGAGAAAGTAGCCCGTCGGTCCAGCATGTACCAGTTCGTGGATGATGCCCTGTACAGGAGGAGACCGAACGGCGTGAAGTTGAAATGCATTCCTCGGGAAAGAAGGATTGTCTGAAGGGCCTGGGCTGGTTGATGAAGCTTCTTTGAATGGAACTGGCACGCTTCACACTTGGTTGCTAGTGTCGTCGCATCCCGGAGAGCGTTGGGCCAGAAGAAACCTTGCCGAAATGCCTTGCCGGCAAGGGCTCTCGACCCTATGTGGGAGCCACACATGCCTCCATGTATCTCTGCCAACAGCCTCAGTCCGCCTTCCCGAGGAATGCATTTCAACTTCACGCCGTTCGATCTCCTCCTATACAGGGCATCATCCACGAACTGGTACATGCTGGATCGACGGGCTACTTTCTCTGCTTCTTCTTGTTCCTCGGGAAGCTCCCCTATTTGGAGAAGACGGATGGTGGGCTGCGCCCATGCCGGAGCCTGGGGCTCGATGACAAGGACTAAAGGCATATCTTCGGTCGTAAGGGCAGCTGCCTCTACGACCAGGGCTTGGGGCCCTGCCGGGGGTTGCTGCTCTCCGGCAAGCTTGGGACACCCGGCAACATCCTTGCCGGCGGCTCCTGGGAGCTCAGCGGGAAAGTACTTGCCGGGGCCTGTCTTCCTTCGTTTGCTCTGTCCTGTTGATGATTCGACAGATGGCTGAGTTAGTTGGAGCACAAAGGTACCTGGTTCCACAAGCAACTTGAGGGCAGCGCGTTTTGACAGGTCGTCAGCATTGCTGTTCTCTGCTCG
The DNA here is from genome assembly GCF_002575655.3 of Aegilops tauschii subsp. strangulata. Classification (NCBI taxonomy): domain Eukaryota; kingdom Viridiplantae; phylum Streptophyta; class Magnoliopsida; order Poales; family Poaceae; genus Aegilops; species Aegilops tauschii. The sequence goes on from NC_053037.3 coordinate 178,717,682, forward strand.
GGGAACATGCTCTGCTTGCAATCCGTCAAAGCGCCCCTCCAACTTCCTCACTTCATCTACATAAGCTTCCATCAACGGGCTCTGGTAATCCTTGTTCACTTGCTTGACGACGAGCTGCGCGTCACCTCTGATGATGAGCTTCCTGATTCCGAGGTCTGCCGCGATCCTGAGACCGGCCAACAATCCCTCGTACTCCGCCGTGTTATTCGTTGATTTTTCCTGGGGAAAGTGCATCTGGACTACGGACTTGAGGCGCTCTCCGGGGGGCGCCACGAGTAGTACGCTGGCACCAGCACCTTGGAGTGAGAAAGCTCCATCAAAGTACATAACCCACTCACTGCTCGTCTCCCTGCCAGGAAGGGCGGTCTCTTGAACCTCCTCGTCGAACGTTGCGGTCCACTCTGCTATGAACTCTGCCAATGCTCGGCTCTTAATTGTCGAAGTACTTTCAAAGTTGAGGCTGAAGCTTGACAATTCCAAAGCCCACTCCACAATCCTCCCGGTCGCATCCGGGTTGTGCTGGATTTGTTGCAATGGGAGATGGGTGACGACGGTGATCTCATGTGCTTGGAAATAGTGGCATAGCTTCCTTGAGGCCATGAGGAGGCCGAAAAGTAGCTTCTGCATACCAGAATATCTTGATCTAGCCCCCTGCAGGAGGGAACTGACAAAATAAACCGGGTGCTGCACCACCTTCTTCTTCTGTTCTACTTCGCCCAACTGTGCAGACTCTGCCTTGCCGGGGCCGGGCCTTGTCGGGGAGGGCTCCGGCCCACCATCCGATGGCTCCGCGGTTACTGTTGTTTCTTCCTCAAGTTCCCTCCGCGCCACCAGTGCAGCACTAACCACTTGACTTGTTGCTGCTAAGTATAACAGCAACGGCTCTTGCGGTTTAGGCGCGACTAGTATTGGCATGGAGGAGAGGTACTTCTTCAAATCTTGCAGTGCTGCCTCTGCCTCCGGAGTCCACCTTACTGGACCCGCCTTTTTAAAAAATTTGAAAAAGGGGAGGGCGCGCTCAGCAGATTTGGAGATGAACCTACTCAGGGCATCAACGCACCCGGCGAGCCTACGGACTTCCTTGACCCGTTTTGGCGCCTCAATCTGCTCAATTGCCTTGACCTTGTCGGGGTTCGCCTCGATCCCACGCTATGACACAAATAACCCGAGAAGCTTACCGGAAGGGACACTGAACACACACTTCTCTGGGTTGAGCTTGAGGTTGATCTTGCGCAGATTAGCAAATGTCTCTTCTAGATCTTGCACGAGCGTGACCCTGTCCTTGGTTTTGACCACTATGTCATCCATATAAGCTTCCATATTTCTATGTAGCTGGGGCTCAAAACCAATTTGGACTGCTCAGACAAACGTCGAACCAGCACTCTTCAACCCGAAAGGCATTCATACAAAGTAGTATGTACCGCATGGGGTGATGAACGCGGTTTTCTCTTCGTCTTCCTTCATCATAAAGATCTGGTGGTATCCCGAATAGGCGTCGAGGAATGACAGCGGGTCACATCCGGCAGTGGAGTCTACAATCTGGTCGATGCATGGCAAAGGGAAAGGAGACAAGCTTTATTGATATATGTGTAGTCAATGCACAGCCTCCACTTCCCATTCGCCTTACGCACAACCACTTGATTGGCCAACCACGTGGGGTGGAGTACTCCTCTAACCAGGCCTGCCGCCTCCAACTTCCTGATCTCTTCGATGATGAACTCTTGCCGCTCCAAAGCTTGCTTCCTGGCCTTCTGCTTGACGGGCCGCGCATGAGGACAGACAACAAGATGGTGCTCAATCAACTCCCTGGGAACGCCGGGATGTCGGATGCTTGCCACGCAAACACATCGATATTCACCCACAGGAAGGCGAGGAGCGCGCACGCCAGCCTGGTGCGTTCTGCGAGTGGCGCACAGGGCTCTTTCCACGGCGGTGCCTGGGGGCTCCGACATCGCGGTGTTGCTCATCGCGCGCGGCCTGGGAAGGCCGCGGCGCGGGTGCCAGCTGGAGTGCCATAGAGGTTGCCGCGCCGCCCGCGGGTGGCACGGCCCTGCTCCCGGACCCAGCGGCGCGTGGCTCGTCGTCTCGGATTCGGATGACGTCGCTTGCCTGGCTCTGATCGCCAGAGTGTCGTGGATGCTGACGGGCCATGTCTCCGGGCCCATCCGTGGCCGCCCGGTCGCCTGCCCGCGTGATACGTCTCCATTGTATCTACTTTTCCAAACACTTTTGCCCTTGTTTTGGACTCTAACTTGCATGATTTGAATGGAACTAACCCGGACTGACGCTGTTTTCAGCAGAATTGCCATGGTGTTATTTATGTGCAGAAACAAAAGTTCTCGGAATGACCTGAAACTTCACGGAGATTATTTTTCGAAATAATAAAAAATACTGGCGAAAGAATCAAGGCCAGGGGGCCGACACCCTTTCCACGAGGGTGGGGGGCGCGCCCCCTGCCTCGTGGGCCCCCTAGAGCTCCACCGACCTCAACTCCAACTCCATATATTCACGTTCGGGGAGAAAAAAATCAGAGAGAAGGATTCATCGCTTTTTACGATACGGAGCCGCCGCCAAGCCCTAAACTCTCTCGGGAGGGCTGATCTAGAGTCCGTTCGGGGCTCCGGAGAGGGGAATCCGTCACCGTCGTCGTCATCAACCTTCCTCCATCACCAATTTCATGATGCTCACCGCTGTGCGTGAGTAATTCCATCATAGGCTTGCTGGACGGTGATGGGTTGGATGAGATTTATCATGTAATCGAGTTAGTTTTGTTAGGGTTTGATCCCTAGTATCCAATATGTTCGAAGAATGATGTTGCTATGACTTTGCTATGCTTAATGCTTGTCACTAGGGCCCGAGTGCCATGATTTCAGATCTGAACCTATTATGTTTTCATGAATATATGTGAGTTCTTGATCCTATCTTGCAAGTCTATAGTCACCTACTATGTGTTATGATCCGGCAACCCCGAAGTGACAATAATCGGGACCACTCCCGGTGATGACCATAGTTTGAGGAGTTCGTGTATTCACTATGTGTTAATGCTTTGGTCCGATACTCTATTAAAAGGAGGCCTTAATATCCCTTAGTTTCCGCTAGGATCCCGCTGCCACGGGAGGGTAGGACAAAAGATGTCATGCAAGTTCTTTTCCATAAGCACGTATGACTATATTCGGAATACATGCCTACATTACATTGATGAATTGGAGCTAGTTCTGTGTCACCCTATGTCATGACTGTTACATGATGAACCGCATCCAGCATAATTCTCCATCACCGATCCAATGCCTACGAGCTTTTCACATATTGTTCTTCGCTTATTTACTTTTCCGTTGCTACTGTTACAATCACTACAAAACCCAAAAATATTACTTTTGCTACCGTTACCGTTACTTCCATATTACTTTGCTACTAAATACTTTGCTGCAGATATTAAGTTATCCAGGTGTAGTTGAATTGACAACTCAACTGCTAATACTTGAGAATATTCTTTGGCTCCCCTTGTGTCGAATCAATAAATTTGGGTTGAATACTCTACCCTCGAAAACTGTTGCGATCCCCTATACTTGTGGGTTATCAAGACTATTTTCCGGCGCCGTTGCCGGGGAGCATAGCTCTATTCTTTGTGTCACTTGGGATTTATATTTGCTTGTCACTATGAAGAACTTGAAAGACGAGAAAACACAAATTTATCCCTCAACTATGAGGGGAGGTAAGGAACTGCCATCTAGCTCTGCACTTGATTCACCTTCTGTTTTGAGTAAGCTTGCGCCACCTAAACCTGCTTCTGCTATTACTTGTGATATGTCACATTTATTGATGATGCCACTCCTGCTATGCATGATACTTATGATGAATCTACTTCTATGCTTGATACTACTGTGCCACTTGGTGAATTTCTTGATGGCCAACTTGCTAGGGCTAGAGAGAATGAAATTATTGGAACTGATAATATTGATGAAAGTGATGATGAAGACTCTCCCAATAAATATGAATTGCCTGTTGTGCCTGAGGGCTATGTTATGGATGAAGAAACTGCTAGAGACTTTCTTGCTTGCAATGATAGAAGTGATCTTAAGAAATTATTAGCTAAGCTTAAATAAAAAACTTTGAATGCTAGAATGAAATATGATCCTGCTTATGCTACTTCACCTATCTTTGTTACTGACAAGGAGTATGAATTCTCTGTCGACCCTGATATAATTACTTTGGTTGAATCTGATCCTTTTTATGGTTATGAATCAGAAACTGTTGTGGCACATCTTACTAAATTAAATGATATAGCCACCCTGTTCACTAATGATGAGAAATCTTGCTACTATTATATCCTTAAAATATTTCCATTCTCATTAAAGGGTGATGCTAAGATATGGTTTAATTCTCTTGATCCTGGTTGTGTGCGTAAGGATTTGATTTATTACTTCTCTGCTAAATATTTCCCCGCTCATAAGAAACAAGCTGCTTTAAGGGAAATATATAATTTTGTGCAAATTGAAGAAGAGAGTCTCCCACAAGCTTGGGGGAGGCTTCTCCAATTACTTAATGCTTTGCCTGATCATCCTCTTAAGAAAAATGAAATACTTGATATCTTTTATAATGGACTAACCAATGCTTCCGGAGACCACCTAGATAGTTGTGCTGGTTGTGTTTTCAGGGAAAGAACAGTTGATCAAGCTGAAATTCTATTGAATGATATGTTGACTAATGAAAACAATTGGACACTTCCTGAACCAACTCCGAAGAAAAGGGGAGTTCTATTTCTCAGTCCTGAAGATATGCAAGAGGCAAAGAAATCTATGAAAGAAAAGGGTATTAAAGCTGAAGATATTAAGAATTTACCTCCTATTTAAGAAATACATGGTCTTAATTTACCGTCTGTTAAAGAAATATACGGTCTTAATTCATCTCCTATTGAAGAAACACATGGTCTTGATAACCCGACACAGGTAGTAAAGGTAAATTCTCTCTATAGATATGATAAAGCTGAAATCCCTCCTACTAAGTTTGCTAGCCAATGTTTGGATGAGTTTGATAACTTTATGGTTAAGCAAGAAGATTTTAATGCTTATTTTGGTATACAATTAAAACAAAATGCTTATATGATTGAACACTTGAGTGATTATATGTCTAGAGTTAAAGGTGAACTTAAACTCATTAGTAAACATGCTTCTATAGTTACCACTCAAGTAGAACAAGTACTTAAAGCTTAGAATGATTTACTCAATGAATTAAATAGTAAGAATAATGATTTTGCTGTTAGAGTGGCTACTAGAACTGGTAAAATGACTCAGGAACCTTTGTATCCTGAAGGCCATCCTAAGAGAATTGAGCAGCACTCTCAGAGAAATAATATTGATGCACCTAGTCCTTCTAAAAAGAAGAAAAAGAAAAATTATAGGACTTTGCCTGCTTCTAGTGAACCTGTTGTAGACACACCCGAGAATCCTAATGATATCTCTATCTCTGATGCTGAAACACAATCTGGTAATCAACATGAACCTGGTGATAATGTTAATGATGATGTTCATGTTGATGCTCAACCTAGCAATGATAATGATGTAGAAATTGAACCTGCTGTTGATCTTGGTAACCCACAATCAAAGAATCAACATTATGATAAGAGAGACTTTGTTGCTAGGAAGCACGGTAAAGAAAGAGAACCATGGGTTCAGAAACCCATGCCTTTTCCTCCCAAACCATCCAAGAAAAAGGACGATGAGGATTTTGAGCGCTTTGCTGAAATGATTAGACCTATCTTTTTGCGTATGCGTTTGACTGATATGCTCAAAATGAATCCTTATGCTAAGTATATGAAAGAAATTGTGACTAATAAAAGAAAGATACCGGAAGCTGAAATTTCCACCATGCTTGCTAATTACACTTTTAAGGGTGGAATACCTAAGAAGTTAGGAGATCCAGGAGTACCCACTATACCATGCTCCATTAAAAGAAATTATGTTAAAACTGCTTTATGTGATCTTGGAGCCGGTGTTAGTGTTATGCCTCTCTCTTTATATCGTAGACTTGATTTGAATAAGTTGAAACCTACTGAAATATCTTTGCAAATGGCTGATAAATCAACTGCTATACCTGTCGGTATTTGTGAGGATGTGCCTGTTGTAGTTGCAAACGTTACTATTTTAACGGACTTTGTTATTCTTGATATTCCCGAGGACGATAGTATGTTTATTATTCTTGGAAGACCCTTGTTGAATACTGCAGGGGCTGTTACTGATTGCAACAAAGGCAATGTCACTTTTCATGTTAATGGTAATGAGCATACGGTACACTTTCCGAGGAAACAACCTAAAGTTCATAGTATCAACTCTATTGGAAAAATTCCATCGATTATTTTTGGAGGTTTTGAATTTCCTCTTCCTACTATCAAGAAGAAATATGATATTCTTATTATTGGGGATGTGCATATCCCCGTTGAGGTAACCTAGTGTTATTCGAAATTTCTCCGGTTCCATGTTATTCGGAATGAGTTTGTTAACAAGACTTGATCAACCTTGTTAGTAGATTCCTTTTGATGAGCATGAGATGGATGAAGTTAGAAAGCACAACCTTCTGTACCCTCTCTCTACTTTCTGTTATTTAGTTGAAATAAAGTAAAAATAGTATTTTTTTTGTCAGTTTTATGAATTATCCGTGCAATATAAAAATACCCTGAAAATAAAAGTTCTCCAAATGCCCTGAAATTGAAATATGATTTTTTCTGAAATATTTGAGAATATCTAGCACTGAGAACACAGCAGGGGGAGCAAGCACCTGGGCACGAGGGTCCAGGGCGCGCCCACCCTCTGGGCGCGCCCCCTGCCTCGTGGGCCCATGGTGGCTCCCCTCCACTTATTCCTGCACCCACACACTTCTTCTTCCTCCCAAAAAAATCACCAACCAGCTCAAGCACGAGTTCTAGCTCATTTTGCTGCGATTTTCGATCTCCTTGCTCAAAGCACCTCTCACAAAACTTCTTTGGGGGATTGTTCCTTGGTGACCATGTTCTTGAGCTTGCATGTCAAATTTATATGGTTCCAAGTAGTTCTAATGCATGATATAGGCTCTAGGCACTTGTAGGAGTAGTTGCTATCAATTTTGTTGAGCTTGGTTCACTTCTATTTGAAGTTACTAAAAATTTCAGAATTTTTTCAGAGGAAGAAATATGTTTAGGAAAATGTACCAAGGTGGTCCTTCAAGGAAGCAAGGACCCAGGCTTGCAATGCGTGATGCTGATGATGAACCACCAAGGGACGCTCCAGTGCGGCCTTGTGAATGGACATCAGAGGACTTCATGGATCAAGCAGGAATTAAGGAAGAATTTAACGCATATTTGCGTAATGCTGATCTTGTGAGCTTAGAGGCAAAAAAGTGCCATCAGTACCACTATCTCACTAGTTCCTTTGTGAGGAGGTTTGAATTTTCATCGCCACGCAATTCTCAAACTGTCCTGTTTGATCTTTATGAAAATTCTTATACTATGGATTTAGAGGATTTTACCACTGCTTGCAAACTTCCACAATGGGGTAGTACTAGTGAACCTCGCAAATCTGAATTTAGAGATTTTCTTGCTAGTATAACTGTGGGGGAATCTAGAGACATAGCACAAGCTACCATAGGGAGCATTCATTTTCCTGTTATACATTATTTTGCTCTCTTCATAGGTAGCTGCATAAATGGTAAGGATGAAGCATGTCACATGTGTGTCCCTGACCTCAGTGTTCTCAGGAGTGCTGTGTTAGGAGATAAACATTATAATTTGGGAGCCAATCTTGCACGTAGGTTGCATAATAATAGATTTAATAGAGATTTCTTTGGTGGAGTTTATGCAACCCATTTAGCTAATTTTCTTGGTGTAACCATACGTGAGGATGATATTGAGTTGCCTCCTGCTTATTTGGATTATGAGGCTATGGTTCGTCATCATTTTGCTGAGAGGAACGATCAGTTTCTCCAGTACCGACTAATCTTTGACAGACGACGCACCTATCATGTCGCTCTCCCTGCTTCTACTTTCTTTGACTTTCAGGCAAACATGAGATATTTTATAACCAGAGAGGAGGCGGACGAGTATAAGAGGAGGGCTGAGATAGCTCGCCTCCAAGCTGCAGCCCACGATGCAATAACTGCTGCATCTTAGTACGACCCCAGCTACAGCTTTGGATAGCCGCCAGGCCAGCCGTGGCAATAGACCAACTTAGGCCAAAAGCCTAAGCTTGGGGGAGTACATATTTCCCACCGACATTACATTTATGTTTACACACTCATTGCTAGATGTCAGTGCTCATACTCTTTCATTGTACTATCCATGCTAGTTTATTTTCCTTTTTATGCTTTCTTATTTTGTGTTTGATAAACCTTAAGAAAAACAAAAAAAGTTAGTTGTAGATTTTAGCTAGTTTACTTTCTTGCCGTAGTAGTAATAATTAAAAGAAAACCCAAAAAGATTTCCTGTTCTTCTTTTGCTTGTTGGGAGCTTTCCCGTGTAAATAGTTTTCTTTTCTTTTCTTTGGGGGTCGATAGGAGAAGACCATGATGAAATTGTTGAAGTGGCTCTTATATGCATTATTGTTGATTTAACCAAGAGCCCATATTGCCTTGTCTTCTCCTGTTTAATGAATGCTCACAGATTCCAGCTTAGTCCAATACACATGCACTATTATTATTATTCACATCGCCCGGTCGTGCAAGTGAAAGGCAATTATGACGATATATGATGAAATGATTGAGATGAGAAAAGCTGGTATGAACTCGACCTCTCTTGTTTTTGTAAATATGATTAGTTCATCGTTCCTGATTCAGCCTATTATGAATAAACATGTTTGCAATGACAATTAGAGATTATAGTTACTTATGCCATGCTTAATTAGCTAGGAGTTTATAATGGTTTACCTTGCGTGCCAACATGCTATTAAAATGGTTGTGATGTGGTATGATGGGGTGGTATCCTCCTTTGAATGATTTAAGTGACTTGACTTGGCGCATGTTCACACCCATAGTTGAAACAAATCAACATAGCCTTCACGATATTTATGTTCTTGGTGGATTATATCCTACTCATGCTTTCATTCAATGTTTATTAATTTTAATGCATGTTCATGACTGTTGTCGCTCTCTAGTTGGTCGCTTCCCAGTCTTTTGCTAGCCTTAACTTGTACTAAGCGGGAATACTGCTTGTGCATCCAATCCCTTAAACCCCGAAGATATTCCATATGAGTCCACCATACCTTCCTATATGCGGTATCTACCTGCCGTTCCAAGTAAATTTTTATGTGCCAAACTCTAAACCTTCAAATGAAATTCTGTTTTGTATGCTCGAATAGCTCATGTATCGACTAGGGCTGTCCGTATCTTCCATGCTAGGCGGGTTATTCTCAAGAGGAGTGGACTCCGCTCCTCACTCACGAGAAAATGGCTGGTCACCGGGATGCCCAGTCCCATGCTTTATGCAAATAAAATCAAAATAATTGCAAACAAAACTCCCCCGGGACTGTTGTTAGTTGGAGGCACTCGTTGTTTTGAGCAAGCCATGGATTGATGCTTGTTGGTGGAGGGGGAGTATAAACTTTACCATTCTGTTTGGGAACCGCCTATAATGTGTGTAGCATGGAAGATATCGCCATCTCTTGCTTGTTATGTTGACAATGAAAGTATGCCGCTCAAAATATTATTTATCTCTATTTCAAAACCGAGCTCTGGCACCTCTACAAATCCCTGCTTCCCTCTGCGAAGGGCCTATCTATTTACTTTTATGTTGAGTCATCACCCTCTTATTAAAAAGCACCAGCTGGCACCGCTGTCATTTGCATCCATTACTATTCATTTATACTGGGTATGACTATGATTGGATCTCTTTTACCATGAATTACAATGTCTAGTCAGTCCTTGATCTTTAAAGGTGCTCTGCATTTATGTTTTGCGGTCTCAGAAGGGCTAGCGAGATACCATCTTGTTATATCATATTATGATTGTTTTGAGAAAGTTTGTCATCCGAGATTTATTATTATTGCTCGCTAGTTGATTATGCCATTGATATGAGTAAACATGAGACCTAAGAGTTATTGTGAATATGGTTAGTTCATAATCTTTGCTGAAAACTTGAATGCTGGCTTTACATATTTACAACAACAAGAGCAAACAGAGTTTGTAGAAGTTTTTCTTTATCACTTTCAGTTTATCAACTGAATTGCTTGAGGACAAGCAAAGGTTTAAGCTTGGGGGAGTTGATACGTCTCCGTCGTATCTACTTTTCCAAACATTGTTGCCCTTGTTTTGGACTCTAACTTGCATGATTTGAATGAAACTAACCCGGACTGACGCTGTTTTCAGCAGAATTGCCATGGTGTTATTTATGTGCAGAAACAAAAGTTATCGGAATGACATGAAACTTTACAGAGATTATTTTTGGAAATAATAAAAAATACTAGCAAAAGAATCAAGGCCAGGGGCCCACACCCTTTCCACGAGGGTGGGGGGCGTGCCTGCCCCCCTGGGCGCGCCCCCTGCCTCGTGGGCCCCCTGGAGCTCCACCGACCTCAACTCCAACTCCATATATTCACATTCGGGGAGAAAAAAGATCAGAGAGAAGGATTCATCGCGTTTTACGATACGGAGCCGCCGCCAAGCCCTAAACTCTCTCGGGAGGGCTGATCTAGAGTCCGTTCGGGGCTCCGGAGAGGGCAATCCGTCACCGTCGTCGTCATCAACCTTCCTCCATCACCAATTTCATGATGCTCACTGCTGTGCGTGAGTAATTCCATCGTAGGCTTGCTGGACGGTGATGGGTTGGATGAGATTTATCATGTAATCGAGTTAGTTTTGTTAGGGTTTGATCCCTAGTATCCACTATGTTCTGAGATTGATGTTGCTATGACTTTGCTATGCTTAATGCTTGTCACTAGGGCCCGAGTGCCATGATTTCAGATGTGACCCTATTATGTTTTCATGAATATATGTGAGTTCTTGATCCAATCTTGCAAGTCTATAGTCACCTACTATGTGTTATGATCCGGCAACCCCGAAGTGACAATAATCGGGACCACTACCGGTGATGACCATAGTTTGAGGAGTTCGTGTATTCACTATGTGTTAATGCTTTGGTCCGGTACTCTATTAAAAGGAGGCCTTAATATCCCTTAGTTTCCGCTAGGACCCCGCTGCCACGGGAGGGTAGGACAAAAGATGTCATGCAAGTTCTTTTCCATAAGCACGTATGACTATATTCGGAATACATGCCTACATCATTGATGAATTGGAGCTAGTTCTGTGTCACCCTATGTTATGACTGTTACATGATGAACCGCATCCGGCATAATTCTCCATCACCGATCCAACGCCTACGAGCTTTTCACATATTGTTCTTCGCTTATTTACTTTTCCGTTGCTACTGTTACAATCACTACAAAACCCAAAAATATTACTTTTACTACCGTTACCGTTACTTCCATATTACTTTGCTACTAAATACTTTGCTGCAGATATTAAGTTATCCAGGTGTGGTTGAATTGACAACTCAACTGCTAATACTTGAGAATATTCTTTGATTCCCCTTGTGTCGAATCAATAAATTTGGGTAGAATACTCTACCCTCGAAAACTATTACGATCCCCTATACTTGTGGGTTATCACCGCGCTGGCGCGGACGGGCCGGCTCCGGGCGACCCGATCGCTGTGATCCCCTTTCTCTTGGGGGCCATGGTGATGAGGAAGTCGATGCGCTGACCTTCAAACCAGATTTTCACAACTTGCCCCCCTACCTGGCGCGCCAAGGATGTCGGTGGAAACGACACCTATGGGATCACGGGGAATCCCTTCTACGGTCGGCGGGCGCGGGGCTGTGTAAAGAGCGGGTTTAAGAGACCAACGCAGGGAATTTATCCAGGTTCGGGCTGCAAGTGATGCATAATACCCTACTCCTGCTGGCTTGTGTTCATCTGGTGTTCTTGGACTAGCTACAAAGCGTGCAATGTCAAAAAAGTCCGAAGCCTCTCCCACTATGCCGCAGACCTCCTTTTATAGTCGAAGGGGCTGTCACAGTGGCACACAGGAGGTGTAAAGTTGTACAGTAGTCGAGCTTATCGCCTGACATCACAGGACAAAACGCATTAAATGCGCTACTTAGGTGTCCTCTTGCTTTATCGGGGATGGCAGTGAAGCCCGTCCCGTCCGTCGCCGCTTCGCCTTGCTCCGACACACGTCCAGGCCAACGACGCATGTAGCGCCATGTAGGTTGGCGGGCTGCTGAGCTGGTGCGGTGGCAGGGTCTTCACGAAGATCTGCATCCACCATGCAGGTCCTTGACTAGTTGGTTTAGGAGCCACGTATTGCCACGTAGGTACTTGCTTAGTTGGTGGGTCGGTTGCTGAGCTGGGGCTGCGACGGGGCGGCAAGGCCTTGCCGTGGTCCGCGCCCTCGGCAAGGACTCTTGACGGAGCCTCATGGGCGCCCTCGGCAAGGAGTCTTGCCGGGGCTTCGTGGGTATCTTCGGCAGGAGCCTTGCCGGGACCTCGTGGGCGCCCTTGGCAAGGAGCCTTGTCGGGGCCTCGTGGGCATCCTCAGCAAGCAGTCTCACTGTCGTCTTGTCTTCTTGTTCTCATCTAGGCCTTGTAGGCCCTTTGTCTTCACAAAGATATGCATGCCAACACGGAGGCGCCTCCCGAGCCTTGGTTCCAATGTGGTTGATGGCGTCGAAACTCTCAATCTCAAGGGTGGTGGTCTTGTTTGGTGTCGGGCAAGTTGCCCCGGCAAGCCTCGTGCCGGGGGAGTTCACCTCGCCCTTCTGCTCTTCATGTATCTGACTTTGAGCGCAGCTCTGGTAGTCTTGCGACTTTGCTTCCTTCCTCTGCCCCACTAAGTGTGGCCGTAGGCGCGGCTCTAACTGCCCGTGCACAAGTAAAGGGGCGCAGCTCTGGTAGTCTTGCGAGTTTGCTTCCTTCCTCTGCCCCGCTAAGTGTGGCCATAGGCGTCGCTCTAACTGCCCGTGCATAGGTAAAGGGGTACAAAATAGGACCCCTACTTTTGTACACCGACAGGAACCCCCCAGGCCTGGGCCACACATAAGCGTGACGCGTTGTTGGGCTAGGCCCAAAATGGTGCATGGGCACGCGGGGCCGAGTTTTACTGCAGTAACTCCTCCCACCAGTTGCGCTTCCCCACGACTCGCGTTGAATGCGTGACATGGGGGTCGTGCGTGGTGCGGTCGCCGCACGCGCGCATCACATCATGATAATGGTAAAGAGGCAGCCGCGCCTTCCCCATAAAAAAGGAAAAACCGCAGGCGCGCTGCTCATTTACCCACAGCGCCTCTTCCAATCCCGGAACCGCTATTCCCCTCTTCTTCCCCAGGCGAAAGATTGGAAGCTCTCACCTCTGGTCGCCGCCACCGTGCCCCCATTGCTCTTGATTCTTCACCCTCTCCCAGGTGCCATGGCACCCAAAACCAGCAAGGGCAAGGGAGTGGCCGAGGGCGCCAGGGAGAAGGAGGCACCGGAGAGCGAGCTGGCGGTGGTTCGGACGCAGCACGCCTACTTCCCTTTGACGGTCGACGCGGTCCACCTCAGGGACTACTTCCAGCCCTTGTGGGGGAGGAAGACGACGGGACACCCCGCCACGCACATCATTCCTGTCGATTTCGCCAAGGCCGGCCCAAATCGGTACCCTTTTTTCGTCGACTACTTTTCTTGCGGGCTCTGCCCCCCTTTCTCTGATTTCTTCAACGACATCATGCACACCTATGGCTTTCAGCTCCTCGACTTTACGCCGAATGCCGTGGCATGCATGGCCTTCTTTGCCCATCTCTGCGAGGGCTTTGCCGGAGTGCTCCCTAGCACGACGCTCTTCCGCCACTACTTCTACCCCCATATCCAGTCAGGGGACACCATTTCTGGGTGCATCGCCTGGATCCCAAGGTCCCAGGAGAAAGGCACATACCCGGAGGGTGCCCAGAAGGAGAGGTGGGACGAGTGGCGGGGCCGGTGGCTCTGGATCAAGGAGGAGGATCCGCAGGAGTTCTGTCGAGTTCGCCAGAGCCCGCCAACCCGCCGCAGGGACTAGAGCGACCTCGACGCCGACAACAAGAAGCTCTCGGTCGCCACCAGCAGGATCCATCGCCTCACCATGGCCGGGCTCACCCTTGAGATGATTGGGGCTGATTTCATCCGCCGCCGGATTGCCCCACTGCATAACAAGGGGAGGCCGGCCTGGGACTACATGAACGCGGCTGACGTCATGAGGCTTCGCCCTGGCCTGAAGCACAATTTCACAGTGATGGGGCACGCCCATTTCTGCCTGAGGCTTTTTAAGCTCAATGTGGGCGACGACGGCCGGGCTGCGGGGACCAGCAGGGCCGTGAAGGCCGGCAAGGCCGTCAAGGGGCCCCTGTTTGGGTTGCCGGCAGGAGTGGTCCCGCTGAGCAACAACTCGCGCCAGACCGCCATCATCGCAATGATGTCGGACTTCAACGCGCACGGCCTCGACCCGCTGTGGGTTGAGCCGAAAGCGGAGGAGGTGCAAGCGTTCTTTGACAAGTTGTCGGAGGGCTATCTCCGCGATGAGCCAGTGCTCATCCGCGACACCTCCAAGGAGGAGCTGGACTACATTGCTGCCAGGGCGGTGGAGGCGGCGCTCGCCAAGGAGGCCGGCAGCGTCAGCACTATGGAGGACGAGGCCAACACGGCCGCAGAGGAGAAGGAGCTCGCCCAGTGGGCGGAGTCTGCCGGGGAGGCCAGCGGCACCGACGCCCCCTTATTGAAGACGTGGGCGACGAGTCGTTCGAAGAGGAGGTCGAGGCTGATGATCCCTCGGCCACAGGGAAGAGGCGCGCCCTGCAACGGGCCGGCTCCGGCGAGCCGGTCCGGCCCGGCAAGACCGTGCAGCGGCAACAGGTTCCGGAGCAGTCCGTGCGCCAGACGAGAGCCGCAGCAACGAAGGCCGCGACAGCGAAAAAGGTGGTGAAGACGGCGGTGGCGAAGAAGAAAGCGACCGCCTCCTCTTCGTCCAAGCGACGCCGGACCCCATCCCCTTCTCCGCCTCCTTCAGACAGCACCCTGGAGACCGACTTCGACCTCGGGTCTTTTAGCCCGAAGAGGAAGAGGAAGCCAGTGGAGGAGGAGGCGGAGAACGAGTAAGTTTTTCGCCCCCCCATCATCGCCTGTACTCACGCCGGTGTTATCCTCCTTTGACTTGACGTTATCTTCACAGGGACACGGAGACGCTGGCCCAAAGGGCGGCGAAGAGGGCCAAGGCCTCGACGGGCGACAAGCCCCCGGTGGGTTCTTCGCGCACGCCGGCGGTGGTGGAGATCAGCCCGGACAACAGCCCCCGGCGCAGCCCTCGCTTCAGCCCCCAGCGTAAATTCACTGCTCACTCCTTCACTGATGAGCATTGGGGTGTGAATTATTGATGCTGACCTTGCTGGGTTCGCAGGAGGAGAGCGGCTGCAGGAGGAGCCGCCAAGGGCCAACCCCAACACGCCGCCCCCATCGACCACGCCGCCCAGAGGGGCGTCCCCAGCAAGGGCATCTACCACCGAGCCCACGCACATGGAGGAGGAGGGGGCGAGCTTGAGCGCCGGTGGTTTCGTCCCGGCAACAAATGTTGGTGGGGAGGGCGCCACTTCTTCCCAGCCCGGCGCGGGTAAGTTGCTTGCTTCCCGTCCCTGTTTTTTTTGTTCTGAGTTTTGGTCTTTGATGTTGGCTTCGTCTCATTTTTCTTCTTGGTATCCAGACCCTTCCTCGGCGGAATCGGAGGATAGGTACACCATCATCAAGGAGGTCGCCAAGGATGCCGAGGCCGAGGCCGGCAAGATCACCGTCGAGGAGGCAGCCAAGGCCGCTACTAAGGAGGCCGCCAAGGGGCCTGCTGGAGAGGCCGGCAAGGCTGCTGCCAAAGGGGCTAGTGAGGCCGCTACTGGAGCGGCTGACAGGGCCGCCGCCGAGAAGGAAGTGGCCAATGACCAACCTCCCTCCCCTCCGGCTCCCGCCCCGGGCAGGTACTTGAAGGTGGGCGACGGCCTGTTCATTCACCTTCCAGGGACGGCGGGCACCAGGGCGCCGGCCGAGAGGGAGGTGTTTGACGACGAGGCGCTCGCCACCGCCGGGCTCCAGGTTGTCGATGAACCAAGCCCTAGCGATGGCGGTTCCCAAGAGGAGCAACTTCTTCGGGCCATGAGTGCCAACTTCTAGAAGCTCCAGGCGCTCCACCGTGCCCGCCTGGACAAGGCAAAATCCAGGATGGCAGCGGCGGACAAGGCGGGGCCGGATCTCGAGGAGCGCATCGCCAAGACGCAGGCCTGGTTCCGTGAGGCCCAGGAAGGGCTGAAGGCTGCCTAGGACGACCTAGCTGAGCGCAAACAGGAGCTCATCCTGAAGCAGGCTGATGTCGAGAAGGCCCAGGAGGTGGCGAAGGCACAGGCCGCCCAGGACGAGGCCGCTCGGTAACAGCACCTCACTCTGCTGAACTCCCAGGAGGAGGACCTTGCCGCCCGTGAGGAGGCGCTCGCCACCACACTCTGTGGCAAGGATGCGGAGGTCGAGAAGCTTGTCGCGCAGCAGACCCAGGAGCTGTAGCAGAGGCACAGGGAGGCACTCGATGCTCAGGCCCTAGTCCACAGTGGCAAGGTGAAGGAGCTGGAGGTCGAGCGGGACGGGGTGAAGAAGAAGGTCCTGGAGCTGACGAAGGAGAAGGACATGATCAACGGCGCTTTGATGGAGGCACATGCCGTAGTCCTCGGCAAGGCCGAGCTACTCTCCAAGGCCAACGACTCCATCAACCACCTGAAGCTGAAGCTGGATGGCCTTGAGGGGACGCTTTCGGAGGTCAGAGCCCGGGAGGAGACCCTGACCAAGGACCTGGAGGAGGAGAAACGGCTGCAGAGGGACGGCGCCGCCGAGTACGAGGATTACGCGAAGGGCGTGAACCTCTAGATCGACCGCCTCGTCGACGTCGCCGGGAAGCTCACCGCCCAGCTAGCCGTCATGGGCATGCCGGACGTCAGGCTCTCCGAAGATAGGAACACGAGCCCCAACGCCAGGCTGACCCTGTTCTTCGAGCGCATCCTCGACACCCTGGATCAGCTCCGCTCCAACCGGGCAACTTATCTAGCCAACGAGTCCCGAAGGCTCTGTCGGGGCGCCCTGACCAAGGTGCTCACCAAGGTGGCATTTTGGAATCCCACCGTCAACTTCGCCGACGCGTTGGAGAGCTTGTCGTAGGAGGCGGACCTCGCGGCGCTCAAGGAGCGTATCAAGCCCATCACCGACTGCGTCGACGGAGTCCAGAGGGTGGAGGGCCAGCGCCGGGACTAGGCACCCCGTTTCTCATTGCCGCTGCGGGTTCATGGTCAAGACAATTTTATCTTAAGTTAGAACCGCAGCAACAATTGGACTAGGCACCCAAAACCAGCAAGGGCAAGGGAGTGGCCGAGGGCGTCGGGGAGAAGGAGGCGCCAGAGAGCGAGCTGGCGGCGCTTCGGACGCAGCACGCCTACTTCCCTTCGACGGTTGACGCAGTCCACCTCTGGGACTACTTCCAGCCCCTGTGGGGGAGGAACACGATGGGACACCCCGCCACACACATCATTCCTGCCGATTTCACTAAGGCCGGCCCAAATCGGTACCCTTTTTTCGTGGACTACCTTTCTTGCGGGCTCTACCCCCCTTTGTCTAATTTGTTCAACGACATCATGCACACCTACAGCTTTCACCTCCTCGACTTTATGCCGAATGCCGTGGCGTGCATGGCCTTCTTTGCCCATCTCTGCGAGGGCTTTGCCGGAGTGCTCCCTAGCACGGCGCTCTTCCGCCACTACTTCTACCCCCGTATCCAGTCAGGGGACGCCATTTCTGGGTGCATCGCCTGGATCCCGAGGTACCAGGAGAAAGGCATGTACCCGGAGGGTGCCCAGAAGGAGAGGTGGGACGAGTGGCGGGGCCGGTGGCTCTGGATCAAGGAGGAGGATCCGCAGGAGTTCTGCTGAGTTCGTCAGAGCTCGCCAACATGCCACAGGAACTGGAGCGACCTCGACGCCGACGACAAGTGGCTCTCGGTCCCCACGGTCGGCGCCAAAGATGTCGGTGGAAACGACACCTATGCGATCACGGGGATCCCTACTACGGTCGGCGGGCGCGGGGCTGTCCAAAGAGCGGGTTTAAGAGACCAACGCAGGGAATTTATCCAGGTTCGGGCCGCAAGTGATGCGTAATACCCTACTCCTACTGGCTTGTGTTCATCTGGTGTTCTTGGACTAGCTACAAAGCGTGCAAGGTCCAAAAAGTCTGAATCCTCTCCCAGTACACCACGAGCCTCCTTTTATAGTCGAAGGGGCTCCCACAGTGGCACACAAGAGATGTAAAGTTGTACAGTAGTCGAGCTTATCGAATGGCATCATAGGACAAAACGCATTAAATGCGCTACTTAGGTGTCCTCTTGCTTTATCGGGGATGGCGGTGAAGCCCGTCCCGTCCGCCGCCGCTTCGCCTTGCTCCGACACACGTCCAGGTCAACAAGGCATGCAGCGCCATGTAGGTTGGCAGGCTGCTGAGCTGGTGCGGTGGCAGGGTCTTCATGAAGATCTGCATCCACCACGCAGGTGCTTGACTAGTTGGATTAGGAGCCAGGTATCGCCATGTAGGTACTTTCTTAGTTGGTGGGTCGGTTGCTGAGCTGGGGCGGCTACGGGGCAGCAAGGCCTTGCCGCGGTCCTGCTGATATTCCTGGCAAGGGTCTTGCCGGGGTCTTGCGGGTGCCCTCGACAAGAGTCTTGCCGAGGCCACGCGGGCGCCCTCGGCAAGGAGTCTTGCCGGGGCCTCGTGGGCGCCCTCGGCAAGGAGTCTTGCCGGGGCTTCGTGTGTATCTTCGGCAGGAGAATTGCTGGGGCCTTGTGGGCGTCTTCGGCAAGGAGCCTTGCCGAGGCCTCGTGGGCATCCTCGGCAAGGAGTCTCATTGTTGTCTTATCTTCTGGTTCTCATCTAGGCCTTGTAGGCCCTTTGTCTTCACAAAGATCTGCATGCAACCACAGAGGCGCCTCCCGAGCCTTGGTTCCAATGTGGTTGATGGCGTCGGAACTCTCAGGCTCAAGGGTGGTGGTCTTGTTTGGTGTCGGGCAAGTTGCCCCGGCAAGCCTCTTGCCGGGGCTGTGTAGGAAGCCCCGGCAAGGGCCTTGCCGGGGGAGTTCACCTCGCCCTTCTGCTCTTCATGTTTTCGGTTTTGGGTGCAGCTCTGGTAGTCTTGCGACTTTGCTTCCTTCCTCTGCCCCGCTAAGTGTGGCCATATGCGCGGCTCTAACTGCCCGTGAAAAAGTAAAGGGGTACAAAATAGGACCCCTACTTTTGTACACCGACAGATATAAAAAGATATAATTGATCATAAACTCGAAGTCCATCAGATCCCAACAAACACACCGCAAAAGAGTTACATCATATGGATCTCCAAGAGACCATTGTATTGAGAATTCAGCGAGAGAGAGAAAGCCATCTAGCTACTAACTACGGACCCGAAGGTCTACAAAGAACTACTCACACATCATCGGAGAGGCACCAATGGTAGTGGTGAACCCCTCCGTGATGGTGTCTAGATTGGATCTGGTGATTCTGGACTCTGCGGCGACAGGATGAATATTTCGTCGACTCCCCTACGGTTTCTGGAATATTGGGGTATTTATAGAGCAAAGAGGCGGTCCGGGGGCACCCGAGGTGGGCACAACCCACCAGGGCGCGCCTGGGCCTCCTGGCGCGCGCTGGTGGGTTGTCCCCTCCTCGGGATTCCCCCCCGGTGCAACCAGGGCCCAACTTCTTCCTTTTGGCCCATAAAAAATCATCGTGGAGTTTCGTGCCATTTGGGCTCCGTCTGATATTGATTTCCTGCGATGTAAAAAACATGGAAGAAACAACAACTCACACTTGGCACAATCCAAGATTATAAAATGATATAAAACAACATGGAACAATAAAAAATTATAGATACGTTGGAGACGTATCAGCATCTCCAAGCTTAACTCCCACTCGTCCTCGAGTAGGTAAGTGATAAAAACAGAATTTTTGATGTGGAGTGTTGTTCATCATGTCATGTCATATTCTTTTCTTTATAGCATGGACATTTGGACTTTTATGTGATTCAAAGCAATAGTCTAGTTTTGACATAATAATTTAGATACTCAAGCATATCAACAAGCAACCATGTCTTTCAAAATATCAATGCTAAAATAAGTTATCCCTAGCCCATCATGCTCAAACATTGATCCATTCATGAAATACACTCGAATATTAACTACACCCAGTACTTAAGCAT
The DNA here is from genome assembly GCF_002575655.3 of Aegilops tauschii subsp. strangulata. Classification (NCBI taxonomy): domain Eukaryota; kingdom Viridiplantae; phylum Streptophyta; class Magnoliopsida; order Poales; family Poaceae; genus Aegilops; species Aegilops tauschii. Next base: position 178,737,962 of record NC_053037.3, read on the forward strand.
GATCATATTGCCTCCCAGTTGGTGCTTTTTATGAGAGAAGGTGGAGACATAAAATAAAAATAAAAATTGCATAAAGTAAAAGAAAGGCCCTTCGCAGAGGAAAGTAGGGATTTGTAGAGGTGCCAGAGCTCAAAGCGAAACAATTAGAGATAAAAACATTTTGGGAGGTGTATCCATCCCACCAACGAAAATGACTCAGAGTTACGAACACTTTCCATGCTAGATATGCCATAGGCGGTTCCCAAACTGAAAATAAAGTTTATTCCTTTTTCCACCATACTTTCACTTTCCATGGCTAACCGTATCAACGGGTGCCCTCCATACCAACACTTTCCAAGGAATTTATTATTTGACAACATAAACTAAATTTATTTTTGCATTTCGGGACTGGGCATCCCTAAAATCTTTGCCTTACTCTCGTGCAATGACAAGTGAATAAACACTCATCGTGAGAATAACACATCCAGCATGGAAAATATTAGCCACCCGTTACCGTTCCGCGAGCGAAACAAACACACAAAAGAGAAGTTTATTTTGAAAATTAGAGATGGCACATGAAAATTTGCTTAGAATGGCAAAAGAATACCGCATATAGGTAGATATAGTGGACTCATGTGACAAAACTGGTTTAAGGGATTTTGGATGCACAAGTAGAGATCATACTTGGTGCAAAATGAAGGCTAGCAAAAAGATTGAGAAGCGACCAACCAAGAAATGAATAATCTCATAAGCAAGCATTAAGCATAATTAACACCGAATAATGCACCACAAGTAGGATATAATTTTCAATGCATGATTATTGACTTTCGTGCATGCATAGGGAATCACAAACCTTAACACCAATATTCTTACTAGAACACAATTACTCATCAACATAACTCACATATCACATCATCATATCTCAAAACTATTAATAAGAATCAAGTTTATTTTGTCCAATGATCTTCATGACATTTTCTTTTTCTTTATCCTTCTTGGATATCTATCACTTTGGGACTAATTTTCATGTGTTGCTTTTCACAAGCTCAAACAAATATAAGTGAAGATCATGAGCATATCAAATTCTCTTTCTCTCAAAATAATTTAAGTGAAGAATGAGAGAATTTATTAAATTTTTTAATAACTCTCAAATAAATCTAAGTGAAGCAAGAGAGAATTTCTTCAAAAATAACAAACCACACCATGCTCAAAAAGATATAAGTGAAGCACTAGAGGAAGTCCTAGCTCATTAAAGATTTAAGTGAAGCACAGAGAGCAATTCTAACAAGTCATGATATAATTTTTGCTCTCTCAAATAGGTGTGTACAGAAAAGATTGATGAATTAAAACACAAAATAAAACAAGCAAAGACTCATATCATACAAGACGCTCCAAGCAAAACACATATCATGTGACGAATAAAAAAATAGCCTCGAGTAAATTACCGATAGTTGCTGGAAGAAAGCGGGGATGCCACTCGGGGGCATCCCCAAGCTTAGTTGGTTGCTCATTCTTGGATAATAGCATGGTATGCCGGGGCATCCCCAAGCTTATGTTCTTATATCCTTCCTTCATCCATCGTAAGATAACCCAAAACTTGGAAACTTCAATCACACAAAACTCAACAAAACCTTTGTGAGATCCGTTAGTATAAGAAAGAAAACCACTACTATAAGTGTTGTATCAAACCAATTCATATTTTGTTTTTGTATTATATCTACTGTATTCCAACTTATCTATGGCAAAAACTCATCAAAGAAAACCATAGAGCCATCAAAATAAGCACACAACACAAAGAAAACAGAATCTGTCAAAACAGAACAGTCTGTAGCAATCTGACTTTTGTGAATACTTATGGAACTCCAAAAATCTACCAAATTAGGACTACCAGGATAATTTGTATATTAATCTTCTACAAAAAGAATCAGGGCAAAATCTATTTTCTGTGATTTATGAAAATTATTTTCGTGAGCACAAAGTTTCTGTCTTTTTCAGCAAGATCAAACAACTATCACCCAAGAAGATCCTAAAGGCTTTACTTGGCACAAACACTAATTAAGACACAAAAAACACAATCATACCAGTAGCATAATTGTGCAAACACACAAAAACAGAAAGCAAAAAGCAAAAAGCAAAAATAAATTTTATTCATTGGGTTGCCTCCCAACAAGTGCTATAGTTTTACGCCCTTAGCTAGGCGTAAGGCAATGATCTAAGTTTTGTCATCTTTGGTTCGAGATCCATAAAATGCCCTCATGATTGATTCATAAGGTGGCCTGATTTTTGTCCTAGGAAAGTGTCCCATACCCTTCCTCAAGGGAAATTGGAACTTGATATTGCCTTCTTTCATATCAATCACGGCACCAGTAGTACGTAAAAAGGGTCTACCAAGAATAATTGGACAAGACGGATTGCAATCAATATCAAGAACAATAAAATCTATGGGCACATAATTTCTATTTGCTAGAATAAGAACATCATTAATTCTTCCCATTGGCTTTTTAATAGTAGAATCCGCCAAGTGCAAATTCAAAGAACATTCTTCAAGATCGGTAAGACCAAGCACATCACATAAAGATTTCGGAATTGTAGAAACACTAGCACCCAAGTCACACAAAGCAAAACACTCATAATTTTTAATCTTGACTTTGATAGTAGGTTCCCATTCATCATGCAATTTCCTAGGAATTGAAACTTCTAATTCCAACTTTTCTTCCAAAGCTTTCATCATAGCATCAACAATATGTTTAGTCAAAGCTTTATTTTGTTCATAAGCATGGGGTGCATTTAGCATGGATTGCAACAAAGAAATACAATCAACCAAAGAGCAACTATCATAATTAAAGTCTTTGTAATCCAAAATAGTGGGTGCATCACTAACTAATGTTTTGACCTCTCCAAATACACTTTTATCAATTTTCTCAACAAGATTTTCACCCTCCGAAATATTGGGACGCCTTCTACCTAAAGTAGACTCTTCTCCAGTCCCTTTTTCATCAGTCTTATCTTTACTAAACAAGGAATCAATAGAAGAAACACCAATCATTTTAAGATCTTCATCACTTTTGCAAGAATAATCACTAGAAAAAGCTTTCTCTAAAAATTCTCTTTTAGCTCTAAGCATAGCAGTTCTTTTCTTACTTTCATCCATAGAACATAAAGAGCTTTAATTGATTCATCAACTTTAGGCACAAAAATTTTCATCTTGAGATTTTCCACATCATGAGCAATTCTATCAACACTTATAGACAAGTCATCAATCTTATTCAACTTTTCTTCTATGGAAGTGTTGAAAACCTTTTGCGTGTTGATAAATTCATCTTGACCACGCAAAGAAAACGAAATTATTTCATCTTGACCACATCATTGTCCACATCTTTTTTCTTTCACATATCGCATAATTCCACGAAGGTATTAAGATGGGACGCGTCATCCTCATTAGAAGTACCGGAAAATTGGTCTTAATATCACAAGTCTCCGCACTAGTGGCGGGAGGAGCAAGCGGAGTGCCAATAAAATCATTGTTGTTGGTATTTGAGAAATCACATAACTTGGTGTTCTCCTGAGTCATGATGACCACACAACAAGATTGCACTCAAAAACAGTTCCGGCAAGAAAATGGCGAACGGAAAAAGAGAGGTGAATAAAACGGCAAATTTTTGTGAAGTGGGGGAGGGGACAATAAGAGGCAAATAGGAAATAATTTAAATTACGAGGAGATGAGATTTGTGATTAGGAACCTGGTTATGTTGAAGATCCTCCCCGGCAACGGCGCCAGAAATTCCTTTTGATGTCGCTTGAAGCTACGTCGGTATTTCCCCAAAGAGGAAGGGATGATGCAGCACAGCGGCGGTAGGTATTTCGCTGAGATATGAAACCAAGGTTATGGAACCAGTAGGAGAACCAAGAAACACAACGTAAACAGCCCCTGCACACAAATAACAACACCTCACAACCCGGCGTCTTAAAGGGGTTGTCAATCCCTTTCGGGTAACGGTGCCAGAAATTGCGTGTTGACGGGAGAAAGTTGTAATAGATTGAATAAATAGATCGCAAATAAAATAAAGTACAGCAAACTATTGTTGTATTTTTGGTTTAATAGATCTGAATAAAAAGTGCAAATAAAATAGATCGTAAAGCAAATATATGAGAAAGAAGACCCGGGGGCAGTAGATTTCACTAGTGGCTTCTCTCGAGAAAGATAGCAAACGGTTGGTAAACAAATTACTGTTGGGCAATTGATAGAACTTAAAATAATTATGACGATATCCAGGCAATGATCATTACATAGGCATCGCGTCCAAGATTAGTAGACCGACTCCTGCCTGCATCTACTACTATTACTCCACACATCGACCGCTATCCAGCATGCATCTAGTGTATTAAGTTCATGGAAAAAACGGAGTAATGCAATAAGAACGATGACATGATGTAGACAAGATCCGTTTATCTATGCCGGTAGATATAGATGAAGGAAATATGCCCTAGAGGCAATAATAAAGTTATTATTTATTTCCTTATATCATGAGAAATGTTTATTATTCATGCTAGAATTGTATTAACCGGAAACATAATACATGTGTGAATACATAGACAAACAGAGTGTCACTAGTATGCCTCTACTTGACTAGCTCGTTGATCAAAGATGGTTATGTTTCCTAGCCATAGACATGAGTTGTCATTTGATTAACGGGATCACATCATTAGGAGAATGATGTGATTGACTTGACCCATTCCGTTAGCTTAGCACTCGATCGTTTAGTATGTTGCTATTGCTTTCTTCATGACTTATACATGTTCCTATGACTATGAGATTATGCAACTCCCGTTTACCGGAGGAACACTTTGTGTGCTACCAAACGTCACAATGTAACTGGGTGATTATAAAGGTGCTCTACAGGTGTCTCCAAAGGTACTTGTTGGGTTGGCGTATTTCGAGATTAGGATTTGTCACTCCGATTGTCGGAGAGGTATCTCTGGGCCCACTCAGTAATACACATAACTATAAGCCTTGCAAGCATTGTGACTAATGAGTTAGTTGCGGGATGATGTATTATGAACGAGTAAAGAGACTTGCCGGTACCGAGATTGAACTAGGTATCGAGATACCGACGATCGAATCTCGGGCAAGTAACATACCGATGACATAGGGAACAACGTATGTTGTTATGCGGTCTGACCGATAAAGATCTTCGTAGAATATGTGGGAACCAATATGAGCATCCAGGTTCCGCTATTGTTTATTGACCGGAGAGGTGTCTCGGTCATGTCTACATAGTTCTCGAACCCGTAGGGTCCGCACGCTTAACGTTACGATGACAGTTATATTATGCGTTTATATGTTTTGATGTACCGAAGGTTGTTCGGAGTCCCGGATGTGATCATGGACATGACGAGGAGTCTCGAAATGGTCTAGACATAAATATTGATATATTGGAAGCCTATGTTTGGACATCGGAAGTGTTCCGGGTGAAATCAGGATTTTTCCGGAGTACCGGGAGGTTACCGGACCCCCCCGGTAACTTAATGGGCCTTAGTGGGCCTAGGTGGAAGAGAGGGGAGGAGGCCAGGGCAGGGCCGCGCGCCCCTCCCCCTAGTCCGAATAGGACAAGGAGAGGGGGGCGGCGCCCTTCTTCCTTCCTCCCCTCCACCTCTTCCCCCTTTCTCTCCTAGACCAACATGGAAAATGGGGGAGTCCTACTCCCGGTAGGAGTAGGACTCCTCCTGGCGCGCCTCTCCTCTAGGCCGGCCGAACCCCCCTTGCTCCTTTATATACGGGGGCAGGAGGGCACCTCTAGACACACAATTGATCAACGATCTTTTAGCCGTGTGCGGTGCCCCCTCCACCATATTACACCTCGATAATATCATAGCGGTGCTTAGGCGAAGCCCTGCGTCGGTAGAACATCATCATCGTCACCACACCGTCGTGCTGACGAAACTCTCCCTCAACACTCGGCTGGATCGAAGTTCGAGGGACGTCATCGAGCTGAACGTGTGCTGAACTCGGAGGTGCCGTGCGTTCGGTACTTGATCGGTCGGATCATGAAGACGTACGACTACATCAACCGCGTTGTGTTAACGCTTCCGCTTTCGGTCTACGAGGGTACGTGGACAACACTCTCCCCTCTCGTTGCTATGCATCACCATGATCTTGCGTGTGCGTAGGAATTTTTTTGAAATTACTACGTTCCCCAACAGTGGCATCCGAGCCTGGTTTTATGCGTTGATGTTATGCACGAGTAGAACACAAGTGAGTTGTGGGCGATATAAGTCATACTGCTTACTAGCATGTCATACTTTGGTTTGGCGGTATTGTGAGATGAAGCGGCCTGGACAGACATTACGCGTACGCTTACGCGAGACTGGTTTCACCATTGCGAGCACTCGTTGCTTAAAGGTGACCGGTGGGTGTCTGTCTCTCTCACTTTAGTTGAACCGAGTGTGGCTACGCCCGGTCCTTGCGAAGGTTAAAACAGCACCAACTTGACAAACTATCGTTGTGGTTTTGATGCGTAGGTAAGAACGGTTCTTGCTAAGCCCGTAGTAGCCACGTAAAACTTGCAACAACAAAGTAGAGGACGTCTAACTTGTTTTTGCAGGGCATGTTGTGATGTTATATGGTCAAGACATGATGCTATATTTTATTGTATGAGATGATCATGTTTTGTAACCGAGTTATCGGCAACTGGCAGGAGCCATATGGTTGTCGCTTTATTGTATGCAATGCAATCGCCATGTAATTGTTTTACTTTATCACTAAGCGGTAGCGATAGTCGTAAAAGCAATAGTTGGCGAGATGACAACGATGCTACGATGGAGATCAAGGTGTCGTGCCGGTGACGATGGTGATCATGACGGTGCTTCGGAGATGGAGATCACAATCACAAGATGATGATGGCCATATCATATCACTTATATTGATTGCATGTGATGTTTATCTTTTATGCATCTTATCTTGCTTTGATTGACGGTAGCATTATAAGATGATCTCTCACTAAAATTTCAAGATAAAAGTGTTCTCCCTGAGTATGCACCGTTGCGAAAGTTCTTCGTGCTGAGACACCACGTGATGATCGGGTGTGATAGGCTCTACGTTCAAATACAACGGGTGCAAAACAGTTGCACACGCGGAATACTCAGGTTAAACTTGACGAACCTAGCATATGCAGATATGGCCTCGGAACACTGAGACCGAAAGGTCGAGCGTGAACCATATAGTAGATATGATCAACATAGTGATGTTCACCATTGAAAACTACTCCATTTCATGTGATGATCGGTTATGGTTTAGTTGATTTGGATCACGTAATCACTTAGATGATTTGAGAGATGTCTATCTAAGTGGGAGTTCTTAAGTAATATGATTAATTGAACTTAAATTTATCATGAACTTAGTCCTGATAGTATTTTTGCAAATTATGTTGTAGATCAATAGCTCGCGTTGTTGCTTCCCCAGTGTTTATTTTTGATATGTTCCTAGAGAAAATTATGTTGAAAGATGTTAGTAGCAAGGATGCGGATTGGATCTGTGATCTGAGGATTATCCTCATTGCTGCACAGAAGAATTATGTCCTTGATGCACCACTAGGTGACAGACCTATTGCAGGAGCAGATGCAGACGTTATGAACGTTTGGCTAGCTCAATATGATGACTACTTGATAGTTTAGTGCACCATGCTTAACGGCTTAGAATCGGGACTTCAAAGACGTTTTGAACGTCATGGACCATATGAGATGTTCCAGGAGTTGAAGTTAATATTTCAAGCAAATACCCGAGTTGAGAGATATGAAGTCTCCAACAAGTTCTATAGCTAAAAGATGGAGGGGAATAGCTCAAGCAGTGAGCATGTGCTCAGATTGTCCGGGTACTACAATCGCTTGAATCAAGTGGGAGTTAATCTTCCAGATAAAATAGTGATTGACAGAATTCTCTAGTCACCATCACCAAGTTAGTAGAACTTCGTGATGAACTATAGTATGTAAGGGATGACGAAAGTAATTCCCGAGCTCTTCGCGATGCTGAAATCAACGAAGGTAGAAATCAAGAAAGAGCATCATGTGTTGATGGTTAACAAGACCACTAGTTTCAAGAAAAGGGCAAAGGGATAGAAGGGGAACTTCAAAAAGAACGGCAAGCAAGTTGCTACTCAAGTGAAGAAGCCCAAGTCTGTACCTAAGCCTGAGACTAAGTGCTTCTACTGCAAAGGGACTAGTCACTGGAAGCGGAACTGCCCCAAGTATTTGGTGGATAAGAAGGATGGCGAAGTGAACAAAGGTATATTGGATATACATGTTATTGATGTGTACTTACAAGTGTTTATAGCAACCCCTCAGTATTTGATACTGATTCAGTTGCTAAAGAGTAGTAACTCGAAACGGGAGTTGCATGAACATAAACTAGTTAAGGATGAAGTGACGATGTGTATTGGAAGTGGTTCCAAGATTGATATGATCATCATCGCACACTCCCTATACTTTCGGGATTAGTGTTGAACCTAAATAAGTGTTATTTGGTGTTTGCGTTAAGCATGAATATGATTTGATCATGTTTGTTGCAATACGGTTATTCATTTAAATTAGAGAATAATTGTTGTTCTGTTTACATGAATAAAACCTTCTATGGTCATACACCCAATAAAATGGTTTGTTGGATCTCAATCGTAGTGATACACATATTCATAATAATGAAGCCAAAAGATGCAAAGTTAATAATGATAGTGCAACTTATTTGTGGCACTGCCGTTTAGGTCATATTGGTGTAAAGCGCATGAAGAAACTCCATACTGATGGGATTTTGGAATCACTTGATGCTTGCGAACCGTGCCTCATGGGCAAGATGACTAATACGCCGTTCTCCAGAACTATGGAGAGAGCAACAGATTTGTTGGAAATCATACATACAGATGTATGTGGTCTGATGAATATTGAGGCTCGTAGCAGGTATCATTATTTTCTGACCTTCACAGATGATTTGAGCAGATATGGGTATATCTACTTAATGAAATAGAAGTCTGAAACATTCGAAAAGTTCATATAATTTCAGAGTGAAGTGGAAAATCATCGTAACAGGAAAATAAAGTTTCTACGATCTGATCGTGGAGAAGAGTATTTGAGTTACGAGTTTGGTCTTCAGTTAAAACAATGTGAAATAGTTTCACTGCTCACGCCACCTGGAACACCACAGTGTAATGGTGTGTCCGAACATCGTAACCATACTTTATTAGATATGGTGCAATCTATGATGTCTCTTACCAATTTACCACTATCGTTTTGGGGTTATGCATTAAAGACAGCTGCATCCACGTTAAAAAGGGCACCGTCTAAGTCCGTTGAGACGACACAATATGAACTGTGGTTTGGCAAGAAACCAAAGTTGTCGTTTCTTAAAGTTTGGGGTTGTGATGCTTATATGAAAAAGTTTCATCCTGATAAGCTCAAAACCAAATCGGAGAAATATGTCTTCATATGATACCCAAAGGAGACTGTTGGGTACACCTTCTATCACAGATCCGAAGGCAAGACATTCGTTGCTAAGAATGGATCCTTTCTGGAGAAGGAGTTTCTCTCGAAAGAAGTGAGTGGGAGGAAAGTAGAACTTGATGAGGTAACTGTACCTGCTCCCTTATTGGAAAGTAGTTCATCACAGAAACCAGTTTCTGCGATGCCTACACCAATTACTGAGGAAGTTAATGATGATGATCATGAAACTTCAGATCAAGTTATGGAAAAAACGGAGTAATGCAATAAGAACGATGACATGATGTAGACAAGATCCGTTTATCTATGGCGGTAGATATAGATGAAGGAAATATGCCCTAGAGGCAATAATAAAGTTATTATTTATTTCCTTATATCATGATAAATGTTTATTATTCATGCTAGAATTGTATTAACCGGAAACATAATACATGTGTGAATACATAGACAAACAGTGTGTCACTAGTATGCCTCTACTTGACTAGGTCGTTGATCAAAGATGGTTATGTTTCCTAGCCATAGACATGAGTTGTCATTTGATTAACGGGATCACATCATTAGGAGAATGATGTGATTGACTTGACCCATTCCGTTAGCTTAGCACTCGATCGTTTAGTATGTTGCTATTGCTTTCTTCATGACTTATACATGTTCCTATGACTATGAGATTATGCAACTCCCGTTTACCGGAGGAACACTTTGTGTGCTACCAAACGTCATAACGTAACTGGGTGATTATAAAGGTGCTCTACAGGTGTCTCCAAAGGTACTTGTTGGGTTGGCGTATTTCGAGATTAGGATTTGTCACTCTGATTGTCGGAGAGGTATCTCTGGGCCCACTCAGTAATACACATCACTCTAAGCCTTGCAAGCATTGTGACTAATGAGTTAGTTGCGGGATGATGTATTACGGAACGAGTAAAGAGACTTGCCGGTAACGAGATTGAACTAGGTATCGAGATACCGACGATCGAATCTCGGGCAAGTAACATACCGATGACAAAGGGAACAACGTATGTTGTTATGCGGTCTGACCGATAAAGATTTTCGTAGAATATGTGGGAACCAATATGAGCATCTAGGTTCCGCTATTGGTTATTGACCGGAGAGGTGTCTCGGTCATGTCTACATAGTTCTCGAACCCGTAGGGTCCGCACGCTTAACGTTACGATGACAGTTATATTATGAGTTTATATGTTTTGATGTACCGAAGGTTGTTCGGAGTCCCGGATGTGATCACGGACATGACGAGGAGTCTTGAAATGGTCGAGACATAAAGATTGATATATTGGAAGCCTATGTTTGGACATCGGAAGTGTTCCGGGTGAAATCGGGATTTTTGCAGAGTACCGGGAGGTTACCGAAACCCCCCGGTAACTTAATGGGCCTTAGTGGGCCTAGGTGGAAGAGAGGAGAGGAGGCCAGGGCAGGGCCGCGCGCCCCTCCCCCCAGTCCGAATAGGACAAGGAGAGGGGGGCGGCGCCCCCCCTTCCTTCCTCCCCTCCACCTCTTCCCCCTTTCTCTCCTAGTCCAACATGGAAAAGGGGGGGAGTCCTACTCCCGGTAGGAGTAGGACTCCTCCTGGTGCGCCTCTCCTCTAGGTCGGCCGAACCCCCCTTGCTCCTTTATATATGGGGGCAGGGGGGCACCTCTAGACACACAATTGATCAACGATCTTTTAGCCGTGTGCGGTGCCCCCCTCCACCATATTACACCTCGATAATATCGTAGCGGTGCTTAGGCGAAGCCCTGGGTCGGTAGAACATCATCATCGTCACCACCCCGTCATGCTGACGAAACTCTCCCTCAACACTCGGCTGGATCGGAGTTCGAGGGGCGCCATCGAGCTGAACGTGTGCTGAACTCGGAGGTGCCGTGCGTTCGGTACTTGATCGGTCGGATCGTGAAGACGTACGACTACATCAACCGCGTTGTGTTAACGCTTCCGCTTTTGGTCTACGAGGGTACGTGGACAACACTCTCCCCTCTCGTTGCTATGCATCACCATGATCTTGCGTGTGCGTAGGAATTTTTTTGAAATTATTACGTTCCCCAACAATAGATCCCATCTTTTTATCCTTAGTAGCAACGATACATACGTGTCGGTTCCCTTTCTGTCACTAGGATCAAGCACCGTAAGATCGAACTCACTACCGGGCACCTCTTCCCATTGCAAGATAAATAGATCAAGTTGGCCAAAAAACCAAATATCAGAGAAGAAATACGAGGCTATAAGAGATCATGCATATAAGAGATCAAAGAAACTCAAATAACTTTCATGGATATAAAAAGATATAACTGATCATAAACTCGAAGTTCATCAGATCCCAACAAACACACTTCAAAAGAGTTACATCACATGGATCTCCAAGAGACCATTGTATTGAGGATTCAGCGAGAGAGAGAGAAAGCCATCTAGCTACTAACTACGGACCCAATGGTCTATAAAGAACTACTCACGCATCATCGGAGAGGTACCAATGGAAGTGGTGAACCCCTCCATGATGGTGTCTAGATTGGATCTGGTGATTCTGGACTCTGCGGTGGCTGGATGAATATTTCGTCAACTCCCCTTGGGTTTCTGGAATATTGGGGTATTTATAGAGCAAAGAGGCGGTCTGGGGGGCACCCGAGGTGGGCACAACCCACCAGGGCGTGCCTGGGCCTCCTGGCGCGCACTGGTGGGTTGTCCCCTCCTCGGGACTCCCCCCAGGTGCAACCAGGGCCCAACTTCTTCCTTCTGGCCCATAAAAAATCATCGTGGAGTTTTGTGACATTTGGGCTCTGTCTGATATTGATTTCCAGCGATGTAAAAAACACGGAAAAAACAGCAATTGGCACTTGGCACTATGTCAATAGGTTAGTACCAAAAAATGACTATAAAATGATTATAAAACATCCAAGATTGATAATAAAACAGCATGGAACAATAAAAAACTATAGATACGTTCGAGACGTATCATGGGTCCATTGGGCACAGCGGCTGGGCCAACCCGCTCCGGGGGAGGCGCGCGCCCTGCGATCGCGCTGATGGTGGGGGCGGCCGGAGGGCGGCGTTTCGCCCCAGACTGGGTGCCACCACTGCGGCTATGCCCTTCGGCGAGGAATTGGGGTACATACGGAATGACCCCTTCGTTCGTACCTCGTGGAGCATGCCCGCTGGGACGTTGCTCATGCCGCTCTTCTCCGATGCCTCCCGCTCTTGCTTTGGCCGCGGGGGAGGTGGTGACAACGCCGCGTGCGCCAACCACGTCCCCCGCAACACCCACATCCTCATGCGCCTCTGCATTCCCCACGGCGTCGGCGACCGCGGGCGGCAGAGCCTTCGAGGTGGACGGGTGAGCTGCAGCACCGAACTTCTTCTTAGGCGCCATAGTCGATGGAGCCGTCGATGACGAAAATGGCGATGAAGATGACGCGCTGCTCATGCTTTCGGGTTCGCGCAAGTGATCCCCCTACCTGGCGCGCCAAAGATGTCGTGGGAAACCACGACCACCTATGGGACCAAGAGCCCCTTTCTGGTTTGGTGGGGGGATAGCACGTTGCACAAAGAGCGGAGAAGCGTGGAATAGCACGACAGAGATCACACGGGCAGTTTTTACCCAGGTTCGGGCCGCCACGAGGTGTAAAACCCTACTCCTGCTTTGGTGGATTGATGGTGGGAAAAATGATGGTGAACGCAGCGCGCTTGCCCGGCAGGGTTGCCTCGGGGCGAGAGCGGCTACGCGTGTATGAGTGTGTAAGGGTCCGAATCAGCAAACCCTTTTTCCGGTTGCTTTGGGCCTCTTTTTATAGATCAAGGGGTCACCACTGTGGCAAATCAGTCATTACACACTGATTAGATAGTGAACAGTGCTATCATACCTAACTCTGCAGGCTGATAGAGCGCATTAAATGCGCCGCTTAATGTCACATCACAGCTTGCCCGGCAGGCCCTGCCGGGCTGTTTTGCCAGCTTCGCGCCTGCTTGCTTGACACGTCTCAGGACGGGTGTCGCTCGGAGGTGTTTTTTGTAGGAAGTGGCTGCCATGTGACAAATAGCAGCCACGTAGTCACTTTGGAGCTCTACACCACACTGATCGACGACGTGCGTCGTGATGAGGTGGTGCGGTGGAGTGGTTTGCCTCCGTAAGCCCCGGCAGGCCTGCTGGGACAATCCAAAAGCTTGCTTCCGAGGGTAACCCCATCTTTGCCAGGCTCGCCTGCCCGACAAGGGAGGTTTTTCCCTTAGCGATATCTTGCTTCTCTGGCTAGTCCTGGTCCTCTTGATCTGCACATTGGTCCTTCGAAGAACTAATCCATTGCGCTTCAATCTGATCTTGGTGCTGTGATCTTGTTCTTGTGCATGTGCACAGTCTGGGCAACGGACCCAAGGTTTGTTGCACCAACAGTTCCGATAGGTGGTGCTATCGTCCATCATGTTGATGGAGACTTCAACCCATGAAGAGTAATGGTTGCGCGAGTCCACGGAGTGCTCCACCCACGAAGGGTCCACAAAGAAACAACCTTGTCTATCCCACCATGCCCATTGCCACGAAGGACTTGCCTCACTCGGGTAGATCTTCACGAAGTAGGCGATCTCCTTGCCCTTACAAACTTCTTGGTTCAACTCCACAATCTTGTCGGAGGCTCCCAAGTGATACCTAACCAATCTAGGAGACACCACTCTCCAAAAGGTAATAGATGTTGTGTTGATGATGAACCCCTTGCTCTTTTGCTTCATATGATAGTCTCCCCAACACTCAACTCTCTCTCACAGATTTGGATATGGTGGAAAGATGATTAGATGGTTGGATTGGAATATCTTGGGGAAGGCTAGAAATCAAGTTTCTTGTGGTTGGATTGGAATATCTTGATTTCAACACATGAGTAGGTGGTTCTCTCTCAGAAAATGTACACTGGAAGTGTAGGCACATTCTGATGGCTCTCTCACATATGGAGAAGGGGGTGGAGAGGTATATATAGCCTCCACACAAAATCCAGTCGTTACACACATTTGACCCAACTCGGTCAGACCGAATAGAAGAACTCGATGAGACCGATTCAGTTCAAAATGTGAATGTTAGGAATCTCGGTGGGACTGATTGGAACAACTCGGTGGGACTGATGTGCTAGGGCTAGGGCAAAACCTCATCTCGGTGAAGCCAATTGCTTGAACTCGGTGAGCCCGATTTCAGCAAAGAGCAAACAGAGAGTTGGTCAAGCAAACTCGGTGGGACCGATTGCACATTTTGGTGAGACCGAAATAATTGCAACAGGCAACAGAGAGTTTGCAAGTCCATCTCGGTGAGACCGAGATCCGTATCGGTGTGACCGAAGTGTTCGGGTTTCTGGCAGTGGCTATGTCAAATGAACTCGGTGGTGCCAGATAGAATAGTTCGGCGTGGCCGAGTTTGACTTTGAGTTTTGGACATATTTGGAAGTGAGAAGGTGGTTGAGGGCTTTGGAGCAATATCACTAAGCACTTTGAGCAAGTAGACCATTAAGCAACACCTCATCCCCTTTTAATAATATTGGCTTTCCTATGGACTCAATGTGATCTTGGATCACTAAAGTATAAATGAAGAGTCTTGAGCTTTTGCAAACATGTGTCCTTTGCATTTTGAGGGGTCCATATCTCTAGTCCATGCCATGCCAATCATCGAAGTTTCTGAAATATTTAACTTGAATGGATATTAGTTCAATGAGCTATATGTTGTTATGAATTACCAAAACCACCCGGCGATTAGTTGCACTTTCAATCTCCCCATTTTTGGTAATTGATGACAACATATAGATCTTAGCTTCGACAAATGATAATATGAATGAAATACATCGTCGCTTTGAGAAGTATGTGATAAGCAAAAGCTCCCCCCTAAATTTGTGCATTATTTAAAATTTGTTTTTGAATGCAAATGCACAATCGATTAGGATCATGGGTCACTCTTCCATGTCACATACATCTTGGTGGAGCGCTCAAAATGATAAGAGTTAAATAACATGCACTCAGCACCAAGGATACAAGTGATTGATAATACACAAACATTCATGGATATAATCATGCAAGCACACATTAAGCATAATATGATCAAACACTTGATCACATAAGTATCTCACGAGCATAACACAAATTGTAGCATAGAAAGATGATACGTCTCCAACATATCTATAATTTTTATTGTTCCATGCTCTTATATTATCATTCTTGGAGGGTTAACAATCATTTTATAGCAACTATATACAATTTTTTGCGAATAACCTATTGGCATAGTGCCCAGTGTCAGTTGGTGTTTTCTGCTTGTTTTTTACTTCGCAGAAAATCAATACCAAACGGAGTCCAAACGCAACGAAACTTTTTGGAGATTTTTTTGGACCAGAAGACACACGATGGGCCAAGGAAGTACCTGAGGGGGGCTCTGAGGGGAGCACAACCTACTTGGGTGCGCCTGGGGGCCCAAGCGCGCCCTAGTGGGTTGTGCCCACCTTGGCCGCCTCCCGCACTGCCTCTTTTCTCTATAAATATCCCAATATTCCAAAAATCCTAGGGCAGTCGACGAAACACAATTCCAGCCGCTGCAAGTTCGAAAAACCACAGATCTAATCTAGACACCATCACGGAGGGGTTCATCATCCTCATTGGTGCCTCTCCAATGATGCATGAGTAGTTCATTGTAGACCTTCGGGTCCGTAGTTAATAGCTAGATGGCTTCCTCTCTCTCTTTTGATTCTCAATACAATGGTCTCTCGGAGATCTATTTGATGTAACTCTTTTTGCGGTGTGTTTGTTGGGATCCGATAAACTTTGAGTTTATGATCAGATCTATATTTTTATCCATGAAAGTCATTTGAGTTTCTTTGATCTCTTATATGCATGATTCCTTATAGCCTCATGTTTCTTCTTCGAATCTTTGGTTTAGTTAGGCCGACTAGATCGATTTTTCTTGCCATGGGAAGAGGTGCTTTGTGATGGGTTCGATCTTACGATGCTCAATCCCTGTGACAGAAGGGGAAATTACACGTATGTATCGTTGCTATTAAGGACAACAAGATGGGGTTTATTCCTACATGAATAGATCTTGTCTACATCATGTCATCGTTCTTATTGCATTACTCCATTTCTCGATGAACTTAATACACTAGATGCATGCTGGATAGCGGTCGATGTGTGGAGTAATAGTAGTAGATGTAGGCAGGATTCGGTCCACTAATCTTGGACGTGATGCCAATATAATGATCATTGCCTGGATATCATCATAATTATTTGAAGTTCTATCAATTGCCTAAGAGTAATTTGTTTACCCGCCGTATGCTATTTTTCTCGAGAGAAGCCACTAGTGAAATCTACGGCCCACAGGTCTCTTCTTTATCATATTTGCCTTCGAGATCTATTTTTATTTGCTTCTATTTTCAGATCTATTAATCCAAAAACCCAAAAATACCTTGCTGCAATTTATTTTTATTTATTTTATCTTGCGTTCCCGCGAGATCTATTTATCCAGTCTACTACAATTTTATCTATCTTTTTACCCGGGAGGGATTGACAACCCCTCTTTTACGTCGGGTTGCAAGTATTTCTTCTTTGTGTGCAGGTACCGTTTACGTAGTGTTGCGTGGTTGTCCTACTGGTTCGATAACCTTGGTCTCATCACTGAGGGAATACCTACCGTAGTTGTGCTGCATCATCCCTTGCTCTTTGGGGAAATACCGACGTAGTTCAAGCCGCATCAAAAGGACTTTCTGGCATCGTTGACGGGGAGACATCATCAACATCTACCAGGTTCCTAATCACAAATCTCATCTCCTTGCAATTTATATTATTTTCCATTTGCCTCTCGTTTTCATCTTCCCCACTTCACAAAAATTTTCCATTTTATTCGCCCTCTTTCTCGTACGCCGTTTCCTCGTCAGATCTATTTTTGTGCGCAATCTTGTTTGCGTAGTTGCGATGTCTCTAGAAAACACCAAGTTATGTGATTTTTCCAATACCAATAATAATGGTTTTATTAGCACTCCGATTGCTCCTTCCGCCACTAGTGCGGAGTCTTGTGATATTAATGCCGCTTTGTTGAATGTTCTTATGAAAGATCAATTTTCCGGTACTCCTAATGAGGATGCCGCATCCCATCTTAACACATTCGTGGAATTATGCGATATGCAAAATAAAAAAGATATGGACAGTGATATTGTGAAGTTAAAATTATTCCCGTTTTCTTTGCGAGATCGTGGAAAAATTTGGTTATCTTCTTTGCCTCGCAATAGTATTGATTCTTGGGATAAGTGCAAAGATGCTTTTATTACTAAGTATTTTTCGGCCGCGAAAATTATTTCCCTTAGGACACAAGTCATGAATTTTAAGCAACTTGAGAATGAACATGTTGCGCAATCTTGGGAAAGAGTGAAATTGATGCTAAGAAATTGTCCTACTCATGGTTTAAATCTTTGGATGATCATACAAATGTTTTATGCGGAATTGAATTTTGTTTCTAGAAATCTTTTAGATTCCACCGCGGGTGGTAATTTTACGGAAACTACTTTTGGTGAAGCTACTAAATTGCTTGATAATATTATGGAAAATTATTCACAATGGCATACCGAAAGAGCACCTACTAGTAAAAAAGTCAATTCGGTTGAAGAAATAAATTCTTTGAGTGAAAAAGTTGATGCTCTTATGAAGTTGGTTTCTAATAAAAGTGCTCCTATTGATCTTAATGATGTGCCTTTGTCTACTTTAATTGAGAAAAATAGTGATGGCGTAGATGTGAATTTTGTCTCGTGAAACAATTTTAATAACAATGCTTATAGAGGTAATTTTAATCCTAGACCTGTTCTGGGAAATTCCTCTAATAATTATGGTAATCCTTCTTATAATAATAATAAAAACACCTCCGAACTTGAGAATAATATTAATGAATTTATCAATGCTCAAAAAGTTTTCAACAATATGATAGAGAAAAAGTTGAATAAGATTGATTATATGTCTAGAAGTATTGATAGAATTTCTCATGATGTAGAAAATCTCAAGATGAAATTTTTTGTGCCAAAGGTTGAAGAATCAATTAAAGCTTTATATGTTTCTATGGATGAAAGTAAGAAAAGAACCGCTATGCTTAGAGCTAAAAGAGAATTTTTAGAAAAAAGTTTTCTAGTGATTGCTTTCATAAAAATGATGAAGATCTTAAAATGATTGGTGTTTCTTCTATTGATTCCTTGTTCAGTAAAAGTAAGATTGATGATAAAGGGACAGCAGAAGAGTCAGCTTTAGCTAGAAGGCATCCCGATAATTTGGAGGGTGAAAATCTTGTTGAGAAAACTGATAAAAGTGGGTTTGGAAAGGTCAAAACTTTAACTAGTGATGTGCCCACTACTTTGGATTACAAAGACTTTAATTATGAGAATTGCTCCTTGATTTATTGTATTTATTTTTTGCAATTCATGATAAATTCACCCCATGCTTATGAACAAAATAAAGCTTTTACTAAACATATCGTTGATGCTATGATGAAAGCTTTGGACGAAAAGTTGGAATTAGAGATTTCAATTCCTAGAAAATTACATGATGAATGGGAACCCACCATTAAAGTCAAGATTAAAAATTATGAGTGTTTTCTTTGTGTGACTTGGGTCCTAGTGTTTCTACAATTCCGAAATCTTTATGTGATGTGCTTGGTCTTACAGATATTGAAGAATGTTCTTTAAATTTGCACTTGGCGGATTCTACTATTAAAAAGACTTTGGGAAGAATTAATGATGTTCTTATTCTTGCAAATAAGAATTATGTGCCCATAGATTTTATTGTTCTTGATATTGATTACAATCCATCTTGTCCAATTATACTTGGTAGACCGTTTTTATGTACTATTGGTGCCGTGATTGATATGAAAGAAGGCAATGTTAAATTTCAATTTCCACTAAGGAAGTGTATGGAACACTTACCTAGAACAAGAATTAATCCACCATATGAATCATTCGTGAGGGCATCCTATGGACCTGGAAATAAAGATGACAATACTTGAATCTTTGCTTTATGATGCCTAGCTAGGGGTGTAAAACGATAGTGCTATTTGGGAGGCAACCCAATGAATAAAATTTATTTTTGTCTTTTTCTTTCATTTCTTGAGTGTTTGCACAATTATGCTACTGTTATGATTGTGTTTTTATTTTTAATTAGTGTTTGTGCCAAGCAAAGCCTTTGGGATCATGTTGGGTGATAGTTGATTTGATCTTGTTGAAAAACAGAAACTTTGTGCGCCAGTCACAGAATTATTAAGAATCACATAAGTTATAAATTCTGAATTTTTTACACTAGATTGATATACAAATTGCCCATATTGTCCTAATTTTCAGAACTTTTGGAGTTACAGAAGTATTCAAAGTTTTCAGATTGCTACAGACTGTTCTGTTTTTGGCAGATTCTGTTTTCTTTGCGTTGTGTGCTTATTTTGATGAATCTATGGACTCTATCGGGGGGTATGAGCCATAGCAAAGTTGTAATAAAGTAGATATAATGCCAAAATAAAATATGAATGGGTTTGCAATAGTACTTAGAGTAGTGATTTGCTTAGTTATACTAACGGATCTCACGAAGGTTTTGTTGAGTTTTGTGTGATTGAAGTTTTCAAGTTTTTGGTGAGATCACGATGGATGAAGGAATAAGGATTAAGAAGAGCCTATGCTTGGGGATGCCCATGGCATCCCAAGCTATTATCTAAAAGAGAAGCAAGCAACTAAGCTTGGGGATGCCCGAGTGGCATCCCCTCTTTCTTCTAACGAACATCGATATTTTACTTGGAACTATATTTTTATTCATCACATATCATGAGTTTTGCTTGGAGCGTCTTGTATTATATGAGTATTTGCTTGTTTTGCTTTTTATTTTGTGTCATCTATCCTTGCTGGACACACCTATTTTAGAGATCCAAAATCAGGCTATGATTTGTTAGAATTCCTCTTTATGCTTCACTTAAATCTTTTTGAGCTATGGAATTGCTCTAGTGCTTCACTTATATATTTTTTAGCACGGTGTGCTTTAGTATTTTTGAAGAAATTCTCTCATGCTTCACTTAGATTTATTTGAGAGTTAGTAAAAAATTTAAGAAATTCTCTCATGCTTCACTTATATCATTTTGAGAGAAGAAAATTTTTATGCTCATGTTCTTCACTTAGATTTGTTTGAGCTATCAAAAGCAACATACAAAACTAGTCCCAAAGTGATAGATATTCAAGAGGGATATAATAAAAACTTTCATGGATATCATTGGACAAAATAAACTTGATTCTTTGTAATAGTTTTGCGGTATGATGATATAATATGTGAGTCATGTTGATGAGTAATTATGCTTTAGTAAGAATATTGGTGTTAAGGTTTGTGATTCCCTATGCAAGCACAAAAGTCAATAGTTATGCAATGAAATTACATCCTACTTATGGTGCATTATTTGGTGTTAGTTATGCTTAATGCTCGCTTATGAGATTTTTCGTTTCTTGGTTGGATGCTTCTCAATCTTTTGCTACCCTTCACTTGTACTAAGTGGGATTACTACGTGTACATCCCAAATCCTTAAACCAGTATTGCCATATGAGTCCACTATACCTACCTATATGTGGTATGCTTTTGCTGTTCTAAGCAAATTTGTATGTGCCATCTCTAATCTTCAAAATAAATTTCCTTTTTGTGTGCTCGTACCGCTCATGAAACGGTAGGGGGTGAATGATATTTTTCCATGCTAGATGTGTTATTCTCAAGATGAGTGTTTATTCACTTGTCATTGCACGAGAGTACGGCAAAGGTATTAGTGATGCCCAGTCCCAAAATGAAAAATGAATTTACTTTATGTTAACGTTGTCAAATAATAAATTCCTTGGAAAGTGTTGGTATGGACGGCACCCGTGGATTCGATTAGCCGTGGAATGTGAAAGTATGGTGGAAAAATGAATAAACTTTATTTTTTGTTTGGGAACCGCCTATGATATATCTAGCATGGAAAGTATTGGGAGCTACTCCACTACTGCAGGATGGTCCAAATGCGACACTACGATCAGAGACCCTTCGACGAAACTGTGTGTGATGCTATAATCGCAAACGGTGGTGTAAAAACCCCGTCAAAAAAGGTGCAAAACGTTTGCGATGACGGAATTCAGATTTTAGTTGCGTGTGCGATGCAGGGCATACGGTTTAGCTCAATTAACTGTTTGGGATGAGGAGGAACGAAAGAAACAAGCAGCCAGATGAAGGCGTGTGCGATATACAGCATACGGTTCACTAGGATGAACTTTGTGTGATTAGGCAACACAACGGAAACGATTCAACTGAACAAGATGTGTGTGATATGCGGCAACCAGGTCCGTAATCAGAAATGTGTGCGAAGACCAATAATAACACAGACAATTGCAGTAATAAGCAGTGTGATTTGCTCTGTCTACAGTAGAATAACATGTATATATATAACTGAAATAAACATCCAATTACATAAGTGACTATATAGATCATTCGTACACACCTCAATAAATAATTGCATGCATTCTAAAGTAGGAGAAACGATCGTCCAGTCATCTACTTCCTGTGACGCTACCGCCACTGCTATGTGGCTCAATCCCTCATCTGGGTCAGGAAGAAGACAGCTCCTCATGTCAACGATCCGCCTGTACATCTCGTAGCTTGTGTACGCGTCCATGGCCGTATACTTGACATGTTGTTCATCCAGTCTCTCATGCCACACACTGTGCTAGGCATTCTTGACCTTATTGCTCTCATTCTTCATCTTCATGTAGTAGGGGTCGATGATGGCCGAGGCAAGGTCAACCAGGGAGTTCAATTTGTTTTTGTCGCTGCCCCAGACCTTTTAGTGGCGCTGGATGTTGACAAGATTTGGACATTTCAAGCCCGAAACCTTGAGCGCTTTTAGATTGTTGGTGGTGTCCACCGCAGCGAAACTGTAGTCGGAGCTGTTGATAAACCTGGAGAAACGCTCGCAAGGCGTTGTGGCCAGGTGGTAGTGGTAGACGAGGACGTCATGTCACACGCACAACTGGGTGACGACAACCTTCTGATCGTGCCCAGCATGACCCATGGTGTACTCGAGGTCGAAGCCAACCACTTGGTACTTGTCCTCGGCAAGGAACTGCTCCATAGTTTGGATGGAGCTCTCCACCGGATCGTTCGTGTACACCACCGAGAGAGCCTTCCCCCTCACGTGGGTGTCCACGACATGTTGCGTGGTGAACTGCCTGCCGTTGTCTCGTCGGACGCTGGGAGCACCATTGGAGCCACGGGGAGAGCCATTGGAACCGCTGGATGTCCTCTCTGTATGTGTCCTCATAGGTGTGCTTATTGTGTCGTGTGAGATGAGAGATGAAGGTAAATGGCCGCAGGAATAAAAGGGGTATGGGCGGCGTGGATTCTCGGTGCGTCCGCATGGCAGTTTTTGCAGCGGGTAACTGCATCGTCGCGTCGCGCCCGGCGCAACCACATGCACACGAACGTGCGTGATCATGCGCCGGCCCCAAACACTGGCAGCGCGCATGGAGGGACGAGGGCAGAGCACCCGGAGGGATGCGAGAGCAGAGCGCGTGCGGTGGCACGCGAGCAGAGCGCGCCTCGGCCGCCTGAACCGCAAGCAACCACACGCATAGAGCAGTTGAACACGCAGGAAATGGTCGCCTACAAGCTGGCCAACAGTTGCGTCGCTTCGTAGAGAGTGGCCGTGTGCCACCACCTCCGTCTAGTCTATAGTCCCCTTTATATTCTGTGCCATACTTTGCCCTCAAATTTAACCAACAAAATGTTAATGCATGTTATAAAAATTATATAATTGGAAACTATATTCAAATACGCATCCAACTATATAATCTTTGGCGACATGCATTCGTATTTTATTAGTTAAATCATACTTATAAACCAGAACGGGGGTATAGTAGGTAATTAAATCGTAAACGTTTTTTATTAACCGTGTACGTGGCCTTTCGTCCTCCTCTCGCACGTCTTGTCACCCCGCTGCCGCAGACGGCTTACAGCACAAGCTTGCGCAGCGCGCGGGGGCGTTCTTTTGGCCAAACGGTGGTGCCAATGAATCGTCGGTGAGCCCGTTCCCGCGCAACCTCACAGGTTCCCACGCAAGCTTCCCACCCGACTCGGTGAAATCCCAATGCTTACCGACCTGCTATAAAAACCCTCACAGCCGGCGAGTCCTGCGTCACATTTTCCCCTCCCTCCTTGTAGCTTATATCATCTGCTTCTCCCACAATCGCCAATGGCACCGGTCCGTCGTCGTCGCTCAGCCACTCCACCGTCATCAAAGGACAGCTCCAGCTGTGAGGCTACACCGCGGCGGCGGCGCAGTCCCCGGCGTAGTGTAGTGCGTGTGGTGTCCCTGTTGGGTGTGCGCGGATCACCCACCACACGCTCCGCCGCCGGTGCCCATCGGCAGCTGTTGCCGGCCGCCGTTGCCGCCACACCACCGTCGAAAGCCAGGGTCATCGCTCGCTCCGCCACCGCGGCCCAAAGGCAGGAGGTGGCCATCGTGGCCGCCACCCCACTGCCGGCCACCATGGCCATCACCCGCTCCGCCACCGCGGCCTGAAGGCGGGAGGTGGTGGTCGTGGCCGCCACCCCATCGTCGGCCGCCGTGGCCGCCAGCCCACCGTCGACCGCCGGGGTCATCACCTGCTCTGCCACTGCCGCCCGAAGGCGGGAGGCGGAGGTGGATGCCCGCACGTGCGTCAACGACCTTGCGCACTACACCGAGTTCCTGCGGGAGGAGGAGGAGCGCCTCGTCGAGCACGCAAAGAGCCTTACCGCTGCCGTGGCCGCTGCACACGCCGCCTCAGACGCATGGAATCAGGAGATCTACGAGGAGAAGCACCGCTTCGAGAGGGGTCGTCTGGAGCGGCAGAGGGCATTCGAGGTGAGCGTCGCTGAAGCTGCAACAGCGGCAGGCACCGTATTGCGGTTGCCCGACTCATCGGTAGGCTCCTCCTCCTCCGCCTCTTACTGAGCGCGCTCGGAAGAGGAGAGGCAGCCGGAAGTTGTACAAAGCCCCTCCGCAGTAGTAGTAGTATTTAGGGGCTATTTTGTTCAGTTCATCTGACTATAGATGTGGTGGAACTATACAATATACTTAAAATTAGCTAGTATATATAGTTGAACTAGCTATTTCAGTATGTGGTTGGCAAAAATTGGGGAAAAGTTTGGTCGGTTCAGCTGTCGAGTTGAATTGTTTGTATAAATTAAGAATGACTGCTTAATCTATGAATGAAATCTATGCTTAATTACTGAATTTTAGTTGCAAAAATTAGATACTGCTAGTGATTTTTAGCTTCATATTTTGACAAATCGCAGTGTTACAAGGTTGACAAATGGCAATGTTACTAGATCAAGAAATGTCAATCTTTCCAGTTTGACAAATGGTAACATACCCAATATGACAGATGCAAATCGCACCAAATTGTTTGTAAGTGGTTGCACACGGGTCATCCAAAAGAACCGTTTGCGTTGAAGAGATGCACAAATCCTGCTCTCACTTTGCATCATGTCTTCCCGGGGTCGACGAGCAGGGCATGGGAGGACAACAGCTGCCGGCGCTGAGAGGTACCGTTCGACGGCAGCATCCCATGGCGCTGAGGGGGGCGCGCGCACGGAGAGGAATGCGGGTGTCCATGGAAGTCAAAGGGCTCACTTCCCAGTGAGCCAGCGCAGCATACAACTCGCACGCTTCTCGGTGAGCCCGTGCATTCGAGGATAGCTTGCACACCTCTCGGTCAGCCTGCGCACCAGACTGCGCTCGCACACCTCCCGTTCAGTCAAGATCAAGCAGTTGTCCGCATGGCACCTCCTACAGCCATTAAAACCAAGACACGTGGCATCACGTGAATGGTTAACAGAACTTACACGGTTTGAATTATACAAACGTTTGAGATATTGAAGTGGCAGCTATTTTTTCAAAATGCCTTTGTTGGCTGTCATTATTCGAGTGCGCCTTCTCTCAAAATGGACACGAAAAATACCACAACATGTCGGGTGCCATTCCATGATAGAATGCCAAGTTTCATGAATTTCAGACGAGTTTTGGATTTACTAGAATTTAAAAATAAAGTATCTCAACGTTTTGCCGGCGATCAATGGTGTCGTGGTGTTTGAAATTCATCCCCATTTCTTGCATGGGACCTAAGCATGCACCCAAGGACACAGATTTGATTTTTCAACCAATTTATATGTACTGGAGCATGTGCATGTAGTTCAAATTTGAATTATGCACATAAATGCATTGAGAACTCACTTAATGCATAAAAATGTCCAAACGAACCCCGAAAAATCACAAAAATTGACACAACACTCCTGTTGTTCTATGTTGACACGAGAAAAAAATTGAAAGCAATAAGAGGCAATGGATATCGTTTCGTCCCCAAAGATGGGACGTTCCCTACCGAAACCATCATCCTTGTTGTGAGAAGCTCTGGTTTGTGAGAAGCATACACCCAAACCTGCCCCAAATGGGACAATTTTTTTACCACGGCATGTTGATGCTGCTCCATGATAGCATGCCAAGTTTCATGAATTTCAAACGAGTTTTGGATTTACTAGAATGTAAAAACCAGGTATCTCAATGTTTGCGGCCGAGTGATGGTGGCAGCGTGTTTGACATTCATTCCCATTTCTTGCATGGGACCTAAGCAGGCAACCAAGGACACAGATTTGAATTTTCAACTAATTTATATGCATTAGAGCATGTGCCTATACTTCAAATTTGAATTATGCACATGAATGCATAGAAAACTCAATTAATGTATAAAAATGTCCAAGCGAACCCCAAAAAATCCCAAAAACTGACACAACACTCCTGTTGTTCTATGTTGACACTAGGAAAAAATTTGAAATCGAGAAAAGGCAACGGATATCGTTTCGTGCAGAAAGGTGAAACGTTCCCTACCGAAACCATCACACTTGTTGTGAGAAGCTCTGGTTTATGAGAAGCTTATACCCAAACCTGCCCCAAATGGGACAAACTTTTTGGCATGGCATGTTGATGCCGCTCCATGATAGCATGCCAAGTTTCATGAATTTCGGACGAATTTTGGATTTACTAGAATTACAAAAGCAAGTACGTCGACGTTTGCTGGAGAGCCACGGTGCCGTGGTGTTCGAATTTCATCCCCATTTCTTGCATGCGAGATAAGCATAAACCCATGGACACATATATGATTTTACAACCCATGTTGGTGCACCGGAGCATGTGCATGTAGTTTAATTTTGAATTGTGCACCTGAAATGGCTAGAAAACCAATTTAATGTATAAAATGTTCAAACGAACCCTGAATAATTCCAATGCTTTTATGACACACATATAGTTGCATGTTCACTCCAGATAAAAGGTCTAGCAATTCAAACACCGTCCATTGCCGCTGTGACCCCATTATGTAATTCAAATCAAGATGAAAAATCAAGTAGATCGCACACAGTTTACTATCACCAACCGTGTGAGATGCAGCACAAAATATCCTGGAGCACCATCGGTGTATAGTATGCTTATGGCTTACGTGAGAAGGTACGTCGGCTACAGTCCACAGCCGGTGTCTCAAGCACACTAGCTCGCTCCCCAAATATCATTTCACTGTTCAATCGTCGCCGGTGAAAGATGGGCACATGGACCCGCGTCATTAGGGCAACTTCGGTGGCCCACTTCGGCGAGAGCGCCGCCGCAGCCGCCATGCGCGTGCTAGCAAGGTGCATGAGCGCGGCCACAATCTGCGACCGGGCAGCAAAGGCAGCCCAAACGGCCGCTATTGCTTCACAGGTGGCGGCAGCAACATCTGCCTCGGGGATAGCAACTGGCGAGAGTGGCACAACAGTTGTCCGTTCCACAGCGGCGACCTTAGCCCTGATGGAGGCCACCCACGACCATGTCGAGGCCGCCCATGCCCAGCTCCTGGCGGTCACCGCACAAATTGAACGAAACTCCTCCGACAACGGTCGGTAACCCACGGCCGAATAGCTAGCAATCGCCGAGAGCATTCAAGCAGCCGTCCGTTCCTCTGCCGCATACCTTGCGACGACGGAGCCCGTCCAAGCCCAGATCGCGTCCGCCCACGCCCAGCTCGTGGCGGCCTTTTCCAAAGAGACGGCGGACACGGATGGCGAGATGCTTGCCGAGTATGGTGCGATGGATGCCATGGAGCCCCTTCCCCAGGAGACCGTCGGACGCGAGCTGGACATGGAGGCGGCGGCAGAGATCGACGAGCACCAGCCGTAGTAGTACTCTTTGTTTTGTTTAATTAAGAGCGCCGGTCTTTATTTTCTTAGAGCAATGTTTAGGTCAGCTAGCTCTATTTAATTGCTGAACTTGCTTGATTAAGAAGTGTGGGTGTGTTGTAGTCTCCTTTGTGTACCCAAATTATGCAATGACGTGGATGACCACTGTAACCATGGAAATTCGAACCAAAATTTTTGACGTTCAAACTCATCACACACGGGTTAAGATATCTGAAGCGTTTATGATGTTCACATATCGTACATAGTTATGAATAAGGGACCGTGTTTGATGACACTTTGCGCGCCAGTATTTTCGCTGAAGCGATTCCAAATTTTTGGCTTCCGCGGAAATATCTACCTTCCCGCCCCCTCCCCCTTACCAAAAGCCACATTTCCCCTGTTTTCGCCTTCCTTTCCAAGTTGAAACCTTCACTCCTTGCTTGCAGCGCCGCCTCCTCGTCGGCGACCCTCCTTCACGCTGCTCGGCCTCGTCTATCTAGGCAGGTAATCTACACCCGACCCCCATCCTCCTCCTCCTTACACATCCCACATGCCCCGATCGCCGGCACGAGCGCGACACCTTCCACCCCAATCATCGACCCCTCCACCAAATAAGCACCGCCCTAAGCCATGGTGCACGCAGTATAGCCAGGATCTCAAGGAGCATTTGGCAGTGGAGAAGCAAATCGCGGCCGCATGCGCGGATGAGGTCGCGATGGCTGCCATTCATGCCGGCTCCCAGATCTTGGAGGAGCACCTTGCCATTTGGTAGCTACGCCGATTAAGCATGCTCGGTTTACCCGTTGCGTGTGCTGCTCCTGCCTTCCTTCACAAATTCTAGTGAATTGTGCTATCTAATTTTACCATGCAATCTGTTGCTCTAGTGTATATGTTCGATATGTCGTGAAGTGTGGTGCTCACTTATTAACTGTTTTGTTAATTAGTTGTCATCTTCAGCTAACTGTTTGGTTCAGTTCTGCAAATGTGATGTTAAATTCTTCAGGCTGCAATTTTGTATTGTCTTCCATGTGAGAAATAAATCGAGTTTATCTTTACAAAATACATGAGAAACGAATACAATTGCTATTTCCAAGTTGTCAAGCATGCTTGGTTTGGTTATACATTGTGCAATGTGGTGCTCAGTTAACGTTTATTTCATTTGTGTTGTGGTGTTTAGTTAACTGTCTGGTTCAATTCTGCAATGTGATGTTCAATAGTTGTGGGTGCATTCTGTTATTGTATACCATGCGAGGAATAAATTGAATTTGGCTATAGTAAATACATGAGAAACAAATACAATTGCTACAATTGGTTGTAGTTAACTGTTTGGTTAACTGTCTGATCTTCTATTAGGAGTATGTTATATTGTGCAATGTGGTGCTCAGTTAATGTTTGGTCCATTTGTTGTGGTGTTTAGTTAACTGCTTGGTTCATTTCTGCAATGCGATGTCCAGTTGTCGTGGGTAGAATTTTGTATTGTTGTATATGTGAGGAATAAATCGAATTTGGCTGCACTTAATACATGAGAAACATATACAAGTGCTATATTTCCTAGTTCTTAATCATGCTTGGTTTGGATAAATGGGTTTTCCATGTGGCTTAAATTAATCTCATGAATCTGCAATGCGCTTATTTTTCATCAACATATTTTATTGATAGCATGCAAACCCTTACTTAACCTGATGACTAACTACCTTAAATGTGTTGCAGGGAAACAATGGGAAGCACTGAGGTTTACAATCGAGGTTAGCACGTGCATGGTCCGTTGTCTAATGGCACATTATTGTGCAATTGCAGGAACCATTCTAATATTTTGGTTTTTAACAATTTGGTCTTGCACATGTAGGTCCTGCTGTTAGAGGTTTTGACCAACTGTTCGACCCTTTTTGCATATGGGGAAATGAGTTGTCCATGAATATCAATCAAATCAAGAAACTCAGAAAGATTGTTAGGATAAAGAAATTAGCGACAAAAAACAACAAGATCTTTGTCTGCACAATGAAGAAGACACCAGTTCACTACAAGATGGTACTAACTATTATACCTTGCCTTTTTTTATTCCTTTGCCCCATTTCCAATATAGAGAAGATATTTATGCACATCCTTGTTTTCAGGCCTTTCCCAAGTAGTTCACTGATGATTACCTCTCAAACCACCTCTATGGTTAGGAGGCGAGGAAGGTTTTCATACAACACCCACGGTTCAATATTGAAGTGTTCCTGAAGAGGACAAAGGACGGACGGTCAATCACCCACAGGCACTGGCCTAAAGTTGCAAAGACCTTCAACATGAATGAAGGCTCAATATTCGCCTTCCGCTTCAGCAGTTTTCCAGATGAGATGCATATGTCTATATACCGTCTATGATGCTAATTTCGAAAGATTCTACATGTCGCATGTGAAACTTGGTGCTGGTGTTGTTGTGTAATGGGGTAGCTGAGTGCTGAAGCTATATCATGTTGTACTCTGATGTATTTCAATTATGAAACTCTGCTTCCTTAATATGGAAATGAAATATATTATGTGCTTAATATGAATGTCAATTAGATTAATAAATGGATTATTAATAATAGGGCAATGAGCCTGCTAATGGCGAATTAGCCTGCTAATTGGGTTTTGCTATTGCAAACGGTTATTGAAAAAATACCGTGGGGGATGACCTCAGGCAATGCACACAGTTTCTAGGAATAAGCCGTGCTGGATCAATGAACAATCACACACGACTTTCTCTTGAAAACTGTTTGCGTTTGGCCACCTTGCGCAAACGTTTACCACATAAAAATTGTGTGTGATGGACAACCTTTGCCACACAGTTTCTTCTATGGACCGTGTGTGATACATTCAATAACGCAAACAATTTAACGGGAAAAATTGTGTGTGATGTACCTGTGAACGGAAACGTTTTCCTTGGAGCGACTGTGTGGGATGTACATACGAACGGAAACGTTTAACGGGGACTGACTGTGTGGGATGTACTTGCGATCGGAAACAATTTTGCCTGTATAATTGTATTTTTTAGCTCTATTGTATGTATTTCCATATTTGAGCGCTCGCTGGTCGCACACGACCTCATTTTGCCGAGTGTGTGTGACAGGAGGGCATATCCCCGACGGTTTCTGGGTTGTGTGGGAAGGACCCCCCTATCACCCACACTCACTTGGTGACGGGTCCGAACGCCGTCGCGGAAAGAAGTTAAAAACCGTTTGTATAGCACCGACGCGCACCAGTGCTCAATCGTTTATGTTGACAGGAAAAGCATGCCACCCAAATTTTTTTATCTCTATCTTTTTCGCTTTGAGCTCTGGCACCTCTACAAATCCCTACCTCCCTCTACGAAGGTCCTTTCTATTTACTGCAATTTTTATTATCTGAGCCTCCATCTTCTCTTATAAAGCACTAACTAAGGGGCACTATGATCATACTTGAGCATTGGGTGTAGCTAATATGCGAGTGTGTTTCATGAATGGATCAATGATTGAGCATAATGGGCTAGGGATAACTTGCTTTAGTGTTGATATTTTGAAAGACATGGTTGCTTGTTGACATGCTTGAGTATTGAAATATTGATTCCAAAACCAGACTATTGCTTTGAATCATATAAAAGTCCAAATGTCCATGCTACAAAAGAAAAGAATATGTGATGAACATGTTAGGCAGCATTCCACATCAAAAATTCTGTTTTTATCATTTACCTACTCGAGGACGAGTAGGAATTAAGCTTGGGGATGCTGAAACGTCTCCAACGTATCTATAATTTTTTATTCTTCCATGCTGTTATATTATCATTCTTGGATGTTTTAGAATCATTCTGTAGCAACTTTATATTATTATTTGGGACTAACCTATTGACATAGTGCCCAGTGCCAGTTGCTGTTTTTTGCTTGTTTTTTACTTCGCAGAAAATCAATACCAAACGGAGTCCAAACACAGTGAAATTTTTTGGATATTTTTTTGGACCAGAACACACACGATCGGCCAAGGAAGTACCAGAGGGGTCTCCGAGGGGAGCACAACCCACCTGGGCGCGCCTGGGGGCTCAGGCATGCCCTGGTGGGTTGTGCCCACCTCGACCGCCTCACGCACCGCCTCTTTGCTCTATAAATACCCCAATATTCTAAAAACCCTAGGGGAGTCGACGAAACACAATTCCAGCTGTTGCAAGTTCCAGAAACCACAGATCCAATCTAGACACCATCACGAAGGGGTTCATCATCCTCATTGGTGCCTCTACGTTGATACGTGAGTAGTTCATTGTGGACCTTCGGGTCCGTAGTTAATAGCTAGATGGCTTCCTCTCTCTCTTTTGATTCTCAATACAATGGTCTCTTGGAGATCTATTTTGATGTAACTCATTTTGCGGTGTGTTTGTTGGGATCCGATGAACTTTGAGTTTATGATCAGATCTATATTTTTATCCATGAAAGTTATTTGAGTTTCTTTGATCTCTTATATGCATGATTGCTTATACCCTCGTATTTCTTCTTCGAATCTTTGGTTTAGTTAGACCGACTAGATCAATTTTTGTTGCCATGGGAAGAGGTGCTTTGTGATGGGTTCGATCTTACGGTGCTCAATCCCAGTGACAGGAGGGGAAATGACACATATGTATCATTTCTATTAAGGATAACAAGATGGGGTTTATTCCTACATGAATAGATCTTGTCTACATCATTTCATCATTCTTATTGCATTACTCTGTTTTCCATGAACTTAATACACTAGATGCATGCTGGATAGCGGTCGATGTGTTGAGTAATAGTAGTAGATGCAGGCAGGAGTCGGTCTACTAATCTTGGACGTGATGCCTATATAATGATCATTGCCTGGATATCGTCATAATTATTTGAAGTTCTATCAATTGCCCAACAGTAATTTGTTTACCCGCCGTATGCTATTTTTCTCGAGAGAAGCCACTAGTGAAACCTACGGCCTCCGAGTCTCTTCTTTATCATATTCGCCTTCGAGATCTATTTTTATTTGCTTTCTATTTTCAGATCTATTAATCCAAAAACCTAAAAATACCTTGCTGCAATTTTTTTGTTATTTATTTTATCTTGCGTTCCCACGAGATCTATTTATCCAATCTACTACAATTTTATCTATCTTTTACGCGGGAGGGATTGATAAACCATCTTTTACGTCGGGTTGCAAGTATTTGTTCTTTGTGTGCAGGTACCGTTTACGTAGTGTTGCGTGGTTCTCCTACTGGTTCGATAACCTTGGTCTCATAACTGAGGGAAATACCTACCGTAGCTGTGCTGCATCATCCCTTCCTCTTTGGGGAAATACCGACGTAGTTCAAGCCGCATCAGAAGACAACCAAATGACCAAAGTAGCAAGAGTAGCAAATGAAACCAACCAACCAAAAGCAAGAGGCACTCTCTCTCTCTCAGCCTATGATCTATACACTTTCTCCCCCTTTGGCAACAAGTTACCAAAAAGTTCGAAAACGTATAGTGCTATACGACACTCTAGGCACGATTTCCGGGAGCTCCTGAAGGGGTCTTCTGGCTTGTTTCTCTGGTGTGTGTAGACGGCATGGAGAGGAGGGCATCTGCAAATGCCTCTAAAGAAGTCTGTGGAGCTGGAGGAGTTGACGCTAGAGGTACAACTGTGGCAGTGGCTGCAGGTGCTGAAGTGGTAGTCCTGGAGTCTGGCAACTAGCACAGCTGAGGATCTTTGTGCCCTCAGCACTCTCTGGAATGTGTCTATAGTGGGTCTATCATCCCTGTCCTAAGCATCCTCTTGAAGCTTCTCCACAATAGTTTGAATCTTAGTGACCTCCACATCTAGGTCATGGAACTTAGTCTTAATAATCCTCTCAAGACTCTCCTGATTTTGAGACAAGGTGGCCAAGCTCTTCTCAATTCTCATGGTGGCCTCAAGCAGATAACTGAGTTGATCTTGCTTGGTCTTGAGATTCGCAACTGAGGCATCTAGGGTACTTGTTGCCTTTGCTGCTTTTGCAGCCTTTGCTTTCTCTATCTTCTCCTGGGCTTCAGGACAAGTAGGATGTGAAGCATCCATGAGAACCTCATTGTCCTCAAAGTCTGACCTCAGGGGAAGATGCTCTCTGTCCAGTAGATATGTCCCAGTTCCCATCTTGGAGTTGATCAAAGTATGAATGTGAGGGGCATATCCACAAGATCTCTTCTGATCTGCTGCTGTCCTCTTCACTGTCTCTACAATCAAGCTTATCACCTTGAATTTCTGTGGAACATCAAACAAGTGAAGCAGGTTGATGGAGTGACCACGAATCATCCTATGATCTCCTAACTTAGGGAATAGAGTGTGCCTCAAGATGGTATTCATGGTGGTCAGACCAGCAAGCAAATAGTATATAGAACCAAACTTGTGTGTCTCCAATGCTGCATCAGGGATTGGCTTGTACATGTTAGCCATGGAGTTGTGATCCTTCGTAGGCTTGCTGTACACATCAAGATCGTCTTTAGCTTCCTCAGGAGCATTGATCAACCTAGCCCATTCTGAGATTGTTGATTGATATCTGGTTCCTTCTATCATCCATACAATCTTCCCAACAGGGTAGCAGTGGGCTGTGGAGAAGAACTGCATTATCATTTCATCGTTCCACTTTGTCAACTTCTGACCAACAAATTTGTCAACACCATTCATCTGGAAGCTCTCATGCACATGAGGAAAGTAGTCTTCATTGGAGTCAATGTATTTCCAGCCACCTATTTCATGTCACAGACAATGGGTTTCTTGTCCAATAGGACAGTCTCATAGAAGTCATGCTGTTCTTTGGTGTGAAAGCGATCGTCCACATCAGTCCTTCTCCTAGTGGCATAAGGATAATTCTTCCTCCATAATCTCAGACGTGCATCCTTTCTCAACTTCATGTTCTCTGCCACAGGATGATCATCATTGTGATCTGGGATCTTGGGCTTGAGTTTCCTGAGCACTAGTGGCTCTTCATCTTCCTGGACTTCACGCACTGGGGCCTTGTTCTTTTCAGCAGCTGATATATTCCTTGTTGATCTCTTTGGTGATGCTGTCTTGGGGGCTTGAGCTAGAGCTGAAGGCTTGGGGGCAGACTTGGGCTTAGGAGGAGCCCTAATCCTGATGGCTGATGTCTGCTAGGACTACATCAGTATTTCCCCAAAGAGGAAGGGATGATGCAGTACAGCGATAGTAGGTATTTCCCTCAGTGGTGAAACCAAGGTTATCGAACCAGTAGGAGAACCAAGCAGCACAACGTAAACAGCACATGCACACAAATAACAACTACTCGCAACCCGACGTGTTAAAGGGGTTGTCAATCGCTTTCGGGTAACGGTGCCTCAAGTTGGTGCGTGGACGGGAGAAAGTTGTAATAGATTGAATAAATAGATCGCAAATAAAATAAAGTGCAGCAAAGTATTTTTTGTATTTTTGGTTTAATAGATCTGAAAATAAATGCAAAGGAAAAGGAGATCGCAAAGGCAAATATATGAGAAACAGACCCGGGGGCCGTAGGTTTCACTAGTGGCTTCTCTCGAGAAAAATAGCAAACGGTGGGTGAACACATTACTGTTGGGCAATTGATAGAACTTCAAATAATCATGACGATATCCAAGCAATGATCATTATATAGGCATCACATCCAAGATTAGTAGACCAACTCCTGCCTGCATCTACTACTATTACTCCACACATCGACCGCTATCCAGCATGCATCTAGTGTATTAAGTTCATGGAAAAATGGAGTAATGCAATAAGAACGATGACATGATGTAGACAAGATCTATCTATGTAGAGATAGACCCCATCGTTTTATCCTTTGTAGCAACGATACATACGTGTCGGTTCCCCTTCTGTCACTGGGATCAAGCACCGTAAGATTGAACCCACTACAAAGCACCTCTTCCCATTGCAAGATAAATAGAACAGGTTGGCCAATCAAAACCCAAATATCGGAGAATAAATACGAGGCTATAAGAGATCATGCATAAAGGAGATCAAAGAAACTCAAATACTCTCATGGATATAAAAAGATATAACTGATCATAAACTCAAAGTTCATCAGATCCCAACAAACACACCGCAAAAAGAGTTACATCATATGGATCTCCAAGAGACCATTGTATTGAGAATTCAGCGAGAGAGAGGAAGCCATCTAGCTACTAACTACGGACCCGAAGGTCTACAAAGAACTACTCACGCATCATCAGAGAGGCACCAATGGAGGTGGTGAACCCCATCCGAGATGGTGTCTAGATTGGATCTGGTGGTTCTGGACTCTGCGGCGGCTGGATCAATATTTCGTTGACTCCCCTAGGGTCTTGGGAATATTGGGGCATTTATAGAGCAAAGAGGCGGTCCGGGGGGCACCCGAGGTCGGCACAACCCACCAGGGCGCGCCTGGGCCTCCTGGCACGCCCTGGTGGGTTGTGCTCTCCTCGGAGCACCCCCCAGGCGCAGCCAGGGCCCATTAGGTGTCTTCTGGTCCAAAAAAATTCTCCGTGAAGTTCCGTTGCATTTGGACTCCGTTTGGTATTGATTTCCTGCGATGTAAAAAACATGCAGAAAACATCAACTGACACTTGGCACTATGTCAATAGGTTAATACCAAAAAATGATATAAAATGACTATAAAATGATTATAAAACATCCAAGATTGATAATATAACAACATGGAACAATCAAAAATTATAGATACGTTGGAGACCTATCAGCATCCCCAAGCTTAACTCCTACTCGTCCTCGAGTAGGTGAGTGACAAAAACAGAATTTTTGATGTGGAATGCTGCCTATCATGTCATATCATAATCTTTTTGTTATAGCATGGACATTTGGACTTTTATGTGATTCAAAGCAATAGTCTAGTTTTGACATGATAATTTAAATACTCAAGCATATCAACAAGCAACCATGTCTTTCAAAATATCAATGCTAAAATAAGTTATCCCTAGCCCATCATGCTCAAACCATTGATCCATTCATGAAACACACCCGCATATTAACTACACCCAATACTCAAGTATGATCATATTGCCTCCTAGTTGGTGCTTTTATAAGAGAAGATGGAGACTCAAATTAAAAAATAAAAATTACATAAAGTAAAAGAAAGGCCCTTCGAAGAGGGAAGTATGGATTTGTAGAGGTACCAGAGCTCAAAGCGAAAAATTTAGAGATAAAAACATTTTGGGAGGTGTATCCTTCCCACCAACGAAAACGACTTAGAGTTCCCAACACTTTCCATGCTCGATATATCATAGGCAGTTCCCAAACAGAAAATAAAGTTTATTCCTTCTTCAACCATACTTTTACTTTCCATGGCTAGCCATATCCACGGTTGCCCTCCGTACCAACACTTTCCGAGGAATTTATTATTTGACAACATAAAGTAAATTCATTTTCCATTTTGGGACTGGGCATCCCTAATACCTTTGCCTTACTCTCGTGCAATGAAAAGTGAATAAACACTCATCGTGAGAATAACACATCTAGCATGGAGATATTAGCCACCCCTCACCGCTCCGCGAGCGGAACGAACACACAAAAGAGAAGTTTATTTTGAAAATTTGAGATGGCACATACAAATTAGCTTAGAACGGCAAAAGAATACCGCATATACGTAGATATAGTGGACTCATGTGGCAAAACTGGTTTAAAGGTTTTTGGATGCACAAGTAGAGATCATACTTAGTGCAAAATGAAGGCTAGCAAAAGACTGAGAAGCGACCAACCAAGAAACGAATAATCTCATAAGCGAGCATTAAGCATAATTAACACCGAATAATGCACCACAAGTAGGATATAATTTCATTGTATAATTATTGACTTCCGTGCTTGCATAGGGAATCACAAACCTTAACACCAATATTCTTACTAAAGCATAATTACTCATCAACATAACTCACATATCACATCATCATATCTCAAAACTATTACTAAGAATCAAGTTTATTTTGTCCAATGATCTTCATGAAACTTTTTACTATATCCTTCTTGGATATCTATCACTTTGGAACTAATTTTCATATATTTCTTTTGATAAGCTCAAACAAATATAAGTGAAGGTCATGAGCATATTTTTCTTTCTCTCAAATTAATTTAAGTGAAGCAAGAGAGAATTTCTTGAATTTTTTTACTAACTCTCGAATAAATCTAAGTGAAGAAAGGGAGCATTTCTTCAAAAATACTAAAGCACACCGTGCTCAAAAAGATATAAGTGAAGCACTAGAGCAAGTCCATAGCTCATAAAAGATTTAAGTGAAGCATAGAGAGCAATTCTAACAAGTCATGACATAATTTTGGCTCTCTCAAATAGGTGTGTCCAGCAAGGAATCAAGACTTAAAACACAAAATAAAACAAGCAAAGACTCATATCATACAAGACACTCCAAGCAAAACACATAGTATGTGACGAATAAAAATATAGCTTTGACTAAAATACCGATGGTCGTTAGAAGAAAGAGGGGATGCCACTCGAGGGCATCCCCAAGCTTAGTTGTTTTCTCATTGTTGGATAATAGCTTGGGATGCCGGGGCATCCCCAAGCTTAGGATCTTCTTACTCCTTATTTCTTCATCCATCGTAAGATAACCCAAAACTTGAAACCTTCAATCACAAAAAACTCAACAAAACCTTCGTGAGATCCGTTAGTGTAAGAAAAATAAATCACTTCTATAAGTACAGTATCAAACCAATTCATATTTTATTTTTTTCATTATATCTACTGTATTCGAACTTTTCTATGGCAAAAACTCATCAAAGAAAACCATAGAGCCATCAAAATAAGCACACAACGCAAAGAAAACAGAATATGTCAAAACAGAACAGTCTGTAGCAATCTGATTTGTTCGAATACTTCTGGAACTCCAAAAATTCTGAAAAATCAGGAAGACCTGGGTAATTTGTATATTAATCTACTACAGAAAATTGGTATTTTATCACGCTCTGGTTAAAAAACAGAATTATTTTCGTGAGCGCAAAAGTTTCTGTTTCAGCAAGATCAAACAACTATCACAAAAGAAGATCCTAAAGGCTTTACTTGGCACAAACAGTATTAAAACACAAAAACACAATCATAACAGTAGCATAATTTTGCAAATACTCAAGAACAGGAAGCAAAAAACAAAAATTAATTTTATTCATTGGGTTGCCTCCCAACAAGCGCTATAGTTTTACGCCTCTAGCTAGGCATAAGATTTCAACGCTGCTCACACGCAAGATAAGAATTGAAACACAAAGAGAGCATCATGAAACATATGACAAACACATTTAAGTCTAACATACTTCCTATGCATAGGAATTTTATAAGCAAATAAATTATCAAGACAAGAAACATCTAACATATGCAAATAAGAGGAATAAAACATTGACGATCTCAACATAAGGAGAGGTAAATTAGTAACATGAAAATTTCTAGAACCATATTTTCCTCTCTCATAATAATTACATGTAAGACCATAATCAAATTCAATAATATAACTATCAAATAAAATATTCTCTTCATGATTCACATGCATGCAAAGTTGACACTCTTCCAAAATAGTGGGATTATCATCAAATAAAGTCATGACCTCTCCAAGCCCACTTTTATCAAAAATTTCATAAGATTGAACACTCTCCAAATATGTGGGATTATTTTTACTTAAAGTTGATGCTCTTCCAAACCCACTTTCAATATTATTGCAAACATTATTATCAATATCATATTCATCATGAGGCTTAAATAAATTTTCAAGATCATAAGAAGAATCACCTCAATCATGATCATTACAATAAGTAGTGGACATATCAAAATTAGCGTCCCCAAGCTTGGGTTTTTGCATATAATTAACACAATTGACATTAATAGAATTTACAATAACATCATTGCAATCATGCTTTTTATTCAAGGATCTATCATGAATCACTTTATAAATTTCTTCGTTTAACACTTCATCACAATTTTCAGATTCATAGATCTCAAGCAAAACTTCATAAAGATAATCTGGTGAGCTCAATTCACTAGCAATTGGTTCATCATAATTGGATCTTTTGAAAATATTAGCAAGTGGATGAGGATCCATATCATTAGATTATTAGCAAGCAAAGATGCAAGCAAATAGAAGGCACATGGTAACACAAGTAGAGATAGCAAACAAGAGATCTGACGAGAAAAAGGTGAACGGAAAAGAGGGCGAATAAAACGGCAAATTTTTGTGAAGTGGGGGAGAGGAAAATGAGATGCAAATGGCAAGTAATGTAAATTGCGAGGAGATGATATTTGTGATTAGGAACCTAGTATATGTTGAAGATCCTCCCCGGCAATGTTGCCAAAAATTCCTTTTGATGTCTGCTAGGACTACATCGGTATTTCCCCAAAGAGGAAGGGATGATGCAGTACAACGATGGTAGGTATTTCCCTCAATGATGAAACCAAGGTTATCGAACCAGTAGGAGAACCAAGCAACACAACGTAAACAGCACCTGCACACAAATAACAACTACTCGCAACCCGACGTGTTAAAGGGGTTGTCAACCCCTTTCGGGTAACGGCGCCTCAAATTGGTGCGTAGACGGGAGAAAGTTGTAATAGATTGAATAAATAGATTGCAAATAAAATAAAGTGTAGCAAAGTATTTTTGTATTTTTGGTTTAATAGATCTGAAAATAAATGCAAAGGAAAAGTAGATCGCAAAGTCAAATATATGAGAAACAGACCCGGGGGCCGTAGGTTTCACTAGTGGCTTCTCTCGAGAAAAATAGCAAACGGTGGGTGAACAAATTATTGTTGGGAAATTGATAAAACTTCAAATAATCATGACGATATCCAGGCAATGATCATTATATAGGCATCACGTCCAAGATTAGTAGACCGACTCCTGCCTACATCTACTACTATTACTCCACACATCAACCGCTATCCAGCATGCATCTAGTGTATTAAGTTCATGGAAAAACGGAGTAATGCAATAAGAACGATGACATGATGTAGACAAGATCTATATATGTGGAGATAGACCCCATCGTTTTATCCTTAGTAGCAACGATACATACGTGTCGGTTCCTCTTCTGTCACTAGGATCAAGCATCGTAAGATCGAACCCACTACAAAGCACCTCTTCCCATTGCAAGATAAATAGATCGAGTTGGCCAAACAAAACCCAAATATCAGAGAAGAAATATGAGGCTATAAGAGATCATGCATAAAAGAGATCAAAGAAACTCAACTACTTTCATGGATATAAAAAGATATAACTGATCATAAACTCAAAGTTCATCAGATCCCAACAAACACACCGCAAAAAGAGTTACAACATATGGATCTCCAAGAGACCACTGTATTGAGAATTCAGCGAGAGAGAGGAAGCCATCTAGCTACTAACTACAGACCCGAAGGTCTACAAAGAACTACTCACGCATCATCGGAGAGGCACCAATGGAGGTGGTGAACTCCATCCGAGATGGTGTCTAGATTGGATCTGGTGGTTCAGGACTTTGCGGTGCCTGGATCAATATTTGATCGACTCCCCTAGGGTTTTGGGAATATTGGGGTATTTATAGAGCAAAGAGGCGGTCCAGGGGCACCCGAGGTGGGCACAACCCACCAGAGCGCGCCTGGGCCTCCTGGCGCGCCCTGGTGGGTTGTGCTCTCCTGAGAGCACCCCCCAGGCGCAGCCAGGGCCCATTAGGTGTCTTCTGGTCCAAAAAAATTCTTCGTGAAGTTTCGTTGCATTTGGACTCCGTTTGGTATTGATTTCCTGTGATGTAAAAAACATGCAGAAAACAGCAACTGGCACTTGGCACTATGTCAATAGGTTAGTACCAAAAAATGATACAAAATGACTATAAATTGATTATAAAACATCCATGATTGGTAATATAACAACATGGAACAATCAAAAATTATAGATATGCTGGAGACGTATCAATGGCACCCCCATCAGCTTCCGTGTCTTGGCAGGAGGTGCAGCAGGCTCCTCCTCCTCTTCTTCTTCTTCATCCCTTATCATGGAAGGTCTTCCAATCACTCTGGCAATGGTCTTCCTGACCCTTGCCTTCCTCTTCTTTCCACCAGCAGCTTCTTCTTCGTCTCTAGGCTCAAGTGTAAAATCCATTGCTTCTTGAGTTGAGGCTTTGGCCTTGGACATTGGAGACCTCTTAGCAGGAGCCTTCTTGGGAAGGCCTTGTTTTGTGGCAGCAGCATATTCTTTCTTGAGAACCTTCTTCTTGGAGGTCACATTCTCCTCAATCACAAAATCTTCATCTTCAGATTCAGATGTTATCTTCTCCCTTTGCCTAGTAGATGCCTTAGGCAAAATGCTTGGAGTGCTCCTACTCCCCTCATCATAGCTGCTAGAGGGACTAGTGCCCTCACTAAGGTTGATCTGCTCTTCAGACTTGTTCTAACTGTCACTGCCCATTGACATAGCTGCAACTGACCCTGTGAATAGTTGGGTGTGGATAGAGTAGATGAGCATCACAAAGTACATCTTGTTCTTGCAAAAATTGAAAAAAAACTTAACTTTAGTTTTTTGCAGAAAGCATTTCAGAGCTATCGATTTGACAAACTCAGTGACACCAAAGCATTAACATAGTCTAAACATGCAGTTTCGGTTGGCCGAGACGCATTTTGGTGACTCTGAGATGCTAGGGTTTCACAGAGAAAGTGATTTCGGTCTAACCGATCAGTACACTTTGGTCAGGCCGAGTTGTACTTGTGCAATGGCCAGGGCCAATCAGTGTGACCGAAATCCTTAGATCGGTCGGTCCGAGATGGGTTCGGCGGAAACCTAACCCTAAGTTTTTTGCATCAAATCTATTCTAAGGAATTTGTTTGCTAGATAGATTGATCTCATACATGGGGGGAACAAAGGCATTATACTTTGGGCAAGAATCGGAGAAATGGAAAGCACAAAGGGTCAAATCCGTACCCTAACGTGGTGGCGGATTGCTACGGCGGAAACGGCGGTGAGGAATCCTGTTCACGGCAGCGGAAACCAATGGCGGAGGGTCACTGGCGAAGATGGCGACAATCCGGAGACCAAGGGGGCGGCAGTGCTGGGGCGCGAGCTCGTGCGGTTTGAAGTAATTTTCAACCATACGGGTACACGAGGTATATATACCCAGGCGCTGTCGGTGGCGCCGAGTGGAACGTCTCGGTGGCACCGATATGCAAAACTGCTAGCAGTTGCTACAACTCGGTGTGAGCAAAACGTTCTAATCAGTGGCAGCGAGATGAAAACCTAGATCAACTTACTGATCTCGGTGAGACCGAATTGGAGTCTGACCGAAAACCATTAAGAGGTTTTGGAAGTTAAGCCCTTGACGGATCGGTGGCTCCGAGTGCTCCTCACCCGGAGGGTCCGGAAATGACTTGTTCAAACTTTGTGATGTAGCACGAATAGAGTTTGAGATGAGAAAAAGCATAGATAGCTAGAGGAAGTACTTAGGCATTCTTGTCCATCCATTTGTCAATGAAAAACCAAACAATCAAAAACTACAAATGGATGTCCTCGAATGGAGAAAATTATGCAACCAACATGCTCACACAATAAGATAGGAAATAAAACATGTAGCAAAGCATGCACTTACACTCTAGCTTCTATCAAGCAATTGGCGATGACTAGGTCATCTGTATATGAGTATACTGACTGAGGAGTCAAATGAGAACATTTGATCGTAGGTCATACTCATCGTTTAAGCACAAGTGGGGTTACCACTTTTACATAAAGCATTGTTGTGTTCACATCATTATAGTTGCTTTGGCTCAATTCTTAGAGTAAAGCTCCCCCTAGATGTGATATCCCCCCTAAGAGGGATGAACTAACCTTGGGTTTTGTCGACGATGACTTCATGTAGATGTTGACGATGTGGATGCTCAATGTTGATGTAGATCATTTGGAGCAATCCATTGGAGTATTCTATACTTTCAATACCTACATGGGTTAGTCCCACAAGGAACATACAAGGATATCCATAGACATAGAGTGAAACACACATATGATGATGTCCATGAAAGCATTAGGTTACCTTGTCCCTTGTCTTACCAACAAGATGGTTTGTGACTCCATGAACTAGTGCAGGATATTAAAGTTGATTGCACTTGTCCTTGCCAAAATAAATTTGAGTAAAGTACGTTGGCGGAGTCACCCTCAAGAACTCGATCTCTAGTTCTTCTTCTTTGGGATCCACATCAACTTGATGGGAATCCTTGGAGTTGTAGTCGTACTTGATGAAGTAGAAGTTGATGTAGTCTTGGGAATCCACTTGACCATGTCCTTAGGAGCTTCTTGAAATGAAGCAATATCTTCTTGAAGCTTGTCCTTGCTTTTTAGCTTGTGGTCTTGTGGTGGAAGATCATCTTGAGCTTGTGTTCCCTTGAAATAAGTGGGGTCATACTTCTCTTGTTGTGGGACAAACTCCGTCTTGGGGTATTGATCTTC
Organism: Aegilops tauschii subsp. strangulata; assembly: GCF_002575655.3. Taxonomy (NCBI): domain Eukaryota; kingdom Viridiplantae; phylum Streptophyta; class Magnoliopsida; order Poales; family Poaceae; genus Aegilops; species Aegilops tauschii. Next base: position 178,782,019 of record NC_053037.3, read on the forward strand.
TTCCCACTCAACTCCATTGGCATTGAACTTTCGTTCCAAACCAACACCTTGATTCTTCCGGTGCCTTCTTGCGTACAATTTCCTCAAATTGCTTACTTCTGGCAAGGCTCTTGTAAACACCTTTCTCTATAATTCCTTCAATAAGCTATTTTCTTGCTCAAGTATAACTTGGCTAAGAGAATCATTAGTGGACTCAAGAGAACCACTAGAGGCAACAATATTGGATTTAACATGATTATTGTTACTACTAGAGGAAGAATCCTTCTTGTTCTTATTACTAGATTTTACTTGGGGCATATAAGTAGACAAGAGGAGGCGTTTGGCAATGTAAGAAGAACTCTTCTTTCGAAGATCATCATTGATAGCTTTTAAGAACTCATGCTCTTGCTCTAAATTTAGCTTCTCGAAGCGTAGCTTCTCATGAGTCTTTAGGAGCTCTTTATGATCCACTAGAGTTGTTTCATGAGCTAACTTAAGAGTGTTTAGTTCTTTAGTTAGTCGCTCAATCTCCTTCTTATCATTGTCATTCCTTTCATCTTGATTAGCATGATTAATAGCAATTTCATCATAGTTTTCATCACTAGTGTTGTCAACAAGTAAATCATCATCACCTAGCAAATCACCTTCATCACTATTGAAATCAACATACTCGGGGTGTGATGCTTTAGGGACTGTAGCCATGAAGAATCTTCTAACTCCTTCATTTGGTGAGTCAAATATGTCGTAGGAGTTGGATGACAGAAGTGCAAGTCCGGCAACACCTTCATCTTGAGTATATTCGGAGTCAGAGTGATAGCTTCTCTTGGAGTAGTTGTCGGAGTCAGAGTCGGAACCGGATACCCATTCACCAACATGAGCTTGATGTCTTCGTCTTGTGTAGCTCTTTGATGACTTGTCCTTCCTTTCTGAATCCTTGCTTCTACGAAAGGGTCTTCTTTCATAACGATCATCTCTACTCCCTCTCTCTCTTGGTGGTTGATACGTATCTATAATTTTTGATTGTTCCATGCTATTATATTATCCATCTTGGATGTTTTATATGCATTTATATGTTATTTTATATTATTTTTGGGACTAACCTATTAATCTAGAGCCCAGTGCCAGTTCTGTTTTTTCCTTGTTTTGAGTTTTACAGACAAGGAATATTAAACGGAGTCCAAACGAGCTGAAAATTTACGGTGATTTTTTATGGACCAAAAGAAGCCCCCTAAGCAAAAGAGTTGGGCCAGAAGAGTCCCAAGTCAGCGACAAGGGCGGAGGGCGCGCCCACCCCCCTAGGGTGCGCCCCCCTGCCTTGTCGCTGACTCGTGGACCCCCTGACGTGAAACCGACGCCAAAATTTCCTATAAATCCAGAAACCCCCAGAAAGAAACCTAGATGGGGAGTTCCGCCGCCGCAAGCCTCTATAGCCACGAAAAACCAATCGGGAGCCCGTTCCGGCACCTTGCCGGAGGAGGAAACCATTACCGGTGGCCATATTCATCATCCCGGTGGTCTCCATGACGAGGAGGGAGTAGTTCACCCTCGGGGCTGAGGGTATGTTCCAGTAGCTATGTTTTTGATCTCTCTCTCTCTCTCATGTTCTTGATTTGGCACGATCTTGATGTACCTTGAGCTTTGTTACTATAGTTGAATCTTATGGTGTTTCTCCCCCTCTATCTTCTTGTGATGAATTGAGTTTTACCTTTGAGGTTTCACTATTATCGGATTGAATACTATTATGGATTTGAGAACACTTGATGCACGTCTTGCGTGGGATACCCGTGGTGACAATGGGGTGTTCTATTGATTCACTTGATGTATGTTTTGGCACTCAACTCGCGGATTCCCGAGGTGACATTGGGGTAATCTATGCATAGGGGTCGATGCATGTTTTCGTCCTTGTTTCTCTGATAGGAATCTTGGGGAACTCTTTGAGGTTCTTTATGTTGGATTAAATATTATGAATCTGAAGTTGTTTGATGCATATCGTATAATTGACTCACGGATACTTGTGGTGACATTGGAGTATCTAGGTGACATTAGGGTTGATTGATGTGTGTTATATGGTGTTATTTTACTATGAACTCTAGAGTTGTTTGTGACACTTATAGGAATAGCTCAATGGATTGATCGGAAAGAATAACTTTGAGGCGGTTTTGTACCCTACAAGAAATTTCATCTTATGTTCTCCGTGATAGGAACTTTAGAGTGACTATTTGTTGCACGTTGAGGGATTGCTATATGATTTAATTATGTTATCATTGTTGAGAGAACTTACACTAGTGAAAGTATGAACCCTAGGCCTTGTTTCCAAGCATTGCAATACCGTTTGCGCTCACTTTTGTTACTTGCTACCTTGTTGTTTTTATATTTTCAGATTACAAAAACCTATATCTACCATCCATATTACACTTGTATCACCATCTCTTCGCCGAACTAGTGCACCTATACAATTTACCATTGTAATGGGTGTGTTGGGGACACAAGAGACTCTTTGTTATTTGGTTGTAGGGTTGTTTGAGAGAGACCATCTTCATCCTACGTCTCCCACTGATTGATAAACTTTAGGTCATCCACTTGAGGGAAATTTGCTACTGTCCTACAAAACTCTGCACTTGGAGGCCCAACAACGTCTACAAGAAGAAAGGTTGCGTAGTAGACATCAAGCTCTTTTCTGGCGCCGTTGCCGGGGAGGTTAGTGCTTGAAAGTATATCTTTAGATCTTGCAATTGAATCTTTTAGTTTCTTATTTTATCACTAGTTTAGTCTATAAAATAAAACTACAAAAAAAGATGGAATTGAGGTTGCCTCATATGCTTCATCTTTTTAATGTCTTTCGTGAAAATGATGGAAGGGGAAATTGTGCTCGAGTGTTAGAAGAAGAAGTTCATAAAATGTTTGGCATAAAATGTTTGTATGATGAGCATGATTGCAATGTTGTTAGTATGAAATTCTTGAATATCCATGATGCTAATGATATGCAAAGCCACAAGCTTGGGGATGCTATGTTTTATGAAGATGATATTTTTTATCCCGCAAGTTATGTTGAGCAAATTTATTATGATGATAGAAAGCCTCCTATTTTTGATGAATATATTGATGAAAGTGGGTTTGGAAGAGTGTCAACTCTAGGTACTAATGATCCCACTATTTTGGAGGGTGTTGAATCTTTTCACAATATTGATAAAAGTGGATTTGGAGAGGTCATGACTTTAGTTAATGATGATTCTACTATTTCGGAAGAGGTTCCAATTGATTATGAGAGCAAAGTTGCTATCTATGATGATTATTGTGATGACATGTATGATATAAAGAATAATTATAACCATGAAACTTGTCATCATGATTTTAATTTTCAATTGGATTATGCCTCACCTGATAGTTATTTTGTTGAATTTGCTCCCACTATTATGAATAAGAAGAATTTTGCTTATGTGGAGAGTAGTAAATTTTCTATGCTTGTGGATCATGAAAAGAATGCTTTTTGTGATGGTTATATTGTTTAATTCATTCATGATGCTACTGAAAATTATTATAATAGAGGAACATATGCTTTTACATATTGCAATAATATCAAGTTTCTTCTCTATGTGTTGAAAATATTGAAGTTTTGCTTGTTTTACCTTCCTATGCTAGTCGATTCTTGCTCCCATAAGTTGTTTGCTCACAAAATCCCTATACATAGGAAGTGGGTTAGATTTAAATATGCTAGTCGTATGCTTCATAATTTTCCCGTTATGTTTCAATTCTTATCTTTTATGTGAGCCTCATTGAAATCATCATGCCAAGCTAAAAGGCATTAAAGAAAAGCGCTTGTTGGGAGACAACCCAACATTTATACCTACTATTTTTGTGCATTAACATGATTAAGCTACTTTAGTAATCATGTTTTATTGATTTTGTTTCAATAAAGTGCCAAGTAAAGCCTTTGGGATAGTGTGGATGTAGTTGACTTGATCTTGTTGAAAAACAGAAACTTTTGCGTCCAGTTGCAGAATTTTGAAAATTCACTGGAGCATGATAAAATTCTGAATTTTTTACAAAATATTTATATACAAATTGCCTACATTGTCCTAATTTTTCAGAAGTTTTGGAGTCATAGAAGTATAGAAAGTTTCCAGATTACTACAGACTGTTTTGTTTTTAACGGATTCTGTTTTCATTGCGTTGTTTGCTTATTTTGATGAATCTATGAGTAGTATCTAAGGGAATGAACCATGGAGAAGTTGGAATACAGTATATATAACACCAATATAAAATTAGAATGAGTTCACAACAGTACTTAAGTGGTGATTTGCTTTACTATACAAAATGAGCTTACGAGTTTTCTGTTGAGTTTTGTGTTGTGAAGTTTTCAAGTTTTAGGTGAAGTTTCGATGGACTACGGAATAAGGAGTGGCAAGAGCCTAATATTGGGGATGCCCAAGGCACCCCAAGGTAATATTCAAGGACAACCAAGCATCTAAGCTTGGGGATGCCCCGGATGGCATCCCCTATTTCGTCTTCGTTCATCGTTAACCTTACTTGGAGCTATATTTTTATTCACCACATGATATGTGTTATGCTTGGAGCGTCATTTTATTTTATTAGTATTTTCTTGCTGTTTAAATAATATACCAAGATCTGAATTTTTTAAATATTAGAGAATCTTCACATAGTTACACAATTATTCGACTACTCATTGATCTTCACTTATATCTTTTGGAGTAGTTTGTCATTTGCTCTAGTGCTTCACTTATATATTTTTAGAGCATGGCGGTGGTTTTATTTTGAAGAAATTGATGAACTCCCATGCTTCACTTATATTATTTTGAGAGTCTTCCTAAACAACATGGTAATTTGCTTTGGTTATGAATTTAGTCCTAATATGATGGGCGTCCAAGAGGGATATAATAAAAACTTTCATATAAAGTGCATTGAATACTATGAGAAGTTTGATTCATTATGATTGTTTTCAGATATGAGTATGATGATATTAGAGTCATGCTAGTGAGTAATTGTGGATTGTAGAAATACTTGTGTTGAAGTTTGTGATTCTCATAGCATGCACGTATGGTGAACCGTTATGTAACGAAGTTGGAGCATGATTTATTTGTTGATTGTCTTCCTTATGAGTGGCGGTCGGGGACGAGCGATGGTCTTTTCCTACCAATCTATCCCCCTAGGAGCATGCGCGTAGTACTTTGTTTTGATAACTAATAGATTTTTGCAATAAGTATGTGAGTTCTTTATGACTAATGTTGAGTCCATGGATTATATGCACTCTCACCCTTCCACCATTGCTAGCCTCCCTAGTACCGCGGAACTTTCGTCGGTGCCATACACCCACCTATTACCTTCCTCAAAACAGCCACCATACCTACCTATTATGGCATTTCCATAGCCATTCCAAGATATATTGACATGCAACTTTTTCCGTTCCGTTTTACTATGACACGCTTCATCATTGCCATATTGCTTTGCATGATCATGTAGTTGACATCGTATATGTGACAAAGCCACCTTTCGGAATTCTATCATACATGTCACTCATGAGTCATTGCACATCCCGGTACACCGCCGGAGGCATTCATATAGTCATATTTTGTTCTAAGTATCGAGTTGTAATTCTTGATTTGTAAGTAAATAAAAGTGTGATGATCTTCATTATTAGAGCATTGTCCCATGTGAGGAAAAAAGAGGCCAAAAAAGCCAACAAAAAAAAGAGAGGCCAACGAAGCCAAAAAAAGAAGAGAAAAAACAAGAGAAAAAGAGAGAAGGGGCAATGTTACTATCCTTTTTCCACACTTGTGCTTCGAATTAGCACCATGATCTTCATGATAGAGAGTCTCCTATGTAGTCACTTCCATATACTAGTGGGAATTTTTCATTATAGAACTTGGCTTGTATATTCCAACAATGGGCTTCCTCAAATTTCCCTAGGTCTTCATGAGCAAGCAAGTTAGATGCACACCCACTTATAGCTCTAGTGCATCTGTTGCATGGCAATCCCTACTCACTCACATTGATATCTATTGATGGTCATCTCCCATAGCCCGTTGATACGCCTAGTTGATGTGAGACTATCTCCTTCTTTTTGTCTTCTCCACAACCACCATATTCTGTTCCACCTATAGTGATATATCCATGGCTCACGCTCATGTATTGTGTGAAAGTTGAAAAGGTTTGAGAGCATCAAAAGTATGAAACAATTGCTCTTGTAATCGGGGTTGTGCATGATTTGAATATTTTGTGTGATGAAGATGGAGCTAGCCAGACTATATGATTTTGTAGGGATAGCTTTATTTGGCCATGTTATTTTGAGAAGACATGATTGCTTTATTCGTATGCTTGAAGTATTATTGTTTTTATGTCAATATTAAACTTTTGTTTTGAATCTTATGGATCTGAATATTTTTGCCACAATAGAGAAGATTACATTGATAAATATGTTAGGTAGCATTCCACATCAAAAATTCTATTTTTTTTGTCATTTACCTACTCGGGGACGAGCAGGAATTAAGCTTGGGGATGCTTGATACGTCTCCAATGTATCTATATTTTTTGATTGTTCCATGCTATTATATTATCCATCTTGGATGTTTTATATGCATTTATATGCTATTTTATATTTTTTTGGGACTAACCTATTAACCTAGAGCCCAGTGCCAGTTTCTGTTTTTTCCTTGTTTTTGAGTTTTACCGAAAAGGAATATCAAACGGAGTCCAAATGAGTTGAAAATTTATGGTGAATTTTTATGGACCAGAAGAAGCCCCCGAAGCAAAAGAGTTGGGCCAGAAGAGTCCCGAGTCAACGACAAGGGTGGAGGGTGCGGCAACCCCCCTAGGGCGCGCGCCTGCCTTGTCACTGACTCGTGGACCCCCTGACATGAAACCGACGCCAAAATTTCCTATAAATCCAGAAACCACAGAAAGAAACCTAGATGAGGAGTTCCGCCACCGCAAGCCTCTGTAGCCACGAAAAACCAATCGGGAGCCCGTGCCAGCACCCTACAGGAGGGGGAAACCATCACCGGTGGCCATCTTCATCATCCCGGCGGTCTCCATGACGAGGAGGGAGTAGTTCACCCTCGGGGCTGAGCGTATGTACCACTAGCTATGTGTTTGATCTCTCTCTCTCTCGTGTTCTTGAGTTGGCACGATATTGATGTACCGTGAGATTTGTTACTATAGTTGAATCATATGGTGTTTCTCCCCCTCTATCTTCTTGTGATAAATTGAGTTTTACATTTGAGGTTTAACTATTATCGGATTGAATACTATTATGGATTTGAGAACACTTGATGTATGTCTTGTGTGGACACTCATGGTGAAAATGGGGTATTCTATTGATTCACTTGATGTATGTTTTGACACTCAACTCGCAGATTCCTGAGGTGACATTGGGGTAATCTATGCGTAGGGGTTAATGCACGTTTTCGTCCTTGTTTCTCCGGTAGGACTCTTGGGGCACTCTCTGAGGTTCTTTATGTTGGATTGAATATTATGAATCTGAAGTTGTTTGATGCATATCGTATAATTGACCCACGGATACTTGTGGTGACATTGGAGTATCTAGGTGACATTAGGATTGATTGATGTTGGTCATATGGTGTTATTTACTACGAACTCTAGGGATATTTGTGACACTTATAAGAATAGCTCAATGGATTGATCGGAAAGAATAACTTTGAGGTGGTTTCATACCCTACAAGCAATTTCATCTTATGTTCTCCACGATAGGAACTTTGGAGTGACTATTTGTTGCACGTTGAGGGATTGCTATACGATTTAATTATGTTATCATTGTTGAGAGAACTTGCGCTGGTGAAAGTATGAACCCTAGGCCTTGTTTCCAAGCATTGCAATACCATTTTCGCTCACTTTTGTTACTTGCTACCTTGCTGTTTTTATATTTTCAGATTACAAAAACCTATATCTACCATCCATATTACACTTGTATCACCATCTCTTCGCCGAACTAGTGCACCTATATAATTTTCCATTGTATTGGGTGTGTTGGGGACACAAGGGACTCTTTGTTATTTGGTTGCAGGGTTATTTGAGAGAGACCAACTTCATCCTACGCCTCCCACGGATTGATAAACCTTAGGTCATCCACTTGAGGGAAATTTGCTACTGTCCTACAAAACTCTGCACTTGGAGGCCCAACAACGTCTAGAAGAAGAAAGGTTGTGTAGTAGACATCAATGGTGATTCATCTCTTTTACTTCTCCTCTTAGGTGAAACTTCTATTTTCTTTAAGGGAGTTGTACACTCATTGGAGTAGTGTCTGAGTCTTCCACAATTGTAGCAATTACGATCACGACCAGATGATCTTTTGTCATTATAAGATCTTGACTTGGAGCTTCTCTCTTTGCTTCTATTCTTGTAGAATTTGTTGAATTTCTTCACCATTAAGCTCAATTCTTCATTGAAGACTTGTTTCTCATTTGATGTTGTAGGAGCATCACTTGAAGCTTTGTAAGCACCACTAGACTTGTTGTGGAGCTCTTCCTTATCCTTGAGTGACATCTCATGAGCAACAATTCTACCAATGACTTCTGTGGGCTTGAGATCTTTGTAATTAGGCATCATTTGGATCAAGGTGCACACGGTATCATATTTTTCATCCAAGGCTCTTAGGTTCTTCTTGATGATGAATTTGTCGGTCTTCTTTTCGCTTCCTAAGCCGGCAATCTCATTTGTGATGAGAGCAAGCCTAGAGTACATCTCAACGACTCCTTCACCATCCTTCATCTTGAACTTGTCAAGTTGACTTTGAACCACATCCAATTTGGATTCCTTGACGGACTCGGTACCTTCATGCATATCAACCAAAGTATCCCAAATTTCCTTTGCATTCTCAAGGCAGCTGATTTTGTTGAATTCTTCGGGGCACAATCCGTTGAAGAGAATATCGCAAGCTTGAGCATTGTATTGCAACATCTTCATTTCTTCCGCGGACGCTTCACGATCCAGTTCTTTTCCATCCTCGAAGAAATCACCTTGCAAGCCAATGCACACAATAGCCCAAACGGCGGGGTTATGACCAAGAATATGCATTTTCATCTTATGCTTCCACTAGCAAAATTAGTACCATCAAAGTAAGGACCTCTACAGTGGTAATTTCCCTCGCTAGACGCCATACTCTCCTAGGTTGTGAAACCAAGGCTATGAACACCAAAGCTATGGAATTAAGGCAAATGGAGACCAAACCTCTGATACAACTTGTAGGATCAAAAGTAGGTCTAGAGGGGGTGATGATTAGACTACTTGACTAAATAAAAATCTAACCTTTTCCCAATTTTAGTTATGGGCAGATTTTAGCAACTTAGCACAAGTCAAGCAATCAACCTACACATGCAATTCTAAGAGTGTAGCAACGGAAAGTAAAACATTGCATATGAAGGTAAAGAGAAGGGTTTGGAGAGTGCAAACGCAATGATGACACGGAGATTTTTGGCGTGGTTCCGATAGGTGGTGCTATCATACATCCACGTTGATGGAGACTTCAACCCACTCATGTCGCTTGAACCTACGTCGGTGTTTCCCCAAAGAGGAAGGGATGATGCAACACAGCGGCGGTAGGTATTTCCCTCAGATATGAAACCAAGGTTATTGAACCAGTAGGAGAACCAAGCAACACAAAGTAAACAGCCCCTGCACACAAATAACAACGCCTCGCAACCCGACGTGTTAAAGGGGTTGTCAATCCCTTTCAGGGTACGGCGCCAAAAATTGCGTGTTGACAGGAGAAACTTGTAAAAGATTGAATAAATAGATTGCAAATAAAATAAAGTGCAGTAAAGTATTTTTGTATTTTTGGTTTAATAGATCTGAATAAAAAGTGCAAATAAAATAGATCGCAAAGCAAATATATGAGAAAGAAGACCCGCGGGCCGTAGGTTTCACTAGTGGCGTCTCTCGAGAAAGATAGCAAACAATGGGTAAACAAATTACTGTTGGGCAATTGATAGAACCTCAAATAATTATGATATCGAGGCAATGATCATTACATAGGCATAACGTCCAAGATTAGTAGACCAACTCCTGCCTGCATCTACTACTATTACTCCACACATCGACCGCTATCCAGCATGCATCTAATGTATTAACTTCATGGAAAAATGGAGTAATGCAATAAGAACGATGACATGATGTAGAAAAGATCCGTTTATCTATGGCGGTAGATATAGATCCCATCTTTTTATCCTTAGTGGCAACGATACATACGTGTCAGTTCTCTTTCTGTCACTGGTATCAAGCACCGTAAGATCGAACCCACTACCAGGCACCTCTTCCCATTGCAAGATAAATAGATCAAGTTGTCCAAACAAAACCCAAATATCAGAGAAGAAATACGAGGCTATAAGAGATCATGCATATAAGAGATCAAAGAAACTCAAATAACTTTCATGGATATAAAAAGATATAACTGATCATAAACTCAAAGTTCATCAGATCCCAACAAACACACCGCAAAAAGAGTTACATCATATGGATCTCCAAGAGACCATTGTATTGAGAATTCAGCGAGAGAGAGAAAGCCATCTAGCTACTAACTACGGACCCAAATGTCTACAAAGAACTACTCACGCATCATCGGAGAGGTACCAATGGAAGTGGTGAACCCCTCCGTGATGGTGTCTAGATTGGCTCCGGTGGTTCTGGCCTCTGCGGCGGCTGGATGAATATTTCGTCGATGCCTCTAGGGTTCTGGTATTTTTCAGGTATTTATAGAGCAAAGAGGCGGTCCGGGGGGGCACCCGAGGTGGGCACAACCCACCAGGGCGCGCCTGGGCCTCCTGGCGCGCCCTGGTGGGTTGTTGCCTCCTTGGGACTCCCCCAGGTGCAACCAGGGCCTTCTGGCCCATAAAAAATCATCATGGAGTTTCGTGGCATTTGGACTACGTCTGATATTGATTTCCTGCGATGTTAAAAACATGGAAAAAACAGCAACTCGCACTTGGCACTATGTCAATAGGTTAGTACCAAAAAATGATATAAAATGATTATAAAACATCCAAGATTGATAATAAAACAACATGGAACAATCAAAAATTATAGATACGTTGGAGACGTATCAGCATCCCCAAGCTTAACTCCTACTCGTCCTCGAGTAGGTAAGTGATAAAAACAGAATTTTTTATGAGGAGTGTTGTTCATCATGTCATATCATATTCTTTTCTTTATAGTTTGGACATTTGGAATTTTATGTGATTCAAAGCAATAGTCTAGTTTTGACATAATAATTTAGATACTCAAGCATATCAACAAGCAACCATGTCTTTCAAAATATCAACGCTAAAATAAGTTATCCCTAGCCCATCATGCTCAAACATTGATCCATTCATCAAACACACTTGAATATTAGCTACACCCAATACTTAAGCATGATCATATTGCCTCCTAGTTGGTGCTTTTATAAGAGAGGATGGAGACTCAAATTCAAAATAAAAATTTGCATAAAGTAAAAGAAAGGCCCTTCGCGGTGGGAAGTAGGGATTTGTAGAGGTGCCAGAGCTCAAAGCAAAAAATATAGAGATAAAAACATTTTGGGAGGTGTATCCATCCCACCAACGAAAACGACTCAGAGTTCCGAACACTTTCCATGCTAGATATGCCATAGGCGGTTCCCAAACAGAAAATAAAGTTTATTCCTTTTTCCACCATTCTTTCACTTTCCATGGCTAGCTGTATCCACGGGTGCCCTCCATACCAACACTTTCCAAGGAATTTATTATTTGACAACATAAAGTAAATTCATTTTTCATTTCGGGACTGGGCATCCCTTAGACCTTTGCCTTATTCTCGTGCAATGACAAGTGAATAAACACTCATCGTGAGAATAACACATCCAGCATGGAAAATATTAGCTACCCGTTACCGTTCCGCAAGCGAAACAAACACACAATAGAGAAGTTCATTTTGAAAATTAGAGATGGCACATGCAAATTAGCTTAGAACGGCAAAAGAATACCGCATATAGGTAGATATAGTGGACTCATTTGGTAAAACTAGTTTAAAGGATTTTGGATGCACAAGTAGAGGTCATACTTAGTGCAAAATGAGGGCTAGCAAAAAGATTGAGAAGCGACCAACCAAGAAATGAATAATCTCATAAGCAAGCATTAAGCATAATTAACACCAAAGAATGCACCACAAGTAGGATATAATTTTCATTGCATGATTATTGACTTTCGTGCATGCATAGGGAATCACAAACCTTAACACCAATATTCTTACTAGAGCACAATTACTCATCAACATAACTCACAGATCACATCATCATATCTCAAAACTATTACTAAGAATCAAGTTTATTTTGTCCAGTGATCTTCATGACATTTTTTCTTTATCCTTCTTGGATATCTATCACTTTGGGACTAATTTTCATGTGTTGCTATTCATAAGCTCAAACAAATATAAGTGAAGATCATGAGCATAACAGATTTTCTTTCTCTCAAAATAATTTAAGTGAAGCAAGATAGACTTTCTTCAAAATTTTACTAACTCTCAAATAAATCTAAGTGAAGCAAGAGATCATTTCTTCAAAAAAAATACTACGCACACCATGTTCAAAAAGATATAAGTGAAGCACTAGAGCAAGTCTTAGCTCATAAAAGATTTAAGTGAAGCACAGAGAGCAATTCTAATAAGTCATGATATAATTTTGGCTCTCACAAATAGGTGTGTCCAGGAAGGATTGATGACTTAAAACACAAAAATAAAACAAGCAAAGACACATATCATACAAGACGCTCCAAAAAAAACACATATCATGTGATGAATAAAAATATAGTCTCGAGTAAAATACTGATAGTTGTTGGAAGAAAGCAGGGATGCCACTCGGGGGCATCCTCAAGCTTAGTTGGTTGCTCATTCTTGGATAATATCTTGGTATGCCGGGGGCCTGGACAATTAGACAGCCAACCCGTAATCGCAACGACCCAATTTCAAGGGCTTGCTTCTATTGGACCTGGAGTTGGTCAAGGTACTGCTGCAGGACAAGCTGTAGAAGGTATTGCGAGAAGAGGGAAAGAAAGATCAGGGGAAGAAGCGGGGTAGAGGAATTGGTCAACTCATCAGGCTCATGACCTGAAGACTGCAGGTTCGAATCCTGTCCCACCCCGTAGGAACTACGAGATCACCCTAAGGACGCCCTTGGCGTCTAGGGGTCACGGACCGACCATAGACCATGTTCAATAAGTGGAACACATTAGCCGTCCGCTCTCCGGTTGGGCAGTATCCCCAAGCTTAGGCTCTTACGTCCTTACTTCATCCATCGTAAGATAACTCAAAACTTGAAAACTTCAATCACACAAAACTCAACAAAACCTTCGTGAGATCCGTTAGTGTACGAAAACTAAATCACTATTATAAGTGCTGTATCAAACCAATTCATATTTTCTTTTGTATTATATCTACTGTATTCCAACTTTTCTATGGCAAAAACTCATCAAAGAAAACCATAGAGGCAGACTAAGGCATAGCCTAGTGGTGGGAAGGGGCTGATGTCTTCCCACCCACCCAAGTTCAAGGCATGGTACTTGCAATTGGGGTTTGTTGCACCAATTATACTGTAGGGGCCTCCCTTACAGTCTTTGTGTCAAAAAAGAAAACCATAGAGCCATCGAAATAAGCACACAACACAAAGAAAACAGAATTTATCAAAACAGAACAGTCTGTAGCAATCTGACTTTTGCGAATACCTATGGAACTCCAAAAATTCTACCAAATTAGGATGACTAGGGTGATTTGTATGTTAATATTCTGCAAAAAGATCAGAGCAAAAGATCTTTTCTGTGATTTATGAAAATTATTTTCGTGAGCGCAAAGTTTCTGTCTTTTTCAGCAAGATCAAACAACTATCACCCAAGAAGATCCTAAAGGCTTTACCTGGCACAAACACTAATTAAAACATAAAAAACACAATCATACCAGTAGCATAATTGTGTAAACACACAAGAACAGAAAGGAAAAAGAAAAAATAAATTTTATTCATTGGGTTGCCTCCCAACAAGCGTTATAGTTTTACGCCCTTAGCTAGGCATAAAGCAAGGATCTAAGTTTTGTCATCTTTGGTTCGAGATCCATAAGATGCCTTCATGATTGATTCATAAGGTGGCCTAATTTTTGTTCTAGGAAAGTGTTCCATACCCTTCCTCAAGGGAAATTGGAACTTTATATTGCCTTCTTTCATATCAATCACGGCACCAATAGTGCGTAAAAACGGTCTACCAAGAATAATAGGACAAGACTGATTACAATCAATATCAAGAACAATAAAATCTATGGGCACATAGTTCCTATTTGCAAGAATAAGAACATCATTAATTCTTCCAATAGGCTTTTTAATAGTAGAATCTGCCAAGTGCAAATTCAAGGAACATTCTTCAAGATTGGTAAGACCAACCACATCACATAAAGATTTCGGAATTGTAGAAACACTAGCACCCAAGTCACACAAAGAAAAACACTCATAATTTTTAATCTTGACTTTGATAGTAGGTTCCCACTCATCATGCAATTTTCTAGGAATTGAAACTTCTAATTCCAACTTTTCTTCAAGAGCTTTCATCATAGCATCAACAATATGTTTAGTAAAAGCTTTATTTTGTTCATAAGCATGGGGTGAATTTAGCATGTATTGCAACAAAGGAATACAATCAATCAAAGAGCAACTATCATAATCAAAGTATTTGTAATCCAAAAGAGTGGGCGTATCACTAGCTAAAGTTTTGACCTCTCCAAACCCACTTTTATCACTTTTCTCACCAAGATTTTCACCCTCCGAAATATTGGGACGCCTTCTACCTAAAGTTGACTCTTATCCAGTCCCTTTTTCATCATTCTTAACCTTACTAAACAAGGAATCAATATAAGAAACACAAATCATTTTAAGATCTTCATCATCTTTGCAAGAATAATCACTAGAAAAAGCTTTCTCTAAAAATTCTCTTTTAGCTCTAAGTATAGCAGTTCTTTTCTTACTTTCATCCATAGAAACATAAAGAGCTTTAATTGATTCATCAGTTTTAGGAACAAAAAATTTCATCTTGAGATTTTCCACATCATGAGCAATTCTATCAACACTTCTAGACAAATCATCAATCTTATTCAACTTTTCTTCTATGGAAGTGTTAAAAACTTTTAGCGTGTTGATAAATTCTTTAATATTATTCTCAAGACCAGAGGTGTTCCTATTATTATTATAAGATTGATTTCCATATGAATTACCATATTTATTAGAGGAATTACTAGGAAAAGGCCTAGGATTAAAATTACCTCTATAAGCATTGTTGTTGAAATTATTTCTAGAGATAAAATTCACATCAATGGCATCACTATTTTGCTCAATCAAAGTATACAAAGGCATATCATTAAAATCAATAGGAGCACTTTTCCTAGCAACCAATTTCATAAGAGCATCAACTTTTTCACTCAAAGAAGAAATTTCTTCAACTGAATTAACTTTTTTACTAGTAGGAGCTCTTTCGGTATGCCATTGTGAATAATTTGCCATGATATTATCAAGCAATTTGGTGGCTTCACCCAAAGTAATTTCCATAAAAGTTCCACATGCGGCGGAATCTAAAATATTATGAGAAACGAAATTCAACCCCGCATAAAATTTTTGTATGATCATCCAAAGATTTAACCCATGAGTTGGGCAATTCCTTAGCATCATTTTCATCCTTTCCCAAGATTGTGCAACATGCTCATCTTCAAGCTGCTTGAAATTCATGATCTGGGTTCTAAGGGAGATAATTTTTGCGGGAGGAAAATACTTAGTGATAAAATCATCTTTTCACTTATTCCAAGAATCGATACTATTGGAAGGTAAAGAAGAGAACCAAATTTTTGCAGAATCACGCAAGGAAACGGAAATAATTTCATATTGACCACATCATTGTCCACATCTTTCTTCTTTTGCATATCATATAATTCCACGAAGGTATTAAGATGGGGCGCGGCATCCTAATTAGGAGTACCGGAAAATTGGTATTTCATAACAAGATTCAGCAAAGCAGTATTAATATCACAAGTCTCCGCACTAGTGGCGGGAGGAGCAAGCAGAGTGCCAATAAAATCATTGTTGTTGGTATATGAGAAATCACATAACTTGGTGTTCTCTTGAGTCATGATGACTACACAACAAGATTGCACTCAAAAACAGATCCGGCAAGAAAACGGCGAACGGGAAAAAGAGAGGCGAATAAAACGGCAAATTTTTGTGAAGTGGGGGAGAGGAAAATGAGAGGCAAATGGAAAATAATGTAAATTGCGAGGAGATGAGATTTGTGATTAGGAACCTGGTATATGTTGAAGATCCTCCCCGGCAACGGCGCCAGAAATTCCTTTTGATGTCGCTTGAAGCTACGTCGGTATTTCCCCAAAGAGGAAGGGATGATGCAGCATAGCAGTGGTAGGTATTTTCCTCAGATATGAAACCAAGGTTATCGAACCAGTAGGAGAACCAAGCAACACAATGTAAACAGCCCCTGCACACAAATAACAACACCTCGCAACACGATGTGTTAAAGGGGTTGTCAATCCCTTTCGGGGTACGGCGCCAGAAATTGCGTGTTGATGGGAGAAAGTTGTAAAAGATTGAATAAATAGATCGCAAATAAAATAAAGTGCAGCAAATTATTTTTGTATTTTTGGTTTAATAGATCTGAATAAAAAGTGCAAATAAAATAGATCGCAAAGCGAATATATGAGAAAGAAGACCCGGGGGTCGTAGGTTTCACTAGTGGCTTCTCTCGGGAAAGATAGCAAACGGTAGGTAAACAAATTACTGTTGGGCAATTGATAGAACCTCAAATAATTATGATGATATCCAGGCAATGATCATTACATAGGCATCACGTCCAAGATTAGTAGACCGACTCCTGCCTGCATCTACTACTATTACTCCACACATCGACCGCTATCCAGCATGCATCTAGTGTATTAAGTTCATGGAAAAACGGAGTAATGCAATAAGAAAGATGACATGATGTAGACAAGATCCGTTTATCTATGGCGGTAGATATAGATCCCATCTTTTTATCCTTAGTGGCAACGATACATACGTGTCGGTTCCCTTTTTGTCATGGGATCAAGCACCATAAGATCGAACCCACTACTGGTGTAAAAAACCGTCAAAAAAGGTGCAAAACATTTGCGATGATGGATGCACCAAACATGGTTCAGATTTTAGTTGCGTGTGCGATGCAGGGCATACAGTTCAGTTCAATGAATTGTTTGCGATGAGGAGGAACAAAAGAAACAGGCAACCAGATGAAGGTGTGTGCGATATACAGCATACGGCTCACTCGGATGAACTGTTTGTGATTAGGCAACACAAAAGAAATGGTCAGCCAGATCAAGGTGTGTGCGATATACGGCATATGGTTCACTCGGATGAACTGTTTGCGTTGAGCCAACAGGACAGAAACGGTTCAACTTAACAAGATGTGAGTGATACACGACAAACAGGTCTGTAATCGAAAACATGTGGGAAGACCGATAACAACACAGACGATTCCTGTTAACAAACCGTGTGTGTTGTCAGCAAATTAGTGCTGGTATACAATTGTCAGTGATTGATGAAATCATCACCGACGGGTTCCATTGTTTAGTCCGTGTGCGATGTGATTTGCTCTGTCTACAGAGCATCAACATATATACTTAAAAAGACAGCATTGCAAAACCAAACTAAGCATACAATTACACAAGTGACTACACACATAACATTTCCACACACAAAAGTAAGCAATTACATGCATACTAAACTAGGAGAAACGAGGATCTAATCATCTACTTATTGTTGCGATGACGCTTGCCATTGCTCTGCTTCCGGCTGGATCCCTGGCCGTTTTGGGGAAGGAGGCACTTCCTCATGTCAACGACCTGCCTGTACATGTCGTAGCTCGTGTACGCCTCCTTGGCCGCGTGCATGACATGAGCTTTGTCGAGTTTCTAGGCCGAGTGCCAGGCACGCTTGTCCTTGTTGTAGGAATCCTTCATGTCTCTGTAGTAGGGGTCGATGATGGCCTCGGCGAGGTGAACCAGTGAGTCCTTCTCATGCTCCTTGCAGCCTCGGATCTTGTATTGGCCCTGGATGTCAACAAGTTTCTGGCAGGCGATGCCCGAATTCTCGACCGCCTTTACATTGTTGGTGATGTGCACCGTAGGGAACATGTAGTGGGGTGTGTTGACAAACCTGGCAAAACGCTCGCAAGGCCTTGTGGCCAGGCAGTAGTGGTAGACGAGGACGTGGTGGTGCACGCACATCTGGGCGATGGCGACCATGGGACGAGACCTAGCACGAGCGTGGGTGTACTCGGGGTCGAACCCGACCACCTTGTACTTCTCCTCGGCAAGCAACAGCTCCATGATGTGGATGGAGTGCTCCACCCAGACCGGGTCGTTGGTGTACACCACCGAGAGGTCCATGAACCTTTTGTGGGTGTCCACCACGACATGCATGGTGAACTGCTGCTCGTCGTCGGCAGCCGCTTGGAGCGCCATTGGAGCCGCACAGGATACCCTCTAAGAATTTGTCGTGGTGGGTGTGCTTCTTGCAATGGTGGAGCGTGATCGAAAGGTTGAAGAGACACAAGGGTTAAATGGCCGCTGTAATAAATGGGGGTCGGCCGGCCTGTAATCATCATGTCTTGTCACGGCGTTCATAGCGGAGGATTCCAGTGCACGCTTGACAACACCGCACCGCACGCGTTTTGTTTGACCAGGCGTGGGCTCGAAGAGGCGCCAAATGTATCGTCGGTGAGCCTGTTCCTGCGCTACCGTGCAAGCTTCCCGCCCGGCTAGTTTGGCCACGCGTCGGCTGGAAGAGGGACAAATCGTGGGCGTTTATTGGCAAAAAGCTTTGTAAAAACGAAGTGTGTGGAATGACTTCGGTCATAAGTTTACCCGTGGGTGATGAGGTCAAAGTTACACAGAAGGGTGATGATGGACACTCGAGTGCGATAATTAATCCTGTGCTCTACAGGGCACACGGTTGAAGAAACCAACTGTGTGCAATTATGTTGAAGATTGCAGTTGAGTTAGCTATACAGATCGTGTGCTATGGGACCGACAAGGTAAACAGATTCGAGAATGGTTAATAAAATCTAAGACCATTGCATATTAAGGTCAAAATAGTGCTACCAATATACGAGTCTCATACGATGCCATTTCAACGATTGTACCTCAGAAGCTCGAAATATTACAAGGTTCAAATTCCAGAGTTATATGCCTCAAATTCGAAGATTACAAGGTTCAAACTGATATTAGAAATGAAATTCAGCTCATCAGCTGCAAACGCCCGCGCTGATCCACTGAACATGGATATCAGAGAGGTTCAAACTAATATATATTACCACTTCTAAGTCTACTTTTGAAACCTCATAATTTTTGCAAAGGGGTTAGCCACTGAGAAGTCATGTATGGGGTCGACACAATGACTTCCGATTACTCTGTCATCTGAAGTTCCAAAAAGAAATTCAGCATTCTCGGAGCCTATTCCATTCCACCGCAGGCGCCAACGCTGATCAACAAACCATTCATTTTTGCGAAAAAATGTAGGGCAAACCTCATTACCTTCAGCGCCCTTGCTCTGATAACAAAGAACCTGGCGAATATAATCTCCGGTAAGGTCCCTCGGTAGGAGTTCAAAGTAATTTCTGAGAGATGCAGATCTAGGCATCCGACGTGATTGTTAGTTTGTATCACATTATCCACCACTGGGCCTAATCTTATCTGCAAAAGAAGAAAACGTGTTAGTGCCTACATGCAGTTTTGAACACTACTACAGGCCTATTTGGTTTGCAGGATTTGTAAAATGCATTACATGCCATCTTCGATCTGACATGATTAACATGGGCATTTGATTACATTCTAGAAAAATGTAGCCTTCTTCATAGAGGTTGGAGTGGATGAAAAGTTCCCTAAGAAAACTAGTACAGATGAATCCAAAGGAGAAATGCTTATGTATTGTAACCATGTGGATCAAGCAACTAATATGGGGGGGACATGTATGTACTGAAATCCTCCAAAAGAGTCCTTCAGAAATCATAGTACATTGTCATTGTAAACTTGGAAAAAGGTGTCACAAATTGAACTCGATTATGGTTAACATTTAACAGGAAAGGAACATCACCTCGATATATAGCTTCTCCAGGCACGGAAAGCATCTCAGGAAACTGATAGCTTGCTCCAGGTTGGGGCCGATAGATTCTAGTGCCAAGACCTTCATTGTGCGCAGTTTCGGGGTCAAGCTTGTCAGAATCATTTTCTGGATGACAGACGAACAAACATCTTCAAAGTTAGAAATAATTTTAATTTGTAGAAGGAGAGGTAGAAGGCGGTTCTTGTACCAGAACGGGTGTGGATCCAATAACATGTTCGGAGTATTTGTCAGACGAGTAGCCCACCACTGTCAATATCGGTGCAGAAATGACATTGATTCTTGTTGGACCTTCTTGATAAACTACAAGTAATCTCTCAAGTGCAGGTGTGTCCTCAATGACCATACCGTGGTACACATCTTGTGATGTCTTCCTGCCGCACCATGAACACACATAAATAGTCCGGAGAGTCATGGAGGTGATGTGGAAGCTACTCAACACATTGATCGCCTGAAGACGAAGGTACTCAAGTGCAGTACAGCCACGGAGCAGGCACTCCATGTCATCGTTTGGGAGGCAGACGACGACGAGCTTGAGGTGCTTTAGTCATGGTAGAATAAGAGTGGGCGCGTCATGAAGGGGGTGGCAGTTCCTGAACTTGGCGACGCGCAGCATGGGCGCGAGGCGGAGCGTGGATGTTGGCAGCGAGCGCATATGCCCATCATCAAAAGTGAGCTCCTCGAGCTGATCTCGGGCGGGGGATCAGAACCAGTCGTCAAACTTGGCTCGGTCCTTGCCGTTGGAACGGAACTTGCCCATTCTAAGGCCTCTGGTTGGGCCAAGGTGACAGCCGAGGATCTTGGAGAACGCATCCAAGCTTTTGCGATAGCCATGGCAGAGCTCATGGGTGTCGATGAGGTCGAGAGGGGTGGAGTTCCATAGGGGCACCACCGCTGGGAAAAGGACGGTTGTCCGCGCCCCATATTTGATTGGGAGGAGGGAGATGATGACTGTCCACATATCATCGGGGAGGTTGCTGATGAAGTCTAGGCCTACTGGAGTCGCTTGCAGTTCTTGCTCGCCCCGCCTCTGCTTGTTGGCAGCCCCGTTCTCCACCTCCGGAGTCTCCTAGTCAGCGGCGCTTTCTGATAGAAGTGGGAGTACAGGGAATATTTAGTTAAAACAGGGCAATAGAAAAGTGTATTGGTAACTAGAAGTTATTAGGTAGGAATATAGTAAGAAAATGGAATAACAATTGGTTGCTTAAAATACTACACAATTCATTTGATATTGCTGGGTAAGTCAACATACAGATACTTGAAAAGAAAACTTACTTCGAACAAAGTCTGGACGGATGATATCGTCGGGGAAGTTAGCATATATCTCATGACCAGGCCCTTTTATGTGCAGTGCAATTATAGTGCCAGCTTTCAGTACATAAAACATAGAAATTTCTTTCCAAAGGCCAGTGCCAAAATAGGAGTCACCACGTTCATCAAGTCTTATAGTAGCAACGAGTGTAAATCCATGGTTTGTGTTCAATATGACATCCCTGCAGTCTTGATTTATGTAAAGGGAAAGATTGTGCACTACAGATTCTGTTGCATAGCAAGGGACGCGCTGCAGAAAATGGTAGGATTGTTAAAGAAAATATGGTAACATGCAAATATGGGCCCAAATTGAAAGAACTGTACACCAGTTGAAATCGAAGGACAAAAATCTATAACTAAACAGATAGGGTAAACATGATGTCATGGAAATATGAGAGTAATTGAAAGAACAATACATCATTAATTTGCCTAATATAGAAAGAAGAGGGGGGGAATCCCCTTTGACGTAGATGGTGCATGTGGCACCTTTTATCCAAATGTAGCAATATTTAGAATATGTTCAGGAAAGTAGGCCAGGCCAACCGATTTAGGGTGAGATTGAACATACCGCGCGCATCCTCAAGTCATCTGGTACGGTGAGATGGAATGTCTAGCGGAGGCCGCAAGGTCCTGATGTGTCCGTGCACTGTACACTCTATGAATGGAAGAAAACCCTCAAATCAGCTCGAATAAAAATGAATTCACGGCGATTTCGGCCGGGTGATTAAAGGAGGCGCATGAACTGGGATAAGAGATGAGATAATATCTCATTAAATTAGTTACCTTGTTGTCCATGAGAAAGAACCCTCAGTACGGCAGATTCCCCAACCGAGTGGAGTTGGGTCGACCGCGAGCAGCGTCGAGAAAGTCGATGGCGATAGGCGGCGGCAAGCGGAAGTGGCAAAATGCGGTGGGCTTTGCCGGCAGCCTGGTGGCGGCGGCAGGCGTCGAGCTAAGTGGTTACCGCCGCGATAGGCGGTGCCATCCATAGACGCGGAGGAGCTTGTGCAGGTGTGAATGGGGAGCGGAGGGGGTGGCGGGCAGGGTGAGGGTTTTTGTGATGTGGGGATGGTGAGGGTTTTAATTTTTCTTTTTTGAATTGGGTGGTGAGGGTTTTCTGTCCCACAAAGAATTTCTGAGGCAACGGTTTGCTAGAGCCAACCGTGTGTGATTGACGCAACAGGCAAAATGAAAGTCATTGCACACGGTTCCAATTTTGGGAACCGTGTGTGATTGACGTACTACCTCCGTCCTGGTTTATTGGTCCCCTTTGTAATTTGTACCAAATTTTGACAAAATATTTAACTAAGAAATGTTTATGCATGTCACCAAAAATTATATCATTGAACACTATGCTCAAATACCCATCCAACGATATAATTTTTGCTGACATGCACTAACATTTTGTTAGTTAAACCTTTGGTCAAAATTTAACACAAATTACAAAGGGGACCAACAAACCAGGACAAAGGTAGATTCCATCAACCGAACTGATTGCATCCATATCCCACGGTTAGACATAAGTAAACATAGATTAAACATACTCATACATAGATAATAAGCGTACACATACACAAGCATAGTTCAACCGTCATTAATAAGCATACTCAAGCATATATAGTTCGATCCCACATCTCATCTCACAGGTCAGCACGATCCTGAAGCTTCTCCAGGTACTCGGCGTACGCGCCGTGCACCACCATGCGAAAATAATTCTGCTTGAAGGAGCCAATGACTCGTCCTCTTGCATGCGCCAGAACACTTAGATAGGCGTCATGAAGCTTGTGGTTGCAAAATGGGCATCGATAGCCGCCCTTCCAGGTCCTAATATGCCTGTTATGCTTTCCCGCATAAAGCTCCCTCAGGATTTGCCTCTTGTACCTCCTCTGGCCATCTTCATCCTCGTTGTCCACATCATCAGACAGCACCTATACAAATAGTAAAAAAATTGGCATCAAATCAATGTTTACATGTCGTGAAGTAGGATTAGGAATTTATGGCTATTTATTTATATATATCCAGTGATTATGGTTCAATTTTTAAGCACAGTCGTCTATGTACACACCAATCTTGAAGAAAATAATGGCACAAACATATGCAGGTCTTTCAAAATCAATTTTCAAGTCCTGGTTAGGAATTATTAGCACGAACAATAACCCTAGTTGGATTACTAGCAAAAATCATTTGCACAGATGAAACAACTAATCACTTGTACCATTCAAACAGTCAATACACTACACGGATCTAACGAAACTTACTCAGATTTCATGGAATGGGAGAACATAACCATAATTTCTATTCCAAAAAGGGGGAGGCAGGAGTAATCGGAGAAACCCTAGGATCTATTTGACACATAAATGGGTATAGATGACTAACCAGTTGTCCGTCGTTGTTGGAGTCGTCGCCGGAGTGGTTGTTGGAGTCGTCGCCGGGGTCGTCGCCCGGGTCGTCACCAGAGTCGGCGTGGAACTCCGCCTCCGGCTGTGGAAGCTCGACGTCGTCAACGACGTCAGGGTGCAGCGATAACTCGCCGATGGTGACAGCAACCTCTGTCTCCATCTCCACGCCGTGCTCCGGTGCTTCAGTAGCCCTGGCGTCACCACTCCCTCCGATGGGGCGCTTCAGCGGCATCCTCATACACTGACGGCTTTGAGGACTAAGAGCGGATCGAAGATGCAAGTGGAGAGAGAGGATTGTGTGTGTGTGTGTGTGTGTCAAGGATGGGGGGTGCGGCCACTCGGGCGCACCATTAATATAGAGTAGTGCCGGTGGGAGAGAGGCGGGCGGCGGTCAAACTGCTGGCTCGCCTCCTAGTGAGCTTGCGCACCGGACTGCTGGCATGCCTACCGTCATTTCACACAGCTACTCGCACGCCTCCTGATGACACTACGCACCGAGCACGCCTCCGCAATTCACACACCTGCACGCACGCATCTCGGTCTGCCTACGCGGTGGAATGCTCACAAGCGTCCCATCAACTCACGCCTGCTCGCACGGCACACGGGTGTCGTGGCATCACGTATATGGTTTTTCTATTTGGATGATTAATGCTGCCGCTTTATTTCTTAACCGAAGCATGACACGTATCCATTATTGGTCTAATGCTCACGGTTCGAATAAATAATCCGTTTGGGATATTGGTTCCCAATTATTAATAATCTCCTTTTTGTAATTAGATAAACATTACATCAAAACTGGCCTCAAATTTGACAAAAAAAGTACAATGCCACTTTGTATTGGTGTCCATATGACAACACGATAAGTTTCATGAACTTCAAATAAGTTTTGGATGTACTAGAATTTAAAAATCAAGATTCCCAATGTTTGAAATTTCTAGCACGGGGAGTAAACATGCACCCAGTGAGACACATGTGTTTTCGCAATCCATTTAGGTGCACTGTCACGTGCGCATATAGCTCAAATTTTATTTTTGCACGTTGTACCCGTAGAAAATCAATCTATTAATGTACTAAAACGTCTTAGTGATCTCTGTTTTTTTTCGAAATTAAAATGTCCCTCCTTTGGTAACATATGTTCACCGCGGGGTAATTTAACATGTGTCGTAGTTGCGGTGGATTCACGGTGTGTGTGTGGGTGTGTGCGTCTGGGGGGTGGCGGGTGGCTCGCAGTACACTACGAGTTGTGAGCCACCATGTGGGTTCGCCATTTTGTTAGGCAGGTGCCACATCAGAGTCGTGAATTCGTTATTTAAAACATTACACAACCCTTTCATACATACATGTTTTGGCCACATGCAGTCCATGGTTGTCCTACACGACACTCGATACTCACATGTGACGCTTTCTGTGGGCCCGCGAGGTCGTCGTCCATCACTTTGACGAACAGCCGACAGTGAGGTTAATTTGACCAACAAGGTAGAATCTTTTTTGTTTGTGTTATGGTGGTATATAGTATGCGTCGAAGAGGTGGGAGGGGACTAGCATATATGCTATACGTACGCATTCGTGAACAATTACTCCTTACTCAGTGTCGGGACTTTTCGGTTTCCGAGGCACGTGCCACACCATAGTTGTGAAATTGGCTATTCAAACATCACACAACACCTCTCTGAGCCACATGCATGGAGGCGGTGGTTATCCTAGCTAGGACACTCACGTGTGACGCTTCCATCTGTGGTCCCACGAGGCCATCGTCGATGCATGCATCACTTTGACCTACATCGGGAGAGGTTAATTAATTTCACCATCGAGGAGGATTCTTTCTGGGTTGTATTACGGTAGGAGCATATAGTATGCGTTGAAGAGGGGGAAGGGGACCATCATATGTAGTACGCTTCATGAACCTCACTCTGTGTGGGGGGTTTACGGTTTTTGAGGCATGTGGCACATCAAAGTTGTGCATTTTGGGTATTCAACATATGTGTGGCCGACATGCAAAGCGATGGTGGTTGTCCTCTCGCACCCACTTAAGCGGTTATCGGTGATATCGATGCTTTCCATCTGTGGGCCTGCCTAGTCTATCACTACTTTCTGCCTGACAACGAGAGAGGTTAATTTGACTTAGGAAGGAATTATTTTTTTGCTTGTAATATGGTATATATATAGGTCATGCTCCTGGATGACATGATACAGTTTTAGCACACACACATGCATGTGTACGCATGAATCCCTCCCATCGAGTCGAAGTGGCTAGTACAACAACACGTCATGAATCGATCTCGCTCTGTGTGGGGACTGTACGATTTTTTACGCATGCGCCACAGTAATGTTGTGAAATGGGTATTCAAACATGCATGCACGCATCATCTCCATACATATGCATGTAGTGGTTGTCTTCAAATGGTACACTCCCTCGCATGGTTATCGAGGACAAGCCTATATATTCGTGGGCCCGCGTGGACATCCATGATCACCTTGACGACAACAAGATTGTTTACCATGGAGGATTCTTCCTTTGGTTCGTCTTGTCGTAGTATAGGTCATGGTGAGATTCAGACCTAATTATGTTTGAGCGCACATACTATGCACGCATGCATGCATGAATCCCCGTCATCGGCTTGAAGTGTGGTGTACCATACATATGCATCATCAACCTAACCCTCACTTACTGTGAGGATTTCTAGTTCGAAATCACGGTGCCACATCAAAGTTGTTCTATTGTGTATTCAAAAACACACATCTCCATACATATGTTTGGGCCGCACGCATGCAGTGGTTGTCTTTGAGGACTAGCTACTTGCGTGATTATTGGTGAGCTAGCCCATCTCCGGGGTCGCATGGACGGCCATCACTTTAACCAACAACAAGAGAGAGGTTGTATGACCAAGGTAGATTATTCTTGGTCCGTTTAACGATCCATCTTGGTGAAATGCCTCTCTGGCCCGCCAACTGAAAGTGTGTGTGTGGGGGGGCTGCTAATTTGCACTTTGCTAGGTGAACCTCGGTTGGGGGGCATGCATTCATACTTAGGATTCCCTTCGTGCCGACACGAGGGGGGCTGCTAGCTACTTCGCACTTTGCTAGGTGAACCTCGGTTGGGGGGGCATGCTTTCATAGCTTAGGATTCCCTTCGTGCCGACACGAGGGGGGCAAGCAATACCGTGCGCTTTGTGAGATAGGTGCCACATCAAAGTTGGATTTGGTATTTGAACATCAAACCACCCTTTTCATACACAAATTTGGTCCACATGCAAGCATGTTCATGTTCTGACCGTCTCCCTCGTCATTTTTCGCCAAATTTATGAACATTAGACAAGTCGGATGATGCAACAGACACAGTTCACTCAAACTAACCATGTTCCACGTCGGTGCCCCTGTCACGCACACATCCTCACAGTACATTGGGCTCCACAAGGCTTACCCTCTCAAAAATATCTACCTGCCTGCAAATTTTTTCTGTTTGATAACACACAATTATTGTGTTTCGACCGTGTGTGATGTTTCTTGTTCCCAATCCTGCCTGCATCCCTCGAAAATATATGCCCACCTCGAGGGTTTTTCTGTTTCATAACACGTGGTTGTTATCTCCGAACGTGTGCGATACACCATCATCAAAAATTTCAATAGCCCCGGCATTTCACTCCCGTGTCTGACTCCCGCGTAGTAAAATTTTCAGTACCCGCATCATTTCCTCAAACACCCCCCTCCACACACACACACACCAAAACCTCCTCGGGCGCCCACACACACACACACACACCCTCCCTTGCTCAAAACCCTAGCAAGGCCCCCGCCGCCGCCGCCGCAAGGCCGCCATTGTCAACATCTGCCGGTTTGCCTGTGCAGCTTACCCACCGGTCTCCATACCTAGGTCGCCGTGAGTTTCTTAGATGACGCCTGCCAAACGCCCCCTTTCCCACAGATCCCCATCCCGATCCCCCACTCCAGAGCATCGCAGCCCAAGCCCGGCTACGCTTCCCGTGGAGCTCGAGGAGCAACTGGCCCAAAAGAGGTGTATCGCGGTCTCTTTGCCCGACGTCGCCGAGGAAGTTGAGGACCATTACTGGCCGCAGGAACTCAAGCAGCGGGCTAGAGTATGCGATGTCGCAGACACCGGCTATGACATCGAGGTCATCGACAGCGACGGCCTGAGGCGGGCTATGTCACAGGTTAAGTGGCCCACCCCCAACCACTCGGGTTCAACCGCCATCGATCTCATCCATGGCCCCACCGATGATCTCCTCTGGCTCGTTGTCAACAATTTGCGATCCTACATCGCCATCGAGCCCCTTTTGTCATTTCTAAAGGACACGTCCTGCGACGCTGGCTTGGGATCCACAGCTTCCAAGTCAAACCTCATCGACGGCGACCACGAGGAGGGCACCCTCTCCGGATCTTCCAAGGGGAAAGAGCCCATCTGCTCTTCCAGGGGAAAGAGCCCGTCTGCGACATCAGGGAGGGCACCCTACAGCCGCGCTCTTCAAAGGGGAAGGAGCCCATCTGTGACAACATGGACCGCATCCAGGGTCCGTGCTCTTCCCACGGGAACAAGCCCATCTGTGACAGGTGAGGAAACCCATGATTTGTTTTGTCATGCCTCTTCACAAGGGGAAACCCATGATTTGTTTTGTCGAGTCCCGTTTGTAGTGTAGTGAGAATATGTCCAGTTTTAATTACTATATTTGGTTGTTTGCAGTATGCGTTGTTTATTTCAGTTGCTCACAATGTGATGCTCTATATGTGCAATTATTTACTGTGTAGTATATTTCATTAAACCAGTTTTAAACATACCGATAGGAATGCATATATTTGCTTGTTGTTAAGCCTGTTATAGCCAGCATATGCCTCTTTTAAAGTTTTTTGATTGTTCGGTTGTTTGTAGTTAGCATATGTCCAGTTTCAAATGTTATCTTTGGTTGTTCGTAGTATGCCTTGTTTATTCCAGTTATTCACAACGTGATGTTCTATATGTGCAAGTATGAACTGTGCAGTTCAATTTCATCAGTACCAGTTTCAACAATACCACTATGAATGACTACATTTGGTTGCTGCATCTTGTAGTTAACACGCCATTCCATTTTTATTTAACAATAACCAGTGTACTTAGACTGGCAGAATACCAGTTTGAATGACTATCTTTGCTTGTTGTTAAATGTTAGGCCTGTTGCAGTTAACACATATTTCCACTTGTTTTGCTTTACTAGTGTGCTTAAACCTGCACACTGAAGCTATCTTTTGGAGATTATTTTGTCTGCCATGGATAATTTCGGTTGATGTTTAGCCTCTTGTGCTTAACATGCCTCTCGATGTACCTACACAGGACAATTTTGGGAACGACTGTCGTTTTCCATCGAGGTTAGTTTCATCCCATGGCTTATATATACTCACTGTTCAGGATATCAATAGATGGTACCATATAGGCCGGGAGCTGATAAGGGACTAGTCGGTGAATCGGACTTTTAACTGAATATATCTGTAACCCCATTATCGTTAGGTTAACTAGGGCCATATGTAATATATCTGAGGCTACATAGCAACATGCACTGTACTTAATGTCTAAATATGCAATCCTAGGCTACATAGCAACAAGGAAGAGTGTTACCTTAATGTTCTGATGATGTCTAGATATACGTAGAAGAGCAGCAGTAGCAACAACAACAACACAGCCATGTTTGGCTACTCAACTTAGCTAGCGGTTAGAGTTAGTTTCTAGCTCATGACTAACCCTGAACTAACTCCAATACTCCATCCAAAGAGGTGTTTGGATGACAGGTTTAGATTGACAATAAATGCACTAGGAGAACTAGCTCCAATTAGCACCTCTTGGATTGGATAGTTTTTCTGGGTGGCTTAGATGCAACTAGCTCAAACTAGCCCTCATGTTTGGATATACTTTAGGGATATTTGAACCTGAACTAGCTCAAACTAACTCTAACACATGGATACAGCAACAGTTAATCAGCCGATAATTTGTAAGAATGCAATAAACTCCTTCCGGCACATAATATAAGATTTTAATTCATCTAATATGTGAGTATATTGGGTGTTATAAGATATTATAAAAGAGTGTTCTACTACATCATTGTGCAATTGTTGTTTAGCTTCTAATATTAACTTGGTGCTTTTAGGTACATATGTCATTGGTAAGATCCGCGCTTCGACCCTTTCTGCGTATGGGGCAATGAGATATCGATGAACTAGCATCAAGTGAGAAAGATGATAAAGATTGTTAGTAAAATGGGTCAAAAGATGGCAATTAAACTATTTGTTTACACTTTATCCAAGACAACAGCGAACTGCAGGATGGTAAGTAAGAAGTCTGTAGCCTTCTTTTTACTGCCCATAATGAGCTGTGTTAGATGGCAATGTCTGAATATTTTTCCTTTGCAGTGGTTGCCAAAGCAGTTTACTCAAGATTACCTCTCAAACTACATAATTGGTGGGCATGCAAAAGTTAAATGTGACGCCCCCGATTCAATCGTACACTAGTCATACACGCAAACGTGTATGATCAAGATCAGGGACTCACGAGAAGATATCACAACACAACTCTAAAAATAAAGTAAGTCATACAAGCATCATATTACAAGCCAGGGGCCTCGAGGGCTCGAATACAAGAGCTCGATCATAGACGAGTCAGCGGAAGCAACAATATCTCAGTACAGACGTAAGTTAAACAAGTTGCCATAAGATGGCTAGCACAAACTGGGATACAGATCGAAAGAGGCGCGGGCCTCCTGCCTGGGATCCTCCTAAACTACTCCTGGTTGTCGGCGGCGGCCTGCACGTAGTAGTAGGCACCTCCGGTGTAGTAGGAGTCATCGTCGACGGTGGCGTCTGGCTCCTGGGCTCCAGCAACTGGTTGCGACAACCGAGAAGAATGGAAAGGGGGGAAAGAGGGAGAAAAGCAACCGTGAGTACTCATCCAAAGTACTCGCAAGCAAGGATCTACACTAGATATGCATGGGTATCTGTGTAAAGGGGCAATATCGGTGGACTGAACTGCAGAATGCCAGAATAAGAGGGGGCGCTTCTGGCAGCCTCCATCTTGCAGCATGTAGAAGAGAGTAGATGGTAAGTTCACCAAGTATCATCACATAGCATAATGCTACCCGGTGATCCTCCCCTTGTCGCCCTGTGAGAGAGAGATCATCGGGTGTATCTGGCACTTGAAAGGGTGTTTTATTAAGTATTCGGTTCTGGTTGTCATAAGGTCAAGGTACAACTCCGGGTTGTCCTGTTACCGAGGATCACGGCTATTCGAATAGATAAACTTCCCTGCAGGGGTGCACCACATTACCCAACATGCTTGATCCCTCTGGCCGGACACACTTTCCTGGGTCATGCCCAGCCTCGGAAGATCAACACGTCGCAACCCTACCTAGGCACAACAGAGAGGTCAGCACGCCGTTCTAAATCCTATGCATGCAGGGGTCTGGGCCCATCGCCCATTGCACACCTGCATGTTGCGAACGCGGCCGGAAGCAGACCTAGCCCCCTTAATACAAGCGCAGGCGTACGGTCCAATCCGGCTTGCGCCGCTCAGTTGCTGACGTCAAGAAGGCTTCGGCTGATACCATCATGTCGAGTGCCAATAACTGTTCCCGCGTAGTTGGTTAGTGCGTATAGGCTAGTGGCCAGACTCAGATCAAATACCAAGATCTCATTAAGCGTGTTATTTTGAAGTAGCCGCGGATGCCAACCAGGGCCAGGCCCACCTCTCTCCTAGGTGGTCTCAACCTGCCCTCTCGCTCTTCCACAAAGTAACAGTCGGGGGCTATCGGGAACCCAGGCCCACCTCTACTGGGATGGAGCCACCTGTCCTTTCAGCCCCCACATCGGAATCACTTGTGGGTACTCTACGAGCCGACCCGACTTTAGTCACCACATGTAGCATATAATATGTATGTAAGTATATACCCGTGATCACCTCCCGAGTGATCACGGCCCAGTAGTATAGCATGGCAGACGGACAAGAATATAGGGCCACTGATGGAATACTAGCATCCTATACTAAGCATTTAGGATTGCAGGTAAGGGTCACAATTGTAGCAACAATGACAGGCTATGCAGCGAATAGGATTAACCGAAAGCAGTAACATGCTACACTACTCTAATGCAAGCAGGTGAGAGAAGGAATAGGCGATATCTGGTGATCAAGGGGGGGGCATGCCTGGAAGCTCAGCCGAGAAGGAGGGGTCCTCAACACCGTAGTCGTACTGGATAGCAGCGGCGTCGGTCTCGGTATCTAACAAGAGAAGAGGGGGAAGAAACAATAAATATAATGCAAACAGATGCATATCGATGCATGACATGATAGGTAATGGTGCCAGGCGTGCCCTAACGCGATAGGAGGTGATACCGGCGAAGGGGGGAAACATCCGGGAAAGTATCCCTCGTGTTTCGCATTTTCGGACACATAAACCGGAGGGGGAAAGTTGCATGTTTGCTATGCTAGGGATGTGTGGCGGACGAACGGGCTGCATATCCGGATTTGTTTTGTCATTCTGAGCAACTTTCATGTACAAAGATTAATTTTAAAATATTTAACCAATTTTTGGATTTAATAAATTAATTTAATTCGAAAATTAATTAATGCATCAGCATCATGTCACCATGACGTCGGAAGTCAACGTTGACCGTTGACCTGGTCAACCTGACAGGTGGGTCCCACCCGTCAGGGACTGTTTAGCTAATTAACAATAGTTAGTTAGGTTAATTAGCAATTAGGTTAATTAAACACAATTAATTAAGTTAATTTATTTATTTATTTAGGTACGACGGGTGCGCGCGCTAAGGCAGCAGGCGCAAGCGGGAGACGAAGGCCGCGGTGGCGCAGGTCAGTGCGGCGGTGGTGGCAGAGCCAACGAGGGCATGGCCCGTGCGTGGCCAGCAGTCGGAGCGATGCGGGTGAGCACGCGGGCATGGGAAACGCGGGAGCGAGGCGAGCACGCAGACGCGTGCCGGGTCGCGACCGGTGAACGGCGGGCAGGGCCGCGGCGGAGCACTAGTAGGCGGTGACGGCAGCGCAGGGGGGGCGCAGCGGTCGAGCTACGAGGCAACGAGCGCGAGCGCGCACGCGCGGGAGCACGAGCGCGGGCGCGAGGGAGGGGGTGAGCGTGCGTGCAAGAGAGGGGGCGCTCACGGGGGGTTGTAGGGTTCGAGGCAATGGGGCGTGAGGAGGAGGACGGAGACGGCGCGACGTAGGGGAGGCAGTCCGCGCGAGGGGGGGCTCCGGTGACGGCGGAGCGGTCCACGGGCGGCGTCGGGGTCGGGCCCCTCCCCGATCCAGATGGGATCGAGAGGAGAGGGGGGAGAGGCGAGCGAGTGGGGGGAGTGGGAGTGTCGGTGGGATAGGGTTTGACCGAGGTGGGGGGCTATGGAGTGAGGGCGGTGACCTGTTGGGCCTTTGCCCAGTTGGGCTAGTGGCCTGCTGGGCCGGAGCCCAGTGGGGGGTGCTTTCTTTTTTAGTTTTGTTTCTGTTTTTTATACTTTCCTTTTTCTTTATTTCCTTTTCTATTTTTTCTTTATTTACCTAACATTTTAGTTTTGTAAAAATACATGGGTTGTACCTAATTTAGTAAACTTAATTAAGTCACATACCGAACATTTTTGTTTTAATGGTTGAAATTTTTTATGTTTGAGAAAAATTCAAATATGAATTCGAATCGTTTTGAACTAACGCGTGATTAGCGACAGTAACGAATGATGAGGACATAGACCTAGGGTAGGGCGATAGGCCTGACCTATACGTCCTACCTAAGGTCCTTGTCCTAGAAGCAAAGAAGTTCAAGAGCAAATAGAGAGGGCTGAACAAAGGTGTCGAGTGCAATCCACTCGACCTACCATTCACTCGGAGATCTCTCCTTATTTAGGTCACTCGACCACTCAACCACTCGACGTGCAGAAGACCTAAAGCCACTCTGCGTAGCAACGGTCGGACGTTTACTCATAGACTTAATGATCATTTATAGCACTTTATTATTGACGTTACCTGTAATGCTCTCACTTTATGTACATTGAATCATGTGTAACGGAGGGGAGCTGGGGTCCTGGCACACTCTATATAAGCCACCCCCCTCCTCTGAGACAAGGGTTCACACCCCCTGTAACACACACACGCACCGGGCTCCGAGACGTAGGGCTCTTACTTCCTCCGAGAAGGGCCTGAACTCGTAAAACTCTTGCGTACAACTTCTCCATAGCTAAGATCTTGCCTCTACATCCCTACCCCCCATTCTATTGTCAGACTTAGAACCACGACAGTTGGCGCCCACCTTGGGCCAGGTGTCTTAGCGACTTGTTGGAGAAGTTGCGATTTTTCCGATCCCCATCAGCATGCTTTCAGGTGGAGGATTGGCCGAGGGCCGCGAGATCCGTTTTGGCGCGCTCGTGTTCATCGCCGACGACTCCGCTTGGCTCCAAGAAGCTCCACTCGACGTCGAGGCGCTCCCCGTCCGCGGGGCAACGCACTTTCGCGCGTGCGTCCATGGCGTCCTCCTGAGGCAGCCGTCGACTCAGTATCGGTCGGCTCCGGTGGCGTCTTCACTCCCTGCTGCCCATCGGCACAAGCGTTCCGGTCGGTCGAGGCTCCAGCAGTGGGTGAGGCACGCGGTGGTTCGCCAATCGGCCACCCCCCAAGTCGCGGCAATCGAGCCCGACGAAACTCTCTACGTCCTGTTCGACTGGCTCCGTTGAGACTGCATCCGAGTGCGACAGCAGTGACCCCGCGGCGGAAGTCCTGATGGTCAACGGACCGCGCAGTCCTCCTGGCTTCCCCCGCAAGGATGGTGGCGACGGCAGAGGCGATCCATCGCGTGCCCATGAGGAGTACCGCCCCGAGCCCCTCTCTTCGCAGCAGAGGGAAGAGCTTCGCCGCTGCAACATGGATGCACTTCGCACTCCTATCGTTGGAGAAACCCCCGAGGCCCGGGCCTTGGAGGAGGTGCGCGTGGCCAACTTGGCTGAGCGCACTCGACTGGAGAATCTCCAGCACGCACTCGACGAGCGTGCTCGGCAGTGGATTCCTGAGTCCAGTCGACGACAACTTTTTCCGCCTCCTACTCAGGTATACCAAACTCCGATTCAGAATCTCACAGCTGCAGCCCGAATAGCAGAGTCGATCCAGCCCTCCCAGTTAGAAGTTGGCAGAGGTTTGATGCAGATCAGGGCTTTACTCCGGGCAGCAGGAGAACAAAACACAGCAGTATCTCAGTCGCGGAATAGGATCCATAGCAGATCCGTGGTAGCAGACACAGTCCAGTCGGCTCACAGTCCAAGATCGCCCCCGAGGCGTGAGGGACGTGGAGACCGACGAGATCTGTACAGAAACCGTGAGCAGTATGATCACCAACTCGACCACGATGATCGTCGCCGAGTGCCCACGCCTCCCCCAAGGAGTGGGTCATACGCACCTCGGCAACATGATGACATGTGCCCTCACAGTGGTGGGCGAAGGACTCCAGTCGACCCCCGGGAGCCAGGCTTTGACGCGAGATCCATTCTCGTTCAAGGTTTGGTTGACAGGAACAGAGCACACAGAGATGGCCACGATAGAGATTACCCGACCGGCAGCAGGATGCATGTTTCGGGTCCCGAGTGTTTCAGCAGAGCCATCAGAGTAGCAGTGATTCCTCCCAACTTCAGGTTGGCGACTAGAGTCAGCAAATTCACTGGTGAGTCCAAGCCTGACACTTGGCTTGAGGACTACCGAGTGGCTGTGCAGATTGGTGGTGGCAATGACGAAGTGGCCATGAAGCACCTGCCTTTGATGTTAGACGGTTCGGCCAGAGCATGGTTGAATCAGTTAGCACCTGGCAGTATTTACAGTTGGGAAGAGCTTGCCTGAGTGTTTGTCAGAACATTTGAGGGTACATGCAAACGACCAGCGGGGCTAACTGAGCTACAGTCTTGTGTGCAGAAGTCGAATGAAACTTTGAGAGATTATATCCAGAGGTGGATCACGTTGCACCACACAATGGAGAATCTGTCTGATCACCAAGCAGTTTGTGCCTTCAAGGAAGGCGTCAAGTATCGAGAATTGAATCTGAAGTTCGGTCGGACCGGAGATATGTCTCTGAGTCGAATGATGGAAATTGCCACCAAGTATGCTAATGGTGAAGAGGAGGATCGGCTCCGGAGTGGCAGGCACAAAATAGTCGCCCACGAAACCGGGGGAGGGAACTCCAGTCGGAAGCAGAAGCGCAAAGCCGAGCCAGCTGCTCCTGGAGAAACCTTAGCCATAACTCAAGGAAAGTTCAAGGGGAAGCCCAAAGGGCCATGGAACCCCAAGAAAGTAAAAGATCAAGATGGAAATGATGTGTTGGATTTACCATGCCACATTCACATCAAAAAAGATGAGGAGGGTAATCTCATTTACCCGAAACACACCACTCGACAATGTCGGCTCCTAATCCAGCAGTTCCGAGAGAAACAACCCAAAGAAAAGGAGAAAGAATCGGACAAAGTTGAGGATAAAGAAGAGGACGATGATGGTTACCCCCACGTCAATTCCACTCTGATGATTTTTGCTGATGTTGAGAGCAAGAGTCGACTGAAAGTCATCAACAGAGAAGTGAACATGGTCGCTCCGGCGACGCCCAGTTATTTGAAGTGGTCCCAGACTGCCATTACATTCGACCAGTCTGATCACCCGACACACATAGCCACCCCTGGGAAGCAAGCATTGGTGGTCGACCCAGTCGTCGAGGGCACTCGGTTGACTAAGGTTCTGATGGATGGTGGCAATGGCCTGAATATACTGTATGCGGAGACCTTGAAAGGGATGGGCATTCCGATGTCCAGACTCAGTGAAAGCAATATGAGTTTCCATGGGGTTATTCCTGGCAAGAAGGTTGAGTCACTCGGCCAGATCGCCCTCGATGTGGTTTTCGGTGATTCCAAGAATTACCGCAAAGTAAAGTTGACGTTTGAAGTCGTCGATTTCCAGAGTGCTTATCATGCTATTCTAGGCAGGCTGGCTTATGCACGTTTCATGGCTCGACCATGTTACGTTTACCTCAAATTGAAGATGCCTGGTCCTAAAGGAGTGATCACCATCACTGGCAATCGAAAGAAGGACGAAGAGTGCTTCCAGAAGGGCTCAAAGATCACCGATGCACAAATGGCAGTGGTGGAATTGCAGGAGTATCAAAAAAATGCAAATCCGAGTGATTTGTTGCGAGCTAAGAAGCCTGCCACGGATTCAGCATTTCAGTCGTCTGGCGAACTGAAGCCGATCCATATTCACCCGACTGATCCCAATGCTGCTCCAACTCACATTTCGACAACACTCGACTCCAAATAGGAAGAAGCGCTCATCTAGTTCCTCCGTGAGAACTGGGACATCTTTGCATGGAAACCTTCTGACATGCCGGGTGTTCCCAGGGGGCTGGCTGAGCACCGTTTGCGAGTCGACCCAAAAGTGAAACCAGTCAAAGAACATCTTCGACGGTCCGCCGTGCAGAAGAGAAAAGCAAACGGTGAAGAAGTGGCTCGACTCGTAGCAGTTGAGTTTATCCGAGAGATTTACCACTCCGAGTGGTTAGCCAATGTTGTCGTGGTCCCCAAGAAGGACGACTCACTTCGCATGTGCATTGACTTCAAGCATATCAATCGGGCCTGCCCGAAAGATCACTTTCCTCTCCCCCGCATCGATCAAATTGTCGACTCAACTGCAGGGTGTGAGCGCTTGTCCTTTTGGACACTTATTCCGGGTATCATCAGATTCGATTGTATGGACCCGATGAGATAAAAACAGCTTTCATCACTCCATTTGGGTGCTTCTGTTATGTCACCATGCCATTCGGCCTGAAGAATGCTGGAGCCACATTCATGAGGATGATTCAGAAATGTTTACTCACTCAAATCAGTCGGAATGTGGAAGCATACATGGATGACATTGTGGTCAAGTCACGTAAAGGTTCCGACCTGTTGGCTGACCTTGCTGAAACTTTTTCCAACCTCAGAAGGTATGATATTAAGCTTAATACAGCAAAGTGCACATTCAGAGTTCCAGGCGGAAAATTACTCGGTTTCCTCGTTTCCGAACGGGGGATCGACGCTAACCCAGAGAAAGTTGGTGCCATTCTCCGAATGAAGCGCCCTGTGCGTGTGCACGATGTCCAGAAGCTTACAGGTTGTTTGGCCGCCTTAAGTCGATTCATTTCTCGCCTCGGTGAAAAGGCATTACCTCTTTACCAACTAATGAAGAAGTCTGATAAGTTCGAGTGGACTCCTGAAGCTGATGCAGCATTTGCAGAGCTCAAAGTCCTGCTTTCCACCCAGCCGGTGCTTGCTGCCCCAATCAGCAAAGAGCCTTTACTGCTTTACATTGCAGCCACTGGACAAGTTGTCAGTACGGTACTTACGGTCGAGCGGGAAGAGGAAGGAAAAGCCTATAAAGTTCAACACCCAGTATATTATGTTTCCGAAGTTTTGACTCCATCAAAGCAAATATATCCACATTATCAGAAGCTTGTTTATGGGATTTATATGACCACGAAGAAGGTTGCACATTATTTCTCTGACCACTCCATTACAGTCGTCAGCGACGCTCCATTATCAGAGATTCTGAACAACAGAGATGCAACTGGTCGAGTGGCAAAGTGGGCGATTGAACTCCTTCCCTTGGATATTAAGTTTGAGGCAAATAAAGCTATCAAGTCCCAAGCAATAGCAGATTTCCTCGCCGAGTGGATCGAACAGCAACTGCCGACTCAAATCCACTCGGAGCACTGGACCATGTTCTTTGATGGTTCCAAGATGCTGAATGGTTCCGGTGCTGGGGTGGTACTGGTATCCCCCCGAGGAGACAAGCTCAGATATGTTCTCCAGATTCACTTTGATTCCTCCAATAACGAAGCAGAATATGAAGCACTTTTATATGGGTTACGTATGGCCATCTCACTCGCCGTCCGTCGCCTCATGGTCTACGGCGACTCAGATTTGGTAATCAATCAAGTGATGAAGGAGTGGGATGTCAGAAGCCCAGCTATGACTGGTTATTGCAATGCGGTGAGGAAGTTGGAAAAGAAGTTTGAGGGGTTAGAGCTTCATCATATACCCCGACTGAAAAATCAAGCAGCCGATGATTTGGCAAAGATAGGTTCCAAGAGAGAAGCCATTCCCAGCAACGTGTTTTTAGAACACATTCATACACCTTCAGTTCAAGAAGATCCTTTCACTGAAGAGCCCCCGCAGCCTAAGAGTGCCACAGATCCGACTGAAGTCGAAGTCCTAGCCGTGGTCGACCTGATCATGGAGGGTTTGGTCATCACTCCCGACTGGACAGTGCCATACATTGCGTATATCCTTAGGAAGGAACTCCCGGAGGATGAAGAAGAGGCTCGACAGATCGTCCGTCGATCCAAAGCCTTCACTGTGATAAGAGGACATCTGTTAAGGGAAAGCGTAACTGGAGTCAGCCAGAAATGCATAACATCAGAAGAAGGTCGAATGATCCTCAACGACATCCACTCGGGGACCTGTGGTCACCATGCGTCCTCTCGGACCATTGTGGCCAAAGCATACCGAGCTGGATTTTATTGGCCACGAGCAAATGAAATGGCGAAAGATATAGTCGACAAATGTGAAGGCTGCCAGTTTTACTCCAATATGTCCCACAAGCCTGCGTTAGCCCTCAAGACTATTCCACTCGTCTGGCCCTTCGCTGTTTGGGGATTGGATATGGTTGGACCCTTGAGGACTGGTAGGAGCAGCTTCACTCATGTGCTTGTAGCAGTCGAAAAGTTTACCAAATGGATTGAAGCCAAGCCTATCAAGAATCTTGAGGCCAGTACTGCCGTCAGTTTCATCAGAGAATTGACATTCAGATACGGAGTTCCGCACATCATCATCACTAACAATGGGTCGAACTTTGATTCTGATGAGTTCAGAGCCTTCTGTGCTTCCCAAGGCACACGAGTCGACTATGCTTCAGTCGCCCACCCGCAGTCAAATGGACAAGCAGAAAGAGCAAATGGCTTGATTCGCAAAGGACTGAAACCCCGTCTAATGCGTGATCTCAAGCATGCAGCAGGCGCCTGGGTCGATGAACTTCCATCAGTTCTTTGGGGATTGAGGACAACTCCCAATCGGTCGACTGGCCGAACTCCATTCTTCTTGGTTTATGGAGATGAAGCTGTTCTACCGAGTGACTTGCTTCACAATGCACCCCGAGTCGAGCTCTTCTCTGAAGATGAAGTAGAACAGGCCCGGCAGGACGCAGTCGATCTCCTAGAGGAGGAAAGAGAGATGGCCTTAATCCGGTCTACCATTTATCAGCAAGACTTGCGTCGATTCCACGCCAGAAACATGAGGGGCCGAGCCTTTCAAGAGGGAGACTTGGTTCTTCGAGTGGATCAGCAGAAACCACACAAGCTCGCCCCTGCTTGGGAAGGTCCCTTCATTGCCACCAGAGTTCTCCACAATGGAGCATACCATCTTTACAATGTCGAGCATCAGAAAGATGAGCCACGGGCTTGGAACGCGGAGCTGCTCCGCCCCTTTCATACTTGAGTACTCATTCGGATGAGATGTAATAAGAAATACCTTTGTAGTTTGTTTATCAAAGACAAGAGCTTTACAGTCTTCCTAAACTGTTGTTGTTACTTTTGTTTGCGTCTGAAATCCCCCAGTGGGTGACTTTGCCGCGAATCCGTTTCGCCTAAGTTTGAAAAATCCTACCGAGTGATGAGCAAGCCTCTCACTCGGGGGCTTAGCTGCAGTCCAGTACTCGCCTAAGTTTAAAAAATCCTACCGAGTGATGAGCAAGCCTCTCACTCGGGGGCTTAGCTGCAGTCCAGTACTCGCCTAAGTGTAAAAAATCCTACCGAG
This sequence comes from Aegilops tauschii subsp. strangulata, assembly GCF_002575655.3. Lineage (NCBI taxonomy): Eukaryota > Viridiplantae > Streptophyta > Magnoliopsida > Poales > Poaceae > Aegilops > Aegilops tauschii. The sequence continues at coordinate 178,822,708 of NC_053037.3, forward strand.
TGGTGAGCAAGGCTCTCACTCGGGGGCTTAGCTGCAGTCCAGTACTTGCCTAAGTTTAAAAAATCCTATCGAGTGGTGAGCAAGCCTCCTACTCGGGGACTTAGCTGCAGTCCAGTACTCGCCTAAGTGTAAAAAAATCCTACCGAGTGGTGAGCAAGCCTCTCACTCGGTGGCTTAGCTGCAGTCCAGTACTCGCCTAAGTGTAGAAAATCCTACCGAGTGGTGAGCAAGCCTCCCACTCGGGGGCTTAGCTGCAGTCCAGTACTCGCCTAAGTGTAAAAAATCCTACCGAGTGGTGAGCAAGCCTCTCACTCAGGGGCTTAGCTGCAGTCCAGTACTCGCCTAAGTGTAGAAAATCCTACCGAGTGGTGAGCAAGCCTCCCACTCGGGGGCTTAGCTGCAGTCCAGTACTCGCCTAAGTGTGAAAATCCTACCGAGTGGTGAGCAAGCCTCCCACTCGGGGGCTTAGCTGCAGTCCAGTACTCACCTAAGTGTGAAAAATCCTACCGAGTGGTGAGCAACCCTCCCACTCGGGGGCTTAGCTGCAGTCCAGTACTCGCCTAAGTTTGAAAAAACCCTACGGAGTGGTGAGCAACCCTCCCACTCGGGGGCTTAGCTGTAGTCCAGTACTCTCCTAAGTTTGAAAAAATCCTACCGAGTGGTGAGCAACCCTCCCACTCGGGGGCTTAGCTGCAGTCCAGTACTCGCCTAAGTGTGAAAAATCCCACCGAGTGGTGAGCAACCCTCCCACTCGGGGGCTTAGTTGCAGTCCAGTACTCGCCTAAGTGTGAAAAATCCCACCGAGTGGTGAGCAACCCTCCCACTCGGGGGCTTAGCTGCAGTCCAGTACTCGCCTAAGTTTGAAAAATCCTATCGAGTGGTGAGCAAGCCTCTCACTCGGGGGCTTAGTTGCAGTCCAGTACTCGCCTAAGTGTAAAAAATCCTACCGAGTGGTGAGCAAGCCTCTCACTCGGGGACTTAGCTGCAGTCCAGTACTCGCCTAAGTGTAAAAAATCCTACCGAGTGGTGAGCAAGCCTCCCACTCGGGGGCTTAGCTGCAGTCCGGTACTCGCCTAAGTGTGAAAAATCCTACCGAGTGGTGAGCAACCCCCCCCCCCCCCACTCGGGGGCTTAGCTGCAGTCCAGTACTCGCCTAAGTTTGAAACACATCCTTATCCGCAAGGACGATGAGGTGCAGGTCGACTACAACCTTCTCCTCGGAGCTACGCCAAAAATACAACGTACGCTCCATCCTCATCCGCAAGGACGACGAGGTGCAGGTCGACTACAACCTTCTCCTCGGAGCTACGCCCCAAATACAATGTACGCTCCATCCTCATCCGCAAGGACGACGAGGTGCAGGTCGACTACAACCTTCTCCTCGGAGCTACGCCACAAATAGAACGTATGCTCCATCCTCATCCGCAAGGACGATGAGGTGCAGGTCGACTTCAACCTTCTCCTCGGAGCTACGCCACAAGTACAACATACGCTCCATCCTCATCCGCAAGGACGACGAGGTGTAGGTCGACTGCAACCTTCTCCTCGGAACTACACCACAAGTACAGCGTACGCTCCATCCTCATCCACAAGGACGATGAGGTGCAGGTCGACTGGAATCTCCTCCTCAGAGCTTCATCTCAAGTTCGAAGATTATTCCGAGTGAAGAACAAAACCCACTCGAAGACAAACGCAAGCATATTTCAAGGTAAACAATGTTCAGATAAATCCTAAGGTTCCGGACCGCATATCAAAAGTACTCGAGCATCAAGCCCGAAGAAGTTTAAAGATTACACAATCACTCGGCATTCCGAAGCAAATAAAGGTGGAGCATAATGTTTTTTGGTCACTCATCGGGAGAAGGACTGGCTGGGTCACAGAAACTGTCAAGGTCTATGCTGTCTGCGATGCGAGTGGCAGCATCAAGGAAAGTGTCCATAAAGGACTGGAAAGTGTGCATTTTTGTGTTAGCAACCTTGAGCTCCGCCAGCTTGTCTTCTTTGACATCCTTGCAGTGCACTCGGACCAGAGACAAGGCGACATCGGCACCGCAGCGAGCAGATGACTTTTTCCATTCTTGCACTCGGTCAGGTATTTGGTTCACTCGAGCCATCAGAGACTCGAGGTCTTGTGATAGTTCCGCCTGAGGCCAGAGTTCAGCATCAACCTGAGTCATCGCCGCCTTCAGGCGGGCAAGATAAGCAACCGCGTTGTCCATGCGAGATTCCAATCGCAGCACATTCATTGCGACATCATCTTTGACTGGGCAATTTATGGGGTCGAGACCTGTCTCGACCCGCCCAGTTTCCGCTTCAAAATCTTGGCAAAGCTCTGCACAGTTGAGTAAACGGTGAGTCGACGATATGATCGGGCTTGACAATCGACCGCAATAAGTCAGTCAATCAGCAGTACCTTCAAGTTTTAGGACCAGCTTTGCAGCAAGCTGGCCCAGATAAGACTCCAACTAGCCCTTCCTGGCCTTGAGGCTCCCAAGCTCGTTTGTCAGCTTGTCCTTGTCTTTCTTCAGTCGCTCGACCTCCCGATCAGCGTCAGAAACATCAGCCTTCAGTTTGGAGTTCTCTTCTTCTAACTTGCCGACTGAAGCAAGCTTCTTGTCAGCAAGCGCCGTCTTCTCTCACGCTTCCTTCTGTGCAGCAGCAAGATCCCGATCCTTCTTCTCCAAAGCCTGCTTCATTTTCTCTAAAGAAATAACATTCTTCATATGGGCTTGGAGTTGACGGTTTTCACTACATACATCTGCTCGAGCGGAGTCACTCGGTTCAAAAATGGAAAGGAAAAGTGCCAGCAGTGAGATAGACAGTTGACGATTGGTTACCTCCCATGGCAGCTACTTCATCACGAGCAGTCTTGAGATTCTTCTTGGCCAATTCCAGATCAAGGTTGAGGCTGATTTGCTGTTTGTTCATTGCAGAAAGCTGAGCCCCAAGATCAGAAGATTTCTGCAGTATAAGCCATATCAGTTGACTGAGATAAAAAGACATCACAGTGATAGCTACTCTAAGACTACCACCGAATCAAACATTCAACGGCAGTCTCGGGGACTACACCCAGTGGGTGCACTTAGCGTGCCCCCACTGTTTGAATAAACACTCGACATGGCCTGCCCAGCGCGAGAGTAAAAAAAGTTCTCAGACCATCGTCGACTGCCCGCAGTCAACCACGGTCTCGGGGACTACACCCAGTGGGTGCACTTAGCGTGCCCCCACTGGTTCTGGTTTCATTCGACCTGGTCCGCCCAGACCGAGTGACAAAATATAGATTCTCAGACCACAGTCGACTGCCCGCAGTCAACTATGGTCTCGGGGACTACACCCAGTGAGTGCACTAAGAGTGCCCCCACTAGTTCAAAGATTCAATTCAAGACGACTCAAATTGCCTCGTACAACTTCATAACAGTCACACCCACTAGGTGATCGGATGAGAAGTATGATCAATCAGGAATCAACTAACCTGGACATTGGTCTGCAGAGCTGCTCCGGCATTGAAGGCCACCTGACTGGCCTCATGCACCACTTTCATTTGCCCCGTCACAAGGTTCAACTGAAGAAGAGCTTCTTTGGCGGCAGCCGGTGGGTCGTCCGAAGTCTGATACGCAGTGAAAAGCGATGATGGCAAAGCAGTCGGTATTGGCGCAGCAGAAGTCTGAGTAGCTGATCCTCATGGGCAATCAGTCGACAGCGGGATAGCGAAAGTGACGTTGGTACGTGCCGGATCTGTCGATCGCTCGACTGCCGTCTCAGGCATCTCAGTCGACTGAGGAACCTGGACCTCAGGCGTCTTCCCGCTTTGTTCCGCGTCCCTCCTCCTCCTTCCCCTCAGCGGTACTTCTTCTTCACCGTTCGAGAGCACAACAACGTATCGTGGTGCTGCAACAGACAGAGAAAGTCAAAGAGATAGCTGACAAACAATCCAGTCGTCCAAATAAATTCGAGTCGGACAGACTTACTGGCTTTGGAGGTAGCTGCATCGGCGGTTTCCTCGTCGACTGGAGTCTTGTCGATATCCATATCAGTCGCAGCCAAGGCCGGGCTGTAAAGGTTCATCATCCACTCGGTCAGTACAAGAGAATCGGTCAGAACAAGAAAATACAGGGAGAACATTTACCCAGAAGCAACAGGAACGTCCATCTTGATTTTAGGCAGGGTCTTCCGAGCCTTCGAAGGATTGATCTTGGGCTGCTTGGTGACCTTCTCAGCCAATTCTGGAGTCGAAGACCGAGCGCGCTTTTGAGATGGAGCGCTCGAGGCCACAGCCTTGCCGCGCCTGCCCGTGGGATCATGGTGCTGCTTGGATTGACGTTCGGAACGATGTGGTGAGTCGGCTACCTCCTCGTCGTCCGACTCATCGCTCTCATCTTCATCACCGTCGACTGGTGACTCCCACTCGCCGCTATCCTCCGCGTTGTCCTCGCCTTCATAGTCCTGCTCCAGAGCTTGCTCGCCATTGGGCATTGAGTATATCTCTGTATAAATCTACAAAACAAGGAGCCGAGTGGAAATCAGTCGGATCAACAAACAGTCAGAAAACACATCCAAATTCAATCAAGTGTAGTGGCCAAACCTTGTCTGGCTGGTTGCTTTCGCTGAAAGGTTTGACCCTCCTGGCACCCCTGGGGTTGTCCTTGTTCCCGGTGATGCCCCTCAGCCACTCGGCCACTGTTTTGGCCTCCACCTCCTCCGGATGAACCCGAGCGGTATCACCAGCCCCGGAGTACATACACATGGAGTGGTCACGAGCTTGGAGTTGTTGAATGCATTGACTGAGGAACACCTCCAGCAGATCCATGCCGGTGACACCTCCTTGGTTGATCAGTTGAACTACTCTCTCGACCAACATGCCCGTCTCCGGCTTCTCCGCGGCGGTCACTTTCAACGAAGGTGGAGTTTGAACACGATCAAGAGAGAAAGGGGGAAGTCCAGTCGACTGGCCTCGAGTCGCAATATCCTGGCAATCGAACCAGGTCAACTGCCAGCCCCTGACCGACTCAGGAAGAGTCATCGAAGGGAAGGAACTCCTCTTCCTCTTCTGAATACGCAGACCCCCACACATCTGGATAACATGGGTTTTCTCGTCGTTCGAGTTTGCTTTCTTCACTGTTTGGGAGCGGATGGTGAAAATGTGCTTGAAAAGACCCCAGTGCGGTCGACACCCCAGAAAATTCTCGCACATGGACACGAATGCGGCAAGGTATGTGATGGTGTTGGGAGTGAAATGATGGAGTTGAGCCCCGAAGAAATTCAAGAAACCTCGAAAGAAGGGGAGTGGAGGAAGCGAGAAATCACGGTCCACATGGGTGGCAAGCAGAACACACTCACCCGGTTGCGGCTGTCGCTCCGTTTCCCCCTCCGGCAGCCGCGCGGACCCATGGACGATCAGCCCTGACTCGGCCATATCATCCAAGTCCTCCTGCTGAAGCGAGGAACGGATCCAATCTCCCTGGATCCAACCCCGCGGCAGCCCCGAGCGCGATGAAGATCCCCGATTCGTCTTCTTGCCTTTCGCCGCCCCCGTCGCCTTCTTCGCGCCCTCCAGCGCCGCCGTTTTCTCCTTCCCCATGGCGGCGGAACGGAGGCGTCGAGAGTGGAGAAGTCAGATGGGGTGAAAGAGCGAGAGGAAGAAGAAGGAGAATGGGCACGCACAGTGCGGACGCCACGGCCTCGCCGCTTTTAAAGGCCCACTTCCGAGTGGCTGACGCGTGGGTCCGGGCGATCCTATCAAATCCCGCAACAGTCGTACATGGGATATGTGGCGAAAAAGGTGGCGCAGAATTTGAAACGTCATGTTTATCCACTCCGCTTACCACGGCACGCTCCGCCTGGCGCGCTTTCACCGAAATTTCGAATCCCGCAAAATCCGGGATCCTCTGCAACCGATCATGCCAAATATTTCGCGTCAAAGACAACACTCGGCGGCTGCATTATAAAAACCAATCGGCAATTCCTGAATCGATCAAGGCGACTGAAACAAAGGCGAAGTACCAACACTAGCCTCCGTTCAGAAATGAGTTCTTGAGAAAGGCAAGAGTCAAAGCAAGATCAACTTCAACCTTCTTTTCACTCGGACCTCAATCCATTCGGGGGCTAATGATGAGGACATAGACCTAGGGTAGGGTGATAGGCCTGACCTATATGTCCTACCTAAGGTCCTTGTCCTAGAAGCAAAGAAGTTCAAGAGCAAATAGAGAGGGCTCAACAAAGGTGTCGAGTGCAATCCACTCGACCTACCATTCACTCGGAGATCTCTCCTTATTTAGGTCACTCGACCACTCAACCACTCGACGTGCAGAAGACCTAAAGACACTCTGCGCAGCAACGGTCGGACGTTTACTCATAGACTTAATGATCATTTACAGCACTTTATTATTGACGTTACCTGTAACGCTCTCACTTTATGTACATTGAATCCTGTGTAACGGAGGGGAGCTGGGGTCCTGGCACACTCTATATAAGCCACCCCCCTCCTCTGAGACAAGGGTTCGCACCCCCTGTAACACACACACACACGCATATAATCCAGTCGACCGCCTCCGGGCTCCGAGACGTAGGGTTGTTACTTCCTCCGAGAAGGGCCTGAACTCGTAAAACTCTTGCGTACAACTTCTCCATAGCTAAGATCTTGCCTCTACATCCCTATCCCCCATTCTACTGTCAGACTTAGAACCACGACAACGGAGGTGACGTGGCATCATTAGCAGAGGTTACTGTAGCTTGATTATCCGGGCGTCACATTAAAGTATTTCTACCAAAACAGGATGATTATCTAGATGTTTTCATGAAGACCGTGAAGGATGGGCGGTCGGCCATCACAAGGGTTGCACTAGAGTCGTGCGTGCCTTCTGCATGGAGGAGGGCACAATATGGGCATTCCGCTTCACCTTGTTCAGCAACCAGAATGTATTTATCCTCTTTCTTTACCGTCTTTAATAGTACAAGTATACAACTGTGGTTCATCATTCTTTATTTGATTCTTATGTAATTCTTGAACATATGTACCTATGAATCGAATAATGCATTGGTTGTTTGAACCTGATGGATATGAATAAAGCTATATCATACATTCAAATTCAAATCCAGTACAATTTGAAATAGCAGCAACTAAATTATGGTAAAATTACGCTCTCCAGGTCATTACGGCATGCTACCTCTTGAGCTTGCATTGGTTTTCCCTTGAAGAGGAAAGGGTGATGCAGCACAGTAGCGTAAGTATTTCCCTCAGTTTTGAGAACCAAGGTATCAATCCAGTAGGAGGTAACACACAAGTCCCCTAGTACCTGCACAAACAAACAAGAACCTCGCAACCAACGCGATAAATGGGTTGTCAATCCCTTCACGGTCACTTACAAGAGTGAGATCTGATAGAGATAATAAGATAAATATTTTTGGTATTTTTATGATATAGATTGGAAAGTAAAAACTGCAAAATAAACGGCGCCAGAAATCGCTTGTTGACGGGAGATTAATATGATAGAAAATAGAATCGGGGGCCATAGGTTTCACTAGTGGCTTCTCTCAAGATAGCAAATTCTACGGTGGGTGAACGAATTACTGTCGAGCAATTGATAGAAAAGCGCATAGTTATGAGAATATCTAGGCATGATCATGTATATAGGCATCACGTCCGCGACAAGTAGACCGAAACGATTCTACATCTATTACTATTACTCCACACATCGACCGCAATCCAGCATGCATCTAGAGTATTAAGTTCATAAGAACAGAGTAACGCATTAGGCAAGATGACATGATGTAGAGGGATAAACTCAAGCAATATGATATAAACCCCATCTTTTTTATCCTCGATGGCAGCAATCCAATATGTGCCTTGCTGCCCCTGCTGTCACTGGGAAAGGACACCGCAAGATTGAACCCAAAGCTAAGCACTTCTCCCATTGCAAGAAAGATCAATCTAGTAGGCCAAACCAAACTGATAATTTGAAGAGACTTGCAAAGATATTAAATCATGCATAAGAGAATTCAGAGAAGAATCAAATGTTGTTCATAGATAATCTTGATCATAAACCCACAATTCATCGGATCTCGACAAACACACCGCAAAAAGAATTACATCGAATAGATCTCCAAGAGAATCGAGGAGAACTTTGTGTTGAGATCGAAAGAGAGAGAAGAAGCCATCTAGCTAATAACTATGGACCCGAAGGTCTGTGGTAAACTACTCACACATCATTGGAGAGGCTATGGTGTTGATGTAGAAGCCCTCCGTGATCGATTCCCCCTCCGGCGGAGTGCCGGAAAAGGCCCCAAGATGGGATCTCACGGGTACAGAAGGTTGCGGCAGTGGAAATAGGGTTTCGTGGTGCTCTTGGATGTTTTCGGGGTATATGGGTATATATAGTAGGAAGAAGTACGTCGGTGGAGCTGCGAGGGGCCCATGAGGGTGGGGGCGCGCCCCCTGCCTCGTGGCCTCCTCGCTTCTTTCTTGACGGCCACTCCAAGTCCCCTGGATCACGTTTGTTCCAAAAATAACTCTCCCGAAGGTTTCATTCCGTTTGATATTCCTTTTCTGCGAAACACTGAAATAGGCAAAAAAATAGCAATTTGTACTGGGCCTTTGGTTAGTAGGTTAGTCCCAAAAATAATATAAAAAAGTATGTTAAAGACCATTAAACATCCAAAACAGATAATATAATAGCATGGAACAATAAAAAATTATAGATACGTTGGAGACGTATCAAGCATCCCCAATCTTAATTCCTGCTCGTCCTCGAGTAGGTAAATGATAAAAACAGAATTTTTGATGTGGAATGCTACCTAGCATAATTCTCGATGTAATTTTCTTTATTGTGGCATGAATGTTCAGATCCGAAATATTCAAGACAAGAGTTTAATATTGACATAAAAATAATAATAGTTCAAGCATACTAACATAGCAATCATGTCTTCTCAAAATAACATGGCCAAAGAAAGTTATCCCTACAAAATCATATAGTCTGCCTATGCTCTATCTTCATCACACAAAGTATTTAAGCATGCACAACCCCGATGACAAGCCAAGCAATTGTTTCATACTTTTGATGTTCTCAAACTTTTTCAATCTTCAAGGAATATATGAGCGTGAGCCATGGACATAGCACTATAGGTGGAATAGAATGGTGGTTGTGGAGAAGACGAAAAGGGAGAAGATAGTCTCACATCAACTAGGTGTATCAACGGGCTATGGAGATGCCCATCAATAGATGTCAACGTGAGTGAGTAGGGATTGCCATGCAATGGATGCACTAGAGCTATAAGTGTATGAAAGCTCAACAAAAGAAACTAAGTGGGTGTGCATCCAACTCACTTGCTCACGAAGACCTAGGGCATTTTGAGGAAGCCCATCATTGGAATATACAAGCCAAGTTCTATAATGTAAAATTTCCCACTAGTATATGAAAGTGACAAGATAGGAGCCTCTCTATCATGAAGATCATAGTGCTACTTTGAAGCACAAGTGTGGTAAAGGGTAGTAACATTGTCCCTTCTCTCTTTTTCTCTCTTTTTTTTTGTTTGGGCCTTTTCTCCTTTTTATGGCCTCTTTTTTTTTCTTCTTTTTTTTCTTTTCGTCCGGAGTCTCATCCCGACTTGTGGGGGAATCATACTCTCCATCATCCTTTCCTCACTTGGGACAATGCTCTAATAATGATGATCATCACACTTTTATTTACTTACAACTCGATACTTAGAACAAAATATGACTCTATGTGAATGCCTCCGGCGGTGTACCGGGATGTGCAATGACTCATGAGTGACATGTATGAAAGAATTATGAACGGTGGCTTTGCCACAAATACGATGTCAACTACATGATCATGCAAAGCAATATGACAATGATGAAGCGTGTCATAACAAACGGAATGGTGGTAAGTTGCATGGCAATATATCTCGGAATGGCTATGGAAATGCCATAATAGGTAGGTATGGTGGCTATTTTGAGGAAGGTAAATGGTGGGTTTATGGTACCGGCGAAAGTTGTGCGGTACTAGAGAGGCTAGCAATGGTGCAAGGGTGAGAGTGCGTATAATCCATGGACTCAACATTAGTCATAAAGAACTCACATACTTATTGCAAAAATCTATTAGTTATCGAAACAAAGTACTACGCGCATGCTCCCAGGGGATAGATTGGTAGGAAAATACCATCGCTCGTCCCCGGCCGCCACTCATAAGGAAGACAATCAATAAATAAATCATGCTCCGACTTCATCACATAACGGTTCACCATACGTGCATGCTACGGGAATCACAAACTTTAGAACAAGTATTTCTCAAATTCACAACTACTCAACTAGCATGACTCTAATATCACCATCTTCATATCTCAAAACAATCATCAAGTATCAAACTTCTCATAGTATTCAATGCACTTTTTATGATAGTTTTTATTATACCCATCTTCGATGCCTATCATATTAGGACTAATTTTATAGCCAAAGCAAATTACCATGCTGTTCTAAAAGACTCTCAAAATGATGTAAGTGAAGCATGAGAGATCAATAATTTCTATAAAATAAAACCACCGCCGTGCTCTTAAAGATATAAGTGAAGCACTAGAGCAAAATTATCTAGCTCAAAAGATATAAGTGAAGCACATAGAGTATTCTAACAAATTCTGATTCATGTGTGTCTCTCCAAAAGGTGTGTACAGCAAGGATGATTGTGGTAAACTAAAAAGGAAAGACTCAAATCATACAAGACGCTCCAAGAAAAACACATATCATGTGATGAATAAAAATATAGCGTCAAGTAAAGTTACCGATGGAAGAAGACGAAAGAGGGGATGCCTTCCGGGGCATCCCCAAGCTTAGGATTTTGGTTTTCCTTACCTTGGGGTGCCTTGGGCATCCCCAAGCTTTGGCTCTTGCCACGCCTTGTTCCAAAATCCATCAAATCTTTACCCAAAACTTGAAAACTTCACAACACAAAACTCAACAGAAAATCTCATGAGCTCCGTTAGTATAAGAAAACAAACCACCACTTCAAGGTACTGTAATTATATTATTATTTATTTGTATTGGTGTTAAACCTACTGTATTCCAACTTCTCTATGGTTCATACCCCCCGATACTAGCCATAGATTCATCAAAATAAGCAAACAACACACGTAAAACAGAACCTGTCAAAAACAGAACAGTCTGTAGTAATCTGTAGGTTTCGAATACTTCCGTAACCCCAAAAATTCTTAAATAAATTGGTGAACGTGAGGAATTTGTCTATTAATCATCTTCAAAAATAATCAACCTAATCGTACTCTCCAGTAAAAAATGGCAGCAAATCTCGTGAGTGCTAAAGTTTCTGTTTTTTACAGCAAGATCGCAAAGACTTCCCCCGAGTCTTCCCAAAGGTTCTACTTGGCACAAACACTTATTAAAACATAAAAACACAATCATAACAGAAGATAAATGAATTATTTATTACTAAACAGGAACAAAAAACAAGAAACAAGAATAAAATTGTGTTGCCTCCCAACAAGCGCTATTGTTTAACGCCCCTAGCTAGGCATTGATAATTTCGATGATGCTCACATGAAAGACAAGAATTGAAGCACAAAGAGAGCATCATATAGCATATGAAAAACACATCTAAGTCTAACATACTTCCTATGCATAGGCATCTTATAGGCAAATAAATTATCAAGACAAGCAAAAACTAGCATATGCAAGAAAGAAGTGAGAAACAATAACAATCTCAACATAACGAGAGGTAATTTAGTAACATGAAAATTTCTACAACCATATTTTCCTCTCTCATAATAATTACATATGGGATCATATTCAAATTCAACAATATAGCTCTCACATAAAATTTTCTCTACATGATCCACATGCATGCAAAGTTGACACTCTTCCAAAATAGTGGGAATATCATTAACTAAAGTCGTGACCTCTCCAAACCCACTTTTATCCAAAACTTCATAAGATTGAACATTATCCAAATATGTGGGATCTAAAGTTGACACTCTTCCAAACCCACTTTCAGTATTATTGCAAACATTATTGTCAATCTCATAATCATCATGGGGCTTAAATAAATTTTCAAGATTGTAAGAAGAATCACCCCAATCATGATCATTGCAATAAGTAGTGGACATAGAAAAACTAGCATACTCAAGCTTAGGGTTTTGCATATCATAAACACAATTGACATTAATAGAATTTATAATAATATCATTGCAATCATCCTTTTCATTCAAGGAGCTATCGTGAATCACTTCATAAGTTTCTTCTTTCAACACTTCATCACAATTTTCAGATTCACGAATTTCAAGCAAACCCTCATAAAGATAATCTAGTGCACAAAACTCACTAGCAATTGGTTCATCATAATTGGATCTTTTAAAAATATTAGCAAGAGGATGAGGATCCATAACAATAGTTTTTTAGCAAGCGAAGATGCAAGCAAATAGAAGGCACATGGTAACACAATATCGAACGGAGGAAGGGCGAATAAAACGGCAAAGGTGAAGTGGGGGAGAGGAAAACGAGAGGCGAATGGCAAATAATGTAATGCGAGGGATAAGAGTTTGTCATGGGTACTTGGTATCGGCAGCAGAAATCCACACGTTGGTGTGAGATCAAAGCTTGACTTGACTTGGTGTAAACCTCCCCGACAACGGCGCCAGAAATCCTTCGTGCTACCTCTTGAGCTTGCGTTGGTTTTCCCTTGAAGAGGAAAGGGTGATGCAGCACAGTAGCGTAAGTATTTCCCTCGGGTTTGAGAACCAAGGTATCAATCCAGTAGGAGGTAACACACAAGTCCCCTAGTACCTGCACAAACAAACAAGAACCTCGCAACCAACGCAATAAAGGGGTTGACAATCCCTTCACGGTCACTTACGAGAGTGAGATCTGATAGAGATAATAAGATAAATATTTTTGGTATTTTTATGATATAGATTGGAAAGTAAAAAACTACAAAATAAATGGCGCCAGAAATCGCTTGTTGACGGGAGATTAATATGATAGAAAGTAGACCCGGGGGCCATAGGTTTCACTTGTGGCTTCTATCAAGATAGCAAATTCTACGGTGGGTGAACGAATTACTGTCGAGCAATTGATAGAAAAGCGCATAGTTATGAGAATATCTAGGCATGATCATGTATAAGGCATCACGTCCGCGACAAGTAGACCGAAACGATTCTGCATCTACTACTATTACTCCACACATCGACCGCTATCCAGCATGCATCTAGAGTATTAAGTACATAAGAACAGAGTAACGCATTAGGCAAGATGACATGATGTAGAGGGATAAACTCAAGCAATATGATATAAACCCCATCTTTTTTATCCTCGATGGCAACAATACAATACGTGCCTTGCGGCCCCTGCTTCACTGGGAAAGCACACCGCAAGATTGAACCCAAAGCTAAGCACCTCTCCCATTGCAAGAAAGATCAATCTAGTAGGCCAAACCAAACTGATAATTCAAAGAGACTTGCAAAGATATTAAATCATGCATAAGAGAATTCAGAGAAGAATCAAATATTGTTCATAGATAATGTTGATCATAAACCCACAATTCATCGGATCTCGACAAACACGCCGCAAAAAGAATTACATCGAATAGAGCTCCAAGAGAATCGAGGAGAACTTTGTATTGAGATCCAAAGAGAGTGAGAAGAAGCCATCTAGCTAATAACTATGGACCCGAAGGTCTGTGGTAAACTACTCACACATCATCGGAGAGGCTATGGTGTTGATGTAGAAGCCCTCCGTGATCGATTCCCCCTCCGGCGGAGCGCCGGAAAAGGCCCCAAGATGGGATCTCACGGGTTCAAAAGGTTGCGGCGGTGGAAATAGGGTTTCGTGGTGCTCTTGGATGTTTTAGGGGTATATGGGTATATATAGGAGGAAGAAGTACATCGGTGGAGCTGTGAGGGGCCCATGAGGGTAGGGGGCGCGCCTGCCCCCCAAGCCGCGCCCCCTGCCTCGTGGCCTCCTCGCTTCTTTCTTGACGGCCACTCCAAGTCTCCTGGATCACGTTTGTTCCAAAAATAACTCTCCCGAAGATTTCATTCCGTTTGGATTCCGTTTGATATTCCTTTTCTGCGAAACACTGAAATAGGCAAAAAAACAGCAATTTGCATTGGGCCTTTGGTTAGTAGGTTAGTCCCAAAAATAATATAAAAAGGTATATTAAAGCCCATTAAACATCCAAAACATATAATATAATAGCATGGAACAATCAAAAATTATAGACACGTTGGAGACGTATCACGGCACACACGGTTGGTAAAACAAAAACGTATGCGATATACACCATAATCTAACACGGTTCATAGAGAGGAAACGTGTGCAAGCATGCACACAGTTTCCGTTTGCAAAATGTGTACGATGTCAGACAATATCACAAACGGTGCGGGCAAACTAAATGTTTGTGATAGTTGCCTTATCGTACACGATTCGCAACCATGAACTGTTTCTGATGAAGTATGCATCGTAAACGTTGCACCACAGAATAGCGTGTGCGATAGTTGTCGTGTACGACGATGTTACGACGGTCTGACGTTTTGTAATCCTGTCCGACACTCGTACGACGATTAGCTAATCTTCTTAATTAGTCGCATATGGTTTGTGTCGTGGAATTGTCACGGCAGATGTCCTCGAGCTAGGACTTAGTCGTGGAGCCATCGCGACTAGGAAGCTTGAAGGGGTTATACGGGACAAGGAACACGAGGATTTATACTGGTTCGGCCCCTTACAGTGAAGGTAAAAGCCTACGTCCAGTTTGAGGTGTTATTGATTAGGGTTACGATCGCCAGGGAGCTAAACAGTTATCCCGGCTCTCAATGAGATTATTGTCGCCCTTAAACCGCTGCCGGGTCCTCCCTTTATATAGGGAGGCTGACGCCCAGCAGCCCTTAGAGTCCCAGCCGGCTCATAAGAGCGTCCGGCTCGGACTCTAAGCAATACTTGCCTTACACTACAAGTCTACTATAACAATGATTGTAACTACGGGCTTTAAGCCATATCCGGGTCTCAGCCCATCTCTGGCCCATCATCTTGAAATTTAGCTCCGGGCTTCTGGCAATGACCCTTAGAGTAACCCGGCCCTCCTGGCGGGTGACTCCAAGGTCTATATCCTCAACATTAGGCCCCAGATTGACTTGAGCCGGCTCGTGTCAATCTTCAATTCTGCAGACAGAAAAAATCTCCGGCTTACCATTCATGTGAAGGCCATAACCCGGAGTGACGTCATCCTCTGGACTCCGGATAATCCGCCGTGACGTCATCCTCCATTAAGTCCGTTTTTTACTCCGCCAGATCCGCAACGGATCTTTGCTTTTACTGTCATTCCGAAAATCGAGGCGCCGTGAGGGGGAGATAACCACGCCGCGGTCTCCTTGAATCTCACGCCCACTTATGACTCTGCCTTATAAATAGGCCGACCCAACGCTTTCTTCTCACGCTCTCCTTCTTCCTCCTCACGCCGTCGCTCTTCTGCCCGAGCTCTGCCACTGCCGCCGTCGTCGCGCCCTCGTCCTTCATCAACCCGGCCGCTGCATCACCCTGACTCGGACCAGATAACGGCGGCGACTTCCGCTCTTCCCCAACTCCGGTGAGTCCCCTCTGCCTTACTAGAACAGATCTGTGGTAGAATTCATCTGTGTTCTTCATGTTCGTCACCATAGCCACAAGTTTCGGTAGCTCTTGTAGTCACTGCCCCCGTTGATCTTAACTCTTCGTAGAACCACCGCGGTAGATGTTTAAGATCCATTTCACCTGCGAAAAACCCTCTTTTTACTGCTTAAGAACCATGTTCCACCTTAAGAACTTCTCCTGCCTCTGTTTTTTAGGTCTAGAAAATTTTCATTTCACCCAACTAGTTTGATCCGAAAAAGTTACTGCAATATGTGAAATCTGTTTTACCACACTTAGTAAAAACTGCAACCCTTGAATCTTGGCGGCTTATATTTCCGACTTAAAGAAAACACGCGCCGTAGAACTTTCCGGTTTAAAGAGAACCATGCTCTGTAGAATCCTCCGACTTAACTGCAGTAAGCCGTAGATGATCAATTTATCCTGAATGCCCCGACGGCTTAGATAACCCACCGTATCCGAATATATATCATTAGTCCCCTTCATAAGCCGCCATTGTAGTTTGAATGATAATATCCGGCTTATAATTAACCCGGACACGTTTCTCTTTATCATAGAACACCAACCTTCACCATGCCTCCCAAGGCTCCCATCACTTGCAACAGGATGAAATCCAACGTTACTGACGAGACCCTGGCCAACTTTGTTAAGTCCGGGTATCTGCCCAAGAAGGAAGTGATGTCCTACCGTGCCCCTGATCCATCAGAAGAAAGACCACAGCCGAGGGACGGGGAGGTAGTGATCTTTGCGGACCACATGAGCCGGGGCTTCGCACCGCCCGGCTCAAAATTCTTCCGGGATGTGCTCAACTTCTTTGACCTTCGGCCTCAGGATATAGGACCCAACTCCGTATCCAACATCTGCAACTTCCAAGTCTTTTGCGAAGTATACCTTGGAGAGGAGCCCAGTTTACTGCTTTTCAGAGAACTGTTCTACTTAAACCGCCAAAACGAGTGCGCGAACGGGCCAAGTCTGGAATTAGGCGGCATCTCCATCCAACGGCGCAGGGACTGTCTATTCCCTTACGCAGAGCCGCCAAGTCACCCCAAGGACTGGAATATGACTTGGTTCTACTGCCAAGACACGTCCCCGGCTGACGAGAGCCCGCTGCCCGGCTTTCGCCCAACACGCCTAGAGCCGACTCATCCGCTATCCGACAAGCTGACTGCCGCAGAACGCCAGCCTCTGCTTCCAACGATCAATAAGATCAAGGCTCTGCTAGGCAACGGTCTGAACGGAATAGACCTGGTCCGGGTCTGGATCTCATGGCGGGTGATCCCATTGAGCCGTCGCCCCGGCTTAATGTGTGAGTACACCGGGCGAAAGGATGACCCGCAGAGGCACGGTCGCAATGATCTTCCAGAAGACGTTGCTGAAGAAGAAACCAAGGCTCTGTTAAACGAGAGCCTGGCAGACTGTGGAAGAACCGGGCTAGCCCCGTTCTGCAAGACCAATCCAGCCCCAGCGGTAAGCCGCTGACTTTAACCTTTCAACTTCTTTTACATGTCACCTTGCTCTGAACTATTTTAAGAATTCATTACTGTATTTCTCAGGCTGATGATAAATTCTGGCGGGTCAAGTATGACCATGAGGCGGCCAAGAAGGCCAGGAAGGCGAAGAAAGCCGCCAAGAAAGCCGCCCCTCGCAAAAAGGGAAGCAGACCCACTGCTTCGGAGCTGCTGCAATTAAGCGACAGCTCCGAGTCAGAGGTAACCCTTAAACCTTTAAACTCTTGCCATATTTGTTGTTTGCTGCTGTCCGCCTTATCAACATTTTGCTTATTGACAGGATGACACCGGCGCCAGTAACCCGGTGATTGAAGAGGTAACATCACTTTCCTCCGACTCGGAGCTTTTGCCACAGCTGAAAGTCCGAAGAGTAACCCGGAAAGTAAGCTTTTCTCATCCATTAGCTCATCAAGACCCTCAATTTCTTTTGAAGCAGCAGGTTCACGAAAGCCGGCGTCACACCCGGGCCCGCAAGGACACCGACCTCTCCGCCGGGTTACCCGACGTAACAAGGAAGCGTCGCACCAAGGTTTTTTCTCACCTGTACCCTTTTCATCCGTTGGCGGGTGTCATCCGTCAGCCACTCAACTCTTCTGACTCCAATTATCAGGAGACCTCCCCCTCTTCGGGTGACTCCATGCAGTCAAGTCTGCCGGCTTTCAAGACTGCACCCGGGTAATAACAATCTCCTTACATTATCTGTCTGTATTTACTCTTTGTATGCCTAACATTTCTGCCTTCTCAGTGCCCAAGCAAAGCTCACCAAAAGAGCAAAGAAGACCAGGTCAGCCGGAGTGCCGGACTTGCCTGAGCCGGAGGCGACGGCTCAAGAGCCGCCAGCTGCCTCCGCCCCCGAAGTCACCATTCCCATGGACACGGCGCCTAAAGCCCCTGCCCCGACCATCAAGACAACGACCGAAGCGTTGGTTAACCCGGAGGCCTCCGGCTCAGCCCCACCAGCTAACGACCCGGACGTGGTAATTACCCGGACGGAGTATGTTGAGCCGGGGAGGCCGACCGTGCTGGCCAAATGCTCCGCGAAGGGGGAATTGCTGCAACCCCACCGGGTGAATCTGGATCTCTCCAGCTACACCGACTTAAGCATTGGAGAGCTCGTCTCAGGCTACATCAGCCAAGTTCACAAGAGCCGGGACGCCGAGATCGCCATGGTCAACCAGATCCAACAAAAATCTGAGGTATCCTTCTGCTGTCTTCTTACTTTCTGCATAGTGACCCTTGTCATGCTAGCCCCCAAGTTGACAACTTATACTTGAATATGTTGTAGACTTAGGTCCGGTTTATTAAACTAAGCCGGAAATACGTAGATAGATACGTTCAATATGCATTAGCCCCCAAGTGCCAAGTGTCTTTGCTTGGAAAGCGCTTGGGACTTATAGAATGACTGCTAATAACCCGGAAATATATGCAGGCTGTTGGCAAGAAATTTGAGTCGGACCTTGCGGATCTCAAGAGCCGGCTAAAGACACAAGAGATGGAGACCCGGAAGGCAAACGCCAAGTTTGTCTCCAGCATCGCCGCTCAAGAGAAGCTGAAGACCGAATTCGATGCTGAGCGGAAGACCTGGGCTGAGGAGAAAGCCGCACTGGTGACCCGGGCAGAACAGGCGGAGAAGGCCCTCACTGAGAAGACCGCTGAGCTCTCCGGCCTAAAGCGCCAGGTTTCCCAGATGGTGGCTGCTATCTTCGGTAAGTCGCCTCGCCGGCTTTCATCAAGTCTGTATATGTTATGATTCATCCTTGTCACCGGCTTATCTGACCTTTATTAAACAGGTCCCAGGAGTGCCAACCTTAACCAGAGCGTGGTCACCAAGTTAAAGGCCGTGTACACCCTGGTGGAACAACTCTAGACCGGGTCACAGCGCGCCTTAGCTGTGGTGGCCCTATCCAACAAGGTGCCGACCCATCTGGCCGAAGTCCTGCGCCGACTCGCTGTTCTGCCACAACGGATCCAGGAGCTACGCCGAGCCTCCGCAAGAGTCGGAGCAATTGCCGCGCTGAGCCGGGCCAAAGCCTTCCT
The DNA here is from genome assembly GCF_002575655.3 of Aegilops tauschii subsp. strangulata. Taxonomy (NCBI): domain Eukaryota; kingdom Viridiplantae; phylum Streptophyta; class Magnoliopsida; order Poales; family Poaceae; genus Aegilops; species Aegilops tauschii. The sequence continues at coordinate 178,841,868 of NC_053037.3, forward strand.
GTCGGAGCTAGACCCGGCAGACATCGCCCTGGGTTACCCAAGTCTGAAAGAAGACGGCTCAGCCTTCGACCAGAAGGACTTCGCGGCATGTGTGAAGGCTGTACGCCCGGTGGCCACCATCATCGGAAATGACACCGACTTAACCAAGTATCAGCCGGGGTACAACACGGAGAATCAGAGGATTCCAACCCCTCGCTATGAAGCTCTCAATCTGATTCCTCCGGCCCGCCAGCACACCTTCGCCCCGGAGATTGACCCGGCCGGGTTAGTCGACGAAGAAGCCCAGTTCGAAGCTCTCAGCGGCATCAACTGGAAGTCGTCAACCTTCGAGGTCTTGGGATCAGCCGGAGCGGATGAGCCGGGGACTGCAACTCAGCAGGCATCATAAAGCGGCTGGCGGTTCATCGAACAACGCTCCGTCCTTGAGACTTGATAAATTTTGTAATAGAATAGGTGCAACAATTTATCTCTGCCGTGCCATCGTGTATGTAATGAATGCTGAAATCCCTTGAAGTTATCTTTTTGGTGTTCCTCCGGGTCATAATTATCCCTTTGTCCTTCTCAACCTTAACAGGTGCCTTTAAGTATCTGCATAAAAAGGCAAATCACAAGTCTCAAGGCGGCTTACCACCCTGAGAATCAGGTGTTTGAGATGCATAACCCGGAATATGAACCAAAAAGGACTGGTCCTTAGCTACACTCTAAACATAGCCATGATAACACACTGAACGGCCTGTAAACATACTTCCGGATTAAATAACCCGGGTAGCACGGTTGGTATCTTAACTCTATTTGACTTGCCTTGATGGCATCCATGATGTTCAATCAACAAGATAAACCCAAAATTAAGCCGGCAAGTGAAACCCGGCCATGCACACCTTGTCATAATCAGAGTAAACTTGTGATAAATCAGAACTTAGGGGCTTCCAGTTCGAATACGACCAGAGACCCGGCCCGAAAAGGGTTAAGCCAAGATTCGGATACGATCATATAGCCCCCAATGGGTGTGGCGATGCCAATCAAGAGGGTACCGACAGCTATGTTCTCTTGGGTTCGAATACGACCCATGTTTGAACAGGAAGCCCCCAAATGATTCTTAAAATTGTTTAACGATGCTGATTCGAATACGATCCGCGTCGGTTCTCAGAGGGGTTAAACTGTGATTCAAATATGATCAAGGTTAACTTCCCAATGAGCTCGGCACTTTGCCAATCACGTGGGTATCGACAGCTATGTTCTCTTTGGTTCGAATACGACCCATGTTTGAACAGGAAGCCCCCAAGTAACCTTACTGCTTACAGCTAAACTCAAATACAATCATAAGCCGGATCTTCCTTTAAATCAGCATGTAAGAAATAACACACGCATAATCGGGGGAGAAAAAAGGACAGATGCCCTGCTTTATTGCTTATCATAGTATATACATGTCTGAGATAAATATGTACACCACGAGAACCGGCAACTCAAGTGTAATAAGGCCGAAGCTGAGCTATATTCCATGGCCGACGGGTCTCCTCCTCAGATTTACGCGAATCTTTATGTTCCCGAATATCAATGAGGTAATATGACCCATTGTGCAAGTTCTTACTGACCACAAAGGGCCCTTCCCAAGGTGGGGATAACTTGTGTGCATCTGTTTGATCCTGGATAAGCCGGAGCACAAGGTCGCCTTCCTGGAAGACCCGGGATTTGACCCGGCGGCTATGATAACGGCGCGGGTCTTGTTGGTAAATCGCTGAACGGGCTGCCGCCACATCACGTTGTTCGTCCAACAAGTCCAGAGCATCTTGTCGCGCCTGTTCATTATCCGTCTCAACATAAGCCGCCACTCGAGGCGAGTCATGACGGATGTCGCTGGGGAGGACTGCTTCTGCTCCATAAACCATGAAGAAAGGCGTGAAGCCAATAGACCTGTTAGGAGTAGTGTTGATGCTCCATAAGACGGAGGGCAGCTCCTCCACCCAACAACCCGGCGTCCGTTGCAAAGGGACCAAAAGCCGGGGTTTGATGCCCTTCAGAATCTCCTGGTTAGCTCTCTCAGCTTGACCATTGGATTGGGGATGAGCCACTGAGGAAACATCAAGTCGGATATGCTCCCGTTGACAAAATTCTTCCATAGCACCCTTGGATAAATTGGTGCCATTGTCAGTTATGATGCTATGCGGAAAGCCGAAGCGGAAAATCACCTTTTTCATAAATTGAACCGCCGTGGCTGCATCGCACTTGCTAACTGGCTCAGCCTCCACCCACTTCGTGAATTTGTGAACGGCCACCAAGAGGTGGGTCTTCTTATCCTTGGACCGTTTAAAAGGCCCAACCATATCAAGCCCCCAGACAGCAAAGGGCCAAGTGATTGGGATCATCCTCAACTCCTGAGCCGGCACATGAGCCCGTTCGTGAGAACCTTTGGCAACCATCACATTTACTGACCAAGTCCTCTGCATCAGCGTGAGCCGTCAGCCAATAAAAACCATGACGGAAAGCCTTGGCCACAAGAGATTTTGAACCGGCATGATGGCCACAATCCCCTTCATGGATCTCACGCAAGATCTCCTGACCTTCCTCAGGGGAGATGCAACGCTGAAACGCCCCTGAAACACTGCGATGATGCAACTCGCCATCAATGACAATCATTGACTTAGCCCGCCGGGTTACTTGCCTGGCCAGAGTTTCATCCTCAGGCAACTCTCCCCGGGTTATATAAGCCAGATATGGCATTGTCCAGTCTGGTATGACATGAAGAGCCGCCACCAGTCGTACCTCCGGGTCAGGGATAGCCAAGTCCTCTTCTGTAGGCAACTTAACCGAGGGGTTATACAAGATATCCAGGAAAGTGTTAGGCGGCACCGGCTTTCGCTGAGAGCCTAGCCGGCTTAAAGCATCAGCCGCCTCGTTTTTCCTGCGATCAATGTGCTCCACTTGGTATCCCTGAAAGTGCCCAGCAATGGCATCAACCTCGCGACGATAAGCCGCCATGAGAGGATCCTTAGAATCCCAGGTGCCTGATACTTGTTGAGCCACCAAATCTGAGTCCCCAAAGCACCTTACCCGGCTTAAGCTCATCTCCTTAGCCATCCGAAGACCGTGGAGCAAAGCTTCGTATTCAGCCGCATTGTTAGTGCAAGGAAACATCAACCGTAACACATAATGGAACTTGTCACCTTTAGGGCAAGCCAATACAACACCAGCCCCCGAGCCCTCCAACTGTCTGGACCCATCGAAGTGGATAGTCCAATAAGTGTTATCCGGCTTTTGCTCAGGCACTTGAGACTCCGTCCAATCATTGATGAAATCCACCAAAGCCTGAGATTTAACAGCAGTGCGTGGCACATATTTGAGGCCATGGGGTCCAAGCTCTATAGCCCACTTAGCAATTCTCCCTGTAGCCTCTCTGTTCTGGATAATATCACCAAGGGGGGCAGAACTGACCGCAGTGATGGGATGACCCTGAAAATAATGTTTGAGCTTCCGGCTCGCCATGAACACACCGTATACGAGCTTCTGCCAATGCGGGTACCGCTGCTTGGACTCAATGAGCACCTCGCTGACATAATAAACCGGCCGCTGAACCGGATGCTCCTTACCCGCCTCCTTGCGCTCCACTACAATAGCCACGCTGACAGCCCGTGCATTTGCCGCTACATACAGTAGCAAGGGTTCCTTATCAACCGGAGCAGCAAGGACGGGGGGCTCGGCCAATCGCTTTTTCAAATCCTCAAAAGCGGTATCAGCTGCATCATTCCAGATAAAGTTATCAGTTTTCTTCATCAACTGATATAAGGGCATAGCCTTCTCACCCAAACGGCTTATAAACCGGCTTAAAGCAGCGATGCGACCCGCCAAACGCTGAACGTCATTTATACATGCCGGCTTAGCTAAGGAGGTGATAGCCTTAATCTTCTCCGGGTTAGCCTCAATGCCTCTGTCAGAAACCAAGAAGCCCAATAGTTTGCCTGAAGGAACACCAAAAACACACTTGGCCGGGTTAAGCATCATCTTGTAGATCCGGAGATTATCGAAAGTTTCCCTTAAGTCATCTATCAGGGTTTCCTCCTTGATGGATTTAACCACAATATCATCCACGTAAGCGTGAACATTGCGCCCGATCTGTTTATGAAGACAATTCTGTACACAACGCTGGTAAGTCGCCTGTGCACACTTGAGTCCAAAAGGCATAGATACATAGCAGAAGGCTCCAAAGGGAGTGATGAACGTCGTCTTCTCCTGGTCCTTAACTGCCATCTTAATCTGATGATACCCGGAATAGGCATCCAAGAAACTTAAGCGTGCACAGCCTGCCGTAGCATCAATGATTTGATCAATACGGGCGAGAGCAAAAGGATCAGCCGGACACGCCTTGTTCAAGTCCGTGTAGTCCACACACATCAGCCAGGTGCCGTTCTTCTTGAGTACGAGCACCGGGTTAGCCAACCACTCCGGGTGAAAAACCTCAACAATGAACCCGGCCGCCAAGAGCCGGGCCACTTCTTCACCAATAGCTTTCCGCCTCTCTTCGTTAAACCATCGAAGGAACTGTCTGACCGGCTTAAATTTTGGATCAACATTGAGAGTGTGCTCAGCGAGTTCTCTAGGTACACCTGGCATGTCAGAAGGTTTCCATGCGAAGATGTCCCTATTCTCACGGATGAACTCGATGAGCGCGCTTTCCTATTTTGGGTCCAGATTTGCACTGATGCTAAACTGCTGAGACGAGTCACCTGGAACAAAATCAACAAGTTTAGTCTCATCAGCTGATTTAAATTTCATTGCTGGTTCATTCTCCATGGTTGGCTTTTTCAGAGAAGTCATATCTGTTGGGTCAACATTGTCTTTATAAAATTTCAACTCCTCTGTGGCGCAAACAGACTCTGCATAAGCTGCATCACCTTCCTCACACTCCAGAGCCACTTTCCGGCTGCCGTGAACCGTAATGGTCCCATTGTGACCCGGCATCTTGAGCTGTAAGTACACATAACACGGTCGTGCCATGAACTTGGCGTAAGCCGGCCGTCCAAATATAGCGTGGTATGGACTTCTTATCTTGACCACCTCAAAGGTCAACTTCTCCACCCTGTAGTTGTTCTCATCGCCAAAAGCCACTTCCAATTCGATCTTGCCGACTGGATAAGCCAACTTACCGGGTACCACACCATGGAAGATAGTGTTTGATTGGCTGAGGTTCTTATCGACTAGCCCCATACGACGGAAAGTCTCATAATAGAGGATATTGATGCTGCTGCCTCCATCCATGAGTACCTTTGTAAACTTATAGCCTCCCACCTGAGGAGCCACCACTAAGGCCAAGTGGCCCGGGTTATCTACCCGGGGAGGGTGATCCTCCCTACTCCACACTATAGGCTGCTCCGACCACCGCAAGTAGCGTGGAACCGCCGGCTCAACAGCATTAACAGCCCTCTTGTGAAGCTTCTCGTCTCGTTTGCACAAACTAGTGGTGAACACGTGATACTGTCCACCGCTAAGCTGCTTCGGGTTGGTCTGATAACCCCCCTGCTGCTGTTGATGACCCTGACCAGACTGTTGATTAAAGCCTCCTTGACTGTTCTGAGGACCGGAATTTGAGCCGCCGCCCGGGCCATGAAAACCGCCGGCGCCTGAGCCGCCACCCGGACCATTGTAGTTTTTAAAGGCCTTCATGATAGCACAATCCTTCCACAGATGAGTTGCTGGCTTCTCTCTAGAGCCGTGTCTCGGACAAGGTTCATTCAACAGCTGCTCCAGAGAAGGTCCTGACCCGCCGCCTCGGGGAGGGGGCCTCCCCTTGCGTCGCTGGTTATTACCTTGAGAGTTGGTGTTGGCTACGAACTCCAGGCTGCCATCGGCCTTACGCTTGCCTCCTCCTTGGTTCCCCGGGTTAAACTGAGGACCCTTGCCGTTGCCATTCTTCTTTCCCTTCCCTGCCCTTTCATCGTCTGAAGGGGGATCCTTGGTACCATCGGAATCGGCGTACTTGACAAGAGCCGCCATTAGGGTACCCATATCGGTGCAGTTGCGCTTGAGCCGCCCAAGCTTCATCTTAAGGGGCACAAAGCGACAGTTCTGTTCCAACATTAAGACTGCAGAGCCGGCATCCATCTTATCTGATGAATGTATGATCTCCTTGACCCGGCGAACCCAATGGGTCGTGGACTCACCCTCCTGCTGCTTACAGTTAGTCAAATCCCCAATTGACATAGACTGCCTGCAGGTATCTTTGAAGTTTTGAATGAACCGGGCTTTCAGCTCAGCCCAAGACCCAATGGAGTTTGGTGGTAACCCTTTCAACCACGTGCGGGCAGTTCCATCTAACATCATGGTGAAATATTTGGCCATGGCCGCCTCACTGACCTCCAGCAATTCCATGGCCATCTCATAACTCTCAATCCAGGCTGCAGGCTGTAAGTCCGCTGTATAGTTAGGCACCTTCCTAGGGCCCTTGAAGTCCTTAGGTAGACGTTCATTACGGATGGCTGGTACCAAACAAGGGACTCCCCCGGTCCTGGTAGAAATTCCCACATCAACGGACGTCGTCGGATAAGCCGGGGGGTCTGATAAGCCATCAATTGAGGCGCCTGCTCCGCCTCTTGCCGCGCTTGGTCTGTTGCGTAGAAGGCTCCATTATGAGCCGGGCCATGGCCAGGGGGCGGGTCGTGGCGTCGCACATTGCTTGAACCGGTTGCTGAGACCATGTGCCGGCTGTAACTCGGGCTCTGGCCCGGACGAGGGGTCGAGTGGATCCTGTCACGGCTATAGGAGTACGCCTCTTGCTGTGCTAGTGCCGTCTGCAGGAGTTCCCTGACCCGGCGGGTTTCGATGGCCGCCGGAGAATCACCGTCAACGGGGAGAGTCGCTGGCCGTGCTGCCGCAGCTACCATGTTCTCTAGCGGGTTATCATAATGACCCGGGGGTATTGGCACATACTGAGGCGGGGCAGGGGGCACCTTGGGAGGCCCCATCACTCGTGGCTAAATAAGGGGTCCAGACCCGGGCGCAATGACCCCTGGCGGGTTACTAGACCCTGCACCCGGCGTGTTAAAGAGATTGCGTGGATCGTAAACCGGCGGGAGTCGAGACTGGGCCTTCTGATGCCTCCTTCTCATGACCTCATTGACCGCGTTCTGATCCATCGTGAGTTGGAGGGACTGCGCCTGAATCAGCTGAGTCCGGGCGTCGAGAGCCGCCCGCTCTGCAGCCAGCCTGATTCCTTCCGCTGCAAGATCCTCTTTAGCTTTTACCAGATCCAATTTTAGCTGTGCCACCGCCGCATCGTGCTGAGCTTGATCTGCCGGGTCGACCGTGGCGGTTAACAGGGACGTCATCTTGTCCGTGAGATCCATTAGCACCTGAGCCGGAGAAGGCACCGGGTTTCCCGCTCCAGCAGCGGGGTTCTGAACAGGCTGCGCACCAGCCATAAAAACTCCAACCTGACTTGGTGGCTCAAAAAGGTCCGGAATACTGTCACCGTCGGAACAACCCATGAGCCTGCCATCTTGAAGTTGGTACAACGAGTTTGACTCATCAGTGGCCGACTCGCCGTCAGAGCCGGCGGCCGCCTCATCACCGAACCCAGATGGGTCAGAGGGCCCTCCACGGATACATCCCACAAAAGCGCGCCTTAAGGCAGGCCGGGCCCGGGCGGGTCGTGCGCGCTGAGCCGTTTCGATGAGATCGGCGCGGAGATCCGGCTCGGGGCCCGGCTCACCAATCTTGCCGATGAAGACCTGAATTCCACCGAAGGGGACCCGGTACCCGTACTCAATTGAGCCGGCGTCGGGGCCCCAGGCCGCATCGTCGATGTAGAGCTTGCCGCGACGACTCTTGGTCATCCGGCCCACAGCGTATCCCTTGAGCCCTTCGAAGCTGCCCTTCAAGAACTCAAATCCACCGTGCGCCTGCCCCACGGTGGGCGCCAACTGTCGTGGAATTGTCACGGCAGATGTCCTCGAGCTAGGACTTAGTCGTGGAGCCATCGCGACTAGGAAGCTTGAAGGGGTTATACGGGACAAGGAACACGAGGATTTATACTGGTTCGGCCCCTTACAGTGAAGGTAAAAGCCTACGTCCAGTTTGAGGTGTTATTGATTAGGGTTACGATCGCCAGGGAGCTAAACAGTTATCCCGGCTCTCGATGAGATTATTGTCGCCCTTAAACCGCTGCCGGGTCCTCCCTTTATATAGGGAGGCTGACGCCCAGCATCCCTTAGAGTCCCGGCCGGCTCATAAGAGCGTCCGGCTCGGACTCTAAGCAATACTTGCCTTACACTACAAGTCTACTATAACAATGATTGTAACTACGGGCTTTAAGCCATATCCGGGTCTCAGCCCATCTCTGGCCCATCATCTTGAAATTTAGCTCCGGGCTTCTGGCAATGACCCTCAGAGTAACCCGGCCCTCCTGGCGGGTGACTCCAAGGTCTATATCCTCAACAGTTTGGGAAAACCAAATGTGTGTGATTGTATCCTTATCATACACATTCTATAATAGTGAACCATTTGTGATGGGCCACGCATCGTAAACGTAGCACCAGAGAATACCGACTGCGATGGCAATGCGAGCACGAACGAGTAGGAGTACTGTATATGCATCTTGGCTCCCAATCCCCGATGGTTTTTGGGTCGTGTGGGAAGGACCCCCTATCGCCCACACTCACTTGGCGACGGTTCCAAATGTCGTCGCGGAAAGGGGTTAAAAACCGTTTATATAGCACCAACGCGTACTAGTGGGTGTTGCAATATGTTCATGATTCGCTTATGGTGGGTGGCGTGAGTGACAGAAGCACATACCCGAGTAAGTGGGTTGTTGTGTATGGGAGTTAAGAGGACTTGATACTTAATGCTATGGTTGGGTTTTACGACCTTAATGATCTTTAGTAGTTGCGGATGCTTGCTAGAGTTCCAATCATAAGTGCATATGATCCAAGTAGAGAAAGTATGTTAGCTCATGCTCTCCCTCATGTAAAATTGCAAGTATGATTACCGGTCTAGTCATCGATTGCCTAGGGACAAATGACTTTCTTGTTGACAAAAGCTATCTACTTTGACTGTCTTGCAATTTATTCGTAGTTTTATGTCGCAAAGTACTTGTAGTGTTATTCTTGTTCTAGGTAAAGCAAACACTAAGTGTGCATAGAGTTGTATCGCTGGTCGATAGAACTTGACTACCTTTAGCTTTTCGTTGGGTTCGACACTCTTATTTATCAAAGAAGGCTACAAACGATCCCCTACACTTGTGGGTTATCAAGACTTTTTTTGGCGCCGTTGCTGGGGAGCAATAGCGTGGGGTGAATATTCTCGTGTGTGCTTGTTTGCTTTATCACTAAGTAATTTTTATTTTCTGTTCTAAGTTGTTCTCTATCTTTAGCTATGGATATGGAACACGAAACATCAAAAAAATTAGTTGTACTTGCTACTCATGGAGAAGGGGAACCTCCTAAAACCCTCGATGCTTGTTTTGTGAAAAATATTAATCACTACTTTGATAATCCTGAGAAAACCCCATTCAACTTTATAATGGGAGACACGTTGGATCAACGTGAATACTTTAGGGATTATTGCTTGACAGAAAAAGGGAACTATTATGGATTCAAATTGATATGTTGCATTGGTATGCTTGGAATTTATGCCAGAGATATGATTATACTTGTTGCTCTAGGATGAACGCTTCACACCTTCCCTTTTCATGCAAATTTAATGATAATGAAACCTTGGCTTCTTATGCTAATGGTAGATATGATTACTATGATGTGGAACGAATAGAAGAATTTGTTGCTTTTAAGGGTGCTTATGAAATTGAATCTTTGTTTGAAAAGTTTGAATATTTTGATGATTCAGTTTATAGACTTGAAAATTTGTCTATCCTTAAATATTGCTATGATAATTATAAATACAATTCCGATATTGATGTATTTCTTGAGAATGTCTCTGTTGTCCAAGAAGAGACTAATATTTTGCAGGAGTCTAAGGAAGAAGGAATTGATGAAACTGTGAGCTCATTGGATGAAAAAGATGATGAGGAGAGCGAAGAACAAACGGAGGAGGAGCGAACTAGCTACCCGTGCCCACCTTCTAATGAGAGTAACTCTTCAAGTCATACATTGTTTAATATCCCTTCGTTCTTACCAAAGGATGAATGCTATGATCATTGCTACAATCCCGTTGATTCATTTGAAATATCCCTTTTTGATGAACTTGATGCTTGCTATGCTTGTGGACAAGATGCCAATATGAATTATACTTATGGAGATGAACTTGCTATAGTTCCTTATGTTAAGAATGAAATTGTTGCTATTGCACCTACACATGATAGTCCTATTATTTTTTTGAATTCTCCAAACTACACTATTCATAGAAGTTTGCTCTTATTAAGGATTATATTGATGGGTTGCCTTTTATCATTGCAAATGATGATTTTGATGAATATAATATGCATGTGATTGCTGCTCCTACTTGCAATTATTATGAGAGAGGAACTACATCTCCACCTCTCTATCTTTCCAACACGATAAAATTGCAAGATACTGCTTATGCTATGTATTGGCCTCTACTTGATGTGCATGAATTGTTCTTGTATGACATGCTGATGCATAGGAAGAGAGTTAGACTTCCTCGTTGCATGATATATGTTGCTTTGTGCTCACTACTAAATGCCAAATCATTGTTATTTAAAATTGGCATTGATATACCTTGGGATCCGGGTGGATCCATTACTTGAGCACTTTATGCCTAGCTTAATGGCTTTAAAGAAAGCGCTGCCAGGGAAATAACCCAGAAGTTTTAGAGAGTCATTTATTTCTGTTGAGTGCTTTTATAAAGTTTAAAAACAAAAAACTATAGAGGGGAACCTAAAAACTTCTTCAAAAAGAGAAGTGATTGAAAGGTGATGCATTGGAGAAGTGAGGGTCGACCTTGAACACTTGTGTTCATGCTCATGGAAACAATGTAAATTTTTCATGGAACTTTCTCACAAAAGTAATTATCCCCCTGTACAAATCCATTGTAATGTGCCAAGATTTTCCTTTAGGATGATTAGATTGCTTGTTGGTATGTGTGGTGTAAAAACAGAAACTTTGGCTGTAGTGCGTGAATTTACATTTTTTTACTGGAATGTCAAAAGTTTTTGAAACTTTTTGCACAGTATTGATATACAAATTGTTTATTTTTTCCTAATTTTTCAGAATTTTTGGAGTATCAGAAGTATGGTGTGTTCAGATTACTACAAACTGTCATGTTTAAGACAGATTCTGTTTTTGATGCATTGTGTTTGCTTGTTTTGATGAAACTATCGATTTTTATCGGTGGTATAAGCCATGGAAAATTTATATTACAGTAGCTACAATGCAAAAACAAAATATGAATTGGTTTGCAACAGTACTTAGAGTAGTGATTTGCATTATTATACTAACGGATCTCACAAGGTTTCTGTTGAGTTTTGTGTGGATGAAGTGATCAAAGATCGAGGAGGTCTCGTTATGAGAAGAAGGAGGAGAGGCAAGAGCTCAAACTTGGGGATGCCCAAGGCACCCCAAGTAAATATTCAAGGATACTCAGGCGTCTAAGCTTGGGGATGCCCCGGAAGGCATCCATCTTTCTTCAACAAGTATCGGTATGTTTTCATGTTCGTTTCGTTCATGTTATATGTGTAAATCTTGGAGCGTCTTTTGTGTTTATTTTTCACTTTTGTTTTATGCACCATGCTGGTATGAGATAGTCCATGGTTGATTTATATAATTCTCATTGCACTTATATCTTTTGAGTATGTCTTTATAGAATGCTTCATGTGCTTCACTTATATCATTTGAAGTTTGGATTGCCTGTTTCTCTTCACATAGAAAACCGTTATTTGTAGAATACTCTTTTGCTTCACTTATATTTATTAGAGTGTGGTATTTTGTAGAAAGAATTAAACTCTCATGCTTCACTTATATCTATTTAGGGAGTCAACAGGAATTGGTCAATTGCATGGTTAGTCATAAAATCCTACATAAAACTTGTGGATCGCCGAATATGATATGTTTGATTCCTTGCAATAGTTTTACGATATAGAGATGGAATATGTGGGAGGTACTAGTAAACGGTTGTGGTTAGTAAGAATATTGGTGTTAAGGTTTGTGATTCCCGAAGCATGCACGTATAGTCTCTCATTATGCTATGAAGTTGGAGCAAGATTTATTATTGATTGTCTTCCTTATGAGTGGCGGTCGGGGACGAGCGATGGTCGTTTCCTACCAATCTATCCCCCTAGGGGCATGCGTAGTAGTACTTTGCTTCAAGGGATAATAAAATTTTGCAATAAGTATATGAGTTCTTTATGACTAATGTGATTCCATGGATTATACGCACTCTTACCTTTCCGCAATTTGCTAGCCTCTACGGTACCGTGCATTGCCCTTTCTCACCTTGAGAGTCGGTGCAAACTTCGCTGGTGCATCCAAACCCCATGATATGATACTCTCTATCACACATCAGCCTTATTATATCTTCCTCAAAACAGCCAACATACCTACCTATTATGGCCTTTCCATAGCCATTGCGAGATATATTGCCATGCAACTTCCACCGCTTCCGTTTTGATGACTTGAGTATTCATTGTCATATTGCTTTGCATGATCATATAGCTGACATAGTAGTTGTGGCTCAGCCACCGTTCATCATTTTTATATACATATTACGCTAGATCATTGCACATCCTGGTACACTGCCAGAGGCATTCATATAGAGTGATATTTTGTTACAGGTATCGAGTTGTAATATTGAGTTATAAGTAAATAGAAGTGTGATGATCATCAATTTTCATTATTAGAGCATTGTCCCAGTGAGGAAAGGATGATGGAGACTATGATTCCCCCACAAGTCGGGATGAGACACCGGACGGAGAGAGAAAAAAAATATAAAAAAAGAAAAAAAGAAAAAAAATACAAAGAGAGACGGGGCATGCTAATTCCACATTTGTGCTTCAAAGTAGCACCATGTTTTTCATATGGAGAGTCTCCTATGTTGTCACTTTCATATACTAGTGGGAATTTTTCATTATAGGATTAGATGCACACCCACTTAGTTTTCATATTGAGCTTTCATACACTTATAGCTCTTAGTGCATCCTTTGCATGGCAATCCCTACTCCTCGCATTGATATCAATTGACGGGTGAGGGAGTCCTGGATTAGGGGGTCCTCGGACAGCCGGACTATATACTTTGGCCGGACTATTGGACTATGAAGATACAAGATTGAAGACTTCGTCCCATGTCCGAGTGGGACTCTCCTTGGCGTGGAAGGCAAGCTTGGCAATTCGGATCTATAGATGTCCTCCCTTGTAACCGACTCTGTGTAACCCTAGCCCCCTCCTATGTCTATATAAACCGGAGGGTTTAGTCCGTAGGACAACAACAATCAGAATCATAGGCTAGCTTCTAGGGTTTAGCCTCTACGATCTCGTGGTAGATCAACTCTTGTAATACTCATATCATCAAGATCAATCAAGCAGGAAGTAGGGTATTACCTCCATCGAGAGGGCCCGAACCTGGGTAAACATTGTGTCCCCCGCCTCCTATTACCATCCGCCTTAGACGCACAGTTCGGGACCCCCTACCCGAGATCCACCGGTTTTGACACCGACATTGGTGCTTTCGTTGAGAGTTCCACTGTGCTGTCACCATAAGGCTTGATGGCTCGTATTGTTGTCAAGGACAACATCACCTCTGGGGGAGCCCTGGCTGTAGGCCAAACTCTCCGACTAGGCGGCTTCGTCATGATCGCCCGTTCGGCCGTCGCGCCGATGATGACTTCTCGGGTCATCAAAAACAGCCTCCACGCTGGCTCGGGATTTGCCGAGCAGATGGATCCAATGGAGCTCTCTTCCTTGAATGAGCTCCTGGATCACAACGCCGCCTTGGGAGTCGCTATGGACTATGATCGGATCGGGCTTAAACCCGACCAAAGGGAGATTAACTCCCCGCCGGTCACCCATCAGATAGCGGTGGTGGAGGAGCAACGCCGCGATTCTTCCTATATCTTGAGGACAAACTATATCCGGATTCCCGAGCTCTCCGAGCCGGATACCCGTCTACGGGAGGACATGGCCCAAGCTTTGAACCTAGAATTAGACAGCGGGCCAGATCTATTGGGCAACATCCCAGAGCCCGAACTATTAAGCTCGGAAACTCCTCTGCCCCTGGGTCTCAGATCGGGTCAGGGTTCGGACCTAAATCTACCCACCCACCCAGATATAAGTGATCTTTCCCACATTAGACAAGAGCCCCAAGAGGCAGTACATCACTACTGGGCCAGATTCCTCCTTATAATGAGTAAGGTCAAGGACTGTCGCGAGGAAGACGCAATTTCACTCTTTTGCAAAAATTGCACGGACAAGGGAATCCTAAACGCCATAAGTCGCCGTGACATAGCACACTTCGCTGACTTGGCGGCCATAGTACGGAAGTACTGTGCGATGGAAAGCGCCTGGAAAACTCAAACAAAATTCTGGGATCCTCCGGCTCTCACTAAATCCCCCGTCCGAACTAAAAGGGTGTACTCTCGTAAGTCACCCGATCTAATTATAAAGAAACCAAAGCCCACTACAGGGCGTGGAACTGTATTGGAGGGATGGCTCAACGGGCCATGCAAAATTCACAGTACACCAGATACCATGCCAACACACAGCCTCAGAGCATGTTGGATACTCCGGCAGGTGGCCAAGAGCGGCGAGGATCTCCTCATCCACAACACCACAGAGCACCATCCCGTGGAAAATAACAATACAGTATTAACAGTCTTCGAGACCTTCGCCTCAAATAATAGGCGCAAGCGAGCACTCCGCAGCCTTGTCGAAGTCTGCCATGTGGCAGCAATAAATCCATGGAGCGATACGGCTATAACCTTCAATGCCAGTGACGAACCTAAATTCCGAACAGCCCGAGCACCAGCCGCCTTGGTCCTTAGTCCAATTGTGGACGGTTTCCGGCTTACTAAAGTGCTCATCGACGGTGGCAGTGGATTAAACCTCATCTATGAGGAGACTCTTTGAAAAATGGAAATAGACAAGAGCCGCATTGAGCAAAGCAGCACGACCTTCAGAGGAATCATCCCTAGTCGGGAGGCACGATGTGCGGGAAAAATCAAACTAGATGTGGTATTCGGCATGCCGGATAATTATAGGTCCGAAGAAATCACATTCCAAGTGGCCCCGTTCAGTAGCGGATACCACGCCCTTTTAGGGCGAGAGGCATTCACGATCTTCCAAGCTATACCCCATACGGGTACATGAAGCTCAAAATGCCCGGGCCCAATGGAATCATCACTCTAGCTAGTGATCCGGATATAGCACTCCGCGCCGAAAATAAAACCGCCGCACTAGCCCTCGAGGCGTTATCTGAAGCCCTTGCGGCCGAAGAACTAACTGCGCTGCACTCCACAGTGGACAGGGACGACGTGATACTCGACAAAAGACCCAAGTCCACCTCTTTTAAACCAGCGGAAGAAATAGTCAAATTCCAGGTCCACCCAACGGACCCTACAAAAACAGCATCCATCGGGGCACAGTTAAACCCCACAGTAGACGCCGCATTGCGGGAGTTCTTGCGCGAGAATTGGGACACCTTCGCCTGGCATCCTTCAGACATGCCAGGAATCCCACGCTGGCTGGCCGAGCATAGCCTTAACATTCTAAAGGGGTTCAAGCCGGTCAAGCAGACTCTTCGCCGTTTCTCTAAGCCTAAGCGACAAGCCATGGGAGAAGATCTAGCCAAGTTACTTGAGGCCGGATTCATTAGAGAAATAAAACATCCGGACTGGCTAGCAAACCTGGTGATGGTACCAAAGAAGGACAAATCCTGGCGCCTATGTGTCGATTTCAAGGACCTTAACAAGGCTTGCCCCAAGGATCCCTTCCCCCTCCCCCGCATCGATCAAATTATCGACGCTACCGCAGGACATGACTCATTGTGTTTCCTCGACGCATACTCCGGATACCATCAAATTAAGATGGCGGAGTCCGATCAAGCCGCAACGGCATTTATCACTCCATACGGCCCCTTCTATTTTAACACCATGCCTTTCGGGCTCAAGAACGCCGGTGCAACCTATCAACACATGATTCAGACATGCCTGGAAACACAAATTGGCAAAACAGTGGAGTCATACGTAGACGATGTGGTCATTAAAACCAAACACATCGAATCCTTAATAGACGACTTGAGGCTCACGTTCGACAATCTCCGAACATATTACATCAAGCTCAATCCGGAAAAACGCGTTTTCGGCGTGCCCGCCGGAAAGCTCTTGGGCTTCATCGTCTCCAGTAGAGGAATTGAAGCAAATCCGGCTAAAATCCGAGCTCTGTCACAGTTGGCTATCCCAACAGACCTCAAGCAAATCCAGAAATTAACTTGATGCGTGGCTGCCTTAAGCCGCTTTATCTCCCGATTAGGAGAAAAGGCACTACCCCTTTATCGCCTTCTTCGACGCACCAAACACTTCGAGTGGACGGATGCGGCCACGGCCGGATTGGAAGAAATAAAAGCTGTTTTGGCCACCAACCCAATCTTGGCCGCGCCAAATGTCGGCGAACCAATGCTGTTATATATAGCGGCAACACACCAAGTTGTAAGCGCAGTGCTCGTCGTCGAACGAGAGACGGACGGACATAAGTTCCCGCTTCAAAAGTCGGTATACTATGTATCCACTGTCCTCACTCCATGCAAATCACGGTACCCACACTATCAAAAGATAGCATACGCGGTCTTCATGGCATCACAGAAATTACGACACAACTTTCAAGAGTGTTCAATTACGGTGGGCTCTGAAGTACCACTCAACGACATAATAAATAACCGCGATGCCACGGGCCGGATTGCTAAATGGGCTATTGAGCTCCTCCCGTTCGACATAACATACAAACCACGACGAGCCATTAAGTCACAAGTGATGGCTGATTTCGTCGCCGAATGGACAGAAGCCGAACTCCCTAAAGAGTACGGCGCGTACTCCAATTGGATCATGCACTTTGACGGCTCTAAGATGCTAGCTGGTCTGGGGGCAGGCGTCATCCTGACATCCCCCACCGGAGATACAGTCCAATACGTACTCCAAATATTATACACAGACTCCAGCAATGCAGCAGAATATGAGGCCCTGTTGCATGGTCTCCGGATGGCAGTCTCCATGGGCATTCAACGCCTAGAGGTGCGTGGGGATTCGAACCTCGCAATATCTCAAATAAATGGAGACTTTGACGCCAAGGACCCAAAAATGGAAGCTTACCGCAACGCCGTCCTCAAAATGTCAGCTCGGTTCGAGGGGCTTGAATTCCACCATGTGGTCCGAGAAAACAATCAAGCGGCGGATATCCTCGCCCGCATCGGCGCTAAGCACGACCCTGTCCCACCTAATATATTCTTGGAAAGGTTGTTTAAGCCATCCGTGGTATGGGAAGGAGAGACCGGCAACGACAGTCCGGACCTGGCCACAACGCCAGATACCGAACACTCTGACGTAATCGGAGGCTCTGCCACCGAAATAACGCCTTCGGCCCACGTGATTATGGCTGTCATCGCCCCGTGGACAGAACCCTTCTTGGCCTACCTAACTAGGCAAGAACTCCCTGAGGACCCAAACGAGGCACGTTGCATTGTGCGGCGGTCTAAAGGCTACAAGGTCCATGAGGGAGAGCTTTATAAGAAAAGCGCTACCGGAGTACTTCAAAGGTGCATCTCCGAAGAGGAAGGACGACAACTTTTGGCAGAAATTCATGCTGGACTTGGCGGCCACCACGCCGCAGCTCGGGCCCTTGTAAGCAAGGCCTTCCGTACAGGTTTTTACTGGCCGACGGCCCGAGCAGACGCACAGGACCTCGTTCAATGTTGCGTCGATTGCCAGATTTTTGCAAACCAAAGCCATATGCCACCTACCGCTCTCCAAAAAATCCCCATTACTTGGCTCTTTGCAGTCTGGGGGCTTGATATGGTCGGACCCCTTAAAGGGGGAAGCCATAGGAAAAAATACCTATTGGTCATGGTGGATAAATTCACCAAATGGATAGAAGCCAAACCAGTTAAAACAGCCGAGTCCAGACCAGTGATAGACTTCATATCCGGGGTTGTACACCGTTACGGCGTCCCCCATAGCATCATCACCGATAACGGCTCGAACTTTACAGCCGACGAGGTAAAAACTTGGTGCAGCAACATGGGCATTAAGCTCGATTATGCCTCTGTCTATCACCCGCAAACTAACGGTCAAGTCGAGCGAGCAAATGGTCTTATCATGAACGACATTAAACCCAGATTAGTGCGATCCTTGAAGGAATCAGATACGCACTGGGTCGAGGAGCTCGACTCCGTACTATGGGGGCAGCGGACCACGCCGAATCGCACTACCGGATACACACCGTTCTTTATGGTGTACGGCGCAGAGGCGGTACTGCCCTGCAACATAATTCATGACTCACCTCGAGTGCGCATGTACGAAGAGAAAGAAGCCAAGCTTGATAGGCATGACAGTTTGGACGCCCTGGAGGAGGAGCGTGACGTGGCGAAAGCCCGCTCCGCATTCTATCAGCAACAGGCTCGACGGTATCACAGCAGAGAAGTACGGGCCAAAACTTATAACGTTGGCGAACTTGTTCTACGCCTACCGGAGAAGAAAAAGAACAAGCTCAAGCCAAAATGGGAAGGTCCCTTCGTTAGTGACAAAGATCTGACCGGTGGAGCGTACCGTCTGCGGGATGCATCGGACAATCGACTCGGGCCAAACCCATGAAACGCAGCCAGACTCCGAAGGTTCTCCGCCTAGTGCCGGACTCTGTGTTCGTCTCCTTACCTCCGTCAATTTTTTATATATCCGTTATCTGTCTTTTCTTTCTTTCTTTCTTCCCTTTTTCTTCACGGCCTTAAAAGGTTAAAATGTGTCTTGACTACACAATCTTGACGCGCTAGGCGTGCTCATTATACCTGGGCGCTTCTTATACATAAGCTTATTATAACTATGTTTCGGGCTCTATGCCCCCCGCACATGTGTTACTTTTCCACATGTACCTTTTCTTTGCCATTATATGCATCGATATGACTTAAGTTTTGGCCAAGCTGGGTTGCCTGGCTCTTGTGTTTATGCCCTACGTTCCCGTTAATTCGGCTAGGGCATAAGGGGAGCACCTCTGCGATTGTTACTGCCGGGTCAGCCGGATGTGTACCTCAGACTGGGTGAAGCCGAAAGCTAGCGTTCTTAAGGGAATATTCAGTCGGTGAACAAAAGATGACTTTTATTTATTGTAATACATGCCCCAGATGTTTATATCATGCGTCTCTTTTCGCAGTTCGGACATGCACATTAATGCATGCGTACCCAGGGAAAGGAACCCTTAACGGAACTGTTCTCCCTGGAAGATGTTTCTTACTATCCATGTAATATAACATAGCTAGTTGGGTACTTGTCTGTTCAAGCAATTATGACCCCTACGCCTGGTTTCCATGCGTACCCCGGTTTTTACATAACTGAGCGGGTATTCGGATACACTCCGGACTGTCGGGTCCGGGGGTCGAAGCGAAAAGGTCCGCCATGACAAATGATTTACAATCCGGCTAGGGACAATATATGTCACTTGAAGTACACAGTCATTTAGACTGACTAAATTCTTCTTCTATACCATCCAACAGGCTGTCTAGCCTACAATCCTGTTGGGAATACTTTGCGGCTAATTTCACCTAGTCATACACCAAACTGACAGGGATCTCTTTCCCGTCAGACCCCACAGGTCCGATTTCGGCCATATGGTTCTGGTCAGCCTTGGTATATCGAGTCTTCACCATGGCCCAGGCTTCCCTTGCACCTTGTTGGCAGGCAGATATCTTCCATAATCGGAAGCGCCGCCGCGCTCCCTTGAGCATCTCTACGAGCTCCCCCATGCCTCCTGGCAGGGAGGCGGATGACCACAAGGCCTGGGCAACGCCCTGCATCACCTGCCGAACTTGTTCATGCAGTTGTGAGAGCTCTGGCAGAAGATCACCCGCAGACCCGGGCATCTCCTCTGCGGGACGACCTGTCAGCATACCTACGGATATAACTCTGTTAGCCGGTTTCTTCACCGAACTCTATCAAATTTCGTTCAAGCACATACTAAAAATGCCACGTCGAAGCCTCTTATTCTCCTTTACGGAGTCAGCAAGCTGGGCCCGAACATCTTTTAGTTCAACGCCCAGCCGGGTATTGGCATCTTGGAGATCGTTTTTCTCCCGCCTAACCTGCATAAGCACGCGCTCGCCAGCCTTTAGCTGTCGTTGATCATGTTGCTCATCCCCTCGCACGACCTCCGGATTCACTCCGGGATCATCTGCAGAATCTATTGTTAGATTTGCATGCATGCCGAATACTAACTGGCACATGTCATTCTTTTCGATAGAAACAAGTGTTACCAGATGGGGCTTTCTCGGACTCCTTCATTGCAGCATCTGCGGCCCGTAGCTGGGCTTTGCACTCCTCCAGCTCTTGAGGCAACTGGGTATTCTTATCCGTAAGAACCTACGCAAACAATGATCCTTAAATCAGTTGTGCCAACTGTTTCAAGTCTCAGGGGCTACTGATATACATAATTATTAGATTTTCTTACCCGTATATCCTTTACATACTGGTCCGCGGCTCTGGCAAGACCACTTTGAGCAGCTCGGATGTACGCGTCTCCTGAGTTGAAGGCATCGAACGCCTCTTGAGAGAAACAAGCGTCGCGGAGTACGGCCCGGCGACGCCTGTGATTCATGGCACTCTCCCTTCGGAATTCGTAGCGGACAGCCTATCCGCATCCTCTGTAGGAGGAACATCTGGTGTTGGCCCCACGTTAGCGTCTGCCTCTAAGTCCGGCTCTGTAGCTCGGCTTGTGGAGGCGTGGCCGGTAGGCTCTCCGGATATGGTCCGGCGAGCGTTTTTCCTGCCAGGAACCATGGACGTTATTGTATTTTAAAAGACGACAACCACGGAGCGGGGTTCTTTTTCATACCTCTACGACGGCGTCTCAGTCCTGACCGCCTTCCTTTTAAGCCTACCCGGTTTCGGTGCCCCTTGTTGGTGAGTCACTGCGGGTTCGGCACGGCGTCCCTCTTCCTTGTAAGACACCATATGTGTGCGGTAGGTGATGCAAAAAAAAGGGGATCCTTCTCGGAAGTTGGGACTCCGGTTTTACTTACATGCGATGCAGGGAGCAGTCCAGGATAATCGGCTATGGTGGCCACCAAGGCACCGTCGCAGCTTAATTGATAGAACGTCTTGTCGATGAGCTCCACAAATGTGTCCGGATCTTCTTCGAGTCCGGGGTCGAGGGCCCGGTCAGGGTCCTCTGGTTGTGGAGACGGGCTGTCGACCTCCCTCACAGCTTTTTGCAGTTCCTGCTATGAAATAGCAAGGTAAATACTTATGACGAAGAATGTGGGAAGGTTCGGAGTAAAAAGTAGCAGCTCACCCAGTTTGGGGGGTTGTACATGGAGAATCCATCCCGTGGCTTAATGCGGATGAACTCCTCTTCCTCTCCTTTATATAAATCAGACAGTATTTTCGCTAGAGCAGCGACGGAGTTCGGTCCCTTACGACCGCAGCGGGTGGCATCGTCTTCTCCATTGAAGTGCCACATGGGTTGTCCCCGATATTGAAGTGGCTGCACCCCCCGCATTATACATATTGACATAACCTCGATTATAGCCAATCCTGATTTGGCCAGCGTTTTTACCCGGCCCATCAGGTAAAGGACCTCTCCGTTATCTTCCTCCTGGGGGCTCCGAGGGCGCCAGCTGCGGCGTTTCTTCAAAGGGGCGTTATTGAACTCAGGAAGGCCCATCCGAATAGGGTCCGGAAGGGGGACGTCCTCCATATAAAACCACTCCGAAGGCCAGTCTTCGGATGTCTTCTTCAGAGTACCGGACAGGTATCCGGTCCCGGTGATGCGCCATATCTCGGCTCCGCCCACTTGATATATTGACCCCTCCTGTGTACGGGGTACGAGGCAGAATAGCCTCTTCCATAGCTCGAAATGAGCTTCGCGGCCCAAAAACAGCTCGCAAAGGGCGACGTAGCCAGCGATGTGCAATATGGAGGCGGGAGTAAAGTTATGCAGCTGGAGGCCGTAGAACTCCAGGAGCCCGCGGAGGAACGGATGGATGGGAAATCCAAGCCCCCTTAATAAGTAAGGGACAAGGCATACCCGCTCCCCCATGGATGGGTTGGGAAGGCTCTCCGCTTGCTCCCCGCCGTTGTAAATGGCTAGTCCGGCTCGAACAGGGACCATATACGCTGGAGGGAGAAACCCCTGGGTCTGTAACTCTACTAATTGGCTGTGGGGGATGGAACACTTCTTCCAATTGCTTGGCTTAGGGATATGGGAGCGAGAGGAGGAGCTGCGATGGCCGGCCATGATGGGATGGACTTTTCCGGGTGCGCTCCGATGGATACTCGTTGTGGAGGATGGTGTGATCTGGATCTGAGGATCCCCGTCTCTTTAAATAGACGATTTACTTACATGGTTAGGGTGGCAAGTGTAAAAATGCCCCGACTCCTCGCATTCGCCCGACACGTGGAGGATAGCCATTATTAGGCACAGAAGCCAAGGAGTGCAACATTCATGGGAAGCCGGACACTACTCGACAGGTACTCAGAATTTGGAGAAGAACCCGCCTTGCAATGCCGAAGACAATCTGCGTGCCGGACTCATCGTCATTGAAGCCTGGTTCAGGGGCTACTGAAGGAGTCCTGGATTATGGGGTCCTCGGACAGCCGGACTATATACTTTGGCCGGACTGTTGGACTATGAAGCTACAAGATTGAAGACTTCGTCCCGTGTCCGGGTGGGACTCTCCTTGGCGTGGAAGGCAAGCTTGGCAATTCGGATCTGTAGATCTCCTCCCTTGTAACCGACTCTGTGTAACCCTAGCCCCCTCCGTGTCTATATAAACTGGAAGGTTTAGTCCGTAGGACAACAACAATCAGAATCATAGGCTAGCTTCTAGGGTTTAGCCTCTACGATCTCATGGTAGATCAACTCTTGTAATACTCATATCATCAAGATCAATCAAGCAGGAAGTAGGGTATTACCTCCGTCGAGAGGGCCCGAACCTGGCTAAACATTGTGTCCCCCGCCTCCTATTACCATCCACCTTAGACGCACAGTTCGGGACCCCCTACCCGAGATCCGCCGGTTTTGACACCGACAATGGGCATCTCCATAGCCCGTTGGTTAGCCGCGTCGATGTGAGACTTTCTTACTTATTGTCTTATTTATATTTACCACTATCATCATACTCTATTCCACCCATAGTGCTATATCCATGGCTTGCACTCATGTATTGCGTGAGGGTTGAAAAAGCTGAAGCGCGTTAAAAAGTATGAACCAATTGCTTGGCTTGTCATCGGGGTTGTGCATGGTAAATACTTTGTGTTAAGAAGACAGAGCATGACAAGACTATATGATTTTGTTGAAGGAAATATGCCCTAGAGGCAATAATAAAGTTGTTATTTATTTCCTTATATCATGATAAATGTTTATTATTCATGCTAGAATTGTATTAACCGGAAACATAATACTTGTGTGAATACATAGACAAACAGAGTGTCACTAGTATGCCTCTACTTGACTAGCTCGTTGATCAAAGATGGTTATGTTTCCTAGCCATTGACATGAGTTGTCATTTGATTAACGGGATCACATCATTAGGAGAATGATGTGATTGACTTGACCCATTCCGTTAGCTTAGCACTCGATCGTTTAGTATGTTGCTATTGCTTTCTTCATGACTTATACATGTTCCTATGACTATGAGATTATGCAACTCCCGCTTACCGGAGGAACGCTTTGTGTGCTACCAAACGTCACAACGTAACAGGGTGATTATAAAGGTGCTCTACAGGTGTCTCCGAAGGTACTTGTTGGGTTGGCGTATTTCGAGATTAGGATTTGTCACTCCGATTGTCGGAGAGGTATCTCTGGGCCCTCTCAGTAATGCACATCACTTAAGCCTTGCAAGCATTGCAACTAATGAGTTAGTTGCGGGATGATGTATTACAGAACGAGTAAAGAGACTTGTCGGTAACAAGATTGAACAAGGTATTGAGATACCGACGATCGAATCTCGGGCAAGTAACATACCGATGACAAAGGGAACAACGTATGTTGTTATGCGGTCTGGCCGATAAAGATCTTCATAGAATATGTGGGAGCCAATATGAGCATCCAGGTTCCGCTATTGGTTATTGACCAGAGACGGGTCTCGGTCATGTCTACATAGTTCTCGAACCCGTAGGGTCCGCACGCTTAACGTTACGATGACAGTTATATTATGAGTTTATATGTTTTGATGTACCGAAGGTTGTTCGGAGTCCCGGATGTGATCACAGACATGACGAGGAGTCTCGAAATGGTCGAGACATGAAGATTGATATATTGGAAGCCTATATTTGGATATCAGAAGTGTTCCGGGTGAAATCGGGATTTTACCGAAGTACCGAGGGGTTACCGGAACCCCCCGGGGGCTTAATGGGCCATAGTGGGCCTTTGTGGAGAATAGGAGAGGCGGCCAGGGCAGGGCCGCGCGCCCCTCCCCCCTAGTCCGATTAGGACAAGGAGAGGGGGCGGCGCCCCCCTTTCCTTCCTCTCTCCCTCCTCTTTCCCCCTCCACTCATAATCCAACAAGGAAAAGGGAGGGAGTCCTACTCCCGGTGGGAGTAGGACTCCTCCTAGCGCGCCCCCTCCTGGCCGGCCGCACCTTCCCCCTTGCTCCTTTATATACGGGGGCAGGGGGCACCCTAGAGACACAACAATTGATCGTTTGATCTTTTAGCCGTGTGCGGTGCCCCCCTCCACCATAGTCCACCTCGATAATACTGTAGCGGTGCTTAGGCAAAGCCCTGCATCGGTAGAACATCATCATCGTCATCACGCCGTCGTGCTGACGAAACTCTCCCTCAACACTCGGCTGGATCGGAGTTCGAGGGACGTCATCGGGCTGAACGTGTGCTGAACTCGGAGGTGCCGTGCGTTCGGTACTTGATCGGTCGGATCATGAAGACGTACGACTACATCAACCGCGTTGTGCTAACGCTTCCACTTTTGGTCTACGAGGGTACGTGGACAACACTCTCCCCTCTCGTTGCTATGCATCACCATGATCTTGCGTGTGCGTAGGAATTTTTTGAAATTACTACGTTCCCCAATAGTGGCATCCGAGCCAGGTTTTATGCGTTGATGTTATATGCACGAGTAGAACACAAGTGAGTTGTGGGCGATATAAGTCATACTGCTTACCAGCATGTCATACTTTGGTTCGGCGGTATTGTTGGATGAAGCGGCCCGGACCGACATTACGCGTACGCTTACGCGAGACTGGTTCTACCGACGTGCTTTGTACAAAGGTGGCTGGCGGGTGTCAGTTTCTCCAACTTTAGTATAACCGAGTGTGGCTACGCCCAGTCCTTGCGAAGGTTAAAACAACACCAACTTGACAAACTATCGTTGTGGTTTTGATGCGTAGGTAAGAACGGTTCTTGCTAAGCCCAGTAGCAGCCACGTAAAACTTGCAACAACAAAGTAGAGGACGTCTAACTTGTTTTTGCAGGGCATGTTGTGATGTGATATGGTCAAGACATGATGCTAAATTTTATTGTATGAGATGATCATGTTTTGTAACCGAGTTATCGGCAACTGGCAGGAGCCATATGGTTGTCGCTTTATTGTATGCAATGCAATCGCCCTGTAATGCTTTACTTTATCACTAAGCGGTAGCGATAGTCGTAGAAGCATAAGATTGGCGAGACGACAACGATGCTACGATGGAGATCAAGGTGTCGCGCCGGTGACGATGGTGATCATGACGGTGCTTCGGAGATGGAGATCACAAAGCACAAGATGATATCACTTATATTGATTGCATGTGATGTTTATCTTTTATGCATCTTATCTTGCTTTGATTGACGGTAGCATTATAAGATGATCCCTCACTAAATTTCAAGATAAAAGTGTTCTCCCTGAGTATGCACCGTTGCCAAAGTTCATCGTGCCCAGACACCACGTGATGATCGGGTGTGATAAGCTCTACGTCCATCTACAACGGGTGCAAGCCAGTTTTGCACACGCAGAATACTCAGGTTAAACTTGACGAGCCTAGCATATGCAGATATGTCCTCGGAACACTGAGACCGAAAGGTCGAGCGTGAATCATATAGTAGATATGATCAACATAGTGATGTTCACCATTGAAAGCTACTCCATTTCACGTGATGATCGGTTATGGTTTAGTTGATTTGGATCACGTGATCACTTAGAGGATTAGAGGGATGTCTATCTATGTGGGAGTTCTTAAGTAATATGATTAATTGAACTTAAATTTATCATGAACTTAGTACCTGATAGTATCTTGCTTATCTATGTTGATTGTAGATAGATGGCCCGTGCTGTTGTTCCGCTGAATTTTAATGCGTTCCTTGAGAAAGCAAAGTTCAAAGATTATGGTAGCAATTACACAGACTGGGTCCGTAACTTGAGGATTATCCTCATTGCTGCACAGAAGAATTACGTCCTGGAAGCACCGCTGGGTGCCAGGCCTGCTGCAGATGCAACTGACGACGTTAAGAACGTCTGGCAAAGCAAAGCTGATGACTACTCGATAGTTCAGTGTGCCATGCTTTACGGCTTAGAACCGGGACTTCAACAACGTTTTGAACGTCATGGAGCATATGAGATGTTCCAGGAGTTGAAGTTAATATATCAAGCAAATGCCCGGATTGAGAGATATGAAGTCTCCAATAAGTTCTACAGCTGCAAGATGGAGGAGAATAGTTCTGTCAGTGAGCATATACTCAGAATGTCTAGGTATAACAATCACTTGATTCAACTGGGAGTTAATCTTCCGGATGATAGCGTCATTGACAGAATTCTTCAATCACTGCCACCAAGCTACAAGAGCTTCGTGATGAACTATAACATGCAAGGGATTGATAAGACGATTCCCGAGCTCTTCGCAATGCTAAAGGCTGCAGAGGTAGAAATCAAGAAGGAGCATCAAGTGTTGATGGTCAATAAGACCACCAGTTTCAAGAAAAAGGGCAAAAGGAAGAAGAAGGGGAACTTCAAGAAGAACAGCAAGCAAGTTGTTGCTCAAGAGAAGAAACCCAAGTCTGGACCTAAGCCTGAGACTGAGTGCTTCTACTGCAAGCAGACTGGTCACTGGAAGCGGAACTGCCCCAAGTATTTGGCGGATAAGAAGGATGGCAAGGTGAACAAAGGTATATGTGATATACATGTTATTGATGTGTACCTTACCAGAGCTCCCAGTAGCACCTGGGTATTTGATACTGGTTCTGTTGCTAATATTTGCAACTTGAAACAGGGACTACAGATTAAGCGGACACTGGCTAAGGACGAGGTGACGCTGCGCGTGGGAAACGGTTCCAAAGTCGATGTGATCGCCGTCGGCACGCTACCTCTACATCTACCTTCGGGATTAGTATTAGACCTAAGTAGTTGTTATTTGGTGTCAGCGCTGAGCATGAACATTATATCTGGATCTTGTTTGATGCGAGACGGTTATTCATTTAAATCAGAGAATAATGGTTGTTCTATTTATATGAGTAATATCTTTTATGGTCATGCACCCTTAAAGAGTGGTCTATTTTTGATGAATCTCGATAGTAGTGATACACATATTCATAATGTAGAAGCCAAAAGATGCAGAGTTGATAATGATAGTGCAACTTATTTGTGGCACTGTCGTTTGGGTCATATTGGTGTAAAGCGCATGAAGAAACTCCATACTGATGGACTTTTGGAATCACTTGATTATGAATCACTTGGTACTTGCGAACCATGCCTCATGGGCAAGATGACTAAAACGCCGTTCTCCGGTACTATGGAGAGAGCAACAGATTTGTTGGAAATCATACATACAGATGTATGTGGTCCAATGAATATTGAGGCTCGTGGCGGATATCGTTATTTTCTCACCTTCACAGATGATTTGAGCAGATATGGGTATATCTTCTTAATGAAACATAAGTCTAAAACATTTGAAAAGTTCAAAGAATTTCAGAGTGAAGTTGAAAATCATCGTAACAAGAAAATAAAGTTTCTACACTCAGATCGTGGAGGAGAATATTTGAGTTACGAGTTTGGTCTATATTTGAAACAATGCGGAATAGTTTCGCAACTCACGCCACCCGGAACACCACAGCGTAATGGTGTGTTCGAACGTCGTAATCGTACTTTACTAGATATGGTGCGATCTATGATGTCTCTTACTGATTTACCGCTATCATTTTGGGGTTATGCTTTAGAGGCGGCTGCATTCACGTTAAATAGGGCACCATCAAAATCCGTTGAGACGACGCCTTATGAACTGTGGTTTGGCAAGAAACCAAAGTTGTCGTTTCTTAAAGTTTGGGGCTGCGATGCTTATGTGAAAAAGCTTCAACCTGATAAGCTCGAACCCAAATCGGAGAAATGTGTCTTCATAGGATACCCAAAGGAGACTGTTGGGTACACCTTCTATCACAGATCCGAAGGCAAGACATTCGTTGCTAAGAATGGATCCTTTCTAGAGAAGGAGTTTCTCTCGAAAGAAGTGAGTGGGAGGAAAGTAGAACTTGATGAGGTAACTGTACCTGCTCCGTTATTGGAAAGTAGTTCATCATAGAAACCGGTTCCTGTGACACCTACACCAATTAGTGAGGAAGTTAATGATGATGATCATGGAACATCAGATCAAGTTGTTACTGAACCTCGTAGGTCAACCAGAGTAAGATCCGCACCAGAGTGGTACGGTAATCCTGTTCTGGAGGTTATGTTACTAGACCATGACGAACCTACGAACTATGAAGAAGCGATGGTTAGCCCAGATTCCGCAAAATGGCTTGAGGCCATGAAATCTGAGATGGGATCCATGTATGAGAATAAAGTGTGGACTTTGGTTGACTTGCCCAATGATCGGCAAGCCATTGAGAATAAATGGATCTTCAAGAAGAAGACTGACGCTGACGGTAATATTACTGTCTATAAAGCTCGACTTGTTGCAAAAGGTTTTCGACAAGTTCAAGGGATTGACTACGATGAGACTTTCTCACCTGTAGCGATGCTTAAGTCTGTCCGAATCATGTTAGCAATTGGCGCATTTTATGATTATGAAATTTGGCAAATGGATGTCAAAACTGCATTCCTGAATGGATTTCTGCAAGAAGAGTTGTATATGATGCAACCAGAAGATTTTGTAGATCCAAAGGGAGCTAACAAAGTGTGCAAGCTCCAGCGATCCATTTATGGACTGGTGCAAGCATCTCGGAGTTGGAATAAATGTTTTGTTAGTGTGATCAAAGCATTTGGTTTTGTACAGACTTTTGGAGAAGCCTGTATTTACAAGAAAGTGAGTGGGAGCTCTGTAGCATTTCTGATATTATATGTGGATGACATATTGTTGATTGGAAATGATATAGAATTTTTGGATAGCATAAAGGGATACTTGAATAAGAGTTTTTCAATGAAAGACCTCGGTGAAGCTGCTTATATATTGGGCATCAAGATCTATAGAGATAGATTAGGACGCTTAATTGGACTTTCACAAAGCACATACCTTGAAAAAGTTTTGAAGAAGTTCAAAATGGATCAAGCAAAGAAAGGGTTCTTGCCTGTGTTACAAGGTGTGAAGTTGAGTAAGACTCAATGCCCGACCACTGCACAAGATAGAGAGAAGATGAAAGATGTTCCCTATGCTTCAGCCATAGGCTCTATCATGTATGCAATGCTGTGTACCAGACCTGATGTGTGCCTTGCTATAAGTTTAGCAGGGAGGTACCAAAGTAAACCAGGAGTGGATCACTGGACAGCGGTCAAGAACATCCTGAAATACCTGAAAAGGACTAAGGATATGTTTCTCGTTTATGGATGTGACAAAGAGCTAGTCGTAAATGGTTACGTCGATGCAAGCTTTGACACTGATCCGGACGATTCTAAATCGCAAACCGGATACGTATTTACATTGAACGGTGGAGCTGTCAGTTGGTGCAGTTCTAAGCAAAGTGTCGTGGCGGGATCTACGTGTGAAGAGGAGTACATAGCTGCTTCGGAAGCAGCAAATGAAGGAATCTGGATGAAGGAGTTCATATCCGATCTAGGTGTCATACCTAGTGCATCGGGACCAATGAAAATCTTTTGTGACAATACTGGTGCAATTGCCTTAGCAAAGGAATCCAGATTTCACAAGAGAACCAAGCACATCAAAAGACGCTTCAATTCCATCCGGGATTTAGTCCAGGTGGGAGACATAGAAATTTGCAAGATACATACGGATCTGAATGTTGCAGACCCGTTGACTAAGCCTCTTCCACGAGCAAAACATGATCAGCACCAAGGCTCCATGGGTGTTAGAATCATTACTGTGTAATCTAGATTATTGACTCTAGTGCAAGTGGGAGACTGAAGGAAATATGCCATTGACATGAGTTGTCATTCTATTAACGGGATCACATCATTAGGAGAATGATGTGATTGACTTGACCCATTCCGTTAGCTTAGCACTCGATCGTTTAGTATGTTGCTATTGCTTTCTTCATGACTTATACATGTTCCTATGACTATGAGATTATGCAACTCTCGTTTACCGGAGGAACGCTTTGTGTGCTACCAAACGTCACAACGTAACTGGGTGATTATAAAGGTGCTCTACAGGTGTCTCCGAAGGTACTTGTTGGGTTGGCGTATTTCGAGATTAGGATTTGTCACTCCGATTGTCGGAGAGGTATCTCTGGGCCCTCTCGGTAATGCACATCACTTAAGCCTTGCAAGCATTGCAACTAATGAGTTAGTTGCGGGATGATGTATTACAGAACGAGTAAAGAGACTTGCCGGTAACAAGATTGAACTAGGTATTGAGATACCGACGATCGAATCTCGCGCAAGTACCATACCGATGACAAAGGGAACAACGTATGTTGTTATGCGGTCTGGCCGATAAAGATCTTCATAGAATATGTGGGAGCCAATATGAGCATCCAGGTTCTGCTATTGGTTATTGACCAGAGACGGGTCTCGGTCATGTCTACATAGTTCTCGAACCCGTAGGGTCCGCACGCTTAAAGTTTTGATGACGGTTATATTATGATTTTATGAGTTTTGATGTACCGAAGGTTGTTAGGAGTCCCGGATGTGATCACGGACATGACGAGGAGTCTCGAAATGGTCGAGACATGAAGATTGATATATTGGGAGCCTATATTTGGATATCAGAAGTGTTCCGGGTGAATCGGGATTTTACCGGAGTACCGAGGGGTTACCGGAACCCCCCGGGGGCTTAATGGGCAATAGTGGGCCTTTGTGGAGAAGAGGAGAGGCGGCTAGGGCAGGGCCGCGCGCCCCTCCCCCCTAGTCCAATTAGGACAAGGAGAGGGGGCGCCGCCCCCCCTTTCCTTCCTCTCTCCCTCCTCTTTCCCCCTCCACTCCTAATCCAACAAGGAAAAGGGAGGGATTTCTACTCCCGGTGGGAGTAGGACTCCTCCTGGCGCGCCCCCTCCTGGCCGGCCGCACCTTCCCCCTTGCTCCTTTATATACGGGGGCAGGGGGCACCCTAGAGACACAACAATTGATTGTTTGATCTTTTAGCCGTGTGTGGTGCCCCCCTCCACCATAGTCCACCTCGATAATGCTGTAGCGGTGCTTAGGCGAAGCCCTGCGTCGGTAGAACATCATCATCGTCATCACGCCGTCGTGCTGACGAAACTCTCCCTCAACACTCGGCTGGATCGGAGTTCGAGGGATGTCATCAGGCTGAACGTGTGCTGAACTCGGAGGTGTCGTGCGTTCGGTACTTGATCGGTCGGATCGTGAAGACGTACGACTACATCAACCGCGTTGTGCTAACGCTTCCGCTTTCGGTCTACGAGGGTACGTGGACAACACTCTCCCCTCTCGTTGCTATGCATCACCATGATCTTGCGTGTGCGTAGGAATTTTTTGAAATTACTACGTTCCCCAAAATTTGTAGGGATAGCTTTCTTTATCGTTGATTGTTTGTTGGGATGCCTAAGTATTGATGTCTTTATGTCAAATTATAGACTATTGCTTTGAATCATTCGTGTCTTAATATTCATGCCATGATTAGATATATGATCAATATTATGCTAGGTAGCATTCCACATCAAAAATTATCTTTTTATCATTTACCTACTCGAGGACGAGCAGGAATTAAGCTTGGGGATGCTGATACGTCTCCGTCATATCTATAATTTTTGATTGTTTCATGCCAATATTACACAACTTTTATACACTTTTGGCAACATTTATATGATTTATTTGGACTAACATATTGTTCCAGTGCCCCGTGCCACTTCCTGTTTGTTGCATGTTTTTTGTTCCGCAGGAAATCCATATCAACAAAGTCCAAACACGATAAAAATTTACGAAGAATTATTTTGGAATATATGTGATTTTTGGGACTTGGAATCAATGCAAATTGGGGCCCACAGTAACCATAACCCACCAGGGCGCGCCAGGCACCCCCTGGCGCGTCCAGGTGTCTTATGCCCTCCTCGTAAGTCAGTTGGGGCCCTTCTTTGGGCGCAAGAAAGATAATTTATGAAAAAATCGTGTAAAAATTTCAACACAATCGGAGTTACGGATCTCCAGGAATTTAAGAAACGGTGAAGGGCTAGATCTGGGGAACGCGAAACAAAAGGGAACATAGAGACATGTCCAATCTCGGAGGGGATCCCGCCTCTCCGCCGCCATGGAGGCCATGGACCAGAGGGGGAACTCTCCTCCCATCTAGGGGGGAGGCCAACGAAGAAGAAGGAGGAGGAGGGGGGCTCCCCCCCCCTCTCTCCTGGTGGCGCCGGAGTGCCGCCGGGGCTAGGATCGTGACAGCGACCTACATCAACAATCTTGCTACCGTCAACACCAACTCTCTCCCCCTCTATGCAGCGGTGTAACACCTCTTCTCCCTGTTGTAATCTCTACTTAAACATGGTGCTCAACTCCATTTATTATTTCCGAATCATCTATGGTTATCCTATGATGTTTGAGTAGATCCGTTTGTCCTATGGGTTAATCGCGATCTTGGTTGGTATGATTGTATGTTTTATTTATGATGCTTTCCTACGGTGCCCTCCGTGTCGTGCAAACGGAGGGATCCCCGCTATAGGGTGTTGCAATATGTTCATGATTCTCTTATGGTGGGTGGTGTGAGTGACAGAAGCACATACCCGAGTAAGTGGTGTTGCGTATGGGAGGAAAGAGGACTTGATACTTAATGCTATGGTTGGGTTTGACGACCTTAATGATCTTTAGTAGTTGCAGATTTCCAATCATAAGTGCATATGATCCAAGTAAAGAAAGTATGTTAGTTCATGCCTCTCCCTCATGTAAAATTGCAAGTATGATTACCGGTCTAGTCATCGATTTCCTAGGGACAAATGACTTTCTTATTGACAAAAGCTATCTACTTTTGCTGTCTTGCAATTTATTCATAGTTTTATTTCTCGGAAAGTACTCCTAGTTTTATTCTTGTTCTAGGTAAAGCAAACACTAAGTGTGCGTAGAGTTATATCGGTGGTCGATAGAACTTGAGGGAATATTTGTTCTCCCTTTAGCTCCTCGTTGGGTTCGACACTCTTATTTATCGAAGAAGGCTACAAACGATCCCCTACACTTGTGGGTTATCACACTTTCACCCTCTATACACACATGAAATAATATTTACAGAAATCAGATGAGTTGATTTGTATTCTATACTATGCTTTATTTATATATTAAACATGAAATTATTACTCTTTCTGTTGTTTGGAAAGATCGAATACACGACGTTCCTATTTCTTTATTTTGTGTTGAGTCATATGCTTGCGACAGTATCAACAAATTATATTTTTTTGAATTCTAATTGTCCAGATATAGAGCTCACGTTCGCGAGAATGTTTGTTGTGCGACGCAAGGTATGACGTCGGATCCACCTGTATGAATCTTGATATTGCATTGTTTGCCACCTCGTCAAAGCAACCATTCAATCTTTCTCTATCAATCGCGGGACTCACATGGGGGTGGCGGGGTGACTATATTGCCCGAACGAGTTGGAAGTGTGTCAGTCTTGTTCGCCCTGTCTCTCATTTCGGCTTTGCGTCTTTCTCTTCGTCCGCTTCCTTGCCGCCCGCACGGTGTCATTCTTGTTCTCCGACAAATCGATCGCCGTCATTAGGTGGTGGTCGGATTCGATAATCTTGCTGCACCATTGCTTCAAACTTCGAGGTGCATTCCCTTCCACCAATCAATTTCTCTCAGGTTTGCATCTGCTTTGCTGAGGGGTGGTGGTGGTCTCTCGTTGATTCACTCTATGGTGAGGTTGTGAGGGGAAAGGAATATAAGGTGGCATTGTTTCGATGGTGCCACCATGGTAGAGGTGCGACCACGGCTCGTGACGGGGTGGTGGGTGCTGGGTGACGCGGCCATGACTAAGGCGCAATGACAGCTCGTGACGGAATGGTGAGGGTTGGGTGGTGTGGCGCAAACACAATGAGACCGCCCATCCTGTCATCGATGTCGCTCATTTGCTCGGTGGGTGAAGGTGTCCCAGAATTGGGGGGTACTAACCTAGTCGGCCTATAGTCTTTGGATGGGCCGGTAGGCCCTTGTTCTCTTCAAGGTGGACTCTGGTGGCTACACGATGGATCAAGATTGTGCCTACCGAAAACTTGACGTATACTCCAAGACATCTCTTGCCGCCTCCATATGCCCCTGGATATTGACTCCGTAGAGGGGACCGAATCACAATTACATTCACCTAGCCGTAGGGTTAGAACACAACTTACGATCTCGAGGTAGATCAAGCTTATATCTGATACATCTCCATCAATATAAACAAGAGCAGGATGTAGGGTTTTACCTCCATCAAGAGGCCCCGAACCTGGGTAAAACATCGTCTTCCTTGTTCCTGTTACCACCGATCCGAGATCCACGGCTTGGGACCCCCTACCCCGAGGTCTGCTGGTTTTGACACCGACACACCGACACTGATGCTTTCATTGAGAGTTCCGCTATGAAGATCAACAAAGGATCGATGGGTTCGTTGGTCAACGACTCCAATCTCCAAGGCATGGTTCCCATGCTCGAAACCCCCATCGCGGAGACGCAACTTCTCCTTCACGAGCAAGAAGCGACCCACAACCTTTCTTCTGACCCGACCGAGCTCCCCGTAAAGGGAAAAAGACCGAGGTACTTCCTGGAAAATGATTCTGACAGCGGCCGACCAGAAACAGCCGACGAATCTGATCTTCAAATCAGCTCGGCCGATCCGGCGGCTACGCGCCCTTCACGGGCTAAAAACGACTGGGAGTCAAGCCCACGGTCCATAGAGATCGGAATTCCTCTCCCACCCACCTCCCACATCGAGTATCGTCCCAATAATTCGGGTCCTCCCGATGTCCGGGATCTCGCCTACGTGCAGCAGCTGGCTGACGAATCGATCAGGCAATTCTGGGACAGGTTTTCGTTTGTCAAAAACGACATACCGGACTACCAGGACTCAGATATAATAGCAGCCTTTCAGCGTGGATGCAAGGATACAGGCCTTTCGAACGCCCTAAGCCGCCGCTGTGTTCAAACACTCCCGGAGCTATCCGATCTAGTGTCAAAATTCTGCAACATCGAAGACGCCTGGTTGGCACGAAAAAGACAGATTCAATCTGTGACAACAAATTGAATCGCGACAGGCTCGCACCTCGGCAGGAGCCCCCCGCGCGGTACACATCAGTTGATCGACCTCGGAAAAAGAGAAAACCGTTGGTCGCTCTGGAACCACACTCGATGGCTTCCTGGAAAAGCCATGCCCGATACGCTCTGTTTTGCTAAATTCTTGCCCCACTCGCAGCCTTCGTGACTGCTGGGTGGTGAGGCAAGTGGCTAAAGGAGGCCTAACCCTCCTCACTGGCACGCCCTGACATGCAGAAGAGTCCTCGGGATGAGGTCCTGATGATCTATGAAATCTTTGCGTACAATAATCAATGCAAGCCGGCTCTTCGGGAAGTTAATTACATCCGGCAAGTACAACGCATGCAGAAGAGTCCTCGGGCGCTCGGCCTTCCGTGGACAGTCGTCGCATTTTATGAGCGGCAACAGTGCGCCGACGAGCCTTTGGGCCAACACCGAGCCCATACAACGACCGTTGGTGTATTTGCTGGCAAACCAGCGACGAGGTAGACCCGAGCGGCTAGAGACGGAGTTAATACCTGCATGCGGCCTGGGGTCGTTGCCAGGGTTGTGCGGTCCGGTACCCGACCAGTCCATGGTACGGCGCGGCCTCCGGCAGCCGGGTACGCTCAAATCCGGCCGGATCCACTACAAATCCGGCAGCCGGATATGCTAAAATCAGGCGGCCTGGGTTGGACAGCTAGGGGTGTCGAGAAAACGGGGGCTGCGACAAGGGTAGGTGTGGGCGCGCGGCCGTGCTGAACAGCGACGCGGCCGAGAAAAATGGCAGCTAGGGACAGGAGGGGAGTGGGGCGGGGTGCGGCTGGAGGGGTGGGGGAATAGAAAAATGGGCGCATGTGTCCCGGACAGGCGGGCTAGAGGAGGACATGGACACGCGCTGCGTCCGTCTACGGGTATTTGTTTGCGGCCGAAATTTGGGTCCGCAATGGGTCAAAAGTGGACCGAAAACGGACATTGATCCGTTTGGTCCCGGACGTTGGGTTGTATTTTCTGTCCGTTTAACCTAAACGGACGCTATCAGGTCGTGCGTTGGAGTTGCCCCGGCGGCTTTGCCCAATGACACACAGCTAACGGCGAGGGAGGATGCATGGATTAAAGGGCATTGGTGGCAGTGGCGAGTCTACTAGGTGGGCTTCATCAGGCTTAAGCCTACCCTCCACAAACATATTTCAGCTAACCATACCATTTAACAATTATATTCATGTGCTTTACATGCAAGAATCACAATGCAATTGCTAATTAGGCTTAGAACTTGATGTTTGAGCCTACCCTTCATTTTCATGCTAGATTCGCCACTGATTGGTGGCATAAGCCTGGAGGCGTCACTCGAGTGGCCAAGAGCGACATGGGGCTGATCCGATTTTTTCGGGTGTCAGGTTCTAAAGTGCAAGACGACAACTAAGTTGTTGCTAGCCGAGACACCGCGGTGTAAAGCTAGCCTCCAATAGCAATCCATCCATTCTAGGACGTGAAATAGAGTACGCCCACCGGAACACGAGCAGAACAGCCATGCGCCCGGCCCAAATCTGGCCAGCGCAAGCTCGTACGCCCTCCGCCGTTGCGGATCGGAAGTGTAGGCACATCGCGCTTCCGGATAAGGAAAGCCGAGGAAATCTAGACCTCAACGCCGCCATCCCCTACCGCATAGGCCAGCATGACGCTCATCAGACCCGTGCCGCCATGAAGAAGAACCGTCACCCATGCCCACAACGTCACGCTTAAGCACCCAACACCACGCCAGTGACGAAGCAGCCTGCCAGAGCCTTCCAAGCCATATCCGATCATCAACGTCATTGCGTCGCCGTTGCTATCCACGAGAAGCTCACTGTCATGCCTGAGAGCCACCTGCATCGCAAGCAATGTCCCTGCCGCTGCCGTCGGTCACACGGCTTCGTCTACAGCATCCTCTGCCGAAGGCGAAGAGGAGGAAGGGAGGATTATGATGCGACGGCTAGGGTTCAGGCTACCCCTTGAGTCGCCCACACAGGAGCGATTTTGGGGCTGTTCTTTGTTATTGTGCTTCGCCCAGTTAGAACAGTGATGTGATGGTGAAGAATGGCTTTAGTAGCATTATTTAGCAACCAATATCTCTACTATTAATGTCTACTATTAAAGGTGAGATCGTTTCGTCCCCTCCACTCCAGTTAATCCCATTTCATCACAAGCGTCTCTCATCGGTTTTCACTATTAGTTTTTTCCGATTTCCTTTCAAAACTCATCCGACGGGCTTTTCCCCGCACGGAGTGTTTTTCTTTTTTTTCTTCGTTTTGGCCTTTGATGAATCAAAATCACCGAGTTTCGTTTGTCTCCACATAAAGGAATCAAATCATACAACTAAACAAAGAATCAAATCATAACTTCTCATTTCCCAAAAACGGTTAGCATAACTAAATCAAACAATTTTTTATCCCTTCCTTCACAAAAAAACTCCTGATCTCACACCACATCATCCACCCCTTCTCCTCCTGTAAGGAAATTGACTATTTGTTATCAAGTTCGTTGCAGTTTTTCTGCTATTAAAGAGGAGTTGGTTCTGTTGCCTCCACACCAGTTGATCCCCTTCCACCACACACATCTCCTCCCATCGGTTTTTACTGTTGGTTTTATCTGATTTTCTTCCAAAACTTATCCCACGGGCTTTTCCCCGCACTAAGCATTTTCCTCTTTTTCTTTGTTCCGGCCTTTGATGAATCAAAATCACAGAGTTTCCTTCGTCTCCAAATAAAGGAATCAAATCATACGGATAAAAAAGAATCAAATCATACAGCTAAAAAAGAATCAACTCATAACTTGCCATTTCGCAAAAACAATTAGCATAACTAAATCAAACATTTTTCTATCCTTTCCTTATAAAAATATCCTGACCTCACACCACATCATCCACCGCTCCTCTCAAGGAAATTGACAATTTGTTATCAAGTTTGTTGCAATTTATCTACTATTAAAGGTGATGTTGTAATGTCTATTTCTGTGTAGTTTGTTCTGGTTTCTCTTGATAATTGTCTATTTGCAGAAAAAAATAGGCAGGCTTCAATTAAGACTGATCTAGAACTGGTTGAACAATGCCAACATTGCATAGTTGTATGTCATTTAGGGTTGTCTAAATTTCATATCACCCGGACTTGTCTGATGTCTCCGTATATGTTGATCTCACGAGGTAACAAATTTTACAGACTTATACTCAGCATACTTAGAATCAAAAGTTAAAATCATGCATGTGTTCAGGAACTAAGTTCAAAATCATGCTGTCAGTTTCTGTAATTTC
The DNA here is from genome assembly GCF_002575655.3 of Aegilops tauschii subsp. strangulata. Classification (NCBI taxonomy): domain Eukaryota; kingdom Viridiplantae; phylum Streptophyta; class Magnoliopsida; order Poales; family Poaceae; genus Aegilops; species Aegilops tauschii. Next base: position 178,880,823 of record NC_053037.3, read on the forward strand.
TAAGCTACGAACACTTTTTTGGCTGTTGTTGGGGAAATATTCGGTTATGCCTGGTTTTCGTCTTTCTTACGTCTTTGGTCATCACGGTTATATATATATTGTCATAATGCACGGACATTCAACTATGATATCAAGTAATTCTTCACTGATTTGTCGATGAAATTGTTAAATGTTTTTTTTCGCGAATACGCAAAGCTTGTGTATCATTTCATTGATAGAACAAGTTAAGAATGAGTACAGGGGATGGTACGCATGACACAAACGCAGGAGGCGTGAACATGGCTACCGGAGCAGAGGGATGTGGGATGCTCAGCCCAAACAGAAAAGTAACACGGCTAAACTCGCCACCCTGGGACGCAGCCCAAACCAGACCAACAAGACGACCAACATCATCGAAACTGCCACCGAGGACACCGCGAGCATACAAGATGATGCCTTCATGAAGGGGAACGACGCCAGGGCGCCATCGCCGTCCAATCTGCAAAGCAAGACCTAGGGTTTCCCCTAATGCTCGTAGAGGGGCACAAAAAATGGCCATCGCAGCGCCTCCAAGAGGGAAACGACACCCATGGGTGTCGCTACTGCCAGCATCGAAGGTCGAGCAAGGATTTCGCCCTGGCCGAGTCTGAGCAGTCCCAAGCCATCAAAGCAAAAGTCGAGGAGGAGGAGGAAGTCGAGTTGGAGGCCGGAACCACCATCGCAGGAAGGGGAGCAACGCCTGCCGACGAGGGAGGCATCGGGCGCTGCCGGAAGAACAAGCTAGCGAACATGCGGAAGGACGAACAAAGCATGGAGGTGGGTGGGGTTGGGCATGTAGAAAGGTGTAGGATGCAACTCATTGTATTCCATGGAGTAGGTTACAATATATACACATGATGTCTTGCGTGACAAGGAAACTAATCCTACCATATCTCTAGAAGTCAGCTATACAAGGCTAGAGAAGATAGGAATAGCAATACAACGTATGTCACGTTCAACACCCCCCACCCCCCCCCCCCCCGGAGTCGAAGCGTCGGCGTCGGCGACGCAAAGACTGGAACGAAACTCCTGGAATGCAGCGGTTGGAAGCCCCTTGGTCATAATGTCGGCAAACTGCTGGGTGGTCGGTACATGAAGAACACAAAGCTGACCCAACTGTACATTCTCGCGGACGAAGTGAACATCAAGTTCAATATGCTTGGTGCGCTTGTGCTGCACTGGGTTGGCTGCGAGGTAGGTGGCCGAAACATTATCACAAAAAACCACCGTAGCTTTCGGGATTGGAACCCGAAGTTCACCAAGTAGCTGACGGAGCCAACATGTCTCGGCAACAACATTGGCGACGGCACGGTACTCGGCCTCAGCACTCGAGTGGGAGACGGTGGGCTGCCGCTTGGAGGACCAAGAGATGAGAGAATCACCGAAGAAGACACAATATCCGGACGTGGAGCGTCAAGTGTCAGGACAACCAGCCCAATCTGCATCAGTGTAAGCAAGCAGCTCGGTGGAGGCGGAGGCGCGAAGACGAAGTCTGAAGGTCGGTGTGCCACGAATATACCGAAGAATGCGCTTGACCAGAGACCAGTGAACATCACGGGGCGAGTGCATATGCAAGCAAACTTGCTGCACCGCAAACTGAATGTCTGGTCTGGTGAGCGCGAGGTACTGAAGAGCACCAACAATACTGCTGTAGAGAGCGGCATCAGTGGCAGGTTGCCCAGCAGTAGCAGAAAGCTTCGGCTTGGCCTCGGCAAGAGTGGCAGCAGGCTTGCAGTCGGTCATACCAGCACGATCCAGGAGATCAAGAGCATATTGTCCTTGATGAAGAAAGAATCCGGAGGCATCACGTCGCACATTAATGCCGAGGAAGAAGTGCAATGCGCCCAAGTCCTTCAGCCGAAACTCAGAACCAAGACGACCGATGATGTCGCGAAGTAGATCCGCGCGAGAGGCGGTGATGACGATATCGTCAACATACAAGAGAAGCATGGCGACATGATCAGCTCGATGAAGCACAAATGGCGATGTGTCCGAGGTGGTGCTACGAAACCCAAGAGCAGTGAGGAATGCTGCAATGCGTTGATACCAAGCACGAGGCGCCTGTTTCAGACCATATAGAGACCGTGAGAGCAAGCAGACATCATCAGGCCGAATGGGATCAACAAAACCAGTAGGCTGCTGACAGAGAACACGCTCCTGGAGATGACCATAAAGAAAGGCGTTGTTGATGTCGAGCTGATGAACAGGCCAATGACGAGATGCAGCGAGCTGAAGAACAACACGAATCGTGGCGGGTTTGACAACCGGAGAGAAGGTCTCCGAGAAATCAACGCCGGCATGTTGTGCAAAGCCGCGAACAACCGCAGGCGCGGGTGGCGGGGCAGGAGAAGACGCGCGCGGCCCCGGCTGAGTTGGGGAAGCACCGTGGCCGGCGGCGACGCCAACGTGAAGAGCAGCGTGGGTGGCCTGCCGGGCGGAGTGGCGGAGGCGCTTCTCCTCCATACGAAGGTACGTGCGCCTTCGCGTACGTTGGCGTGACGAGGGAGAGGTTGGCGGCGGATTGGCCGAGGTCGGGGTGGAGGCCCCAAAGGAGGTTGGTGAGGAGTATTTCATCGATCGAAAGATCATTTTGCTGCATAGTGAAGAATTCACCTTGGAGAAAGACACAGCGTTGGAGCTGATTGTCGAGGAAGAGATCGCACAGCCGTGTCCACATGGCGTACGCCGAGGGCTCACGGGAGTTCACCATGTTGAAGAGGCCTGGAGAGATGGTGAGGAAGAGCCACTTGATGATGCAGGCGTCCACGGCAAGCCACTCGTCATCGTCCTTCATGTCGCGGAAGTCGACGCTCCCATCAACGTGTTCGATGAGACGGTAGGAGCGGAACAAAAGCGCGAAGTACGTGCGCCATGCGTTGTAGGACGGCGAGTCGAGGTCGAGGATGACGTGCACATGATCCTTGATGTGGAGCTCATTGAGACGATCCGAGGTGAACATGGCACCGGCAAAGGAGCCGGCGTCAGAGGGGTCGACCTTGGAGCGAGACATGGTGGAGGAGGAGCGTGGTGCGGTTAGGGTTTTGGGAGGTGGTGGAGGGAGAAGATGGCAGCGGCGGAAGGCAGCGGCTGCGTGGGAGGGGAAGGGAGGGTGGCGGCTGCGAGGAGAGGCAGCGGCGGGTTTAGGGTTTTGGGAGGGGTGCGGCGGCTGCTACGGGAGAGAAGCGGCGGCGGCGGGGTTGGGTGAGTTGCAGTGGCTGCGGCTGCGGGAGATGCGGCGGCGGCCTAGGGTTGAGGTGGCGCGGTGGCGGCTACAAGGAGATGCGGCGGCAGCGGCGGCGCAGGGCGGAAGCGATGAAGATCGTAGGGTAAACTGATACCATGTAGAAAGGTGTAGGATGCAACTCATTGTGTTCCATGGAGTAGGTTACAATATATACACAGGATGTCTTGGGTGACAAGGAAACTAATCCTACCATATCTCTGGAAGTCAACTATACAAGGCTAGAGAAGATAGGAATAGCAATACAAGATATGTCACGTTCAACAGGGCAGCCGGCGCGGAAAAGTGAAGGGGTGCAACGGTGGCCGAAGACCCGAACGAGCCAAGATCCGGAGAGGAGCACAGATCCGGGCTGCCGGGATCGAACCTGCAGGGACGCCCGGCAAGCTGAAGGAGATGGAAGGGGGCGCAGCTCCACAGGCACGCCAGAGTCGAAGCCGCACCGCGGTGGATGTCGACCAACCACGGACGCCTGCAGGGGGTGTTTGCGGAGCTGCCGAGGCACCGACAAGCCGAATGAGCCGGAAGTTGACGCAGCTCGGACGCGGGGAGCGCCAGATCTGGAGCCGCACTGGCCAACCATGGATACCGGAGGAGGGTGCAGGTCCATAGCCGTCAGTGACGAAGCCGCACCTACAGGGTATGGGGAGGGCGAAGGGAGCTCGCAGGCATGCCACACACCCGGCCAGCGCGCTGTAGGAGGCAGCCGCTGCCGGGCAACCACCGCAACCAACGAGATGGACCGCCGCCCCGGAGGCATGGCCGCAGCCTGCGGGATGGGAGAGCGCCACCGTGGCGCTCCTAGGGCCGGCCAGCCCGGCCAAGAAGCCCCGGCCCCGTCCTCCCGGGATCTGGCGCCGGCAGCAGCAGGGGTGCTGGTGGCCGCCATGGATCTAGCACGGAAGGCGGGGAGGAGGGAGATCGCGCCGGCGAAGTCCAGGGGCAGCCGGAGCCCGACAGGAAGGGGGCGGGCGGGGGCCGGGGGGTGGGGGAGCCGCTGGAGGCACGCCGGCGCCGGTGCGCAGCGGAGGTCGACGGGAAAAGGGGTAGAGGTGGCACAGCGCAGGCCAGCCAAGGTGCCCCGCCGCCACCTTCCTGGGAGCCAGCACGGCTTCGCCAGCCGCTCCTCCGTTGGTGGCGAGGAGGTGGGGCGAGGTGGGGAGGGGGCCGTGGCGGCGCGGCTGGGTTCCCCCCGCCGCCGCGGGGAGGCGACGCAGGGGTCACGGGAGGAGTTAGGTCGTTACGAAGAGGTGTAACAGCCGGGTGCATGGTGGGTCAACACTTCAATAAAATTATCACTACGGAGAGGTGTAATAGCCGGGTGCATGGTGGGTCAACACTTCAAAAAAATTATCACTACGAAGAGGTGTAACAGCCGGATGCTACAATGCAGCTTCAGCTTGTTCTGCCTGACCTTGTTACAATGCTACAACCATTTTATTCCCATAAACTGGTCGATTCAGTGTTAGACCAGCACATTGCAGCAAATATAACTATCTCGCCATAGTTCATAGTTCAAGTCCACAAATGGTCGTGCCTTGAGTAGATGTCATTATGCTAGCTAGGCGAAGAGCGTCCCACTCATGATGGTAACAGCTTCTCCCTGAATCAGCACCCTCTTATCTGCAACATCCAGCTCCAGGTATAGTGTTCCACTCCTTGGAGATGCCTGGTGATGAAATGCACAGTACAAATGAAAACCAACGTGATAGTTTGATTGATTGAGCGCCATTGCAGCATAAACGGATCAGTGAACGATAATTCACTTGTCGAAAACATATTCAACAACATTACCTGAAACGCTATCAATTTTTGTTTCCCCAGCTTTTCACCCCAATAGGGTGCCAAAACACAATGTGCACTGCCACATACAGGATCCTGCAATGGTATTGAAGACAGTTTTGGGGTATCTATCAATGAGGAAGTTCATCGAGCTTCACTATTTATATGTATTCAACTTGGTATAGAGGTTGCTGTGTTACCTCATCAATCCCAAATTTTGGGCAGAAGAAACGTGAGAAGAAGTCGTAACCCGATCCAGGAGGTGCCGGCCCTGTCACAATCACACCTCTGCCTGCACATTTTCTGATTTCTTCGATGTTAGGAAGGAGATCGGCGACCTCTTTCCCTGATGAAAGTTTGACCTGAAAGGCATGCCAGATCTTTTGGTTATAATACGGGTCATAGGCCCTGTTTGTTTCATAAGTCCTAGGACTTTTTCTAGTTCCAACCAAAAAGTTCCTAGTCTTTAAAAAGTCCTTTCCTCTTTCCAGGGACTAAAAAGTCCCTAGTCCCTCCATGACATGTAAAAGACCATGATACCTTTATTGTTGCCGCTCTCTTTCTCTCATTTGCACAAACGAAGATGAAAGATGGAGCACATAATTTTTCAAGCGCACAAACGCCTCCGCCGCACGAACGGCGCCTCGGCCGCACGAACGGCCCCACTATACTAGGCACATACCCGGACGCAGCAACACACCGCAGCCTACCCAGAGGAGCCTTCTCACAGCAGACCGGGCGCATACCACAGTCCCGGCGGAGACTACCTCATCTCTGGCTCCTAGGCTCGGCTCATACCGGCGCACTTTACATCAATACACGGGAGGGCTTTTATACCCAGGCTTGTGCACACCCGCTACACGCACGCACGCATTACCCGGCTACCACACAGCCACTAACCAATGCATGCACGCATCACACCCAGGCACTAACTAACCCACGAACAAACTCCATGCAGCTCCGGCCGCGCGCACGACGCGGCTGCCTCCAATGAACTCCAACGGCCGCTACTAACAGTCACAGCTCCCAGCCGATCTAACTACACGATCAAGATTAGATGCTGACAATTTCCCCCATAATTTTGACATGGATCGTCGTCGGCCGTCGCCTTGTACGCCTCCGCCCGACGCCACTACACACCTCCACGGCCCTCGCACCGCGCGCTCCACCGCCGAGCAGCACCTTCATGCCGTCACGACGCCGTGTGCCACCACCATGTCTGGACTCGCCGCATGTCGTCGTCGCCGGAGTTGCTGCACCTCTCGCCACTGACGTAGGCCGCAGGCTCGACCTGGCGCGGTGACGCCAATCGCCACCGTCGCGGGTCGTTGTCGTCACGCGCTCGCCGCACACCGCGTCCGTGCCACCCTGGCCTCCATGTCCGCCGCGCTCGTCGCGGACTCACCGCGCGCCACCTCCGCGTCCACCATGATAGCCGCAGCACCGCGCACCTCCATAGGCCGATACACGGCCCGGAGCTTCGCGCAGACGCCGGCGAATGCCGTCACCACCGGCACGCCTCCGGCACGGCCAACCCCGCCCAAGACAACCAAGCTCATGATACCAAATGTTGTTGCCGCTCTCTTTCTCTCACTCGCATAAACGAAGGTGGAAGATGGAGCACACAATTTTTCCGGCGCACAAACGCCTCCGCCGCACGAACGGCCCCACTATACTAGGCACATACCCGGACGCAGCAGCACACCGCAGCCTACCCAGATGAGCTCTCTCACAGCTGACCGGGCGCATACCACAGTCCCGGCGGAGACTACCTCATCTCTGGCTCCTAGGCTCGGCTCATACCGGCGCACTTTACATCAATACACGGGAGGGCTTTTATACCCAGGCTTGTGCACACCCACTACACGCACGCACGCATTACCCGGCTACCACACAGCCACTAACCAATGCATGCACGCATCACACCCGGGCACTAACTAACCCACGAACAAACTCCATGCAGCTCCGGCCGCGCGCACGACGCGGCTGCCTCCAACGAACTCCAACGGCCGCTACTAACAGCCACAGCTCCCAGGCGTTCTAACTACACGATCAAGATTAATGCTGACAACCCCTAGTATATAGAAAAATAACAACCAAACAACACCATGGGGTGGCGGGGCAATGGGTGCAAGGAGGGGCATTGTTGAAAAAGTTTCAAAAAAGACTCTCCTTAAGGGGGTGTTCGGTTCAGAAGTCCTAGGACTTTTTCTAGCCCCAGGGACTAATCAAAAAAGACTCTCTAGTAGAGTCTTTTTCTAGTCCCTGTAGGAAAAAGTCCCTCCCGTTTGGTTTCTAAGGACTTTTTAGGGACTTTTAAGTCCCTGAACCAAACACCCCCAAGAGTCTTCTTCATTTAGTCATAAAAAGTAATTTTTAGTCACTAGTAGTCCCTCCTGTTTGGTTAAAAAATCTTTAAGAGGGACTTTTTCTAGTCCCTACACAAAAGGTCTCCGGAAATAAACACCCCCTTACCTTTCAAGTTAGGAAATACTGTACTACCGTACTATGTTTATGCAGGTGGTAGAACAGAAAGGGCGAAGGGGTAAGGTGAAAGACAGTACAATGAAGTCGGTGGTGGTCAACGATTTGTGAACACTGACGACGGACGCGCCGTTGAGCGTCTCCGGGATGGACGGCAGCTCGTCGGCGGGGTCGCAACCCACGTAATCACTCATGGGGAAGTTCAGCTCAATGAACAGCTTCCCCTGCTCCTCCGTCTCCGGTGCAGGAACCTTCTTGGCGGTCAGGATGCCGGACTTGGTCGCAAACTCGACCACTCCATGGCGCTCCCCGAGGATGGCCGTGAACAGGAAGTGGGCGGTCGCCAGCGTCCGTGCCCGCAGAGCGCGACCTGAGAATTGGAAACGATGGCGCAGGTGTGAATCAACTGCAAGAAATGAAATGGGAATGGTGCGAAATCAACGGGTGTTCAGATGGGAAGCTAGGCGGCGACCTCGGTGACGGTGGTGAACCAGCGGAGGTGGAACCGCGGGATGGCGGCGCCGGCTGCGAGGGAGGAGGAGTCGCGGGAGAGGAAGGCGGTCTGGGACTGGTTGAACTCGACGGCGACGGACTGCATCCACCGCCCATCCCCCGTGGGGGCGGCGGCGTCGTCCTCGAGGAAACATACCGCGGCCGGGTGGCCCTTGAACGGCTCGGCCGTGAAGGCATCCACCTGCGACGAGACCAACGTGAACATCAGTTCTTAATCGAGCCAACAAGAGAAAGAAAATGGAGAAGAGAAGAGAGCGCTGACCACGACATACTGGATCCCTTTCTTGGCCATGTCCGCGAAACAGCAAAGCACCCGAGCGCCAAATCTGATTTCTCCGAACGGATGTGCACCTTTTTATGGGACACTAGTGCTGTAATCAGCTGATGATGCCAGTTGGTAAGCAGCGACGATATGGAACTTGCAGGCTTCCTTCCTGGCGGCACTCTTTTGTGCTATTTAACTTCTGCGTGGAGCCACTGACAGGTGGGGTCTCCATGCGTAGAGAGACTTAGGCCAGCCGCTACAATGACGAGACCTTACCTGCTCAAATGTTTCTTTAGGGGAGAACGCCCACTGGATCATTTTATTTCAGCTTAATGATAGTATAATGCTAGGGGGTCTATGTCCCAAAACAAATCCTGCATTGTTTCGAGAGCATGTTTTGATAAATTATGTGTCATCATATTCGTCTCCCTCAGACAATGCTGGAAAGAGATACTTCCAATTATTTGTGCCTTTTGGAAACAAAATCTGCTAAAACCACCGTGTAGGCATGTAGGGTTCCACATGCTTGGATGAGTTCGAAAGAGACTGATTCCACAATCACCCGTACACAACCTAAGCTCTCCACCAGCTCAAGGCCTCTCAAAGCGCAATAGACTCAGCCGTGGTCGGGTCTAATAGGTGGGTAAGCATCATCGTTGTCCCTACTACAGCCTCTCCTTTATCATCTCAGTCAACTGCTCCCGAACCACTCTCAAAGTAAGAGGAATCTATATTCAACTTGTAGCTCTTACTTGAAGGTGTCTTCCTTATCAATTCATGTGGTTCAGAAGATCTTGTTGCGATGTTGAACTTTAACTGTATTGCATGAATCGCAAAAGCAGAACTCGGAGCTGGTACAACATACTCGCACTTGACAGCCTGGCGCCACTGCCACGAGATATAGAAAGCCCGACTGCGACCATCTCCTTCAAGTGTCAATGATCTCCCAAAGACCCAAAGAACGCCAAACTTCTTTTGCTCGTTGGCACGTAAACATTAAATGTCGCATATCCTCAGCCCCTCCCATACAGATCGGACATTGGGGGTTAACCTGCTCAAATGTAACACCCCCCATTAAGCTTTACTGAATAATTTACAGTTGTGACACATCTCATAATCATCGAAATCCATCCCTGGGCAAAGCCAAAGGGTGCCAACATAAAATAGGGCTTCCTTTAGTTTATTGGATAGAAATATCATATTAATAGGAAAGTATAGGAAATAAAATAACATGTATCTCAAATGCTATAATAAAAGAGATGTTATTTGGTTCATAAGATATGATTTTTTTCCCACTACATTTGAGTAGTATTCTTGTTTCCTCAATTTTCTCAGTTCGCAAGACATCATATTATCTTGTAAAATTTACATGAGTAAGTTTCAACTCGATGCCTATTTGCATGGATTTTTGGATTTATTTTTGGAACTTGGAAATATGTTATTGCAAATACAAAAAAGCTTTGAGTATCATTTTATTGATAAAAGAGTTAGGGTACAATAAGTACATAAGGCATCACACAAGCATGTGTGACTGCCAGCACTAAAAGAACAAAGGGGTGTGTGGCCCCGAAAACAATCGCCTGCATTCGGGGGTCAGATGTGCTAGTCCTAAAGCTCCCGAACGAACCCAAGAGCAAGCTTCCTCCTTGATGGTTCAGATCAGCCACCATGATGAAGACGTAGCCATTGTGGTGCTTACAAATGCGCCATGAAGTAAGGATGAGGAGGGCGGCAAGTCCGGGTCGAACACAAGTGAGCATGCCTAGAACAGTAGATGAGAGCCAGTCTAAGAAGTCATTGTCGTGGCGGGGAAGGGTTGCAGTGGATCGGCACCACCGGAGCACCAGAGAAAAGTTGGAAATATGTATTTAGCTAAGTTTTAGAGCGTGGATACGCTGAAACTCAAGATCATCCTGGTGTTTTGTCGTTGGGTGAACCATAGGCCTCAGTGAAAAAGCATAGGCCTTAGTGAGATCTAGAGTTTTCTCACATCAAAGATTGCAAGGTAATGATGAATCTAATTTTCTATTAAAAAGAGCAAAAAATTCCAAACAGCCTTGCACATGTGTACCCACCACACACCATAGACAAACTGGCTCTAGTAAGGGAGCACGAAAAGTATGCAGGATTATATTTCATGGACGAGTGGTGGGGAACGAACTTGGCAAAATTGTAACAGGCTGTGGGCAATACGAGACTTTAAAATACGAGAAATTTGAAGAAATATTCTCAAAAGAAAGATAACATCGTAAGAATCAACAAATGTCATGATCAATGGCATGGGAAAGAATTTAAGAATCAATATTAATCTGCATTCGCAAGATTCTTCAGCTCTACGCTTCCTGGAGTCCTTTCTTGCAGGCTTCAGCTTCCTTCCCTCCTTGAGTTTAACCTTCTTTATCGCCACATGTTCTCCCAATTGGGATGCGCCTCGAGCTTCATCCAACAATGAATCAATGTGAAGGGCTTGCCCTCCGTTCTATAGTACACCGTGGTTGCACGTCCGGGCTATACAATGACGTGATCGTCAAGTTACAACATTGAGTGAATAAATAAATTGACTAACCCCTGGAGAAACAAGAAACAGAACTTACGATCTCCATGATTGACGCTTCTGGTGGCTACCTTGTCTCCACTTGTGCAATGGCACTTCAAAACTTTATGACGGAGTTTGAAATGGTATGCAACCGGCGGAGTAGCAACTTCGCACTGCGATCGTTTATCACATCCAAATGTCGCGGGGTGCTTGTACTCATGAAACCAAAAATGCACATGTTGCCAAAATTTGGTACCTGTTTTCTTCATGCCTACAAACCCCGCGCTTGTGGCCTACCACGCGTCACACAACAATACGTCCTCCATCATGGAGTAACCCGACATCATGTTTACTCCATGTTAAACAAGGAGAAAGTCAAAAAGGTCTCAATGGCATTTGACCGAACACTTGTCGGGTGTGGTGTCTGCCATGAACGGCGTCGGAAGGGGGCACACGATACATGGGCACGAACGGGTAAGGGGATGCAACGATGGCAAAGTACGAGACGCCTAGGTGGAGCAGCGGTGGTCCGACTAGAACTGGGCGGCAGCCAAAGTAGAGCAAGGGGAAGGGACTGAGTGGAGGAAAAGAGCCCCGAGATGGGGTTTTGTGTGGGACAGGTGTTCGGTGTTCTACGGCGGCTGTCTGGACTCCCTCAAACCTCTGCCAGCTTTACTTCCGGTTTGATGAAATCCGGATGTGCGACTGCTCCATGGACATTTGAGACGGCGTTGAACCGCTCGACATGTCTGGACCGCGTGGTGGACATTTACGGACAACTTCCCTTGACACACGGGTCGTTCTCAGATCATGTTCTCGTTTCGATTAAAACTTCATTCAGTAGGTCAAACTCCTTTATATTAGAAAAATACTTTGCCATGTGCACAAACTCTTGGCTGAGCCTCCCAGCACCGAACAACCCAGAAAATATCTTGCCTTCACATGGAAGGCTCATGGAAGCTGCCTAACAGATGAATATGCAAATCCGCTAGACTAAGAGCCTGTTCGGCAGCTCTCCGGCTCCGCGGCTCTGCTCTAGAGCGGAGCGCCCCCTAGTGTATTTTCTGGGAGTAGCCAAAGTGGCGCTCCGTCCACTCCTATATTCGACGGAGCTGGACGGTTCCCGAACAGGACCTAAGAGCCCGTTCGGCAAACCACCGCTCCTTGAAATACCAGGATCTACGCTCCTTGAAATACCAGGATCTACGGAGCTACTGTTTGCTCGCTCCAACATTTTAATCTACTGCTCGGTCCGCTCCGGGAGGGACTCCGAACAGGCCTTAAATGTCTCATCTTGCGTTTGAACAGACTAACCAGCAAATTACTAGTGTTCAATCTGCGTATGTTATATGATCCAAAACCAGTTCAGCCAATGCGACAACGAGAGGACAAAATAATCACCCGCTCATTCTCACATTACCTGCACGCGAACACACCTCTTCATCAAACGTGAATAACAGAAACTGTCGCATACACGAACCGGTGACTAATTCGATGACTGTTCTGGAACAAAAGAAAGAAAGATTTGCAGCAGCAAAATGACTGTTCTGGAACTAGCACGACAGACAGCAACATCTTCACACAGATTCTCGAGCTGTCACTTATTCGCTTCACAAAAGCAAAACAGAGCACCGATTAGCTCAGATTTGATCCAAGATAACCTCAGCACCAGAAACCTTGAAGTCGGAAGGGGCTTTCTCAACGTTGAAAGCCTTGATCTTCCCATCGTCGACAAAGGCTGACCACCTAAAATGGTACAGGTCAAAAGAAAAGAAAAAAATCAATCAGTTACCAATACACCAGTCTATATATCATCATGAACAGTAAGTACTTCCACTTCCACCACATTCTACTAATGAAAGGAAGAGGTTCGAACAGTGATGCAGTGCTCAAGAATGGATATGCATCACTCTTTTATTAGCAACAAAGATAAACATAGCATTCTCACCGCATGGCGGATCAGCATTTCAACAAAATTCTCACTAGGGAGAGCTCAAAAATGCTGGATGCTGCTAAAGCATGTTCCTTTTCTTTTCTTTTGCGGGCATGCTGAAGAATGTTCCAGTTTGCCAAAACGAAACAAATGACATATAGACCTAGGCACCTATCCATGTATGCAACTTGCTGACTTGTTCTTTGTTTGCAACACTAGCACAATGCGTGTGCATTGCTACGAAGCCATAAAAAGGACAAGGAGTTGCCACTGGCTTAGGAGATCTGGTAGGAACCGGATCCCTACCAGGTCACTCAGGTTGTAGGGGTGGAAGGAGGGATGGCGTGGTCGGCGGCGCTGGGGCGCTGTCGTTGCGTGTGCGCGCGAGAGAGAGAGAGCGCAGGGGCGGTGGCTAGGGTTAGGTCTCCCGGCTCCCTAAGGAAGCCGAGCAAATATGATTGCTTCTTGCTTAATCCCAAAACGGGTCCTTACACGAGTTTATATAATCCTCCTAGTAAGATAATTGGGCTAAGCCCCTAATAACGATAAGATAAACTGGGCCACAACTAACTGGGCTAGGCCCCTAATATGCCGGTCATAACAAGATCATCAAAACATGACGGTGTCTTGCGACTGTTGCATGGTTCACAATTAAAAAGAGAACGAAAATATAAGAAAGATCCTATTGCGGTCGTTGAAGAATCTTAAGCGACCATAGTAGATCCTTTGCAAGATTTATAGTGGAGATAACAATTTGAATTTTGAGATAAGAGAAGTAAGTTGAATACACAAGACTGTGGATTAGGTAGGAGGACAACGTCTATCACCAAGTTGAAATTGCAATTTGATCGCTCTCTGCTGCTACGAGAATAGAACTGGAAGAATTGGTTGGAAGAGAAACTAGAAAGAAGTCCATGATTTTGAGTTGGAGTCGCATACTTATATTTATAATTTGCGTTTCTACGAAAGTGTTATTCTTATATTAGGGTAGCAGTGTATTTTTGGGCGAGTAAAAGTAACATTTATTTATTTATGTCTCTTGGAAGGTTGCTAGTCCCATATGTGGGTAGAATTGCATTTGTTTATTTGTGTGGTCCACATGTGAACTCACCACCAACTGCAACCCCATCACTCCAAAAGTAGGAAAGATAATATTGCTATTGCAAGTTATGCTCCAAAAAGGTGTGGAAGTGATTCACCTAAGGGAGTCCTTAAGAGGTATCTACCTCTCCATGCAGCCAATTTCTTAGAATAACAGCCAATTCATGGGAAGTTAAAGGAAGTCCTGTTTCGCGATAGTTATTTCTTGGGATTGGCAGCCATGCAAATTTTAATCATTGGATTTTCTAGTCATGACAGTTCAACAGTGCTGAACAAGAGTAAATTAACAATTACTCAATGTCATGCTGAGACAATCCTATCATCAAACCATTCAAAATCCAGCATCTCCCCTTGCTAAATGGGTGGTCACTAATTCACTAATGCCATTGAGACTAACAAAAACAAGAAGAAAAAAACTGACAGTCAACGCTACCTGACTTTCAGACAAGCTACCTAATACTGAAAAATGTCTTCCAGAAATAGCTTAAAATCCTTTCACAGCATGTATAGTTCTAAATTTAATCCCATAATATCAAGCGCCAATATATCCAATTCTATAAACAAAGGCATAACTTATAAAACTACAGAACCACTAATGTAAAACTCAGCAGTAAGAGAGCTTGCATTGCATGCCACATAAACTAAATTAGGGTTCTAAGTAGCTGACATCATTTACATCACGGCTTAATTATTTTTTAAGAATATTAGAAGAGTTGGCAAAAGTATAATTACCTGTGGGAGCGGCGGCCAAGCAAAGCAGCAGAGAGATCTATTTCCAGATCCAAGCTTTTGTGGAAGCTCCCGTCAAGGTCGCCATAAAACTCAATCTGATAATAGTATAGAATCACGGCAGATGGTTAAAATAAATGTTCGCATGATCTTGATTCTTGACAAATGTCTAACATAGCATCGCATGGGCTAGAAATCTTGGAAATCTATGTGCAATAACCATCTAGGGTGGTATGCATACAATTCTAACACATTTCTGACCCTCATTACCATAAAATACAGATTGAAATATTTCAGCCGATCATATGAGAGTTAAACTGAAAAAATACATGTGAGTTGAATTTGCACTCATAAAGTGGCTCGCAAGCAAACTAAAGCCCAGGACTGGCAAAATAAGCAAGAGAAAAAGGAGAAAAAATTACCAGAGAATGATTTTGTGCATGACTGTTATGGATCATTTACCATGACTGTGACAGGGAGCAGGGAGGGCGTATAGTATCATGAAGAATGCGTCATGGAGGAAAACCAAAACAGGTACCGCCAAACTACAATATGCAATGCACACTACAATATGCAAATATGAAGGAAGATAGTCCTATCTCATAACTCAGTTGACAATACTTCAATATGCAATGCACACTACAATACCTGTATTTCATTCCATTATTCTGTGCTAAATCTACATTGTATTCCATACAAAGATAGAGAGTAGTTACTCACTGCATCTTTTGCCTGTAATTTTTCTGCCCATCCATTCAGCACATAGGGATCATTTACAGCTACACAGATAACAGAGTCGATCCCTTTTGCTTTCAACTTATCAATGTTGTTCTTGTAACTAGGGACATGTGACTGCGAACATACTCCTGTGTATGCGCCCTGAAATATATCGCAAAGATAGCTGTCAACAATATGAGCAATAAATCATTCCAGGAGAGAGTCAGTCTACAACATAGTTATCAATGAGATGGAAAAGGCAGTACACGGAACCATCATGGAGCAAGCTTACAATCCTAGTGGATGTAGCCAGAAATCCATTAGGGATATAGAGTTGTCAATGAATTTGAACGGTGGGCACGAAAATGCCATTCAGCGCAAAGCTCAAGCACACTAATTCCCAGTCCAACAATAAGTTTCAGCATTCAATTTTCCTGATCTAGCCAATGGCCTGCCTACCTATTCACAGTTTCTCATACTTCTAGTGCGAATGGAGCATGCAAGAACTCAATCCATAACCGCCTAGTACAAATTCTGTACTAGTACCAACTAGTGTGAAGAATCCCCACTGAGACTCATTAGGGTTTCGAAAAGGTCGAGCATACATGAACCGAAGCTAGCAGCAAGAAGAGCTTGGTAGGCAAGGGCAGCGAGCTAGAGAGAGCTTACCGGCAACCCGAAGATGACGACTTTCTTCCCCTGCAAGCAAGCAGACACAACGAAACACGAAGGGGTCAGACGACAGGCGCGCGGTGGTGGGCGGCGTGGGGAAACAGGGGGGAGTATAGGGAGCGTAGTACATGGAAGATGTCCTTGAGAGGGGTGGTGGAGAACTTGGTGGCGACTCCCTCGTCCCAGGACCGCGCCTTCTGCAGCGACACGCCGGGCGCCGCGGAGACGATGTCGGAGCCCACCGACGCGAACCCCCTGGCCGCGGCCCACAGCGCCGCCGCAGGGGAACCTCCCGCCCTCCTCGCCAGTGCTGAAGCCATCGCCACAGAAGGTTGGGAGTAGGTATTGTTGTCCTTGGATCGGGTTTCGCTGGCGAGCGGCGCTTGAGAGTTGAGACGGCGCACGGCTGGGAGCTGCCTGCTCAGAGCATCTCCAGCCGTTCAGCCCCCGGGCGCCGAAAAAGAGCGGCCTGGGGCGAACCGGCGCTAGATCGATCTCTGGGGCGACCTAGCTCCCAGCCACGCCCTCAGGCGCCGCCTCCCAACCCGCGGCAAATTCAAACGTAGTCATTCCCGCTCACAAAATAGACGCCACGGTTCGGCGATCATGCGGCCACAGTTCGGCGATCGAATGAAAAGTTCGGCGTATAAAAAGCAGAAAAGACGCGCGTGCGCATCAAACGGCGAGGTCGGCCTCCGGCGTCGGCGGAGTCGGCGTGCGCGGGCTTGGCGGGGTCTCTGTGCTTGGCGGCGTCGGCGTGGCTTCTGTGCTACGGGGAGTCTCGGCGGCATCATCGCTCGGGCTAGGCGGGGGCGTGGGCGTGGGCGGCGTCCTCGAGGGAAGCTGGTTCAGGATGAGGCCACGCTCCGCCAAGTACCACGCCTTGAACGCCTCGTCGTTGCTCTGGAGCATGTCTGCCCCGCCCAGCAGGAAAGTCAGGTAGGTGTTTCCCTTCTTCGCGGCGACGTTGGTCCGGAGTAGGTCGAGCTTGGCGGCGCTGCTCGACATCAACGCCGACCACCGCGCGTCGGTCTTCTCTTCACGAAGGACTGCTCGGGTCTGTGCCTCGGCGAGGCAGTGCTCGATGGACTCCTGCACTCGAGCGGTGGCCGCGTCGGCGTGTTTCCCCTTCTTGGCACCTTTGTTGCCGTCCGGTCGCCCTTCTGACGCGCCCGGAGTTGGCGCGTCCAGCTTGTAGGTCTCCTTGGCCTTGTCGAGGGTGCGCCGGACTTCCGCCCACTTTCTCGCACTTGTCAATGCGCTTGTAAACGTGGAGGTACTTGAATTCGGCGTCGCTGTTGTTGGGGAACGTAATAATTTTAAAAATTTCCTACGCACACGCAAGATCATGATGATGCATAGCAACGAGAGGGGAGAGTGTTGTCCACGTACCCTTGTAGACCGAAAGCGGAAGCGTTAACACAACGCGGTTGATGTAGTCGTACGTCTTCACGATCCGACCGATCAAGTACCGAACGCACGGCACCTCCGAGTTCAGCACACGTTCAGCTTGATGACGTCCCTCGAACTCCGATCCAGCCGAGTGTTGAGGGAGAGTTTTGTCAGCACGACGGCGTGGTGACGATGATGATGTTCTACCGACGCAGGGCTTCGCCTAAGCACCGCTACGATATTATCGAGGTGTAATATGGTGAGGGGGGCACCGCACACGGCTAAAAGATCGTTGATCAATTGTCTGTGTAGAGGTGCCCCCTTGCCCTCGTATATAAAGGAGCAAGGGGGGTTCGGCCGGCCTAGAGGAGAGGCGCGCCAGGAGGAGTCCTACTCCTACCGGGAGTAGGACTCCCCCCCCCCTTTTCCATGTTGGACTAGGAGAGAAAGGGGGAAGAGGTGGAGGGGAGGAAGGAAGGGGGGGCGCCGCCCCCCTCTCCTTGTCCTATTCGGACTGGGGGGAGGGGCGCGCGGCCCTGCCCTGGCCTCCTCTCCTCTCTTCCACCTAGGCCCACTAAGGCCCATTAAGTTACCGGGGGGTTCCGGTAACCTCCCGGTACTCCGGAAAAATCCCGATTTCACCCGGAACACTTCCGATGTCCAAACATAGGCTTCTAATATATCAATCTTTATGTCTCGATCATTTCGAGACTCCTCGTCATGTCCGTGATCACATCCGGGACTCCGAACAACCTTCGGTACATCAAAACATATAAACTAAAACATGTCCGATCATCACGTGAGATGGAGTAGTTTCAATGGTGAACATCACTATGTTGATCATATCTACTATATGATTCACGCTCGACCTTTCGGTCTCAATGTTCCGAGGCAATATCTGCATATGCTAGGCTCGTCAAGTTTAACCTGAGTATTCCGCGTGTGCAACTGTTTTGCACCCGTTGTATTTGAACGTAGAGCCTATCACACCCGATCATCACGTGGTGTCTCAGCACGAAGAACTTTCGCAACGGTGCATACTCAGGGAGAACACTTTTATCTTGAAATTTTAGTGAAAGATAATCTTATAATGCTACCGTCAATCAAAGCAAGATAAGATGCATAAAAGATAAACATCACATGCAATCAATATAAGTGATATGATATGGCCATCATCATCTTGTGCTTGTGATCTCCATCTCCGAAGCACCGTCATGATCACCATCGTCACCGGCGCGACACCTTGATCTCCATCGTAGTATCGTTGTCGTCTCGCCAACTATTGCTTTTACGACTATCGCCACCGCTTAGTGATAAAGTAAAACAATTACATGGCGATTGCATTTCATACAATAAAGCGACAACCATATGGCTCCTGCCAGTTGTCGATAACTCGGTTACAAAACATGATCATCTCATACAATAAAATATAGCATCATGTCTTGACCATATCACATCACAACATGCCCTGCAAAAACAAGTTAGACGTCCTCTACTTTGTTGTTGCAAGTTTTACGTGGCTGCTACGGGCTTAGCAAGAACCATTCTTACCTACGCATCAAAACCACAACGATAGTTTGTCAAGTTGGTGCTGTTTTAACCTTCGCAAGGACCGGGCGTAGCCACACTCGGTTCAACTAAAGTGAGAGAGACAGACACCCGCCGGTCACCTTTAAGCATCAAGTGCTCGCAACGGTGAAACCAGTCTCGCGTAAGCGTACGCGTAATGTCGGTCCGGGCCACTTCATCTCACAATACCGCTGAACCAAAATATGACATGCTGGTAAGCAGTATGACTTATATCGCCCACAACTCACTTGTGTTCTACTCGTGCATAACATCAACGCATAAAACCAGGCTCTGATGCCACTGTTGGGGAACGTAGTAATTTCAAAAATTTCCTACGCACACGCAAGATCATGGTGATGCATAGCAACGAGAGGGGAGAGTGTTGTCCACGTACCCTTGTAGACCGAAAGCGGAAGCGTTAACACAACGCGGTTGATGTAGTCGTACGTCTTCATGATCCGACCGATCAAGTACCGAACGCACGGCACCTCCGAGTTCAGCACACGTTCAGCTCGATGACGTCCCTCGAACTCCGATCCAGCCGAGTGTTGAGGGAGAGTTTTGTCAGCACGACGGCGTGGTGACGATGATGATGTTCTACCGACGCAGGGCTTCGCCTAAGCACCGCTATGATATTATCGAGGTGTAATATGGTGGAGGGGGGCACCGCACACGGCTAAAAGATCGTTGATCAATTGTCTGTCTAGAGGTGCCCCCCTGCCCCCGTATATAAAGGAGCAAGGGGGGTTCGGCCGGCCTAGAGGAGAGGCGCGCCAGGAGGAGTCCTACTCCTACCGGGAGTAGGACTCCCCCCCCCCCTTTTCCATGTTGGACTAGGAGAGAAAGGGGGAAGAGGTGGAGGGGAGGAAGGAAGGGGGGCGCCGCCCCCCTCTCCTTGTCCTATTCGGACTGGGGGGAGGGGCGCGCGGCTGCCCTGGCCTCCTCTCCTCTCTTCCACCTAGGCCCACTAAGGCCCATTAAGTTACCGGGGGGTTCCGGTAACCTCCCGGTACTCCGGAAAAATCCCGATTTCACCCGGAACACTTCCGATGTCCAAACATAGGCTTCCAATATATCAATCTTTATGTCTCGACCATTTCGAGACTCCTCGTCATGTCCGTGATCACATCCGGGACTCCGAACAACCTTCGGTACATCAAAACATATAAACTCATAATATAACTGTCATCGTAACGTTAAGCGTGCGGACCCTACGGGTTCGAGAACTATGTAGACATGACCGAGACACCTCTCCGGTCAATAACCAATAGCGGAACCTGGATGCTCATATTGGTTCCCACATATTCTACGAAGATCTTTATCGGTCAGACCGCATAACAACATACGTTGTTCCCTTTATCAATGGTATGTTACTTGCCCGAGATTCGATCGTCGGTATCTCGATACCTAGTTAAATCTCGTTACCGGCAAGTCTCTTTACTCGTTCCGTAATACATCATCCCGCAACTAACTCATTAGTCACAATGCTTGCAAGGCTTATAGTGATGTGTATTACTGAGTGGGCCCAGAGATACCTCTCCGACAATCGGAGTGACAAATCCTAATCTCGAAATACGCCAACCCAACAAGTACCTTTGGAGACACCTGTAGAGCACCTTTATAATCACCCAGTTACGTTGTGATGTTTGGTAGCACACAAAGTGTTCCTCCGGTAAACGGGAGTTGCATAATCTCATAGTCATAGGAACATGTATAAGTCATGAAGAAAGCAATAGCAACATACTAAACGATCGAGTGCTAAGCTAACGGAATGGGTCAAGTCAATCACATCATTCTCCTAATGATGTGATCCCGTTAATCAAATAACAACTCATGTCTATGGCTAGGAAACATAACCATCTTTGATCAATGAGCTAGTCAAGTAGAGGCATACTAGGACACTCTGTTTGTCTATGTATTCACACATGTATTATGTTTCCGGTTAATACAATTCTAGCATGAATAATAAACATTTATCATGATATAAGGAAATAACTAATAACTTTATTATTGCCTCTAGGGCATATTTCCGTCAGCCTCCCACTTGCACTAGAGTCAATAATCTAGATTACACAGTAATGATTCTTACACCCATGGAGTCTTGGTGCTGATCATGTTTTGCTCGTGGAAGAGGCTTAGTCAACGGGTCTGCAACATTCAGATCCGTGTGTATCTTGCAAATTTCTATGTCTCCCACCTGGACTAAATCCCGGATGGAATTGAAGCGTCTTTTGATGTGCTTGGTTCTCTTGTGAAATCTGGATTCCTTTGCTAAGGCAATTGCACCAGTATTGTCACAAAAGATTTTCATTGGTCCCGATGCACTAGGTATGACACCTAGATCGGATATGAAATCCTTCATCCAGACTCCTTCATTTGCTGCTTCCGAAGCAGCTATGTACTGCGCTTCGCACGTAGATCCCGCCACGACACTTTGCTTAGAACTGCACCAACTGACAGCTCCACCGTTCAATGTAAACACGTATCCGGTTTGCGATTTAGAATCGTCCGGATCAGTGTCAAAGCTTGCATCAACGTAACCATTTACGATGAGCTCTTTGTCACCTCCATAAACGAGAAACATATCCTTAGTCCTTTTCAGGTATTTCAGGATGTTCTTGACCGCTGTCCAGTGATCCACTCCTGGATTACTTTGGTACCTCCCTGCTAAACTTATAGCAAGGCACACATCAGGTCTGGTACACAACATTGCATACATGATAGAGCCTATGGCTGAAGCATAGGGAACATCTTTCATCTTCTCTCTATCTTCTGCAGTGGTCGGGCATTGAGTCTTACTCAATCTCACACCTTGTAGTACAGGCAAGAACCCTTTCTTTGCTTGATCCATTTTGAACTTCTTCAAAACTTTGTCAAGGTATGTGTTTTGTGAAAGTCCAATTAAGCGTCTTGATCTATCTCTATAGATCTTGATGCCCAATATATATGCAGCTTCACCGAGGTCTTCATTGAAAAACTCTTATTCAAGTATCCCTTTATGCTATCCAGAAATTCTATATCATTTCCAATTAGCAATATGTCATCCACATATAATATGAGAAATGCTACAGTGCTCCCACTCACTTTCTTGTAAATACAGGCTTCTCCAAAAGTCTGTATAAAACCAAATGCTTTGATCACACTATCAAAGCGTTTATTCCAACTCCGAGAGGCTTGCACCAGTCCATAAATGGATCGCTGGAGCTTGCACACTTTGTTAGCTCCCTTTGGATCAACAAAACCTTCCGGTTGCATCATATACAACTCTTCTTCCAGAAATCCATTTAGGAATGCAGTTTTGACATCCATTTGCCAAATTTCATAATCATAAAATGCGGCAATTGCTAACATGATTCGGACAGACTTAAGCATCGCTACGGGTGAGAAGGTCTCATCGTAGTCAATCCCTTGAACTTGTCGAAAACCTTTCGCAACAAGTCGAGCTTTATAGACAGTAACATTACCGTCAGCGTCAGTCTTCTTCTTGAAGATCCATTTATTTTCAATGGCTTGCCGATCATCGGGCAAGTCAACCTAAGTCCATACTTTGTTCTCATACATGGATCCCATCTCGGATTTCATGGCCTCAAGCCATTTTCCGGAATTTGGGCTCACCATCGCTTCTTCATAGTTCGTAGGTTCGTCATGGTCTAGTAACATAACCTCCAGAACAGGATTACCGTACCACTCTGGTGCGGATCTTGATCTGGTTGACCTACGAGGTTCAGTAATAACTTGATCTGATGTTTCATGATCATTATCATTAACTTCCTCACTAATTGGTGTAGGTGTCGCAGAAACTGGTTTCTGTGATGATCTACTTTCCAATAAGGGAGCAGGTACAGTTACCTCATCAAGTTCTACTTTCCTCCCACTCACTTCTTTCGAGAGAAACTCCTTCTCTAGAAAGGATCCATTCTTAGCAACGAATGTCTTGCCTTCGGATCCGTGATAGAAGGTGTACCCAACAGTCTCCTTTGGGTATCCTATGAAGACACATTTCTCCGATTTAGGTTCAAGCTTATCAGGTTGAAGTTTCTTCACATAAGCATCGCAACCCAAACTTTAAGATACGAGAACTTTGGTTTCTTGCCAAACCATAGTTCATAAGGTGTCGTTTCAACGGATTTCGATGGTGCCCTATTTAGAGTGAATGCAGCCGTCTCTAAAGCATAACCCCAAAACGATAGCGGTAAATCAGTAAGAGACATCATAGATCGCACCATATCTAGTAAAGTACGATTACGACGTTCGGACACACCATTACGTTGTGGTGTTCCGGGTGGCGTGAGTTGCGAAACTATTCCGCATTGTTTCAAATGTAGGCCAAACTCGTAACTCAAATATTCTCCTCCACGATCTGATCGTAGAAACTTTATTTTCTTGTTACGATGATTTTCAACTTCGCTCTGAAATTCTTTGAACTTTTCAAATGTTTCAAACTTATGTTTCATTAAGTAGATATACCCATATCTGCTCAAATCATCTGTGAAGGTGAGAAAATAACGATATCCGCCACGAGCCTCAATATTCATCGGACCACATACATCTGTATGTATGATTTCCAACAAATTAGTTGCTCTCTCCATAGTACCGGAGAACGGTGTTTTAGTCATCTTGCCCATGAGACACGGTTCGCAAGTACCAAGTGATTCATAATCAAGTGATTCCAAAAGTCCATTAGTATGGAGTTTCTTCATGCGCTTTACACCGATATGACCTAAACGGCAGTGCCACAAATAAGTTGCACTATCATTATCAACTCTGCATCTTTTGGCTTCAATATTATGAATATGTGTATCACTACTATCGAGATTCAATAAAAATAGACCACTCTTCAAGGGTGCATGACCATAAAAGATAGTATTCATATAAATAGAACAACCATTATTCTCTGATTTAAATGAATAACCGTCTCGCATCAAACAAGATCCATATATAATGTTCATGCTTAACGCTGGCACCAAATAACAATTATTTAGGTCTAAAACTAATCCCGAAGGTAGATGTAGAGGTAGCGTGCTGACCGCGATCACATCGACTTTGGAACCATTTCCCATGCGCATCGTCACCTCGTCCTTAGCCAATCTTCGCTTACTCCGTAGCCCCTGTTTCGAGTTGCAAATATTAGCAACAGAACCAGTATCAAATACCCAGGTGCTACTGCGAGCATTAGTAAGGTACACATCAATAACATGTATATCACATATACCTTTGTTCACCTTGCCATCCTTCTTATCCGCCAAATACTTGGGGCAGTTCCGCTTCCAGTGACCAGTCTGCTTGCAGTAGAAGCACTCAGTCTCAGGCTTAGGTCCAGACTTGGGTTTCTTCTCCTGAACAGCAACTTGCTTGCTGTTCTTCTTGAAGTTCCCCTTCTTTTTCCCTTTGCCCTTTTTCTTGAAACTAGTGGTCTTATTGACCATCAACACTTGATGCTCCTTTTTGATTTCTACCTCCGCTGCCTTTAGCATTGCGAAGAGTTCGGGAATTGTCTTATTCATCCCTTGCATGTTATAGTTCATCACGAAGCTCTTGTAGCTTGGTGGCAGTGATTGAAGAATTCTGTCAATGACGCTATCATCCGGAAGATTAACTCCCAGTTGAATCAAGTGATTATTATACCCAGACATTTTGAGTATATGCTCACTGACAGAACTATTCTCTTCCATCTTGCAGCTGTAGAACTTATTGGAGACTTCATATCTCTCAATCCGGGCATTTGCTTGAAATATTAACTTCAACTCCTGGAACATCTCATATGCTCCATGACGTTCAAAACGTCGTTGAAGACCCGGTTCTAAGCCGTAGAGCATGGCACACTGAACTATCGAGTAGTCATCAGCTTTGCTCTTCCAGACGTTCATAACTTCTAGTGTTGCTCTTGCAGCAGGCCTGCCACCCAGCGGTGCTTCCAGGACGTAATTCTTCTGTGCAGCAATGAGGATAATCCTCAAGTTATGGACCCAGTCCGTGTAATTGCTACCATCATCTTTCAACTTTGCTTTCTCAAGGAACGCATTAAAATTCAACGGAACAACAACACGGGCCATCTATCTACAATTAACATAGACAAGCAAGATACTATCAGGTACTAAGTTCATGATAAATTCAAGTTCAATTAATCATATTACTTAAGAACTCCCACTTAGATAGACATCCCTCTAATCCTCTAAGTGATCACGTGATCCACATCAACTAAACCATGTCCGATCATCACGTGAGATGGAGTAGTTTCAATGGTGAACATCACTATGTTGATCATATCTACTATATGATTCACGCTCGACCTTTCGGTCTCAGTGTTCCGAGGCCATATCTGCATATGCTAGGCTCGTCAAGTTTAACCTGAGTATTCCGCGTGTGCAACTGTTTTGCACCCGTTGTATTTGAACGTAGAGCCTATCACACCCGATCATCACGTGGTGTCTCGGCACGAAGAACTTTCGCAACGGTGCATACTCAGGGAGAACACTTTTATCTTGAAATTTTAGTGAAAGATCATCTTATAATGCTACCGTCAATCAAAGCAAGATAAGATGCATAAAAGATAAACATCACATGCAATCAATATAAGTGATATGATATGGCCATCATCATCTTGTGCTTGTGATCTCCATCTCCGAAGCACCGTCATGATCACCATCGTCACCGGCGCGACACCTTGATCTCCATCGTAGTATCGTTGTCGTCTCGCCAACTATTGCTTTTACGACTATCGCTACCGCTTAGTGATAAAGTAAAACAATTACATGGCGATTGCATTTATACAATAAAGCGACAACCATATGGCTCCTGCCAGTTGCCGATAACTCGGTTACAAAACATGATCATCCCATACAATAAAATATAGCATCATGTCTTGACCATATCACATCACAACATGCCCTGCAAAAACAAGTTAGACGTCCTCTACTTTGTTGTTGCAAGTTTTACGTGGCTGCTACGGGCTTAGCAAGAACCATTCTTACCTACGCATCAAAACCACAACGATAGTTTGTCAAGTTGGTGCTGTTTTAACCTTTGCAAGGACCGGGCGTAGCCACACTCGGTTTAACTAAAGTGAGAGAGACAGACACCCGCCGGTCACCTTTAAGCATCAAGTGCTCGCAACGGTGAAACCAGTCTCGCGTAAGCGTACGCATAATGTCGGTCCGGGCCGCTTCATCTCACAATACCGCTGAACCAAAATATGACATGCTGGTAAGCAGTATGACTTATATCGCCCACAACTCACTTGTGTTCTACTCGTGCATAACATCAACGCATAAAACCAGGCTCTGATGCCACTGTTGGGGAACGTAGTAATTTCAAAAATTTCCTACGCACACGCAAGATCATGGTGATGCATAGCAACGAGAGGGGAGAGTGTTGTCCACGTACCCTTGTAGACCGAAAGCGGAAGCGTTAACACAACGCGGTTGATGTAGTCGTACGTCTTCACGATCCGACCGATAAAGTACGAACGCACGGCACCTCCGAGTTCAGCACACGTTCAGCTCGATGACGTCCCTCGAACTCCGATCCAGCCGAGTGTTGAGGGAGAGTTTTGTCAGCACGACGGCGTGGTGACGATGATGATGTTCTACCGACGCAGGGCTTCGCCTAAGCACCGCTACGATATTATCGAGGTGTAATATGGTGGAGGGGGGCACCGCACACGGCTAAAAGATCGTTGATCAATTGTCTGTCTAGAGGTGCCCCCCTGCCCCCGTATATAAAGGAGCAAGGGGGGTTCGGCCGGCCTAGAGGAGAGGCGCGCCAGGAGGAGTCCTACTCCTACCGGGAGTAGGACTCCCCCCCCCCTTTTCCATGTTGGACTAGGAGAGAAAGGGGGAAGAGGTGGAGGGGAGGAAGGAAGGGGGGCGCCGCCCCCCTCTCCTTGTCCTATTCGGACTGGGGGGAGGGGCGCGCGGCTGCCCTGGCCTCCTCTCCTCTCTTCCACCTAGGCCCACTAAGGCCCATTAAGTTACCGGGGGGTTCCGGTAACCTCCCGGTACTCCGGAAAAATCCCGATTTCACCCGGAACACTTCCGATGTCCAAACATAGGCTTCCAATATATCAATCTTTATGTCTGGACCATTTCGAGACTCCTCGTCATGTCCGTGATCACATCCGGGACTCCGAACAACCTTCGGTACATCAAAACATATAAACTCATAATATAACTGCCATCGTAACGTTAAGCGTGCGGACCCTACGGGTTCGAGAACTATGTAGACATGACCGAGACACCTCTCCGGTCAATAACCAATAGCGGAACCTGGATGCTCATATTGGTTCCCACATATTCTACGAAGATCTTTATCGGTCAGACCGCATAACAACATACGTTGTTCCCTTTATCAACGGTATGTTACTTGCCCGAGATTCGATCGTCGGTATCTCGATACCTAGTTAAATCTCGTTACCGGCAAGTCTCTTTACTCGTTCCGTAATACATCATCCCGCAACTAACTCATTAGTCACAATGCTTGCAAGGCTTATAGTGATGTGTATTACTGAGTGGGCCCAGAGATACCTCTCCGACAATCGGAGTGACAAATCCTAATCTCGAAATACGCCAACCCAACAAGTACCTTTGGAGACACCTGTAGAGCACCTTTATAATCACCCAGTTACGTTGTGACGTTTGGTAGCACACAAAGTGTTCCTCCAGTAAACGGGAGTTCCATAATCTCATAGTCATAGGAACATGTATAAGTCATGAAGAAAGCAATAGCAACATACTAAACGATCGAGTGCTAAGCTAACGGAATGGGTCAAGTCAATCACATCATTCTCCTAATGATGTGATCCCGTTAATCAAATAACAACTCATGTCTATGGCTAGGAAACATAACCATCTTTGATCAACGAGCTAGTCAAGTAGAGGCATACTAGTGACACTCCGTTTGTCTATGTATTCACACATGTATTATGTTTCCGGTTAATACAATTCTAGCATGAATAATAAACATTTATCATGATATAAGGAAATAAATAATAACTTTATTATTGCCTCTAGGGCATATTTCCTTCAGCCTTCGCCGGAACAGTCGCCGGCTCCTCCTCCTCCTCTTCGTCGTCCTCCTCCTGTTCCTCTTGCTCCTCCTCGCCGTAGACGTAGCCGAGCTCGCCATCCATGCCGCCGCTGAGATCCACCGTGTCATCCGGGTTGACGAACCCGGGAGACGCAGCGGCCGCGGCCGAACCTGCCGCGATGATGTCGTCCATGTCGGCCTCGGTCTCGTCGGTGTCACCAAGGTGCGAAAAGGGCAGCGCGCCACGGCGGAGTGGGGGCGTCGGGGAGGAAGCGTAGGCGGGCGGCGAGTAGTTGTATGGAGGGTACTACACGCTGGCGAAGGCGGGTGAGGGCGTGCGCTGGGCAGGGTGTCCACGGGGGAAGGTGACGTTTGGGTTGAACCCACCGTGCGCGTCCCCGTCGGTGTAGCCCGGCGAGGGCGATCCCCATGGCTGCGGCGACGGAGAGACCGACGCCTTGCTGGCCCCAGGGCGCGTACTGGGCGTGGCTGCCGGGTGGATTCATCATCCCGCGCGAGTCGCCTCGGCCTCGGCTTGGTCCGTCGAAGCCGCAGCCGCAGCCGCGCGTGCCGCGTTGTCACGGGCCTTCTTAGCGATGGCCCTGTTCTGCCGGTCGGCGGTGACAGCCTCCCGTCGCTGAACTTCCGCCCTCCAATCGACGTTTGTCATGCCCGGGGGCTTGGACGGCGGTGTCCTCGGCTTCCTCTGCTTCGGCTGGGCGACGGAGGCGGTCGCGGTTGCCGCGGCGCGGGGGACGATGTACTTCTTCGGTGGCATGGCGGCCGGCTGGGAGGCGAGCGGGAGGTAGATTGGGGGGAGGAATGGAGAAAATGGGAGGGAAGTGGGGGAAAGCGGGAAGAAACGGTGGGAAGAGGCGCTCGACTCACCGCAGGGCGGACCCACACGCCCTTTTCGCTTGTGCCAGCGCCCCAGGCGCCCCCCAGTCCGCCGGCACCAGTTTCGGCCCGAGCCGGCGAAAAACGGGCTTCTGAGGTGCGACTGGGCCATTTTTTCGGCGCCGGCGCGGCAAAAACGCCTGGGGAGGGCTTGTTGGGGGCGCGGCTGGAGATGCTCTCAACTAAAACTCGGTAGGCGTTTGGTAGCCCTGCACGATGGTTGCGTATAAAGGGAATATTTTGCTTTGTACAGTATTTGCTTGCTCAGATTGCATCATATACCGCATGTTGTTAGGATGTGCTTGGTAGGGTGCATGAGGGCAAAATCACTCCTGGACCAGACTAAGAACATCTCTAGCAGATCTCTTAGGATGTGCTTGGTAGGGTGCATAAGGGCAAAAGTTTTCAATTCGACTCATTTTACTTGTTTGGTAGGGTGTATAGCCTCACCTAGGCTATGCCCATTTGATGCAAAAAAAGACCTTCAGCCACGCCCATCTCATGCACCAGAGAGGATGCATGGAGGCAGCCAAGCTCGCCCCGACCCTCATCCCCATCCACGAGACCACGTCCAGATATGTTTAAATTTCCAAAATAAATAATAGTTTCAAATTTTGTTAAAATTTTCAAAAATATTCAGAATTTAAAAAAAATTAAAAAAATCACAATCGAAAATGTTCAGAATTTCAGTTTTTAAATTTTTCAAAAAATGTTCAGAATTTTAAATTTTCTTTCAATTTTGAAAAAAAAGTTCAAAATTTCAAGTTTTGTTTAGATTTTCAGAAGTGTTAAGAATTTCGAAATTTGTTTAAATTTTCAAAAATGTTAGAATTTCAAATTTTGTTTAAATTTTAAAAAACGCTCAAAATTTGTTTAATTTTTTTAAAAATGTTCAGAATTTCAATTTTGTTTAAATTTTCAAAAAATTCAGAATTTCAAAATTTGTTTAAATTTTGGAAAAATGTTCAGAATTTCAAATTTTTATTAAATTTTCCAAAAATGCTCAGAATTTCAAAATATGTTTAAATTTTCAAAAAATGTTAAAAATGTTCAGAATTTCAAATTTTTATTAAATTTTCCAAAAATGCTCAGAATTTCAAAAAATGTTGAAATTTTCAAAAAATGTTAAAAATGTTCAGAATTTCATATTTTTTTTAAATTTTCAAAAAAATTCAGAATTTCAAAATATGTTCAAATTTTCAAAAATTGTTCAGAATTTCAAAATTTATTTAAATTTTCAAAAAATGTTTCAAATTTTAAATTTTGTTTAAAATTTCAAAATATGTTTGATTTTTTGTTCACATTTTTTCAATTTTGTTCACCATTCAAAAAATTATTCGGAATTTGAAATAGTTCGGAATGTCTAAGCACATGCAGGCTGTAAAACAAAGTCTTAGGTCAGCATGTCTCAGCGCATACACCGCTGCCAAACAACAGCAAATGCATGGACTCACCATGTCTACACTCAGCATGTATCAGGGGAGAACAACTATGCTAGGCTCATACATGCTACCAAACACACCCTTAAAAGCTCCTCGCCTCGTTAAATTCCGGCAGATATATACGATGCGGGAAAAAACAGCCCGTCCAAATACCGTAAAAGTGGCCTGGACCGTAAAAGTTTTACGGGCGGCCCATAAACTGCCCACGTTTTCGCTATATATACCGGAGCGGATGCAATTTAGGGTTCGCATCCGATATTTCTCCTTTCCTCCTCCGCCACAAATCGCTTCCTCATTTTTTTTATGAATTTACTGCTCATGAGGGTGTAGGGGCACCCGAAAACTGTTACACCTTTCTCTTCTATCATTTGGTTATGCTATCAACTGCGATGACCATGCCAATAACTTGATATAGACCACATTGGACAAAGCACCGAGAAGTCGAGAACATTGTGTACAGAGAACCCTTTGAGTGATGAAAGGGGCATGTTATTCGTTCATGCCAATCAATCTCATTATTCCATTGTTTGGGTCATTGCTCATCTCCTTGACTATTGATCCTTAGTTTTTTTCTTTGGGTGGACATAACTGATTGTGCAAGGTAACTTCATTTCTGTTTTTCTATTGCACATAATATGTTTGTCGATTGGAGAGATGATCATCTCATTACCCATCCTTTCATAAGTTATTCTTTTTCATTTGCCATAGTCACTCTTATTCTTAGGAGTTCCACTTGAAAGAAGTTGCCATCCTTACTTATCAACGATGGTTGTGCCTCAATGAATTTACCGGAGTTTCAGTATATTCATTGTTTGTAAAAAAATGTTTGTTAACCTTGCAATTCATTGAGGTTTAGTTCTAGCATCATGGGTAGTTTACCTATATATGTCTTGCACGAATGATGAGTAACCGGACAAGTGAAGGCGATTCATGTTCTACCGCCAGCCTAATACTAGGATATTCATGAGTCATGACACTCACGTTGTACACCTACTTCAAACCGGTCATCATGAGCTGAAATATGCTCGATGATAGACCAAAAGTTCATAGAGTATCAAACACATGTGATATGGCTACACAATTACCAAGTCTTTTGCTCACTGTTATATCTCCTACCACCAATATGTGGAATAGGGACGACCGCCTATTGGTTACAAAAATGTTCTTTTGCAACTTGTTAGTCATAGTAGTAGCAGTCAGTGTCATGGAGCAGCTGCTTCACTGGTGTTTATGTTAGCATTTGTGATTTTGTGCTTGTAGCAATTGAAGATAAATCTGTGCAAGCACATTGTATCGAATAATACATATACTTCCTTATCACGGGTACAGTTATACTCTCATCCACTATTATCACGTGCATGCGCACATGCTTGATTACTACTACTAGTATATAGAGGCATGAAAAGCAGCAGACTCACATAGACGCATGCAGAACCAGTGGAATGAGCGCTCACGCTGATTCCGCTAATCGTCAGGACAAAGGGGAGAGTGAACTCACATGCCATAGGTGTGGCCGTCAAGGAAGAGTGGCGGCGGCGAGCGGGGCTTCCGCCGTCAGACGTTGGCAGCACTCGACGTGGTAGGTGCAGCATGCATTTTATCCCTTAGTTGGTTTTGGTGATTGATGACAATGCTTTTGCAGACTAATCATGTGCATCAAATATTTCAGATATATTGACTAGGCACAAGATGATTGGGTTCCCCTCAAAGGCTATAGAAGACGGCGTTTCTCTTCGGTTCTTTTCGGTGGTATTGAGTCGTAGGGAAGCCGTACTATTAAGAGGGGGTCCGCTTTGGAAAGGTTGGGTGGATTCATCACATACACATCGTCCCTTGCACCTCCTTTCCTCTTGCCTTTGGAGCATCCTAAGTTTTCCGTGTCTATGCAATTATAGCTCTTGTCTGCCGAACTAGGAAGTGCGGTAGTACCACTCGTCAGAGCGGTAGTACCGCAGGACCTTGCGGTAGTACCGCCCTCTGGTGCGGTAGTACCGCAAGGCCCCACGATAGTACCGCTTCTAGTAAGCGGTAGTACCGTGGTCCCTGCTTAGTTCCGCAACTACGCGGCTGTAAGGGGCGGATGTAATTTTCTACATCCGCACCTAGCGCGGTAGTACCGCGGTTGGCTTACGGTACTACCGCGTCGGGTTTTTGCATCGACTCCAACTCTGCGGAAGTAGCCACGGATGTAATTTTTTATATCCATGCCTTCCCATCCCTGGACAGCCCCTGCCTTGCGGTAGTACCTCAAGGGGGTGCGGTAGTACCGCGCCAGCAATACTACCGCCCTCTGCCGTAGTGCTGTGTGGCTGTTCTGGTCTCTGCTGCGTGGGCGGTAGTACCGCGGGGCTCTGCGGTAGTACCGCGTACCCCTGCGGTAGTACCGCGCCTCAGGTGCGGTAGTACCGCGTGCCCCTACGGTAGTACCGCGCCTCAGGTGCGGTAGTACCGCGTGCCCCTGCGGTAGTACCGCGCCTCAGGGGCGGTAGTACCGCGTGCCCCTGCGGTAGTACCACGCCTCAGGTGCGGTAGTACCGCGCTGCGCAGGCTGAGTTGGTGGATAACGGTTGGATTTGTTCTCCCACTATATAAGGGGTGTCTTCCTCCTCTAGTTGACCACCTCTTCCACCTCCAAGCTCCATTGTTGCTCTAATCTCCATTTTCGCCCGATCTCCTTCCCTAGCCAATCAAACTTGTTGATTCTCTAGGGATTGGTTGAGGAGGCCCCGATCTACACTTCCACCGAGAGATATTTGAATCCCCCCACTAATCCCTTGTGGATCTTGTTACTCTTGGGTGTTGAGCACCCTAGACGGTTGAGGTCACCGTGGAGCCATAGTCCATTGTGATGAAGCTTCGTGGTGTCGTTGGGAGCCTCCAATTAAGTTGTGGAGATTGCCCCAACCTTGTTTGTAAAGGTTCGGTCACCGCCTTCAAGGGCACCAATAGTGGAATCACGGCATCTCGCATTGTGTGAGGGCGTGAGGAGAATACGGTGGCCCTAGTGGCTTCTTGGGGAGCATTGTGCCTCCACACCGCTCCAACGGAGACGTACTTCCTCTCAAAGGGAAGGAACTTCGGTAACACATCCTCGTCTTCACCGGCTCCACTCTTGGTTATCTCGTGCCTTTACTTGTGCAAGTTTATTTGTGCCTTATCTCTTGCTTGCGTGTATGCTTATAGTTGTTGCATCATATAGGTAGCTCACCTAGTTGCATATCTAGACAACCTACTTTGATGCAAAGTTTAAATTGGTAAAGAAAAGTTAAAAATTGTTAGTTGCCTAGTCAACTATATCGATCCTTTCAATTGGTATCAGAGCCTCGTCTCTTTATTAAGGACTTTACCATCCGAAGAGTATGGTTGACGTCGTAGACGGTGTGGAGGAGCACTCCGGTGTGAATCCGGTCTCGTCTACGGGAGACGGGGGAACCGCGGTCTCTCGTGAGGAGTTAAATGTGGCGTTGGACACATTGAAAACCTCCATGACTACCGAGGTCGAAAGCATGTTTAATAAATACTTAGAAGGGCTTATGCTTTCCACCACACCGTTG
Organism: Aegilops tauschii subsp. strangulata; assembly: GCF_002575655.3. NCBI lineage: Eukaryota > Viridiplantae > Streptophyta > Magnoliopsida > Poales > Poaceae > Aegilops > Aegilops tauschii. The sequence continues at coordinate 178,914,692 of NC_053037.3, forward strand.
AAAGTGGGTGATCCCGCCAACAAGGTGACGGATGCTACCTCCGACAAAGGGGAAGCTACTAGTGAGAAAGCTCCTTCTTCTAGTGGTAAAAAGGGCAACGGCATCTTTGCCCATGTGGAACCTCCACCTGTCTATGGTGGACCGCTCCCTTCCACTCATTTAAATCATGCCGTCCCGTCTCCTAAGATTGAGAAGAATGTAGATTTTGATTCTTGGGTCTATCGTTTTAAGAGTCATTTAAATCATGTGAACACTAACCTTTGGAGAATCATTGAAGAAGGTTCCTATCCGCATGACCGAAGTAACTTCACTCCTAGAGAAGTTGTGGATCATCAATTCAATGAGAATGCTCTCTTCATCATCCAAGAAGCAATCCCACCCGAAGATCTTCCTCATATCCGGCCTTACACCATGGCCAAAGATGCTTGGCTCCAAGTTGTTTCCCTCTATCGGGGAAGCGCAAGCATTCAACGCTCCAACTATGAAGTAGTGCAAGATGAAGCCGACGAGTTTGCAATGAAAGAAGATGAAGAACCTCGTGAGCTTTTTCGGAGAGTAACCAAACTCGCGGTCTCTCTCCGAGATCATTGAAGTAAGGACACGGATGACAACTGGATCAAGCGCAAATTCCTCAAGGCAATGATGCCCTACCACAAAGCCATGTCCTCCGTAATTCGTCAAAGGCCGGACTTTCACACCTTGTCCTCAAGTGAAGTGTTGGATGAGTTTGTTGCTATGAGCATGTTGGACAAGACCGCCGACAATGCGGTTCTTCGCTCTCAAAGAGTAAAGAAGCCCAACCTTGCTGTAAAGGCCAAGGTTAGTATGGAGGAAGAGGATGAAGAGGAAGAAGGGTAGGGCAACCTCGAAGATACGAAGTATGCCTATCATGAACACATGGCTCTTGCTTCAAGGCAATTTTGGAGCAAGAAGAACACAAGGCCAAACTTCAACAAGAGCAATTCAAGTGGCGCAAAGGGCAAGCAACGAGTAAGGACTTGCTTCAATTGTGGCAATGTGAGCCACTTTGTTGCGGATTGCCCCTACGACAAGAGGGAAGACAATGGTGGCAAGCTCATTAGAAAGGACAAGGCCAAGTCGTTCCCCAACAAGAGCAACTTCACCAAGAAGACTCCTCCCAAGGCATTGGTGGTACAAGAAGAGTACAATGAGGATGATGACGATGATGAAGATGGTGAGTCGGTTGCCATGGCCTCCGTTGCCATTGCGAAGACTCCACGGATGTCTCTCTTCGACTCACCCAATGAGAACATCACCGCCAAGTGTCTCATGGCTAAAGCCACCAACAAGGTAACCCCCAACATCAAAACTACCATCATTAATCATCCTTCTCCGACGGATAGCATTGATGAACATGAGGGGACAAATGTAGAGGAAAATGAGTTTGAGACCTTTATGGGTAAGCTCAAGGGTAAATCCAAGAAGCACTTCGTTGCTCTCTTGGAACAACTTGGTGAAGCCAATGACATGATCGAGGCTCACGAAGATACCATCTCTAAGATGGAGGGGCATAGTCGTGACTATGCCGATGAGATTTCGGATCTTTCCAATGCTCTTGATGAAGAGCGTGGTCTTCGTTTGGCTCTTGAGGAGTCATACAACGATGATCATGCTAAGTTAAAGAAAGATCTTGATCATGCTCTTGTTATGTCTCGTGTGCTAAACTCCGAGAAGGCAAAACTTGGGGTTGATCTTGCTAGACTTAAAGAGGAGTTTGACATTCTCGACAAGGCTCACAAAGTCTTGAAGGTGTTCATGCTAGCCTCAAGGAGTCTCATGATCAACTCCAAGTAAATCTAACTAAGGAAAAAGCCACCTTTCCTCATATGGTGTTAATTGGTAATGCAAATGCTACTAACCCTTGTTGTGAGCATGTGCACCTTGTTGAGGAGAATGCTAAGTTGAAGGAGCAGCTTGAGAAAGGCCTTGTGTCATGCATACAAGGTGAGAAGAACCTCAACGACCTTTTGAGAAACCAAAAGGAAGTTGTGGCCAAGGAGGGGATTGGGTTCGCACCCAAGCCCAAGAACAAGAAGAAGAATGACAAGACCAAACGACCTCCTCCTCTCAAGCAAACTTTTGTGAAGGAGGGAGAGGGTGCTTCCAAGGAGAAGAAGAACAATGTGAAGGGTGACGGTGTCAAGAAGGGCAATACCACCCCATCCAACAAAGCCGGCGACTTTAATCCTTCTTATGTGCTATGCCGTGCTAGTGATGGGCATGTTTATGCCAAATTTGTTGGTTCACCTCATGAGTATATTGAATGGTCTATTTTGGTTCCTAAGACCCTTGTTACTAACATCAAAGGACCCATTACAAAATGGGTACCTAAAACCAAGCATTGATCTCTTGTAGGTGTTTGCTTCCGGTGGGGGATCATGGTTGCTCGATAGTGGAGCTACAAATCATATGACCGGAAGCAAGGACTTGGTGGTGGACGTGCACAAGATTCCATCTATGCCCACCAATGTCGAGTGGGGTGATGCCTCGTCTTCTAAGGTATTGGGACTCGGCAAAGTTGTCATTTCTCATGATCTCACGATCGAGAAGGTCATGCTAGTTGAGTCCCTTGCATACAATTTACTTTCCGTTCGTCAACTTGCTATCATGGGCTTTGCCACTTTCTTTGATATTGATATCGTGGCCCTCTTGTGGAGCAAGACTCTTAAAGTAGCCTTTGTTGGGCATGTCGAAAACGGTCTCTATGTGATTAACTTTTCGGAGCGACCCACTAGGACCGCGACATGCCTAATGGCTAAAGTTGACGTGGGATGGCTTTGGCATCGCCGGTTAGCCCATGTCAATATGAGATCTTTGCAAAGTCTTCTCAAGGGGGACCATGTCCGTGGACTAACGAACGTTAGTTTTGCTAAAGATCGTGCTTGCAGTGCTTGTATCGAAGGAAAGCTTCATGAGAAGGCTCACCCTCCCACGACTCTCATTTACTCGAAGAGGCCTTTGGAGCTCCTTCATTTGGATCTCTTTGGGCCTCCATCCTTTGATAGTCTTGGGGTAGAAAGTATTGCTTGGTAATTGTGGATGACTATTCAAGATACACTTGGGTATATTTCTTCAAGAGGAAGAATGAGACCCAACAAACCGTCATTGACTTTGCAAATGAAGACCAACGTCAACACAATGCAAAGATCTTGACAATAAGAAGTGACAACGGCACCGAGTTCGAGAACTACACCTTGGATGAGTTTCTTAGTGATGAGGGGATCAAGCATCAATATTCCGCACCTTACACCCCTCAACAAAACGGTGTTGCTGAGAGGAAGAACCGGACGTTGATGGATGCCGCAAGGACCATGATGGCGGAGTTCAAGTCTCCATACAACTTTTGGGCCGAAGCCATCAACACCGCGTGTCATGCATCCAATCGGCTCTATCTCCGCAAGGGCTTGAACAAGACTCCGTATGAGATACTCACCGGTAACAAGCCCAACCTCAAGTACTTTCGGGTGTTCGGGTGTAAGTGTTTCATTCTCAAGAAAGGTGTTCGTTTGTCTAAATTTGAGGCTAGAGCATATGAGGGCATATTTGTTGGTTATGCTACAAACTCTCATGCTTACCGTGTCCTCAATAAATCCACGGGACTTATTGAGGAGACGTGTAACGTGGAGTTTGATGAGAATAACGGCTCCCAAGTGGAGCAAAGTGGCACTTGTGATGTAGGTGATGAAATTCCTCCTCAAGCCATAAGAAGAATGGGTGTTGGTTTTATCCTACCCATTGAGGAACCCCTTGTGGCCGAAGGAGAAGGACAATGCTCCACTCAAGTGGAGCCATCACCAACCCAAGGCCCACACGCTTCCGAAGAACAAAGTGAAGGCCCTCAACCTCATGAACAAGACCAAGGGCAAAATCATGATCAAGACGGTGATGACACACCAAGTGATGCCCAAGGTCAAGTTCTCTCCCCCGAGCAAGTTCAAGATCAAGAACAAGCTCAAGACGGCGCTCAAGATGATCAAGTGACCGCTCCTCGACTCACCACCGAGGAGGAATTGGAGCGTCGTGCCGCCAAGATTGCATCCAAGCTCTCCACCAAGGGTCATCTCATGAAGAATGTGCTTGGAAGCATTCAAAAGGGGGTAAGAACTCGTAGACAATTGGCAAACTATTGTGAACATCACGCGTTTGTCTCTTGTGTTGAACCCCATAAGGTATATGAAGCACTCGAAGATCCGGATTGGCTTAATGCCATGCATGAAGAACTCAACAACTTCGAGTACAACAAGGTGTGGAGATTAGTGCCAAGGCCAACGGGGAACCACAATGTCATTGGAACCAAGTGGATATTCAAGAACAAGCAAGATGCTCATGGGACCATCATTCGCAACAAGGCACGATTGGTGGCACAAGGCTACTCCCAAGTCGAGGGTATCGACTACGGTGAAACCTTTGCTCCCGTTGCTCGCCTTGAATCTATTCGTTTGTTGATTGCTTATGCCTCTCATCACAACTTTAAGTTGCAACAAATGGATGTGAAGAGTGCTTTTCTTAATGGTCCCATTAATGAGTTGGTTTATGTCAAGCAACCCCCCGGGTTCGAGGATCCCTACTTTCCCGATCATGTGTATCAACTCGATAAGGCACTCTATGGCCTTAAACAAGCCCCACGTGCGTGGTATGACCACCTTACCGAGTTGTTACAAGATCGTGGGTTTGAAGTTGGGCTAATCGACCCCACTCTTTTTACTAAGAAGGTCAAAGGGGAGTTGTTTGTATGCCAACTATATGTTGATGACATTATCTTTGGTTCCCCTAACAAAGCTTTCAATGAGGAATTTGCCGCACTCATGACCTTAAAGTTCAAGATGTCTTCCATGGGAGAGTTGAAGTTATTTCTCGGTTTCGAAGTAAAGCAAAGAAGAGAAGGAACCTTCATCAACCAAGCCAAATACACTCAAGACATGCTCAAGAGATTCAAACTAAGTGATGTCAAGCCGGCGTCCACTCCAATGCCCACCAAGTGCCAACTTGACATCGATCCCAATGGTAAAGCGGTGGATCAAAAGGTATATCGCTCCATGATTGGTTCCTTGCTTTATCTTTGTGCATCTAGACCGGATATCATGTTGAGTGTGGGAATTTGTGCACAGTTTCAAGCCGCACCTAAGGAAAGCCACTTTGTGGCGGTCAAGCGAATCTTTCGATATTTGGCTCATACCCCAAACTTTGGCTTATGGTACCCAAGAGGAGCAAACTTCAAGCTTGTAGGATATTCGGACTCCGATTGGGCGGGAGACAAAGTGGATAGGAAGTCCACTTCCGGAGGGTGCCAATTCCTTGGTTGCTCTTTGGTAAGTTGGTCTTCTAAAAAGCAAAGTTGTGTGTCTCTCTCGTCCACCGAAGCGGAGTATGTGGCGGCCGGGAGTTGTTGTGCGCAACTCTTATGGATGAGGCAAACTTTAAAGGATTACGGTGTCATTTGTGACAAAGTGCCTCTTTGGTGTGATAATGAAAGTGCCATCAAGATTTCTCTCAACCCCGTGCAACACTTCAAGACGAAGCATATTGAGATTCGGTATCACTTCATCCGAGATCACATTCGGCGAGGGGAGATCGAGCTCAACTACGTCAACACCCATGATAACCTTGCAGATATTTTCACAAAGCCTTTGGATGAAGCAAGATTTCGCGAGTTAAGGCATGAGCTAAATATCATTGATTCGAGCAATGTTGCTTGACCCCTTGCACACCCCACCACACTCAACTTGTTGTCTATTCTAGGTGTAGGCATGGACATAGGGGGAGTGTTGTTCTCTCAATGAACTCTCCCTCCCCCCATTATGCATAAAGTGATCAACTCTTTCACATTAGCCATTTTTGACGGTACTTGTGCTTCAAAGACGAGTTTTGGTCATGGGCCCAAGGATTATTCTTCGTGGTGCCATACCAATTGACTCACACATAGTGGCTCCGGCCACCGCCCTCTCTTGGAGAGGTTGTGTCTCGTGGTTGATTCTTGTTGTCTTTTGCCTTTCTCTCTTCATGTTGAGCGTGTTCTTGTGGTGTCTTGTTTGCTTGAAGATTCCGTGCGAAGACCATTTTTTCTTGTGTTTTGAATCGTGCATCTTCTTGAGCTCACGGTACTACCGCAGCCTGCCACGGTACTACCGCGTGTGGAGTGTGCGGTACTACCGCACCTAGCGCGGCAGTAATTATTTACTGCCGCTTGGGGGAGCGGTACTACGGCCCCGGTGCGGTACTTCCGCCCGGGCGGTACTACCGCGATGACGTGCGGTACTACCGTGAGAGGGGTGAGCGGTACTTCCGCACCTAGCGCGGCAGTAATTTTTTACTGCCGCCTGGGGAAGCGGTACTACGGTCCCGGTGCGGTACTTCCGCCCGGGCGGTAGTACCGCGATGACGAGCGGTACTACCCTGCGGTCACGGGCGCGTGGGGGTTAAACACGGGCAGGGGGAGTTCTAACTCCCCCATACCCATTCGTCTCTCTCCCCACTTCGTCTCTCTCTCGCTCAAGAACGGCGCCGGAGGCCCTCGCCGGATCTCCGTCTCCGGCCGCTCTCCTCGGATTCCGACCGGTGGGATCGTTTCCCCCCACTCCCTCTTGCCATGGAACAAGGTTTCTCCCCACTCCCTCTCGTTTTCGTGTTCATCTTGTTGCTTTTAGGTTTTGGGGAGATGCAAGTTGTTCTTGAGATTTTAAGTCAAATCTATGCAAGAGTAGGATGTAGGAGAGTAGTTTTGTGTAGTGTTGGTACTTGCTATAGTTGTCCCGTGATGGATTTGATCGAGCGTAGTACCGCGTGTTGACACGGATGTGCTCAGATCTCCATGGCTATTTCGGATCTGCAACCGTGCGGTACTACCGCTCCACGGGCGCGGTACTACCGCATGTCCGGTACTACCGCTCCTTGGAGCGGTACTACCGCACGTGGCACAACACGCGTTACTACCGTTGTCTCGAATCCCTCTTGTGGCACTTCTTACGTGGCATGTCTACTGGTTTCACCTGCTTTGCTATGGTCTTTGCATTGATCCTTCTCGTGTTTCGTGCATGTTTGTCTTGTGGTGTGTGTTTTAGGTGGTGGCTCAGGTGCTCCAGCTCGCTGCTCCAATCCACCCCGTGACACGGGGTCCAAGCGTATGCGCAACACAGAGGAAGCAGAGGGCTCCAATGCCCCCCAACGTAGAACCAAGGCCACTGCCAGCAAAGAGAAGGAACCCACCAAGGGCATGGATGAGATACCGCTTGCTGAGTTCATCGCTCGGAGGAAGGTCAATCCGTATGGAAACCCTCGTGCCATCTTTCGAGGGAATGATCTATTCTGGACCAAGCAGCAGAATCTCATTTATCTGGATGTCATCAAGGCCAAGCAAAATACCCATGTGGAGGTGAAGTGGATCAACATGCATCACATGCGCAAAGAGGTGGACCGGGAATACTTTGGTGAGGCTTTGGACCTCGTGGAGCAATTTGGCATTGAGCAGATCATCTCATTCCACAAAGACTATGATCCTGAGATCCTTGCCCAGTTCTTTGCCTCCGTGCATTTTCATCCCAATGAGGAAAGGACCATGACTTGGATGACCAATGGCCGACAGCTGAGTGCTACCTGGAAGGAATTCATGACACTGCTTGGGGTTCCGGATGAGGGGCTCACCACACCCCAAGGTGTTCGCCCTCATGCCAATTCCGAGTCTGCCAACAAGAACAAGCTCATGCCCTACCTTGTGGAGAAGAAGCTCTCCAATGGCAAGTCAACTTGGGTACTCAACTCATTTCTTGACATCATGCACCGGATCTTCCACAACTCTCTCTTCCCACGCATTGGGGACAAGGACAAGGCGCATGCCTATCTGGTGGACATGATGCTGTTGTGTGAAGATGCTCGCAACTCTCAGACTCAGCCACTTGATGTCTCACATATCATGTGGACTGAACTTCGGTTTGCGGTCTACAACCGCAAGGTCCCCATCTATGGACCTTATCTGTTTCAGTTGATCTCGGCTACTTGGGAGCGGGTCTACCCTCAGGATCAGTTTGAGGCCCCTGGTTGGATCCGGCATGAGCCCATCAACCTCCGTATCAAGTCTCAATGCGCCAACACTACCTCTCGTGCTGATACTGCGGCTGCCATGGACATGGATGCAGATGAGGATGAGGCGGAGGCAGCAGACGAGGACAGTTCCGAGGGTTACATCCCTCCCACCTCTAAGCCTTCTTGGGCTAAGCGACTGAAGAACAAGATGAAGATGTTGTTCTGTATGCAAGCCAAGGGGCAGTACCAGACCCATGTGGCTTCCAAGGAGGTTCGTCGCCGCGACAAGCGGATTTTCAGGACTTTTGGCGAGAACATATCTAGCGGGTCAGAGGTGAACATCACCCCAGAGGCTGAATGGCTGCACAAGCAGGGCTACCGGTGGACCGAGTCTGAGGAGGAGTCCGTCCCAGCTGCAGAGTCCGACGAGGAGCGTGCCAGTGACTACTTCGCTTGAGCCACCCCTATTGTTGTAGGTGTCCTCTCTGCCTTTTTGGCGTCTCGATGCCAAAGGGGGAGAGAGTGTAGGATTTGCTGCGAGTTATGTCGTGTTTGGGTCAGTTGAACTTCGTTTATTTCGTTTGCTTTGGTTTGCTTTGGTTTGTGTTCGTGAGACCTTCTATCATATGCTGTAAGACATATGCACTCTATCGTACCGTAGTAAACTTATTCTATCGTGTGCTTATAACATTATGCTCCTGTCTATCTTGCTTAGCTTAGCCTTATTGCAAAATTTGCCATGTCTATAAAATATAGGGGGAGTGTTGATCCTAGTATGTGTGCCGTGCAGTCCAAAGCACTCATCAAGATAGCACACATCTAGGGGAGCCCGTCTATATTTTAGAGACTTGGGGTTTGCCCTTGCTCTTTGTGTTATACCCTCGTGCAAATCCCGTGTTGTCATCAATCCACCAAAAAGGGGGAGATTGTAAGGGCATTTTATCCCTTAGTTGGTTTTGGTGATTGATGACAATGCTTTTGCGGACTAATCATGTGCATCAAATATTTCAGATATATTGACTAGGCACAAGATGATTGGGTTCCCCTCAAAGGCTATAGAAGACGGCGTTTCTCTTCAGTTCTTTTCGGTGGTATTGAGTCGTAGGGAAGCCGTACTATTAAGAGGGGGTCTGCGTTGGAAAGGTTGGGTGGATTCATCACATACACATCGTCCCTTGCACCTCCTTTCCTCTTGCCTTTGGAGCATCCTAAGTTTTCCGTGTCTATGCAATTATAGCTCTTGTCCGCCGAACTAGGAAGTGCGGTAGTACCGCTCGTCAGAGCGGTAGTACCGCAGGACCTTGCGGTAGTACCGCCCTCTGGTGCGGTAGTACCGCAAGGCCCCACTGTAGTACCGCTTCTAGTAAGCGGTAGTACCGTGGTCCCTGCTTAGTTCCGCAACTACGCGACTGTAAGGGGCGGATGTAATTTTTTACATCCGCACCTAGCGCGGTAGTACCATGGCTAGTTTACGGTACTACCGCGTCGGGTTTTTGCATCGACTCCAACTTTGCGGAAGTAGGCACGGATGTAATTTTTTATATCCGTGCCTTCCCATCCCTGGACAGCCCCTGCCTTGCGGTAGTACCGCAAGGGGGTGCGGTAGTACCGCGCCAGCAGTACTACCGCCCTCTGCCGTAGTGCTGTGTGGCTGTTCTGGTCTCTGCTGCGTGGGCCGTAGTACCGCGGGGCTCTGCGGTAGTACCGCGCCTCAGGTGCGGTAGTACCGCGCTGCGCAGGCTGAGTTGGTGGATAACGGTTGGATTTGTTCTCCCATTATATAAGGGGTGTCTTCCTCCTCTAGTTGACCACCTCTTCCACCTCCAAGCTCCATTGTTGCTCTAAGCTCCATTTTCGCCCGATCTCCTTCCCTAGCCAATCAAACTTGTTGATTCTCTAGGGATTGGTTGAGGAGGCCCCGATCTACACTTCCACCGAGAGATATTTGAATCCCCCCACTAATCCCTTGTGGATCTTGTTACTCTTGGGTGTTGAGCACCCTAGACGGTTCAGGTCACCGTGGAGCCATAGTCCATTGTGGTGAAGCTTCATGGTGCCGTTGGGAGCCTCCAATTAAGTTGTGGAGATTGCCCCAACCTTGTCTGTAAAGGTTCGGTCGCCGCCTTCAAGGGCACCAATAGTGGAATCACGGCATCTCGCATTGTGTGAGGGCATGAGGAGAATACGGTGGCCCTAGTGGCTTCTTGGGGAGCATTGTTCCTCCACATCGCTCCAACAGAGACGTACTTCCTCTCAAAGGGAAGGAACTTCGGTAACACATCCTCGTCTTCACCGGCTCCACTCTTGGTTATCTCGTGCCTTTACTTGTGCAAGTTTATTTGTGCCTTATCTCTTGCTTGCGTGTATGCTTATAGTTGTTGCATCATATAGGTAGCTCACCTAGTTGCATATCTAGACAACCTACTTTGATGCAAAGTTTAAATTGGTAAAGAAAAGCTAAAAATTGTTAGTTGCCTATTCACCCCCCCTCTAGTCAAATATATCGATCCTTTCAGTGGAGGTACTTGAATTCGGCGTCGCTGTTGCCCTGCCGATACAGGGCGAACATGCGCAGCAACTGCGCGGAGGAACAAACAGTTGGCGGGCGCAAACGGCGAAGAGATGCGGGAGACCGGCGTGGCATACCTGATCCTCAACGCTGGCGCCGCTCTCCGGGCGAGCCGCGACCTCCTCGACGACCCCATGCCATTTGTTGCACGCCCCCTGGATACGCCCCCAATGGTTCGCCTTCGATCCGCGCTGCATGTAGACGCCTTTGAAGTAGGGGTCGACGAGCTTGCGCTCGTCGAACTCGGCCTTGAGGCGCTCCCAGTACGTCTCGATGCTCTGGTTCGTGCCGGTGGTCGGGTCGAGGCAGATGACTTTCCATGCTTCGGCAAGGCATTCCTCCTCCTTGGACGCCCACTTGATGCGCGGCTCGCCTGACCTGGCCGCCTGCTTCTTCTTCTTGCGCCTCCTCGCCGGAACAGTCGCCGGCTCCTCCTCCTCCTCCTCCTCGTCGTCGTCCTCCTCCTCCTGCTCCTCCTCGCCGTAGACGTAGCCGAGCTCGCCATCCATGCCGCCGCTGAGATCCACCGTGTCGTCCGGGTTGACGAACCCGGGAGACGCAGCGGCCGCGGCCGAACCTGCCGCGATGATGTCGTCCATGTCGGCCTCGGTCTCGTCGGTGTCACCGAGGTGCGAAAAGGGCAGCGCGCCACGGCGGAGTGGGGGCGTCGGGGAGGAAGCGTAGGCGGGCGGCGAGTAGTTGTATGGAGGGTACTACACGCTGGCGAAGGCGGGTGAGGGCGTGCGCTGGGCAGGGTGTCCACGGGGGAAGGTGACGTTTGGGTTGAACCCACCGTGCGCGTCCCCGTCGGTGTAGCCCGGCGAGGGCGATCCCCATGGCTGCGGCGACGGAGAGACCGACGCCTTGCTGGCCCCAGGGCGCGTACTGGGCGTGGCTGCCGGGTGGATTCATCATCCCGCGCGAGTCGCCTCGGCCTCGGCTTGGTCCGTCGAAGCCGCAGCCGCAGCCGCGCGTGCCGCGTTGTCACGGGCCTTCTTAGCGATGGCCCTGTTCTGCCGGTCGGCGGTGACAGCCTCCCGTCGCTGAACTTCCGCCCTCCAATCGACGTTTGTCATGCCCGGGGGCTTGGACGGCGGTGTCCTCGGCTTCCTCTGCTTCGGCTGGGCGACGGAGGCGGTCGCGGTTGCCGCGGCGCGGGGGACGATGTACTTCTTCGGTGGCATGGCGGCCGGCTGGGAGGCGAGCGGGAGGTAGATTGGGGGGAGGAATGGAGAAAATGGGAGGGAAGTGGGGGAAAGCGGGAAGAAACGGTGGGAAGAGGCGCTCGACTCACCGCAGGGCGGACCCACACGCCCTTTTCGCTTGTGCCGGCGCCCCAGGCGCCCCCCAGTCCGCCGGCACCAGTTTCGGCCCGAGCCGGCGAAAAACGGGCTTCTGAGGTGCGACTGGGCCATTTTTTCGGCGCCGGCGCGGCAAAAACGCCTGGGGAGGGCTTGTTGGGGGCGCGGCTGGAGATGCTCTCAACTAAAACTCGGTAGGCGTTTGGTAGCCCTGCACGATGGTTGCGTATAAAGGGAATATTTTGCTTTGTACAGTATTTGCTTGCTTAGATTGCATCATATGTTGTTAGGATGTGCTTGGTAGGGTGCATGAGGGCAAAATCACTCCCGGACCAGACTAAGAACATCTCTAGCAGATCTCTTAGGATGTGCTTGGTAGGGTGCATAAGGGCAAAAGTTTTCAATTCGACTCATTTTACTTGTTTGGTAGGGTGTATAGCCTCACCTAGGCTATGCCCATTTGATGCAAAAAAAGACCTTCAGCCACGCCCATCTCATGCACCAGAGAGGATGCATGGAGGCAGCCAAGCTCGCCCCGACCCTCATCCCCATCCACGAGACCACGTCCAGATATGTTTAAATTTCCAAAATAAATAATAGTTTCAAAATGTTTAAATTTTCAAAAATATTCAGAATTTCAAAAAAAATAAAAAAACAGAATCGAAAATGTTCAGAATTTCATTTTTTAAAATTTTCAAAAAATGTTCAGGATTTTAAATTTTCTTTCAATTTTGAAAAAAGTTCAAAATTTCAAGTTTTGTTTAGATTTTCAGAAGTGTTAAGAATTTCGAAATTTGTTTAAATTTTCAAAAATGTTAGAATTTCAAATTTTGTTTAAATTTTAAAAAACGCTCAAAATTTGTTTAAATTTTTTAAAAATGTTCAAAATTTCAATTTTGTTTAAATTTTCAAAAAAATTCAGAATTTGTTTAAATTTTGGAAAAATATTCAGAATTTCAAATTTTTATTAAATTTTCCAAAAATGCTCAGAATTTCAAAATATGTTTAAATTTTCAAAAAATGTTAAAAAATGTTAAAAAATGTTCAGAATTTCATATTTTGTTTAAATTTTCAAAAAAGTTCAGAATTTCAAAATATGTTCAAATTTTCAAAAATTGTTCAGAATTTCAAAATTTATTTAAATTTTCAAAAATGTTTCAAATTTTAAATTTTGTTTAAAATTTCAAAATATGTTTGATTTTTTGTTCACATTTTTTCAATTTTGTTCACCATTCAAAAAATTATTCGGAATTCGAAATAGTTCGGAATGTCTAACCACATGCAGGCTGTAAAACAAAGTCTTAGGTCAGCATTTCTCAGCGCATACACCGCTGCCAAACAACAGCAAATGCATGGACTCAGCATGTCTACACTCAGCATGTATCAGGGGAGAACAACTATGCTAGGCTCATACATGCTACCAAACACACCCTTAAAAGCTCCTCGCCTCGTTAAATTCCGGCAGATATATAGGATGCGGGAAAAAACAGCCCGTCCAAATACCGTAAAAGTGGCCCGGACCGTAAAAGTTTTACGGGCGGCCCATAAACTGCCCACGTTTTCGCTATATATACCGGAGCGGATGCAATTTAGGGTTCGCATCCGATATTTCTCCTTTCCTCCTCCGCCACAAATCGCTTCCTCATTTTTTTTACGAATTTACTGCTCATGAGGGTGTAGGGGCACCCGAAAACTGTTACACCTTTCTCTTCTATCATTTGGTTCTGCTATCAACTGCGATGACCATGCCAATAACTTGATATAGACCACATTGGACAAAGCATCGAGAAGTCGAGAACATTGTGTACAGAGAACCCTTTGAGTGATGAAAGGGGCATGTTATTCGTTCATGCCAATCAATCTCATTATTCCATTGTTTGGGTCATTGCTCATCTCCTTGACTATTGATCCTTAGTTTTTTTCTTTGGGTGGACATAACTGATTGTGCAAGGTAACTTCATTTCTGTTTTTCTATTGCACATAATATGTTTGTCGATTGGAGAGATGATCATCTCATTACCCATCCTTTCATAAGTTATTCTTTTTCATTTGCCATAGTCACTCTTATTCTTAGGAGTTCCACCTGAAAGAAGTTGCCATCCTTACTTATCAACGATGGTTGTGCCTCAATGAATTTACCGGAGTTTCAGTATATTCATTGTTTGTAAAAAAAATGTTTGTTAACCTTGCAATTCATTGAGGTTTAGTTCTAGCATCATGGGTAGTTTACCTATATATGTCTTGCACGAATGATGAGTAACCGGACAAGTGAAGGCGATTCATGTTCTACTGCCAGCCTAATACTAGGATATTCATGAGTCATGACACTCACGTTGTACACCTACTTCAAACCGGTCATCATGAGCTGAAATATGCTCGATGATAGACCAAAAGTTCATAGAGTATCAAACACATGTGATATGGCTACACAATTACCAAGTCTTTTGCTCACTGTTATATCTCCTACCACCAATATGTGGAATAGGGACGACCGCCTATTGGTTACAAAAATGTTCTTTTGCAACTTGTTAGTCATAGTAGTAGCAGTCAGTGTCATGGAGCAGCTGCTTCACTGGTGTTTATGTTAGTATTTGTGATTTTGTGCTTGTAGCAATTGAAGATAAATCTGTGCAAGCACATTGTATCGAATAATACATATACTTCCTTATCACGGGTACAGTTATACTCTCATCCACTATTATCACGTGCATGCGCACATGCTTGATTACTACTACTAGTATATAGAGGCATGAAAAGCAGCAGACTCACATAGACGCATGCAGAACCAGTGGAATGAGCGCTCACGCTGATTCCGCTAATCGTCGGGACAAAGGGGAGAGTGAACTCACATGCCACCGGTGTGGCCGTCAAGGAAGAGTGGCGGTGGCGAGCGGGGCTTCCGCCGTCAGACGTTGGCAGCACTCGACGTGGTAGGTGCAGCACGCGGGAACCGACGCCACGCCCACATGCCTTCCCTGCACCTTCGCCGATGCAGCCATCATCAAGAACAGCCAGACCTGCACGAGGAGGAAAACCAGGAAGGCACGGAGGTGACCGATCGCCATGGGTCGGTTGTTGTTGGCTAGCACAGATAATGCGAGATGGAAAGAGAGCACAATTTCCTACTTGCTGGGGAGATACTTTTCTGTTGTCACATTAGGTTTGAAGGAATGTTATGTCTGTATATATAGAGCAATGCATGGGTGCATGTAGATTATGTTTATGTTTGTCATTAAATCAACGCATAATTGGAGGATTTAGGTGCAATAACCGGCATACATGCAAAACGCGTGTGATAACAGGCAGTTTCCAAACACGAGAGATCCACACGGCAGTGCTTGCTTGCCACCACCAGATTCGTATGATAGTTAGAAAGTAATGCTCATTAGAACATCTTCAACACCATCCCTATAATAACTAGTCGTAGACACGTGCATTTACATGGGCTAGAAAATTTGAAAATGAAACAGTTAGATTTTTATGAAATTTATTAAATTGAGAATGAGAAGGATACAAATACGCACTATGCAAGAATTATCCGCATGCACATGATCCAGGTACACGGACGTTGCAACTAGCGGGTAGTGCTCTACCATTTGGTATAGGGTCATACCCAATAGAAATAAAGTAAAAATATTTTTCAGAAGGATCGAAATACATACGAACGATTGACATATATCTTGGGAGGTCCATTAGATGGAACCCACTTGGACCTAGTATCCATCAGAAGTTGAAATGTTTTCTCTGGTTATCACCCTAACGTATCAACAGCCCGCAATAGGATCATTTTTCATGTTTCAACATTGGGGCACTTTTCAAAGCACTCATGCAGGACCGTTTGCATTCATATTTATAAATGTAAATCCACAGAGCTTTGGTCCATCCGGGTTAACAAATAAGAACCGTGTACCGAGGTAGAACATGTGTGCTTATATACAACAATTCTTTAGAGGAGCATACACATGATAAATAATAACTTAATAAACAGAATACCCTTTGTTACTCTGATTATTTTTACATATTATATGTGAAATGATGAGATGATAGAAAGCTTAAGAAGACAAAGATATGATTTAGCAACCTCAAACCGAACTAAGCTGCATATTCATATTATACATGGTTTCGGAGGATTTATCCTTTGTCAACTTTGTCATGAGAAAAACTATCTGGTAAGAACAAAGAAAATATAAGAAAGAGTAAGCCTACAAAAATAGAGAAAGAATATAATACTTCTAGTTCTAGGAATATATTACACAACTGAACACGTAGTAGTCTAAATCAAGTTGGTGTTGAAAGCATACCATTCTCTCCTAAACCACCATGTATCCCTATCTCAATCAACTAACTAAATTCCACCATGTCAATGACCAAAGTAAAATGCAAAGTTAGGACAAATAGGGCACTAGAAATGAAATTAATGTAAACAACATAGACACCACAAGTCAACTATTTGGAGGCGGAACCTATACAATCTAAAAGCTCCTGTAGTTACAAAGAAGAATCAGATCATTAGCAAGCATGAGGGCAGCACTATGCGATAAACTGTAATAATAACTAAACATCGGAGAACACTTGAGTAACTCTCAAGACATCAAAAGAGGATGAGGTCCGGCTGAAACTTAAAAATGTTTATAGAATGTTATAGAACACTTGAGTAACCCTGCGTTGCTCCAAAATTTTGCAGAACCATTTTCTTTTAAGAGGTGTGCAATTTGGATATATTTATAGGCAATAACTCGAATATTGCTTGAGCTAAAAAAAAAGACCTCAAACTCAACTACAAAGCTGCAATTTTATACTCCATGTGGTTTCAGAGCATTTACCCTTTGGCAATTTAGTCATGAGCATAATTCCATAGCGAAGAAGAAAGCTGGGAGTAAGCCCCTAAAAATAGACAGATAAATAGTACTTTTCAGAATATCTTATATTATTATCTTACATAGTTAAGCAGTTGTAGTAGCATAAATAGCACTCTTGTCAATGACCCTGGACAGCTTACCATTCTAATCACCCAAAGGAGACTACAAAATAGATAACACAAAAATAACGTAGTTCATAGTTAGTTTCTAGAATCTTGCACCACAAACCACATGTACGTGTTCTCTATACTCTTCCAATGAAGAAATCCTGACCCTATATCCTTCAAAATGTCCATTCTTATTCATTAGGCACACATAAGTACACTACAGATAAACCACAGATTCAATTAGATTTAATTTTATTTCTTTGTCCATACTTTCACTTTTGTTTTACTACTTGAAAAAACATTTGAGTGGTAAATAGCTTTTCAGATTTCTAAGCATTATGTTGCACCTGTTGCAACACATGGGCATATGTGCTAGTGCCTTCCAAAGGAAGTTGAATCCTGCTTAAATGAGTCAAGTAGAGACATATGATTCTCTAGTCCATGATATACTAAGTAGATACTAGAACATTGGCACGGTCTTTTAAGTTGACACTTTGATCATTCTCCATTTACTATTATCTATAGATGAGAATTAGCAAATCCATTACTTATTGTGCTCTCCAGTCCCTCACTTGTCAAAGTCATTGTGCGCAGCTCATGTGGTGAACACTTGGATCAAATCGGGTGAGTCCCACACAAGAAAAACAAGAAAATGAGTAATGCACATGGTTTAAATAGCGCGGGCTATAGACTATAGCGTTTAGAATAGATCCTGCACTAAGGATATTTGCTCCAAATATATGAAGAAACATTTTAAATAGCGCGCTAGCGTTTAGAAGAGATTCTCCGCTAAGAGGCTTTTTGGTAATGCATAACCATATTTAGAGTCAAAGGATGGGGCCTCGACGCGTATTTGAATCTGAGCATCCGACAACAATGGCCTACACAAGACGACACCACTACAAAAATAGAGATAGCATGAAGAACTGCAAATCACCATACGATGTACGGATATGGCATGACCCTGAGTACATGACACATACATTTTTGGTATTCTAACACGGCAGACTGCTGCATCTATCCCTTAACAGATTTCATCCCTTAACCATGCGGCGCCGCAGCTCATTCACCGCAAATTAAGCGTGTGAACCTTGTCTCTGCAGTTCTGCACGGGGAGTGGCTATTGCGCAGCTTTCCAAGAAAAATGCACAATCCCCACGCAGGTGGTAGCTCCATGTCTGAAAAACAGAAACATTGAGAAATGGTCAGAAGGATGTTCTGGCTCCATCCATAGAAGGTTAAAAGAGAATCCGCAACAGAGAATGCCCAAGCCAACTATCTGGCTGAGGTCGGCGTTCCTATTTCTAAGCAAGAATTCATAGCGAGATGTTTAAAAAATGAAAAGAGTATCTAACAATGTGGCTCACAGATTTTCTAGTACAGGGGCTTGAGCACTGTTTTATCTTATTTTGCAGGTTTCCTTTTTCTTTTATCTTACCACACATAAAACAAGCACTGCAAAGCGATAAATTGCCATTTAATATTTTTTTTCTTATGCCAAATTTGACACAGTGAATCAATATGAATGTAACTATTTGTATTTCATATGTAATTTGTTTATGAAATGATCGTAAGATTACCTCGGGTGAAGAATAACTTATTCTGCACCCTGGGTGATGAATAGTATAAAGACGAGAGCGGCACACCAACCTTTTCCATTGAAGAAAAGAAATGAAATACTTTGTTTGCTGTGCATTAGGCTTTATCCAAATTGTCAAGTTCATCACGCCCACTTTGATTCCGGTAATGAAAATAAAGGAACTGAAGAATAATCTGCAGATATGGTTAAGGATTCTTCCAATGCAACAGCTGATTGAAATCTGCTATGAATTGTGATATGGCATATCATTGTACCACCGACCAGATTCTAAAACATAGGTCTCAGGCATTTTTGGCAACTAACATATATGATCCTAAGACGCAGTCATACTCAACTACATTGTGGTAATATTTCTACTCATATGAGCCTTATTTGAGATGATAGCTAGAAAGGCAACTCAATAATGATTCTAAAACAAAGGCATCTGAAAACAAAGTCAGTTCAAACCTCTATTCGTCACAAAAGTTTGCACAGAAACTATTTTGAGTTGCAGAACAAAGAATACGAGTAACTGTAGGAATCAATGGTCCTCAAGGATACGAAAGAATCAAGCAAAACGCATCCTCCAGCATCTACAAGCCACGGCAGATTTGGTCTAAGTCGTGCCCAGTCCAAACTATTCACAAGGATACTGCAATGGAAAACAAATGGATATGAGAACCATAAAACGCGGCCAACTAAAGCTGGTCTCAAGAAAAAAGAAACATTTACATGGTCTGTCCACGTATTTTATATATGGTACCCTAAAAGGAAGTGACAAGGGATGCACCTGCTTGGTATGGAACATGACAGTTCGTTGCAATGTCGGAAAATTTACAGGTTTCTAGGCTACATAGCTACTCCCTCCGTTTCTAAATATAAGTGTTTTTAGAGATTTCAATATGGACTACGTACGGATGTATAGACATATTTTAGAGTGTAGATTCACTCATTTTGCTCCATATATAGTCCATAGTGGAATCTCTAAAAAGACATATATTTAGGAACGGAGGGAGTACTATACTAAGAAACATAACACACCAAAGGACATCTTTTATACTAAACAAGTGCATATAAAGTAACTGAATACGGTTAAACAAATGAAGTTAGGTACATGGTTACCTCCCAACATATGTCGTATTCCCCACTAAAGCAAAGGTAAACATTAGCGGACTGAGCCCCTGAACAAAGTTGCAGACAGGTCAGATAAGTTACCAGCATCAGAAAATATTTTAAACAAAACCCAAAACAACAGAGATCGATGCAGTTAATGTGAACCTACATATATTTGATTTCCTACATAAATACAATGCGATAGTGTCTCTCCTGTCAAAAAAATAAGATGGGCTTAAAATGGCTTTGTTTAGTGAAAATTTGACATCATATATCTCTCCAGTCAGAGAAATAGGATAGGAAGGTAGGGGCATCTTTTGTTCAAACTATAATGAGTTGCCGCAATGAAATGCAGTGGGATGGCAAAAGTGAATTAAAGTTAAAAGGATAATGCCTAAACTTAACACCACATACTAATACAACCTTCAAGAAATAAGTTTTGAGTTACCTCTCTTGCATAACAACCACATATGACAATCAACAACTAGACCGCTATATTTAGTTCAATTCATAGTACAGCTATTTTTTATTTTAGTATCCACTTTCCACTTAACCGCATCAATGTGAATTGCATGCAACAATTATATGACATTGACATCTAAGACGAAGTGGGCTACTAATTCCTCTTAAGGAAAACTGAATATTTATCAATTTTCATAGGGTCCATGTCGGAGACAGCAGGGCGTCATTACACCATTCATGAAGTCGCTACTTATGCAACGAGGAATGCAAAAAATGATGACAAATGAGAAAAGTGGAAGTGTCTCCTGTAGTAAAAGAAGTTATTGATGAAGATGGAGATGAACTTGCCTCGGCATGGCCTCTTTGCATCTGCAGAGTAGTAGAGAAAAGTTAGAAATACCAAAAAGATGACATATTGCACTACTACGGTTTTAAAGAATTTCTCGAGATTAACTAATGCTATTATTCAACACCATCAGATGCGCAATTGCAGTAGAAACGAGTAGGAACAGGATCGACTGAAACTGAAAGTATAATAGATGTTCCTTCGAGTGCCATGCCTTTTACTGATACCTTTTTAGCTTTCACAAATGACCTCAACCCACTATAGATATTTGTACCGCATCCAGCACCAGGACTAAGTATCAGACAAGAATTTCCGATGACAACAAGAGTAATAAGAAAAAAGAACATTCAATTGTTTACTGTCTTACATTTAAGAAGATCTGGGGAAGTCGTCCGCCCATATAGATAACTGCCATGGCCCAACCAAGAAAGCTTCCAATTCCACTTCCACTGCCATGGTTCAGAGATGAACCTGCATGGTCATCCTATGGTGCAAGAAGAAACTAATCAGATATGCAAATTGAAAACATAGTTCATTGTTCATGCAAATTGCCTGGTAAACCAGATGCTCTGCCGAAGGTCTGAAACTTGAGAGCAGCTTCAGCTTACCGCTACAACTAAGAGCTTTCTGCCGACAGGGATGATAATTTCATTGGAAGCGTCCCTATGCGCGGTTCCAACCAAAATATGCAACACACACATGCCCAAGACAACAGAAATCCATGGTACCTGAATTCAAACAATATAAGTTTTTGGATAGTTCCAACCTTAATAGACAAGTATCAACGGAATCAAAGTTAACGTACCACTGAGAGGGAATCTTTTGTAATAGCAGCTGGTGCAGACTGTGCTGGAACAAACTCGCCAAATAAAGATGCACCTTCGTCGTTCATTTGTGGAGGAACTTTTGTTGCCTGGCGATTATTCCCCAACCATGTACCTGTAGGCACTGGGCTCCTCGATAGAGATCTTGCTGACCTGTAAAACCAACCAGATAGTTAGATGCTCCTGGAATATTATCTGATAGCTAGAGTGCTCTGTCAGCAGGTGATAATAAAACTGTAACATCCCAAAGTAACAATCAAGAGTGCAGTCCCATTGCCTTATTCCATGTAATAGAGCAAACAAACAATATTCAATATTTATCCAAAGAAGTGGACACTAATTTGCTTTAAGGAATGAAATAAATTTTGAAAAAAAATATGAAATATGATGAAACATTAACAAGCTCAAGAACATTACGCATAGTAGTAATCTGAGCCGGGGCTGACTGAACCATGAAGTTGCCGGAATACTTCTGTGTTCACCTGGATAGGTGAGCTCGGGATAGGAATAATCGGACCTGACTGAATATTATTTTTGAACGCCTCGTCCCTATGTCCCAAAAGCTTTTCGCGCAATGAAGCATCCCCTCGTTGATGTTTCTGAGACTGAAATCATAAATTGTAGTCCAATGGAGGTGAAGATGGTAGGAGTCAAAAGGTGTCTAAATAATTTTAAGTGAACCTAGCTTGTGGTAACACTAAGCTACTTTGCAAAGCAGAGAGCAGCTACATCACCAGTTCATGAATCCAGAAATAGAAGTATTGTTCATATACAGTGGTTGCTTCTCTACAATTGTTAACCACATTATCTATTTTGCTAATATTCAGAGAAATGTGATTCCTTGCAAACATAATGATAATCTTCAATGTTACGGAGTGATCACCTTGGCAGTTGTCCCAGTTTTCTTTACTTTAAGATGGTAGATGTGGCTATAGTATATTGTCTGTCCAGTAAGAATCATAGTTGTGATGGTATATAGCTGCATTGCAAAAATTAAGTTCTCAGATGACAGAAACCACACAGAATTGAAGTAATAAGAGTAGAAAAAATGGAGTCCTTACCAATGCCATGTAAAACTGTGTCGGCAGCTGCATTATAAACAAAAAATATTAATTTGAAATGTTGAAAATAAAAGGTAATCATTTAATCCCACGCATACTTTCTACATCACAACTGTAACTTTAAACTCTCCCTTCTCAATGAAATGAAACACAAAGGTCCTTTGCGTTTTCTCGAAAAAAACAACAACTGAACATGAAGAAGTTGTACACATTAAATGCAAGAGAGCTGTATTGGAAAGCATAATCAGGTTTATGTGCAGCAGATGTAAATCATTTATATAACTTGTCTAGATTGTAAGGAAATCTCTGATTTTGAGATACTATATATGCTTGGAATTATTATATTAATGTTCATATTCAGTTACCCTCCGCTTCAAAAAAAAATTTGCATGAGTGCATCCAGCATAATTATACTAGCTCTTGCTGGTTCCAGGAACAGTGCAGGCAAGCAGAAATTATTTGGTTGCTTTTCATACTCATGAATAACGCGTCATTATATTGTCCAAATGAAACTGCAGTCAGATAGTTCATTAAATCAGACAGAAAACTACTAGTGTCCTATATTAGGATATCAACACGTGTAACTGGTGCATGTGCCTCGTGGAAGAAAAATGCCGTATCTGATGGAATTTGAGAAAAGAAAAGGAAACTGTGGCAGTAGTGGATCTTACAGTAGCAGGTTCCAGGAAACAGCCGACAAGGTTAAACAAGTCCCTGCATGAGTGCAGAAGAATGACATACACCATTAGATAGAGCATCGCACGATACGCATACTCAAGTACAATAAGGATGATACAACATCAATATGCGAGGAAGATGAGAAATAAGAAACAACATACCCAACTATCCAGGTCATCAGAAAGGCAATAGAAAGGCCTTCTGTTGACTTCTGTTTGTAATTTGTTATGATCTGCGGCACCTCGGCGATACCCCAACTGAGGACACTAGCCAGTCCAAGACCCAGGGCAACACCATCCTTTGTACTGCACAGACAGTACTTCAGATAGACTTTAGCCCATTCCGCACAATGCGGAGCTGATGGGCAGCTCGGAGGAGGCGTTCCACTGAAGATACCCATTTGCGTGTGTGCTCAAACCTGAGGAACAATTGCACAAAACATGGGCGTTATTAAAAGGATGTGCTGTCAATTTGATCTTCTCATTTGAACGAGGAAGGAAATATTTTACTCTAATTAGCAACTTCTTATTTCCGTTATGAAATAAGTACCATACAGGTATATGTGAAGAAAATGTTTTCCTTTTTTACTTGAAATGCCTGAAGCAAAATTGAATGGTTGTTAAATTTTAGCTCAGAATATGGGGGAGAGAGAACTGTTCCATCCCCAAAAAAGGAAACAGATATGATGGAAGTTCAGAGACAACAGCTGGAAAAGAGAAGAATGGAGAAGAATATAAAAGAGAATAGTATGGAAAGAATATTCAAAAGTAAAAGGAACAGGATGTAAGAAAAGATCGAGGGGAAGAGAAAAGATCCGCTCCCAGTATGTTGCAGTTTGTTTTGTGTAAGCATTCAACATTACTGTAGAAAACTGAATTTGAAAAAATTGAACTGGATTTTGAAAATTCCATTGATAAGGACTTGAAGATCCAAGTGGTCTTGATTCTCTTCTCCTATGTCCACACGAACCACCTACGCAAACAGCCAAAAACACGAACGAAATTGAACAGAATATCTGCGTCCCTTCTTTCTCTCTCCATCTATCAGTTTATCCATCCCCTTACTCTCCGACACCAACCCAAAAAATGCTGCGGATCCATAGTTCAGACAATCGGGTCAAGAAACATAAAACTTGAAAGTGGAACCCCGGAAGGGTCACCCCATCGGCCCAGCCTAATCGAGACATCTCTGAAAATTGCATCTATTCCTAGCGAATCCGCGTGTCCGTTCCAGCAGCCAAACGGCAACGAGTCTCCGCCAAGAACAACCTTAAAAGCGCCGCAAGAAAGAAGAAGAAACCCTTGGAAGAATCTAAAGCCGGCGCGACGTACAGGCAGGACGACAGAGATGGCTGAATCGGGAGCAGGGCTACTCAATCTCGTCAGACCGATGGACGCAGCCGCCAAGAAGCGAAACCCCGGACGGAACACGGCATTGTCGGACATCCACGAGGCGGCGGCGCGAGAAAGAAGGAAAAAGCGTCGCGAGGGAAGGAGGTGAGGTGGTTCGTACCAGAGTTGTTCGTCCTGTTGCCGAGGAAGCGAGAGAGAGAGAGTTGGAGTTGGCGAGGCGAAGATGGGAATCGAAGCCGAGAGGAGAGAGGCCGCGATTTTATCGCCCGCTCGCCCTCGCCGCCGCTTCTTGGCTGTGATGTGGGTGGCTGGTTCTCGCGAGACCGGGATGCCTATTTTGGCGGCTTGCCACCGTGCCCTGCCGCGGCCGCGTGGCACCGCTCGCTCGCTCGGGCTAGGAAGACTCCCTGCTGGACCGGGACCCGCGACTCGTGAGCCGTCCGTTCGCAGGTTTTTCTTCCCTCTTGTCGAAACGGAAACGTGCAGTCGTCCACACAGGTTACGGCTCGGTAGCCCGGGCGCGTACGTCTCGGCCGCCCTCGACTCGATCAACGGGTGAAAACGTTGGGTAGTTCCGTTCGTCACATGGTTCATACATGATGTACTCCCTTTGTTCCTTTTTTTTTTAGCAAAACCTGCTTTACTTTATATTGATAATAAAAAATTCATAAAAGCAGGTAAAACAACCGGATCAGGGGCTGACCCAACCACACATGTCGCCCCTGATCTAAGAAATTGCATACCTAGCTAGTAGATGAGGTTCATAGTTCGACTTCCTCGACTCATGAATAAAAACACACAAAATAAATGTATTACACCATGATTTTATATCCCTAATCACTTCACCGTAGACACCACCTGATGATTCATGTATATGTTTAATAACATTCTTACAATCCGATGCAATATGAAGTTATTGTAGTCCAAGATCTTCTGCGAGAGAAAGAGCTTCTCGACAAGCCACTGCTTCAAGAGAAGATGGATCTGAAAGATCATGTATAACAAAAACTAAAGCTCTCAAAAACTCGCCTTGCTCGCTTCTGCAAACTGCAGCTGCAGTATCAAAATTTTCATGCGGAGAAACTGCCGCGTCTACATTAATTTTCACCTTCCCAGGAAATGGAGAGATCCATTTCTACAATGTTGGATTTAGCCCCACACCTCTTGCAGGAGTATAATGTGCATGACGCTGATTAATCTGACTCAACTTTGCAATAAAGTTTGTAACGAACAAATGAGTACTTAGAAGACTCTGATTAATTCCCTCATGTATGAGCTGCCTCCTCGCTGTCCATATCACCCAGAGCGTCATTGTCATCCTTACGAACACATCATGAGACAAACGATCCAGCATGGTAAATAGCCAGCTTTTAGCATTCGGTTCTATATTCTCTATCATCTGATCTAGAAGGTCTTGATCAACTAGAGCCCACACGCAACGCGCCATCGTACACTATGTTTTCATAAGTCTTCCATTCCACACACACAGCAAGAACAACTAGTCGCCATATTCCAGTGCGTCCTGATGTCCTCCGTGGGCAGGGACTGTTGAGCTAGGCGCCATAGAAACACCCTTATTTTTGCTGGTACTTGGGTCTTCCAACCATGCTTTCTTATTTGCAGAATTGTTTGAAGAACCCGCCCTTTGCTCAAGCCATTCTTCTCTTCTTTTCTTAGTCTCAACTACTATCTTATATGCTGAACGCACATTGAAGTTTTCAGAATTTTCATAATGCCAAGACCAGAAATCATCCACATCTCTCAAGCAGATGGGTATTTGCAAGATCACTTGCACATCACAAGGCAAAAAAAAACTTCCTCAATGCACTGTCTGTCCCACCTTGCATTTGACATATCAATAAGTTCTGAAACCAACTATGGTGGGTTATTAATTCGACAAACTAGAGGCCTCAACATACCATCTCTAGGTAGCCAGTTTTCATTCCATATGCTAGTAGTAGCTCCATTACCAATGTGCTTAATAATTCCTTGCTTCATTATGTCCCATCCCTCAAGTATAGATCGCCAGATTTGTGATGGGTGATTTCCCAACTGGGCATCAAGTATAGAAGCACTTGGAAAGTACATTGATTTAAGTATTCGAGCACTCAAGGACTCATGATTCTCTAGTATCCTCCATGCCCGTTTTGCGAGCACTAGTGTAGAATCAAGCTATAGTGCCGGTTCGTAAGGCCCTTTAGTGCCGGTTCTGGAACCGACACTAAAGGGTGGGGACTAAAGGTCCCCCCCTTAGTCCCGGTTCAACACAAACCGGGACCAAAGGCCCACCACGTGGCACGAGCACGCGCCGGGGGGCTGGGGGCTTTTAGTCCCGGTTGGCCGGGACTAAAAGGTTTAGGGGTTTGGGGTTTATGGTTTATTTTTCCTTTTAGTTTTGTGTTTTTCATTTAATTCTTTTTTATTTCAAACATATTTTACGATACTACATATTGTACATGTTATGCATATTTTACGGATACTAGCAAAAAGGCCCGTGCGTTGCTACGGGTTGAACATTGGCCATGTCGTCCGCTCATACATGTAAACGTGGCAACCTAGAGGCTTCACCTATACTTAGATTGATCTAACAACATTCAGATTGTGCAAAGTGCAATCAACATGGAATTTTTCATCAATTGTGGGAAATCCTAAATCCAACTTCCAGTTCAAACCCATTTAATTAAATTCAAATGAGTTTGACATTAAACCTTTCAATTATGCTAATTTTTATTTTTCCTAGATCAAGCACATTTTTGTGACTCTGGAAAAAATAGCCCCTTG
Organism: Aegilops tauschii subsp. strangulata; assembly: GCF_002575655.3. NCBI lineage: Eukaryota > Viridiplantae > Streptophyta > Magnoliopsida > Poales > Poaceae > Aegilops > Aegilops tauschii. The sequence goes on from NC_053037.3 coordinate 178,941,761, forward strand.
CCAAAAACCCATTCCTAACCCTCTCTCCTTTTTGCTCTCTCTCTCTATATTTAATAAATAGAAAGAAAAGAGAATAAGAGAGAGGAGCAGTAGCCCGCTAGGCCGGCCCAACCGCAGCCCACCCCGATCCTCACTCATCTCTCTCCCTCTCGATTCCCTCGGCGCCGCCACCCACACGCGCACGCATCGCGTCAGGAGAAGAGCTCCTCGTGCATCGATCTCCTGGCCTGCAGCTCGACCCCGGCTCCCGCGCCATCGGCTGACGCTGGCGAGCACACACCGCCCCTCTCCACCTCTGCTAAGACGCCTGCGCCATTCCTACCTAGCCATGCGGTCAGCGCCGCCACTTGTAGTCCATGCACGTCTCTCCTTTACTAACCCTCTATATATTTATTTAATCCCTGTGCCAATGGATTCTCGTCTGTATCCCTCTTATGTAGGCTGCTTGTTGATGTTTCAGGGGACTTGCCAACGTTTATGAATTGGTGAAAATTGATATAAGAAAGCAAGGTGGGAAAATTCGTTTCTGAGCCCGGGCTCATATGCTCTCTATATCTCTATCGTCCAGTCACCTTGGGATTGCTGCTCTTTCTCGTATAACTGCTGTATCCCCACTGTATGCACCATTGAATAAAAATTGCTTCACTGAATTTATTATGGTAGATACAGTCTATTCACTCCTGGTACAGACGTTTGTTCGAAGGCCCAGACCCATACCTGAGCTATGTTGAGCCTTTTCGCCCTAACGAAAGCACAAACTCTAATCAGTCTGTCATCGGCTACCGTGAAATCTCGCCATGCTCAAGATCTGGAGCCCCAATCGGTTCTCCAGCATGCTCGGGGCGTTCAAGGGCGACAGGTGGAGTCCCGGTGAAGTGCGCATCGCAGTGCTACGACTCAGTCAGGGCGAGCGTTGGGCCTGCAGACGTCAAAGCAGAGCAGCGGACACCTCGACGACCTCGTTGCCGTTGAGCCACGCAGTTCGCCATGTACTTGGTCGCCCACGCTCGAACTGCTGCTCCCTTAGGACGTGTAGATAACGCTCGAGCCGTTCAACTAGGAGCTCCTTGTGGCGGAACACGTGCATGCCTTGAGGGTGCTAGGGGCGACGTGGTGACGGTGAAGGGCGCCGGGGAGATGGCGGACCCAGGGCTGTGTAAGGTGGACGGCGAGGATGCCGAGTTCGCATACAGGGACATCATGGTCGCCATGGATGTGTCGTGGTCACTGGTCAGGCACATGAACACACGTGTGGCAGAGCCACTTATCATCGCTTGATGATGTACATTTGCAAGTGAAGTAGCAGCACTGAGAGCGCGCCCATGAGTCTGACGAGGCAATGATGATGTTGAAGGATGACATCGCTATGGTGACCAATGTCAACAGTGATCAGGCACATGAATGCCGCCGGAGCGCCCTCAGGGCGAACGGACCCAGGCTGAAGTACCAAGACGAAGCCGCTATCAGGCCACCAGGCAGGTTCCCAGCAGGCAAAGATGGACCCCTAGAAGATCTTGTAGGCGCCGACCATTGCCAGGTTCCCAGCACTCGACGTAGGCCAAGATGAGCCCGTAGAAGACCTTGTAGGCGCTGACGACGGCCGGGTTCCCAGCGCTTGACGCAGGCGAAGATGGGCTCTTAGAAGACCATGTAGGCGCCTACGATGGTCGGGTTCCCAGCGCTCGGCGCAGGCGAAGATGAGCCCGTAGAAGATCTTGTGGGCGCCGGCGAGCTGCACGACAATGGCGATGTTAGCGACGTCCAGTCCCGGTCCAGGAGATTGTTCGGCCACTAACTCCTCACCAATCCACCCAGGAGCCGCATAAATTCGAAACGGAATGTCGAATCTGCGCGACGGCTCGCAACTCGACTACTATCAAACGTCATGTTCCGACGGACTGGACGACGGCTCAGATCTCAGATGAGAACCCAAGGCACGGATCGGCAACGGAACAGGGCTGGCGGGCATTCAGCGCTACTTGTAGGGCCCGCTCGTACGCACTGTTCACGCAGGTATACATCGCGTATTCTAATTTTCCTGCGTTCGCTCTCTCACACGGCAGACCTATTTTCTACCATCCCAACACAGCAGCGGACGGTAGCGATTTCAGGAGCAGCTGAGCTCGAACACCAAATCGCTGCTTCCAGCAAGGTGGGACTATTTAACAAAAAAGATGCATGCATGTTATTACAAAATAAATTCTGTAATGTGGCCTCCGGCCCATACAAGATGGCACAGCAGTTCATTGATTCGATGCAGAGAAGGCCTTGTAGCGCGGTACGTGTGAGAGGCCAGCTTGTGTACGAAATTAGCGTATATATCGAATGTCTCGCACGACCATTCACACACATGTATATATATACAATTTGGTATATATAATTTGTCGCGGGAAACCACAACCACCTATGGGACCAGAAGGCCCCTTGCTGGTTCGGCAGGGGGGCATCGCGTTGCACAAAGAGCAGACGAGCGTGGGGCAGCACGACAGAGATCACGTAGGCATTTTTACCCAGGTTCGGGCCGCCGTGAGGCGTAAAACCCTACTCCTGCTTTGGTGGATTGATGGTGGAAAAATTGGTGGTGAGGCATAGCACACTGCCCGGCAAGGGTTGCCTCGGGGCGACCATGGCTACGCGCGTATGGGGGTGTGAGTTATCCAACCTTCCAACCCTTTCTACGGTTGCCATGGGCCTCCTTTTATAGCTCAAGGGGTTACCACAATGGCAAAATAGTCATTATGCGCTGATAAGATATCAAACAGTGCTATCATACATAACACTGCGGGCTGACAGGGCGCATTAAATGCACCGCTCAACGTCACATCGTTGGTTGCCCGGCAAGCCTTGCCGGGCTATCTTGTCAGCTCCACGCCCGCTCGCTTGACACGTTGCAGGACGGGTGTCATCTGTAGGCATTTCCTGTAGGGAGAGGCTGCCATGTGGCGAATAGCTGCCACTTAGTCACTTCGGGGCTTGACACCGCACTGATTGACGACGTGGGTCGTGGCGGAGTAGTTGGTGAGGTGGTTCTACCTCCATGTGTCCCGGCGGGACCTGCCGGGATGTCTTGGATGTCTTCTTCTGGGGGGGGGGCTCGCCCCTTGCCGAGCCCGCCTGCCCGGCAAGGGAGGCCTTTCTCCTGATGATATCTTGCTTCTCTGGCTTAACTCTGGTCCTCTTGATCCACATGTTGGTCCTTCGAATCTCTTATTCCCTTGTACTCTGACTTGGGTTGGTCCTTCAATCTCGTTCCCGTGCCTGTGCACAGTCTGGGCAACAGACCCAGGGTTTGTTACACCGACAAAAGCCCCGGGCCTGCCCCGAACGCGCTGCCGAGCATCGTCGGGGTAGGCCTAATAAGTGCACAGGCGGGGTTGCTGAAGAGGCTGGTCTCTTGAGGTCTTCCATGTTTCTTCATTAATCTTGGGCTTGAGTCAGTTTCCTATTTCTCCTCACATTGTGCGCAATGTTGTGGAAGAACTTTGATCATGGTCTGCGGATTGTCCTTGCCCCACGATCACGGGGCGGAAACTGCCATCCCCTTGCCTCCCGTTTTGCATGCACCTGCCACGTGTTCCGCATTGCATTGGGTGTGGTAGGTGGTGGATGCGGAGGGCACGGGGAGGAGTGCCATGGCTGAAAACCGAGCGCTGGTGGTTGGAGCAGAGGGTCGACCTTGATTCTCAGAGCCACAGAGGGTGCAGAGAGGCCTCATTGGAGGAGTGCGGCGGCCATTTCCTGTATGAGGAGCCAGCCCCCTGCTTTGTCCTCCTATAAAAAGGGGCAGGGGCGGTACCTCTCTGCACACACTTCTTCTTCTTCTTCTTCTTCTTCTTCATCTTCTTCTTCGCGACCTTTCCCTTCTAGCCATGGTGAGAGGGCGAGGGCGTGGCAGTGTCCCAGCGGCGGTGACGAGGGCTTCTACTCGATAGCACATCCCTCCTCCTCCGGATCCTGTGGTGGCGGAACCCGGCGTGAGGGGAGGAGGAAGGGGACGAGGTCGAGGTCGCCGTGGTGCTCGAGGAGGAGGAGGGCGGAGCGGCGCCTTGGCTGTGCCCCCACCGGTGGCTCCTCCCCCGATGGAAGGCCACGTCGGGGTGCAGCCACAGGAGTTCATCATCGGGCTGTACAAGCCCCCGTGTGGTCATCTTCGCCTTCCAACTCCCTTTGCGCGGGAGATGGAGCTCGAACAACCACGCGCCTTGAGGTTGCATATGAGGGGCTGCGGGAACGGCAGTATGTGGGTTGATGTCGACTTCCCTGCCCCTCACGTTATGTACCTCCGCCGTGGTTGGAAGACTTTCGCCCGTGCTCACGGCTTCTCGGAGGGGCATGTTCTCCAGTTCAAATTAATGGAGAGCGGCCTGCTCTCTGTCAAGATCTTCGGGCGCTCGGGAGGTCGCTTAGGGTGCTGTGCGGAGAGCTCAACCGACGATGAAAGCTCCTCCTCGAGCGAAAGCGGCGAGGAGGACAGTGACGACGATGACGACGGCTGCAGGCGGGAAAGCGACGACTCTGACTCCGACTGATCGCCGCCCGCACCATCTTCATCAGGCGGCAGCACCATCATCTGCATCCGCATCTCCTTCCCGGCAATGCGATTTGCTGGGGAGTTGGATGAAGAGGTGGGGATGGTGCACCCGGTCTCCTCCAGCAGTCTTCCAGCCGGACCCCGGCAGGCTTCCTCTCTGGCTGCAACTCCGTTAGTCCTGCCGTGTCCTGCTACCCCTGGTGGCGGTGGTCGACGGGTCGTCTCCACCGTGCTCTCCATCGGCGCGTTCCCCGGTGCTCCCGCTCCCGTCGGGCTACCTCTCCTGGAGTCCGAGGGGCGGCGGGCTGGGCTCCTGCCCAGGCGCTCCTTTTGCCCTCCTCGCCTTCGAAGGCCGTGCCTAGGAGGAGAGGGAAAAGAAAGAACATTACGGGGCACTTATCTTTTTTCAATCTTAAATCTGTAGGCACTTGCCAAATTTCAATTCAAATAATGTAATCTCTCGAGTCCATGTTTGTGTTCTGTAATGCTTGTACTTGTATCAGCATATTAATGAAAAAGATGAACCTTGCCGGGAACCTGTGCATGTATATGTCCATGTAGAAGTGAAATACCTCCTTAGTGTAAATAAATGAGTTTTCCCCGGCAGGCTATCCTACCGGCACCCTTTTTGTTTGCCGGATAGCTGCGTCTACCAGGAAAAAGACAAAGGGGCCAGCCCCCCGCCAACTTCTTTTTACCAAAGGCCACTGCGACCATCCTGGCGGAAGCAACGTTCGGGTCAAGGATGGGAGCACCTAAGTCTCAAAAGGGTGGCGAGGTTTTCTTATGCACAAGTTATAGCTTACAGAACACCAATGGACAGGATGTAGAACTTATCTGTTTGGCTTGCCGGGGATCGCAGTGCTGGGCAATCTTCTCAACTCCTTGTCAAAGCCAAGTTCACGGCAGGAACCTGTAGCTTTATGAAGATGAGAATGATGCAGGATGCGATCCTATCTATATGCATATGAAAATGCTCATGAAATGCTTATGTAGTGATCTTGGAATGCTCATGCATGCATGCAATCTTGGTCGCCCCCCCCATAACGCTTCTTTATTTTCTCTTGCACAGGGTCATCGCCCTGGCTTTGTACAAGGGGTTACATGCAGATGAGGCAAGGCCTGTACAAAAGGGTGGCTGCCGGGCAGAGCCCGACAGCCACGCCTTACAGGTAGAACTTGCGGAGATGCTCAATATTCCTAGAGTTTTGCAATTGAATGCCATCTCCGGTCTCCAGACGGACTGCACCAGGTCTGGTGACTCGTACTACCCGGTAAGGACCTTCCCACTTTGGTGACAACTTATTTGTACCCTTGGCGGACTGAACGCGCCTAAGGACAAGGTCACCTTCCTCAAAACACCGGGCGTGAACCCTGCAGCTATGATAGCGACGCAGGGCTTGCTAATAGCGTGCAACATGCGTAGAAGCCCAGAGACGGTTCTCTTCGAGTAGCACAGCGTCGTCACGCCGGTGCTGATCTTGCACTACTTCATCATAGGCAAGCACTCGAGGCGACCCGTAAATGAGTTATGTGGGGATAACTGCTTCTGCCCCGTAGACCAGGGAGAAGGGAGTCTGCCGGTAGCTCGGTTTGGTGTCGTTTTGAGGGACCAGAGAACTACCGGCAGCTCCTCGATCCACCGCCAGTCGTGCTTCTGCAATGTATCAAAGGTTCTTGTCTTGAGTCCACGCAGCACTTCAGCATTCGCCCTCTCAGCTTGTCCATTGCTCCGGGGGTGTGCCACGGAGGCAAATGAGATCTTGCATCCGAGGGCATGAACATATTGCATGAAGGCGCGGCTCGTGAACTGGGTGCCGTTGTTGGTAATGGTCCTTGCCGGAACTCCAAAATGACACACCAATTCTTTCAAGAACTTGATAGTTGATTGAGCAGTCACCTTTCTCACGATAGTCACTTCCGGCCACTTTGTAAACTTGTCGATAGCAACGAACAAGAATTCAAAGCCCCCGATTGCTCGGGGGAAGGGGCCGAGGATATCGAGCCCCCAGATCGGAAATGGCCATGATAGAGGGATTGTTTGAAGAGCTTGGGCAGGCAGGTGGGTTTTATTGGGATGGAACTGGCAGGCTTCACATTTGGTGACTAGCTCGACCGCATCTTGGAGGGCTATGGGACAATAGAATCCTTGCCGGAATGCTTTCCCAACTAATGCCTTGATCCAATGTGGGAGCCGCACATGCCTTTGTGTATCTCATTCATCAGTTCCTTTCCTTCTTCCCGGCAGACACACTTCAATTTCACACTGTTGGGCCTCCTTCTGTACAGAGTGTCATCGACAAACTGATACATACTGGCCCTCTGGCTACTTTTTCAGCTTCATCTTGGTCGCAGGGAAGCTCTCTGGTTTGGAGGAAGTGGACAATGTGCCTTGCCCAAGTTGGAGCCTGGGGCTCCGCAACGAGGACTAGCGGCACCTCCTCTACTGCGGGAGCACATGCCTCGTTCGCGGGGTCCATGGGCCCAGCTGGAGGGTGTGGTCCGGTAGGCTGCGAGGAGTGGTTTTCGGTATGGTCTCTGCCAGGAGCGGATGGCTCTACCGGGAGAGGCTTACCGGAGTCCAACTTTCTCCTTTTCTGGGCCATTGTTGCTGGGGATACGGAGGGCTGAGTGAGATGGAGAACAAAAGTCCCTGGTTCCACAGGAAGCTTCTGCGCAGCACACTTTGACAGATGATTAGCTATGCTGTTTTCCGCACGGGGTACATGCTCTGTTTGCAATCCGTCAAAGCGCTCCTCCAATCTCCTCACTTCCTCGACGTATGCCTCCATAAATGGGCTTTGATAATCCTTGTTGACTTGCCTCACCATGATACGTCCATTTTGCATCATGTTTTCTTATTGTTATTTATAATGTTTTTATCCATAATAATGCTTTTTGGAGTAATTCTAATGCCTTTTCTCTCATAATATGCAAGGTATACACAAAGAGGGAGAATTCCGGCAGCTGGAAATCTGGACCTGGAAAAGCTACGTCAGGCCACCTATTCTGCACAACTCCAAACAAGCTGAAACTTCACGGAGAATTTTTATGAAATATTTGAGGGATATTGGAGCACATAATTACCAGAGGGGCCCACCAGGTGGGCACAACCCACCTGGGCGCGCCAGGCAGCCCTGGCGTGCCCTGGTGGGTTGTGCTCACCCAGGCCCACCTCCGATGCCCATCTACTGGTATATAGGTCATTTTGACATAGAAAAAATAAGAAGAAGACTTTCGGGAAGGAGTGCCGCCGTCTCGAGGCGGAACTTGGGCAGGAGCACTTTTGCCCTCCGGCGGAGCGATTCCGCCGGGCGAACTTCCCTCACGGAGGGGAAAATCATCGTCATCATCATCACCAACAACTCTCCCATCTTGGGGAGGGCAATCTCCATCAACATCTTCAACAACACCATCTCATCTCAAACCCTAGTTCATCTCTTGTGTTCAATCTTGTTACTGGAACTATAGATTGGTGCTTGTGGGTGACTAGTAGTGTTGATTACATCTTGTAGTTGATTACTATATTGTTTATTTGGTGGAAGATTATATGTTCAGATCCAACATGCTATTTAATACCCCTCTGATCATGAGCATGATTATCATTTGTGAGTAGTTACTTTTGTTCTTGAGGTCACAGGATGAATCATGTTGCAAGTAATCATGTGAACTTGATATGTGTTCGATATTTTGATAGTATGTATGTTGTGATTTCCTTAGTGGTGTCATGTGAACGTCGACTACATGACACTTCACCATATTTGGGCCTAAGGGAATGCATTGTGGAGTAGCAATTAGATATGGGTTGTGAGAGTGACAGAAGCTTAAACCCGAGTTTATGCGCTATTCCGTAAGGGACCGATTGGATCCAAAAGTTTAATGCTATGGTTAGAATTTATTCTTAATACTTTTCTCGTAGTTGCGGATGCTTGCGGGAGGGTTAATCATAAGTAGGAGGTTTGTTCAAGTAAGAACGGCACATAAGCACTGGTCTACCCACATATCAAATTATCAAAGTAGCGAACACAAATCAAACCAACATGGTGAAAGTGACTAGATGAAAATCCCGTGTACCCTCAAGAACGCTTTGGTTATCATAAGAGACCGTTTTGGCCTGTCCTTTGCCTCAAAAGGATTGGGCTACCTTGCTGCACTTTTGTTACTATTATCGTTGCTTGCTCGTTACAAATTATCTTGCTATCAAACTACTCCGCTACTTACAATTTCAGCACTTGCAGACATTACCTTACTGAAAACTACTTGTCATTTCCTTCTGCTCCTTGTTGGGTTCGACACTCTTACTTATCGAAAAGAGCAAAAATTGATCCCCTATACTTGTGGGTCATCAAGGCTATTTTCTGGCGCTGTTTGCCGGGGAGTGAAGCGCCTTTTGTAAGTGGAATTTGGTAAGGAAACATTTATATAGTGTGCTGAAATTTATTGTCACTTGTTACTATGGAAAACAATCCTTTGAGGGGTTTGTTCGGGGTATCTTCACCTCGACCGGAACCACAATTAGCTACCCCTCAATCTACTACACCTATTGAAAATATTGAATATGAAATTCCTTCGGGTATGATAGAACAACTGCTAGCTAATCCTTATGCAGGAGATGGAACCGAACATCCTGATATGCACTTGATATATGTTACAAAAAATTTGTGGATTGTTCAAGCTTGCAGGTTTACCCGGGGATGAAGTTATGAAAAAGGTTTTCCCTTTTTCTTTGAAGGGAAAAGCATTGGCATGGTATAGGCTATGCGATGATATCAGATCATGGAATTGGAATCGATTAAAATTGGAGTTCCACCAAAAAAATTATCCTATGCATCTAGTTCATCGTGATCGGAACTATATATATAATTTTTGGCCTCGTGAAGGAGAAAGTATCGCTCTAGCTTGGGGGAGGCTTAAGTCAATGTTATATTTAGGCCCCAATCATGAGCTCTCAAGAGAAATTATTATCCTGAATTTTTATGCTTGGCTTTCTCGTAATGATCAAACCATGCTTGATACTTCTTGTGCTGGTTCTTTTATAAAGAAGACTATTGAATTCCGGTGGGATCTTTTGGGAAGAATTAAACGCAACTCTGAAGATTGGGAACTCGAGGAAGGTAAAGAGTCGGGTATTAAGGTTAAGTATGATTGTGTTAAATCTTTTATGGATACCTATGCTTTTCAAAAGTTTAGCACTAAATATGGACTTGACTCTGAGATAGTAGCCTCCTTTTGTGAATCATTTTCTACTCATGTTGATCTCCCTAAAGAGAAGTGGTTTAAATATCACCCACCTATTAAAGAAGAAATCAAAGAACCAGTAACAGTTAAAGAAGAAATTATACTTTATAATGTTGATCCAGTTGTTCCTTCTGCTTATATTGAGAAACCACCTTTCCCTGTTAGGATAAAGGAACATGCTAAAGTTTCAACCGTGGTTAACAAAAGCTATATTAGAACACCTAAACCTTATGAACAAATTAAAGTAGAACCTAGTATTGCTATGGTTAAATATCTCTTGGAAGAAGATATAGATGGGCATGTTATTTACTTTTGTGAAGAAGCTGCTAGAATTGCCAAACCTGATAAAAAGGATAAACATAGACATGTTGTTGGCATGCCAGTCATCTCAGTTAAAATAGGAGATCATTGTTATCATGGTTTATGTGACATAGGTGCTAGTGTGAGTGCTATTCCTTACACCTTATATCAAGAAATTATGAATGACATAGCACCCGCAGAGATAGAAGACATAGATGTTACTATTAAACTTGCTAATAGAGACACTATATCACCAACTGGGATTGTTAGAGATGTTGAAGTCTTGTGTGGGAAAATAAAATACCCTACTGATTTTCTTGTTCTTGGTTCCCCACAAGATGACTTTTGTCCCATTATCTTTGGTAGACCCTTCTTGAACACCATTAATTTATAGATTGTGAGAAACAAACGGTCGTTGTTAGTTTTGGTGATGAGTCTCATGAGTTTAATTTTTCCAAGTTTAGTAGAAAGCTTCATGAAAAATAATTGACTAGTAAAGATGAATTAATTGGTCTTGCTTCTATTGCTGTGCCTCCTACTGTCCTTTCAGTGCTCAAGCAAAGCTCAGTAAAAGAGCAAAGAAGAATAAGTCGGTCGAAGAGACGGTCTTGCCTGAGCCGGAGGTTTCAGTTCAAGAGCCGCCAGCTGCTTCTGCTCCTGACGCCACCATTCCAACTGATGAGCCGGCCATGGAGACTTCCACCAACCCGGATATCTCCAGCCCGGCTCAGCCGGCTGATGACCCGGACGTGGTAATCACCCGGACGGAGTTTGTCGAGCCGGGGAGACCCACTGCGCTGGCTAAGTGCTCTGCGAAGGAGGAGTTGCTAGAGCGCCACCGGGCCAAGCTGGACGTCACCGACTACACCAACCTAAGCATTGGAGAGATCATCTCCGGCTATGTCAATCAAGTGCACAGCAGCCGGGACTTGGAGATCGACATGGTGAAGCAGATACAGCAGAAGTCTGAGGTACCACTCTACTGCTTACTGCATAATCCTCTTTACCATACTCTAGCCCCCAAGTCTACTACTTATGATAGAATATGTTGTAGACTTAACTTCCAGCTTACTTCCATGAACCGGTAATTTGTAGATAGAGACTTTCAACATGCATTAGCCCCCAAGTGCCAAGTGTCTTTGCTTGGAAAGCGCTTGGGACTTTAAAATTGCATAGTAACTGTTCATATTATAACCCGGAAATTGTGCAGGCTGCTTGCAAGAAGCTTGAGGCTGACATCTCTGATCTGAAGACCCGCCTGAGGACGCAGGAAACTGAGACCCGGAAGGCCAACGCCAAATTTGTGTCCAGTATTGCTGCGCAAGAGAAGCTGAAGAAGAACTTTGAAGCTGAACGGAAAACTTGGGCCGAAGAGAAGGCTACTCTGGTGAGCCGGGCCGAACAGATGGAGAAGGCTCTGACGGAGAGAAACGCCGAACTCTCCGGCTTAAAACGCCACATGTCACAGATGGTCGCCGCAATCTTCGGTAAGTCATTCCACCGGCTCTCGTCAAGTTCAATCTTTATGTCTCATAGCCCATCATTGCCAGCGGCTTATCTTACTCTGTTTAAACAGGTCCAAGAAGAGCCAACCTCAATCAAAATGTGCTGACCAAGTTGAAGGCCGTGTACACTCTGGTGGAGCAACTCTACACCGGGTCACAGCGTGCCTTGGCCGTGGTGGCCCTATCCAACGAGGTTCCGACTCACCTGGCGGAAGTTCTTCGCCGGCTTGCCGTTCTTCCTCAGCGTGTCCAAGAGCTGCGACGGGCCTCGGCAAGAGCCGGAGCCATAGCTGCTCTGAGCCGGGCCAAGGCGTTCCTTCCAGAGCTAGACCCGGCTGACATTGCACTTGGTTACCCCAGCTTGAAGGAAGACGGCACCCCCTTCGATCAAAAGGACTTTGCTGCCTGCGTGAAAATCGTGCGCCCGGTGGCCACCCTGATTGGGAACGACACCGATCTGACCAAGTACCAGCCGGGCTACGACGCAGAGAATCAGAGGATCCCCACTCCGTGTTATGAAGCCATCAGCTTAGTCCCGTCGACTCGTAAGCATACCTTTGCCCCAGACATTGACCCGGCCGGGTTAATTGACGAGGAGGCGCAATTTGAAGCTCTGAGCGGCATTGACTGGAAATCGTCAACCTTCCAGGTCATAGGAACAGCCGGAGGAGCGGAGAGGGATGAGCCGGAAGCTTCGACCCGGCCAGCATCTTGACTCTTCAGGCGGCTTATTAAACAATGCTTCACCTTTTTGGACTCGGGGAGTCTTGTAATAGAATAGGACCAACATTTTAACTTTGTCGTGCCATCGTGCACTTGTTGAATGCTGAATTCCATTGAAGTTACTTCCTTATATTCCTCCGGGTCATAATTGATCATTCATTTTCCTTAAGCTCAAATAGTTGTCTTTAACTATCCTGCATAGAAAAACAAATCACAAGTCTCTAGGCGGCTTACCGCACTGAGAATCATAGTCTCATACATATAACCCGGAATCGAAATCTAAGTCTCGAAAGACTGGTCCTCAATTATGTCCTTGATATAACTGTAACAACACACTAACCGGCCTTCAAGTATACTTCCGGATTATATAACCCGGATAATAAGGTTGGTACCTCACCTCCGGTTTACCAGTCTTGATAATACTGATTGTGTGTGATGAACATTGTGAATCAAAGTTAAGCCGGCAGAGTGAGAACCGCCATGCACACTAGTGAGACAATCAGAAGAACTTGTTGCAAATCAGAAAAGCTTAGGGGCTTCCGGTTCGAATACGACCAGAGACCCGTCCCAAAGGGGTTATGCTAAGATTCGAAAGCGATCATATAGCCCCCAGTGGGTTTGGCGATGCCAATCAAGAGGGTATCGACAGCTATGTTCTCTTTGGTTCGAATACGACCCATGTTTGAATAGGAAGCCCCCAAATGACCTTAAAAGTTGTTTAACGACGCTGATTCGAATACGATCCACGTCGGTTCCCAAAGGGGGTTGAGCTATGATTCAAATATGATCAAAGAAAAACTCCCCAATGAGCTCGGCACTTTGCCAATCAAATGGGTATCGATAGCTATGTTCTCTTTGGTTCGAATACGACCTATGTTTGAACAGGAAGCCCCCAAGTGACTATATTGCGTACGGCTAGATTTGAATATGAGCATAAGCCGGATCCACCTCCAAGTTGCCATGTGATCTTGTAATGGAAACAACACAGTTACCTTTTGGGGGAGAAAAAAGGACAGAGGTCCTGCTTTATTGCTTATCATAATATATACATGGCTATAGAAATATGTACATTATGAGAGCCGGTGCCTCAAGTGTAATAAGGCCGAAGCTGAGCTATGTTCCACGGCCGACGGGTCTCTTCCTCCGACTTACGTGAATTTTTATGCTCTCGAACGTCAATAAGGTAGTATGACCCGTTGTGCAAGTTCTTGCTGACCACAAAGGGTCCTTCCCAAGGCGGGGATAGCTTGTGCGCATCTGTTTGATCTTGGATGAGCCGGAGCACCAGATCACCTTCCTGGAAGACCCGGGATTTAACCCGGCGACTGTGATAACGGCGCAGGTCTTGTTGGTAAATCGCTGAGCGAGCTGCTGCCACATCACGCTGTTCGTCCAACAAGTCAAGAGTATCTTGGCGCGCCTGTTCATTATCCGCCTCAATATAAGCCGCCACTCGAGGCGAGTCATGACGGATGTCACTGGGGAGGACTGCTTCCGCTCCATAAACCATGAAGAAAGGCGTGTAACCCGTAGACCTGTTAGGAGTAGTATTGATGCTCCATAACACGGAGGGTAACTCCTCCACCCAACAACCCGGCGTCCGTTGCAAAGAGACCAAAAGCCGGGGCTTGATGCCTTTCAGAATCTCCTGATTAGCTCTCTCAGCTTGACCATTGGATTGAGGATGAGCCACTGATGAAACATCAAGTCGAATATGCTCTCGTTGACAAAACTCCTCCATAGCACCCTTAGATAGATTGGTGCCGTTGTCAGTTATAATGTTGTGTGGAAAGCCAAAACGAAATATCACCTTTTTCATGAACTGAACCACCGTGGCTGCGTCACACTTACTAACTGGCTCTGCTTCAACCCACTTTGTGAATTTGTCAACTGCCACCAAGAGGTGGGTCTTCTTATCCTTGGACCTTTTAAAAGGCCCAACCATATCAAGCCCCCAGACCGCAAACGGCCAAGTGATCGGTATCATCCTCAGCTCCTGAGCCGGCACATGAGCCCGTCGCGAGAACCTCTGGCAACCATCACATTTACTGACCAAGTCCTCCGCATCAGCGTGAGCCGTCAGCCAATAAAAACCATGACGAAAAGCCTTGGCCACAAGGGATTTTGAGCCAGCATGATGGCCACAATCCCCTTCGTGAATCTCACGCAAGATTTCTTGACCTTCCTCAGGGGAGACACAGCGCTGGAGCGCTCCTGTAACACTGCGGCGATGCAGCTCACCATTGATAACAACCATTGACTTAGACCGCCGGGTTATTTGTCTGGCCAAGGTTTCATCCTCAGGCAAATCTCCCCGGGTCATGTAAACCAGATAGGGCACTGTCCAGTCCGGGATGATGTGGAGAGCCGCCACAAATTGTTCCTCCGGGTCAGGGACAGCCAAGTCTTCCTCTGTAGGCAACTTCACAGAAGGGTTATGCAGGACGTCCAGGAAAGTATTAGGCAGCACCGGTTTTCGCTGAGAGCCCAGCCGGCTTAAAGCATCAGCCGCCTCGTTCTTCCTGCGATCGATGTGCTCTACTTGGTAACCCTGAAAGTGTCCAGCAATGGCATCAACCTCACGGCGATAAGCCGCCATGAGAGGGTCTTTGGAATCCCACTTGCCTGATACTTGTTGAGCCACTAAGTATGAGTCGCCGAAGCACCTTACCCGGCTCAAGCTCATCTCCTTAGCCATCCGAAGACCATGGAGCAAGGCCTCGTACTCAGCCGCATTGTTAGTGCAAGGAAACATCAACCGTAGCACATAATGGAACTTGTCACCTTTAGGGGAAGCCAATACAACTCCAGCCCCCGAGCCCTCCAATTGCCTGGACCCATCGAAGTGAATAGTCCAATATGTGTTATCCGGCTTTTTTCGGGCAGTTGTAGCTCTGTCCAATCATTGATGAAATCCACCGAGGCTTGAGATTTAACAGCGGTGCGTGGTACGTATTTCAGACCATGAGGTCCGAGCTCTATAGCCCACTTAGCCACTCTCCCTGTGGCCTCTCTGTTTTGAATGATATCTCCAAGGGGGGCAGAACTGACCACAGTGATAGGGTGACCTTGGAAATAATGCTTAAGCTTCCGGCTTGCCATGAACACACCATAAACAAGCTTCTGCCAATGTGGATACCGCTGTTTGGACTCGATGAGCACTTCACTGACGTAATAAACCGGCCGCTGAACCGGATGCTCCTTACCCTCTTCCTTGCGCTCCACCACCACAGCCACACTGACGGCCCGTGTGTTAGCAGCTACATACAGTAATAAAGGCTCCTTGTCAGCCGGAGCAGCAAGGACTGGGGGCTCTGCCAGCTGCCTCTTCAAATCCTCAAAAGCAGTATTAGCAGCATCATTCCAGACAAAGTCATCAGTTTTCTTCATCAACTGGTACAATGGCATGGCCTTCTCACCCAAACGGCTTATAAACCGGCTTAAAGCAGCGATACGACCCGCCAGGCGCTGGACGTCGTTTATACACGCCGGCTTAGCCAGGGAGGTGATTGCCTTGATCTTCTCCGGGTTAGCTTCAATGCCTCTGTTAGAAACCAAGAAACCCAAGAGCTTGCCTGCAGGAACACCAAAAACAAACTTGGCCGGGTTAAGCATCATCTTGTAGACCCGGAGATTATCAAAGGTTTCCCTTAGGTCATCTATCAAGGTTTCCTTCTCCCTGGACTTAACCACAATATCATCCACATAGGCATGAACATTACGCCCAATCTGGTTATGAAGACAATTCTGCACGCAACGCTGATAAGTCGCATGTGCACTCTTGAGTCCAAAAGGCATGGACACATAGCAGAAGGCTCCAAAGGGAGTGATGAACGCCGTCTTCTCCTGGTCCTTAACTGCCATTTTAATCTGATGGTATCCAGAATAAGCATCCAAGAAACTCAAGCGCTCACAACCCGCCGTAGCATCAATGATTTGATCAATACGGGGAAGAGCAAAGGGATCAGCCGGACATGCCTTGTTTAAGTCTGTGTAGTCCACACACATCCGCCAGGTGCCATTCTTCTTGAGCACGAGCACCGGGTTAGCTAACCACTCTGGGTGAAAGACTTCAACAATAAACTCGGACGCCAAGAGCCGGGCCACCTCTTCACCAATGGCTTTCCGCCTCTCTTCATTAAACCGCCGAAGGAATTGCCTGACCGGCTTAAATTTCGGATCAACATTGAGAGTGTGCTCAGCGAGTTCTCTAGGTACACCTGGCATGTCAGAAGGTTTCCATGCAAAAATGTCCCTATTCTCACGGATGAACTTGATGAGCGCGCTTTCCTATTTTGGATCCAGATTGGCACTGATGCTAAACTGCTGAGATGAATCACCTGGAACGAAATCAACAAGTTTAGTCTCATCAGCCGACTTAAATTTCATTGCTGGCTCATGCTCCGTAGTCGGCTTTTTCAGAGAAGTCATATCTGTTGGGTCAACATTGTCCTTGTAAAATTTCAACTCCTCTGTTGCACAAACAGATTCTGCATAAGCTGCATCGCCTTCCTCACACTCCAAGGCCACCTTCCGGCTGCCGTGAACCGTAATGGTCCCATTGTGACCCAGCATCTTGAGCTGTAGATACACGTAACATGGTCGAGCCATGAACTTGGCGTAAGCCGGCCGCCCAAATATGGCATGATACGGACTTCTTATCTTGACCACCTCAAAGGTCAATTTTTCCACCCTGTAGTTGTACTCGTCTCCAAAGGCCACTTCCAACTCGATCTTGCCAACTGGATAAGCCGACTTACCAGGCACCACACCATGGAAAATAGTGTTTGACTGGCTGAGGTTCTTATCAATCAACCCCATACGACGGAAAGTCTCAAAATAGAGGATGTTCATACTGTTGCCTCCATCCATGAGCACCTTAGTGAACTTATATCCTCCCACCTGAGGAGCCACCACCAAGGCCAAGTGACCCGGATTATCAACCCGGGGAGGGTGATCCTCCCTACTCCACACGATAGGCTGCTCAGACCATCTTAAATAGCGTGGAACCGCCGGCTCAACAGCGTTCACAGCCCTCTTATGAAGCTTCTGATCTCGCTTACACAGACTGGTGGTAAATACATGATACTGTCCACCGTTAAGCTGCTTTGGATTGGTCTGATAACCCCCCTGCTACTGTTGATGACCCTGGCCAGACTGCTGATTGAAGCCCCCTTGACCGTTCTGTGGATTAGAATTTGAGCCGCCGCCCGGGCCATGAAAACCGCCAGCGCCTGAGCTGCCGCCCGGGCAATTGTTGCCATTAAAGGCATTGGAATTCTTAAAGGCCTTCATGATTGCGCAATCCTTCCATAGATGAGTAGCTAGCTTCTCCCTAGAGCCATGCCTTGGACAAGGCTCGTTCAACAGCTGTTCCAGCGTCGGGCCTGACCCGCCGGCTCGGGGAGGTGGCCTCCCCTTGCGTCGCTGGTTATTACCCTGTGAGCTGGTGTTGGCCACGAACTCTAGGCTGCCGTCGGCCTTACGCTTGCCACCTCCTTGGTTCCCCGGGTTATGCCGAGGACCCTTGCCATTGCCGTTCTTCTTTCCCTTCCCTGTCCTTTCATCATCTGAAGCGGGGTCCTTGGTACTATCAGAATCGGCGTACTTGACGAGAGCCGCCATCAGCGTACCCATATCATTGCAATCGCGCTTAAGCCGCCCGAGTTTCATCTTCAGGGGCAGAAAACGACAATTCTGCTCCAACATTAAGACTGCAGAGCCGGCATCCATCTTATCAGATGAATGTATTATCTCTTTGACCCGGCGAACCCAATGTGTCGTAGACTCACCCTCCTGCTGTTTACAGTTAGTCAAATCCACAATTGACATAGACTGCCTACAGGTATCTTTGAAGTTTTGGATGAACCGGGCTTTCAGCTCAGCCCAAGACCCGATGGAATTCGGTGGTAGCCCTTTCAACCAAGTGCGGGCAGTCCCATCTAACATCATGGTGAAGTACTTGGCCATCGCCGCTTCACTGACCATCTCGTAACTCTCGATCCAGGCTCCGGGTTGTAAATCAGCCGTGTAATTAGGCACCTTCCTAGGCCCTTTGAAGTCCTTGGGTAGACGTTCATTGCGGAGAGCCGACACTAAGCAAGGGACACCTCCAGTCCTTGTAGGGATACCCACGTCGACGGAAGTCGTCGGATAAGCCGGGGGTGTCTGGTAAGCCGTTAACTGAGGCACCTGCTCCGCCTCTTGCCACGCTCTGTCTTGTTCTGTTGCATGAAAGGCTCCGTTATGAGCCGGGCCATGGCCAGGGGGCGGGTCATGGCGTCGGACATTACTGGAGCCGGTCGCTGAGACCATGTGTCTGCTATAACTCGGGCTCCGGCCTGGACAAGGGGTTGAGTGGATCCTGTCCCGGCTGTAAGAGTACGCCTCTTGCTGCGCCAGCGCTGTCTGAAGGAGTTCTCTGACCCGGCGGGTTTCAATAGCCATTGGAGAGTCGCCGTCAATTGGGAGAGCCGCCAGCCGTGCTGCTGCGGCGACCATGTTCTCCAGCGGGTTAGCATAATGACCCGGCGGTATTGGCACATACTGAGGCGGGGCAGGGTTCACCCGGGGAGGCCCCATCACTTGTGGCTGAACAGGGGTCCCAGACCCGGGCACTATGATCCCCGGCGGGTTGCTAGACCCTGCACCTGGCGTGTTGAAGAGGTTTCGAGGATCGTAGACCGGAGGGAGTCGAGATTGGGCCTTCTGATGCCTCCTTCTCATGACCTCATTGGACGCGTTCTGATCCATCGTTAGCCGGAAGGACTGCGCCTGAATCAACTGAGTCTGGGCATCGAGAGCCGCCCTCTCCGCAGCCATCCTGATCCCTTCCGCCGCCAGATCCTCCTTGGCTTTCACTAGATCTAACTTTAACTGCGCCACCTCCGCGTCATGTTGAGCTTGATCCGCCGGGTCAACCGTGGCGGTTAACAGGGCCGTCATCTTGTCCGTGAGATCCATCAGCACCTGAGCCGGCGAAGGTACCGGGTTTCCTGACCCCGTGGCAGGGTTCTGAACAGGCTGTGCACCGGCCATGAAGATTCCAACCCGGCTCGGTGGCTCAAACGGGTCCGGAATATTGTCACCATCGGAGCAACCCATGAGCCTGCCATCTTGAAGTTGATACAACGAGTTTGACTCATCTGTGGACGACTCGCCGTCAGAGCCAGCGGCCGTCTCATCACCAGGTCCAGATCCATCAAAGAGCCCTCCATGGACACATCCCACAAAAACATGCTTCAAGGCAGGTAGGGCCCGGGCGGGTCGTGCACGCTGAGCCGTCTCGATGCGATCGGCGCAGAGATCCGGCTCTGGGCCCGCCTCACCAATCTTGCCAATGAAGACATGAATTCCGCCGAAGGGGACCCGGTACCCGTACTCAATTGAGCCGGCGTCGGGGCCCCAGTTTGCATCGTCGATGTAGAGCTTGCCGCGATGACTCTTGGTCATCCGGCCCACAGCGTATCCCTTGAGCCCTTCAAAGTTTCCCTTCAAGAACTCAAATCCACCGTGCGCCAGCCCCACGGTGGGCGCCAACTGTCGTGGAATTGTCACGGCAGATGTCCTTGAGCTAGGACTTAGTCGTGGAGCCATCGCAGCTAGGAAGCTTGAAGGGGTTAAACGGGACAAGGAACACGAGGGTTATACTGGTTCGGCCCCTTACGGTGAAGGTAAAAGCCTACGTCCAGTTGAGGTGGTATTGATTAGGGTTTCGATAACCAGGGAGCTTAACTGCTATGCCTGGCTATCGGCGAGATCTTTTTTCTCTCCCTAAACCACCGCCGGGTCATCTCTTTATATAGAGAGGTTGACGCCCAGCGGCTATCAGAGTCCCGGCCGGCTCATAAAAGTGTCCGGCTCGGACTCTCAACTATTCTTGCCTTGCACTACAAGTTCTACCATAATGGCGGTTGCAACTACGGGCCTTAAGCCATCTCCGGGTCTTAAGCCCATCTCTGGCCCGCCGTCTTCAAGCTTGGCGCCGGGCTTCAGGCGATGATCATTATGAGTAACCCGGCCCCTCCGGGCGGGTGACTCTAAGGTTTATATCCTCAACACTATTCTCTTGTGCAGTTCAACCAAAATTGCGGTCACTTTGTTTGTTTGCCAAATAGCAACGGGCAGACATCTCTGTTTGCTCAAATATCAAGCAACTAGTAAACATATACCCCACCTTGTATTTTTGGTTTAAACACGTCTCTTCTGCTTAGCATCTGTCATGTTTTGCACTGGACAATTTGATACAGTCATGTTTTGCCCTAGACAATTTCATACTAAATTGATTTGCTGGTTCAGAGCAGAAATATAGCGCATATTCTTCATCAGACCAAGGATATCCATGTTCGTAGTGATGGAAGAGGTGAAATCGATACAACCGAAATTGAGCATCCAATCATTGAATCCTGTCCTGCACCTCCAATGTAGGTCTACCCTACCAATAAATTCACATGCAAACCACTAGTATTACTATCTAATGACAATACAAAAAGAGTAGCAAGATAGTAGCAAACCATGTACATTCGTAATGAACAGCTCATAGTGCCACCAATTGGATATAAAGGTTTGGAAGAAAACATGCTCCTAATGTTGAACCATTTGGACTTTTTGTGCAGTTGCACTAAAATCGAGCATCCCTGTTTGCATAGATATTGAAAGTGTGATTACTATAAAAGTGGCACTAGTTGAAGCATAGACTCACAAATATAAGCATTCCAATTTCTTAATGGGAAAAGGTAGCAAGAATGTTTCTAACCACCTGTTTGAAGGAATAAATAAGGCAACAACGGCTGATGTCAGGAAGGCATACATAGTTTTTTCTAAAAAATTGAGCCATTCCTGACCTTTCCTCTTCTTTTAAGCATATTTTGTGTAGTTCAACTAAAATAAAATGCCATCACCGCCTTGACAATTCAGTGACACTGTACAAAAGGAAATGACTTAACATTACATCATGATGTCAGGTATGTAGTCGACAGGCATTAGAGACAAACATACAGACCTCCACCGATAACATAATGAACATTAATTTTAACAAAGGTGTGACTAGCTTTACCGGGATAATTTGAGTGAACTCTACACCCTCTGTTCCTTAATATAAGACGTTTTCGCAGTTCAATTTAAAGTACCCAAACGTCTAGTATTTAGAAAAACAGGTAGTAGTTTTCTTGAGCACATATCTGGGAAAGCTTGCAACACTTTATATATGTCCATACGCTAATGCAACACCATTCGAATAGTACAAATATACACTAATCCAGTGGCTAGTGCAACAGTAGAGTAGTTATTTTATTATAGGGTACAGTACAATGGTTTTACTGAACATATTTCCATAAGCTCCAGCACTGGAAGATTTCTATAAGAATTAACAATACAAAATGTAAAGGTAACAAGTTTCAGCATTGGTATACTAGCTGTGCAAGAGCATTAAACCAAATACAAAAGTCTGAAGGTAACTAGCATTATTAACTAATGACAGTATAAAAAAATTGCAAACCATGTACCTTCAAGGTAAATATCATTTCGAACTCGAGGGGACCTAAAAATTGCTATCCCAATCTTGATATCGGTCAAACATAAAAACTTGATCGAACAACAGCCGGAGGAGGAGGTGCCCACTCTTGACCTTTCCTCTTGACACTGTACAAAAAAATTGACTTATCTCATGAAAGTGAGGTATGTAATCTATAAGCATTAACAGTGCAAAAATCTAAAGGTAGTAACAAGATTCATCATTGGTATACTGGCTGTGCAACAGCATTAGAATGCCTTAGCTGAAAAATCTTTAATACATCCACAATCAACAGCTAACCCTGAAATAATCCAGTGACATTAAATGGCATTGCTTAAATTTATCGGTGGCATTAGACTGAGTGCGGCATTAGTTAAATGTGGCATCACTTTAGCAGTAGCATTGCTTGACTTGACCGCTGGCGTTATACTAAAAGCAAAAAAGTGGCAATAAGAGCATGGGAGGCCCATTCGGACAGTGAGCGCACCAGTACGATGTACCTCCACGGACGCATAGAGTGGTGAGGGAGGTATGGTTTCCCAGAGCAACAAATATCCAGGCAGCATATGTGGATTACGTCCATTTTTTTCTCTTTAGCCACCTTTTTCCTATGTGAGGACAAAAAACCGATCGACCTGGTCATTCTCTATTGCGTTGCCATGCCTTTCTACCCTTCTTCAACCAAAAGACACGAACTCGTTCCTTAGCTACTGATTTTCCCCTTTTCAACCTAGATGCGGGTTCGGTGCCTACTCTCTTGGACAGCACAGTCTCCCTTCCTTTGCTTATTCAACCCAGACATGGATTAGTCTACATGAAGTAGGGTTTCCTTTAATAGTGCAAATTAAGGTTTTCGCCTGCGTGACTAGCAGAGCAGAGGATAGCAAATTGGGAAGATGGTGGAGTGGAAAAAGATCCACATGCAGCGACGTGGCAGATGGGGCAATAGAACAAGGGTATGGTTCGAAAAGAGGTAGCATACCTGAGGGTCGGCGGGAAGTGGCTTCACTCGTGGTCGTCGTCCTCCGCACACACTACGGCAACGAGCTTGGGGACGGAGGTCATCCCGCGCGGGCGCTAGGTCTGAGAGGACGGCCTTGTCGTCAGTGCGTGACCTTGTCGTCAACACTGCACGTCCTTTTCTTCCCCGGCGGATATGTGACCACCGGTGAGGAGGGAGAGAGAGGCCGTCTTTTTTAGATCTGGAGAGAGGGTGATAGTGTGAGAAGCAAGTGGGCAGCCCTTAGCAAGAAAGCGCTGAAGCTCCAGCCTATATATCTTTTTATACTACTAGTACTAGAGGTGGACTAGTGGTAGAGTATTGTACTAGTGGTAGCGATTAAGCATAGATGGCGGGAGTACTTCGACAAGCTGTTCAATGGGGAGAATGAGAGTTCTACCATTGAACTGGATGACTCCTTTGATGAGACCAGCATGCGTTTTGTGCGGCGAATCTTGGAGTCTGAGGTGAAGGAGGCTTTAAAAAGGATGAAAGGAGGCAAGGCGATGGGCCCTGATTGTATCCCCATTGAGGTGTGGAAAGGTCTCGGGGACATAGCGATAGTATGGCTAACCAAGCTTTTCAACCTCACTTTTCGGGCAAACAAGATGCCAGAAGAGTGGAGACGGAGTATATTAGTACCAATCTTCGAGAACAAGGGGGATGTTCAGAGTTGTACTAATTACCGTGGAATTAAGCTGATGAGCCATACAATGAAGCTATGGGAGAGAGTCATTGAGCACCGCTTAAGAAGAATGACATGCGTGACCAAAAATCAGTTTGGTTTCATGCCTGGGAGGTCGACCATGGAAGCCATTTTCTTGGTACGACAACTTATGGAGAGATATAGGGAGCAAAAGAAGGACTTGCATATGGTGTTCATTGACTTGGAGAAGGCCTATGATAAGATACCGCGGAATGTCATGTGGTGGGCCTTGGAGAAACACAAAGTCCCAGCAAAGTACATTACCCTCATCAAGGACATGTACGATAATGTTGTGACAAGTGTTCGAACAAGTGATGTCGACACCGATGACTTCCCGATTAAGATAGGACTGCATCAGGGGTCAGCTTTGAGCCCTTATCTTTTTGCATTGGTGATGGATGAGGTCACAAGGGATATACAAGGAGATATCCCATGGTGTATGCTCTTTGCGGATGATGTGGCGCTAGTTGACGATAGTCGGACGGGGGTAAATAGGAAGTTAGAGTTATGGAGACAAACCTTGGAATCGAAAGGGTTTAGGCTTAGTAGAACTAAAACCGAGTACATGATGTGCGGTTTCAGTACTACTAGGTGTGAGGAGGAGGAGGTTAGCCTTGATGGCCAGGTGGTACCTCGGAAGGACACCTTTCGGTATTTGGGGTCAATGTTGCAGGAGGATGGGGGTATTGATGAAGATGTGAACCATCGAATCAAAGCCGGATGGATGAAGTGGCACCAAGCTTCTGGCATTCTCTGTGACAAGAGAGTGCCACAAAAGCTAAAAGGCAAGTTCTACAGGACGGCGGTTCGACCCGCAATGTTGTATGGCGCGGAGTGTTGGCCGACTAAAAGGCGACATGTTCAACAGTTAGGTATGGCGGAGATGCGTATGTTGAGATGGATGTGTGGCCACACGAGGAAGGATCGAGTCCGGAATGATGATATACGAGATAGAGTTGGGGTAGCACCAATTGAGGAGAAGCTTGTCCAACATCGTCTGAGATGGTTTGGGCATATTCAGCGCAGGCCTCCAGAAGCTCCAGTGCATAGCGGACGGCTAAAGCATGCGGAGAATGTCAAGAGAGGGCGGGGTAGACCGAATTTGACATGGGAGGAGTCCGTTAAGAGAGACCTGAAGGATTGGAGTATCACCAAAGAGCTAGCTATGGACAGGGGTGCATGGAAGCTTGCTATCCATGCGCCAGAGCCATGAGTTGGTTGCGAGATCTTATGGGTTTCACCTCTAGCCTACCCCAACTTGTTTGGGACTAAAGGCTTTGTTGTTGTTGTTGTTGTTGTATGCAGTACCAGTTAGTCGTGCTTCAAAACTGAACGTCACGCCATTAAAAAAATAAAGGTCGATAACTAATGCGGCACCTCGGGCCAACGCGGCCAGATCACATTTTGCACGAGAAATTACACACCATGTTTTGTTGACATGTGGTCCCGTTCCCACATGTCAGTGAGACGACGACAGATCCTTTTGTACAATTTCCGAATGGACGTCTATGTAGGCCGGGGTGCCTCTTCGTGTACCGTGGCAACCGTCCACTGATTCTTCGCCTTTCCCTCTCGATTTGGAATTGCTGTCGCACGCTCTTCCTCCCTGCTCCATTTGCCTTCACCCTTCCTTCTGCCATTGTTCGATCGTCTTCTCCATGGAGGGAACAGGCTGGAAACGACCCCGTTATTCTTGCCCCGATCGGAATGATGACGTGGTGGAGGAACTCATTGATCGGTGCGACGTCATCACCTCGGCTAGCATGGCAGGTTCGTTCAAGACCATTCTCGACTCAACTAATAACATCATTAAAGGAACCCAAGGGTCCAAGAGCGGTTTGATATCCCCTATCTTCTTCACCATGACCTTGATCACTGGCACACGGACGACGCAGGCCTCGCCTTGTGCAAGTTGATGCCGCTTGATAATGATACGTGTGATGTTAAGATGCCATCGCTTGAGGGTAAGGCTTGGGCAGGCGCAAATGGAGATTGGGTTGTTTATATTGGGTACAACTGCAAGTGGGAACTTGTGAATGTGTACATTCGTCACCGTGTTCCACTTCCAAAAATCTCAGACTGCCCAGAGGTTGAGCACACCGGTATTCTACGTACGTTCAACTACAATCATGGTGATTGTCGTCTACAGAAGATAGCAATTTGTCGAGTTCCCGACCGCTCCTGGGGTTATAGGAATGCTTGTGTTGTTGCTATCTTCGACAAGCTTGTTGTCGTCCTTCATGGTTCGACTCGATGGATATTGCTCAAAAATCAGTTTCTATACACGGATGATCAGTACTGTGATGCAATTTAATACGAGGGTCTTGTGTTTGCTGCCACCACTCGTGGCACTATTTTTGCATGGAATCCTTATGCTTTTGGTATGTTTGTCTTCCACCGTAGTTATAATTGTTTCATCCACATGCATGCGGGTTAGCTAGTTTCCCTTTACTAATTAACCTTCTTGTCTTTCCAAGGTCCTATGAATATTCCACCACCAATATTTGAAAAAATTTATAACCAAGGGGGAGATGACAATGATGATGATCACGAGCATGGGGACCCATATACTCAGTGGCGCCTGGCAACTTATTCTGATGGATCACCTCTTCTTGTCTGTATACAGGGCACCACTGATGTGACTAAGGAAGTAGGTGTTGTCTCCCATGGATGCACTCTCCGGACCTATTCCAACATCTGTTGCATGGTATTCGGGATGGATACTACTGTGCTAGCGCCAACACCTTCTCCCTGGTTTAGTATTGATACTCTTGGAGGAAACTCGCTCTTCCTTGGACAAAACTATCCAATCATGGTGAAAGGCAATCCAGCTGCTGTTGACACAGCGTTACTACCATTTATGAGAAGCAACTGTATCTATACCTCGGACATTGCTATGGTTCCCTACCGTGGCTATCACAATATGCGTCCTGACATAGGCCGCTTCAGCCTGGATGATCAGTCCTACGTTGGTCTCAAGATTGACAGTAGCTGCCCCTTCCCAGAGAATCACTTCTGGTTCAAAGCAAGTGTTTCCAACGCCGACGAGTGGTTGAGCTGAAGTTCATTTCATTGCTTGTTATTTGTTGTGTGATGAAAACTTTAGTATTTATAATGTATCCTCGTTGTCGTTGTGGGTTGATGACCTGTTGTATGTAATAAAATGATATGCCTGTGATAAACTTACTAAATTTATGAATGGCTTTCGAGTCACTTCTCTGAGTGGGTGCTGCGATGAGGCATTTTTTTCTGAATACATAATTGTACGTGCATTGCAACAAGTTATCGGATGAGGCCAATCAACAATAGTACTACTATTTGTACTAGCTTCACATGCTTCGCACGTCGGGCGGGTGTTTTTACTGTAGCTGAGAATCCCATCATCCTAGGTCCTCGGATGAGTCCAGTAGGAATTGCATATATTCTGATGTTTGGGTTCAAACTTTCAAAACTACTGCACTATCTCTACGTCTACGTATACGTAATACAACAAGTTTTAAACTTGAGACCAGCCACCCACCCTCACAAAGAACACTTTTTAACCTAGCACAGACTCCAGGAAATTTGGCCATAGTTTGAGGTGGGCCATATGTTAATGTGTTCGTTGTACGTAACCAGCACCTCGAATCCTCGATACTATGTACTATATAGTAGGGTGGCATGGGCCAGAACAAGCATTCACGTCCAGGAGTACGGCACACGCCACCAGCACGACTTCCATCTGACACCATATTTCTTGGAGTCTGTGCTACAGCTATCTCTTCAACCTCGTTGTTTCTGTAACTCAGCCATCACGCGGAGGGCGAGGTGGGGGTTTGCCGATAGTCAGTTTCCTCAACTGTGGTCCCACTTGTAAGGCCAAGTCCAACGCACGACCCCAAACAGACCTCCGTTTTGCCCGGATTCTGTCCGTTTGGGTAGGGCAATGGGGTCGTGTCCGGGCCATTTCTCGGATGCGGTGGCCGTGCGCCCAACGTGCGGACGCATCCCGACCGCGTACATTTTTCTTTGCAAACACATATCTTTTTTTCATCATTGATTTTTGGTACATGGAAATACATCACCAAAATTTGACTAGAAAAGCAAGACCAAAGAAAACAAGAACCAGGAGAATACATTTTAGAAGATATCCAACTTCCATAACTGCTCCTGTAAGTTGGATTAGGGCCTTCTCGATGCATTCATTGTTGATCTGCGGAGGCTCGATCTTGCGTGCTTCTTTCTTCTTCGAGTGTAAAGAAGTAGACGTTGCTTCCTCGCATCTAGTCTCATGTCTAGCCTCTATTCTATCAACAAGTGCACTAGTCTCATCTCTAGCCTCTATGCTAGCTAAAAGTGCTAGAACATCTACTAAATTGCGCTCTATCAATATATCGATGTACTCTTCTTCCCAATACCAAAACTTGCATCCATTCTACACAATAAAATTTTAAGTTAGCACAACTAGTCTAATCCGAGAGCACAACTGAAGCTAAAGTAGCACATACCCCATCGGTTGAGCACTTGATGAACACCCATCCGGGATGTTCCGGCGTTGTAGACACGCGGCGCAAGACCTTCTTTGGGCAGTCGTCACACGTAATGAGTGGCAACGATGCGCCGACAAGCTTTTGGGCCAGCACCGAGCCCGGCTGACCGCCATTCATGTATCTGTGTAGATCCGAGCGTCTAGAGGAGGAGTGAGTACCTACATGCGGCCTTGCGGCCTTGCCGGGGCCTTCCAACCCGGTGCCCGGCAAGTCCATGGCGCGGCGCGGCCTCCCACAGCCGGGCGAGCTCAAGCCCAACCGGATCCGCTCCAAATCCGGCCGCTGGGTGCGCAAAACACGTAGCCGTGGTTGGGTAGCTCCGGGGCATCGAGGGAAAGGGGGCTGAGCGAGCGCGCGTCTGAGCTGCACGCGCTGGAGTTGGCCTAGCGGCGTGGCGGACCAATCGTGTGGGGGTGCGAAGTGGCTTCGCTCGTGTGGGGGACGGAAGCCATCCCGCGCGGGTGGTAGGTCTGACAGGATAGCCTTGTCGTCAGTGTGTGACCTCTGTGGCAACCGTCCACTCCCCACTAGCCTCTTCGTTGACATGTGGTCCCGTTCCCACATGTCAGTGAGACGACGGCAAGTCCTTCTGTACAATTTATGAACTGACGTCTATGTAGGTCGGGGCGCCTCTTCGTGTACCGTGGCAACCGTCCATCGACTCTTCGCCTTTCCCTCTCGATTTGGAACTATTGTTGCACGCTCTTCCTCCCTCCTCCATTTGCCGTCACCCTTCCTTCTGCCATTGTTCGATCGTCTTCTCCATGGAGGGAACAGGACGGAAAGACCCCGTTATTCTTGCCCCGGTCTGAATGATGACGTGGTGGAGGAACTCATTGATCGGTGCGACGTCATCACCTCGGCTAGCATGGCAGGTTCGTTCAAGACCATTCTTGACTCAACTAATAACATCATTACAAGGAACCCAAGGGTCCAGGAGCAGTTTGATCTCCCCTATCTTCTTCCGTGACCCTGCTCACTGGCGCGCGGACGACGGAGGCCTCGCCTTGTGCAAGTTGGTGTCGCTTGATAATGATACGTGTGATGTTAAGATGGCACCGCTTGAGGGTAAGGCTTGGGCAGGCACAAATGGAGATTGGGTTGTTTATATTGGGTCCAACTGCGAGTGGGAACTTGTGAATGTGTACACTCATCACCAGGTTCCACTTCCAAAAATCTCAGACTGCCCAGAGGTTGAGCACACCGGTTATGACCGTACGTTCAACTACAATCATGGTGACTGTCGTCTACGGAAGATAGCAATTTGTCAAGTTCCCGACCGCTCTTGGGATTTAATGGAATATGTAGTTGTTGCTATCTTCGACAAGCTTGTTGCCTTCCTTGATAGTTCGACTGGATGGATATTGCTCAAAAATCAGTTTCTATACAAGGAGGGGTACTGTGATGCAATTAATACGAGGGTCTTGTGTTTGCTGCCACCACTCGTGGCACTATTTTTGCATGGAATCCTTATGCTTTCGGTACATTTGTCTTCCACCGTAATTATAATTGTTTCATCCACATGCATGCGGGTTAGCTAGTTTCCCTTTACTAATTAACCTTCTTGTGTTTCCAAGGTCCTGTGAACATTCCACCACCTATACTTGAAAATTTTTATAACCAAGGTGGAGATGACGATGATGATGATCACGAGCATGAGGACCCATATACTCAGTGGGGCCTGGCAACTTATTCCGATGGGTCACCTCTTCTTGTCTGTATACAGGGCACCGCTGATGTGACTAAGGAAGCAGGTGTTGTCTCCCATGGTCACACTCTCCGGACCTATTCCAACATCCGTTGCAGGGTATTCAGGATGGATACTACTGTGCTAGCGCCAACACCTTCTCCCTGGTTTAGTATTGATACTCTTGGAGGAAACTCACTCTTCCTTGGACAAAACTATCCAATCATGGTGAAAGGCGATCCAGCTGCTTTTGACACAACGTTACTACCATTTATGAGAAGCAATTGTATCTATACCTCAAACATTGCTATGCTTCCCTACCGTGGCTATCACAATATGGGTCTATAAATAGGCCGCTTCAGCCTGATGATCAGTCCTGTGTTGGTCTCGAGATTGACAGTAGCTGGCCCTTCTGAGACAAACTCTTCTGGTTCAAAGCAAGTGTTTCCAACACTGAGGAGTGGTTGAGCTGAAGTTCATTTCATTGCTTGTTATTTGTTGTGTGATGAAAACTTTAGTATTTACTAGAATGTTTTGTTGGAACTAATCTATAATCCAACATGTATCCTCGTTGTCGTGTGTGTTGATGACTTGTTGTATGTAATGAATGGTACATTTGCATATGCATGTCATAAACTCAATTTATAAATGGTTTTCGACTCACTTCTTGGAGTGTTAGTGCCGTAGTAGTATAGCCAGCATCCGTAGTAGTATGAAGTTGCCACATCACATAGAGCCAACCAATAGTTAGTTCTAGTTAGATCAACTAGAGCTAGGTGTCGCACGGAGGCCGAGAAATATGGTGATAGCGTGACTGCGTGAGGTGGGCTTGTACGTAGTATGATGTAGGCACAGGGCTTGCCGTGTTTCCGACTCCTCCGATCTAAATGTGGAGAAGATTTGGTCGAGTTCTTCCTCCTTTTGCCGACACGTGGGACATCCAGCATCCAGGTCTTGTCATGCAAGAAAATGGAGTGGTAGTTGAAGCCACGTGATGTGCATCTTGGGTTAAACTGTAAATAGAATCTTACTACTCTTGAGTAACTCCAAAAGTGGCCACCGAAGATCTTTATTGGATTTGTTTTTCATCACCAGCACGTCGAGGTGAAATATGTGCAGGTTCAGTGGGTCCTCTTGCGTTTTCACTGACATGTGGGACCGCATGTGAGCAAACAGACGATGGGCTCCGCGCGTCTGCTGGCTGGCTGAGAAGAGAGATAGAGGAGGGCTGAGCACGGACTCCAGGAAATTTGTTCTACGTAACCAGCACCTCGATAAAGGCTCGATATAGTGGGCTGGCATGGGCCATAACTAGCATTCACGTCTAGCAGTACGACACACGCCACCCACACGAGTCCCATCCGACACCAATTTTCTTGGAGTCCGTGCTACATCCATCTCTTCTCCCTCCTCTTTTCTCAGCCATCGCATGGTGGGCGGGGTGGGGTTTTGCCGATAGTCGGTTTGCTCAACTACGGTCCCACTTGTAAGTGAAAATGCAACATAGCATGCATCCCCCTTGAGCGGCGTGCCGGACCAACCGTGTGGGGGTGCGACGCGAACACGGCAGGCTTTTCCTTTTGAACTTGTAACTTGTAAAATTTGGTTCTGCTCCATGGCGCGACCGATAGATGGAAATAACAATTTTCCCTAGAGTAATGAGAAGTTTGGTTCTAGCGCGGTTCATGCATGGAGTACGTATGAAAATTATGAAGTTGATGCGAAAGGTAAGATAATTACTAGGTATAGTACCATATACTACTACATGGATTTGACAGAAAGATAAACATACACACGCCCTAGTGCGCCGGGTCACCAACCAACGTGTGAGGAGCAGCGGCGTTGGCGGCGAGCTCAACGTGCTTATGAACAATGCCGTAGAAGGTTGCCCTGCGGCCCAAGAAGGCCAGCGTCCTATCGTCCTCCTCTTGCATGTAGTAGTCCTTGTGGACGATTTGCGCGTAGACGTGGGTGATTATATCGATGGTGTCTTGCTACGCCAGGCACTGCGCGGCGAGCGCGACCTCGAGGTGGACATTCTCCGGCGCGACTGCGGGCAGTCGCAGGGCCACCAGTGCGTCGAAGAGGTTGTCACCATAGAGGCCACTGAGGGTGGTGGGCATCGCAGAGCCTGGGCGCGTGGGCTGGTGGCGTACGTCAAGGTCATCCGCGAGCTTCTTGACGACGGTGAACTTGTGGAGGAAGCCGACAAGGACCTCGTTGAACAAGGAGACGAAGTTGTCGTCCAAGCGGCCCCTCGTCCTGGTGGCCTCAAGCACGACCTAGAGATGTTCCTCGGTGTCGGGCCGCAGGCCGGCGCCGTGGACCATCTGGCACAGCCGGCTGATGCTCGCGCTCATCACCTCCATGGGTCTAGCTTCTAGTCAACTGATATTGCGATTCGAGTGATCACTCTTGCCCTTGGTTAGGGTGCATAGGTGCGTAGGATTTCGTAGATTCGACTGGCGGGGAGCCTTTATATGAGAAGTGCGGACTGCGTTGAATTCACGTGCGTGTTGGCCATCTACTCCTCGGCCCTCTACTGCACCTGCCTTTGGTTGTATGACAGGTGGGCCAGCCACCTGTTGGGCCCACGTGTCATACAACCAAAGGCAGGTGTAGTAAGTCAATGAAGCTGCGCTCCCCTCCGTGCCGGTGCAGTATAGTCATCTCATCGGACCTCTAGTTGGGGCCAAACGAGAGAACTTTGATGTTTACTGGTTTATTGGTCCCCTTTGCATTTTGCGCCAAGTGTGACCTTTGATTTAACTAATAAAATGTTAATGCATGTAACAAAAAATGTTGTGTAATCCCAAAACCCTTAGGCACGGTACATTAACTCCCTCCTCATTTCTTATTTCGTGACATATCAACCAGTGAGAGATGTGGGCCGTGCATGCTTTCAATGACTTGAGACTACCAAACATGACATGCAGTGGTTAGTTCATTGCATGTAATCCTATTAATTAGCAAAAAGACATTAAGTTCTCTCGCCGATAGGAATAAAACAATACACCATGTATTTATTTACAGAGGGAGTAGTACAATTTTTTGTGACATGCATTACTAGATATTGCTAGTCAAATACTAAATTCAGATGGACGTGGTAGTACTACTAAATCCAGACGGTGGTGCTAGTACTAGTAGTGGTACTACCAATGTACTAGCACTGTACTACCCGTTGGTCAAATTATTACGTGTTGCTCCTCATAGTGAAGTGACAAGACCCTGCGCCGGAGATGACACCTGAGTATAGGCGCCGTGTTCGGCATACCATAGTCAGCCTCACCGTCTGCAGTCACTATCATCATGGTTGTAGAGCTAGCCTGCTTACAACTAGCCGTGTTCGACATAATTTCCTGTGCATAGATGCCCGTGCATTGCACGGAACACCAAGATTGGGGGTGGACGGCGCCGGCAGCGGCCATCGCACCAGATTTTTCCATGGCCTTCTAGATGTGGTGGGGAGGAGATAAGGCTGATTGTGAGAGACAAGGAGTTGTTTGTAAATAGGGAACAAGTGCAGGAATCTTTTTGCAAAACTGGAGAAGTTTGGTTTGTATGCGTCAGATCTAGATCCGACGGCTATTGGTGAAAGATGGCAGGCACAACATCATCACCAACTCAGGACCTCTTTGATTCGCAGGATTTTGAAAACGCAGGAATAGGACACGGCAATATTAGAAGTTTCAAACTGATATTACAAATGTTAGGAGTAATGCTGCACCTACGAAGAGGGAATTACTAGGAAGTTTACGTAAGAGCTTTTGTTACTTTAGGTGGATGCAGCATTATCGTACAAACTAAAATCCACCGCCCTGACAAGTCACTAATGGACAAATAAATTTTTGAGTCTCTGGCCACTTGATGTTTCAAAAACAAATTCAGCTTCTGCGGAGACTTTGTCATTTAGGCGTAGACGCTTGTGGTGATCAGCATGCCATTCATTATTGTGCCAAAGAACGCCAAACCTCATTACCTTGTGCACACTTGACTCCAGAACAAAGAACCTGGCCAATTTAATCTCAGATGTGCTGCCTCGGTAGTCGATCAAATCAATTTCTGTAAGATGGAGATCAAGGCATTCGATGAGATTGTTATAGTGCAGCACAATTTTCACTTTCGGGTCTTTTTATCTGCAAAAGAAGAGAACATATTAGAGCAGCTGGGTGTATAAGATTGCCGTGTCATCAAGAGGTACCAATATCATTCGCTCATACGATAGGGTTGGCTGGCTAGTGATATTTTTTCACTCTCTCTCTCTCTCTCTCTCTCTCTCTCTTTCCTCTCATTTACCTAGGAGCACGTGAAGAGCTTGGGCATTTGTTGCCTTCCACTATGTGGCCGATGCCATATTTCTCAAAAGAATGCCACATAATACACATCGATGTCAAATCAAAAGATTTTGGCACCGCTCTCGTGATGTGAGAGAGTTGGCACCGCTGTGCACACAGACCCACATGTATAAACAAATCAATCAAACCAACTACACCAGCCTCTCACTCTCCCAAACAAGTGTTTTTTTATTGCCTCAGTCCTCTCTCGCTCCCACACAAGTGTTTTTCCATCGCATGAGTTAATTTGGCACCGAAGCAAAGTAGGTGATCCAGATTGGGGCACTAGGTTTTGGCATCGATGCAATGGAGGGGCATCGATGCCAAATGCATCACAAGTGAATTTGGCACGTGTTTTGGCCTACATAGTGGAGGGCCGTTATAGCCCAATTTTGTACTACCTCGTATTTAGTGTAAAATTTTGACCATAGATTTACCTAAGAAAATGCCAATGCATGTCACAAAAAATTATACCATTTGAAATTATGTTCAAATACGAATCCAACGATATAATTTTTAGTGACATGCATTAACATTTTGTCAGTTAAATCTATGGTGAAATTTTGATACTACAAAATAGGAAGAGTAAACCAGGACGAAGGTAGTACTTGCTCTTAGGGTAACCATAGAGTTACTAGTCTAAGTTACTTTCCACTATGACTAGCCTAGGCTACTATAGTAGTACAACAAAAAAACGATGCAGGTGATCAGGTGAGAAAAAAATACTAAAAACATTTCTTTCGGTGCAGTGCGTAGATGCAATTTTGAACACTACACTTGTCATCGTAATTTGGGAAAATTATGAAAAAATTGAGCTACGTTGTGATTACCGTTTACTAATAGGAAAGAAGTTTCACCTTGATGAGTAGCTTCTCCGTGCACGGAAAGCATGTAAGGAATCCAACAACTTGATCCAGATTGGGGCCGATAGATTTTATTGCCAAGATCTTCACTGTGCGCATAGACTGGGTTAAGCTTGTGGGAATCATTTTCTGGAAGACAGTCGTAAATACATCAAGAAGAAATTTAAAAATGTGAATTTCAAGAAGACGGAGAAGAAGATGAGTGTTGTACCTGAACGATTACGGATCCAATAAAGAGTTCGGAGAATTTGGCAGACGAGTACACCAACGCTGTCAATTTCGGCGCGTCAATGACCCTGATTTTTGTTGGACCTTCTAGATCAGATACAAGCAATCTCTCAAGGAAAGGCGCATTCTCAATGACCATAATGTGGAACAGCTGGAGTGATCTCTTCCCAATTGATGTCTTGTTGCGGGGCCAACAAGACACAAAAATCCATCAGAGATTCGAGGCGATGTGGAGGCTAATGAACCCGTGGATCTGCTCAAGATGAAGGTACTCGAGCGTAGTACAACTACGGAGCAGTGCTCCATAGCCTGCTTCGAGATGCCAACGTCAAAGAGGTCGAGCAGCTTGAGTTGAGGGAGAAGAAGGGCGGGCGCGACATTAATCTGGGGAAGATAGCAGGAGCTGAAGCTGGCGCGGTGCAGCGTTGGCGTGAGGCGGAGCGCGGACGGCGGCAGAGAGCGACATCGTCCAGCTTCAAAGCTGAGCTCCTCGAGCTGATCTAGGGCGGGGGATAAGAACCACTCGTCGAACTTGGCTTGGACCTTGTAGTTGGTACTGAACATGCGGATGTCAAGCCGTCTGGCTGGCCTAGGGTGCGATGAAAGGATCTTGGAGACTGCGGCCATGCGTTTGCAATCCCCGACACAGAGGCAGCTGTCGACGGTGAGGTTGAGGGGGAGCGGCGCCAGAGGGGGCGCCACCGCCAGGAGAGCAGGGCGGTCCGCACGGCAGATTTGGTGGGGAGGAGGCCGATGATGATGAGCAGCATGTCGTCGGGGAGGCTGCTGATGAAGTCCAGGCTCGCCGGATGCGGTTTTGGCTCGAGCCGCCTCCGCTTGTTGGCTGACTCGCCGTCCATCTCAATCGGCGGCGATGCCAGTGTACACGTGTACTGGTCTGTGTTGTGTGCTGGCCTGCTGGGTGTGCGCAAGTGCGTCCTTCTATGCATGCCGCCGGGTAGTGGTGAATTGTGCGCGAGTGCGTCCTTCACGCGGAAGAAGTGTGTCCTCAATGCGCCCTTAATTTACTAGCGTGCGGGGTGCTACCCCGAGTGGTTTCAACTTTGTTTACTTCACCGCGTGTCAGATGGGCCTCTAGTTTACTTATTTTCACCCACTGCCACATGGGCCAGCACATGAAGATAGAGAACACGAGCTGACAAGGCAGCATGTGGACTGGTTGACCGGTCAACTAAACAATATATGGAGCTATACGCTGACACGGTGAGTGTATAATCCGTCGATATAGAGAGTTCAAGTGAGAGGGGAGGCCCGTGAGAGATAGCAGAGAGAGAAAGAGCTACTCCCTCCGTTCGATAATGTAGTGCCAACATTTTTTTTAAAGTCAAAATTTTGAAACTTTGACCAAGTTTATAAAGAAATTACTTATATCTACAATACCAAAGATAAATGATAGTATGAAGTAAGTACATGTTGTGATGAATCTAATGATTGTTCTAGATGTAAATGTTTTTCTCCACATATACCTGGTCAAACTTTTCTGAGGTTTGACTTTTCAAAACATCCATATGCTTGTGGACGTGAGAGAGTCCCTAACTAGAAGAGAGAGAGAGAGAGAGAAATACAAAGAGTGAGTGAAAAAAGTGTGTGTGCGTGTGTGAAAGAGACATGGACAACACGTGATAAAAGTAGAGAAAAGGCGTGTCTGTCTTATGCAAACATATCACACATGCATCTTCGACAACGGAAGCAAGGTGAGGAGATAGTGTGTGGTTGTTTGCAACCGAGAGATAAAGACCCCTAGCACGTGGCCAACAGGGGTCTGACAAGCAAGGGAGAGAGGTCGAGAGAGACGTACGGAGAAAATGCAGACATGGGGGGGAGAGAGTGTATGTTTGTGATAGAGAGATCCCCTGGAGATCGTGATGGGACTACATGGGTGGGAGATCGAGTGACAAGGTGTGTGCGCGATAGAAGATACCCCGAGAGATATCGAGATAGACGTATGGATGGAAGGAGACAATACGTATGTTCCTGATGGCTAGTGAGAGATAATCATACTTAGGGGGGGAGTGCGTGCGCCTATGATGGAGTGAGGGATTATGGTACTTAGGGGGGTGCGTGTCACATAGAGAGAGAACAAGGGCGGAGAGTGTTGGATGGGTCTATATGTAGCGCGAGCGAGACATGTGTATGTGTGAACCAGGGAGATATAAATTTTGAGAGAGATAGACGAGCCCCGATAAGGCTGAGTGGTGCGTCAAATAGCTGAGAGGGGGAAAGAGATATTCCATCCGCTCGATAATGCAGTGCATGTACATTTTTTTAGAAGTCGAACTTTGGAAACATTGATCAGGTTTACGCAAATGTTATTTATATCTACAATACCAAAGATACATCATATGAAACTACATCTCATGATGAATCTAATGATATATGTTTGCCGTTCTAGATGTAAATGTTTTTCTCCACGTACATGGTCAAACTTTCTGATGTTTGACTTTTCAATAAATATAAATGCTATGGACCGAAGAGAGTGCCTAAGTTGAGAGAGATCAAGTGCGTGTGAAGGAGAATGAGTGAGTGTGCAAAAAGAGTATGTGTGTGAAAGAGAAAGGGACAACAAACGATAAATTAGAGAGAGAGTGTGTTTTTTCGTTTCTTATGCAAACATATACGCATGCATCTTCGAGATAGAAAAGCGAGGTGAGGAGATACACGAAGATAGCTAGTGCATGATTGTTTGCAACGGAGAGAGACACCCCTATAGCACATGTCCAATAGAGGTCTAGCCAACAAGGAACAAAGGTCGAGAGGGACACATGGAGAACATGGACGCATGGGGAGGGAGAGAGGGTGTGTTTGTGATAGAGAGATCCCCTCGAGATTGTGAGGGGACTATATGGGTGGGAGATCGAGGGAGGTGCGTGCGAGATAGAAAGATGCCCCGAGAGAAATCGAGATAGACCATGCACATGTTTGTGATGGAGACTAAGATTAGCTAGTCATATACATATAGGGGGGGGACTGCGTGTGCCTACATTTGAGTGAGAGACCATCATACTTGGCTAGGCATGAGATTGTGTGTGTGTGCGTGTGAGATGGAGAGAGAATGAGGGAGAGAGATAAATTTTTAGATGGGTCTATCGAGTGCGAGTGAGATATGCATGTGTATGTGTGACCCAGGTAGATGAAGAGTTTGAGAGAGAGAGGGAAGAGCTCCGAGACGACAGAGTGGTGCGTGAGAGAGTTATGGGTAACGAGCCAAGGAATTTGTGTGCGTACGATGAGTGCACCCAAGATATTTAGCTTGGACTAGAGAATCATACATAGTGCGAGAGAGAGACCTATAGATGGAGTATATATGCATGCGAACTAGAAAGACCCCCCCACACACACAAAGAGAGAGAGAGAGAGACGGAGAGAGAGAGGGAGAGGGACCAACAAGGTTTGTGTGTTGGATGCGTGCGATAGAATTGAAGATTGTCGGCGAGAGAGAGAGAGAGAGAGAGAGAGAGAGAGAGAGAGAGAGAGAGAGAGAGAGAGAGAGAGCAGGAGTCTGGGAGAGGGGGAGGTCGCGTTTTATGCATCAAAGACTGATATAAACCATGTTTCGATATAAACTTGCATTCAAATATTTAAATTGGAGAACATGTTGTCTGCAATCCACACATGAACGGAGATATGCGTATATCAAACAAGTTCATTAATTTGACTCTCAACATGTTCATGGAGTACTATAATACTGTACAACATGCTACTTGATTGAGGTGTTCAAGTTCGGATTTAGTTCACTATTTTGACCTGGTGAACAAGCTATTTCATTGAATCAAGAGATTTCATTTTGGGTTTGATTCCCGTTTTTGAGTGGGTCAACTATTTGTCATATAGTAAATCGCTAGCAACGAGCATGTAAAAACACATTACTCCCGAGCATCATCTCTCCATCTAAAAAATAAGTGGCAAGCTAATATTTCAAAATTTGATTCGCATCGACTTGGTAAGGTAGACGTGGATGCTCATTCTCCAAAAATTTGAACGAACAGTTAAACACCCTCTGCTCGGTGGAATTCGCCCGAGCAAATAAATGGGAGACTCAAAATTACCGGCCTATGTGGGACACGCATCAATTGGCCCGTTGTACATCGAGGGTAGGTTCGTAGGGTGTGTTTGGATTGGAGCCTACACCAGCCGAACCAAAAAATTGGTCGTTGACCAGGGCACGTGCACCTGTTTTGTTCCTGACCAATATTTTGGCTGGCCACGGCTCATGCAGTTTCACTAGTTCATTTTGCGCCAATGATTTGGCAAGTCGCCGGCGGCTGAATGGTGCGCCAAAAAATTGGCGTGCCCGCGGGTTGGTAGGGCTGGCAGGGGAAGCATCCAAACACACCCGTAACTTCATCCAAGCGCGTCTTCTCCTCGGCCGAAATGACATGGGCCGAATAATTCATAAACCATGGTCGGCAAAACACCCTCTCCTAGCCTGAAATAGCTCGCGCCCACTATTTCAACACACGCTCTCCTCGCCCGAAATCGCTCGCGCCCATTATATTTCAAAACACGCCCTCCTCGCCCGAAATCGCTCGCGCCCACTATTTGGGAGAAGCAAAGTTACTCTACTATCCCCGACCCTCAGTACACAGACCCAAGCCGAGAAGCCAAAAGGTAGGGGTAGAACTGTAACCCCCCCACATCTCAGACAAATGCGTTCGAAAGACATGGTTCCCCCTCCCAATTCCCCATTCATACCTTGTGGGAGCCAATTCACCTTCTCCCCGGAAGCTCCCTTCTCCCGAGTAGCGAAACCTCAGCCCCTCCTCCATGGCGCCCTCAACGCACCAAATTCACAGCCACCCTCCTCTCTAATCCCGGAGACGCTGTCCATTTGCCATCGTGCACTGGGCTGTGTGCCTCTTACTCCGTGCTGCCGGAGCTGCCTCGACGACGGCCGCATGAACCATACCGGAGCCGATTCACCCCCGCCATTGGTCACGGCGCCGGAGCGGCTCCAACTTTGGACCCGTCCAGAGCCCGGCGCTGCTTCCCCGTAGCCGTCGACCATCGCGACATCTCTACTTCCCTACCGTCGGTAGCCACCGCAACAACGCCGACCTCACTGACTAGGCAGCTAGAGCTGCCTACTTCACCGGGCCGCCAGATAGGTCGCACCCTCATCTCAAATCACTTTATTTAGGCGTCAGTTGTCTGAATTTTTATTCTGGGCCAATCGATTCCCAATGGGAAGCAGCACCACTCGAGCCGGCAGAGCTCCTAGGCTGCCGGTTGGCTGGTGTCTAACGTAAGGGTGCGGGGGTGCAAGTTCGCCGCTGCTACCTCTTGAGCATGCGTTGGTTTTCCCTTGAAGAGGAAAGGGTGATGCAGCAAAGTAGCGTAAGTATTTCCCTCAATTTTTGAGAACCAAGGTATCAATCCAGTAGGAGACTACACGCAAATCCCTAGCACCTGCACAAACAAATAAGAACCTTGCAACCAACGCGATAAAGGGGTTGTCAATCCCTTCACGGCCACTTGCAAAAGTGAGATCTGATAAAGATAATAAGATAAATATTTTTGGTATTTTTGTTGTATAGATTGAAAAGTAAATATTGCAAAATAAACGGCAACATGAATAGCTAGTTGACGGGAGATTAATATGATGGAAAATAGACCCGGGGGCCATAGGTTTCACTAGTGGCTTCTCTCAAGATAGCAAATTCTACGGTGGGTGAACAAATTATTGTCGAGCAATTGATAGAAAAGCGCATAGTTATGAGAATATCTAGGCATGATCATGTATATAGGCATCACGTACGTGACAAGTAGACCGAAACGATTATGCATCTACTACTACTACTACTCCACACATCGACCGCTATCCAGCATGCATCTAGAGTATTAAGTTCATAAGAACAGAGTAACGCATTAAGCAAGATGACATGATGTGGAGGGATAAACTCAAGCAATATGATATAAACCCCATTATCCTCGATGGCAACAATACAATACGTGCCTTGCTGCCCCTGCTGTCACTGGGAAAGGACACCGCAAGATTGAACCCAAAGCTAAGCACTTCTCCCATTGCAAGAAAGATCAATCTAGTAGGCCAAACCAAACTGATAATTCGAAGAGACTTGCAAAGATATCAAATCATGCATATAAGAATTCAGAGAAGAATCAAATATTGTTCATAGATAATCTTGATCATAAACCCACAATTCATCAGATCTCGACAAACACACCGCAAAAAGTATTACATCGAATAGATCTCCAAGAGAATCGAGGAGAACTTTGTATTGAGATCCAAAGAGAGAGAAGAAGCCATCTAGCTAATAACTATGGACCCGAAGGTCTATGGTAAACTACTCACACATCATCGGAGAGGCTATGGTGTTGATGTAGAAGCCCTCCGTGATCGATTCCCCCTCCGGCGGAGCGCCGGAAAAGGCCCCAAAATGGGATCTCACGGGTACAAAAGGTTGCGGCGGTGGAAATAGGGTTTCGTGGTGCTCCTGGATGTTTTCTGGGTATATGAGTATATATAGGTGAAAGAAGTAGGTCGGTGGAGCTACGAGGGGCCCACGAGGGTGGGGGCGCGCCTACCCCCTGGGCGCGCCCTCCTACCTTGTGGCCACCTCGTGGCTTCCTTCACGTCCACTCCAAGTCTCCTGGATTGCGTTTGTTCCAAAAATGATCCTCGTGAAGGTTTCATTCCGTTTGGATTCCGTTTGATATTCCTTTTCTGCGAAACACTGAAATAGGCAAAAAAACAACAATTTGCACTGGGCCTTTGGTTAGTAGGTTAGTCCCAAAAATAATATAAAAGTGCATAATAAAGCCCATTAAACATCCAAAGCAGATAATATAATAGCATGGAACAATAAAAAATTATAGATACGTTGGAGACGTATCAGCCGCGGAAGCAATGCCTAGATGGCTATCTTAGAGTTGCGTGGGTTGAAGGTACTACCGCCGCCGGATCTGGATGACGGCGAGTCTTTGTGGATTGGACCGGGAGCGGCGCAACCACGGCAGTGCGATGGGGCGGGGAGCGGGGTTTTGGTCGGGGCCACGGACGGCGGAGGCAGGCTGCTCTGCCGGTGGTCGCTGGCTCTTCGGGGAAGATTCCAAACAGTGTCAGCCGGGAGGCACAAGACGGCCATCAAGCCATCCGGCGTAGATCGGACAGTACCAAAATAAAATAAAATCGTGTGACCCCAATTTAGTCTTTAGTCAACAGACGTGTGACCACTCTCGTACCTTGCTGTTGATCTCTTAGGGTATTTCTTCAGATCAGAGAGATGTGTCGTTCTTAACATTATGTGTTTTCTGCATCTTCAGCCACATCGTCTTCCGACTCACCGCAACTGCTCCAACAAGGGAAGCATGCACCAGAAGGGAGCTATAGTCCCCACTCAAGAGTTCCCTGCATCGAATGCGCGTGCCCGACATGGACAGCCATAACAACTGCAGGGCCATCGACAAGTCAGCACATGATGCTCACTCCTATGGATGGCGGCCAGATAGGTTGTACCCTCATCTTACTTGTGTGCAACATTTATGGCTTTGTTATTCATCTAAGCATTGAAAATAGATTATCACATTTCACTGTATATTCATGCCGATCTCTTACGGGTCTTGTTCAGGAGTTAACATTGTTCCATAGTTCAGCTAAGAGACTTGTTCTTTAGGTAACGCTGTTCCATAGTTATCATCCATCAGCCAATGCTATCCCATAGGCTGGTGATTATAGTATTATACCAGTTCTAGTATAACCTATGTTGTTCCTTAATACTTTTGTGTGCCATCTAGTTAATCTCGAGTACAAACGATACATATTCTGTAGCTTTCATCTGTGTTCTCCCTTTAGTTTTTGAGACATGTTGCTGCTAGTTAACTCCAGTCCTACTATTTATGTCGTATCCTACAGGCACTCATTACATAAATCTAACTACTAGTTGTCTTCCATTTATGTCAGATATAATTGCACACACTGATTTATCCACAAGAACCTCACGGAGCAATGTAACGGCCAACAAACTTGACGTCAATGATACCCAATATGATGGAACATGTAAAGGCAGTTCTTCACAAGACTTGTAGAAAGATGATGAATCCTATTCACCCCATAAGGTCCTTGCTCTAACTTGGCCCTTGATATGGGTACAACATGCATATAATTTCCTGGAGTGCATCTACTCTGTTGCAATGCCTTGTGCTTCGCCTGCTGATCATGCATGTAAATATGGCACGCTTTCCTGTTTTCCAGTGCCTATTCCATTAATGATAACATGTTTTCAAATTCAAGTACTGTCATTCTACTCTATCACAATGCCATCTGCATAGTTTGGACATCATGCTTCTCAATATCTTATGCATTGTTATTCATCAGTATGTACTTCATCTGTCTACCATACCATGTTCTTTTTTTACATTGAAGTGTTGTTCTAGTTGTCTCTTGCAATTCCATCTTAGTTTCCAATCATACACGCATATGTTGCCTTAGTGTTTTTCTATAATGTATTCCGCTAGCATACAATTTTACATTCAAGTAGTGTTTTTTTACACTGTTGTCCTGTCGTATCCCTAGCTCTTACATCATACTCCCTTCGTCCGGATTACATGTCGCAGAAAATGATAAAACTGGATGTATCTAGAACTAAAATACGCCTAGACCCATCCATTTATTTCCGGATGGAGGGAATACATGTCAATATGTCATGCCTTTCTATTCTTCAGTACCTATTCCATCTTTGTTGTAGCATGTTTTATAATTGAAGCACCATTCTTCTATATAAGGCATGCAAGGGGAAGACAGCTATGTTAGAATCTGAAGGGTTACAAACTAGGTCTTTGCAAAAGATCCAAAAGCCAGGAGATAATAAACCAACTCCAGTTTTCACAGATACTGCCCCAGCACAGAGAAACCCAACTCCCA
The DNA here is from genome assembly GCF_002575655.3 of Aegilops tauschii subsp. strangulata. Classification (NCBI taxonomy): domain Eukaryota; kingdom Viridiplantae; phylum Streptophyta; class Magnoliopsida; order Poales; family Poaceae; genus Aegilops; species Aegilops tauschii. Next base: position 178,985,815 of record NC_053037.3, read on the forward strand.
CTAATAATAAGCAGATTCCAGTGGCCAAAGAACTAGTCCGCTCCAGTCCAGCAAAACATGTCAACTCCATTCTAAGAAGCGTGTGCGTATCCTCGCATCATGAAATTTTATAGCATTCTGATCATATTTTCTACATGTTTCTTACCCATCTCTCTTTTAGAAAATAAGGTTAGACGATAGAAGATTCCCTCCATTAGGATCGTATTCGAGGAAAGTATCTTGCGGGAATTCTTTGTGCTCCAATGCCGATGTAAGTACCTGCTGTATATCACTATATTTATACATCAACATGTATTTTGTTAATCGGTGTGAATCCAACCTTTATCTGATCTAAATTCAGTTGTAGCAAAATTGTAAAGGCGACAATGTTGATTTTTGTAAGGAAAACTGCCTAGTAGTTTTGCATACTGAGCTGCATGAGTGTACTATGTCATATCATGCACATTACTGAATTGTAGTGCTGCTCTGGTTGCGCATTCATTCATTGTGTCAATGTTGCTTTCGTATTACCTTACCTGGCTGATGATAGATGTGCCATATTGTGTTAATTTGGTGTAGGCTAGTGTGCTCTGGTTGCCCAAATGTTCGTTGTGTCAATGTTGCTTTCCTATTATCTGACCTGGCCAATGATAGCAATGCTAGTGTGTTAATTTGGTGCAGGCTACTGAAGATAAGAAGACAAACTCTGAAAATAGCAAGGCAACCCCATTGTTTCTTTCCAATAAATCTAGGCCAGGTAATATGGCAATAACTCATGATTAATCTGTTCGGTTCCCCTCCTAATTTATGTTATGATGCAGTGGTCGAGACACTCTCCACTATCAATAATACAAGCCTGCCAAAATCGCCATCTGAATCTGTTCAGTTTCCTCTATCTCGAATGCAACGGAAAAATGTATGTTTGTGAACCAATTAATGGGTGAAGCAATGATGGAAATGGTGGAGGAATCAGAGCTGCACATTCGTGCGCAACAACAACTGATCAATGTTTTCAGAGACAGTGTAGCATAGAAGCAAGAACTTGCCCACATGCTTATGGGCGTCATCCGCGCTGAGGTTGCAGATTGTGACATTGTAGATCATTAGGTTCTATTCATTTATTTGCACTGGCATCAATCTTTGATTGCCCAGTGGATGTAATTTCCTGTAATATATGTTGGATGTGCAACGTTTTTCCATGTATGCCGTACCTTTGCTTGATCGGTTTTGGTCCTGTGCATAATTGCTCGTCGTAATGGGCTCAAATTATCTAATTGGGCCTAAAGATATGTACGAACTTTAGTGGTCCCATTAAGTTAATGGGCCGTTACCAGGCCGAAAGTTAATGGTCGGCCCTCTTACCTCCCGGGTCGTTAACAGGCCGACATCGAAGCGGGCAACAGGTGGGCCCATTTGATTTCACGGGCCGTTAACAGGCCGTTACTAAGGTTGGGCTACATATGGCCCAACTATACTGTGGGCCTTTAGCAGGCCGAAAGAGACAGCGGGCTCGTACTGGACCATGAAGAGCATGGGCCGCTAAGAGGCCAAAAGTCAGGTCGTACTGTAAATGGCCCAACTGTGTTGTGGGCCTTTAGCAGGCCGAAAGAGAAACCAGGCTGGTATTGGACCATGAAGAGCATGGGCCATTAAAAGGCCAAAACTCAGGTCCGACTACAAATGGCCCAACTCATTTATGGGCCGTCAATAGGTGATACGTCTCCAACGTATCTATAATTTTTTATTGTTCCATGCTATTATATTATCCATCTAGGATGTTTTATATTCATTTATATGCTATTTTATATGATTTTTGGGACTAACCTATTAACCCAGAGCCTAGTGCCAGTTTCTGGTTTTTCCTTGTTTTTGAGTATCGCAGAGAAGGAAAACCAAACGGAGTCCAATTGACCTGAAAATTGACGAAGATTATTTTTGGACTAGAAGAAGCCCACGGAGTATCGAAGATGGGCCAGAAGAGTCCCGAGGCACCCACGAGGGTGGGGGCGCGCCCTACACCTCTGGGCGCGCCCCCTACCTCGTGGCCGCCTCGGGGACCCCCTGACTTGTTCCCGACGCCAAAACCTCTTATATATAAAGAAACCCCCAGAACATAACCTAGATCGGGAGTTCCGCCGCCGCAAGCCTCTGTAGCCACCAAAAACCAATCGGGACCCTGTTCCGGCACCCCGCCGGAGGGGGGATCCCTCACCGGTGGCCATCTTCATCATCCCGGCGCTCTCCATGACGAGGAGGGAGTAGTTCACCCTCGGGGCTGAGGGTATGTACCAGTAGCTATGTGATTGACCTCTCTCTCTCTCTCGTGTTCTTGATTTGGCACGACCTTGATGTACCGCGAGCTTTGCTATTATAGTTGGATCTTATGATGTTTCTCCCCCTCTACTCTCTTGTGATGGATTGAGTTTTCCCTTTGAAGTTATCTTATCGGATTGAGTCTTTAAGGATTTGAGAACACTTGATGTATGCCTTGCATGTGCTTATCTGTGGTGACAATGGGATAGTCACGTGATCTACTTGATGTATGTTTTGGTGATCAACTTGCGGGTTCAGTGACCTTGTGAACTTATGCATAGGGGTTGGCACACGTTTTCGTCTTGACTCTCCGGTAGAAACTTTGGGGCACTCTTTGAAGTACTTTGTGTTGGTTTGAATAGATGAATCTGAGATTGTGTGATGCATATCGTATAATCATACCCACGGATACTTGAGGTGACATTGGAGTATCTAGGTGACATTATGTTTTTGGTTGATTTGTGTCTTAAGGTGTTATTCTAGTACGAACTCTATGATAGATCAAATGGAAAGAATAGCTTCGTGTTATTTTACTACGGACTCTTGAATAGATTGATCAGAAAGGATAACTTTGAGGTGGTTTCGTACCCTACAATAATCTCTTCGTTCGTTCTCCGCTATTAGTGACTTTGGAGTGACTCTTTGTTGCATGTTGAGGGATAGTTATATGATCCAATTGTGTTATTATTGTTGAGAGAACTTGCACTAGTGAATGTATGAACCTTAGGCCTTGTTTCAACGCATTGCAATACCGTTTTCGCTCACTTTTATCACTAGTTACCTTGCTGTTTTTATATTTTCAGATTACAAAAACCTATATCTACCATCCATATTGCACTTGTATCACCATCTCTTCGCCGAACTAGTGCACCTATACAATTTACCATTGTATTGGGTGTGTTGGGGACACAAGAGACTCTTTGTTACTTGGTTGCAGGGTTGTTTGAGAGAGACAATCTTCATCCTACACCTCCCATGGATTGATAAACCTTAGGTCATCCACTTGAGGGAAATTTGCTACTGTCCTACAAACCTCTGCACTTGGAGGCCCAACAACGTCTACAAGAAGAAGGTTGCGTAGTAGACATCAACAGGCTTAAAGACACACCGGGCCGGGAATTGGCCCAACACTTAAATGGGTCACTAAAATGCCAAAACTAAGGTCCGACTACAAATGTCCAACTCATTTATGGGCCGTCAACTGGCTGAAAGACATACCGGGCCAGAAATTGGCCCAACACTTAAATGGGTCGCTAAAAGGCCGAAAGATGTACATCCTGAAAATTGGCCCATCCCTTGAATGGGCCGTTAACAGGCCGAAATCACATGAGGCCGATATTGAGCCCAAATATATAGCGGGCTGTTAACGGACTCGAACTGACGATGGGCTGCAATGGTGTCAAATCTTTAATGGGCCGTTGACGGGCCGAATTGGTACATCTCGTATGGGTCGTGGGCTTAAATGGAAATCACACAAGTAGGCCTTATATGGGCCGGCCTGCTAATTTTTACTGGGCCGGCCTTTTTCACCGGAATGGGCCACTGTTGGGCCGTGCCACGTGTCGACCTACCATAGGTGCCTCCTGTCCAATGAGTGGATGACATCTGTCCCAACGGTGAGCCAACACATGTTTCCTCCGGCCAATGAGAATTTTACACGTGGAAAATCCTCATTGGTCTGGGCTGTTAACGGGTTATCGGATCCAAAATTGGACCCGATAGCTTAACGACGACCCGTGACGGTGGATGCCACGTGTCGGTCACCCTTGACAAAAGCACTTTCATGACGCGCCATTTATCGTCATGGAAGTGGACACTTCCGTGATGATAATTTTGGTAATGTCATGGCACACTTCTACGACAACACAGGTATGACTATCTTGATTCTGCCATAAAATCGTCATGGATGTACATGCATGAGAGAAAACGTGACCTACTGTGACAAACACATATCATCACGGAAGTGTCTTTTTTTGTAGTGTATGCTATTTAATACCCCTCTGATCATGAGCATGATTATCATTTGTGAGTAGTTACTTTTGTTCTTGAGGTCACGGGAGAAATTATGTTGCAAGTAATCATGTGAACTTGATATGTGTTCGATATTTTGATAGTATGTATGTTGTGATTCCCTTAGTGGTGTCATGTGAACGTCGACTACATGACACTTCACCATATTTGGGCCTAAGGGAATGCATTGTGGAGTAGCAATTAGATGATGGTTTGTGAGAGTGACAGAAGCTTAAACCCCAGTTTATGCACTATTTCGTAAGGGACAGATTGGATCAAAAGTTTAATGCTATGGTTAGAATTTATTCTTAATACTTTTCTCGTAGTTGCAGATGCTTGCGGGAGGGTTAATCATAAGTAGGAGGTTTGTTCAAGTAAGAACGACACATAAGCAATGGCCACCCACATGGTAGCCTCAGGGTTTCGGAGTATCCTTTGCAACGGGAAACAAGTGACAACCGTGATCTCATGGGATTGGAAATAGTGGCGCAGTTTCCTTGAGGCCATGATGAGACCAAAGATCAACTTTTGCACACCAGAGTACCTCGATCTAGCCTCCTGTAACAATGAGCTGACGAAGTACACTGGGCGCTGCACCACTTTCTTCCTTGCCGCGTCCTTGGGGTTGCTCTCGTTGCCGTGCTCGTTGCTGTCCTGATCCTTCTCTGACTCTGCCGGTCCTTGCTCACTCTCTGCTTCATCCACTTCTCGCTGCGCTACCAAGGCTGCACTGACCACTTGGTTGGTTGCCGCTAAGTACAGTAGCAACGACTCCTGGGGTTTGGGAGCAACCAGGGTAGGCACAGAGGACAAGTAGGCCTTCAACTCTTGCAAAGCTGCATCTGCTTCGGGGGTCCACTTCATGGGTCCTGCTTTCTTCAAAATTATAAAGAACGACAGGGCGCGCTTGGCAGACTTGGAGATGAATCTGCTTAGCGCGGCAACACATCCTGTCAGACGCCTCACATCCTTAACTGTCCTTGGTGCTTGGATCTGCTCGATAGCTTTGATCTTGTCGGGGTTGGCTTCGACCCCGCGATGGGATACAAAGAACCCAAGCAAATTGCCGGAGGGAACACCAAATACACACCTCTCCGGGTTGAGCTCCAAATTGATCTTGTGCAGATTAGCAAATGTCTCCTCCAAATCCTGAATAAGGGTGGCTCTATCCTTGGTCTTGACCACAATGTCATCCATATAATCTTCTATGTTTCTGTGCAAATGTGGCTCAAAACCAATCTGGACTGCCCTTGCAAAAGTGGACCCAACACTCTTTAATCCGAATGGCATGCAGACAAAACAATATGTACCACATGGAGTAATGAATGTCGTCTTCTCCTCATCTTCCTTGGACATGAAGATTTTGTGATACCCAGAATATGCATCCAGAAAGGAGAGCAAATCACAAGCTTAAGTGGAATCCACAATCTGATCGATACGCGGCAAGGGAAACGGGTCCTTCGGGCAAGCCTTATTGAGATCTGTGAAATCTATGCAAAGCCTCCACTTCCCGTTAGCCTTCCGGACTACCACTGGATTTGCCAACCATGTAGGATGCAACACTCCTCTGACCAAACCAGCTGCCTCAAGTTTCTTGATCTCTTCTGCAATGAACTGCTGCCTCTCCAAGGCCTGCTTCCAGACTTTTTGCTTGACAGGTCGGGCATGTGGGCAGACAACAAGGTGGCACTCGATTACCTCCCTGGGAACACTGGGGATATCAGATGGTTGCTAGGAAAACACATTGATATTTGCCCGCAGGAAGGCAACGAGCGCGCTTTTCTATTTGTCATCGAGGGTGGCGTTGATAGTGAAAGTACCATCAACGCCAGCCAACCCTGCCAGGACCTTCTTTACTTGGGGTGCAGCGACCTTGGATCTCTTGCTGTTGGAACACTACGGCACGTCGTCAATGGGTGCTGTGCATTCGGTGGGGGCATGCTTCCCGGACTCTTTGCCGGAGTCCCTACAACCCTTCTTATTTCCTTTGCTTTCCTTAACAACAGCTGCTGCTGCCGCTGCCTCTGTCGCGACTGCGTCCCGGTACATCTTGTGCACACAAATGATTGCATCCTTCTAATATGATGGGATGGTGATGACTCCTAGTGGCCCAGGCATCTTCAAGGTGTTGTAGGCATAGTGGGATGCCGCCATGAATTTAGCCAGGGACGAGCGTCCAAGAATCCCATTGTATGGCAGGGGGAGATCGACCACATCAAACACAATCCTCTCAGTCCGGTAGTTCAGTTCTCCCCCAAATGTTACCGGCAACGTGATCTTTCCCTTAGGATGGCTCCTGCCAGGATTAACTCCTTGAAACATGCCAGTAACCTCTAGCTCTTCCTCTGCTATCTGAAGCTTGCTAATTACTGCTAGGGAGATCAGATTCAACCCGGCCTGCCATGCACCAACATCCTTGTGACCTTGAGGTTGCAAATTCTTGGAGAGACCACTTGAGCGGCTTCCGGGCCCCTGGCGCTGGTTCCATGGCATTGACTTCTCGCGCCCACCGCTTGAGCTGGCGGTGAGAGGTGTGCAGAGATGCACCCCCGTCAATGCACAGGGCGTTAGTGGCCTTCTGAAACTCTGGCTCACTAGTTTCCTCTTCATCCCCTCCATCACTCTCATCATCACAGGCTTCCTTGTCTCGACCTCTGGCGGGCTTTCCTTGGTTCGGAAAGGGTTTGCCGGGATGATTTACTTCACCGCCTCGTCCCTTACCGCTAGCAACATTTTGACCCTTTTCCTTGTCACGCTTCTCATACTATGCTCTCTGTCTCTTGACAAGCTGCTCAACCTTATAACACTCTTGAAGGTCGTGGCCTTTGGTTTGATGAATCTTGCAGTACGGCCCATCACCTTTCCCGGCTTTCTCGGCAGCATCGGCTTCCCGGCAGTCGGTGCACACGGCAGCTTCCTTGCCAGGGGCCTCAGCTTTGGCCTTCTTGCCGGTACTAGGCGTACCCGATCCTTCAACAGTCATTACTGCCTTATCCCTCCGCTTCTTACTGCGATTCTTGCTCTTCTTCTAATTGGTTGATTAATCATCATCCTCTGAATCGACATTGGCACAATCTTCCTCTCTGGGAAACTTCCTTCCCTCCTCCATCCGAGCACACTCATCCACCAAGGTGTAGAGCTACTCCACAGTCTTGGGCAAATGCACGTTCATCTTGGAACGAATTCGGCGGTTGCGCACATTGGACTGGAAGGCGGCTATCATGGCTGCCGGATGGATATTTGGGATGTTTCTATGAACTTTGCTGAATCTCTGTAAATACTTACATAGGGTTTCTCCTTCCTTCTGTTGGAGAAGCTGCAAGTCACTGGGTCGCCCAGGCTCTTGATGGCCACCGGTGAAGGCGCCGATGAACTCATGGCACAGGTCTGCCCACGACGAAATGGAGTTCTCCAGCAGGTGCATCAGCCAAGACCTCACATTGGACTTGAGAGCCAAAGGGAAGTAGTTGGCAAACACCTTCTCATCTCTTCCCCCGGCAGCCTAAACAGTGATGGTGTAGATGCTCAGGTACTCTGCCGGGTTCAGCCTCCCATCGTACTTCTCGGGTATCTCCGGCTTCAACATGCGAACGGACGGCCAACGGACTTGCCGCAGCTCATGAGTAAAGGCAGGGCAGCCAACCTCGAAAGGTAGGCACCCGCCAATACCGAGCGCGGGCTCGTTGACATCGGGGCCGGCGCACCCATCGGTCCGGCGGGGGTCATCATGGCATTGCTCAACAACGACGCACATGTCTCCCCTCCGTCTATCTTCTGGGGCTCGCCGTTGGCATGGCCGTGCTCGAGGGTGAGAAGGGGCCATTGAGATGTCGTCGGGGTCTTGATTCTGTTGCACTCGTGCTGGCTGTCATGGTGGGGACTGCACCATGGGGATGGTCCCTTCTGTACGGTCAGCAGCATGAGCCGTTGCTGTCGCTTGGGGAGGCCGTGGCAGGCCGGCTCGTCATGAGCCCCCAGCTTTGGTGAAACCGAGCAGACTTTGGATGGTGGCACGCCATTCGTCCATCTGCTCAGCCACTGGTGGAAACCTTAGCAGCAGCTGAGCCCGCACCATGGCCTCCGAGGCTGTACTTAGCATGGGTGATGATGAAGTTGATCGCACCGTCGCTCGGCACCTGACGGTGCCAGCGGCGGTAGCACTGCGCCCACGCTGCTGTGGGGCGACCACCTAGATGGCAGGGTGGTGCGGCGAAGGTGCTTGAGGCCCAGCGGCTCCGTCGGGCGCAGCGTCTTGGTCGACCCGTCCTGGGGGAGGTGCACGCGCTGCGGCCGCACCCGTGGTGGGGGCGGTCGGAGGGCGGCGATTCACCCTGGTTCGAGCGTCGTTGTTGCGGCTGTGCCCGTCGGTGGGAGAAAGGGGCGCATATGGAGTAACCCCTTCACCCGGACCTTGTGGAGCAACGCCGTCGGGGTGTTGCTGATGCTGCTCTCCTCCGATGTTTCCTGCTCCTGCGTTGACCACACGGGAAGTGGTGACGGTGCCGCCTGCTCCGACCACATCTGCAGCAGCGTTCGCGTCCTCGCGTGTTTTCACACCCCCTGCAGCGTTAGAGGCCGTGGCGGCGGATCCTTCGAGGTGGATGGATGAGCCGAAGAACATGGTTTCTTCTTGGGCACCATGGTCCATGGCGCCGATGAAGATGAAGATGGTGACGAATATGACGCGCTGCACACACCTTCAGGTTTGCGCAAGCGATCCCCCTACCTGGCGCGCAAAAGATGTCGCGGGAAACCACGACCACCTATGGGACCAGAAGGCCCCTTGCTGGTTTGGCAGGGGAGCGTCGCATTGCACAAAGAGCAGATGAGCGTGGGGCAGCACGACAGAGATCACGCATGCATTTTTACCCAGGTTCGGGCCGCCGTGAGGCGTAAAGCCCTACTCCTACTTTGGTGGATTGATGGTGGAAAAACTAGTGGTGAGGCGTAGCACACTACTCGGCAGGGGTTGCCTCAGGGCGACCGTGGCTACGCGCGTATGGGGGTGTGAGTTATCCAACCTTCCAACCCTTTCTACGGTTGCCACGGGCCTCCTTTTATAGCTCAAGGGGTTACCACAATGGCAAAGTAGTCATTATGCACTGATAAGATAGCAAACAATGCTATCATACCTAACTCTGCGCGCTGACAGGGCGCATTAAATGCACCGCTCAACATCACATCTTTGATTGCCCGGCAAGCCTTGCCAGGCTATCTTGCCAGCTCTGCGCCTGCTCGCTTGACACGTCGCAGGACGGGTGTCATATGTAGGTATTTCCTGTAGGGAGAGGCTTTCATGTGGCGAATGGCTGCCACTTAGTCACTTCGCGGCTTGACACCGCATTGATTCATGACATGGGTCGTGGCGGAGTAGTTGGTGAGGTGGTTCTACCTCCATGTGTCCCAGCAGGCCCTGCTGGGATGTCTTCTTCCGGGGGGTGGCCTCGCCCCTTGCCGAGTCCGCCTGCCCGGCAAGGGAGGCCTTTCTCCTGATGATATTTTGCTTCTCTGGCTTAACTTTGGTCCTCTTGATCTGCATGTTGGTCCTTCGAATCTCTTAGTCCCTTGTACTCTGACTTGGGTTGGTGCTTCAATCTCGTTCCCATGCCTGTGCACAGTCTGGGCAACAGACCCAGGGTTTGTTGCACCGACATAATTTCTCCTACAATCTGCAGATCATTACATGGAGGAATTACAACTTGTAATAGTATTCTCCTTTGGGATCTATGACCTGGTCGAGCAAAAATCCAGCTATTTCCTCTTGGATTGCTCGTCGCGATCCGCTGGTAGGAGCTTATCTCGCATCTCCTTCATCTTTAAATAAAGAGATCAATATGCATGTATTAGTTGTGTATATATATATATATTAGATAATGATGTAAAAATTGTGAATAGTGTTCTGGCAAACGTACCCATTGGTCTCTATCAGTTCTGCTCCTTTTGGACAGTCTGGCAAACGTAGTATGCTCATAAAACAGTCCCCGGCGCCTGCTTCAGGGCCTTTACGAGAATATAATTCAATCATATAATAATTAATCAAGCATGATAATGGTACTGAAACTAGAATTAAAGAGAGTGTGTCTACGTACCCTCGTAGACCAAAAGCGGAAGCCTTAGATTAACGCGGTTGATGTAGTCGAACGTCTTCACGATCCAACCGATCCAAGTACCGAACATACGGCACCTTCGTGTTCAGCACACGTTCAACTCGATGATGTCCCTTGAACTCTTGATCAGTAGAGGGTCGAGGGAGAGTTCCGTCAGCATGGCGGCGTGGTGATGGTGATGGTGATGTGATCCGCGCAGGGCTTCACCTAAGCACTACGACGCTATGACCGGAGGAGTAAACTGTGGAGGGGGGCACCGCACACGGCTAAGAGATTTCTTGGTGTGCCCCTCGCCCCCGTATGTAAAGGAGAGGGGGAGGAGGTGGTCGGCCAGGAGGAGGTGCGCCAAGGGGGGAGTCCTACTAGGACTCCACTCCTAGTAGGATTCGCCCCCCTTCCTTCTAACGGAGAGGGGGGAAGGGGAAAGGGGGGAGAAGGAGAAGGAAAGGGGAGGCCGCAGCCCCACCCCTTGTCCAATTCGGTTTGGGCAAGGGGGAGGGGCGCGCCACCTCCTGTGGCCTCCCTCCTCTTCTCCACTATGGCCCATGAGGCCCATTAACTTTCCCGGGGGGTTCCGATAGCCTCCCGGTACTCCGATAAATCCCCGAACCTCTTCGGAACCATTCCGGTGTCCGTATATAACCTTCCAATATATCAATCTTTACCTCTCGACCATTTCGAGACTCCTCGTCATGTCCGTGATCTCATCCGGGACTCCGAACAAACTTCGGTCACCAAAACACATAACTCATAATACAAATCGTCATCGAACGTCAAGCGTGCGGACCCTACGGGTTTGAGAACTATGTAGACATGACGCAGACTAAGGCATAGCCTAGTGGTGGGAAGGGGCTGATGCCTTCCCACCCACCCAGGTTCAAGGCATGGTACTTGCAATTTGGGTTTGTTGCACCAATTATACTGTAAGGGGTTCCCTTACAGTCTTTCTGTCAAAAAAAACTATGTAGACATGACCGAGACACATCTCCGGTCAATAACCAATAGCATAACCTGGATGCTCATATTGGTTACTACATATTCTATGAAGATCTTTATTGGTCAAACCGCATAACAACAAACGTCATTCCCTTTGTCATCGGTATGTTACTTGCCCGAGATTCGATCGTCGGTATCATCATACCTAGTTCAATCTCGTTACCGGCAAGTCTCTTTACTCGTTCCGTAATGCATCATCCCGTAACTAACTCATTAGTCACATTGCTTGCAAGGCTTATAGTGATGTGCATTACCGAGAGGGCCCAGAGAAACCTCTCCGATACACGGAGTGACAAATCCTAATCTTGATCTATGCCAACTCAACAAACACCTTCGGAGACACCTGTAGAGCATCTTTATAATCACCCAGTTATGTGGTGATGTTTGATAGCACACAAGGTGTTCCTCCGGTATTCGGGAGTTGCATAATCTCATAGTCAGAGGAATATGTATAAGTCATGAAGAAAGCAATAGCAATAAAACTGAACGATCAACATGCTAAGCTAACGGATGGGTATTGTCCATCACATCATTCTCCTAATGATGTGATCCCATTCATCAAATGACAACACATGTCTATGGTCAGGAAACTTAACCATCTTTGATTAATGAGCTAGTCAAGTAGAGGCATACTAGGGACACTTTGTTTTGTCTATACATGTATCAAGTTTCCGGTTAATACAATTCTAGCATGAATAATAAACATTTATCATGATATATGGAAATATAAATAACATCTTTATTATTGCCTCTAGGGCATATTTCCTTCAGTCTCCCATTTGCACTAGAGTCAATAATCTAGTTCACATCGCCATGTGATTTAACACCAATAGTTCACATCGTCATGTGATTTAACACTCTATAGTTCACATCGCCATGTGACCAATACTGTCGTGGAATTATCACGGCAGATGTCCTCGTGCAAGGACTTAGTCGTGGAGCCATCGCCGCTAGGAAGCTTAAAGGGGTTAAGCGGGACAAAGGACACGAGGATTATACTGGTTCGGCCCCTTATAGTGAAGGTAAAAGCCTACGTCCAGTTGAGGTTGTATTGATTAGGGTTTCGACGACCAGGAGCTAAACCGCCCTGCCTGGTTATCGATTTGATCTTACTTGTCCCTGAACCGCCGCCGGGTCGTCCCTTTATATAGAGAGGTTGACGCCCAGCGGCTCTCAGAGTCCCGGCCGGCTTATAACAGTGTCCGGCTCAGACTCTTAACTATTCTTGCCTTACACTACAAGTTTCACCATAACGGCGGTTTATCACTACGGGCCTTAAGCCATCTCCGGGTCTTAAGCCCATTACTGACCCGCCGTCCTCAAGCTTGGTACTGGGCTTCACGTGATGATCATTATGATGCAACCCGGCCCCTCCTGGGCGGGTGACTCTAATGGTTATATCCTCAACATTAGGCCCCAGATTGATTTGAACCGGTTCATGTCAATCTTCAATCCCTTTAAGAGAAAATCGTCCGGCTTCTGCTTGTGCGAAGGTTATAACCCGCCATGACGTCATCTTCTGGATTCCTGGTAACCCGCCATGACGTCATCTTCCATTAAACTCATTTTTTTATTCTGTCATATCCCAACGGATCTTATCTTAATAACCATCCCGAGAATCGAGGCGTTTCTGCGGCAAGATAATCATGTCTCCAGCCTCCTCATTTCTCGCGCCCATTTATGAGCCGTCCCTTATAAATAGGCCCGGCCCATAGGCCTTCGTCACTTCTCGATCCCTCGTCTTCCTCCTCTGACGCCCCAGAGCTCGAGCTCCGCCGCCGCCGCCGCGCCCCTTGTCTTCCTCAACCTCGGCCGCTGCATCACCCTGAATTGGTCCAGAGAAACGGCGGCAACCTCCGCAGCTCATCAGCGCCAGTAAGTTCTTGCCACTCCATACAGTAGATTCGCATTAGGGTTCTGTCGTTCTCCCCTGTTCTTCGTAGTTCATCTCGAGTTCTTCACAGTTCTTCCACCGCGGCCTCTTTTGATCCGGAAAGTAGGATAGAACTCCTGCGGTAGTGGTTTCGCACCCATTTCCCATACTAGCAGATCCCTCTTGCTTGCAAAAAGACCTCATTAGAACTTATGAACTTCTCTGTGCCAGTTTTTAGGTCTAGAAATTTTTCCTTTCTAAACGACCGTTTGATCCAAAATAATCCCTGCAATCTGTGAAACTTGTTTGTGCAACACTTAGACAAAAACTACCTCTGCGAGCCATGGCGGCTCATATCGCCGGCTTAAAAGAGGCCATGCTCTGTGAAATTTCCGGCTTACTCATAATAGAGTTAAATGACTTAAATTGCTTATAATACCCACGGCGGCTTAAATAACCTGACACAATTAGTCATATATCATTAGGCCCCTTCATGAACCGCTGTCCTGAAAACTCAACTGAAATTTTTCTCCGGCTTAAATTTGAACCGGAAATTTTCCTTTGTCATAGGCTTCCATTTTCCACAATGCCGCCCAAGGCTCCCAAGGCACCCATTACGTGCAACTGGGTGAGGTCCAACATTACTGAAAGCACCTTAGATGACTTCGTAAAAACGGGTTACCTGCCCAAAAAGGAGGTCATGTCCTACCGTGCGCCTGACCCGTCCGAAGAGAGACCTCAACCAAAAGATGGAGAGGTTGTTGTATTTGCTGACCACATGAGCCGAGGCTTTGCTCCTCCTGGCTCAAAATTCTTCAGAGATGTTCTGAACTTTTTCGATCTGCGACCTCAAGACATTGGACCCAATTCCGTGTCAAACATTTGTAACTTTCAAGTGTTCTATGAGGTATATCTTGGAGAGGAACCCAGCCTGCTACTCTTTAGGGAGTTATTTTACCTGAACCGCCAGAATGAATGCGCCAACGGGCCTAGCTTGGAACTTGGTGGAATATCAATTCAACGACGACGGAGGGATTGTCTCTTTCCTTATGCTGAGCCGCCAAGCCACCCAAAGGACTGGAATCAGACATGGTTCTACTGCCAGGATACTTCTCCGGCTGATGAGAACCCTCTGCCCGGCTTTCGCGCCCTGCGTCTGGAGTCAAACCACCCCCTGCCAGACAAATTGTCTCAAGCTGAGCGTCAACCACTTATCCCCACCATCAACAAAATCAAAGCTCTTCTGGGAAACGGCCTTAACGGCGTTGATCTGGTCCGGGTCTGGATTGCTTGGTGGGTGATCCCTCTAAGCCGCCGCCCCGGCTTAATGTGTGATTACACCGGCCGGAAGGATGATCCTCTTCGGCACAGCCCCAACGACTTACCTGAAGACGTCATTGATGACATGACCAAATCCCTTCTGAACGAGAGCTTAGTAGATTGCGGGAGGACCGGCTTAAGTCCATTCTGCAAAGCTAACCCGGCTCCAGCGGTAAGCTACTGATATGAGCACTTTACTTTTCATTTTAACAATTTTCGTCTTTAACTTCAAGAAACCTTTGTTGTATTTTTCAGGCTAATGATAAGTTCTAGAAGGTCAGGTATGACCATGAGGCTGCTAAAAAAGCCAGGAAGGCTAAAAAATCCGCCAGGAGAGCCGCTCCCCGCAAGAAGGGGAGTAAGCCTAGCGCCTCAGACCTGCTTCAGCTGGATGATACCTCCGAGTCAGAGGTAGCCCTTGATTCTTATGCTCTTCTTTGTTTTTTGTTTGTTCTTAACCACCTTATCGACACTGATTATCAGCAAGAGGACACCGGAGCGAGTAACCCGGTGACTGAAGAGGTAACTATACTTTCCTCCGACTCGGAGCCCTTGCCAAGGCTGAAAGTCCGAAGAGTAACCCGGAAAGTAAGATTTTCACATCCTTTAGCTTATCAAGATCCTCAATTTCTTTTGAAGCGACAGATTCATGAGAGCCGGAGGCACACCCGGACCAACAAGGATGCAGACCTCTCCTCCGGCTTACCTGAAGCATCAAGGAAGCGCCGGACTGAGGTTATCTCCAACTTATATCCTTTTCAGCCTTTGGCGGGCGTCACTCGTCAACCGCTCAATTCTTCTGATTCAAACTATCAGGAAACTTCACCTTCCTCTGGGGACTCCATGCAATCTAACTTGCCGGCTTTCAAGACCGCACCCGGGTAATGATGATCAGCTTATGTTGTGCTTATCTTACTCATGTTTTTGCACTAACCTTTTGACTTTCAGTGCACAAGCAAAGCTCAGCAAGAGGGCAAAGAAAAGTAACCCGGTCGAAGAGCCGGTCTTGACTGAACCCAACGCCTCTGCCTCTGAGCCGCCGTCCGCACCAGCTCCAGAAACCACCGCTCCAACAGAAGAACAAGCCATGGGGGGTTCTGACAACCAGGAGATTCCCAGCCCGGCTCAACCGGCCGATGACCCGGATGTGGTGATTACCCGGACCGAATATGTTGAGCCGGGAAGACCCACTGTGGTGGCTAGATGCTCTGCTAAAGAAGAACTGCTAGAGCGCCGCAGGGCCAGACTGGATATCACAGACTATGCTAACTTGAGCATTGGAGATATTGTTGCTGGTTATATTGGTCAAGTGCACAACAGCCGGGACCTGGAAATTGACATGGTGAAGCAGATACAGCAAAAATCTGAGGTATAATTCCCTTTTTTACTCCATAGTCATCCTTACCATATTAGCCCCCAAGTCTATTACTTATGACAGAATATGTTGTAGACTTAATACCGGCTTACCTGTTAACACTCAAGGGCCGGGTTAAATAGCCTAGGTGAACCGGTCTTTTACCTTATGTTTTAATCAAGTAATGGAGCAACTTTGCCCATTAGCCCCCAAGTGCCAAGCACCTTTGCCTGCAGAGTGCTTGGGACTTATTTTCATGAACCAACACTGTAAATAAAGCTTCTCAGCCAACATTAACCCCCAAGTGCCAAGTGTCTTTGCTTGCAAAGTGCTTGGGACTTTAATATTGCATGATAATCACTCAAACTATAACCCGGAACTTGTACAGGCTGCCTGCAAAAAACTTGAGTCGGAAATCTCTGATCTGAAGACCCGCCTGAAGACTCAGGAAAAGGAGACCCAGAAGGCCAATGCCAAGTTTGAGTTCAGTGTCTCTGCACAAGAAAAACTGAAGAAAAAATTTGAAACAGAAAGAAAAGCCTGGGCCGATGAGAAGACTGCCTTGCTCAGCCGGGCTGAACAAGCGGAGGCTGCTCTTACTGAAAGAACCGCCGAACTCTCCGGCCTAAAACGCCATGTATCGCAGATGGTCGCCGCAATCTTCGGTAAGTTACTCTGTAAGCTTTTAACAAGTTTACATCATTTACGTCTGATAAGTCCCACCATTGCCATCAGCTCACCTGACTTTGTAATGCAGGTCCCAGGAGTTCCAACCTCAACCAGAACGTGCTGACCAAGCTGAAGGCGGTTTACACTTTGGTGGAGCAACTTTACACCGGGTCACAACGTGCTTTAGCCGTTGTGGCTCTGTCCAATGAAGTTCCCACTCACCTGGCAGATGTACTCAGGCGGCTTGCCTTACTTCCTCAGCGCTTCCAAGAGCTAAGACGGGCTTCTGCAAGAGCCGGAGCCATAGCTGCTCTGAGCCGGGCCAAGGCGTTTCTACCGGAGCTAGACCCGGCCGACATCGCTCTTGGATATCCCAGCTTGAAGGAAGATGGCACCCCCTTTGACCAGAAAGACTTTGCCGCCTGTGTGAAGAGCGTTCGCCCGGTGGCCACCTTGATTGGGAATGACACAGACCTTACTAAGTATCAGCCGGGCTATGACGCGGAGAATCAGAGGATCCCAACTCCACGCTATGAAGCAGTCAGCCTGATCCCTCCGACTCGTAAGCATACCTTCGCCCCAGAAGTTGACCCGGCCGGGTTAATTGATGATGAGGCTCAATTTGAAGCTTTGAGCGGCATTGAATGGAAATCATCAACCTTCCAGGTCATGGAAACAGCCGGAGGAGCGGAGAGGGATGAGCCGGAAGCTTCAACCCAACAAGCACCTTGACTACTTAGGCAGCTCATGGTTACGCCTTATAAACAATGCCTCACCTTTTGGACTCGGGGAGTCCTGTAATAGAGTAGGAAAAACAGTTAATTTTGTCGTGCCATCGTGCACGTGTGCAGCGCTTAACTCCGTTGAAGCTGCTCTTTCATGTTCCTCCGGATTATGTTTGATCATTTACTTTCCTTAAGCTTGAAGAACTGTCTTTAATTATTCTGCATAGAAAAATAAATCACAAGTCTCTAGACGGCTTACCGCATGGAGAGTCATATATCTTACATATAACCCGGAATATAAACCAAGGTCATAAAAGACCGGCTCTCAATCATATCTTCGGGATAACCACAATAGCATACCTGCAAGCCTTGCAAGTACACCTTCGGCTTATGTAACCCAAATAATGAGGTTGAGAACGCAACTCCGGTTCATCAGCACCTATAATGCCTATTGTGTGCTATCAACATTATTAATCAAAGGTAAGCCGACGGAGTAAGAACCGCCCTTGCACACTGTTGATATGATCAAAAGAACTTGTTGCAAACCAAAAGATCAAAACTTAGGGGCTTCTGGTTCGAATACGACCAGAGAACCGTCCCAAAGGGGTTTAAGCTTAAGATTCGAATGCGATCATATAGCCCCCAGTGGCTTTGGCATTGCCTATCAAGAGGGTACCGACAGCTATGTTCTCTTGGGTTCGGATATGACCCATGTTTGAACAGGAAGCCCCCAAATGACCTTAAGAGTTGTTTAACGACGCTGATTCGAATACGATCCACGTCGGTTCCCAAAGGGGGTTGAGCCATGATTCAAATATGATCAAGAAAAACTCCCCAATGAGCTCGGCAATTTGCCAATCAAGTGGGTATCGACAACTATGTTCTCTTTGGTTCGAATACGACCTATGTTTGAACAGGAAGCCCCCAGGTGATCATATTGTTAACGGCTAGATTCGAATACCATCGTAAGCCGGATCCACCTCCAAGTGACCATGTAATGTTGTAATGGAAATAACACATTTACCTTTGGAGGAGAAAAGGATAGAGGTCCTGCTTTATTATTTATCATAATATATACATGGCTATAGAAATATGTACATTATGAGAGCCGGTGGCTCAAGTGTAATAAGGCCGAAGCTGAGCTATGTTCCATGGCCGACGGGTCTCTTCCTCCGACTTACGTGAATCTTTGTGCTCCCGAACATCCATAAGGTAGTATGACCCATTGTACAAGTTCTTGCTGACCACAAAGGGCCCTTCCCAAGGCGGGGATAACTTGTGTGCATCTGTTTGATCTTGGATGAGCCGGAGCACCAGATCACCTTCCTGGAAGACCCTGGACTTAACCCGGCGGCTGTGATAGCGGCGCAGGTCTTGTTGGTAAATCACCGAGCGAGCTGTTGCCACATCACGCTGTTCGTCCAACAAGTCAAGAGCATCTTGGCGCGCCCGCTCATTATCCGCCTCAACATAAGCCGCCACTCGAGGCGAGTCATGATGGATGTCGCTAGGGAGGACCGCCTCCGCTCCATAAACCATGAAGAAAGGCGTGTAACCTGTAGACCTGTTAGGAGTAGTATTGATGCTCCATAACACGGAGGGTAACTCCTCCACCCAACAACCCGGCGTCCGTTGCAAAGGGACCAAAAGCCAGGGCTTGATGCCCTTCAAGATTTCCTGATTGGCTCTCTCAGCTTGACCATTGGATTGAGGGTGAGCCACTGATGAAACATCAAGCCGAATATGCTCTCGTTGACAAAACTCCTCCATGGCGCCTTTAGACAGATTGGTACCATTGTTAGTTATAATGCTGTGTGGAAAACCAAAGCGAAATATCACCCTCTTCATGAACTGAACCACTGTGGCTGCGTCACACTTACTAGCTGGCTCTGCTTCAACCCACTTTGTGAACTTGTCGACCGCCACCAAGAGGTGGGTCTTCTTATCCTTGGATCTTTTAAAAGGCCCAACCATATCAAGCCCCCAGACCGAAAATGGCCAAGTAATTGGAATCATCCTCAATTCTTGAGCCGGCACATGAGCCCGTCGCGAGAACCTCTGGCAACCGTCACATTTACTGACCAAATCCTCTGCATCAACATGAGCCGTCAGCCAATAAAAACCAAGACGAAAAGCCTTGGCCACAAGGGATTTTGAGCCGGCATGATGGCCACAATCCCCCTCATGAATTTCACGTAAAATTTCTTGACCTTCCTCAGGGGAAACACAACGCTGGAAAGTTCTAGTGACACTGTGACGATGCAGCTCGCCATTGATAATTATCATTGACTTAGACCGCCGGGTTATTTGTCTGGCCAAAGTTTCATCCTCAGGCAATTCTCCCCGGGTCATGTAAACCAAGTATGGTATTGTCCAGTCTGGGGTAATGTGGAGAGCCGCCACCAACTGTGCCTCCGGGTCAGGAACAGCCAAGTCTTCCTCTGTAGGAAACTTAATAGAAGGGTTATGCAAAATGTCCAAGAAAGTATTAGGCGGCACCGGCTTTCGCTGAGAGCCCAACCGGCTTAATGCATCAGCCGGCTCGTTCTTCCTGCAATCTACTTGGTAACCCTGAAAATGTCCGGCAATGTCATCAACTTCGCGGCGATAAGCCGCCATGAGAGGGTCCTTGGAATCCCACTTGCCTGACACTTGTTGGGCCACTAAATCTGAGTCGCCAAAGCACCTTACCCGGCTCAAGCTCATCTCCTTAGCCATCCGAAGACCATGGAGCAAGGCCTCGTACTCAGCCGCATTGTTAGTACAAGGAAACATCAACCGTAGCACATAGCAAAACTTGTCACCTCGAGGGGAAGTTAATACAACTCCAGCCCCTAAGCCTTCCAATTGCCTAGACCCGTCGAAGTGAATACTCCAGTATGTATTATCCGGCTTCTCTTCAGGCACCTGCAGCTCTGTCCAATCGTTGATGAAATCCACCAATGCTTGAGATTTGATAGCAGTGCGTGGCACGTATTTCAGACCATGAGGCCCAAGTTCTATAGCCCACTTAGCCACTCTTCCTGTGGCTTCTCTGTTTTGGATGATATCTCCCAGGGGAGCAGAACTAACCACGGTGATAGGGTGACCCTGGAAATAATGCTTAAGCTTCCGGCTTGCCATGAATACCCCATAAACAAGCTTCTGCCAATGTGGATACCGTTGCTTGGACTCAATGCGTACTTCGCTGGCGTAGTAAACCGGCCGCTGAACCGGATACTCCTTACCTGCTTCCTTACGCTCCACCAGCATAGCCACACTGACAGCTCGTGTGTTAGCGGCTACATACAGCAATAAGGGCTCCTTGTCAACAGGAGCAGCAAGGACTGGGGGCTCAGCCAGCTGTCTCTTCAAATCCTCAAAAGCAGCATTAGCAGCACCATTCCAGATAAAGTCATCTGTTTTCTTCATCAACTGGTACAGTGGCATGGCCTTTTCACCCAAACGGCTTATAAACCGGCTCAATGCAGCGATGCGGCCCGCCAGACGCTGGACGTCGTTCATGCACGCCGTCTTAGCCAGAGAGGTGATTGCTTTGATCTTTTCCGGGTTAGCTTCAATGCCTCTGTGAGAAACCAGAAAACCCAAGAGCTTGCCTGCGGGAACACCAAAAACACACTTGGCCGGGTTAAGCATCATCTTGTAAACCCGGAGATTGTCAAAGGTTTCTTTAAGATCATCTACCAAGGTCTCCTTCTCCATGGACTTAACCACAATATCATCCACATAGGCATGAACATTGCGCCCAATCTGGTTATGAAGACAATTCTAAACACAACGCTGGTAAGTCGCCTGTGCACTCTTGAGTCCAAAAGGCATAGATACATAACAGAAGGCTCCAAAGGGAGTGATGAATGCCGTCTTCTCCTGGTCCTTAACTGCCATTTTAATCTGATGGTATCCAGAATAAGCATCCAAAAAACTTAAGCGCTCACAACCCGCCGTAGCATCAATAATCTGATCAATACGGGGGAGAGCAAAAGGATCAGCCGGACAAGCCTTGTTTAAATCCGTGTAGTCCACACACATCCGCCAGGTGCCGTTCTTCTTGAGCACGACCACCGGGTTAGCTAACCATTCAGGATGAAAACTTCAACAATAAACCGGGCCGCCAAGAGCCGGGCTACTTCCTCACCGATGGCTTTCCGCCTCTCCTCATTAAACCGCCGGAGGAATTGCCTGACCGGCTTAAATCTCGGATCAATGTTGAGAGTGTGCTCAGCGAGTTCTCTAGGTACACCTGGCATGTCAGAAGGTTTCCACGCAAAGATGTCCCTGTTCTCACGGATGAACTCGATGAGCGCGCCTTCCTATTTCGGATCCAGATTGGCACTGATGCTGAACTGCTGAGATGAGTCACCTGGAACAAAGTCAACAAGTTTAGTCTCATCAGCTGATTTAAATTTCATTACCGGCTCATGCTCCGTGGTTGGCTTTTTCAAAGACGTCATATCTGCCGGGTCAACATTGTCCTTGTAAAACTTCAACTCCTCTGTGGCACAAACAGATTCCGCGTAAGCCGCGTCACCTTCCTCACACTCCAAGGCTATCTTTCGGCTGCCATGAACCTTAATGGTCCCATTGTGACCCGGCATCTTGAGCTGCAAATACACGTAACACGGCCGTGCCATGAACTTGGCGTAAGCCGGCCGCCCAAATAAAGCATGATACGGACTTCTTATCTTAACCACCTCAAAGGTTAATTTTTCCGCCCTGTAGTTGTACTCATCTCCAAAAGCCACTTCCAGCTCGATCTTACCAACTAGATATGCCGACTTACCAGGCACCACACCATGGAAAACAATATTGGACTGGCTGAGGTTCTTATCAATCAACCCCATACGACGAAAGGTCTCATAATAGAGGATGTTGATGCTGCTGCCTCCGTCCATGAGCACTTTAGTGAATTTATATCCCCCCACCTGAGGAGCCACCACCAGGGCCAGGTGACCCGGGTTATCAACCCGGGGAGGGTGATCTTCCCTACTCCACACAATAGGCTGCTCAGACTATCTTAAATAGCGTGGAACCGCCGGCTCAACAGCATTCACAGCCCTTTTATGAAGCTTCTGATCTCGCTTGCACAGACTGGTGGTAAACACATGATACTGTCCACCATTGAGCTGCTTTGGATTGGTCTGGATCCCCCCTACTGCTGCTGCTGATGACCCTGGCCGGGCTATTGATTAAAGCCCCCTTGAACATTCTGAGAATTGGAATTTGAACCGCCGCCCGGGCCATGAAAGCCGCCACCACCTGAGCCGCCGCCCGGGCCACTGTTGCCATTGAAAGCATTGGAATTTTTAAAGGCCTTCATGATTGCGCAGTCCTTCCATAAATGAGTGGCCGGCTTTTCCCTAGAGCCATGCCTTGGGAAAGGCTCATTCAACAACTGTTCAAGCGTCGGGCCTGACCCGCCGGCTCGGGGAGGTGGTCTCCCCTTACGCCGGTGGTTGTTACCCTGTGAATTGGCGTTGGCCACAAACTCCATACTGCCATCAGCCTTACACTTGTTACCTCCCTGGTTCGCCGGGTTATGCTGGGGGCCCTTGCCATTGCCATTCCGTTTTCCCTTCCCTGTCCTTTCATCATCCGACGCGGGATCCTTGGTACTATCAGAATCGGCGTACTTGACCAGAGCCGCCATCAGCGTACCCATATCATTGCAGTCGCGCTTGAGCCGCCCGAGCTTCATCTTCAGGGGCGCAAAACGACTATTCTGCTCCAACATTAAGACTGCAGAGCCGGCATCCATCTTATCAGATGAATGTATTATCTCCTTGACCTGGCGAACCCAATGGGTTGTAGACTCACCCTCCTACTGCTTGCAGTTAGTCAAATCCATAATTGACATAGATTGCCTACATGTATCTTTAAAGTTTTGGATGAACCGGGCTTTTAGCTCAGCCCAAGACCCGATAGAGTTAGGCGGCAGTCCTTTCAACCAAGTGCGGGCAGTCCCATCTAACATCATGGTGAAGTACTCGGCCATTGCCGCTTCACTGACCTCCAGCAACTCCATGGCCATCTCGTAACTCTCGATCCATGCTCCGGGTTGTAAATCAGCCGTGTAATTAGGCACCTTCCTAGGCCCTTTGAAATCCTTGGGCAGACGTTCATTGCGGAGAGCCGGCACCAGACAAGGGACACCTCCAGTCCTCGTAGGTATACCCGCATCGACAGAAGCCGTCGGATAAGCCGGGGGTGGCTGGTAAGCCGTCAACTGAGGCGCCTGCTCCGCCTCTTGCCGTGCTCTGTCTTGGTCTACCGCGTGAAAGGCTCCGTTATGAGCTGGGCCGTGGCCAGGAGGCAAGTCATGGCGTCGGACATTGCTTGAGCCGGTCGCTGAGACCATGTGTCTGCTATAACTCGGGCTTCAGCCTGGACGAGGGGTTGAATGAATCCTGTCCCGGCTATAAGAATATGCCTCCTGCTGCGCCAGAGCCGTCTGAAGGAGTTCTCTGACCCGGCGGGTTTCAACCGCCGTTGGAGAGTCGCCATTGATTGGGAGAGCCGCCAGTCGCGCCGCCGCGGCGACCATGTTTTCCAACGGGTTGGCATAATGACCCAGTCGTATTGGCACGTACTGAGGCGGGGCAGCGTTCACCCGGGGAGGCCCCATCACTTGGGGCTGAATTGACGTTCCATCCCCGGGCGTCGTGGTCTCTGGCGGGTTACTGAGCCCTGCACCAGGCGTGTTGAAGAGGTTTCGAGGATCGTAAACCGGAGGGAGTCGAGATTGGGCCTTTTGATGCCTCCTTCTCATGACCTCATTGGACGCATTCTGATCCATCGTGAGCCGGAAAGACTGTGCCTGAATCAGCTGAGTCTGGGCGTCGAGAGCCGCCCTCTCCGCAGCCATCTTGATCCCTTCCGCCGCCAGATCCTCCTTGGCTTTTGCTAGATCCAACTTTAACTGTGCCACCTCCGCGTCATGCTGAGCTTGATCCGCTGGGGCGACCGTAGCGGTTAACAGGGCCGTCATCTTGTTTGTGAGATCCATCAGCACCTGAGCCGGCGAGGGCACAGGGCTTCCTGCCCCGGCAGCGGGGTGTTGAACAGGTTGTGCACCAGCCATGAAGATTCCAACCCGGCTCGGCGGCTCGAAGGGGTCCGGAATATTGTCGCCATCGGAACAACCCCTGAGCCTGCCATCTTGAAGTTCGTATAACGAGTCGGTCTCCTCTATGGATGACTCGCCGTCAGAGCGAGCGGCCGTCTCCTCGCCAGATCCAGATCTTTCAGAGAGTCCTCCATGGACGCATCCCACGAAAGCATGCTTCAAGGCAGGCAGAGTTCGGGCGGGTCGTGCACGCTGAGCCGTCTCGAAGAGATCGGCGCAGAGGTCCGGCTCAAGGCCCGGCTCACCAATCTTGCCAATAAAGACATGGATTCCGCCGAAGGGGACCCGGTACCCGTACTCGATTGAGCCGGCGTCGGGGCCCCAGTTTGCATCGTCGATGTAGAGCTTGCCGCGACGACTCTTGGTCATCCGGCCCACAGCGCATCCCTTGAGCCCTTCGAAGCTGCCCTTCAAGAACTCAAATCCACTGTGCGCTGGCCCCACGGTGGGCGCTAACTGTCGTGGAATTATCACGGCAGATGTCCTTGTGCAAGGACTTAGTCGTGGAGCCATTGCCGCTAGGAAGCTTAAAGGGGTTAAGCGGGACAAAGGACACGAGGATTATACTGGTTCGGCCCCTTACAGTGAAGGTAAAAGCCTACGTCCAGTTGAGGTTGTATTGATTAGGGTTTCGACGACCAGGAGCTAAACCGCCCTGCCTGGTTATCGATTTGATCTTACTTGTCCCTGAACCGCCGCCGGGTCGTCCTTTTATATAGAGAGGTTGACGCCCAGCGGCTCTCAGAGTCCCGGCCGGCTTATAACAGTGTCCGGCTCAGACTCTTAACTATTCTTGCCTTACACTACAAGTTTCACCATAACGGCGGTTTATCACTACGGGCCTTAAGCCATCTCCGGGTCTTAAGCCCATTACTGACCCGCCGTCCTCAAGCTTGGTACTGGGCTTCACGTGATGATCATTATGATGCAACCCGGCCCCTCCTGGGCGGGTGACTCTAATGGTTATATCCTCAACAAATACCCAAAGGGTTTACTAGAGTCAATAATCTAGTTCACATCGCCATGTGATTAACACCCAAAGAGTACTAAGGTGTGATCTTGTTTTGCTTGTGAGAGAAGTTTAGTCAACGGGTCTGCCACATTCAGATTCGTATGTATTTTGCAGATTTCTATGTCTATAATGCTCTGCATGGAGCTACTCTAGTTAATTGCTCCCACTTTCAATATGTATCCAGATTTGAGACTTAGAGTCATCTGGATCAGTGTCAAAGCTTGCATCGACGTAACCCTTTACGACGAACTTTTTGTCACCTCTATAACCGAGAAATATATCCTTATTCCACTAAGGATAATTTTGACCGCTGTCCAGTGATCCACTCCTGGATCACTATTGTACCCTCTTACCAACTCATGGTGAGGTACACAATAGGCCTGGTACATAGCATAGCATACTTTATAGAACCTATGACTGAGGCATAGGGAATGACTTTTCATTCTCTTTCTATTTTCTGCCGTGGTCGGGTATTGAGTCTTTACTCAACTTCACACCTTGCAACACAGGCAAGAACTCCTTCTTTGCTTGTTCCATTTTTAACTACAAAATCTTGTCAAGGTATGTACTCATTGAAAAAACTTATGAAGCGTCTTGATCCATCTCTATAGATCTTGATGCTCAATATGTAAGCAGCTTCACCGTGGTCTTTCTTTGAAAAACTCCTTTATGTTTTCCAGAAAATTCTACATCATTTCCGATCAACAATATGTCATTCACATATACTTATCAGAAAGGTTGTAGTGCTCCCACTCACTCTCTTGTAAATACAGGCTTCACCGCAAGTCTGTATAAAATTATATGCTTTGATCAACTCATCAAAGTGTATATTCCAACTCCCAGATGCTTGCACCAGTCCATAGATGGATCGCTGGAGCTTGCGCATTTTGTTAGCAGTTTTAGGATTGACAAAACCTTCTTATTGCATCATATACAACTCTTCTTTAAGAAATCCATTAAGGAATGCAGTTTTGACATCCATTTGCCAGATTTCATAAAATGTGGCAATTGCTAACATGATTCGGGCTGACTTAAGCATTGCTACGAGTGAGAAAATCTCATAGTAGTCAACACCTTGAACTTGTCGAAAACCTTTTGCGATAAGTCGAGCTTTGTAGATAGTAACACTACCATCAGCGTCCGTCTTCCTCTTGAAGATCCATTTATTCTCTATGGCTTGCCGATTATCGGGCAAGTCAACCAAAGTCCATACTTTGTTTTCATACATGGATCCCATCTCAGATTTCATGGCCTCAAGCCATTTCATGGAATCTGGGCTCATCATCGCTTCCTCATAGTTCGTAGGTTCGTCATGGTCTAGTAACATGACTTCCAGAACATGATTACCGTACCACTCTGGTGCGGAACGTACTCTGGTTGACCTACGAGATTCGGTAGTAACTTGATCTGAAGTTTCATGATCATCGTCATTAACTTCCTCGCTAATTGGTGTAGGCATCACTAGAACTGATTTCTGTGATGAACTACGTTCCAACTCAAGAGAAGGTATAACTACCTCATCAAGTTCTACTTTCCTCCCACTCACTTCTTTCGAGAGAAACTCCTTCTCTAGAAAGGATCCATTCTTATCAAAAAAATCTTGCCTTTGGATCTGTGATAGAAGGTGTACCCAATAGTTTCTTTTTGGGTATCCTATGAAGATGCATTTCTCTAATTTAGGTTCGAGCTTATCAGGCTGAAGCCTTTTTCACATAAGCATCGCAACCCCAAACTCCTATTTCAAGTTACTACTCTTAGCAACTAAACTAGTATCAAATACCGAGGGGTTGCTATAAACACTAGTAAAGTACACATCAATAATATGTATATTAAATATAGCTTTGTTCACTTTGCCACCCTTCTTATCCGCTAAGTATCTAGGGTAGTTCCACTTCCAGTGACCATTTCTTTTCCAGTGGAAGCACTCAGTTTCAGGCTTGGGTCTGTCTTTGAGCTTCTTCATGGGAGTGGCAACTTTCTTGCCATTCTTTTGAATTTTTGCATTTCTTTCCTTTGCCCTTTTCTTGAAACTAGTGGTCTTGCTAACCATCAACACTTGATGCTTTTTCTTGATTTCTACCTTCGCTGATTTCAACATTGCAAAGAGCTTGGGAATCGTTTTCGTCACCCCTCGCAAATTATAGTTCCTCATGAAGTTCTAGTAACTTGGTGATAGTGACTAGAGAACTCTGTCAATCGCTATCTTATCTAGAAGATTAACTCCCACTTGATTCAAGCGATTGTAGTACCCAGACATTTTGAGCATACGATCACTAGCTGAGCTATTCTCCTCCATCTTGTAGGCAAAGTACTTTGTCAGAGGTCTTATACCTCTTAACACGGGCATGAGTCTGAAATATCAATGTCAACTCTTGGAACATCACATATGCTCCATGTCGTTCAAAACATTCTTGAAGTCCCGCTTCTAAGCCGTAAAGCATGGTGCACTAAACTATCAAGTAGTCATCATACTGAGCTTGTCAAACGTTCATAACGTCTGCATCTGCTCCTGCAATAGTTCTGTCACCTAGCGGTGCATCAAGGACATAATTCTTCTGTGCAGCAATGAGGATAATCCTCAGATCATGGACCTAGTCCGCATCATTGCTACTATCATCTTTCAACTTAGTTTTCTCTAGGAACATATCATAATTAAAACCGGGAAGCTATACGCGAGCTATTGATCTACAACATAGATATGCAAATACTATCAGGACTAAGTTCATGATATATTTAAGTTCAATTAATCATATTACTTAAGAACTCCCACTTAGATAGACATCCCTCTAGTCATCTAAATGATCACGTGATCCATATCAACTAAACCATGTCCGATCATCACGTGAGATGGAGTAGTTTTCAATGGTGAACACCACTATGTTGATCATATCTACTATATGATTCACATTCGACCTTTCGGTCTCAGTGTTCCGAGGCCATATTTGCATATGCTAGGCTCGTCAAGTTTAACCCGAGTATTCTACACGTGCAAAACTGGCTTGCACCCGTTGTATATGAACGTAGAGCTTATCACACTCGATCATCACGTGGTGTCTCGGCACGATGAACTGTAGCAACGGTGCATACTCAGGGAGAACACTTATACCTTGAAATTTAGTGAGGGATCATCTTATAATGCTACCGCCGTACTAAGAAAAAATAAGATGCATAAAGGATAAACATCACATGCAATAAAAATATGTCACATGATATGGCCATCATCATCTTGTGCCTTTGATCTCCATCTCCAAAGCACCGTCATGACCTCCATCTCCAAAGCACTGTCATGATCTGCAATGTCACTGGCTTGACACCTTGATCTCCATCGTAGCATGTTGTCATCTCGCCAACTATTGCTTCTACGACTATCGCTACCGCTTAGTGATAAAGTAAAGCAATTACATGGCGATTGCATTTCATACAATAAAGCGACAACCATAAGGCTCCTGCCAGTTGCCGATAACTTTTACAAAACATGATCATCTCATACAACAATTTATATCTCATCACGTCTTGACCATATCACATCATAACATGCCCTGCAAAAACAAGTTAGACATCCTCTACTTTGTTGTTGCAAGTTTTACGTGGCTGCTACGGGCTTCTAGCAAGAACCGTTCTTACCTACGCATCAAAACCACAACAATTTTTCGTCAAGTGTGATGTTTTAACCTTCAACAAGGACCGGCTGTAGTCAAATTCGATTCAACTAAAGTTGGAGAAACTGACACTCGCCAGCCACCTGTGTCCGAAGCATGTCGGTAGAACCGGTCTCATGAACGTGATCATGTAATGTTGGTCCGGGCCGCTTCATCCAACAATACCGCCAAATCAAAGTAAGACATTGGTGGTAAGCAGTATAACTATTATTGCCCACAACTCTTTGTGTTCTACTCGTGCATATCATCTACGCATAGACCTGGCTCGGATTCCACTGTTGGGGAACGTAGCATGCAATTTGAAAAAAAATTCCTACGATCAGGCAAGATCTATCTAGGAGATGCATAGAGTAGTAACTTGAAATAGGAGTTGCGTAATCTCAAAGTCAGAGGAATATGTATAAGTCATGAAGAAAGCAATAGCAATAAAACTGAACGATCAACATGCTAAGCTAACGGATGGGTCTTGTCCATCACATCATTCTCCTAATCATGTGATCCCGTTCATGAAATGAGAACACATGCCTATGGTCAGGAAACTTAACCATCTTTGATTAATGAGCTAGTCAAGTAGATGCATACTAGGGACACTTTGTTTTGTCTATGTATTCAAACATGTATCAAGTTTCCGGTTAATACAATTCTAGCATGAATAATAAACATTTATCATGATATAAGGAAATATAAATAACATCTTTATTATTGCCTCTAGGGCATATTTCCTTCAATATTTAGGCGCTTCAAGAACTCTAGCAAGCTTTTCTCTGTGTATTTTCGATCCCATTCACGTGTCCATATCTCTTCATTAATGGTATTTGAGTCAATGAACCCAATACCATAGCGTCTAGCTTTTTTCATTTAATAGATCTTCATTCTGCATAATACCACAGAAAATAATATAGTGAGGATAATTACAGGTAATGATCAACGAGCACTATAGCTAGCTAGAGACTTAATTAAATTACACAAAGAAATCGCTTACAGACAATAGCAACTGACGATAGATTTCTCAAGTGCGTCTTGATTGAATAATTGAAACAATTCTTGAAACTCAACCCACAGAGCATTTTCATGGTAGTAATGCTCTGGCTTGACTCTCACCATGAGGGACTCTCGATCGGTAGTCTTGGCTTCTTTCATGTACCATTCATGCAATTCATACATTCTCGTTGATAGAAGCTTGATCTCCTCAGGCTTGACCAGAGGTTGGCCACGGGCATATTTCTGTTTTAGTTGCTCCTCTTTAAAATTTTCCATGGGCTCGATCTCTAGGAGTTGATAAACAGTGACACCGGCCTCTTCAACCATGCTTCTAAGATTGTCGGTTATTACCAGTTGGTCGGCGCCGGTACTCACATGTGTTGTTACAATGAGCGGGGGGATCGATTGCACCACCTGTTCTCCCAGCCGGGGAACAATTTTCCCACTTTCTTTGGCAGCTGCTTGGCTGGAGCTCGAGCTCGACTCCTTTTTGTGTGCTTGATATGACTTCTTGATTTGGTGCTCATAGTGTGAGTCCCTATGCTTGGGAGCTGGTGGTTCAGCCTTCACTTGGTCCCTCACTTCGGCTTTCTTTTCCGCTTCGGTCAGGTCGTAAGGCAACCTCGAAGAGGCTTGAGGCTTGGACCATATTTGAATTTCTTGCCTGTTGTTGTACCGCTAGCCGCCGTAGCTGCGGCGCCTCTCTTCTGCTATTGCTTAGGCGACGGAGACGGCTGACGCGGTGCCTGACTTGGATGAGGAGGACTGGGCTGACGCGATGCCGGACTTGGAGGAGGAGGACTGGGCTGACGCGGTGCCGGACTTGGAGGAGGAGTGTGCTGACGCGTTGGCGGACTTGGAGGAGCAGGAGTCTGCTGAGGCGATGGCTGACTTGGAGGAGCGAGAGTCTGCTGACGCGGTGGTGGACTTGGAGGAGGAGCCAGCTGACGCGGTGTCGGTGGCCTTGGAAAGACGATGCAATCCTTTCTCCATAGAATGATACGATGTATGGCCTCTCCCAGTGTGCACTCGTCGTCACCTCCAGGAATGTCAAGCTCTAGCCCCGAATATTGTGCCACCACTTCATCAACCCCGACACGAGCATAGCCAGCTGGAATCGGATTGCAATGGAAGGTTGCTTCAGGGGGATTTGTATAAGCAAAGCCGTCCGCCACCTTCGTGGATATGTTCTTCATTTTAAAGTGTAGCTCACTATTTGTCGTATCTATGATGTCATCCACAGGGTATCTATCCAGCAGTGCATCATCGCCCGGGGCGGAACCTATGCTGCTTCTCGGCATGGATGGACGGTGCTATCCAATGCTGGATCCGCTAGCTGCTGCCACTGCTAAGACCCCCTTTCCTAGCTAAGTGAGTTGATCTGCTGCTGCTGCCGCTGGAAAGCGAGTGCCAACTCCGTGTGCCTTGATTCTGGGCCTTGAAGGCGGTCTGCTTCCTGCTTCCTCTTCTCCTCCTGCTGCTTCTTTCTCTCACGGCTTCCGTAGTCGGTGTTCCAGTCCGCAAACCCCTCAAACCATGGAACAACGCCTCCGCCTCATGTTCTTCCCGGGTTTTCAGGATTCTTCACGACGCGTGTTAGCTCGTCATTCTCTCTGTTGGGTGTGAACACCCCCGTTCGAGCCTCTTCTATTGCAACAAGTAAACCGAGGTCGGCTCCTTTAAGACTTGCCCACTCCAAAACCTCGCCTGTCTTTGGGTCCACCATTCCCCCATGCGCATAGAACCAAGTCCTGGACCTGGGGGGCCAGCTCAATGTAACCGGAGTGACCCCTG
The DNA here is from genome assembly GCF_002575655.3 of Aegilops tauschii subsp. strangulata. NCBI lineage: Eukaryota > Viridiplantae > Streptophyta > Magnoliopsida > Poales > Poaceae > Aegilops > Aegilops tauschii. Next base: position 179,017,730 of record NC_053037.3, read on the forward strand.
CATCCACCATCTGTTGCTCAGCAAGATCCCACTTAGGTTGGGCCATCTCGTAGCCACCTGTCCCCAGCTTATGGTGCCACTGCTTTTTCGCGACATTGATCATGTTTATTCTCGACCGTTCCTGAGCTACTTCTGATTCCTTGAATTTCACGAAAGCGTCCCAGTGATCTCTTGCCTTCTCTACTGTTCCCTTGAATTCTGGAGTTTGCTTTCTGTCTTTCATGTACGCGGCCCATATACTTTTCTTGTGGTTGTTGAATGCTATCGCCATCTTCCTAAGAGCACAGTTCTTGACTTTCTCCACATCTGCATCTGTGAAATGATCTGGTAGGGTGAGATGTGACATCAGAGATTCCCAAAGCCGATCTTTTGCTCTTTGGTCGACAAAAGTAACATCTGGCCGATCTTCCTTTGCTGGCTTTTTCCATTCTTGAATGGAGATCGAGATTTGGTCCCTGACAATAACTCCGCATTGATGAATGAACTTGCCCGCATTCTTCTTAGGTTCGCGCGGTTCGCCATTAGGTTTGATGGCATAGATGTTGTACTTTTGGCCAGGCCTTGAACTGTCCTGCTGCTTGTAGAAGATTTGCTCGATCCGGAGGGCTAAAAGAAGAAAGATCGATTCATTAATATATATACAAATCAATTAAAACATGTGATGATCACCAGCTGCCTGCTTATATAAATATACCTCGCCGGTCTTTGTTACTTCAAGAACAACATTTCCTTCATCATCATAGTTCTCGACTTCATCTATTCGTTCGTCTTCATCAAATATCATACCCTCACCGGTAGGGTTCAGATATTGCGAGCCGTCATCTTCTTCAAACTCATCTGGGCGAGGGGATGAGCGTATGATGTTGAATAGGGCCTCCTCTCCTTCTCTGCCGGTATTGTCCATAGCTTTTATTTAACTAATCTAGAAGAAATATAAAACAATTTAGTATTCAAATTAGAATGCATGCATGCAATCAATAAGGAAAAACTGAATCATAGTACATAATATGCATCTCGAATAATCCATATAATTAATATGCATCATTGAATATAATCTCGAATATCATCGAATAATATAATCTCGAATACATTGTCTCGAATATTATCGAATAATATAAACTCGAATACATCGTCTCGAATATCTCAAATACATCACTAGTTAATGCAGGTCGAATACTATTGAATAATCTAGTTCACACATGGTGGACACCCAAAGAGAAGGAACCATCACACGATCATAGCTCCAGTGAGATCCCTGAAGAACCTACCAGGTATTGGAGAACCTGACGTCCAACGCAACCATGTAGCGACGGATGTGCTCGTCCTCCTCCCTGACACGGTGACGTACCACCTCCGCGGGGGACGCCAGCCTCCGCACCGAATGTGGCCCACGCGCCCGCCACCAAAGAAGCTCCAGGTCGACGACGGGACCCGGGTTCCTCACCAAGATGCGCGCCCCTGAAGGTGGTTGATACGTCTCCAACGTATCTATAATTTTTGATTGTTCCATGCTATTATATTATCTGTTTTGGATGTTTAGTGGGCTTTATTATACACTTTTATATTATTTTTGGGACTAACCTACTAACCAAAGGCCCAGTGCAAATTGCTGTTTTTTTGCCTATTTTAGTGTTTTGCAGAAAAGGAGTATCAAACGGAATCCAAACGGAATGAAACCTTTGCGAGAGTTGTTTTTGGAACAAACGCAATCCAGGAGACTTGGAGTGGATGTAAAGGAAGCAACGAGGCGGCCACGAGGTAGGAGGGCGCGCCCCCACCCTCGTGGGCCCCTTGTGGCTCCACTAACCTACTTCTTTGGCCTATATATACTCATATACCCCGAAAACATCTAGGAGCACCACGAAACCCTATTTCCACCGCCGCAACCTTCTATAGCCGTGAGATCCCATCTTGGGGCCTTTTCTGGCGCTCTGCCGGAGGGGGAATAGATCACGGAGGGCTTCTACATCAACACCATAGCCTCTCCGATGATGTGTGAGTAGTTTACCATAGACCTTCGGGTCCATAGTTATTAGCTAGATGGCTTCTTCTCTCTCTTTGGATCTCAATACAAAATTCTCCTCGATTCTCTTGGAGATCTATTCGATGTAATACTTTTTGCGGTGTGTTTGTCGAGATCCAATGAATTGTGGGTTTATGATCAAGATTATCTATGAACAATATTTGATTCTTCTCTGAATACTTAGATGCATGATTTGATATCTTTGCAAGTCTCTTCGAATTATCAGTTTGGTTTGGCCTACTAGATTGATCTTTCTTGCAATGGGAGAAGTGCTTAGCTTTGGGTTCAATCTTGCGGTGTCCTTTCCCAGTGACAGCAGGGGCAGCAAGGCACGTATTGTATTGTTGCCATCAAGGATAAAAAGATGGGGTTTATATCATATTGCTTGAGTTTATCCCTCTACATCATGTCATCTTGCTTAATGCGTTACTCTGTTCTTATGAACTTAATACTCTAGATGCATGCTGGATAGCGGTCGATGTGTGGAGTAGTAGTAGTAGAGGCAGAATCGTTTCGGTCTACTTGACACGGACATGATGCCTATATGCATGATCATGCCTAGATATTCTCATAACTATGTGCTTTTCTATAAATTGCTTGACAGTAATTTGTTCACCCACCGTAGAATTTGCTATCTTGAGAGAAGCCACTAGTGAAACCTACTGCAATCTTTTTTATTTTGCAATCTTTACTTTTCAATCTATACAACAAAAATACCAAAAATATTTATCTTATTATCTCTATCAGATCTCACTTTTGCAAGTGGCCGTGAAGGGACTGACAACCCCTTTATCGCGTTGGTTGCAAGGTTCTTATTTGTTTGTGCAGGTACTAGGCGACTTGCGTGTAACCTCCTACTGGATTGATACCTTGGTTCTCAAAACTGAGGGAAATACTTACGCTACTTTGTTGCATCACCCTTTCCTCTTCAAGGGAAAACCAACGCATGCTCAAGAGGTAGCAAGAAGGATTTCTGGCGCCGTTGCCGGGGAGGTGTACACCAAGTCAAGTCAAGATTTGATCTCCCGACAACGAGCCATTTCTGGCGCCGTTGCCGGGGAGATTTACGCACAAGGCAAGACATACCAAGTACCCATCACAAACTCTTATCCCTCGCATTACATTATTTGCCATTTGCCTTTCGTTTTCCTCTCTCCCACTTCACCCTTGCCGTTTTATTCGCCCTCCTTCCGTTCGATCTTGTGTTACCATGTGCCTTCTTTTTTGCTTGCATCTTCGCTTGCTAAAAGTTTATGGATCCTCATCCCCTTGCTAATATTTTTTAGAGATCCAATTATGATGGACCAATTTCTAGTGATTTGAGTGCACCAGATTATATTTATGAGGTTTTGCTTTAAATTCGTGAATCTGAAAATTGTGATGAAGAAATTTATGAAGTGATTCATGATAGATCCTTGAATAAAAAGCATGATTGCAATGATTTTACTATAAATTCTCTTGATGTCAATTATGATAATAATATGCAAAACCCTAAGCTTGGGGATGCTAGTTTTGCTATGTCTACTACCTGTTGCAATGATCATGATTGGGTGATTCTTCTTATGATCTTGAAAATTTATTTAAGCCCCATGATGAATATGAGATTGATAATAATGTTTGCAATAATATTGAAAGTGGGTTTGGAAGAGTGTCAACTTTAGATCCCACATATTTGGAGGATTTTCAATCTGATGAATTTTTTGATAAAAGTGGGTTTGGAGAGGTCATGACTTTAGTTAATGTTAATCCCACTATTTTGGAAGAGTGTCAACTTTGCATGCATGTGGTTCATAAAGAGAATATTTTATGTGATAGCTATGTTGTTGAATTTTCTTATCATCCTACATGTAATTATTATGAGAGAGGAAAATATAGTTGTAGAAATTTTCATGTTACTAAATTACCTCTCTTCATGTTGAGATTGCTATCGTCTCTTTCTTCTTCCTTGCATACGGTAATTTTTGCTTGCTATGATAATTTGTTTGCTTATAAAATGCCTATGCATAGGAAGTATGTTAGACTTAGATGTGTTTATCACGTGTTCTATGATGCTCTCTTTGTGCTTTAACTTTGATGTGAGCATCATTAAAATTATCAATGCCTAGCTAGGGGCGTTAAACGATAGCGCTTGTTGGGAGGCAACCCAATTTTTATTTTTATTCCTTGATTTTTGTTCCTGTTAAGTAATAAATAATTCATATAGCCTCTGGTTAGATCTGGTTTTATTTTTTAATTAGTGTTTGTGCCAAGTTAAACCTATAGGATCTTCTTGGATAACAATTATTTGATCTTGCTGAAAAAGTCAGAAACTTTCTGCTCACGAAAACAATTGTTAAAAATCACCATAATGTGATAAAATACTGATTCCAATTGCAGTAGATCACTAAACAAATTATATAGGTCTTTCTATTTTTGTAGATTTTTATGAGTTACAGAAGATTGCGTTGGTTACAGATTACTACAGACTGTTCTGTTTTTGACAGATTCTGTTTTTCGTGTGTTGTTTGCTTATTTTGATGAATCTATGGCAAGTATCGGGGGGTATGAACCATAGAGAAGTTGGAATACAGTAGGTTTAACACCAATATAAATAAAGAATGAGTTCATTACAGTACTTTATTGTGGTGGTTTGTTTACTTGCACTAACGGAGCTCATAAGATTTTCTGTTGAGTATTGTGTTGTGAAGTTTTCAAGTTTTGGGTAAAGATTTGATGGATTATGGAATAAGGAGTGGCAAGAGCCTAAGCTTGGGGATGCCCAAGGAACCCCAAGGTAAAATTCAAGGACAACCAAAAGCCTAAGCTTGGGGATGCCCCGGAAGGCATCCCCTCTTTCGTCTTCGTCCATTGGTAACTTTACTTGAGGCTATATTTTTATTCACCACATGATATGTGTTTTGCTTGGAGCGTCTTGTATGATTTGAGTCTTTGCTTTTTATTTTACCACAATCATACTTGATGTACACAACTTTTGGAGAGACACACATGAATCGGAATTTATTAGAATACTCTATGTGCTTCACTTATATCTTTTGAGCTAGATAATTTTGCTCTAGTGCTTCACTTATATCTTTTTAGAGCATGGTGGTGGTTTTATTTTATAGAAATTATTGATCTCTCATGCTTCACTTATATTATTTTGAGAGTCCTTTAGAACAGCATGGTAATTTGCTTTGGCTATTAAATTAGTCCTAATATGATAGGCATCCAAGAGGGGTATAATATAAACTTTCATATAGAGTGCATTGAATTCTATCAGAAGTTTAATACTTGATGATTGTTTTGAGATATGAAGATCGTGATATTAAAGTTGTGCTAGTTGAGTAATTGTGAATTTGAGAAATACTTGTGTTAGAGTTTGCAAGTCCCGTAGCATGCACGTATGGTAACCATTGGGTAACAAATTTGAAACATGAGGTGTCCTTTGATTGTCATCCTTATGAGTGGCGGTCGGGGACGAACAATGGTCTTTTCCTACCAATCTATCCCCCTAGGAGCATGCGCGTAGTGCTTGGTTTTTGATGACTTGTAGATTTCTGCAATAAGTATGTGAGTTCTTTATGACTAATGTTGAGTCCATGGATTATACACACTCTCACCCTTCCATCATTGCTAGCCTCTTTGGTACCGTGCATTGCCCTTTCTCACCTTGAGAGTTGGTGCAAACTTCGCCGGTGCATCCAAACCCCGTGATACGATACGTTCTATCACACATAAACCTCCTTACATCTTCCTCAAAACAGCCACCATACCTACCTATTATGGCATTTCCATAGCCATTCCGAGATATATTGCCATGCAACTTTCCACCGTTTCATTTATTATGACACGCTTCATCATGGTCATATTGCCTTGCATGATCATGTAGTTGACATCATATTTGTGGCAAAGCCACCATGCATAATTCATCATACATGTCACTATTGATTCATTGCCCATCCCGGTACACCGCCGGAGGCATCCATGTAGAGTCATATTTTATTCTAGTACCGAGTTGTAATCTTTGAGTTGTAAATAAATAGAACTGTGATGATCATCATTATTAGAGCATTGTCCCGAAAAAAAGGCCAAATAAAAAAATAAAGGCCCAAAAAAGGAAAAAAAAGATAAAAAGGGACAATGTTACTATCCTTTTCCACACTTGTGCTTCAAAGTAGCACCATGATCTTTATGATAGATAGTCTCTTATTTTGTCATTTTCATATACTAGTGGGAAGTTTTCATTATAGAACTTGGCTTGTATATTCAAACAGTGGGCTTCCTCAAATGCCCTAGGTCTTCGTGAGCAAGCAAGTTGGATGCACACACACTTAGTTTCTTTTGTTGAGCTTTCATACATTTATAGCTCTAGTGCATCCGTTGAATGGCAATCCCTACTTCTTGCATTGACATCAATTGATGGGCATCTCCCTAGCCCGTTGATTAGCCGCGTCAATGTGAGACTTTCTCCTTTTTTGTCTTCTTCACACAACCCCCATCATTATATTCTATTCCACCCATAGTGCTATATCCATGGCTCATGCTCATGAATTGCGTGAAAGTTGAAAAAGTTTGAGATTACTAAAGTATGAAACAATTGCTTGGCTTGTCATCGGGGTTGTGCATGATGAGAGCATTCTTGTGTGACGAAAATAGAGCATGACCAAACTATATGATTTTGCAGGGATGAACTTTCTTTGGCGATGTTATTTTGAGAAGACATGATTGCTTAGTTAGTATGCTTGAAGTATTATTATTTTTATGTCAATATTAAACTTTTATCTTGAATCCTTCGGATCTGAACATTCATGCCAAAATAAAGAAAATTACATAGAAAATTATGTTAGGAAGCATTCCACATCAAAAATTCTATTTTTATCATTTACCTACTCGAGGATGAGCAGGAATTAAGCTTGGGGATGCTTGATACGTCTCCAACGTATCTATAATTTTTGATTGTTCCATGCTATTATATTATCTGTTTTGGATGTTTAATGGGCTTTATTATACACTTTTATATTATTTTTGGGACTAACCTACTAACCAAAGGCCCAGCGCAAATTGCAGTCTTTTTGCCTATTTCAGTGTTTCGCAGAAAAGGAATATCAAACGGAATGAAACCTTCGGGAGAGTCGTTTTTGGAACAAACGCAATCCAGGAGACTTGGAGTGGACGTCAAGGAAGCAACGAGGTGGCCACGAGGTAGGAGGGTGCGCCCCCACCCTCGTGGCCCCCTCGTGGCTCCACTGACCTACTTCTTTCGCCTATATATACTCATATACCCCGAAAGCATCCAGGAGCACCACGAAACCCTATTTCCACCGCCGCGACCTTCTGTACCCGTGAGATCCCATCTTGGGGCCTTTTCCGGCACTCTGCCGGAGGGGGAATCGTTCACGGAGGGCTTCTACATCAACACCATAGCCTCTCCGATGATGTGTGACTAGTTTACTACATACCTTCGGGTCCATAGTTATTAGCTAGATGGCTTCTTCTCTCTCTTTGGATCTCAATACAAAGTTCTCCTCGATCTTCTTGGAGATCTATTCGATGTAATAACTTTTTGCGGTGTGTTTGTCGAGATCCGATGAATTGTGGGTTTATGATCAAGTTTATCTATGAACAATATTTGAATCTTCTCTGAATTCTTATATGCATGATTTGATATCTTTGCAAGTCTCTTCGAATTATCAGTTTGGTTTGGCCTACTAGATTGATTTTTCTTGCAATGGGAGAAGTGCTTAGCTTTGGGTTGAATCTTGCGGTGCTCGATCCCAGTGACAGCAGGGGAAACGACACGTATTGTATTGTTGCCATCGAGGATAAAAAGATGGGGTTTATATCATATTGCTTGAGTTTATCCCTCTACATCATGTCATCATGTCACATTGTCTAGTGTCAAAGGATTCAAGAAAACCATGGCTTCATCATTAGCCGGAAGTAATAGGCACTTGATGGTATGAAGCTCTCCAAATCTTTTTGGAACGGAGTCCCGGATAGGATAATTAGCTTTTTGGTATGAAGTTCAGCAAGAGCTTTCCGAATATCGCTGTTTGGAAGGCCTTTGCTGAAATTCATACCAAAAGGAGAATTATTCTATCAGGAACTCCATTCCAAAACAACTTTGGAGAGCTTCGTACCATCATGCGCCTGTTACTTCCGGCTAATGATGAAGCCATGGATTTGTTCAATACTTTGACAGACAACGTGACATATAGAAGAATATATATATATATATATATATATATATATATATATATAGATGAGATCAGAAAAAAAGGATCAACTTGTGCACATCCATAATGGGGGCATTCTTGATAAAATCCCTTATTAAAGGACTAAGAGAATCTATTGTACTATACATACATATACTAATTAATTGCAAATACATAACAAACTTTTGCAAATACAACATTAAAATATGCAACTTTTGCAAATACTAGTTGCTATACATTGGATCAAATGACATATTCTAGTTATATTGGATGTCAAAATTCAAACTTCCTCTCAAATGTACATCTAGATCAAACTTTGACATACAAGATGAAATGTTGCATATGTCAAAATTCAAACTTTGACATATGATCAAATTTTGACATATGTCAAAATTCTTGCATCTAGTTACGTTGGATCAAATGTTGCATCGTGAAATATGCAAAATTCAAACATTTTTCAATATACATCTAATCATCTAGTGAAAAAATGTCAAAATTCATCTAATTAAAATTTATATATCTGAAATTCATCTAACATTTCTATAACTAAAAGTATAAAAAATTAAAAAAACACTCATCTAACATTTATATATCTAATTCATCTAACATTTTTATAACTAAAAGTATAAAAAACTAAAAAAAAGAAAATAAGAAAATGTGTGTGTGTGTGAGTGTGTGTGTTCATGCATGTGTGTGTGTGTGCGGGCTCGATCGATGGGAGGGTGGCCATGGCGGCAGGGGCTCACAGCGGGGAGACGACCGGCGACGGCGCGAGCTCGAGGAGGGGGCGGCGCGCGACGGGGGCGCGCGGCGCGTGGGGGGCGGTGTGGGCAGCGACGGCGGTGCGTCGGGGGTGGCGGCAATCTCCTCTGTTCTAGTGGTCGAAGAGACGAAGAATGAGGGAAAGTGAAAAAAATTCAAGTGCTGCTTATATAGGAGGGACCTTTAGTCCCGGTTGGAGCCACCAACCGGGACTAAAGGTCAATTTTGGCCAGGCAAAGCGGCGGGAAGCGCAGGCCTTTAGTCCCGGTTGGTGGCTCCAACCGGGATTAAAGATCCCCCTTTGGTCGCGGTTGGAGCCCCCAACCGGGACTAAGGCTGGTGCTCGCGCAGGCGCGGTGCCGGAAGTTTAGTCCCACCTCGCCGAGCGAAGGGCAACCGCACTGGTTTATAAACCCACCCGCGGCTGCTCCTTCGAGCTCCTCTCCAAAGCAGGCCTTCTTTGCCTACCTCTACTGCGCTGTCCTGTGGGCCTACTGGGCCTTGCGGGCTTGCATCCTGGCCCAACTACAGGTTTGGTTTCTAGTCGCATGCAGGTCGTTGTGGCCCAGTAGGCGGGCTTTTTTATATTTATTTTTCATTTTTTTGTTTTCTGCTTTATTTATTTTCTTTTATTTATGAGTTGTTTTTTGGCTTTATTTAGAGTTTCTTTGTGAATCTTTTTGCTTTAGGTAAAAAATTATAAACTTTCTGTTAGTGCCAGTAGTTTTCAAATTTGAATAGTTTAAATTTGAATTATTTGAAATTTGTGTGAATCACTAGTTTGTGAATAACTTTACTTTAAAAATAGATTTTCCAGTGATTCTTTTTTGTTCTGTTTAATATTAGTGTATTTTATCATTATATTCAATTTGGTAATACTTAGATTATTTAAAAAAATGAAATGCCTTTGTAACAGATGAGTTTTCGTCTGAAACCCTGATACTTCGAAAGAGATTATCAATTTTGTACACGAAGTGGATCGAGTTTTTGCCGTAACCCTCTCAACTTTTTAGCACATGCTATGTGGGTGAAATGATGATACCATGCCAACTTTCAACCTTTTCAGAGCTCATTTGTAGTGCTTTTCAATTTCAGGTCCATTTAGCTCAAAAAAAATCAGTAAATGCATGAAAAATAGCAAATGAAGTCAGAAAGGGTTGAAAATTGATGACGTGGCTTTGAATGGTTACTGAATGCACAAAAAGTCTGGAGTTGAAATAAGTTTAAAAAAATGAAATGCCTTTGTAACTGCTGAGTTTTCGTCCGAAACCCTAATACTTCGAAAGAGATTGTCCATTTTGTACACGAAGTGGATCCAGTTTTTGCCGTAACCCTCTCAACTTTTTAGCACATGCTATGTGGGTGCAATGATGATACCATGCCAAGTTTCAACCTTTTCAGAGTTCATTTGTAGTGCTTTTCAATTTCAGGGTCATTTAGCTCAAAAAAGAGGTAAATGCATGAAAAATAGAAAATGAAGTCAGAAAGGGTTGAAAATTGATGACGTGGCTTTGAATGGTGGATACTGAATGCACAAAAAGTCTGGAGTTGAAATATGAAAATGAAATGCCTTTATAACAGATGAGTTTTCGTCCGAAACCATGATACTTCGAAAGAGATTGACCATTTTGTACACGAAGTGCATCTAGTGTTTGCCGTAACCCTCTCAACTTTTTAGCACATGCTATGTGGGTGAAATGATGATATCATGCCAACTTTCAACCTTTTCAGAGTTCATTTGTAGTGCTTTTCAATTTTAGGGTCATTTAGCTAAAAAATATATCAGTAAATGAGCTGAAAAATAGCAAATGAAGTGAGAAAGGGTTGAAAATTGATGACGTTTGTCCGAAGCACAAAAGCACACATTTCAAATGCCAAAACACATAAGCACCCTAACTATTACAAAGATTCCCTACGGTTTGTCCAAGGTGAGACTTTCCAGATATATAAGTCCAGGAACTCACTAGAGAAGAAAGTGATGATAGTGAAGCTGGTCACATCCCAGAGTGAGATCTCTGGGTGTAAAACTTTTTCTTCGCGTGTGTCCCTTTGCATTGTAACCATGGAAAATCTTCATCATTTAACTGGATGCTCGGGTCAATATTCACTGTGAAGGGAGCAATTTCATGAAACTTATCATAATCTTCTGACATGTCTGTCTTGTCATCCACTCCCATGATGTTTCTTTTCCCTGGAAGAACTATGTGGCGCTTTGGCTCAACGTATGATTTATTCGCTTCCTTATCTTTTCTTTTTCTCGGCTTGGTAGACATGTCCTTCACATAGAAAACCTGCGCCACATCATTGGCTAGGATAATTGGTCTGTCTGCGTACGCAAGATTGTTGAGATCCACTGTTGTCATTCTGTACCGCGGGTCTTCCGTTACCTCGCCTCGTGTCAGATTGACCCATTTGTACCGAAACAAAGGGACCTTCAAACCACGTCCATAGTCAAGTTCCCATATCTCCTCTATGTAACCATAATATGTGTCCTTTCCCCTCTTGGTTGCTGCATCAAAGCGGACACCACTGTTTTGGTTCATGCTCTTTTTATCTTGGGCGACCGTGTAAAATGTATTCCCATTTATCTCGTACCCTTTGAAAGTAATTATATTCGAAGATGGTAACTGGGACATCAAGTACAGGTCATCTTCAACAGCGTCGTCATGCATGGCATGTGTCTGCAACCAACCGGTGAAAGTCCCCGTTTGTTCACGTGTAATCCAGTCGTCAGACTGCTCCGGGTGTTTGGAGCGTACAATATTCTTGTGTTCCTCGATATACAGAGCCACCAAGGCGGAATTTTGTAGAACTGTGTTGTGTGCTTGAGTGAGAGAATGCCTGTCCATACATATTATTTGTTTTGGTCCTAGCGTGCCATTTCCACCTAGTCTGCCCTTATGCCGCGATTCAGGAACTCCAATCGGCTTAAGGTCAGGAATAAAGTCAACACAAAACTCAATGACCTCCTCATTTTCATGGCCCTTGGAGATGCTTCCTTCTAGACTAGCACGGTTATGAACATATTTCTTTAAGACTCCCAAGAACCTCTCAAAGGGGAACATATTGTGTAGAAATACAGGACCCAGAACGGCAATCTCTTTGCATAGGTGAACTAGGACGTGCGTCGTGATATTGAAGAAGGATGGTGGGAACACCAACTTGAAACTGACAAGACATTGCACCAAATCATTCTCTAACCTTGGTATGATTTCTGGATCGATTACCTTCTGAGAGATTGCATTGAGGAATGCACATAGCTTCACAACGGCTAATCGAACGTTTTCCGGTAGAAGCCCCCTCAATGCAACCGGAAGCAGTTGCGTCATAATCACGTGGCAGTCATGAGACACTAGGTTCTGGAACTTTTTCTCTGCCATATTTATTATTCCCTTTATATTCGACGAGAAGCCAGACGGGACCTTCATACTGAGCAGGCATTCAAAGAAGATTTCCTTCTCTTCTTTGGTAAGAGCATAGCTGGCATGCCCCTGATGTATGCCGTCTTTTCCGTGCATACGTTGCTGGTCCTCCCGTGCCTCTGGTGTATCTTTTGTCTTCCCATACACACCCAAGAAGCCAAGCAGGGTCACGCAAAGATTATTCATCACATGCATCACGTCGATTGCAGAGCGGACCTCTAGGTCTTTCCAATAGGGTAGGTCCCAAAATATAGATTTCTTCTTCCACATGGGTGCACGTCCGTCAGCGTCATTCGGAACAGATTGTCCGCCAGGACCCTCATACGTCTCCAACGTATCAATAATTTTTATTGTTCCATGCTATTATATTATCTGTTTTGGATGTTTTATATGCATTAATATGATATTTTATATTATTTTTGGGACTACCTATTAACCTAGAGCCCAGTGCCAGTTTCTGTTTTCCCCTCTTTTAGAGTTTCGCGGAAAAGGAATACCAAACGGAGTCTGTAACACCCCCAGTGTCATGCTACAGTAATCCCCTGTTAATGGTGCCATGTCATCATGTTACTGTCGCTAATCTTCACTTGATCCAAATAACAATTAAAATTCAAATCCAATCTAAAGTCAAAAATTCATATTTGTTAGACATGAAATCTAAAATGTTCATCTTGTGGCAAATAATCCATAACAAATATTGGTGGTGAACCAACATTTTTGCAAGGTGTTTAAATGGCCTAAACCAATTAAAGGAGTGGCTAAAACAATAGATTAAATGCCTTTTCAATTTATAAAAGTGGCAAACTTTTTCAAAAGCCTCACAATCTTTTTGTGGAAGTGCCAACTATTGCAATGTAATTATGTGGCCAAGTCCCACATTTTACAGAATCCTTTTTGGCAGCTCAAATATTGCAAAAACGTTTTCTGTCAAAAGAAGGAGTAGAAGAAAAGAAAAGGAAAAGCAGAGGGGAGAGAAAGCCCCTGCCCCACTTAGGCTTCGGCCCACCCGAGCTAGCTGGCCCAGCTAGGCCGGCCCACGCCCCCTCCCGGGTCGCTCCTTCCCCCTCCCTGTTCCTCCGACCGTGCGCATGGTCGCCGCCAAACCCACCTCGCCGACCACGCCAGTATAGGCGCCGCGGGGAGGATAAGGACGCCAGCGTCGGCGCCCTGGCGTCCGCCGAGATCTTTTCCCCCTCACCCACTTCCCCCTTCTCCCTCTCCCTCTCCTTCGTTTTGGAGAGGAGGCCGACGCGGTCGCCTCCGTGCTTCGCTCGTCCTCGCGGCCACTGAGCCCTGTTCGCCTCGCCATCGTGCCCATCATCTCCGTCATCGTCATCTACCCCGCCCCCGTCCGTGAGCGCGAGCGGGGAGCCACTGCGGGGAGCGGATCGAGCCGCCCCCTTTCGCCTCTGTCGCCGGCAAACTCCGTCGTCTCCGGCAACTGCTGCTGCTACTAAGCTTACACCGGGCCACCTTGTGCCTCCCGGGTGAGCTCCTCTTCCTTCTCTCTCTCCTTGCTGACTTTGGCGTGCCCCTAGCTGCTTTCCCCATGCGCGCCCGAACGCAGCGCCGCGGAGCTCGTCGCCGGCGAGTCTCCGGTGACCAAATGGTCACGGGCCAGTGCCCGTTGCACTCACCGCGCAGATACTCCCCAGCCTCTCCCTTTGCTCGCTAGCGCGCCGTAGCTCCATTTTCGTCGAGCACCTGTGCACGCCGCTGCCTTCGCCGCTCGCCGGCGCCGATTCCGGCCAAGTCCGGCGATGCTATGGCCACCACTGGACGCAGCGCTGACAGCTCGTTCGAATGAGCCTAGCCCCGCTCCTCCCCAAGCCCTGTACGCGTTTTCCGACGAGGGCAGAGCCGCGCCACCGCGTATTGGCGTCGCTGGCGTTAAGCCGCTGGCCACCGCCGATGTGGCACGCCCAGGCCCACCTCTGGGTCACCCACGTCGGGCCCCACGGGCCCCGTTGACTGGGTTGACCCAGTCAACATGCTGACTGGGCAGCCCAGTGACGCTGACATACGGGCCCCACCGCATATTTAGTTTAACAAACATTTTATTAATTAAAACCTATTTTAGTTACTAATTAGAGACCGACATGTGGGGCCCAGTAGCTATTTAACCTTAGATTATTTTAATATAAACTCTATTATTTAAGAGAGGCTGACATGTGGGCCCCACTAGTTAGGTTTGACCTGGTCAGCGATTCTGTTGACTACTGACGTCATCCCCATGCAATGCTGACGTCATAATTCCGTTTCTGTTAATTTAGATAAAATGGTTTAATCTTCAAAAATTCATAGAAAATAAACCGTAACTCCGATGAAAATGTTTTATATATGAAAGTTGCTCAGAACGACGAGACAAATCCGAATACGCGGTCCGTTCATCTGTCACATGTGTAACACCCACGATGCGGCTATATCTCCCACGTGTCGAGGCACGACTTAGAGGCATAACCGCATTGTGGTTTTGTCGCAAGAAGGGTCATCTTCACACAATCCCATGTAATGAACATGAATGGGATAACGAGAGTTGGCTTACAATTGCCACTTTACACAATACATAAATTTAAGTCATACATCATCCAAAATCCACACATAGACGGACTACGGTCAAATCCAAATGAAAATAAGATAACCCCAAATGCTAGATCCCCGATCGTCCCAACTGGGCTCCACTACTAATCATCAGGAAAAGAAACATAGTAACGACCACGTTCCTCGTCGAACTCCCACTTGAGCTCGGTTGCATCATCTGCACTGGTATCGTCGGCACCTGCAACTATTTTGGTAGAATCTGTGAGTCACGAGGACTCAGCAATCTCACACCCGCGAGATCAAGACTATTTAAGCTTAAAGGCAAGGATGGTGTAATGAGGTGGAGCTGCAGCAAGCACTAAGCATATATGGTGGCTAATATACGCAAAGAAGAGCGAGAAGAGAAGCAACGCAACGGTCGCGAAGCTAGAAATGATCAAGAAGTGATCCTGAAACTACTTACGTTCATGCATAACTCAAACCGTGTTCACTTCCCGGGCTCCGCCGAGAAGAGACCATCACGACTATACACACGGTAGATGTATTTTAATCAAGTCAAGTGTCAAGTTCTCTACAACCGGACATTAACAAATTCCCATCTGCCTAATAATCATGGGCACGGCTTTCGAAAGATAATACCCTGCAGGGGTGTCCCAACTTAGCCCATCATAAGCTCTCACGGTCAACGAAGGATAACTCTTCTCCTGGAAAGACCCGATCAGTCTCGGAATCCCGGTTTACAAGACATTTCGACAATGGTAAAACAAGACCAGCAAAGCCGCCCGATGTGCCGACAAATCCCGATAGGAGCTGCACATATCTCGTTCTCAGGGCACACCGGATGAACACTACGCACAACTAGAACCAGCCCTCGAGTTTCCCCGAGGTGGCGCTGCAAGTGGCTCTAGTTTGGACCAGCACTCAGAGGAACACTGGCCCGGGGGTTTAAATAAAGATGACCCTCGGGCTCGCGAGAACCCGAGGGGAGAAGGCTTAGGTGGCAAATGGTAAAACCAAGGTTGGGCCTTGCTGGAAGAGTTTTATTCAAGGCGAACTGTCAAGGGGGTCCCATAAATCACCCAACCGCGTAAGGAACGCAAACTCAAGGAACATAATACCGGTATGACGGAAACTAGGGCGGCAAGAGTGGAACAAAACACCAGGCATAAGGCCGAGCCTTCCACCCTTTACAAATATATAGATGCATTAATTAAATAAGAGATATTGTGATATTCCAAAATATCCATGTTCCAACATGGAACCAACTTCAACTTCACCTGCAACTAGCAACGCTATAAGAAGGGCTGAGCAAAAGCGGTAACTTAGCCAAACAATGGTTTGCTAGAAAAAGATGGTTAGAGGCTTGGCATGGCAATATGGGAGGCATGATATAGCAAGTGGTAGGTAGCGCAGCATGGCAATAGAACGAACAACTAGCAAAGCAAAGATAGAAGTGATTTCGAGGGTATGGTCATCTTGCCTGCAAGGTTCTCAGAGTTGTCGAAAGCTTGATCCTCGTAAGCGTACTCAACAGGTTCCTCGTTCACGAACTCGTCTCCCGGCTCTACCCACAGCAAGAATACAAGCAATGGAACCACAATCAATCACGGGAAATGCACAAGCAACATGATGCACTACATGCATGATATGCGAGACATGATATGCGATGCGTATGCGTGCTCCGGAAGAAAAAGGATGAACAAGGCAGTAAGTTGGCAAACCAAGTATGCCACTGGAAAGATGAAATGATTTCGGTCGAAATCGATGTAAAGATCACCGGAAACGGATACATGGTTTGCAAATGGCGAGCAAAACAAGAATGACACGATTCTGCAATTAACAGCATGATAGCACTTAGAATTCAACAAGTAACTATGCTACAGCACCCCAACATAGCAACAAAGCATATGGCAGTAATCTACAGGAGATGCTTGACAAATGATGAACACTGAGCTACGGCTAGATCACAACATAACAGGCTCAAACAAGCATGGCGAAAGTGCAAAAGATATCAGGTTCACAGACATGGCAAAAACAGCATCAGGTAGCAAAGTTCAGAGTAAGAAAAACACATGGTACAGAAACTTAACATAGCAAAACAAGGCATGGCATTAAAATACTAATTGCATAGAACAAAAGTCTCTTACTGACCATGAGCCAAAAAGGATCAGAAGATATGATGGCACCCATGCAAACATAGCAATTTTCGTTAACAGGTTTCAGACTTGGCAGAAAACAGAGCATGGCAGAAACAGTATTATGAAGGCATCTTTGTGAGCTCGATACACTCCTCAAAAAGCAATGCATGACAAAACAAGTATACCTACCGCAAGATGGCATGTTTATGAAGCTAACCATGGCAAGAGCAAGTTCATAGCATGAAAGTATCAACTATAACAACCTTGGCAAATTTGAATATCATGTTGACATTCTGCCAGAAATATTTTATAGCAAAATTAGATTAAGACAAGCTATGGCACTCCATAATTGCAAAAAGGGGCATGGATGGATAGAGAACAACTATATCTACAAAACATCCTTACTGAACAGGCCCAGAAGAAGCATGGATCTCACTGTAGCCACAAGGATACATAGCAACAAAATAACAGCAGTAACAGACTTGGTGAAAATCCTAAGTCCCTGAAAACAGAAACATCACGAAGCCTAGTTTGCATGCTTGTGCTAGTCACCACATAGATCACAAAAATACATGGCATACACCTCTGTAAAGATGGCATGGCATAGATCAAAACACATGTAGAGCTCATACTCATAAGATGCACACATCAACAAAAATAAAAAACACCAAGTTCTGTTAACAGACAGCAGTAAACATCATATAGCACTCTTGCACCAGAGATTTAGGCATCAAGATGGACTCAAACGAGCATTTCACAATGGAACAAAATGAAGAGCATCTAGAGGCGAACATTTCGATATATTACACGAACGAAACGGAGCTATGGTCACGGAGTTATGATGCAATGAACAGAGCCACATATTGCAAATATTACGGGACTTGGAGAAAATCGGAGGGAGGGAAAAAGTCAACCTCTGGACAGATCTGGATCGGGCCGGCTCGGGCGCGTGTTCCTCGCCGGAAAACGGGGCCGCGGCGGCCGGAGATGGAGAGGGGGAGGCGCCGGAGCACGGTGGGGCTCGGACGCCGGCGGAGGAGCTCGGGCGCGGGCGACCGCGGGCGGAGGCGACGTGCGGCAGCGGGGCGCGCCGCGCGAGGTTGCCGGAGCGGCGAACGGAGTGAGCTCCGGTGGGGGGGTCCGGCGAAGATCCGGTGCGGCGGCGGGCGACGGACGCGGGAGGGCGCGGGCGGTGGCGCGCCGGGCGACCGGGCCGCGGGGGCCTGCCCCGGGCCTGGCGGGCTTCGGCGGCGGGGCGGCGAAGTGGGCGCGGGACTGCCACCTGGCACGCCCCGGTTGGCTGCGGGCGGCGGCGCGTTTCGTCCGGCGCCGGGCAGACGTGTCCGGCGGCGCGAGGGAAGGGGAGACTAGGGTTTGAACCCGGATTTCGGAGGGGGAGGTGTTTATATAGGTAGAAGGAGCTAGGAGAGTCCAAATGGAGTGCGGTTTTCGCCTACACGATAGTGATCGAACGACCGAGAGCATTGAAGGGACTTAGAGGGGTTATTCGACTGTTTGGAGGGGGGTTTTTCTGCAACACACAAAAGGACTTTGCGGTTACCCGGTTAACCGTTGGAGTATCAAACGACCTCCAAATGGAACGAAACTTGACAGGTGGTCTACCGGTGGTATACCAAGGCCACTTGGCAAGACTCGGTCCATTCCGAGAATGTTCAACACCCACTCACGAAAAGAAAACAAGAGGGGTGCGCCAGTGCACATGGGAGTGTCGGATTGCAAAACGGACAACGGGGAAAATGCTCGGAAGCATGAGACGAACACGTATGCAAATGAGATGCACATGATGACATGATATGAGATGCATGACATGAAAAAAATGCAAAATGAAAAACAAAACCCGACCACGGAGGGAATATCATAACACATAGCCGAAAATGGCAAGAGTTGGAGTTACAAATATGGAAAGTTACATCCGGGGTGTTACAACACTCCACCACTACGAGAGGATCTCGTCCCGAGATCTAGGACTGAAAGAACTTCGGATATTCGGAACGGAGGTGGTCCTCGAGCTCCCAGGTGGCTTCTCGGTCGGAATGGTGCGACCACTTCACTTTCAGGAATTTGATAGACTTGTTGCGAGTCTTGCGCTCAGTTTCTTCAAGAATAGCAACGGGGTGCTCACGATAAGACAGATCTTCTTGGAGGTCAATCACTTCGAAGTTGATGGTGCGCTCAGGAGTCTTGAAGCACTTGCGAAGCTGTGACACGTGGAACACATCGTGCACGTTCGCGAAGTTGGAGGGAAGCTCAAGTTGATAGGCGAGGTCGCCTCTTTTGCCAATGATCTTGAAAGGACCCACGTATCTAGGGGCAAGCTTCCCTTTAATACCGAAGCGACGAGTGCCTTTCATTGGAGAGACGCGGAGGTAGACATGGTCTTCGATCTCGAAAGCCACATCACGGTGCTTACTATCATAGTAACTCTTCTGGCGCGATTGCGCGGCTTTGAGATTTTTATGGATGACTTTACACATTTCTTCAGCCTTTGTGACTAAGTCATTGCCAAGAAGTTGGCGTTCACCAGTCTCTGACCAATTGAGAGGAGTACGGCACTTTCTGCCATATATAATTTCGAATGGGGCCTTGCCCGAACTCGCTTGGAAGCTGTTGTTGTAGGAGAACTCGCCATATGGAAGACAATCTTCCCACTTCATACCAAAGGAAATGTCACTAGCCCTGAGCATATCTTCAAGGATTTGATTGACTCGCTCGACTTGGCCACTAGTTTGAGGATGGAAAGCTGTGCTGAAGCGAATGTTGGTGCCCATGGCCTTCTGGAAGGAGTCCCAGAACTTAGACGTGAAGATGCTTCCACGATCTGAAGATATCAATTGTGGAATGCCGTGCAAGGAGACAATCCTGGAGGTGTATAGCTCTGCCAACTGAGCTGCTGTGATAGATTCTTTGATTGGAAGGAAATGAGCCACTTTAGTAAGCTTATCGATGACAACGAAGATAGCATCATTTCCGCGTTTGGACTTGGGAAATCCAGTCACGAAGTCCATTTCGATATGATCAAACTTCCATTCTGGGATAACAAGAGGTTGGAGGAGACCAGCTGGTCGTTGGTGTTCTGCTTTCACCCTTCGACAGACATCACATTCATTCACGAATTGAGCGATTTCTTGCTTCATTCGAGTCCACCAATACGACTGCTTGAGGTCATGGTACATCTTCGTACTTCCAGGATGAATGGAAAGAAGAGAATTGTGCGCCTCGTTCATTATGACTTTCCTTAGATCACCTTTAGGAACCACAATCCGATCCTTGAAGAATAAAGTGTCTCTGTCATCAATGCGATAGCACTTGTATTTGGAAAGACCCTTGTCGATACCACGTTTCACCTTCTTCACCATGGTATCCAGGAGTTGTGCCTCACGAATTTGATCTTCCAAAGTAGGAGAGACTATGAGGTTGGCAAGAAAGCCTTGAGGAACAACTTGGAGATTCATCTTGCGGAAAGCTTCACAAAGGTTCGGTTGGAAAGGCTTGAGAATTAAGCTGTTGCAATAAGCCTTCCTGCTCAAAGCATCTGCAATGACATTGGCTTTGCCTGGAGTATATTCAATACTCGAATTTTACTCTTGAATCATTTTGACCCAACGAGCTTTCCTGAGGTTGAGGTTGGGCTGAGTGAAGATGTACTTGAGACTCTTGTGATCGGTGAATATGTCTACTTTTCTTCCCAACAAGAGATGTCTCCATGTTATTAATGCATGGACAACTGCCGCCAACTCAAGATCGTGAGTGGGGTAGTTCTTTTCGTTGGGCTTCAACTGACGAGAGGTATAGGCCACAACTTTCTTCTCTTGCATTAACACAGCACCGAGACCTTGAAGAGAAGCATCACAGAAAACTTCGAATGGCTTGGATTCGTCAGGAGGAGTTAAGACAGGAGCTGTGACAAGTTTCTCTTTGAGAGTGTTGAAAGAAACGTCACACTCAGGCGTCCAGACAAACTTCACATGCTTCTGGAGGAGGTTGTAAAGAGGCTTTGCAATCTTAGAGAAATTCTCAACGAATCTTCGGCAATAGCTTGCAAGACCAAGAACACTGCGGAGCTGCTTGACATTCTGAGGAGGTTCCCAATTCACAATTGCAGACACCTTCTCGGGATTAACAGCGATGCCCTTGGCAGAGATGATATGACCAAGGTAAAGACCTTCATCGAGCCAAAACTCACATTTTGAAAACTTCACATAGAATTGATACTCTCTGAGCTTGTCGAGCACCAATCGCAAATGTTTGGCATGATCTGTCTTATTTTTGGAAAAGACCAAGATATCATCGAGATACACCAGGACGAATTCATTGGTATAGGGGTTGAAGATGAAATTCATCATTCGAGAGAATGTTGGAGGAGCATTGACAAGGCCGAAAGACATGACAATATATTCATAAGAACCAAAGCTTGGTCTGAATGTTGTCTTGGGAATATCTTCTTCACGAATGCGAATCTGATGATAACCCATACGAAGGTCAAGCTTGGAGAATACTTTAGCACATTTAAGTTGCTCGAGTAGCTCATTGATTTTTGGAAGTGGATACTTGTTCTTGATTGTCTTCTTGTTCAATGGACGGTAGTCGACACAAAGTTTGTCCGTGCCATCCTTCTTCTGGACAAAAAGAACACCACAACCCCACAGAGATGAACTCGGTCTGATCAAACCCAGACGCTCTTGTTCATCGAGCTGTTTCTTCAATTCTTTCAGCTCCTTGGGTCCAAGCTTGTAAGGACGCTTGCAAACGGGTTCAGTGCCAGGCTCAAGATCGATAACGAACTCAACTGGCCGGTGAGGAGGCATACCCGGAAGCTCTTCTGGAAAGACATCTTGATACTCACAAACGACCGGAATTTGAGAAATAGCATCCAACTCGCCCTTCTCATTGAGAGAAAATAACCGAATGGTTTCATCATGAGCGGCATAGATGATAACATCCTCAGAAGTGTGTCAATTGAATTTCCCTGGCAGCACAATCAAGTTGAGCCTTGTGCTTAGAAAGCCAGTCCATCCCGAGAATAAGATCAATATTCGAGTCACCAAGAACAATTGGTTTAGACAGAAATTTATAGTTTCCCATCTTGATGGAAACATCCGGGACACAATTATTAGATGTCATTTGCTTACCCGGGGACACAATCTTCAACGGGGTAGGAATCTTTTCCGTCACAAACTCATGCTTGGCAACAAAAGGTCTTGAAATGAAAGAAAGAGATGCACCAGTATCAAATAAGACTTTTGCAGGAATATCATTAACTGAGAGATTACCCATTAACACATCAGTGGATTCCTCCGCTTGAGCTGCATTCATCATGTTCACCTTTGCAGACTTGGGATTATGCTTGACCACTGCATTGCTGGAAGATCTCACAGGAGGAGGAGGCGGAAGGCGCCTTTGGTTGAAGCATTTGTTAGCATAGTGACCTTTCTGCTGACACTTGTTGCAAGTCACCTCTGAGAGTGGACGATGATAAGGAGCATACAACTTTGGAGCTTGATTCTGAGACTTGTTCTGATAGCCAGGGTTGGATGAGTGGGAAGATCCATGGCCACCTTTGTTCTTCTACTGGAAAGGCTGACGAAATGGAGGAGGAGGAGGCAACCAGAACTTCTGTTGCTTAGCAGCCACTAGTGAGGAAGAAGAAGACTGAACTGCGTCCCTGACTCTCTTCTTAGAAGCCTCACACTTGAGCTGAGCAGCCTCTTGCTTCAGTGCCATATTGTAGAAATCATCATACTTGGTCGGCTCAAAAAGCATGAGAGGTAATTGCAGATCTTCTCTGAGGCCACCTCTGAATTGATAGATCATGCTCTTTTCATCAGGAACGTCTTGCTTAGCGAAGCGAGCGAGTTTCTGAAACTGAGTATTGTATTGATACACGGACATGCTGCCTTGCTTGAGATTGCGGAACTCCTCACGCTTGCTCTCAACAACACTTTGTGGAATGTGGTGAGCTTTGAAGTCTCAGCGGAAATCATCCCAGGTAATCACACGACCTCCTCTGGAATCTTTATATTGTTGATACCACTCGGCAGCTTGATCCTTGAGTTGAAAAGAAGCGAACTTGACAAAGTCCTCAGGCCTGACATTGCTACATTCAAAATGCTTGTTGATGTCCACGAGCCAATCATCGGCGTCTGTGGCCTCGGCACAGTAGCTGAAAGACTTCGGCTGATTTGCGAGGAACTGGTTGAGGGTAGCGAAGTGAGGCTGATTGTTGCCTTGGCCTTGATTTCCTTGATTGCCTTGCCCTTGGGTGCGTTCTTGCAAGAGTTGCAAAATCATCTGAGCATTGGCGTTGGTGGCTGCCATGATAGCTTGCCATGCCTCCGGAGGCGGAGGTGGTGGCGGAGGGTTCGCCTGACTCCCCTCATTGCGTTCCGGATTCTGACGCGTTGGCGGAGCCATCCTGAAGAGGGTGACATCCGTTAGCATCTTGATAGACAAATAGACAAGTTGGATCAACGGATAGAAATTGCAACATATAGTCTTCACAATAAACATTCGAACGAGGATGAACGAATGAATTCCATTGTAAATCATCACACTGCCATTAAAGTGAGAACCCACTTGATAAAAGGATTGATGAATAAAATAAAAAGGTACGAGTGGAACAAATAAGTGGTAAGGATTACCCAATCACAAACCAAATATCTGCGGGAAGAAATGCTAAGAGCTACTTGAATCCCACCTATAAACTCCCGAAACTTTCTGGTTATGCAATCTGGTGTTGGGGATACAGGGGACACAAAATATATCACCCAAACTAGCAATCCCTAGATCCAGCTGTATCCATCCGTCAACACATAACCAAGAAACCTTCGGAAATCGTGTACCTCAACCTTCGAAAAGCATCCGTTATACGAGTTATGGCAATACTCCCTAACTCCCGCTCCAGTACTGGGTGGCGTCGAGGTGATCTCACCAACAACTACATAAAAGAGATTTTTGATGTCGGCGAAACTCAGGTATTCCAGAACTGCAAGGATAAAATTGTGACGACAACACCTCGGAGCTCAACTCCCCGGGACACTGCCACAACCCCTAAATGTCAGGAGGTACCAAGAACAATGTTCTCGTCACAAAACCATCGGAACGATTCCAAGATACCCGCGTGATCCTAATTTTTTTTTGTGAAATTTGAGGAGAGAAGAGTCAAAACTTCTACGTCAGGAGGCCTCACCATTGCGACGAAGGGACTGAGGAGTAAAAAGAATCCTACTCTCCGATATATATAATCCTAAGACTCAAAACATTTTTGTTCTAGACTCAACAACGCCAACGATTTTATCAAGCAGGGGGCTCCTAAGTCGGGGATGGCTCTGATTACCAACTTGTAACGCACACGATGCGGCTATATCTCGCACGTGTCGAGGCACGACTTAGAGGCATAACCGCATTGTGGTTTTGTTGCAAGAAGGGTCATCTTCACACAATCCCATGTAATGAACAAGAATGGGATAACGAGAGTTGGCTTACAATCGCCACTTCACACAATACATAAATTTAAGTCATACATCATCCAAAATCCACACATAGATCGACTACGGTCAAATCCAAATGAAAATAAGATAACCCCAAATGCTAGATCCCCGATCGTCCCAACTGGGCTCCACTACTGGTCATCAGGAAAAGAAACATAGTAACGACCACGTTCCTCATAGAACTCCCACTTGAGCTCGGTTGCATCATCTGCACTGGTATCTTCGGCACCTGCAACTGTTTTGGTAGAATCTGTGAGTCACGAGGACTCAGCAATCTCACACCCGCGAGATCAAGACTATTTAAGCTTAAAGGCAAGGATGGTGTAATGAGGTGGAGCTGCAGCAAGCACTAAGCATATATGGTGGCTAACATACGCAAAGAAGAGCGAGAAGAGAAGCAACGCAACGGTCGCGAAGCTAGAAATGATCAAGAAGTGATCCTGAAACTACTTACGTTCATGCATAACTCAAACCGTGTTCACTTCCCGGGCTCCGCCGAGAAGAGACCATCACGGCTACACACACGGTAGATGTATTTTAATTAAGTCAAGTGTCAAGTTCTCTACAACCGGACATTAACAAATTCCCATCTGCCTCATAACCATGGGCACGACTTTCGAAAGATAATACCCTGCAGGGGTGTCCCAACTTAGCCCATCATAAGTTCTCACGGTCAACGAAGGATAAACCTTCTCCCGGAAAGACCCGATCAGTCTCGGAATCCCGGTTTACAAGACATTTCGACAATGGTAAAACAAGACGAGCAAAGCCGCCCGATGTGCCGACAAATCCCGATAGGAGCTGCACATATCTCGTTCTCAAGGCACACCGAATGAACACTACGTACAACTAGAACCAGCCCTCGAGTTTCCCCGAGGTGGCGCTGCAAGTGGCTCTAGTTTGGACCAGCACTCAGAGGAACACTGGCCCGGGGGTTTAAATAAAGATGACCCTCGGGCTCGCGAGAACCCGAGGGGAGAAGGCTTAGGTGGCAAATGGTAAAACCAAGGTTGGGCCTTGCTGGAAGAGTTTTATTCAAGGCGAACTGTCAAGGGGGTCCCATAAATCACCCAACCGCGTATGGAACGCAAACTCAAGGAACATAATACCGGTATGACGGAAACTAGGGCGGCAAGAGTGGAACAAAACACCAGGCATAAGGCCGAGCCTTCCACCCTTTACAAATATATAGATGCATTAATTAAATAAGAGATATTGTGATATTCCAAAATATCCATGTTCCAACATGGAACCAACTTCAACTTCACCTGCAACTAGCAACGCTATAAGAAGGGCTGAGCAAAAGCGATAACTTAGCCAAACAACGGTTTGCTAGGAAAAGATGGTTAGAGGCTTGGCATGGAAATATGGGAGGCATGATATAGCAAGTGGTAGGTAGCGCAGCATGGCAATAGAACGAACAACTAGCAAAGCAAAGATAGAAGTGATTTCGAGGGTATGGTCATCTTGCCTGCAAGGTTCTCAGAGTTGTCGAAAGCTTGATCCTCGTAAGCGTACTCAACAGGTTCCTCGTTCACGAACTCGTCTCCCGGCTCTACCCACAGCAAGAATACAAGCAATGGAACCACAATCAATCACGGGAAATGCACAAGCAACATGATGCACTACATGCATGATATGCGAGACATGATATGCGATGCGTATGCGTGCTCTGGAAGAAAAAGGATGAACAAGGCAGTAAGTTGGCAAACCAAGTATGCCACTATAAAGATGAGATGATTTCGGTCGAAATCGATATAAATATCACCGGAAACGGATACACGGTTTGCAAATGGCGAGCAAAACGAGAATGACATGATTCTGCGATTAACAACATGATAGCACTTAGAATTCAACAACTAACTATGCTACAGCACCCCAACATAACAACAAGGCATATGGCAGTAATCTACAGGAGTTGCTTGACAAAAGATGAACACTGAGCTACGGCTAGATCACACCATAACAGGCTCAAACAAGCATGACGAAAGTGCAAAAGATATCAGGTTCACAGACTTGGTGAAATTACTGGACATGGCATAAACAGCATCAGGTAGCAAAGTTCAGAGCAAAAAAAAACACATGGTACAGGAACGTAACGCAGCAAACCAAGGCATGGCATGAAACTAATGATTGCATAGAACAAAAGTCTCTTACTGACCATGAGCCAAAAAGGATCGGAAGATATGATGGTACCCATGTAAACATAGCAAGTTTCGTTAACAGGTTTCAAATTTAGCAGAAAACAGAGCATGGCAGAAACAGTATTATGAAGGCATCTTTGTGAGCTCGATACACTCCTCACAAAGCAATGCATACCTACCGCAAGATGGCATGTTTATGAAGCTAACCGTGACAATAGAAAGTTCATAGCATGAAAGTATCAACTATAACAACCTTGGCAAAATTGAATATCATGTTGACATTCTGCCAGAAATATTTTATAGCAAAATTAGAGCAAGATTAAGACAAGTTATGGCACTCCATAATTGCAAAAAGGGGCACGTATGGATAGAGAACAACTATATCTACAAAACATCCTTACTGAACATGCCCAGAAGAAGCATGGATCTCACTGTAGCCACAAGGATACATAGCAACAAAATAACAGCAGTAACAGACTTCGTGAAAATCCTAAGTCCCTGAAAACAGAAACATAACGAAGCCTAGTTTGCATGCTTGTGCTAGTCACCACATAGATCACAAAAATAAATGGCATACACCTCTGTAAATATGGCATGACATAGATCAAAACACATGTAGAGCTCATACTCATAAGATGCACACATTAAATGCAACAAAAATAACAAAACGCCAAGTTCTGTTAACAGACAGCAGTAAACATCATATAGCACTCTTGCACCAGAGATTTGGGCATCAAGATGGACTCAAACAAGCATGACACAATGGAACAAAATCAAGAGCATCTCGAGGCGAACGTTTCGATATATTACACGAATGAAACGGAGCTATGGTCACGGAGTTATGATGCAATGAACGGAGCCACATATTGCAAATATTACGGGACTTAGAGAAAATCAGAGGGAAAAAGTCAACCTCTGGACAGATCTGGATCGGGCCGGCTCGGGCGCACGTTCCTCGCCGGAAAACAGGGCCGCGGCGGCCGGAGATGGCGAGGGGGAGGCGCCGGAGCACGGTGGGGCTCGGACGCCGGCGGAGGAGCTCGGGCGCGGGCGACCGCGGGCGGAGGCGACGTGCGGCGGCGCGGCGCGACGGGCGAGGTCGCCAGAGCGGCGAACGGAGGGAACTCCGGTGGCGGGGTCCGACGAAGATCCGGTGCGGCGGCGGGCGACGGACGCGGGAGGGCGCGGGCGGCGGCGCGCCGGGCGACCGGGCCGCGGGGGCCTGCCCCGGGCCTGGCGGGCTTCGGCGGCGAAGTGGGCGCGGGACTGCCACGTGGCACGCCCCGGTTGGCTGCGGGCGGCGGCGCGTTTCGTTCGGCGCCGGGCGGACGTGTCCGGCGGCGTGAGGGAAGGGGAGACTAGGGTTTGAACCCGGATTTCGGAGGGGGAGGTGTTTATATAGGTAGAAGGAGCTAGGAGAGTCCAAATGGAGTGCGGTTTTCGCCCACACGATCGTGATCGAACGACCGAGAGCATGGAGGGGACTTAGAGGGGTTATTGGACTGTTTGGAGGGGGGTTTTGCTGCAACACACAAAAGGACTTTGCGGTTACCCGGTTAACCGTTGGAGTATCAAACGACCTCCAAATGGAACGAAACTTGACAGGTGGTCTACCGGTGGTATACCAAGGCCACTTGGCAAGACTCGGTCCATTCTGAGAATGTTCAACACCCGCTCACGAAAAGAAAACAAGAGGGGTGCGCCGGTGCACGTGGGAGTGTCGGATTGCAAAACGGACAACGTGGAAAATGCTTGGATGCATGAGACGAACACGTATGGAAAGGGGATGCACATGATGACATGATATGAGATGCATGACATGAACAAAATGCAAAACAAAAAACAAAACCCGACCACGGAGGGAATATCATAACACATAGCCAAAAATGGCAAGAGTTGGAGTTACAAATACGGAAAGTTACATCCGGGGTGTTACAACATGCCCCTAGCATGCTGAACATGGAACCGTCCCCTCTCTTTTCATCTGTTCGGAAAACGTCAGACGCCGGAAAAATCCCTCCGGATGTTTTCCCTCTCCGTCTGCAACGTCTAGCACTGCCTTAGTTCACCCTAACACCGCGTATTTCCATGTTATGCTTTATGATGCTTTGTTTGCTTTATATTTATTGTTTCTTCCCCCTCTTCTCTCTGGTAGACCCCGAGACTGATGCTGCCCCTGTGATCAACTACGTCGACGACAACCCTTCTTCCTTTTCAGCAGAGCTTCCAGGAAAGCCCCCCTTTGATCATCCCCATATAGCCCATTCCATTCTCTCATGCTTGCATTAGATTTTGCTACTATTATTGTTTGCTCCTATTCTGATGCATAGCCTTCTTTTGTAACCTGCTTATTGTTACCTTACCTGCTTATCCTAAACTGCTTAGTATAGGTTGGTTAGTGATCCATCAGTGACCCCCACCTTGTCCTGGTTGCCCCTGCTTCATCATCGAAGACCCGATCAACGGGATCGAAGACCAGGCCCCGACACCGCACATCACTTTCCCCTTAGTTGCTCGACACTACTGGGTTACTATCGAGTGCCGAGGGTGAGACCTCATCAGCACTTCTGATGTTAACCCTGTAGTGTAGCTATTTGGTTGTGGTCATCAAGGGTGACTCCGCCTTAACCACCTCCGATACGACTCTGTCGTCCAACCCCTCAAGTGTGAACGTCGAGGGTGGTTCCTCTTACGTTCACCTTGATGATTACATCGAGTGGAATCCATCGAGGGTGGTTCCTCAGGGTTCCCCTTGGCGTTAGACACACAATTACTATGGTTACTATGACTTTACACTAAACCATGTTACTAAAGACGGGTCGGCCCTGAGGGGTACCCGCGCGAGCTTAATTGCGAGTGATGTGGAGTCGGGTTGACCTGGAAGGTGCCCGCGAGATAATTATGAGGTGTGGCCGGGCATTCTTAGCCCTTGCCACAAGTCCTCGAGAAAGGGCGACGGGGCCACATCGATCGTGAGTCTCTGCTAATTACCGCGTGCTCCTAATCCACTACGATTTGGATATTTGATCTGAGGGGCCTCTGGCCTGATATCACTAACCATCACGTGGGCATAGTATGGGCGTTCTGCATCGTATGCATCAGCCGAAGCTTAATAGACGTCAGCAACTGAGCGGCGCGCGCTAGGTTGGACTGCGTAAGCACCTGCCTTTTTAAGGAGGTAGCTAGGTCTGCTCACCGGCCGCGTTCGCAACATGCAGGAGTTCCCGGGGCGATGGCCCATGACCCCTGGGGGCATAGGTTTAGTCTGACGTGCTGACCTCTCTATTAAGCCTAGGTCGGGTTGCGGCGTATCGTTTGGCCGAGGCCTGGCATGACCCGAGAAAGTGTGTCCGGCCGGAGTTAATCGAGCGTGGTGGGTAAGTTGGGTCACCCCTGCAGGGAAGAAAACATCTACCGATAGCCTGTCCTACGGTAATGGACACTTGGAGTTGTATCCCAATCGATACAACTAGAACTGGATACTTGAGATGAGAAATGGATAGTATGGCTCTGGGACTGCTTTCTCGCAGGGAGTCGAGGAAGGATCTCTGGGCGAGGTTGATGACACTACTACTACTTTACTTTATGCTACTCTTATCTCTTCTGATTGCTGCAAGATGCTAGGAGCTGCTTGAAGATGCTAGTCTTCGATAGGACTAGCTTCTCCCCCTCTTATTCTAGCATTCTGCAGTCAGTCCACAAATACTACCCCTTCCATTGATACCGATGCATAAGTAGTGTAGATCCTTGCTTGCGAGTACTTTGGATGAGTACTCATGGTTGCTTTGCTACCCCTTTTCCCCCTTCTTTCTTCTTTCTGGTTGTTGCAACCAGATGGTGGAGCCCAGGATCCAAACGACCCCACCAACGACTACTACTACCCTGAGGGTGCCTACTACTACGTGGAGACCGCCGACGACCAGGAGTAGTTAGGAGGCTCCTAGGTAGGAGGCCTTGCCTTTTCGATCAATGTTGCCTTTGTGCTACCTTCTTAAGGCAAACTTGTTTAACTCATGTCTGTACTCAGATATGGTTACTTCCGCTGACTCTTGTGTATTCAAGCTTATGTATTCGAGCCCTCGAGGCCCATGGCTTGTAATATAAAGCTTGTATTATTTTATTTATGTCTAGAGTTGTGTTGTGATATCTTCCCGTGAGTCCTTGATCTTGATCGTACAGATTTGCGTGTATGATTAGTGTATGATTGAATTGGGGGTGTCACAGAGCCCAAACGGAATAAAACTTTCGCGATGATTTTTCTTGGACCAGAAGACATCCAGAGGACTTGGAGTGCAAGTTAGAGAAGCCACGAGGCGGCCACAAGGACGGAGGGCGTGCCCAGGGGGTAGGGCACGCCCCCACCCTTGTGGGCCCCTCGTGACTCCACCGACCTAGTTCCTTAGCCTATATATTCTCATATATCCCAAAACCAACAGAGAGAGCCACGAAAACACTTTTTTACCGCCGCAACCTTCTGTACCCGTGAGATCCCATCTAGGGGCCTTTTCCGACGTTCTACCGGAGGGGGATTCGATCATGGAGGGCTTCTACATCAACACCATTGCCCTTCCGATGAAGCGTGAGTAGTTTACAACAGACCTACGGGTCCATAGCTAGTAGCTAGATGGCTTCTTCTCTCTCTTTGATTCTCAATACCATGTTCTCCTCGATGTTCTTGGAGATCTATTCGATGTAATACTTTTTTGCGGAGTGTTTGCCGAGATCTGATGAATTGTGGATTTATGATCAGTTTATCTATGAATATTATTTGAATCTTCTCTGAATTCTTATATGCATGATTTGATATCTTTGCAAGTCTCTTCGAACTATTGATTTGGTTTGGCCAACTAGAATGGTTTTTCTTGCAATGGGAGAAGTGCTTAGCTTTGGGTTCAATCTTGCGGTGTCCTTTCCAGTGACAGTAGGGGCAGCAAGGCACGTAATGTATTGTTGCCATCGAGGATAAAAAGATGGGGTGTACATCATATTGCTTGAGTTTATTCCTCTACATCATGTCATCCTACTTAATGCGTTACTCTATTCTTCATGAACTTAATACTCTAGATGCAGGCAGGAGTCGGTCGATGTGTGGAGTAATAGTAGTAGATGCAGGCAGGATTCGGTCTACTTGACACAGACGTGATGCCTATGTTCATGATCATTGCCTTAGATATCATCATAACATTGCGCTTTTCTATCAATTGCTCGGCAGTAATTTGTTCACCCACCGTAATATTTTCTATCTTGAGAGAAGCCTCTAGTGAAACCTATGGCCCTCGGGTCTATTTTCCATCATATAAGTTCCCGATCTACAACTTCAGTTTCAGATTTACTTCCTTTGCAATCTTTTATTTTCCGATCTATAAACCAAAAATACCAAAAATATTTACTTTACCATTTATCTATCTCCATCAGATCTCACTTTTGCATGTAACCGTGAAGGGATTGACAACCCCTTTATCGTGTTGGGTGCAAGTTGTTGATTGTTCGTGCAGCTATATATTTGGTGACTTGTTCGTTGTCTCCTACTCGATTGGTACCTTGTTTCTCAAAACTGAGGGAAATACTTACTCTACTTTGCTGCATCACCCTTTCCTCTTCAAGGGAAAAACCAACGCAAGCTCAAGAGGTAGCAGGAAGAATTTCTGATGCTGTTGCCAGGGAGATCTATGCCAAGTCAAGACATACCAATTACCCATCATAAACTCTCATCTCTTGCATTACATTGCCATTCGCCTCTCGTTTTCCTCTCCCCCACTTCTAAAACGATTTTCGAAAAGATTTGCCTTTTCTTCGCCACTCTTCCGTTCGTCTTCTTTGTTTGCCTTTTGGTTGCTCGTTCGCTAGATCAGTTTGCCGTCACCATGTCTTAAATTGGGGAGGTTATCATTGAAAAAGATAGTAGTAACGATGAGGGAAATTTTGATGCTTTTGCCAATACTAATCTAATCTACTATTCTACATACCAAAAAGCTTTCCATAGGTAGTGGCCATATTATTGGAAAGGGGGTTATTCAAGATTTCTTTACTTGTGCCAGTGCGCTTCCCACTTTGGGTGGATCTATTCTCCATAAAACTAGTAGCCTCGCGGATGCTATATCTTTTCTCATAGTTGAACTTGAAAGACAATTTGTTCATATGCATCCTTCCACACAAAGAATCTTTTTAGAGTTTTCAAATATTGAGAATTCTTCTGTTAAGCGTGCCGCCACTATATTTCTAGCTCACGAGTTTAGGTTTATTATGAAAGAAGCTAGTGAAATTTTTGCGCATAAAGTAGATGGTGGTCATCCTCCCATAGAGGGAATTCTTTTTAATCAAGAGGACATAATGCGTTGACGATCTCTAGATCATGTTGCTTATAATCAAAATTTAAGAAAGAGAGTCCCTACCGATATTTTAGTTGATAAGATTTCTAAGCTTAATGATAATTTTGCTATACAAAATAACGGATTGGGTTTCTCTCTACAAGCTCATGAACTTTTGCCAAAAGAATGCTTATAATGATGAGTTAATCATACAATATGAAGGGCCGAAGGAGGAACCAATTCCTCCCGAGATCGATCTTGGGGATTCTTATCCCATTAAGTTTAGCCCTTTTGATTATTTTTGCTTACCACAAAGAAAACTTGCTGCTGAACGAAGAGATTATGAGATGAGTTTTCGAGATTTACCCTATCATTATCACGATAATATCTAGATCTATTCGTGTTTTATGCCTAGCTAAGGGCGTTAAACAATAGCGCTTGTTGGGAGGCGACCCAATTTTATTTTTGTTTTTGCTTTTTAGGTTCTGTTTTGCAATAAATATTTCATCGAGCCTCTATTTAGATGTGGTTTTGTGTTTTAGTTAGTGTTTGTGCCAAGTAAGACCTTTGGGATAGCTTACGGTGATAGTTGATTTGATCTTGCTGAAAAACAGAAACTTTTGCGCCCAGTCCCAGAATTTTTAAAAATCACAAAAGCGTGATAAAATTCTGAATTTTTTACACAAGATTGATATACAAATTTCCCCTGTTGTACTAATGTTTCAGAATTTTTGGAGTTACAGAAGTATCCGAACTATTCAGATTGCTACAGACTGTTCTGTTTTTGACAGATTCTATTTTCTTGTCACAGCCCTAGAATTGCTTGTAGTTAGTTGCATGAAAGCATTCATGTCATCATGTCTAATTCAAATGAATTTGAATTGGGGATGACCAAACCCTAGCACCAAATGAATTCAACTAGGTTCAAAATAAAAATATTTTCATTAAACCCAAAATGCCCTTCAAAAATGTTCATTATTTATGGAAAAAGGTTAAAACCTTTACCAGAGGTCATGCACATTTTTCCAAGGCATTTATGGTCTTTGAAATTAATTCAAACATATTTGAATTGGAGCTATTTAAATGCTATATACATTTTAGGTGCTCCAAAAATGTTGGAAATTGTTATGGGTCACTGGAATAATTCAGACAGCACCCCTAATTATTTCCAGGATTTTATAAAATGGTTTAGTATTTTACTAAATCAAAACAAAACAAATTAAACTAGAAAACAGAAACAATTAAGTAAGAGAGAGAGAGAGAAGGCCACTGGGCCCCTCACCTGGACATACCTGGCGCCCCACCACGGCCCAGGAGCTGGCCCAGCCCACCAGAGCCGCCACCGTCTCCCACCTCGCGCCAGAAGGACGCCAGAGGGACGCCGGGCGTGTGGTCGCCGCGCGCGAGGCCACCTCCTGCTTCCGCCGCTTCTGGACGCCTCCACGAGTGCCACGGCACCTCCCCGACCCCCTCTCACTTCTCCCTCACTCGCTGCACTTCCTCCCCTCCCCTGTCTCTCTCCCCGCAGCACCACCGAACGGAGCCGTCGCCACCGTCGCCGTTGCCGTGGCCACCGGCCACCCCTCGCCCCGCCGATGAGTCCACGAGCTCCGCCTCGACGCCTTGAAGCTTCCCCTCAACGCAAGCATCGCCGGACGCCCTGTCGCCTCGCCATCGACCCGTCGTCTCCGCGCACAGCCGTGCATCGCCGCCGCCAAATTCCGACGCCGTCCGTGCCTCCCCGAGCTCGCCGAGAACCTCTTCGTGACCGCGGTGAGCACCCGGTCATTTCCCCCCTAACCCTGCTCCCCGTTTGGTTGCCGTAGCACCGTTCCCCACGAGCACCGAACCACGCCGCCGCCCGAGCTTCTCGCCGCCGTGGCCACAGTCGTCATAGCTCCCAACCGAGCACACCCACGTACTCACCGCGCCGCGTAGGTGCCGTAGGAGCTAAGCACGCCACTCCACGGCCACCGCAGCCCCGTTCCCGAGTGCGCCCGAGCTCCGGCCGCCGCGGTCGAGCTCCTCGCCATCGCCTCCGGCCACCCCAGGCCCGACTGGCGCCACCGCCCGACGCGCGCTGGTCTGGGCTCTCGAACGAGCCCAGCCACGCTGCGAACGGGGCACCACAGCCCGCGCCCGAGTGCCCCGCCGCGTCTGGCCTCGCCGGCGTCACGACGCCGGTGGGTTTGACCCTGCTTGACCGGGGTTTGACTTCCCCCCCTGACCCACTGACGTGTGGGGCCAACCCCTGTTAAAAGTTAGTTTAGTTTAAAACCTAAACTTAATTAGGCACTGAGAGACTAACAGGCAGGTCCCACGGGTCAGGTTTGACCCTGGCCAGCCGTTGACTCGCTGACGCAGTGATGACGTCAGGCTGACGCAGTATTACATTTTCTGGATTTATTTTTAATCAGGAAATTCCAGAAAATAGTATAAACTTCTAAAAATCATATAAAATCAACCGTAGCTCAGAATGAAATAATTTATATATGAAAAATTATCAGAAAAATGCAATCTATCCATCTGTATCATTTTCATGCATGTCAAACTAAGTTATACCTGCTGTATAGGTGAAAACATGATAATGCACTATTTGAATTCATAGTTTGAATTTGAATTTGAACCTTGAGTTCAAATCAACCCAAACCTTTCTGTTGCTAGTTGCATTAGGCCAAATCACGTCATATTGCCATGTCATGATCATGCATCCTATTGTGCATTGCATTGATTGTGTTCTTCCTTGTTTGCCGGTGATTGTCCCCTCTCGATAGCCGTGTTTCCGACGATGAGTTCGATGACACTAATGAAGACTCAATGCTATCTTCGGAAGTGTCAGGCAAGCATAACCCCTTGTTCATTCCGATACAATCCCACTCTCTCGCTCCTGCTCTCTTTACTGCATTAGGACAACAACGATTCAACTGTTACATGCTGCGGTAGTTGAACCCCTTATCCTCTGCATGACCTGTCATTGCCACAGTAAATAGATGAAACCCACTAGCATGAGTAGGAGTTGTTTGAGCCCTGATGTGCCTACTCATTCATGCCTGTTTGTCATGCCTGCTACTGCTTAGAGTTGAGTCGGGTCTGATTCATCGGGGATGAATTGGAATGGTGATGAACATGTCCTACTGTGTGTGAGCTAAGTGTGTGAACACGATTTGGTAAAGGTAGCGGTGAGAGGCCATGTAGGAGTACATGGTGGGTTGTCTCATTGAAGCCGTCCTCAGGAACTGAGTTCTGTGTTTGTGATCCATGATACAGTTACTACCACGCATTGGGCCCGAAACCAATGGACCCTCTCGGCTTCTTAATCACCCTTGTCCTCTGTCCAGGAGTTGCAAGTAGTTTCTGGTGTTTGTAGTATGCTGGAGGCCGTGGACAGCGCTGACCGGAGGGGTGGGCTGTGATGCGGTAGGCACGTGGCACGGTGTACCGGGCGCCCGTTTGGTGTCTCGGGAACCCTGCACACATCGTTCGGGGCCGTATGTGGAAACCTCGGCCGGACTCCCTGCAGATGGAACCTGAATAGGCGATAAACCTGGACTAGAGACTTGAGTGTTTAGGTAGGCTGTGGCCGACTCCCTCGCCAGGCTTCCGCTTGAAGGTTGCCGAGGTACACGACGTGTACATGGTGGTAAGTGGCGAGAGCGTGTGTGACGAAGTACACCCCTGCAGGGTTAACATCATCTATTCGAATAGCCGTGTCCGCGGAAATGGACTTCTGGGTTGCCTATAACAGTTCATAGACAAGTGAAAGTGGATACTCTAAAATGCGCAAGATAAGCGTGAGTGCTATGGATGGCGTTCTCATAGGGAGACGGGAGCGGGTCCATAGTGGAGTATTGATTTGGTGAATATGTGGACTCGTGTGCGCCACCTCAAAAGAGTTGCTTGCAGTCGTAGTTAGGATAGCCACCGAGTCAAAGCTGGCTTGCTGCAGTTAAACTCCACCACCCCCTTTGTTGATACCGATGCATATGTAGATAGTTCTGATGTAAGTCTTGCTGGGTACATTTGTACTCACGTTTGCTTATTTTATGTTTTGCAGAGAGACGTCAGTCTCGCTAGTAGTTCCGTGTGGACTTCGACGTTTAGCTTGATACCTCAGCTACGATCTTGTGCCCTCGGCAGGATCTGGTAGATAGTCAGGCTTCTCAGCCTTTTTCATTTATAGATGTCTGTACTCAGACATGTTAAGCTTCCGCATGTGCTTTGACTTGTATGCTCTGAATGTTGGGTCATGAGACCCATGTTTGTAATATCTGGCTCTTCGGGGCCTAATGAATAAATACTCCGAGTCGTAGAGTCTTGTTGTGATGCCATGTTGTATTTGCACATATCGAGCATATTGTGTGTATGATTGAAATGCTTGGTATGTGTGGGATCCGACAACCTAGTTGTTTATCCTTGGTAGCCTCTCTTATGGGGAAATGTAGTCTTGTGCTTCCATGAGCCATAGTAGTCCGCTACAGCCCGGTTCACCGGAGTCCTGCTAGCCCAGCACTACTGCTCCGGAACACTTGACTGGCCGGCATGTGATTCACTTCGTTCCTGTGTCTGTCCCTTCGGGGAAATGTCACGCGGTGACATCCGGAGTCCTGCCTAGCCTGCTACACCCCGGGTTCCCGGAGTCCTGTTAGCCCAGTGCTACAGCCCGGATTCGCACGCTGCTGACCGACACGTTCGATGTTGATTCATGTATGCCTGTCCCCGTAAGTTAGTGCCACTTTGGGTTCACGACTAGTCATGTCGGCCCGGGTTCTCTGTCATATGGATGCTAGCGACACTATCATATACGTGAGCTAAAAGACGCAAACGGTCCCGGGCCATGGTAAGGCGACACCCGTGGGAATACCGTGCGTGAGGCCGCAATCTGATATGGGGTGTTACCGGCTAGATCGATGTGACTTGGAATCGGGGTTCCGACAGCTGTTGGTATCAGAGCCTGACTGCCTGTAGGTTTACCAAGCCAAACTGGTCGAAGTTGAGTCTAGAAATGCTTTAGTTATGTAAGGGAATTGATTGTGGAAGGGAACGTAAGGCTCTTTTTACTCCTTTACCTTATGCCCTTCTGATCTGAGTCACCCTCTTCTCTTCTACGGGGATTAAGAACTAGGCTTCTCTTCTCTCTATCAGGTTCACGTGTTACTAATCCGTAGACTCATAGGATTAATGGACTTAAGCCTCAGTTCAGTTCCTACTACTTCCGTATGTTGACCATTGATCCCGGAAGTTTATATTGTGATGTTGAGTGGTCATGCCACTATTTTGCAGGATGTCTCAAGTATTTTTGAGCATTTACAGTCGTTATGCTGTCCAAGTCATCCCAGGTTTCTAAATAGTCCGATGCATTTGCAATCCCTTCTTTCCGTTCTCGATGTTCCTTTGGGCCAGATTAACCACACTAATCGTTGAGTTGAGGTACTCTGTTGCCTCGACATATATGTTGGAGTTATTATTATGACCCTAGGTGTCTTAGAGGACTAGTTAGTAATCTAGCAAGTCTCGCATCCCTAGTGTGATGATTCTGGCCACTATTCTCGAAAGCATCCCGTGATGCCATTTAGATAGTAGGAATTCTATTTCTGGGTTTTTGAACCCAAGATTCACTCTACTTAACTCGTGTAGCTAGTGATTGCTAGTTCCCTTAAGTTATTAGTAACCTTTGCATTAGTCCTCGAGGTCCGAGGTATATCGTTCTTCTAAATACCATGAACCATTCTTGGCAGGAGTTCGTTTGAACCAAAAGGTCATGACCAGAGTGCTCTTAATGAGTTCTCCATTCTACATTGTGAATCTGCCAGTTCTACCCTTTCTGCATGGGTTATCTAGAAGAAACTTGTTGGACTTGGTTCGACATACTAATCCATGCATCCACAACTCAGAAAAAAACATATGTTCCTTTGGGTTGTCCCTCTTTAGTTATTTTCTGGCCCTCGTCTATCAATTGATAGTCAGGAGTAATTGTGCATTTGTGTTATCGATGCCTATTATTCCTGTGGTCTGTCAAGCCATTCTAATCCGGAATGACTAGGAGAAACAAACTCCAGTACCTCGTCCATCTCTGGGATTGGGTCAAAGTAGTTGTATTCCGCAGATCAAATGCCTAACCAGCTTTTGTTCTGTTCTACCTTCAAGTATTACCCCCTTTATGTCGAGAATATTGTAGGAATTGCACCATCTCTCACGAATTCTTAACGCAGTGATACTTCTCGCCATCATTGCTCATTCCTCAGTTCCGTGTCGTCACGACCGGAATGCCGACAGGTGAACTATGATGTGTGAAATCTATACTCCTAGCAACTCCGTTGCTTGGTAGTTAAAGGACAATAATTTCATCCTTAGCGTGTTGGTTATTGAATCACTATACTAGGATTGATCGTGCTACCCAGTCCTTATTCCCGGTGCACTTTTCGATCAATGAGTTAGGATAGTGTCAGTCCTTGCTTATTCGGTCATATCGTCTTGCTCTGAAAAGCAAGATCGTTCTCGAGCTTAGTAACATATCGGTGGTTCGTGATGTTCCGAATATCTTCTCGGAAGTGTCACCAGGTTGCCACCTGACCGCTATGTTGAGTTCGTGATCAAGTGGGTCTCTTGTAAACCACCCCTTCTCCAAGAATCCGTGCTGGATACCCCTGAGCTAGTTGGTTAAGCAAAACAACAACTTGGAGAGTTGGAAGATAAAAGCTTATCTGACTTAGCTTATCACTAAGGGATATCTTTTTGTGTGTGTTGAAGATAGATGATATCTTCATCGGTTGGTCCCTGTGATCAGTTGTTGGACCTATTCTCATATTAAGACTTTGATTTGAGTATGGGCTATCACCAAATCAAATCAGAACCAACGATGTTCATAATGTTGTCTTACTCGTGGTTGATCCCTCGAGCATACACCATTATATCTTTGGGTCTGACCAATGCTATCACTTGTTCACATAATTATGGAATTCCATCTCCATGGAAACCTGGATGAATTGTTGTTGACCCCATCAGCAACACTGCTACCTTCTCCATGACTCGTGTTGAACGTCCAGCTAGTATTGGAAATTTTATAAGCAATATCTTCGTGTTCCGTTCATGAAGCATATGTTTGGATGAAAGTAGTGACTTCCTCTAATTCACGTGCATCTGATGCAAGTTGCCGTCGTGGATTTGAGAAAGTCAATGTTGCTTCTTTTGGAATCATCCCAAAATCGGTCATGCATACGTGCGAAGTATTCTGTGGTTCGGAGACTTGCAACCTTCGTTCTATATGTGTTCCTAGCACACCAAGCCACTGACTGATTTGGTGCAGGAGAAGGAGTTCCTTTTAAGAGCTAACCCGGGCTTAATTGAGAACTTCATTATCTGCGATGATGGTTCCCCTCCTGAACTCGGTAGTGTTTTATTATAAGACTACCATGTGATCATGCTTGTCTGGGACAGCGTGTTCACATGTTGTAGCAGAACCAGCTCATGTTTTGGAGCTTGCTATCGTAGTTCATCCCCTGAGAATCTCGCAACGTCATCTCGTCGATTTGTGTTGCAAACCTTCATTTTTCTTCCTAGACTCGATGAGTCTGGAATATCCTGCCACCAACTAGATCTGAATCTCGGGCAGATGTGATGGTTGGAACGTTTCCCAAGAGCTATAATATTGGTCTCTCGATAACCGGTAAAGTGGATGTCGTGGCTAAACACACCCAGCCGGAAGACCTATTATGGTAGTATCTTGATTGAGTAAGTTGGCCACCTCCCCATAAGGATTTCTTAGGATTTATCCCAGTAGTTATTCCTTATGGATTCCTGCGCTCCCGAAGTCCGACCTACTACTTGATGTTCAAGATACCAAACCACATCTAATGGGTTACGCTAGAACATCAAGGAGAACATTAGAAGCGGAGTGCTAAATGTCTCTCGGTCGATCATCCAGATTTTGCTCCCTTGGCTTCGCTAAGGTGAAATCTGAGAAAGTGTTGTCCTCCTTTGCACCTGCATCCTCCATCACCGTTCATCATGGTAGTATGTTGTGTTGCCAGGATCCTCGACACGGATGTTGGTAAAACCTTGATGAATATGGAAATGCTCAAGTTCTTGAGAGCATGCACAA
This sequence comes from Aegilops tauschii subsp. strangulata, assembly GCF_002575655.3. Taxonomy (NCBI): domain Eukaryota; kingdom Viridiplantae; phylum Streptophyta; class Magnoliopsida; order Poales; family Poaceae; genus Aegilops; species Aegilops tauschii. The sequence goes on from NC_053037.3 coordinate 179,058,868, forward strand.
GCACTAGGTGTTATCATCGGCACTAACTGGGATTGCTCCCAGTTTCCTTCGGTTATGCTAAACCTTTCAAACAGTAGATTCACTCTCTACTGTTGAGCTCCTCCCCAGTTACTAGAATCATTCCTAGCATTTGCATTTTGTCCCAGCTTGCACCGTCATTGTGCCATCCTACCTTGGATTACCCTTCCCAGTAATTACTGATAAGGACCATCTTCAAAAGTGGTCCCACCAGGGGTTCCGACCATTTCCGGTGATAAGCAAATCACCCCTTGTGTTGTTTGTAACAAGGTAGTCCACATCATCCATTCTGGTCCGAGTATGCCATTCTTTAGAATCCGTTCACACGATCGTTTGTGATTGCCTTAGGCTAGTATAAAGAGTTTCAATGATCTTAGGATCAAAAGTAATTCTTTTTGCCACTTAAGGAATAGTTCTACGAGTCACCTTCCCCAAGGTGCCCCGTTATGGAATCGTGGCAATTATCTCCTCGCTACTTTGAAACCATGCACCGTCTTATTCAACGTGGAATTGTGTTTATCAACTTGAATCTTCGTTCTCTGTTTCACTTCATCCCTCTCTCGATGTATGTGTTGAGTCTCAGCTCAAGAGATACTCAACGTCGCATTCCGTGAGTTGATCGTGAGTTGCTCGATCTTTAAGGAGATCGATTTCTATAGAGTTTCCCTTGTCGTCATCGTGTCGGATGAAGATCTCGAAGGCAAAGATGTCAACGTTAATTGAAGCAACGGATCAACGTCTTCGCGAAGAGCAATTGGGTCATGAAGATCGTGTTAGCTTGGTGTCCCCTCTGTCTTCTTACCTCACGTCTTGAATCTCGGGACGAGATTCTTGTTTAGTGGGGGTGAGTTGTCACAGCCCTAGAATTGCTTGTAGTTAGTTGCATGAAAGCATTCATGTCATCATGTCTAATTCAAATGAATTTGAATTGGGGATGACCAAACCCTAGCACCAAATGAATTCAACTAGGTTCAAAATAAAAATATTTTCATTAAACCCAAAATGCCCTTCAAAAATATTCATTATTTATGGAAAAAGGTTAAAACCTTTACCAGAGGTCATGCACATTTTTCCAAGGCATTTATGGTCTTTGAAATTAATTCAAACATATTTGAATTGGAGCTATTTAAATGCTATATACATTTTAGGTGCTCCAAAAATGTTGGAAATTGTTATGGGTCACTGGAATAATTCAGACAGCACCCCTAATTATTTCCAGGATTTTATAAAATGGTTTAGTATTTTACTAAATCAAAACAAAACAAATTAAACTAGAAAACAGAAACAATTAAGTAAGAGAGAGAGAGAAGGCCACTGGGCCCCTCACCTGGACATACCTGGCGCCCCACCACGGCCCAGGAGCTGGCCCAGCCCACCAGAGCCGCCACCGTCTCCCACCTCGCGCCAGAAGGACGCCAGAGGGACGCCGGGCGTGTGGTCGCCGCGCGCGAGGCCACCTCCTGCTTCCGCCGCTTCTGGACGCCTCCACGAGTGCCACGGCACCTCCCCGACCCCCTCTCACTTCTCCCTCACTCGCTGCACTTCCTCCCCTCCCCTGTCTCTCTCCCCGCAGCACCACCGAACGGAGCCGTCGCCACCGTCGCCGTTGCCGTGGCCACCGGCCACCCCTCGCCCCGCCGATGAGTCCACGAGCTCCGCCTCGACGCCTTGAAGCTTCCCCTCAACGCGAGCATCGCCGGACGCCCTGTCGCCTCGCCATCGACCCGTCGTCTCCGCGCACAGCCGTGCATCGCCGCCGCCAAATTCCGACGCCGTCCGTGCCTCCCCGAGCTCGCCGAGAACCTCTTCGTGACCGCGGTGAGCACCCGGTCATTTCCCCCCTAACCCTGCTCCCCGTTTGGTTGCCGTAGCACCGTTCCCCACGAGCACCGAACCACGCCGCCGCCCGAGCTTCTCGCCGCCGTGGCCATAGTCGTCATAGCTCCCAACCGAGCACACCCACGTACTCACCGCGCCGCGTAGGTGCCGTAGGAGCTAAGCACGCCACTCCACGGCCACCGCAGCCCCGTTCCCGAGTGCGCCCGAGCTGCGGCCGCCGCGGTCGAGCTCCTCGCCATCGCCTCCGGCCACCCCAGGCCCGACTGGCGCCACCGCCCGACGCGCGCTGGTCTGGGCTCTCGAACGAGCCCAGCCACGCTGCGAACGGGGCACCACAGCCCGCGCCCGAGTTCCCCGCCGCGTCTGGCCTCGCCGGTGTCACGACGCCGGTGGGTTTGACCCTGCTTGACCGGGGTTTGACTTCCCCCCTGACCCACTGACGTGTGGGGCCAGCCCCTGTTAAAAGTTAGTTTAGTTTAAAACCTAAACTTAATTAGGCACTGAGAGACTGACAGGCAGGTCCCACGGGTCAGGTTTGACCCTGGCCAGCCGTTGACTCGCTGACGCAGTGATGACGTCAGGCTGACGCAGTATTACATTTTCTGGATTTATTTTTAATCAGGAAATTCCAGAAAATAGTATAAACTTCTAAAAATCATATAAAATCAACCGTAGCTCAGAATGAAATAATTTATATATGAAAAATTATCAGAAAAATGCAATCTATCCATCTGTATCATTTTCATGCATGTCAAACTAAGTTATACCTGCTGTATAGGTGAAAACATGATAATGCACTATTTGAATTCATAGTTTGAATTTGAATTTGAACCTTGAGTTCAAATCAACCCAAACCTTTCTGTTGCTAGTTGCATTAGGCCAAATCACGTCATATTGCCATGTCATGATCATGCATCCTATTGTGCATTGCATTGATTGTGTTCTTCCTTGTTTGCCGGTGATTGTCCCCTCTCGATAGCCGTGTTTCCGACGATGAGTTCGATGACACTAATGAAGACTCAATGCTATCTTCGGAAGTGTCAGGCAAGCATAACCCCTTGTTCATTCCGATACAATCCCACTCTCTCGCTCCTGCTCTCTTTACTGCATTAGGACAACAACGATTCAACTGTTACATGCTGCGGTAGTTGAACCCCTTATCCTCTGCATGACCTGTCATTGCCACAGTAAATAGATGAAACCCACTAGCATGAGTAGGAGTTGTTTGAGCCCTGATGTGCCTACTCATTCATGCCTGTTTGTCATGCCTGCTACTGCTTAGAGTTGAGTCGGGTCTGATTCATCGGGGATGAATTGGAATGGTGATGAACATGTCCTACTGTGTGTGAGCTAAGTGTGTGAACACGATTTGGTAAAGGTAGCGGTGAGAGGCCATGTAGGAGTACATGGTGGGTTGTCTCATTGAAGCCGTCCTCAGGAACTGAGTTCTGTGTTTGTGATCCATGATACAGTTACTACCACGCATTGGGCCCGAAACCAATGGACCCTCTCGGCTTCTTAATCACCCTTGTCCTCTGTCCAGGAGTTGCAAGTAGTTTCTGGTGTTTGTAGTATGCTGGAGGCCGTGGACAGCGCTGACCGGAGGGGTGGGCTGTGATGCGGTAGGCACGTGGCACGGTGTACCGGGCGCCCGTTTGGTGTCTCGGGAACCCTGCACACATCGTTCGGGGCCGTATGTGGAAACCTCGGCCGGACTCCCTGCGGATGGAACCTGAATAGGCGATAAACCTGGACTAGAGACTTGAGTGTTTAGGTAGGCTGTGGCCGACTCCCTCGCCAGGCTTCCGCTTGAAGGTTGCCGAGGTACACGACGTGTACATGGTGGTAAGTGGCGAGAGCGTGTGTGACGAAGTACACCCCTGCAGGGTTAACATCATCTATTCGAATAGCCGTGTCCGCGGAAATGGACTTCTGGGTTGCCTATAACAGTTCATAGACAAGTGAAAGTGGATACTCTAAAATGCGCAAGATAAGCGTGAGTGCTATGGATGGCGTTCTCATAGGGAGACGGGAGCGGGTCCATAGTGGAGTATTGATTTGGTGAATATGTGGACTCGTGTGCGCCACCTCAAAAGAGTTGCTTGCAGTCGTAGTTAGGATAGCCACCGAGTCAAAGCTGGCTTGCTGCAGTTAAACTCCACCACCCCCTTTGTTGATACCGATGCATATGTAGATAGTTCTGATGTAAGTCTTGCTGGGTACATTTGTACTCACGTTTGCTTATTTTATGTTTTGCAGAGAGACGTCAGTCTCGCTAGTAGTTCCGTGTGGACTTCGACGTTTAGCTTGATACCTCAGCTACGATCTTGTGCCCTCGGCAGGATCTGGTAGATAGTCAGGCTTCTCAGCCTTTTTCATTTATAGATGTCTGTACTCAGACATGTTAAGCTTCCGCATGTGCTTTGACTTGTATGCTCTGAATGTTGGGTCATGAGACCCATGTTTGTAATATCTGGCTCTTCGGGGCCTAATGAATAAATACTCCGAGTCGTAGAGTCTTGTTGTGATGCCATGTTGTATTTGCACATATCGAGCATATTGTGTGTATGATTGAAATGCTTGGTATGTGTGGGATCCGACAACCTAGTTGTTTATCCTTGGTAGCCTCTCTTATGGGGAAATGTAGTCTTGTGCTTCCATGAGCCATAGTAGTCCGCTACAGCCCGGTTCACCGGAGTCCTGCTAGCCCAGCACTACTGCTCCGGAACACTTGACTGGCCGGCATGTGATTCACTTCGTTCCTGTGTCTGTCCCTTCGGGGAAATGTCACGCGGTGACATCCGGAGTCCTGCCTAGCCTGCTACACCCCGGGTTCCCGGAGTCCTGTTAGCCCAGTGCTACAGCCCGGATTCGCACGCTGCTGACCGACACGTTCGATGTTGATTCATGTATGCCTGTCCCCGTAAGTTAGTGCCACTTTGGGTTCACGACTAGTCATGTCGGCCCGGGTTCTCTGTCATATGGATGCTAGCGACACTATCATATACGTGAGCTAAAAGACGCAAACGGTCCCGGGCCATGGTAAGGCGACACCCGTGGGAATACCGTGCGTGAGGCCGCAATCTGATATGGGGTGTTACCGGCTAGATCGATGTGACTTGGAATCGGGGTTCCGACAGCTGTTGGTATCAGAGCCTGACTGCCTGTAGGTTTACCAAGCCAAACTGGTCGAAGTTGAGTCTAGAAATGCTTTAGTTATGTAAGGGAATTGATTGTGGAAGGGAACGTAAGGCTCTTTTTACTCCTTTACCTTATGCCCTTCTGATCTGAGTCACCCTCTTCTCTTCTACGGGGATTAAGAACTAGGCTTCTCTTCTCTCTATCAGGTTCACGTGTTACTAATCCGTAGACTCATAGGATTAATGGACTTAAGCCTCAGTTCAGTTCCTACTACTTCCGTATGTTGACCATTGATCCCGGAAGTTTATATTGTGATGTGATGGACAAGACCCAATCCTAAGCATAGCACAAGATCGTGTAGTTCGTTTGCTAGATCTTTTCTAATGTCAAGTATCATTTCCTTAGACCATGAGATTGTGCAACTCCCAGATACCGTAGGAATTCTTTGGGTGTATCAAATGTCACAACGTACATGGGTTGCTATAAAGGTGCACTACGGGTATCTCCTAATGTGTCTGTTGGATTGGCACGAATCGAGACTGGGATTTGTCACTCCGTATGACGGAGAGGTATTTCTGGGCCCACTCAGTAATGCATCATCATAATGAGCTCAATGTGACTAAGGAGTTAGCCGCGGGATCATCCGTTACGGAACGAGTAAAGAGACTTTCCGGTAACGAGATTGAATGAGGTATGGGGGTACCGACGATCGAACCTCGGGCAAGTAACATACCTATATACAAAGGAATTGTATACGGGATTAATTGAATCCCCGACATCGTGGTTCATCCGATGAGATCATCGTGGAACATGTGGGAGGCAACATGGGTATCTCTCAACATGGTTCATCCGATGAGATCATCCGGAGAGATGTCTCGGTGATGTCTACATGGTTCCCGAACCCATAGGGTCTACACACTTAAGGTTCGGTGACGCTAGAGTTGTTATGGGAAATTGTATGTGGTTACCAAAGGTTGTTTGGAGTCCCGGATGTCACGAGGAGTTTCGGAATGGTCCGAAGGTGAATATTTATATATGGGAAGTCCAGTTTCAGTCACCTGAATGGTTTTGGGGGTTATCGGTATTGTACCGGGACCACCGAAAGGTGTCCGGGGGTCCATCGGGTGGGGCCACCTACCCCGGAGGACTTAATGGGCTGAATATGGGAGGGAACCAGCCCCCTAGTGGGCTGGTGCGCCCCCCCAAGGGCCCAAGGCGCCTAGGGTTGGAAACCCTAGGGGAGGGGGCGCCTTCCACCTTGCTTGGGGGGCAAGTCTCCCCCTCCTGGCCGCCGCCCCCCCTCTAGATGCATCCAGGGGGCCGGGCCCCTCTTCCCTTCCCCTATAAATAGTGGGGGGTGGGAGGGCAGCCGCACCCCTTCCCCTGGCGCAGCCCCTCCCTCCTCCAACACCCCTCCTCCTTCGTAGTGCTTGGTGAAGCCCCGCAGGAGAACCGCAAGCTCCACCCCCATGCCGTCGTGCTGCCGGAGCTTTCCCTCAACTTCTCCTCTCCCCTTGCTGGATCAAGAAGGAGGAGACGTCCCCAGGCTATACGTGTGTTGAACGCGGAGGCGTCGTCTGTTCGGCGCTTGGATCTGATCTTCCGGTATTTGAATCACCGCGAGTACGACTCCATCAACCGCGTTCTTGTAATGCTTCCGCTTAGCGATCTTCAAGGGTTTGAAGATGCACTCCCTCTCTCTTGTTGCTAGCATCTACTAGATTGATCTTGGTGACACGTAGGAAAATTTTGAATTATTACTCCGTTACCCAACAGTGGCATCATGAGCTAGGTCTATGCGTAGATTCTATGCACGAGTAGAACACAAAGTAGTTGTGGGCGATGATTTGGTTAATTTACTTGCCGTTACTAGTCTTATCTTTGTTTGACGGCATTGTGGGATGAAGTGGCCCGGACCGACCTTACGCGTATGCTTACATGAGACTGATTCCACCGACTGACATGCACTTGATGCATAAGGTGGCTAGCGGGTGTCTGTCTCTCCCACTTTAGTCGGATCGAATTCGATGAATAGGGTCCTTATGAAGGGTAAATAGCAATTGGCATATCACCGTTGTGGCTTTTGCGTAGGTAAGAAACGTTCTTGCTAGAAACCCATAGCAGCCACGTAAAACATACAACAACAATTAGAGGACGTCTAACTTGTTTTTGTAGGGTATGCTATGTGATGTGATATGGACAAAAGGATGTGATGAATTATATATGTGATGTATGAGATTGATCATTTTCTTGTAATAGGAATCACGACTTGCATGTCGATGAGTATGAGAACCGACATGAGCCATAGGAGTTGTCTTAATTTATTGTATGGCCTGCGAGTCAATATAAACGCCATGTAATTACTTTACTTTTTGCTAACCGTTAGCCATAGTAGTAGAAGTAATAGTTGGCGAGACAACTTCATGAAGACACGATGATGGAGATCATGGTGTCATGCCGGTGACGATGGTGATCATGCTGCGCCTCGAAGATGGAGATCAAAGGCGCAAGATGATATTGGCCATATCATGTCACTTTATGATTTGCATGTGATGTTTATCATGTTTACATCTTATCTGCTTAGAACGACGGTAGCATAAATAAGATGATCCCTTACTAAAATTTCATGAAAAGTATTCCCCCTAACTGTGCACCGTTGCGAAGGTTCGTTGTTTCGAAGCACCACGTGATGATCGGGTGTGATAGATTCTAACGTTCGCATACAACGGGTGTAAGCCAGATTTACCCATGCAAAGCACTTAGGTTGACTTGACGAGCCTAGCATGGACAGACATGGCCTCGGAACACGAGAGACCGAAAGGTCGAACATGATTCGTATAGTAGATGCGATCAACATGGAGATGTTCACCGTTGATGACTAGTCCATCTCACGTGATTATCGGACACGGCCTAGTCGATTTGGATCATGTATCACTTAGATGACTAGAGGGATGTCTATCTGAGTGGGAGTTCTTAGGTAATATGATTAATTGAACTCATTATCATGAACATAGTCTAAATTGTCTTTGCAAATTATGCTGTAGATTAATAGCTCGCGCTTTAGCTCCCTGTTTTAAGACATTCCTAGAGAAAGACTAAGTTGAAAGATATTGTACGCAATTGTGCGGACTAGGGACGTAGTCTGAGGAGTGTCCTCACTGCTACACAGAAGGCTTCTGTCTTTGATGCACCGCTCGGTGTGCCAAACCCCTCTAGCGTCGTCTGTGGATGTTGTGAACATCTGGCAAATACGTTCTGATGAATACTTGATAGTTTAGTGCTCCATGCTTTACGGCTTAGAATCGGTGCTCCAAAGGCGTTTTGAACGCCATGGAACATGTGAGATGTTCCAAGAGCTGAAATTGGTATTTTAGGATCATGCCCATGTTGAGAGGTTGAGACCTCTGACAAGATCTTTGCCTACAAGATGGAGGAGAATAGCTCAGCCAGTGAGCATGTGCTCAGAATGTCTGGGTACTTCAATCGCTTGAATCGAGTGGGAGTTAATCTTCTAGATAAGAGAGTGATTAACAAAGTTCTCCAGTCACTATCACCAAGCTACTAGAGTTTCGTGATGAACTATAACATGCAAGGGAAGATGATCCCAGAGCTGTTCGTCGTGGTTAAGGCCGTGAAAGTAGAAATCAAGAAGGAGCATCAAGTGTTGATGGTTAACAAGACCACTGGTTTCAAGAAGGGCAATGGCAAGAAGGGAAACTTCATGAATGGCAAGCCAGTTGCTGCTCCAGTGAAGAAACCCATGAACCCAAACCCGAGACAAAGTGCTTCTATTAGGGGAACGGTCACTGGTAGCGGAACTGCCTCAAATACTTGGTAGATAAGAAGGCTAGCAACTTCAACAAAAGTATATTTGATATATGTGTTATTGATGTGTACCTTACTAGTACTCCTAGTACCACCTGGGTATTAGATACCGGTTCAGTTGCTAAGATTGGTAACTCAAAACAAAATCTACGGAATAAACGGAGACTAGCTAAGGGCGAGGTGGCGATGTGTGTTGAAAGTGTTTCCAAGGTTGATGTGATCACCATCGCACGCTCCCTCTACCTTCGGGATTAGTGTTGAACCTAGATAAATGTTGATTGCATTGGTGTCTGCGTTGAGCATGAACATGATTAGATCATGTTTATTGCAATACGGTTATTCATTTAAGTCAGAGAATAATGGTTATTCCGTTTACATGAATAACACCTTCTATGGTCATGCACCCAATGTGAATGGTTTATTGAATCTCGGTTGTAGTGATACACATGTTCATAACATTAATGCCAAAAGATGTAGAGTTGATAATGATAGTACCACTTTCTTGTGGCACTGCCGCTTAGGTCATATTGGTGTAAAGCGCATGAAGAACCTCCATGAGGATGGACTTTTGAAGTCACTTGATTTTGAATCACTTGACACATGCGAACCATGCCTCGTTGGCAAGATGACTAAAACCCTATTCTTTAAACAATGGAATGGCAAGTGACTTGTTGGAAATCATACATGCTGATGTGTGCAGTCCGATGAGTGTTGACGCATGCGGTGGATATCGTTATTTTCTCACCTTCACCGATGAATTGAGTAGATATGGGCATGTTTACTTAATGAAGCATAAGTCTGAAACGTTTGAAAATTTCAAGCAATTTCAGGATGAAGTTGAGAATCATCGTAACAAGAAGATCAAGTTCCTACGATATGATCAAGGGGAGAGTATCTGAGTTATGAGTTTGGCAATCACTTAAGACAAGGTGGAATCATTTCACAGTTGACGCCACCTGGAACACCATAGCATAATGGTGTGTCCGAACGTCGTAAACGCACCCTATTGGATATAGTGCGATCTATGATGTCTCTTACCAATCTACCGCTATCATTTTGGGGTTATGCATTAGAGACAACTACATTCACTTTAAAATAGGGCACCATCTAAGTCCGTGGAGACAACACCGTATGAACTATGGTTTGGCAAGAAACCAAAGTTGTTGTTTCTTAAGGTTTGGGGCTGCGATGCTTATGGCGATAGGCTTCAGCCAGAAAAGCTCGAACCCAAAGCGAACAATTGTGTCTTCATAGAATACCCAAAGAAGACGATTGGTATACCTTCTATCTTAGGTCTGAATGCAAAGTGTTTGTCGCTAAGAACAGGTCCTTTCTCGAGAAAGAGTTTCTCTCGAAAGAATTGACTGGGAGGAAGATAGAACTTGACGAGGTTGTTGAACCTTTACTTCAACCAGATAGTAGCGCAGCATAGAAAGATGTTTATGTGGCACCTACATCAGTTGAGGAGAAAGCTAATGATGATGATCATGGAGCTTCAGATCAAGTTACTATCGAACCTCGTAGGTCGACAAGGGTGTGTACAACTTCTGAGTGGTAACCCTGTCTTAAACGTCATGTTGTTGGACAACGGTAAACCTACGAGCTATGGAGAAGCGATGGTGGGCCCGGATTCCAACAAATGGCTAGGAGCCATGAAATCCGAGATAGGATCCATGTATGAGAACAAAGTATGGACTTTGGTGGACTTTCCTGATGATCGGCAAGCCATTGAGAATAAATGGATCTTTTAAGAAGAAGACAGACGCTGATGGTAATTTCACCATTTATGAAGCTTGACTTGTCTCAAAGAAGTTTCCGACAAGTTCAAGGAGTTGACTGTGATGAGACTTTCTCAATCATAGTGATGCTAAAGTCTATTAGAACTATGTTTGCAGTTGCTGCATTTTCATTTATGAAATCTGGCAGATGGATGTCAAAACAAAGTTTCCTTGATGGTTTCCATGAGGAAAGGCTGTATGTGATACAACCAGAAGGTTTTGTCGATCCTAAGGGTGCTAAAAGGTACGCAAGCTCTAGAGGTCCTTCTATGGACTGGAGCAAGCATCTCGGAGTTGGAACATACACTTTGATGAGGTGATCAAAGCTTTTGGGTTTATAAAAAGTTTGCAAGAAACTTGTATTTACAAGAAAGTGAGTGGGAGCACTACAACATTTCTGATAAGTATATGTGGATGACATATTTTTGATCAGAAATGATGTGGAATTTCTGGAAAGCATAAAGGGTTGTTCGAATGGAGTGTTTTTTTCAAAGGAAGACCTGGGTAAAACTGCTTACATATTGGACATCAAGATCTATAAAGATAGATCAAGACGCCTGATAAGAATTTCACAGAACGCATACCTTGACATGATTTTGAAGGAGTTCAAAATGTATCAGTCAAAGAAGGACTTCTTGCCTGAGTTGTAAGGTGTGAAGTTGAGTAAGACTCAAAGCTCGACCACGGCAGAAGAAAGAGAAAGGACGAAGGTCGTCCCCTATGCCTAAGCCATAGGCTCTATACGATATGCCATGCTGTGTACCGCACCTGATATGTGCCTTGCCATGTGTCTGGCAAGGGGGTACGAGAGTGATCCAAGAATGGATCATTGGACATCGGTCAAAATTGTCCTTAGAGGAATAAGGAAATGTTTCTCAGTTATGGAGGTGATAAAGAGTTCGGCGTAAAGGGTTACGTCGATGCAAGCTTTAACACCTATCCGGATGACTCTGAATAGCAAACCGGATACGTATAGTGGAGCAACCATTTGGAATAGCTCCAAGTGAAGCGTGGAAGCAACATCTACGATATGACATAGAGATTTGTGAAGTACATATGGTCTGAATGTTGCAGACCCGTTGACTAAAACCTCTCCCACAAGCATAACATGATCAAACCCCAGAACTCACTGAGTCTTAGTCATATGGTTATGTGAACTAGATTATTGTCTCTAGTAAACTCTTTGGGTGTTAGTCACATGGCGATGTGAACTATGAGTGTTAATCACATGGCAATGTGAACTAGATTATTGACTCTAATGCAAGTGGGAGACTGTTGGAAATACCCTAGAGGCAATAATAAAATGGTTATGATTATATTTCCTTGTTCATGATAATTGTCTATTGTTCATGCTATAATTATATTAACCAGAAACCGTAATACATGTGTGAATACATAGACCACAGCATGTCCCTAGTAAGCCTCTAGTTGACTAGCTCATTGATCAATAGATGGTTGTGGTTTCCTGACCATGGACATTGGATGTCGTTGATAACGGGATCATATCATTAGGAGAATGATGTGATGGACAAGACCCAATCCTAGCATAGCACAAGATCGTGTAGTTCGTTTGCTAGAGCTTTTTCTAATGTCAATTATCATTTCCTTAGACCATGAGATTGTGCAACTCCCGGATATTGTAGGAATGCTTTGGGTGTATCAAACGTCACAACGTTACTGGTTGCTATAAAGGTGCACTACGGGTATCTCCGAAAGTGTCTGTTGGGTTGGCTCGAATCGAGACTGGGATTTGTCACTCCGTATGACGGAGAGGTATGTCTGGGCCCACTCGGTAATGCATCATCATAATGAGCTCAATGTGACTAAGGAGTTAGCCGCGGGATCATGCGTTACGGAACGAGTAAAGAGACTTGCCGATAATGAGATTGAACGAGGTATGGGGATACCGACGATCGAATCTCGGGCAAGTAACATATCGATAGACAAAGGGAATTGTATATGGGATTAATTGAATCCCCGACATCGTGGTTCATCCGATGAGATCATCGTGGAACATGTGGGAGCCAACATGGTTATTGGCCGGAGAGATGTCTCGGTCATGTCTGCATGGTTCGTAATATGTCTCCAACGTATCTATAATTTTGATTGTTCCATGCTGTTTTATTCTCTATCTTGGATGTTTTATAATCATTTTTTTGTACTAACCTATTGAGACAGTGCTGTCGGTGTCAAAACCGGTGGATCTCCGGTAGGGGGTCCCGAACTGTGCGTCTAAGGCGAATGGTAACAGGAGGCAGGGGACACGATGTTTACCCAGGTTCGGGCCCTCTCAATGGATGTAATACCCTACTTCCTGCTTGATTGATCTTGATGATATGAGTATTACAAGAGTTGATCTACCACGAGATAGTAGAGGCTAAACCCTAGAAGCTAGCCTATGGTATGATTGTTGTTGTCCTACGGACTAAACCCTCCGGTTTATATAGACACCAGAGGGGGCTAGGGTTACACAGAGTCGGTTACAAGGGAGGAGATCTAGATATCCGTATTGCCAAGCTTGCCTTCCACGCCAAGGAGAGTTCCATCCCGACACTTGACGAAGTCTTCAATCTTGTATCTTCATAGCCCAACAGTCTGGCTAAAGTATATAGTCCGGCTGTCCGAGGACCCCCTAATCCAGGACTCCCTCAGTAGCCCCCATACCAGGCTTCAATGACGATGAGTCCGACGCGCAGATTGTCTTCGGCATTGCAAGGCGGGTTCTTCTCCAAATTCCGAGTACCTGTTGAGTAGTGTCCGGCTTCCCATAAATGTTGCACTCCTTGGCTTCCGCGCCTAATAATGGCTATCTTCCACGTGTTGAGCGAATGCGAGAAGCCAGGGCATTTTTACATTTGCCACCCTAGCCATGTGAGTAAACCGTCTACTAAAGAGATGGGGATTCTTAGATCCAGATCACACCATCCTTCCACAACGAGTATCCATCGGAGCGCGCCTGGAAAAATCCATTCCAACATGGCCGGCCATCGCAGCTCCTCCTCTCACTCCCGTAGCCCTAAGCCCGGCGATTGGAAGAAGTGTTCCGTCCCTCACAGCCAATTAGTAGAGTTACAGACCCAGGGATTTCTCCCTCCAGCGTATATGGTCCCCGTTCGAGCCGGGCTCACTACGTACAATGGCGGGGAGCAAGAGGAGAGCTTCCCCAACCCATCCAAGGGGGAGCGGGTATGCCTTGTCCCTTACTTATTAAGGGGACTTGGATTTCCAATCCATCCGTTCCTCCGCGGGCTCCTGGAGTTCTAGGCCTCTAGTTGCATAACTTTACCCCTGCTTCCATATTACACATCGCTGGCTACGTCGCCCTTTGTGAGCTATTTCTGGGCTGCGAAGCTCATTTCGAGCTATGGTAGAGGCTATTCTGCCTCGTGCCCCGTACACAGAAGGGGTCAATATATCAAGTGGGCGGAGCCAAAATATGGCGCATCACCGGGACCGGATACCTATCCGGTACCCCGAAGAAGACGTCCGAAGACTGGCCTTCGGAGTGGTTTTATATGGAGGACGTCCCCCTTCCAGATCCTATTCGGATGGGCCTTCCTGAGTTCGACAACGCCCCTTTGAAGAAACGCCGCAGCTGGCGCCCTCGGAGCCCCAAGGAGGAAGATAACGGAGAAGTCCTTTACCTGATGGGCCGGATAGAGATGCTGGCCAAATCAGGATTGACAATAACCGAGGTTATATCCATATGCATAATGCGGGGGGTGCAGCCACTTCAATATCGGGGACAACGCATGTGGCACCTCAATGGAGAAGACGATGCCACCCGCTGCGGTCGTAAAGGTCCGGACTCCGTCGCTGCCCTAGCGAAGATACTGTCCGATTTGTATAAAGGAGAAGAAGAGGAGTTCGTCCGTATTAAGCCACGGGATGGATTCTCCATGTACAACCCCCCAAGCTGGGTGAGCTGCTACTTTCCACTCCAGTCCTTTCCGCATTCTTTGTCATAAGTATTTATCTTGCTTTTGCATAGCAGGAACTGCGAAATGCTGTGAGGGAGGTCCATAGCCCGTCTCCACAACCAGAGGACCCTGACCGGGCCCTCGACCCCGGACTCGAAGAAGATCCGGACACATTTGTGGAGCTCATTGACAGAACGTTCTATCAGTTGAGCTGTGACGGCACCTTGGTGGCCATCATAGCCGATTATCCTGGACTGCTCCCCGCATCGCATGTAAGTAAAACCGGAGTCCTAACTTCCAAGAAGGATCCCTTTTTCTGCACTTCACCTACCGCACACATATGGTGTTTTACAGGGAAGGCCCTCGGGACGCCATGCCGAACCCGCAGTGACTCGCCAACAAGGGGCACCGAAGCCGGGTAGGCTTAAAAGGAAGGCGGTTAGGACTGAGACGCCGTCGCAGAGGTACGAAAGAGAACCCCACTCCATGGTGGTCGTCTTTTAAAATATAATAACGCCCATGTTTCTTAGTAGGAAAAACGCTCGCCGGACTATATCCGGAGAGGTTGCCGGTCGCGCCTCCACCAGTCGGGCTCCAGAGCCGGACATAGAGGCGGACGCTAACATGGGGCCAACGCCGGATGTTCCTCCTACAGAGGATGCGGATAGGCTATCCGCTACAAATTCCGAAGTGGAGAGCGCCATGAATCACAGGCATCGCCGGGCTGTAATCCGTGACGCTTGTTTCTCCCAAGAGGCGTTCGATGCCTTCAACTCAGGAGACGCATACATCCGAGCTGTTCAAAATGGTCTTGCCAGAGCCACAAACCAGTATGTGAAAGATATACGGGTAAGGAAATCTAATAATTATGTATATCAGTAGCCCCTGAGACTTGAAGCAGTTGGCACAACTGATTTAAGGATCATTGTTTGCATAGGTTCTTATGGAGAAGAATACCCAGTTGCCTCTAGAGCTGGAGGAGTGCAAAGCCCAGCTTCAGGCCGCAGTTGCCGCGGTGAAGGAGTCCGAGAAGGCCCCATCTGGTAACACTTGTTTTCATTGCAAAGAATGTCATGTACCAGGTAGTATGCGGCATGCGTGCAAATTTAACGATAGATTATGCAGATGGTCCCGGAGTGAATCCGGATGAGCAACATGCTCTACGACAGCTAAAGGCTGGCGAGCGCGTGCTTACGCAAGTTAGGCGGGAGAAAAACGATCTCCAAGACGCCAATACCCGGTTGAGCGTTGAACTGAAAGATGTTCGGGCCCAGCTTGCTGACTCTGTAAAGGAGAATAAGAGGCTTCGACGCGGCATTTTCAGTAAGTGCTTGAACAAACTTTTATAGAGTTCGGCGAAGAAACTGGCTAACAGAGTTATATCTGTAGGCATGCTGACGGGTCGTCCCGCGGAGGAAATGCCCGGGTCTATAGGCGATCTTCTGCCAGAGCTCTCACAACTGCACGAACAAGTACGATAGGTGATGCAGGGCGTTACCCAAGCCTTGTGGCCATCCGCCTCCCTGCCAGGAGGCATGAGAGAGCTTGTAGAAAAGCTCAAGGGAGCACTGCGGCGCTTCCGATTATGGAAGATATCAGCCTGCCGACAAGGTGCAAGGGAAGCCTGGGCCATGGTGAAGACGCGATATACCAAGGCTGACCCGAACCACATGGCCGAGGTCGGGCCTGTGGGGCCTGACGGGAAAGAGATCCCCGTCAGTTTGGTTAATGACCAGGTAGAATTAGCCGCAAAGTATTCTCAACAGGACTGTAGGCTAGACAACCTGTTGGATGGTATAGAAGAAGAATTTAGTCAGTCTAAGTGACTGTGTACTTCCAGTGACATATATTGTCCCTAGCCGGATTGTAAATCATTTGTCATGGCGGACCCTTTCGCTTTAACCTCTGGACCCAACAGTCCGGAGTGTATCCGAATTCCCGCTCAGTTATGTAAAAACCGGGATATGCGTGGAAACCAGGCGTAGGGGTCATAAGTGCTTGAACAGACAAGTACCCAACTAGCTATGTTATATTACATGGGCAGTAAGAAACATCTTCCAGGGAGAATAGTTCCGTTAAGGGTTCCTTTCCCTGGGTACGCATGCATTAATGTGCATGTCCAGACTGCAAAAAGAGACGCAGGATATAAACTTCTGGGGGCATGTAGTACAATAAATAGAAATCGTCTTTTGTTCACTGACCGAATATTCCCTTAAGAACGCTAGCTTTCGGCTTCACCCAGTCTGAGGTACACATCCGGCTGACCCGGCAGTAACAATCGCAGAGGTGCTCCCCTTATGCCCTAGCCGAATTAACGGGAACGTAGGGCATAAACACAAGAGCCAGGCAACCCAGCTTGGCCAAAACTTAAGTCATATCGATGCATATAATGGCGAAAAAAGGTACATGTGAAAAGTAACACATGTGTGGGGCCTAGAGCCCGGAACGTAGCTATATTAAGCTTCTGCATAAGAAGCCCCCAGGTATTATGAGCGCAGCTAGCGCATCAAGATTGTGTAGTCAAAACACATTTTAGCCTTTTAAGGCCTTGAAGAAAAAAGGGAAAGAAAGAAAGAAAAGACAGGTAACGCATATATAAAAAATTGACAGAGGTAAGGAGACGAACACTGAGTCCGGCGCTAGGCGTAGAACCTTCGGAGTCTGGCTGCGTTCCATGGGTTTGGCTCGAGTCGATTCTCCGATGCATCCCACAGACGGTACGCTCCACCGGTCAGAACTTGGTCAATAACGAAGGGACCTTCCCATTTGGGCTTAAGCTTGTTCTTTTTCTTCTCCGGTAGGCGTAGAACGAGTTTGCCAACGTTATAAGTTTTGGCCCGTACTTCTCTGCTTTGATACCTTCGAGCCTGTTGCTGATAGAATGCGGAACGGGCTTTTGCCACGTCGCGCTCCTCCTCCAGGGCGTCCAAACTGTCCTGCTGATCAAGCTCGGCTTCTTTCTCTTCATACATGTGCACTCGAGGTGAATCATGAATTATGTCACAGGGTAGTACCGCCTCTGCGCCGTACACCATAAAAATGGTGTGTATCCGGTAGTGCGATTCGGCGTGGTCCGCAGCGCCCATAGTACGGAGTCGAGCTCCTCTACCCAGTGCGTATCGGATTCCTTCAAGGATCGCACTAATCTGGGTTTAATGCCGCTCATGATAAGACCATTTGCTCGCTTGACTTGACCGTTAGTTTGCGGGTGATAGACAGAAGCATAATCGAGCTTGATGCCCATGTTGCTGCACCAAAGTTTTACCTCGTCAGCTGTAAAGTTCGAGCCGTTATCGGTGATGATGCTGTGGGGGACGCCATAACGGTGTACAACCCCGGATATGAAGTCTATCACTGGTCCGAATTCAGCCGTTTTAACTGGTTTCGCTTCTATCCATTTGGTGAATTTGTCCACCATGACCAATAGGTATTTTTTCTTATGGCTTCCCCCTTTAAGGGGTCCGACCATATCAAGCCCCCAGACAGCAAAGGGCCAAGTGATGCGGATTGTTTGGAGAGCGGTAGGCGGCATATGGCTTTGGTTTGCAAAAAGCTGGCAACCGACGCAACGTTGAACGAGGTCCTGTGCGTCTACTCGGGCCGTCGGCCAGTAGAAACCTGTACGGAAGGCCTTGCTTACAAGGGCCCGAGCTGCGGCGTGGTGGCCACCAAGTCCAGCATGAATTTCTGCCAAAAGTTTCCGTCCTTCCTCTTCGGAGATGCACCTTTGAAGGACTCCGGTAGCGCTTTTCTTATAAAGCTCTCCCTCGTGGACCTTGTAGGCTTTAGACCGCCGCGCAATGCAGCGCGCCTTGGGTCCTCGGGTAGTTCCTGCCTAGTTAGGTAGGCCAGGAATGGTTCTGTCCACGGGGCGATGGCAGCCATTATCACGTGGGCGGAAGGTGTTATTTCGGTGGCAGAGCCTCCGATTATGTCACAGTGTTCGGTATCTGGTGTTGTGGCTGGGTCCGGACTATTTTTACTGGTCTCTCCTTCCCATACCATGGATGGCTTAAACAGCCTTTCCAAGAAGATATTAGGTGGGACAGGGTCGCGCTTAGCGCCGATGCGGGCGAGGATATCCGCCGCCTGATTGTTTTCCCGGGCCACATGGTGGAATTCAAGCCCCTCGAACCGAGCTGACATTTTGAGGATGGCGTTGCGGTAAGCCGCCATTTTTGGATCCTTGGCGTCGAAGTCTCCATTTATTTGAGATATTGCGAGGTTCGAGTCCCCCCGCACCTCCAGGCGTTGGATGCCCATGGAGACTGCCATCCGTAGACCATGTAACAGGGCCTCATATTCGGCTGCGTTGTTGGAGTCTGTGTATAGTATTTGGAGTACGTATTGGACTCTATCTCCGGTGGGGGATGTCAGGACGACGCCAGCCCCCAGACCAGCCAGCATTTTAGAGCCGTCAAAGTGCATAATCCAATTGGAGTACGCGCCGTACTCTTTAGGGAGTTCGGCTTCTGTCCATTCGGCGACGAAATCAGCCAGTACTTGTGACTTAATGACTCGCTGTGGTTTGTATATTATATCGAACAGGAGGAGCTCAATAGCCCATTTAGCAATCCAACCCGTGGCCTCGCGGTTGTTTATTATGTCGTTGAGTGGTACTTCCGAGGCCACCGTAATTGAACACTCTTGAAAGTAGTGTCGTAGTTTCCGGGATGCCATGAAGACCGCGTATGCTATCTTTTGATAATGTGGGTACTGTGATTTGCATGGAGTGAGGACAGTGGATACATAGTATACTGGCTTTTGAAGCGGGAACTTATGTCCTTCCATCTCTCGTTCGATGACGAGCACTGCGCCTACGACTTGGTGTGTTGCCGCTATATATAACATCATTGGTTCGCCGGCGTTAGGTGTGGCCAAGAATGGGTTTGTGGCCAAAACCGCTTTTATTTCTTCTAATCCGGCCGTGGCCGCATCCGTCCACTCGAAGTGTTCGGTGCGTCGAAGAAGGCGAGAAAGAGGCAGTGCCTTTTCTCCTAATCGGGAGATGAAGCGGCTTAAGGCAGCCACGCATCCAGTTAGTTTCTGGATTTGCTTGAGGTCAGTTGGGATGGCCAACTGTGACAGAGCTCGGATTTTAGCCGGATTTGCTTCGATCCCTCTATTGGAGACGATGAAGCCTAAGAGTTTTCTGGCGGGCACGCCGAAGACGCATTTTTCGGATTGAGCTTAATGTCGTATGTTCGGAGATTGTCGAACGTGAGCCTCAAGTCGTCTATTAAGGATTCGACGTGTCTGGTTTTAATGACCACATCGTCTACATATGCCTCCACTGTTTTGCGGATCTGTGTCTCCAAGCATGTCTGAATCATGCATTGGTAAGTTGCACCAGCATTCTTGAGCCCGAAAGGCATGGTGTTAAAACAAAAGGGGCCATATGGAGTGATGAATGCCGTTGCGGCTTGATCGGACTCCGCCATCTTAATTTGATGGTATCCGAAGTATGCATCGAGGAAACACAATGAGTCATGTTCTGCGGTAGCATCGATAATTTGGTTGATGCGAGGGAGGGGGAAGGGATCCTTTGGGCAAGCCTTGTTAAGGTCCTTGAAGTCGATGCATAGGCGCCAGGATTTGTCCTTCTTTGGTACCAGCACCAGGTTTGCTAGCCAGTCCGGATGTTTTATTTCCCGAATGAATCCGACCTCCAGTAACTTCGCTAGCTCCTCTCCCATGGCTTGTCGCTTAGGCTCAGAGAAGCGCCGGAGAGTTTGCTTGACCGGCTTGAATCCCTTTAGGATGTTAAGGCTATGCTCGGCCAGCCTGCGTGGGATGTTAAGGCTATGACCGGCTGGAATCCCTTTAGGATGCCAGCCGAAGATGTCCCAATTTGCGCGCAAGAACTCCCGTAGCGCAGCGTCTACTGTGGGGTTTAACTGTGCCCCGGTGGATCCTGTTTTTGTAGGGTCCGTTGGATGGACTTGGAATTTGACTATTTCATCCGCTGGTTTAAAAGAGGTGGACTTGGATCTTTTGTTGAGTATCACATCGTCCCTGTCCACTGTGGAGCGCAGCGCAGTTAACTCCTCGGCCGCGAGGGCTTCGGATAACGCTTTGAGGCTCAGTGCGGCTGTTTTATTTTCGGCGCAGAGTGCTATGTCCGGATCACTAGCTAGAGCGATGATTCCATTGGGCCCGGGCATTTTGAGCTTCATGTACCCGTAATGGGGTATAGCTTGGAAGATCGTGAATGCCTCCCGCCCTAGAAGGGCGTGGTATCCGCTATTGAACGGAGCCACTTGGAATGTGATTTCTTCGGACCTATAATTCTCCGGCGTGCCGAATACCACATCTAGTGTGATTTTCCCAGCACATCGTGCCTCCCGACTAGGGATGATTCCTCTGAAGGTCGTGCTGCTTTGCTCAATGCGGCTTCTGTCTATTTCCATTTTTTGAAGAGTCTCCTCATAGATGAGGTTTAATCGGCTGCCGCCGTCCATGAGCACTTTTGTAAGCCGGAAGCCGTCCACAATTGGACTAAGGACCAAGGCGGCTGGTGCTCGGGCTGTTCGGAATTTAGGTTCTTCACTGGCATTGAAGGTGATGAAGGTGATAGCCGTATCGCTCCATGGATTTATTGCTGCAACGTGCCAGACTTCGGCGAGGCTGCGGAGTGCTCGCTTACGCCTATTATTTGAGGCGAAAGTCTCGAAGACTGTTAATACTATACTGTTGTTTTCCATGGGATGGTACTCCGCGGTATTGTTGATGAGGATATCCTCACCGCTCTTGGCCACCTGCCGGAGTACCCAACATGCTCTAAGGCTGTGTGTTGGTATGGTATCCGCTGTACTGTGAATTTTGCATGGCCCGTTGAGCCATCCCTCCAGTACGGTTCCGCGCCCTGTAGTGGGCTTTTGTTTCTTTGTAATTGGATCGGGTGACTTATGAGAGTACACCCTTTTAGTTGGGACGGGGGTTTTAGTGAGAGCCGGAGGATCCCAGAATTTTGTTTCGGTTTTCCAGGCGCTTTCCATCGCATAGTACTTCTGTACTATGGTCGCCCAGTCAGCGAAGTGTGCGATATCATGGAGACTTATGACGTTGAGGATTCCCTTGTCCGTGAAATTTTTGCAAAAGAATGAAATTGCGTCTTCCTCGCGACAGTCCTTGACCTTGCTCATTACAAGGAGGAATCTGGCCCAATAGTGATGTACTGTTTCTTGGGGCTCTTGTCTAATGTGGGAAAGATCACTTATATCTGGGTTGGTGGATAGATTTAGGTCCGAACCCTGACCCGATCCGAGACCCAGAAGCAGCGGAGTTTCCGATCTTGAAAGTTCGGGCTCCGATTTGTTGCCCAATAGGTCTGGCCCGCTGTCTGATTCTAGGTTCAGAGCTTGGGCTATGTCCTCCCGTAGACGGGTATCCGAATTAGAGAGCTCGGGAATCCGGACATAGCTTGTCCTCAAGATAGAGGAAGAATCGCTGCGTTGCTCCTCCACCACCGCTATCTGATGGCTGACCGGCCGAGAGTTAATCTCCCTTTGGTCGGGTTTAAGCCCGATATGATCATAGTCCGTAGCGACTCCCAAGGTGGCGATGCGATCCAAGAGCTCGTTCAAAGAAGAGAGCTCCATTGGATCCATCTGCTCAGCGAATTCCGAGCCGACGTGGAGACCGTTTTTGATGACCCGAGAAGTCATCGTCGGCGCAGCGGCCGAACGGGCGGTCATGACGAAGCCGCCTAGTCGGAGAGTTTGGCCTACAGCCAGGGCTCCCCCAGAGGTGATGTTGTCCTTGACAAAGAGGTGGGCCATCCAGCCTTATGATGACGACACAGTGGAACTCTCAATGAAAGCACCAATGTTGGTGTCAAAACCGGCGGATCTCGGGTAGGGGGTCCTGAACTGTGCGTCTAAGGCGGATGGTAACAGGAGGCAGGGGACACAATGTTTACCCAGGTTCGGGCCCTCTCGATGGAGGTAATACCCTACTTCCTGCTTGATTGATCTTGATGATATGAGTATTACAAGAGTTGATCTACCACGAGATCGTAGAGGCTAAACCCTAGAAGCTAGCCTATGGTATGATTGTTGTTGTCCTACGGACTAAACCCTCCGGTTTATATAGACACCGGAGGGGACTAGGGTTACACAGAGTCGGTTACAAGGGAGGAGATCTACATATCTGTATTGCCAAGCTTGCCTTCCACACCAAGGAGAGTCCCATCCGGACACGGGACGAAGTCTTCAATCTTGTATCTTCATAGCCCAACAGTCCGGCTAAAGTATATAGTCCGGCTGTCCGAGGACCCCCTAATCCAGGACTCCGTCAAGTGCAAGTTTTTTACATCGCAGGAAATCAATATCAAACGGAGTCCAAATACCACGAAACTTCATGGAGAATTTTTATGGGCCAGAAGGAACATGTTGGGCCCTGGTTGTGCCTAGGGGGAGTCCCGAGGAGGGGACATCCCACCAGGGCGCGCCAGGAGGCCTAGGCGCGCCCTGGTGGGTTGTGCCCACCTCGGGTGCCCCCCGGACCGCCTCTTTGCTCTATAAATACCCCCAAAATCCCAGAACCCTAGGGGAGTCGACGAAATATTCATCCAGCCACCGCAGAGTCTAGAACCACTAGATCCAATCTAGACACCATCTCGGATGGGGTTCGCGACCTCCATTGGTGCCTCTCCGATGATGCGTGAGTAGTTCTTCGTAGACCTTCGCGTCCGTAGTTAGTAGCTAGATGGCTTCCTCTCTCTTGCTAAATTCTCAATACAACGGTCTCTTGGAGATCCATATGATGTAACTCTTTTTGCGGTGTGTTTGTTGGGATCTGATGAACTTTGAGTTTATGATCAGTTATATCTTTTTATATCCATGAAAGTTATTTGAGTTTCTTTGATCTCTTATATGCATGATCTCTTATAGCCTCGTATTTCTTCTCTGGTATTTGGGTTTTGTTTGGCCAACTTGATCTATTTATCTTGCAATGGGAAGAGGTGCTTTGTAGTGGGTTTGATCTTATGGTGCTTGATCCTAGTGACAGAAAGGGAAACGACACATATGTATCGTTGCTACTAAGGATAAAACGATGGGGTTTATCTCTAGATAGATAGATCTTGTCTACATCATGTCATCGTTCTTATTGCATTACTTCGTTTCTCCATGAACTTAATACACTAGATGCATGCTGGATAGCGGTCGATGTGTGGAGTAATAGTTGTAGATGCAGGCAGGAGTCGGTCTACTAATCTTGGACATGATGCCTATATAATGATCATTGCCTAGATATTGTCATAATTATTTGAAGTTCTATCAATTTCCCAACAACAATTTGTTTACACACTGTTTGCTATCTTTCTCGAGAGAAGCCACTAGTGAAACCTACGGCCCCCGGGTCTTCTTTCTCATATTTGCCTTTGCGATCTACTTTTTCCTTGCATTTATTTTCAGATCTATTAAACCAAAAATACAAAAATACTTTGCTGCATTTTATTTTATTTGCGATCTATTTATTCAATCTATTACAACTTTCTCCTGTCCGCACACCGTTTCTGGCACCGTTAACCGAAAGGGATTGACAACCCCTTTAACACGTCGGGGTTCGAGGTGTTGTTATTTGTGTGCAGGGGCTATTTACGTTGTGTTGCTTGGTTCTCCTACTGGTTCGATAACCTTGGTTTCATATCTGAGGGAAATACCTACCGCCGCTGTGCGGACGGGAGAAATACCAATGTAGCTTCAAGCGACATCAAAAGGAATTTCTGGCACCGTTGCCGGGGAGGATCTTCAACATATACCAGGTTCCTAATCACAAATATCATCTCCTTGCAATTAACATTATTTGCCATTTGCCTCTCGTTTTCCTCTCCCCCACTTCACAAAAATTTGCCGTTTTATTCCCCTCTCTTTTTCCATTTGCCGTTTTCTTGCCGGATCTGTTTTTGTGTGCAATCTTGTTTGTCGTTATCGTCGTTATGGATAGTTCTTCCTCTATTGCTTGCATTCCTGAGGACGAGATTCTAAATTTTAAACAAAGGGAGGAGAAAATTTAGAAGATGCTTGGTATAGAATTTGCGATGCTCATAATAGATCTATCCGTAAGCAATCCACCGTTTTTCTTTTGCGTTGTTTTTATGTTGGCATCACCACTTGGTATAGATTCGTCCTTGATACGATTACAAGTGGAAATTTCTTGATGTGTCCTTCTCTTGATGCTTCTAGTGCTATGGGAAATTTAGTGGGTTCACCACCTCTTATGATTAATGGAACAATTCTAACCCTTGAGCATGTTATGGAAAGACTAGATGCTATGGAAAAGAAAATGCTCACAGAAGATCATATGGAAATTATAGATAAAAAGATGCATAATTTTGCCACCAAGATCGGGTCAAGAGCGGGAGAACTCTTTAAGTGGTTAAAAGAAAAGGGTACCGCAATCCATGAAAGAATAGAAGAAAGTCCATCACGGATTGAGAAACTAGAAGAAATCTTTAGTAATCCGAGTACGGCTTTTGCTTCCGCTGAAACTATCGAAAAAACTCCCGTAAGACTTGGCAAGACTACCCAAGTTATTAAGAGTAAAGGTGCAACTTCTAGTAAAGAGGATCTTAAGATGATTAGTATCCACTCGGATTTTGTTGAAGTGATTAGAGATCCTTTTTGCAAGAATGAGTTCCTTAAATTTATTCCTAGGAGCATTATTATTGAAGATCTTTATGCTAAGTCTCTGAAGGATTCTAAGTGTTTGATTGAGGAGCTGAACAAGGATGACAAAACTTAGATCCTTGCTTTATGCCTAGCTAAGGGCGTAAAACTATAGCGCTTGTTGGGAGGCAACCCAATGAATAAAATTTATTTTTGCTTTTTGCTTTATGTTCTTGTGTGTTTGCACAATTATTCTACTGTTATGATTGTGTTTTTTGTGTTTTAATTAGTGTTTGTGCCAAGTAGAACCGATAGGATCTTCTTGGGTGATAGTTGTTTGATCTTGCTGAAAAAGACAAAAACTTTGTGCTCACGAACACAATTCTCAATTTTTATCATAAAGAGATTTTGCCCTGATTCTTTTTGCAGAAGATTAATATACAAATTACCCAGGTCGTCTTATTTTTTCAGAATTTTTGGAGTTCCAGAAGTTTTTGAAAAAGTCAGATTGCTACAGACTGTTCTGTTTTGATAGATTCTGTTTTCTTTGCGTTGTGTGCTTATTTTCATGGCTCTATGGTTTTCTTTGATGAGTTTTTGCCATAGAAAAGTTGGAAGAAAGTAGATATAATGCAAAAACAAAATATGAATTGGTTTAATACATTACTTATAGTAGTGGTTTGCTTTCTTATACTAACGGATCTCATGAAGGTTTTGTTGAGTTTTGTGTGATTGAAGTTTTCAAGTTTTGGGTTATTTTACGATGGATGAAAGAAGGATAGAAGAGCCTAAGCTTGGGGATGCCCGGTATACCAAGCTATTATCCAAGAATGAGCAACCAACTAAACTTGGGGATGCCCCCGAGTGGCATCCCCTCTTTCTTCTAACGACCATCGGTAGTTTACTCGAAGCTATATTTTTATTCGTCACACGATATGTGTTTTGCTTGGACCGTCTTGTATGATATGAGTCTTTGCTTGTTTTATTTTGTGTTTTAAGTCATCAATCCTTGCTGGACACACCTATTTGAGAGAGCCAAAATTATTTTATGACTTGTTGCATTACTCCATTTCTCCATTAACTTAATACACTAGATGCATGCTGGATAGCGGTCGATGTGTGGAGTAATAGTAGTAGATGCAGGCAGGAGTCGGTCTACTAATCTTGGACGTGATGCCTATATAATGATCATTGCCTGGATATCGTCATAATTATTTGAAGTTCTATCAATTGCCCAACAGTAATTCGTTTACCCGCCGTTTGCTATCTTTCTCGAGAGAAGCCATTAGTGAAACCTACGGCCCCCGGGTCTTCTTTCTCAGATTTGCCTTTGCGATCTACTTTTTCCTTGCATTTATTTTCAGATCTATTAAACCAAAAATACAAAAATACTTTGCTGCATTTTATTTTATTTGCGATCTACTTATTCAATCTATTACAACTTTCTCCCGTTCGCATGTCGTTTCTGGCGCCGTTACCCGAAAGGGATTGACAACCCCTTTAACACGTCGGGTAGCGAGGTGTTGTTATTTGTGTGCAGGGGTTGTATACATTGTGTTGCTTGGTTCTCCTACTGGTTCGATAACCTTGGTTTCATATCTGAGGGAAATACCTACCACCACTGTGTTGCGTCATCCCTTCCTCTTTTGGGGAAATACCGACGTAGCTTCAAGCGACATCAGTTCCCGAACCCGTAGGGTATACACACTTAAGGTTCGGTGACGCTAGAGTTGTTATGGGAAATTGTATGTGGTTACCGAAGGTTGTTCGAAGTCCTGGATGAGATCCCGGACATCGCGAGGAGTTCCGGAATGGTCCGAAGGTGAAGATTTATATATGGGAAATCTAGTTTCAGTCGCCGGAATGGTTTCGGGGGTTATCGGTATTGTATCGGGACCGCCGAAAGGTGTCCGGGGATCCACCGGGTGGGGCCATCTACCCCAGAGGACTTAATGGGCTGAATATGGGAGGGAACCAGCCCCCTAGTGGGCTGGTGCGCCCCCCCCAAGGGCCCAAGGCGCCTAGGGTTGGAAACCCTAGGGAAGGGGGCGCCTCCCACCTTGCTTGGGGGCAAGTCTCCCCCTCCTGGCCGCCCCCCTCTAGATGCATCCGGGGGGCCGGCCCCCTCTTCCCTTCCCCCTATAAATAGTGGGGGGTGGGAGGGCAGTCGCACCCCTTCCCTTGGCGCAGCCCCTCGCCTCCAACACCCCCTCCTCCGTAGTGCTTGGCGAAGCCCTGCAGGACAACCGCAAGCTCCACCACCACGCCGTCGTGCTGCCGGAGCTCTCCCTCAACTTCTCATCTCCCCTTCCTGGATCAAGAAGGAGGAGACATCCCCGGGTTGTACGTGTGTTGAACGCGGAGGCACCGTCCGTTCTGCGCTTGGATCGGATCTTCTGCGATTTGAATCGCCGCGAGTACGACTCCATCAACCGCGTTCTTGTAATGCTTCCGCTTAGCGATATTCAAGGGTATGAAGATGCACTCCCTCTCTCTCGTTGCTAGCATCTCCAAGATTGATCTTGGTGACACGTAGGAAAATTTTGAATTATTACTACGTTCCCCAACAAGTGCATCCGTTGCATGGCAATCCCTACTCACTCACATTAATATCTATTGATGGACATCTCCATAGCCCGTTGATACGCCTAGTTGATGTGAGACTATCTCCTTCTTTTTGTCTTCTCCACAACCACCATCTATTCCACCTATATTGCTATGTCCATGGCTCATGCTCATGTATTGCGTGAAAGTTGAAAAAGTTTGAGAACATCAAAAGTACGAAACAATTGCTTGGCTTGTCATCGGGGTTGTGCATGATTTAAATATTTTGTGTGATGAAGATGGAGTATAGCCAGACTATATGATTTTGTAGGGATAAGCTTTCTTTGGCCATGTTATTTTGAGAAGACATAATTGCCTTGTTAGTTTGCTTGAAGTATTATTGTTTTTATGTCAATATTAAACTTTTGTTTTGAATCATAAGGATCTGAACATTCATGCCACAATAAAAGAAATTACATGGATAAATATGTAGGTAGCATTCAACATCAAAAATTCTGTTTTTAGCATTTTCCTACTCGAGGACGAGCGGGAATTAAGCTTGGGGATGCTTGATACGTCTCCAACGTATCTATAATTTTTTATTGTTCCATGATATTATATTATATGTTTTGGATGTTTTATATGCATTAATATGCAATTTTATATTATTTTTGGGACTAACCTATTAACCTAGAGCCCAGTGCCAGTTTCTGTTTTTTTCCTTGTTTTAGAGTTTTGCAGAAAAGGAATACCAAACGGAGTCCGAACGGAAAAAACTTTCGCGATGATTTTTCTTGGACCAGAAGACATCCAGAGGACTTGGAGTGCAAGTCAGAGAAGCCAAGAGGCAGCCACAAGGATGGAGGGCGCGCCCCCACCCTTGTGGGCCCCTCGTGACTCCACCGACCTAGTTCCTTCGCCTATATATTCTCATATATCCCAAAACCAACAGAGAGAGCCACGAAAACACTTTTCCACTGCCGCAACCTTCTGTACACATGAGATCCTATCTAGGGGCCTTTTCTGGCATCCTGCCGGATGGGGATTCGATCACGGAGGGCTTCTACATCAACACTGTTGCCCTTCCGATGAAGCGTGAGTAGTTTACCACAGACCTACGGGTCCATAGCTAGTGGCTAGATGGCTTCTTCTCTCTCTTTGATTCTCAATACCATGTTCTCCTCGATGTTCTTGGAGATCTATTCGATGTAATACTTTTTTGTGGTGTGTTTGCCGAGATCCGATGAATTGTGGATTTATGATCATCTTATCTATGAATGTTATTTGAATCTTCTCTGAATTCTTATATGCATGATTTGACATCTTTGCAAGTCTCTTCGAACTTCCGAGTTGGTTTGGCCAACTAGATTGGTTTTTCTTGCAATGGGAGAAGTGCTTAGCTTTGGGTTCAATCTTGCGGCGTCCTTTCCCAGTGACACTAGGGGCAGCAAGGCACGTATTGTATTATTGCCATCGAGGATAAAAAGATGGGGTTTATATCAGATTGCTTGAGTTTATTCCTCTACATCATGTCATCTTACTTAATGCGATACTCTGTTCTTCATGAACTTAATACTCTAGATGCAGGCAGGAGTCGGTTGATGTGTGGAGTAATAGTAGTAGATGCAGGCAGGAGTCGGTCTACTTGACACGGATGTGATGCCTACATTCATGATCATTGCCTTAGATATCGTCATAACTTTGCGCTTTTCTATCAATTGCTCGGCAGTAATTTGTTCACCCACCGTAATATTTTCTATCTTGAGAGAAGCCTCTAGTGAAACCTATGGCCCCCGGGTCTATTTTCCATCATATAAGTTTCCGATCTACAACTTTAGTTTCAAATTTACTTCCTTTGCAATCTTTTACTTTCCAATCTATAAACAAAAAATACGAAAAATATTTACTTTACTGTTTATCTATCTCCATCAGATCTCACTTTTGCAAGAAACCGTGAAGGGATTGACAACCCCTTTATTGCGTTGGGTGCAAGTTGCTGATTGTTTGTGTTGGGGAACGTAGTAATTTCAAAAAAATTCCTACGCACACGCAAGATCATGGTGATGCATAGCAACGAGAGGGGAGAGTGTTGTCCATGTACCCTCGTAGACCGAAAGCGGAAGCGTTAGCACAACGCGGTTGATGTAGTCGTACGTCTTCACGATCCGACCGGTCAAGTACCGAACGCACGGCACCTCCGAGTTCAGCACACGTTCAGCCCGATGACGTCCCTCGAACTCCGATCCAGCCGAGTGTTGAGGGAGAGTTTCGTCAACACGACGGCGTGGTGACGATGATGATGTTCTACCGACGCAGGGCTTCGCCTAAGCACCGCTATGATATTATCGAGGTGGACTATGGTGGAGGGGGGCACCGCACACGGCTAAAAGATCAATGATCAATTGTTGTCTCTCTAGGGTGCCCCCTGCCCCCGTATATAAAGGAGCAAGGGGGGAGAGGCGGCCGGCCAGGAGGGGCGCGCCAGGAGGAGTCCTACTCCTGCCAGGAGTAGGATTCCCTCCCTTTTCCTTGTTGGATTAGGAGAGGAGAGGGAAGGAGAGAGAGGGGGAAAGGAAACGGGGGGGGGGGGGGCGCCCCCCTCCTTGTCCAATTCGGACTTGGGGGGGCGCACGGCTGCCCCTTGGCCGCCTCTCCTCTTCCACCAATTGGGCCCATGAGGCCCAATAACCTCCGGGGGGTTCTGGTAACCCCCCGGTACTCCGGTATATATCCGATAACCCCCGGAACCATTCCGGTGTCCGAATATAGTCATCCAATATATCAATCTTCATGTCTCGACCATTTCGAGACTCCTTGTTATGTCCGTGATCACATCCGGGACTCCGAACAACCTTCGGTACATCAAAACATATAAACTCATAATATAACTGTCATCGAAACTTTAAGCGTGCGGACCCTACGGGTTCGAGAACTATGTAGACATGATCGAGACATGTCTCCGGTCAATAACCAATAGCGAAACCTGGATGCTCATATTGGCTCCCACATATTCTATGAAGATCTTTATCGGTCAGACCGCATAACAACATACGTTGTTCCCTTTGTCATCGGTATGTTACTTGCCCGAGATTCGATCGTCGGTATCTCAATACCTAGTTCAATCTTGTTACCGGCAAGTTTCTTTACTCGTTCCGTAATACATCATCCCGCAACTAACTCATTAGTTGCAATGCTTGCAAGGCTTAAGTGATGTGCATTACCGAGTGGGCCCAGAGATACCTCTCCGACAATCGGAGTGACAAATCCTAATCTCGAATTACGCCAACCCAACAAGTACCTTCAGAGACACCTGTAGAGCACCTTTATAATCACCCAGTTATGTTGTTACGTTTGGTAGCACACAAAGTGTTCCTCCGGTAAACGGGAGTTGCATAATCTCATAGTCATAGGAACATGTATAAGTCATGAAGAAAGCAATAGCAGAATACTAAACGATCATGTGCTAAGCTATCGGAATGGGTCAAGTCAATCACATCATTTTCCTAATGATGTGATCCCGTTAATCAAATGACAACTCATGTCAATGGCTAGGAAACATAACCATCTTTGATCAACGAGCTAGTCAAGTAGAGGCATACTAGTGACACTCTGTTTGTCTATGTATTCACACAAGTATTATGTTTCCGATTAATACAATTCTAGCATGAATAATAAACATTTATCATGATATAAGGAAATAAATAATAACATTATTATTGCCTCTAGGGCATATTTCCTTCAGTCTCCCACTTGCACTAGAGTCAATAATCTAGATTACACAGTAATGATTCTAACACCCATGGATCCTTCGTGCTGATCATGTTTTGCTCGTGGAAGAGGCTTAGTCAACAGGTCTGCAACATTCAGATCCGTATGTATCTTGCAAATTTCTATGTCTCCCACCTGGACTAGATCCCGGATGGAATTGAAGCATCTCTTGATGTGCTTGGTTCTTTTGTGAAATCTGGATTCCTTCGCCAAGGCAATTGCACCAGTGTTGTCACAAAAGATTTTCATTGGACCCGATGCACTAGGTATGACACCTAGATCGGATATGAACTCCTTCATCCAGACTCCTTCATTTGCTGCTTCCGAAGCAGCTATGTACTCCGCTTCACACGTAGATCCCGCCACGACACTTTGTTTAGAACTGCACCAACTGACAGCTCCACCGTTCAATGTAAACACGTATCCGGTTTGCGATTTAGAATCGTCCGGATCAGTGTCAAAGCTTGCATCGACGTAACCATTTATGATGAGCTCTTTGTCACCTCCATAAACGAGAAACATATCCTTAGTCCTTTTCAGGTATTTCAGGATGTTCTTGGCCGCTGTCCAGTGATCCACTCCTGGATTACTTTGGTACCTCCCTGCTAAACTTATAGCAAGGCACACATCAGGTCTGGTACACAACATTGCATACATGATAGAGCCTATGGCTGAAGCATAGGGAACATCTTTCATCTTCTCTCTATCTTCTGCAGTGGTCGGGCATTGAGTCTTACTCAACTTCACACCTTGTAACATAGGCAAGAACCCTTTCTTTGATTGATCCATTTTGAACTTCTTCAAAACTTTGTCAAGGTCTGTGCTTTGTGAAAGTCCAATTAAGCGTCTTGATCTATCTCTATAGATCTTGATGCCCAATATATAAGCAGCTTCACCGAGGTCTTTCATTAAAAAACTCTTATTCAAGTATCCCTTTATGCTATCCAGAAATTTTATATCATTTCCAATCAGCAATATGTCATCCACATATAATATTAGAAATGCTAAAGAGCTCCCACTCACTTTCTTATAAATACAGGCTTCTCCAAAAGTCTGTATAAAACCAAATGCTTTGATCACACTATCAAAGCGCTTATTCCAACTCCGAGATGCTTCCACCAGTCCATAAATGGATCGCTGGAGCCTGCACACTTTGTTAGCTCCTTTTGGATCGACAAAACCTTCTGGTTGCATCATATACAACTCTTCTTCCAGAAATCCATTCAGGAATGCAATTTTGACATCCAGTTGCCAAATTTCATAATCATAAAATGCGGCAATTGCTAACATGATTCGGACAGACTTAAGCATCGCTATGGGTGAGAAGGTCTCATCGTAGTCAACCCCTTGAACTTGTCGAAAACCTTTTGCAACAAGTCGAGCTTTATAGACAGTAACATTACCGTCAGCGTCAGTCTTCTTATTGAAGATCCATTTATTCTCAATGGCTTGCCGATCATCAGGCAAGTCAACCAAAGTCCACACTTTGTTCATACATGGAGCCCATCTCAGATTTCATGGCCTCAAGCCATTTTGCGGAATCTGGGCTCACCATCGCTTCTTCATAGTTCGTAGGTTCGTCATAGTCTAGCAACATAACTTCCAGAACAGGATTACCATACCACTCTGGTGCGGATCTTACTCTGGTTGACCTACGAGGTTCAATAACAACTTGATCTGAAGTTTCATGATCATCATCATTAACTTCCTCACTAATTGGTGTAGGTGTCGCAGAAACCGATTTCTGTGATGAACTACTTTCCAATAAGGGAGCAGGTACAGTTACCTCATCAAGTTCTACTTTCCTCCCACTCACTTCTTTCGAGAGAAACTCCTACTCTAGAAAGATTCCAAATTTAGCAACAAAAGTCTTGCCTTCGGATCTGTGATAGAAGGTGTACCCAACAGTCTCTTTTGGGTATCCTATGAAGACACATTTTTCTGATTTGGGTTCGAGCTTATCAGGTTGAAGCCTTTTCACATAAGCATCGCAGCCCCAAACTTTAAGAAATGACAACTTTGGTTTCTTGCCAAACCATAGTTCATAAGGCGTCATCTCAACGGATTTCGATGGTGTCCTATTTAACGTGAATGCAGCCGTCTCTAAAGCATATCCCCAAAACAAGAGCGGTAAATCAGTAAGAGACATCATAGATCGCACCATATCTAGTAAAGTACGATTACGACGTTCGGACACACCATTACGCTTTGGTGTTCCGGGTGGCATGAGTTGCGAAACTATTCCGCATTGTTTCAAATGAAGACCAAACTCGTAACTCAAATATTCTCCTCCACGATCAGATCGTAGAAACTTTATTTTCTTGTTACGATGATTTTCAACTTCACTTTGAAATTCTTTGAACTTTTCAAATGTTTCAGACTTATGTTTCATTAAGTAGATATACCCATATCTGCTCAAATCATCTGTGAAGGTGAGAAAATAACGATATCCGCCACGAGCCTCAATATTCATCGGACCACATACATTTGTATGTATGATTTCCAACAAATCTGTTGCTCGCTCCATAGTTCCGGAGAACGGTGTTTTAGTCATTTTGCCCATGAGGCACGGTTCGCAAGTACCAAGTGATTCATAATCAAGTGGTTCCAAAAGTCCATCAGTATGGAGTTTCTTCATGTGCTTTACACCGATATGACCTAAACGGCAGTGCCACAAATAAGTTGCACTATCATTATCAACTCTGCATCTTTTTGCTTCAATATTATGAATATGTGTATCACTACTATCGAGATTCAACAAAAATAGACCACTCTTCAAGGGTGCATGACCATAAAAGATATTACTCATATAAATAGAACAACCATTATTCTCTGATTTAAATGAATAACCGTCTCGCATCAAACAAGATCCAGATATAATGTTCATGCTCAACGCTGGCACCAAATAACAATTATTCAGGTCTAAAACTAATCCCGAAGGTAGATGTAGAGGTAGCGTGCTGACCGCGATCACATCGACTTTGGAACCATTTCCCACGCGCATCGTCATCTCGTCCTTAGCCAATCTTCGCTTAATCCGTAGTCCCTGTTTCGAGTTGCAAATATTAGCAACAGAACCGGTATCAAATACCCAGGTGCTACTGCAAGCATTAGTAAGGTACACATCAATAACATGTATATCACATATACCTTTGTTCACCTTGCCATCCTTCTTATCCGCCAAATACTTGGGGCAGTTCCGCTTCCAGTGACCAATCTGCTTGCAGTAGAAGCACTCAGTCTCAGGCATAGGTCCAGACTTGGGTTTCTTCTCCTGAGCAGCAACTTGCTTACTGTTCTTCTTGAAGTTCCCCTTCTTCTTCCCTTTGCCCTTTTTCTTGAAACTGGTGGCCTTATTGACCATCAACACTTGATGCTCCTTCTTGATTTCTACCTCCGCAGCTTTTAGCATTGCGAAGAGCTCGGGAATCGTCTTATCCATCCCTTGCATGTTATAGTTCATCACGAAACTCTTGTAGCTTGGTGGCAGTGATTGAAGAATTCTGTCAATGATGCTATCATCCGGAAGATTAACTCCCAGTTGAATCAAGTGATTGTTATACCCAGACATTTTGAGTATATGCTCACTGACAGAACTATTCTCCTCCATCTTGCAGCTGTAGAACTTATTGGAGACTTCATATCTCTCAATCTGGGCATTTGCTTGAAATATTAACTTCAACTCCTGGAACATCTCATATGCTCCATGACATTCAAAACGTCGTTGAAGACCCGGTTCTAAGCCGTAAAGCATGGCACACTGAACTATCGAGTAGTCATCAGCTTTGCTCTGCCAGACGTTCATAACATCTGGTGTTGCTCCTGCAGCAGGTCTGGCACCCAGCGGTGCTTCCAGGACGTAATTCTTCTGTGCAGCAATGAGGATAATCCTCAAGTTACGGACCCAGTCCTTGTAATTGCTACCATCATCTTTAAACTTTGCTTTCTCAAGGAACGCATTAAAATTCAACGGAACAACAGCACGGGCCATCTATCTACAATCAACATAGACAAGCAAAAATACTATCAGGTACTAAGTTCATGATAAATTTAAGTTCAATTAATCATATTATTAAAGAACTCCCACTTAGATAGACATCCCTCTAATCCTCTAAGTGATCACGTGATCCAAATCAACTAAACCATGTCCGATCATCATGTGAGATGGAGTAGTTTCAATGGTGAACATCACTATGTTGATCATATCTACTATATGATTCATGCTCGACCTTTCGGTCTCCGTGTTCCAAGGCCATATCTGTTATATGCTAGGCTCATCAAGTTTAACCTGAGTATTCCGCGTGTGCAACTGTTTTGCACCCGTTTGTATTTGAACGTAGAGCCTATCACACCCGATCATCACGTGGTGTCTCAGCACGAAGAACTTTTGCAACGGTGCATACTCAGGGAGAACACTTATACTTTGATAATTTAGTGAAGGATCATCTTATAATGCTACCGTCAATCAAAGCAAGATAAGATGCATAAAAGATAAACATCACATGCAATCAATATAAGTGATATGATATGGCCATCATCATCTTCTGCTTGTGATCTCCATCTCTGAAGCACCGTCATGATCACCATCATCACCGGCACGACACCTTGATCTCCATCATAGCATCGTTGTCGTCTCGCCAATCTTATGCTTCTACGACTACCGCTACCACTTAGTGATAAAGTAAAGCATTACAGGGCGATTGCATTGCATACAATAAAGCGACAACCATATGGCTCCTTCCAGTTGCCGATAACTTGGTTACAAAACATGATCATCTCATACAATAAAATTTAGCATCATGTCTTGACCATATCACATCACAACATGCCTTGCAAAAACAAGTTAGACGTCCTCTACTTTGTTGTTGCAAATTTTACGTGGCTGCTACGGGCTTAGCAAGAACCGTTCTTACCTACGCATCAAAACCACAACGATAGTTTGTCAAGTTGGTGCTGTTTTAACCTTCGCAAGGACCGGGCGTAGCCACACTCGGTTCAACTAAAGCTGGAGAAACTGACACCCGCCAGCCACCGGTGTGCAAAGCACGTCGGTAGAACCAGTCTCGCGTAAGCGTACGCGTAATGTCGGTCCGGGCCGCTTCATCCAACAATACCGCCGAACCAAAGTATGACATGCTGGTTAGCAGTATGACTTATATCGCCCACAACTCACTTGTGTTCTACTCGTGCATATGACATCTACGCATAAAACCTGGCTCGGATGCCACTGTTGGGGAACGTAGTAATTTCAAAAAAATTCCTACGCACACGCAAGATCATGGTGATGCATAGCAATGAGAGGGGAGAGTGTTTTCCACCGTTAGCACAACGCGGTTGATGTAGTCGTGCGTCTTCATGATCCGACCGATCAAGTACCGAACGCACGGCACCTCCGAGTTCAACACACGTTCAGCCCGATGACGTCCCTCGAACTCCGATCCAGCCGAGTGTTGAGGGAGAGTTTCGTCAGCACGACGACGTAGTGACGATGATGATGTTCTACCGACGCTGGGCTTCGCCTAAGCACCGCTACGATATTATCGAGGTGGACTATGGTGGAGGGGGGCACCGCACACGGCTAAAAGATCAATGATCAATTGTTGTCTCTCTAGGGTGCCTCCCTGCCCCCGTATATAAAGGAGCAAGGGGGAGAGGCGGCCGGCCAGGAGGGGCGCGCCAGGAGGAGTCCTACTCCTACCGGGAGTAGGACTCCCTCCCTTTTCCTTGTTGGATTAGGAGAGGAGAGGGAAGGAGAGAGAGGGGGAAAGGAAAGGGGGGGCGCCGCCCCCCCTCCTTGTCCAATTCGGACTTGGGGGGAGGGGCGCGCGGCTGCCCCTTGGCCGCCTCTCCTCTTCCACCAATTGGGCCCATGAGGCCCAATAACCTCTGGGGGTTCCGATAACCCCCGGTACTCCGGTATATATCCGATAACCCCCGGAACCATTCCGGTGTCCGAATATAGTCGTCCAATATATCAATCTTCATGTCTCGACCATTTCGAGACTCCTCGTTATGTCCGTGATCACATCCGGTACTCCGAACAACCTTCGGTACATCGAAACATATAAACTCATAATATAACTGTCATCGAAACTTTAAGCGTGCGGACCCTACGGGTTCGAGAACTATGTAGACATGTCCGAGACATGTCTCCGGTCAATAACCAATAGCGGAATCTAGATGCTCATATTGGCTCCCACATATTCTGCGAAGATCTTTATCGGTCAGACCGCATAACAACATACGTTGTTCCCTTTGTCATCGGTTTGTTACTTGCCCGAGATTCGATCGTCGGTATCTCAATACCTAGTTCAATCTCATTACCGGCAAGTCTCTTTACTCGTTCCCTAATACATCACCCCGCAGCTAACTCATTAGTTGCAATGCTTGTAAGGCTTAAGTGATGTGCATTACCGAGTGGGCCCAGAGATACCTCTCCGACAATCGGAGTGTCAAACCCTAATCTCGAAATACGCCAACCCAACAAGTACCTTCGGAGACACCTGTAGAGCACCTTTATAATCACCCAATTACGTTGTGACGTTTGGTAGCACACAATGTGTTCCTCCGGTAAACGGGAGTTGCATAATCTCATAGTCATAGGAACATGTATAAGTCATGAAGAAAGCAATAGCAGAATACTAAACGATTGTGTGCTAAGCTATCGGAATGGGTCAAGTCAATCACATCATTCTCCTAATGATGTGATCCTGCTAATCAAATGACAACTCATGTCAATGGCTAGGAAAGATAACCATCTTTGATCAACGAGCTAGTCAAGTAGAGGCATACTAGTGACACTCTGTTTGTCTATGTATTCACACAAGTATTATGTTTCCGGTTAATTCAATTCTAGCATGAATAATAAACATTTATCATGATATAAGGAAATAAATAATAACTTTATTATTGCCTTAGGGCATATTTCCTTCAGTTTGTGCAGGTATATTTTCGGTGACTTGTTCATTGTCTCCTACTAGATTGATACCTTGGTTCTCAAAACTGAGGGAAATACTTACTCTACTTTGCTGCATCACCCTTTCCTCTTGAAGGGAAAAACCAACGCAAGCTCAAGAGGTAGCAGAGCCTTTCCAAAGATTATCTTTAAATCCTTGACAATATCATGTACATCATCACGAGTACGGTGGCGAGGCTTCGTCCGGTGA
The DNA here is from genome assembly GCF_002575655.3 of Aegilops tauschii subsp. strangulata. Classification (NCBI taxonomy): domain Eukaryota; kingdom Viridiplantae; phylum Streptophyta; class Magnoliopsida; order Poales; family Poaceae; genus Aegilops; species Aegilops tauschii. The sequence continues at coordinate 179,097,480 of NC_053037.3, forward strand.
TGTGCCTCACCTTTGAAATGCTTGCCTTTCTTTCTTACGGGATGCTTGATCGAAAGAAATCGACGATGTCCCAGGTACACATTCTTCTTACAATTATCCAAATATATATTGTCGGTATCATCCAAACAGTGCGTGCATGCGCGGTATCCCTTGTTTGTCTGTCCTGAAAGGTTACTGAGAGCAGGCCAATCATTGATGGTCACAAACAGCAACGCATTTAGGTCAAATTCTTCCTCATCGAGCTCATCCCACGCACGTACACCTTTTCCATTCCACAACTGTAAGAGTTCTTCAACTAATGGCCTTAGGTACACATCAATGTCATTGCCGGGTTGCTTAGGGCCTTAGACGAGCATTGACATCATAATGTACTTCCGCTTCATGCACAACCAAGGAGGAAGGTTATACATACATAGAGTCACAGGACAGCTGCTATGATTGCTGCCCTACTCCCCAAAAGGATTAATGCCATCTGCGCTTAGACCAATCCATACGTTCCTTGCGTCATCTGCAAAGTCCCTCCACTTCCTCTCGATTTTTCTCCACTGCGACCCGTCAGTGGGTACTCTCAACTTCCCGTCTTTCTTACGGTCTTCTTTGTGCCATCGCATCAACTTGGCATGCTCTTTGTTTTGTAATAAATGCTTCAACCGTGGTATTATAGGATCATACCACATCACCTTGGCAGGAATCTTCTTCCTGGGGTGCTCGCCCTCAACAAACGACGGTCATCGCGGCTGATCTTATAGCACAATGCATCGCATACTAGGCATGCGTTCAAATCCTCATACTCACCATGGTAGAGGATGCAGTCATTAGGGCATGCATGTATCTTCTGCACCTCTAATCCTAGAGGGCAGACATCCTTCTTTGCTTCGTACATATTCTCAGGCAATTCGTTGTCCTTTGGAAGCATCTTCTTTAACATTATCAGCAACTTTCCAAATCCCTTGTCAGATACACCATTCTCTGCCTTCCATTGCAGCAATTCCAGTGTGGTGCCCAGCTTTTTCTTGTCAGCTTCGCAATTTGGGTACAATGATTTCTTGTGATCCTCTAACATGCGCTGCAACTTCAACCTCTCCTTTTCACTTGCGCAGTTTATCTTTGCATCGGCAATGGCCCGACCTAGATCATCAGCGGGCTCATCTGATGCCTCTTCTTCAGCTTCTTCCTGCATTTGCCAGCTCAGCTTCTTCCCCCATTGTTGTACCATCGTATTCAGGGAACCCATGGCCAGGATAGTTGTCTTCGTCCTCTTCTTCTTCATTGTCTTCCATCATAACCCCTCTTTCTCCGTGCTTGGTCCAAACATTATAGTGGGGCATGAAACCGGACTCAAACAGGTGGACGTGAATGGTTTTTGACTTAGAGTAATTCCGATCATTCTTACAGCCAGCACATGGACAACACATAAAACCATCCGCCCGCTTGTTTTCCTCAGCCGCAGGCAGAAAAGTATGCACGCCATTAACAAACTGGGGAGAGCATCGGTCATCGTATATCCATTGCCGGCTCATCTTCATTACACAACACCGAATAGACCAAATTAATACAAGTTCATACATAAAGTTCATACACACTTATTCTCATAAAACAACATACAAACTCTCTAGCTAAAGCATTTAAATGCAACAACAAATGCGATCAAGATCGCAACTAAGGTAACAATTGATCCAACAGCATAATGATACCAAGCCTCACTATCAATGGCATATGTTTTAATCTTTCTAATCTTCAAGCACATTTTCTCCATCTTGATCTTGTGATCATCGACATCGGCAACATACAACTCCAGTTTCATCTTCTCTTCTTCAATTATTTTCAATTTTTCTTTCAAATACTCATTTTCTTTTTCAACTAAATTTAACCTCTTGACAAGAGGTCGGTTGGAATTTCCGGTTCACATACCTCCTAGATAAAAATATCTATGTCAACTTGATGGGCATAATTGTCATAAACACGAAATGCAACAAATAGTTATAAAAGAGAATATACCACATCCGAATCATAAACTGGACGAGGGCCGGCTGGGACGGATATCAAAACGATGGCACTATGTATAACAAACAACGTACGGGTAAGAAAATTATACAAGTAACTATATATCTAAATCACACAAACATGATTTTTTATGTAAAAATATAAGAACAAGAGGCTCACCAAGGTGGTGCCGACGATGGGACGGTGCGGGCGATCGACGGTGGTTAGGACGGGGACGGGAAGGCACTAAGTAAACCACACCTACATATGCAAACTAAGAGTTAATTTGAGCTCAGATTGCATATAAATCAAATAAACTACCACATATAATTACTCCCAAACTAAAACCCACAAATCACTATACTTATAGGGCATTGCAAGAGCTAATCTAGCAATGAGAGATGAAAGGACAAAGTTGCTAACCTTTGTGATCACTTGGATGGATGGGGGGCTTTCAAATCTTGACAAATTTTGGCAAAAATGAAGGATGAGCTCGAGCAATGGGGAAGAACAGAGTAGAGGAAGGAATGAAAGGGGAAAATAGAGAGAAATGGGCTCGGGATTGATGAAGGGTTTATAATGAGGCATCTTTAGTCCTGGTTGGTTATACAAACCGGGACTAAAGGTGCATCTCTAGTCCCGGTTCGTGCCATGATCCGGGACTAAAGGTGTTGGTGGGGCTTTATTCCCAGTTCGTGGCACGAACCGGTACTAGAGGTTCAACACGAACCGGGACTAATGAGTGCCGCCCGCCTAGCCGTTGGAACCGGCACTAATGGTCACATTAGTGCCGGTGCATAATTGAACCGGGACTAATGAGGTGAACATGAGGTTGTTTTTCTACTAGTGGAGCAACGCCAAGTTGAAAAATTCAAAGTCTCTAAAACCAAGCCCTCCCATGTAACGGGGCATAATCATAATATCCCATGCCACCCAGTATGGCTTTCTTTGTCCCTGGTTACTGCCCCACCAAAATGCTCTAATTGCAGATGCTAGATGCTCAAACAAACCATGTGGTAGCTTGAAATATGACATAGAGAAAACCGGATAGGTCGCGCCACAAATTTAATCAAAACATCCTTACCAGCTGCTGACATAGTTTTCTCCATCCATCCACGTATCTTACTCCATAAACGGTGCTTTAAATATTTAAAGGCCCCGTTCTTTAAATATTTAAACATCCTCGCCATTTCTACCGCCAAATCATCAGAGCATTCAGGTGGAGGGAAGGCTAGCTAGGGTTCGCGTCATCACCGGTGCGGCTCCGCCCACGCATGAGGATTGGGCGATTGCTACCATTGTGCCAATGCCAAATCTATCGGTCGCCTTCAACACCATTCGAGAGGTACTCTCTGACTTTCTGACAGATAGAGGATTGGGGTTTTCAAAGATTGAGCCATGCCCATTTGGTCAAGCATATGTCAGGTTGAGCAGTGTTTTTGATAGGGATGCTTTAGTTGCAAACACCACACATCTTTTCACAGATGTCCATGTCATCTTCCAAAAACACAATCAAGGGTTAAACTGGAGAAGTTTGGTCTTAAATGGAGATGTATGGATATTGCTCTGTGGATACCCTTTTGATAGAAGATCTATTCAGGAAGTGAGCAATGCAGTCAACAAATTTGGCAAATTTCTCATGTGGGATTGTGTAAGGAGAATAAGGGCTAATCTTATGGTTCATGTCAGAGTTGAGGATCTGTCTGATATTCTTGTCAGTATTGTTTTTGGAGAGTGAGATAGGTTTCAAGATGGTTCTCTCACAGTGCCTGTGGTTATTCTACAGCAACAGATTCTTGGAGAAATGCCACCTGATGAAGACCCTATCCCACCTCATGGCAATCCTCATCCTATCCCACCACGAGAGAATTTCCATCCTAACCAACACAATCACTTCATGGGGCTAGTTCAGCAACATGAGCATGATGATCTTCATCCTCCACATGCCCAGCCAGATGTCAATCAGGTTAACCTGCAGCTGGCACTGACCAATGATGCAAATGACCAAGTTATGGAGGATCAACCTGGAGAGAAGGAAGAGGATGCACCTATGCCTGGATGGGGGCATTGGGCTATGCCAGTGGATCAAGAGCTCCATCAAGGAGAATTTTTAGCCCTTAATGATATTATGGCACCTATGGAAGAGGACCCGACTGTTGAAGGCAATGCTAACAGTAGTATTACTATTTCTGATGGCCCTTGATACGTCTCCAACGTATCTATAACTTATGAAGTATTCATGCTGTTGTTTTATCATTCTTGGATGTTTTACAATCATTTTATGGCAACTTTATATCATTTTTGGGGACTAACCTATTGACCCAGTGCCACTTGCTGTTTTTTGCTTGTTTTTTACATAGCAGGAAATCAATATCAAACGGAGTCCAAACACCGCGAAACTTGTTGGAGATTTTTTATGGACCAGAACACCCAAGATGGGCCAGAGCAGCACCTGGGGGGTGCCCCGAGGGGGGCACAACCCACCAGGGCGTGCCTGGGGTCCCAGGCGCGCCCAGGTGGGTTGTGCCCACCTCGGTGGCCTCCCGCACACCCTCTTTACCCTATAAATTCACAAATATTCCAAAACCCTTCGGGGTTAACCTAGATCGGAAGTTCCGCCACCGCAAGGCTCTGTAGACACCGAAAACCAATCTAGACCATTTTCGGCACCCTGCCGGAGGGGGGAATCATCACCGGTGGCCATCTTCATCATCTCGGCGGCCACCACGATGAGGAGGGAGTAGTCCACCCTCGGGGCTGAGGGTTTGTACCAGTAGCTATGTGTTTAATCTCTCTCTCTCTCTCTCTCTCTCTCTCATGTTCTTGAGATATCACGATCTTGATGTATCGCGGGCTTTGTTAATATAGTCGGATCATATGGTGTTTTCTTCTCTCTATCTTGTGATGAATTGAGTTTTCCCTTTGAGATTTCATTTTATCGGATTGAATACTTTTATGGATTTGAGAACACTTGATATATGTCTTGCAATTGAATACTCATGGTGACAATGGGGTATCGTATTGATTCACGTGATATATGTTTTGGCACTCAACTCGCGGATTCCCGAGGTGACATTGGGGTAATCTATGCATAGGGGTTGATGCACGTTCTTGTCTTTGTTTCTCCGGTAGAAATCTTGGGGCACTCTTTGAAGTTCTTTGTGTTGGATTGAGTATTATGAATATGAATTTGCTTTGGTGTTATTTTAGTACGAACTCTAGGATAGATCAAACGGAAAGAATAGCTTTGTGTTATTTTAGTATGAACTCTTGAATAGATCGAACGGAAAGAATAGCTTTGAGGTGGTTTCGTACCCTACAAACAATTTATTCTTATGTTCTCCGCTAGATAGAAACTTTAGAGTGATTCTTCATCGCACTTCGAGGGTTGGTTATATGATCCAACTATGTTAGCATTGTTGAGAGGTTGCACTAGCAAAAGTACGGACCCTAGGCCTCATTTTTAAGCAGTGCAACACCGTTTTTGTGCCCATTTACTATTTGCTACCTTGCTGTTTTTATTTATTCAGATTATAAAATATATTTCTACCATCAATATTACACTTCTATCACCATCTCTTCGCCGAACTAGTGCACCTATACAATTTGCCATTGTATTGGGTGTGTTGGGGACACAAGAGATTTCTTGTATTTTGTTGCAGGGTTGTTTGAGAGAGACCATCTTCATCCTACACCTCCCACGGATTGATAAACCTTAGATCATCCACTTGAGGGAAAATTGCTACTGTCCTACAAAACTCTGCGCTTGGAGGCCCAACACGAATCTACAAGAATAAAGTTGCGTAGTAGACATCAAGCTCTTTTCTGGCGTCGTTACCGGGCAGGTGAGTGCATGAAGGTATATCTTTAGATCTTGCAATTAAATCTTTTAGTTTCTTGTTTTATCACTAGTTTGGTTTATTAAAGAAAACTACATAAAAATGGAATTGAGGTTGCATCATATTATTGATCATCTTTATAATATCTTTCTTGAAAATGATGGTTCGGAAAATTGTGCTCAATTGTTAGAAGAAGAAGTCAATAAAATGCTTGGCACAAAATATTTGAATGATGAGCATGATTGCAATGTTGTTAGTATGAATTCTTTGAATATCCAAAATGCTAATGATGATTTCACAAGTCATGACAAAGATGTTTCTTATAAGCATGTCACTTTTTGCGGAGTGAATTGGGAGTGCAATTGCACACCAAAAAGGGAAGATAGATTTTGTAAGAAGCATAAATATTTAGAAACGAAAAAGTAGCAAGAGAGGCTAGATGATTGTGCTGAAAGATGTATTTTTTTCCATCCTTGTGAACTTTGCAATGAACGTGGTCATTTAAATCTCCAATGCAAATTATTTCATGATCAAATCGTGTCCAAAAACTGTGATAACTTGATTACCCTTGAGCATCATAAAGAGCTTAGTCTTCTTTTGGTATATGAAGAAATGAAACATAACTAAGGGTTTTCCAAATCCCGAGAGATTTCTTGATTTTGATCTAGAAGAAATTTATATGTTTTGTGTGGTAAATTTCTTTGAGAATCCTTATATTGCCAACTACCTAAAGACAAAAAACAAATGGAATATGAAGAGAGTACTAATGAAAGGGAAAATGTTTCCCAATACCCTCCTAGTGTTTATTATGATGAATCAGGTAACAAGGAGGAGCTTCCTATCCAATCAATCTCTTCAACAAGAAGCTTGAAAAAATTAACTAAACCCACACATGATGTGGTGAAGAAGAATAAAAGAAGAAAGAATAAAGGTAAAAGGTATCTCTCCCAAATAATGTGGCTCCTATCACCATTGTGCCTCATGAAAGTGAATCGAATATGTTGATGGAGGATGATGATATTGAGTATGATTTTGGGATACCTACTACTTTTTGTAATGATTATGATTGGGAAGACAACAATATCCCTTATGATCTTGAAAATCTTTTTTGCACTTGCTTGGAAGAATATGATAATAATGTTTGCTATACTATTGGTGCCATTCATGCTATTGATAAGAATGATTGTGATGATATGCAAAACCACAAGCTTGGGGATGCTATGTTTAATGAGTATGATATGTTCGAAGATTTATTTGCTGGAAATAATGCTTGTCCTAAGCTTGGGGATGCTTTGATTCCTTCTACTTTCGATAAGAAAATTTATTTTGATGATAGCATGCCTCCTATTTATGATGATTACATTGATAAAAGTGGGTTTGGAAGAGTCTCAACTCTAGGTAGTAGTGATCCCACTATTTTGGAGGGTGTTGAATCTTATTACAATATTGATGAAAGTGGATTTGGAGAGGTCATGGCTTTATTTAGTGATACATCCACTATTTTGGAAGAGGTTTCAATTGACTATGACAATAAAGTTGCTATCTATGATGATTATTATGATGACATCATAAAGAGTGATAAATCTTCTATGGTTGTGCATCATGAAAAGAGTGCTGTATGTGATAGTTATATTGTTGAATCCACTCATGATGTTTCTGAAAATTATTATGAGGAAAGAACTTATGCTCTTACATATCTCAATAATATCAAGTTTCTTCTCTATGTGTTGATTGTTTTGAAATTGCACTTGCTTTGCCTTCCTATGCTAGTTGATTCTTGTTCCCATAAGTTGTTTGCTCACAAAATCCCTATGCATAGGAAGTGGGTTAGACCTAAATGTGCTAGTCATATGCTTCATGATGCTCTCTTTACGTTTCAATTCTTATCTTTTATGCGAGCATCATTGAACTCATCATGCCTAGCTAAAAGACATTAAAGAAAAATGCTTGTTGGGAGACAACCCAACACTTTTACTTACTATTTTTGTGTGTTCACATGATTATGCTACTGTATTGATCATTTTTTATTGATTTTGTTTCAATAAAGTGCCAAGTAAAGCATTTGGGATCATGTTGGATGATAGTTGATTTGATCTTGCTAAAAAATATAAACTTTTGCGCTCACGAAAATAAGTCTCATTTTTAACAGAAGAGTGCTTTTGAGTTGATTCTTTTTGCAGAAGTTTAATATACAAATTGCTCACGTGGTCCTAATTTTTTTTCATAATTTTTGGAGTAGCAGAAGTATGGTAGTTATCCAGATCATTACAGACTGTTCTGTTTTTGACAGATACTGTTTTCAATGCATAGTTTGCCTGCTTTCTAGTTTCTATGGCTTATATTGCTCAATATAAATTGTGGAAATGATATGATACAGTAGGCATTGTGTGGAAATAATTACGAATCTTGTCTTTGACAGTACCAAAGTGAAATGGTTTGCTCTTTATCATACTAACCTATCTCACGAAGTTCCGTTAAGTTTTGTGTGATTGAAGTTTTCAAGTTTTGGGTGAGACATCGATATGAGGAGAATAAGGAGTGACATGACCCTAAGCTTGGGGATGCCCCGGAAGGCATCCCCTCTTTCGTCTCCAACATTATCGGTAACCTCACTCGGAGCTATGTTTCATTCGTCACATGATATGAGTTTTGCTTGGAGCGTCAATTTATTTTGTTAGGATTTGCTTGATGTTATTTATAATAATGTTTTTCATCTTTTATTTCAATAAAAGTGGCAATGATAGCCTTTGCCATGCTTATTTTGCAAGTATACTTGTTGCTGTTTCAAAACAGAAAGTTTACCACAGTTGCAAAAATTCCCTAGAAAAGTCAGAATGTGATAAAATGTTGAAATTTTTTGCGTAATAAGCTCTGATAAATTCTTTAAAGTGTGGTAAAATTTTCATAATTTTTGGAGTTAGGGAAGTATGATGAATCTTGCATTCTTACAGACTGTATTGGTTTGGCAGATTGTTGTTATGTTTTCATTGTTTGCATATGTTTGCTTGTTTAATGATTCTATTTGAGGATAGGAGTATTAAATACCCAGAGGCATTTAGTATGCAATGTTGAATAATAATTTTAGTGATTTTCTACAGTAGAGAATGATAAAGCTTTTGCATTGGTTTATACTAACTTATCTCATGAGTTCTTTTTGAGTTTTGTGTGGATGAAGCTTTTGAGATTTAGGAAAACCGTGATATGAGAGGAATTAAGGAGACACAAAAGATCAAGCTTGGGGATGCCCAAGGCATCCCAAGATAATATTTCAAGAAGTCTCAAGCATCTAAGCCTTGGGGATGCCTCGGTAGGCATCCCACCTTTTTCCTTCAACAATTATCGATTAGTATCGGTTGAGCCTAAGTTTCTACTTCTTCACATGATGTGTGCTATCCTTGGAATGCCATTTTATTTTGTTTTGCTTGCTGTTTTAATAAAGTACTTAGATCTGAAAGTTTTTAAATAAAATAGAGCCCTCAAATAGTTGCCAGGGAGGCTAAGTAAGCGGCATTCACATCCCGTCAACGAAGCCCTTTTCTATGTCATTTACTCTTGTGCTTCACTTACATCCCATGAGTAAATTATTGAATAAATTGAACATCAGAAAGTTGAAATTATATCATTCCTAGTGGTAGCTTCACAATGGGTTCAGAAAGTGAAATCTTTTGAGGCTTGACAATCACAATATTGGTCATACAAGCAATTCAGGAATAATTAGTATAAGGAAGAGAACTTTCACATGCAAATACACTATCCTGGAAATCTTTTGTGATTGTGAGCCCCCATCAAAATATTATATGCCAAAATTGTTGACGTTGGACAAGGAAGACAACGTAATGATTTATGTTTGTTCATATTCACATAGAAGTTATATTGTCATAGATCCTTCAATATGTGGTGCTTGCCCCCCATCTTTGCTAGCCAAAAATTCCGCACCAAGTAGAGATACTACTTGTGCATCCAAAAATCCTTAAACCCAAATCTAATTTTAAAGAGTCCATCATACCTACCTAAGGATTGAGAAAGATCCTTCAAGTAAGTTGTCATCGGTGCAATAAGGCAATAAAAATTGCTTCTAAAAGTGTTAGATCATTTAGTGTAAAAGAAAATTGAGCGTTCTACGAACTTGTGATGGCAAAGAATAAAAGTGGCAGACTACATAATAAAGGTTGCTATCATAAGGGGCAATATAACGTGATGTTCTTTTGCACTAAGGGGTTGAGCATACAAACAAATAAGCGCATGGCAACCTCTGCTTCCCTCTGCGAAGGGCTTATCTTTTACTTTTATGTATTTACTTTTATGCAAAGAGTCAAAGTTTTTCTCTCTATTCCTTTTTATTTTTCTATTTTGGCAAGCATCACGTGGTGAGGAAAGATCTAGGCACATATGTCCGGTTGAATATGGGTAGCATGATTTATTATTGTTGGCATCACCCTTGAGGTGAATACGTTGGGAGGCAAAACAATAAGCCCCTATCTTTCTATGTGTCTGGTTGAAACGTTTTGCTCATGTGTATGCGGTGAGTGTTAGCAATCATAGAAGACTATAAGATGGTTGAGTATGTGGAGATTTACCTAAACTCTAATGAATAAGTTGAATTGCAATTGCTTGGTGACTAAGAACATAGGTTGCTGAGTTTCAAGAGAGTTCATTGTTTGAACCTTAACATGTGAATTGCTTGCTACTATAACATGAGAAGTTTTGTAAGAAAGAATTGTTGTTCTGATGCTAGAAAAAATGATTGAAATTATCATTGATCAAACTTGTGCATTTTGCTAGCATTCACACTTCATAAATTATTTCTTTTATCATTTACCTACTCGAGGACGAGTAGGAATTAAGCTCGGGGATGCTGATACGTCTCCAACGTATCTATAATTTATGAAGTATTTATGCTATTATTTTATCATTCTTGGATGTTTTACAATCATTTTATAGCAACTTCATATCATTTTTTGGGACTAACCTATTGACCCAGTGCCCAGTGCCAGTTGCTGTTTTTTGCTTGTATTTTACATCGCAGGAAATCAATATCAAATGGAGTCCAAACACCGCGAAACTTGTTGGAGATTTTTTTATGGACCAGAATGCCCAAGATGGGCCAGAGCAGCACCTGGGGGGTGCCCCAAGGGGGGCACGACCCACCAGGGCGCGCCTGGGGGCCCAAGCGCGCCCAGGTGGATTGTGCCCACCTCGGTGGCCTCCGCACCCCCTCTTTACCCTATAAATTCACAAATATTCCAAAACCCTTCGATGTTAACCTAGATCAGAAGTTCTGCCGCCGCAAGGCTCTGTAGACACCAAAAACCAATCTAGACCCTTTCCGGCACCCTGCCGGAGGGGGAATCATCATCGGTGGCCATCTTCATCATCTCGACGGCCACCACGATGAGGAGGGAGTAGTCCACCCTCGGGGCTGAGGGTTTGTACCAGTAGCTATGTGTTTAATCTCTCTCTCCCTCATGTTCTTGAGATGTCACGATCTTGATGTATCGTGGGCTTTGTTAATATAGTCGGATCATATGATGTTTTCCTCTCTCTATCTTGTGATGAATTGAGTTTTCCCTTTGAGATTTCGTTTTATCGGATTGAATACTTTTATGGATTTGAGAACACTTGATATATGTCTTGCAATTGAATACTCGTGGTGACAATGTGAAAGTGCTAGTTATCGACTAGAGGGGGAGTGAATAGGCGATTTTTATCAAAGTCTTCAAAACACAGGGGCTTTGAAGTCAAACAATAGAAATGAACCTATTGATATGCAGCGGAAGGTAGACTACACTAGACAAGCCATAGTCAAGTAAGCAATGAAGTGAAAGCACGAAGACTATTAGCATCTAGGTAGTATGGATCAAGATGGAAGAGTATGAAGCCAAACAACAATAGTCGTCACACAGTGAAGTCAATCAGATCAAGCAAGCAGGCAATGACTTCACGAAGACAAACTGTAAGTAAAGAGAGGGAGAAGATAGAACCAGTAGCTTGGAGAGGACAGGGATTTGTTGGACCAGTTCCAGTTGCTGTGACAACTGTATGTCCGGTTAGGGAGGCTGAGATTCAACTCAGAAGACCGCGTCTTCACCTTATTCCCCTTGAGCTAAGGACACTTAGTCCTCGACCAATCACTCTGGTAAGTCTTCAAGGTAGACTTCCAAACCTTCACAGACTTCGTTCACCAGCAATCCACAATGACTCCTGGATGCTCAATACGCGGCGCCTAACCGGCTGGAGGAATCACAACCCTCAAGTGTAATCAGTCTTCAGATCACGCGGACAGAAAGACTTCAGTGATGCCTAACACTCTTTGGCTCTGGGTGTTTTGGGCTTTGTCCTCGCAAGGATCTCTCTCTCTCAAATGCTTCGGAGGTGGGTTCCTCTCAAACGAGAAAAGCCGTGCACTAACTCTGAGCAGCCACCAATTTATGGTGTAGGGGGTGGGCTATTTCTAGCCAGGAGGCAACCCGACCTGATTTGTCTGAAATGACCCTGGGTCACTAAGGAACTGACACGTGTCCCATGGCCAGATTTCAAACACACGCGGCAACTTGACTTGGGCTACAAGTAAAGCTGACTCATCCAGCTATGGATAAGATTTGCTCTCATTGGCTTCGCTCGAAGACATAGGATTTGGTTGAGCATCACATCAGTCACTCTGACTTTGTTCACTTGGACCCCACTTAATAGTACGGTGGTTCCTATGACTCAACAAAGAAGAAAAGGAAACTACAAAACAACTATGTCTTCGCACTCCATAGTCTTCACGTGAATGTCTTCTCGAGTCATAATATTCGTTGTGAATATCTTCACATACCACCATTGTCTTCAATGTCTTCACACATTTTTAGGGGTCATCTCCGGTAGGTAAACCGAATCAATGAGGGACTACTACCTGTGTTATCCTGCAATTCTCACGAACACATTAGTCCCTCAACCAAGTTTGTCGTCAATACTCCAAAACCAACTAGGGGTGGCACTAAATGCACTTACAATCTCCCGCTTTTTGGTGATTGATGACAAACTGGTTGAAGTTTCCAACGGGGATAATAGTATGTGAAATTGTAAGGGTTAAGGCGTTGTCTTCATAAGTAGCAAAAGGCTCCCCCTGAAGATGTGCATATAAGTAGTTTGCTTTTGAATGCAAATGCACATGGCAGGTTTTGTTTTCTAGAGCTCCTCTTCAACTTTTGAAGACAATTCATCATGCATATAGAGGTAAGACGAAGATAATGACATGCATAATGAAAAATGGACATCTGCGGAATGACTTCTTGCGGAATTTATCATCGCATCACAGAGTAGCAGAAAACGTAGCAGACGACCATCGAGTTTAAGTGTTACAACCCAAAGAACCAAATGTATCAAAAACGAGAGTTGTAACCACTTGGCAAAAAAATTATAGCAACCACCCATATGGACCCGCTTGAAGACTATCAACTCATATGCTTCTCCCCCTTTTGTTAGTAATGACCAAAAAGGTTTGAAGACATAGGGCATCTACTCATTCCCATCCAGAGTAGATGAAGGTGCAGGGTCGACATTGGAGTTTGCTGGTGCGGAGGGGCCTGGTGCAGTGTCGAGACGCGGCGAAGTCATGGTTGGTGAAGTGGCATCGTCTTCTTCATCGACGACTCTCGCAACAACAGTTGCAGCCGAAGATGAATACTCTGAGTCTTCTAAGGAAGGAGTACGACGCAAGACGGCATTCCAGGAGGCGTGGAATCAAATTTGCAGCGCTCAGTGAAGCTATCTTCGAAGATCGTCTTTGGAGCTTAGCAATGTCAGACTCTTCTAGGACCTCCGACAGGCTTCATGTGATACGAATGCATTCTTGGTGGCAAGATTGCGAATGCAATTAACATCCACCAAGAGGCTCTGCATATGACGCTTCAGCCAGTCATGGTGCTTATCCTGTTTCTGATGCAAGGCCACGAGAAGCTCTCGGTCATTGAGTACACGAGATCGCTTCCGAGGCCTTTGAGCAATGGTGCTTTCAGTGGCTTCAAGAGTTGCACGATGAGGTGCACGTGTATTTCCAGCCAGAGGATAAACACGAATTGCAGCAAGAACTCCCTCAATTGGTTGCGAAAAGCTTTGGCGGTCAACATTATCAAGGTAAATTGGCTCCTTGGCAGGCTCAGGATAGATAGCTTCGACAGACATATCAACCTCAGGCAAGAAGATAGGATGGTTGCGCGCAGAGGGCTGATAGTTGACAGAAGAGTGAAGCTTGATTAAGCGCATCACCCATGGAGCATAAAACTTCAAGCCAAATAGATCAATTCCAGATGCAGCAAGTTGCGTGATGAAGAAATCTTGAGCATTGAAGCTGATGCCATTGAGAATATAGAACACCAATGTCTTCATCGTGCCTTCAAGCTTGGCTGCAGGAGAATGTCCTTTAACGGGCCATAGAGTTCGCCTTACAATATGATAAATGGTACGGGGCAGATACTCGAGGTCTTCGACAAAGAATTCCTTAGGATATTCAACATCTTGTGGCAGTGGCTTCATCATGCTGAGCATGTGACTCATGTTGGGCTCAGGCTTCTGAAATATGCTCTCCAATGCATTCCTGTGCAGCTGACAACCAGGTTCATAGAGCTCACCTGGAGTGGGCAGGAAAGTAAGCTCAATGATATCTTGAGCTTTGGCTTCATGGTGCACATCACCTGTCATCCACTCAAGGACCCGAGTCTTCGGATCCCTGTTGTAGCCACGAATGTGAAGAGTGGCATAGAATTGCAGCAGAAGCTCCTCATTCCAATGCTCTTTGTCAGTTACGAACTGCAGAAGACCAGCATCTCTGAAACAGTCTAGAGCTTCTTCCAAGTAGGGCAGACCAGCAATGGCTTCACAATCCAGACACATGTGAGGAAAGATTCGCCCTTGATTGTATAAGATACATGAGTAATAACTGTGCTGCTGATAGCTCCAGAAGCAATCAGATGAGATCTTTGGCTTCATGTACGGGTTCTTGGCACTGTCAAAGAATGTGTTGTGTGCCCTGAAGCTGGTTACATTGAACGATCCTGGCGAGGTTGCATCACCGGGAAATCTTGGCAGTCTGGGCTTTGGCTTCTGGACCTGAGGCCTTTGCTCCACATAATAATCATATTGTGGTCCGGGAGCAGGAGGAGGAACCAGAATAGGCCATCGGATAGTGAAAAGTTGGCTGCGATCATATGCCTGCTCAATAGTGTGAGGCCTTGGGGGTGGAACAGCAGCTTCGGCATTGACTGTGGCATCAGGTTGCACACTAGCTTCAGGCGCAACATTAGCTTTAGGCGCCACAATATCTTCAGCCATGACAACGTCATTGGCTTCAGCAGTGTTGTTTGTGGCCGCCCCAATGTTTTGAACCTCCTCTTCAGTAGCGGGAGGGTCGGGCACTGATACGTTCTCCTCGAGAACAACTTCTTGAGTGACTGGGGGTGTGGCAACTCTTTCTTCTTCTTGACGCGGTTCTTGATTGTCATCGGCTGATGCAGCCCGAATGTCTTCAGAAGCTTTTGCTTCGGACTCGGAGACATTCGCAGTGGGAGTGGCTTCAGGAAACACTTGACGTGCTACTGAGCTTTGTTGCACTTCTCCCTATGGAATGCTCGACATGGCGACCTGTGGCCTAGGGCCTTTGCGAAGCCTGCGGAATGCGGGTGACGCCTGTGGTGATGGAGTGGTCTGGACCATGTAGTCGTCGTCAAGTATCGGAGTGGCGACTTGAGGTGCTGTAGTACTGGGTGTATCTTCATTACTTGGGGTCTCTTGTTGAGGGCGATCAGCCACGAAGCATCCTGAGCAATTGGCGTCAAAGGACGACCAATGCTGATGAGTTTGCTGTTCGTGAGAACAGGCGATGATACCTGTTGGTGCTCGATCTGAGGAAGGACTTCATCATCTCCTACATTGTCGCCCTGACCAATGTCTTCAGCTGTGATGGGGTCGACAGCTGGAACTTCTTCATCTTCAGGAGCCTCTGTGAAAGCAGGCTCATGAACTACAAGTTGACGCTCTTGGTTTGAGGAGGCAGGGTGAGCAACAGAGATGGGTTCGACAACAAGTGGCTCTGTGGCAGCAACACGCTCTTTCCGCGAAGGCTTTGTCTTCGGCTTCTTTGTTGATGAGCACCATCAGAGGCATTCTTGTGCTTGCGCTTCTTGGCTTCAGCCTCAGCTGCCCTTGTCTTCCTCAGTTCTGAAGCTGCTGAGGGGACCTTGGGCTTCGAGCCTGTCATGCTGGCAGGGAAGACAATGCGAGGTGCTTCCTGCCTTGATGCTTCAGCTTGGGCCACAGCATGCTTCTTCTTCTGTTTGGCAGCCATCTTGGGGTCGATGCCAGGACGCCTCAGAGCCTTTCGCTTCTCTGCCTCATTGTGAGCTTGAACACATTTAGCAGCAAAGTATTTCATCCGCTCTCTTGAACCTTTGGCTTCCTCATGCTTCTTATGAAACTCTTCCTTGAGGTCATGCAGCATCTGCTTGAAGCTTTGAACATCAGCCACACTGAGCTTGGCCATGTTCTTCTTGAATTGAGCCTTTTCATAATCAATTTTGTTTTTCAGCTCGACGATCTTCTGAGCCAGAGCCAGCTCATTAGCAATGGCTCTATGGAATGTGACACTTATGTCCACCGGGAGCTGAAGATCATCAATGCTGAGGCTCAGATTGTCAAACCACTCATCAATGAAAATATTCAGAATATCCACATCAAAGAGGGGCAGATCATTGAAAATCTCCGCCTCTTGATTGCTCTTGATCAGGAGCACAAGAGCATCATCACCAAGATCTTCATCACTGGACAGATCAATGGTGGCATCCTCATTGCGCAGAACGGCAGCAGTGGTCAGTTCTTGCGCAGAACCCTTGATGAGCTTCTTCTTCTGCTTGGACTTCTCTGTCTTCTTGGAGACACGAGAGAGATCTTCAGATTGCACACTGGCTTCAGGAGGTGCAGTGGCCAATGACTTCGCACGCGAAGCTTTTGGTGCGGCAGATGGCTTTGAAGCCTTTGATTTCTTCTGCTTCCGTGGCTTAGGAGGAGCTGGTGCTTCATCAGAATCTGCGTCATCAGCTGAGTGATCCACGGCGGCCCCCTGTACTGCTATGTGAGTGATGAGGCCTTCAAGGTTATAGAAGGGGCCGACGACGTTTGGATTGGCATCACGGGTGCCATCAGCCCTTGGAGCAGATGGACCAGGGTTGAAGTCGAGGCCAAATGCTTTCTTGTTCTTCACAGCAGAATCTTTTGCAAACTTATAGTTACGCTTGAACAGATTGTCGTCGCGACACCAAAATAGATAAGATGGGTCGGCATTCTCTGGTTGTGGTCCTCGGACCATGCAAGGATAGAAGCCTTGAGCAATGGCTTCGGACTTGGACTTGTGCTGAAGATTTTTGTATAGAATATCTCCCCATGGTCGCTTGATGGCGTTCTTTTCAGCATAGTCAGCAGTCACAAATCTGTATAGGAACCATTGTTCCGCCCAATATCTTCGAATCCATTGGATTCGTGTCTTGCGTTGACCATAGTTCTCTTCAGGATCTGTCTTGTACAGTTCATACAGATCAGGAGGTAAATCATTGGATATATCTCCACGGTGCTGCCTGCCGCCTTTCCTTGCAGATTTTTCAGTTGCCATAATATTTAGACTGAACGGCTTCAAGACTGTGAATGGCTTCCGTCTGCTGGTCAGACAGGAACTGGCTTCAGGAATTGATGTGTCGCTGTAAGAATTCTGCAAATGAATGCAGAAGATGAGAACCAATGGATTCTCCCACGGACATGTACCTGTGACAGCATTAGAGGTGCGAGGGAAGGGAAGAGGTCATATGCATTCTCAGAAGATTCTGAAGATAAATTGGTTTGAAGACATTGACCTCATAGCGCGAAGACATTCACTTATTTGGTGGGAGTCGGTTCCAGATTTGTACGAATCCAAGAATAAGTACAAGTGAGGAATCTAACTAGTTGTGAAGCATAAGTGAATATACTTGGTAAGATATGAGATGCAGAAGAAGACACATCCAGTTTTGGAAGATAAGAAACCACTTTTGGTTAAAGTGGATGGATCTGATGGATCAAAAAAGGCAGTAAAAAGTAAGATTTAATTACCACACGAAGAACTGCTAGACGAAGTTAAGAGGCAGGCCGAGCAGTTATATCTCCCGCGCCCTAAGTTGGCGATGGAAGACACCTACAGCGGCGGAGAGGACGAGGTCCGCGGCCGGCGTGAGGACGACGTTGAAGAAGTCGCGGCAGCTAAGCGCTTCGTCTCTGGCGTCGACGCGAGCTGGCGGAGGCGCTAGGATTTGTGCGAGGTGGCGAGGTGGAAGAAGAGATTGTGACCGCGGTGAGTTGAGTATTTATAAGGAAAGGGACAACACAGCGTAATTACGCAGGTGCCCCTGGCGGTTCACATCTGAAGGACACGTGGCATGCATGCAACACATTGGAAGTTGTTCCATGTTCCCACGCACGCCTGGACTGTCGGGTGGTCATTCCGGCTTCTCCGGGTTTCAGGCAATAAGGATATACCACTAAAAATAGATTCAACTTTTGTCTCTATATATTCTGCTGACAAGGATGCAGAGAAGACATTTGACAGGTTCAATAGAATGCATATGATTTAGATAGATAGAATCTGAGGTAGAAGTATAGAAGGGGTTAGGGTCCGATCACATTCACTTAGATAAAAAATTCAAACAAGAAGACATAGCTATAAGTGAATGCTGTAGAGGACAGAACACAATTATATGTATTTATCAGTATTAGACCAAATCAACATTGCAAAGATAAACGCAAAAGCAAATCAATGTTGAAGACAAACCAAATGCGAAGACTCTGCAAATGTGATGCCAAATGAAACACTTCAAACAAAAGTTTGGTGGTGGCGTTACCCACCGTATAGGAAGTATTAGACCCAGACACGACGCACAATTATCGTGGCGCTCCGAAGTCATATTCCGCATTAATGTATTCACACTTAGAGTGTATGTCTTCATTGATTGAAGATATACTTTACTTCGTGTGTTGCACATCTAAGTCATCAACATGCATAAGCATTAGGATGTGTGTCCAATCACAGGACATTCGAGGATTCTAAGATATTTAGCTCACATCGCAACTTGCAAAACCTTTTCTCATCCAAGGGCTTTGTGAGGATATCTGCCAATTGCTCTTCAGTGTTGACGTGAATGATATCAATATCTTCCTTCATGACATGGTCTCTGAGAAAGTGATGACGAATTTCAATGTGCTTTGTCTTCGGGTGCTGAACTGGGTTGTTGGCAATCTTGATGGCGCTTTCATTGTCGCAGTAGAGTGGCACTTGCTTCAGATGGATGCCATAGTCCTTGAGAGTTTGCTTCATCCATAGAAGCTGAGTGCAGTAAGATCCAGCAGCGATGTATTCAGATTCAGCAGTGGAGAGAGACACACAGTTCTGCTTCTTTGAAGACCAACAGACAAGAAATCGTCCAAGAAAGTGACATGTGCCTGATGTGCACTTGCGATCAACCTTGTCACCAGCATAATCAGCATCTGAGAATCCAACTAGATCAAACTCTCAGCCCTTTGGATACCATAATCCTAGTGTTGGGGTGTAAGCCAAAATCGAAGAATTCGCTTCACAGCTAAGTGATGCGATTCCTTTGGTGCCGCTTGGAATCGGGCACACATGCAAACGCTAAGCATGATATTTGGCCTAGTTGCACATAAAGAGAGTAAATAACCAATCATGGAGCGGTATACCTTTTGATCGAACTCTTTACCATTGTCGTCGGGGCCCAGATGACTTTTGGTTGGCATTGGCGTTGAGTAACCTTTGCAATCTTGCATTCCAAACTTCTTCAGGCAATCTTTGAGGTACTTCTCTTGAGATATGAAGATATCGTTGCTCTACTGACGAATTTGAAGACCGAGGAAGAACTTCAGCTCTCCCATCACGGACATCTGATATTGCTCTTGCATCATGTGCCCAAACTCATGACTGTATCTTTTGTCAGTGCGGCCGAAGCTAATGTCATCCACATAGATCTGGCACACAAACAGTTCACCATCGTATGTCTTCGTGAAGAGAGTGGGATCCAGGGAACCAGGTTTGAAGCCTTTGCTCTTTAGGAAGTCTTTGAGTGTGTCATACCAAGCACGAGGGGCTTGTTTGAGGCCATACAGTGCCTTGTTGAGCTTGTATACCATATCTGGATGTTTTGGATCTTCAAAGCCAGGTGGTTGTGCAACATACACTTCTTCTTCAATCTTGCCGATACACTTCTTCTTCAATCTTGCCATTGAGAAAGGCACTCTTCACATCCATTTGATACAGAAGGATGTTGTGATGGTTGGCATAGGCTAGCAATATGTGAATGGCTTCAAGCCTAGCCACCAGAGCAAATGTTTCATCGAAGTCAATCCCTTCAACTTGAGTGTATCCTTGAGCAACGAGACGAGCCTTGTTTCTGATAATTTGACCATGCTCATCTTGTTTGTTGCGATAGATCCATTTGGTGCCAATGATATTGTGCTTGCGAGGGTCAGGACGCTTGACTAATTCCCACACATTGTTCAGCTCGAATTGTTGAAGCTCTTCTTGCATAGCTTGAATCCATTCAGGTTCCATGAAGGCTTCAGCAACTTTCTTGGGTTCAGATATAGAGACAAATGCAAAGTGCCCATAGAAATTTGCTAGCTGAGTTGCTTTTGAATGAGTGAGTGCACCAGGTGCATTGATGCTATCAATTATCTTCTCAATCTGTACTTCATTTGCAACACGAGGATGAACTGGACGAAGATTTTGCTCTTGTTGACCATTGTCTTCTTCTTCAGCATTGGCTTCAGGCTGAGCAGTGTCTTCAGGTTGCTTTGGCGCAGAAATGATAAGTTCTTCTTCAGCCTGTGCCTCTGAAGGTATGATTTCTCCAGTTCCCATAAGCTTAATCGATTCACTAGGAGGGACTTCATCTAGCACATTTGGCAGGTGCTCTCTTTGCGAGCCGTTAGTCTCATCGAACCGCACATCCACAGTTTCAACCACTTTATAGTGAAAGAGGTTGAAGACTCTATAGGAGTGCGAATCCTTTCCGTAACCAAGCATAAAACCTTCATGTGCTTTCGGTGCAAATTTTGAAGTGTGATGTGGATCCTTGATCCAGCACCTAGCACCAAATACTCTGAAGTAACTGACATTTGGCTTCTTACCAGTTAGGAGCTCATAGGATGTCTTCTTCAGAAGCTTGTGAAGATAAACACGGTTGATGATGTGGCATGCAGTATCAATGGCTTCAGGCCAGAACTTCCTTGGAGTCTTGTACTCATCAAGCATCGTCCGAGCCATCTCAACGAGTGTCCTATTCTTGCGCTCCATGATGCCATTCTGCTGAGGTGTGTATAGAGCAGAGAACTCATGAGTGATGCCCAATGTATCAAGATAAGTGTCGAGGCCGGTGTTCTTGAAATCTATGCCGTTGTCACTTCTGATGTGCTTGATCTTGATGCCATAGTTCGTCATGGCACGATTGGTGAAGCGTCTGAAGACATCCTACACTTCATTCTTGTAGAGGATTATATGCACCCATGTATATCTTGAATAATCATCAACAATGACGAAGCCATAGAGACAGGCAGTGGTAGTAAGAGTAGAGTAATGAGTAGGGCCAAATAAGTCCATGTGAAGCAACTCGAAGGGTTGAGATGTAGTCATGATTGTCTTCGAGGGATGCTTGGCCCTTGTCATCTTTCCAGCTTCGCAGGGACCACACCAATGATCCTTCTTGAACTTGATGCCTTTGATGCCTATGACATGTTTCTTATTTGCGAGTGTGTACAAGTTCCTATGCCAGCATGCCCTAGCCTCCGATGCCAGAGCCAGCACTCTGAAGCTTTTGCTAGAAGACATACGGCCATCTGTGGACCTGCTGAGAAATCTACCATGTACAGGTCGTCTTTTTGATACCCTTCAAAGACTAGAGATTTGTCAGACTCCATAAGCACAAGGCAACGATATTTTCCAAATATCACAATCATGTTCAAATCGCAAAGCATTGAAACAGACATTAAGTTGAAACCAAGGGATTCAACAAGCATCACTTTATCCATGTGTTGATCCTTTGAGATTGCAACTCTACCTAGACCCAATACCTTGCTTTTACCAGTGTCAGCAAATGTGATGTGACTCTTGTCAGATGGACGTAAGGTTGAGTCCATGAGAAGACTTCGATCACCAGTCATGTGATTAGTGCATCCACTGTCCATAATCCATTCTGAAGCATGTGGTGTCATACCCTACAGTGCAGTTAGGGGGATAGGCTTCACCAAGGGTATTGTGAAGCATAAACATTTGATGAACAAGCAGATTATCAAAGCTAAGATCCAGGTTAGGACTGATAGGATGATTGGCAAGTGATTCAGGAACAAAATACATAGTAAGACCATTTGGGCATTTTATCTTGCGCCCCACAAGATGTTTTAGGTCCCCAGCAATAGCATCAGACGCCTTTGATTTCCGGCTGGAGACCTTTCCCTGCAAAAGAGAGTTAAGTTTTCTTAACCACCCACATTTTCAGGGGTGGCTTCAAAGCAATGAGTCTAAGTGCAGCATCTGAGAACTTTGGCTTTGGAGCCCTAGAAAATAGCCTTGCAGGAGGTGAATAATACTCATAAGAATAAGCAGAATAGTTCTTGGTCTTATGAACATAGCGGTTTGAAGAAACACGCTCATATTCACAAGTCTGAGTATGATTTCCCTGCAAAACATTGGCGTTAGGGTGACTCTGGTGAGTCCTCTGTCTGTATGAAGCCTTTGGACCATATGAAGCCTTTGGTCTGGGGTTTGTCTTCTTCCCAGGTGGTGTCATGATGACATTCACCTGAAGGTTCTCAAGACAACTCTTGGGCACCCAGATCCTCTTCAAAGGTGGTCCATTCCTGCAGTTAGTACCAATATACCTGGCAAACACTTCACCATTCTGATTCTTAAACAATTTATAGTTTGCATCAAAGGATTCATCAATGATAATCGGGTTAGCACAAGTGAAGCCCGATAAGGTGGATGGATCCACTGAAGGTCCCTTTGCAGCAACCCATGTGGTTTTGGGATACTGCTCAGGCTTTCAGTAAGAACCATCAACATTCCTCTCGAACCCAACACCCTCTTTCCTAGGGTTTCGGTTCAGAATTTGCTTTTTGAGGACATCACATAGTGTTTGATGACCTTTGAGACTTTTGTACAT
Organism: Aegilops tauschii subsp. strangulata; assembly: GCF_002575655.3. Classification (NCBI taxonomy): domain Eukaryota; kingdom Viridiplantae; phylum Streptophyta; class Magnoliopsida; order Poales; family Poaceae; genus Aegilops; species Aegilops tauschii. The sequence continues at coordinate 179,120,530 of NC_053037.3, forward strand.
CCCTGTCTCAAGCAATGTCTTCAACCTGGCATTCTTATCAGCAATAGTCATGGCATGCTCAGCAGAGGGGTTAGTTACTACATCAGCAGTTGAAGATATTGTAACAGTAGCAGCAGTAGAACATTCAGCAACAGAAGTAGTGTTATCACGCTCAAGGCATCTTAGACATGGTGGTTCAAATCCTTCCTGAGCGGGACTGATCCGTTAAGCACGAAGTGACTCGTTCTCTTTTTGAAGATCTTCATGAGCCGCTCTCAATTTCTCAAGGTCTTGCTTCCTTTGAAGATAATCGTAGGAAAGCTTCTCATGAGTTGTTGAGAGCGTTTCATGACGACTTTCAAGTTCCTCGTACTTAACATTAAGATTTTTGATATCTTCAATTAAGGACTGAGATCGGGTCATTTCCGCGTCCAACATGTCATCGCTTTTGTCTAACAATTTTTGAATATGTTCCATAGCTTTCTGTTGTTCAGTTGCAATTTTAGCAAGTGTTTTGTAGCTAGGTTTGGATTCACAATCAGAGTCATCTTCACTTGATGTTTGAAAGTAAGCATCGCGTGAGTTTACCTTGGCACCACGTGCCATGAAGCAGTAGGTGGGAGCAGAGTTGTCCTTGTCATTAGCATCAGCGTTGGTGACAGAGCCATTGTCTTCAGTGTTGAAGATGGACTTGGCAACGTAGGCTGTAGCTAGAGCCAGACTTGCAACGCCAGAGTTGGACTCCTCCTCAGACTCCTTTGAATCCATCTCCTTGCCAACAAAAGCACGAGCCTTACCAGATGAACTCTTCTTGTGTGATGAAGACTTGGACGAAGACTTGGAAGAAGACTTTGAGGATTTCTTCTTCTTCTTGTCATCAGAATCATATTCCTTGCTCTTCTTCTTCTTGTTCTCATTATCCCACTGTGGACACTCATAGATGTAGTAACCAGGTTTCTTGCACTTGTGGCATGTTCTCACCTTGTGGTCATGAGTAGAAGCTTCATCATTTCTCGAGCTGGATCTTGAAGACTTTCTGAAGCCTTTCTTCTTGGTGAATTTCTGGAATTTCTTCACAAGCATAGCAAGCTCCTTTCCAATGTCTTCAGGATCCCCAGAACTGCAGTCAGATTCTTCTTCAGATGAGGAATCAGCCTTTGCCTTCAAAGCACGAGTACGGCCATAGCTGGGACCATAGGTATCTCTTTTCTCAGATAACTGGAAGTCATGTGTGTTGAGCCTCTCAAGTATGTCAGACGGATCGAGAGTCTTGAAGTCAGGGCGTTCTTGAATCATCAGGGCAAGGGTGTCAAACGAGCTGTCAAGTGATCTCAGGAGTGTCTGACGATTTCATGCTTGGTGATCTCAGTAGCACCAAGTGCATGAAGCTCATTTGTGATATCAGTGAGGCAATCAAATGTGAGCTGGACATTCTCATTGTCATTTCTCTTGAAGCGGTTGAAGAGGTCGCGAAGAACACTGATCCTTGAGTCTCTGTGGGTTGAGACGCCTTCATTGATCTTGGAGAGCCAGTCCCAGACTAGCTTCGCAGTTTCCAGAGCACTCACACGACCATACTGTCCTTTGGTCAGATGACCACAGATGATGTTCTTGGTAGTGGAATCCAGTTGAATGAACCTCTTGACATCGGCAGGGGTGACACCTTCACCGGCCTTGGGAACACCGTTCTTGATGACATACCAGAGGTCGACATCAATGGCTTCAAGATGCATACACATCTTATTCTTCCAGTAGGGGTAATCAGTGCCATTGAAGACAGGGCACGCAACGGAGACTTTGATTATCCCTACAGTCAACATAGCTAAAACTCCAGGTGGTTAAACCGAATCACACACAACAAGGGAGCACCTTGCTCTGATACCAATTGAAAGTGCTAGTTATCGACTAGAGGGGGGTGAATAGGCGATTTTTATCAAAGTCTTCAAAACACAGGGGCTTTGAAGACAAACAATAGAAATGAACCTATTGATATGCAGCGGAAGGTAGACTACACTAGACAAGCCATAGTCAAGTAAGCAATGAAGTGAAAGCACAAAGACTATTAGCAGCTAGGTAGTATGGATCAAGATGGAAGAGTATGAAGCCAAACAACAATAGTCGTCACACACTGAAGTCAACCAGATCAAGCAAGCAGGCAATGACTTCACGAAGACAAACTGTAAGTAAAGAGAGGGAGAAGGTAGAACCAGTAACTTGGAGAGGACAGGGATTTGTTGGACCAGTTCCAGTTGCTGTGACAAGTGTACGTCTGGTTAGGGAGGCTGAGATTCAACTCAGAAGACCACGTCTTCACCTTATTCCCCTTGAGCTAAGGACACTTAGTCCTCGCCCAATCACTCTAGTAAGTCTTCAAGGTAGACTTCCAAACCTTCACAGACTTTGTTCACTGGCAATCCGCAATGACTCTCGGATGCTCAGAACGCGACGCATAACCGGCTGGAGGAATCACAGTCCTCAAGTGTAATAAGTCTTCAGATCACGCGGACAGAAAGACTTCAGTGATGCCTAACACTCTTTGGCTCTGGGTGTTTTGGGCTTTGTCCTCGCAAGGATCTCTCTCTCTCAAATGCTTCGGAGGTGGGTTGCTCTCAAACGACAAAAGTCGTGCACTAACTCTGAGCAGCCACCAATTTATGGTGTAGGGGTGGGCTATTTCTAGCCAGGAGGCAACCCGACCTGATTTGTCTGAAATGACCCTGGGTCACTAAGGAACTGACACGTGTCCAACAGCCAGATTTCAAACACACGCGGCAGCTTGACTTGGGCTACAAGTAAAGCTGACTCATCCAGCTCTGGATAAGATTTGCTCTCATTGTCTTTGCTCGAAGACATAGGATTTGGTTGAGCATCACATCAGTCACTCTGACTTTGTTCACTTGGACCCCACTTAATAGTACGGTGGTTCCTATGACTCAACAAAGAAGAAAAGGAAACTACGAAACAACTATGTCTTCGCACTCCATAGTCTTCACGTGAATGTCTTCTCGAGTCATAATCTTCGTTGTGAATATCTTCACATACCACCATTGTCTTCAATGTCTTCACACATTTTTAGGGGTCATCTCCGGTAGGTAAACCGAATCAATGAGGGACTACTACCTGTGTTATCCTGCAATTCTCACAAACACATTAGTCCCTCAACCAAGTTTGTCGTCAATACTCCAAAACCAACTAGGGGTGGCACTAGATGTACTTACACAATGGGGTATCGTATTGATTCACTTGATATATGTTTTGGCACTCAACTCGCGGATTCCCAAGGTGACATTGGGGTAATCTATGCATAGGGGTTGATGTACGTTCTTGTCTTTGTTTCTCCGATAGAAATCTTGGGGCACTCTTTGAAGTTCTTTGTGTTGGATTGAGTATTATGAATATGAATTTGCTTTGGTGTTATTTTAGTATGAACTCTAGGATAGATCGAACGGAAAGAATAGCTTTGTGTTATTTTAGTACGAACTCTTGAATAGATCGAACGGAAAGAATTGCTTTGAGGTGGTTTCGTACCCAACAAATAATTTATTCTTATGTTCTCCGCTAGATAGGAACTTTGGAGTGATTCTTCATCGCACTTGGAGGGATGGTTATATGATCCAATTATATTACCATTGTTGAGAGATTGCACTAGTGAAAGTACGCACCCAGGCCTCATTTTCAAGCATTGCAATACCATTTTTGTGCACGTTTACTATTTGCTACCTTACTGTTTTTATTTATTCAGATTATAAAATTATATTTCTACCATCCATATTACACTTTTATCACCATCTCTTCGCCGAACTAGTGCACCTATACAATTTTCCATTGTATTGGGTGTGTTGGGGACACAAGATATTTCTTGTATTTGGTTGCAGGGTCGTTTGAGAGAGACCATCTTCATCCTATACATCTCATGGATTGATAAACCCTAGGTCGTCCACTTGAGGGAAAATTGCTACTGTCCTACAAAACTCTACGCTTGGAGGCCCAACACGTGTCTACAAGAATGAAGTTGCGTAGTAGACATCAGCCCTCCAGATAACTCTGCAAATACTGCTGCTTCTGCCAATGGCCCCATGGCCAATACAACAAGAACTTCCAGATTTGAATTTGGCACTTGACCCCAATGGGCCAGGCCCATTTGTACCACCACCTGTCCAGGCCCAACTTGCACTACATGACAATGTTTTCAACCCTCAGCCTGCTCCTGAGGTTGCTATGGACCAGCCAGTCTTGCAGAGGCTACCAATCATTGATCTGAGCTCTGATGTGATCATGTATAAGGAATGGCTATATATGAGGACAGAATGCTGGACCCCATGCAATTGGAATTCCAACCATATGCACCAAATGCTCTCAAAAATAACTTGACTCAACAGAATCCAGAAGTTGTTGTTCACACCACTGAATTTAGCAATGTCCCTGCTGGCATTGTTAACACTGAAGATGAACTGCCACTGAATATCCACAAACAGGCTGTTGATATAGAAGGGGAGAATATACTCCAGGAAACTGAAGGTGAGACCTCAGAGAGCTCTTCTGCACTCCCAGGTTTTCCTGTCCCTGCTTTTATTAATCAAGCTCATACTATCTGCCCAGGATCCCAGCACAGGTATGATAAGATTTATGAAACAACACAAGATGCAGAAGTTCCACCACAAATACAGACAGAGGAAGATCTTATTGGAAGAGAGGGTGCAAAGATTTGGAAATCACACTTTGCTCCTACAATTCACAGCAAAGAAGTTATCCAGGTACCTTCTGACTGGGTAATTTCTTTGGCAATTAATCTATTATCACCAGACAATTTTGAGTGGGCCAAGAAGTATGTCACCTCCAATGTATGGGCTATTATTAAATAGGGATCAACTTGTCACACCACATTGCCATTTTCAATTCCTGAGAATGTCCTGCTCATGAAAATCTCATCTGCTCCGCACCTTCCTTTGAACAGGAAACCAAAGATTATAATACTTCTGTGGACCCTGAACCCACAGAAGTGACTTCTGCATCTTCCACATCTGCTCTACAGAACAACAAAAAGAGAAAAGGATAAAATCCCTCTGGTGGAGACAGAGGTAAGAAGAAATTGTAGACTCCAAAAATTATCTAAAGGTTACAAACAATCTATTTGTATGGGCAAAGATTGCCTTGCATGTACTACTAAACCACCAATTATTGCTGCTAAAGTGGTTAAAGGCCTTAACACCTCATTTTGCAAGGTTACTGAGAAGGACACCACAGAGGAGATCCTGTCCAAGAGACCCAAGAAGATCAAAGGTGCATGCTCCATGCAGGAGGGGAACAAGAATCCTAAGGAGCCTGACAAGAAATGGATCTAGTTTCACTTTATCTCAATACCAGCTGTAGTATGTTGTGTCCTGAGATGTTAACAGACTGGTTTGATCTGTGTTTTGAAAGTTTGTATGAGACTTAGTAGTTCTACTTCTGCCATGAATGATTGTATGAAAAGTGGCTCTGTTAAGCTTTTGTACTGGCTTTATGACTGCAACACCCTCAATTTATGCTCCATTACCCAGTATCATACTCAAGGCACTGTTCTATTCAAGTTGATTGCCTCAGTAGTTATTCTTTTTCATGAATCGAGAATGGAATATTCTAAACTGGAATGTTAGGGGTATTAGTGACCCTAAAAAGTGGACTGCTATTGCTAATAAAATTGAGGGGTCATAATGTGCTATTGTGTGTATTCAGGAAACTAAGAGACAATCATTTGACAGCTCCTATCTAAAAAAATTCTGCCCAAGGAGAATAAGCAAATTTGAATATCTCCCTTCAGTTGGAGCATCTGGTGGTATTTTAGTTGCTTGGAATGATCAGATCTTTGGGGGTCGTGTTATTCATAGTAACAATTATGCCATGTCTATCCAGTTCACATCCAAACACAATGGTGACCAATGGGTTCTTACCAATGTATATGGCCCATGTGAAACACAAGAAAGATTGTTATTCATTGATTGGTTAAAGAACTACCAAATAGATGATGATATTAATTGGATCATTCTGGAAATTTTCAACTATATTAGATACCCCCACAATAGGAGCAGAGGAGAAGGTAACATAGATGATATGCTCAATTTTAATGAGGCTATTAACCAGCAAGCTTTGGTTGAGATCCCACTCAAAGGCAGGAAATTTACATGGAGCAACATGCAAGATGCACCTTTACTGGAAAAATTGGATTGGTGTTTCACTTCTGAAGCTTGGGCACTGAAATACCCATCCACATTTGCATACCCTTTGGCAAAAACAACCTCTGACCATGTGCCCATCAACATCAAAATTGGTTCATCTATACCCAGATCAAATGTTTTCATATTTGAGAACTATAAGTTACAACATTCTCAGTTTAAGGATGTGGTCAAATCTATCTGGTCACAAGAAGTGAATGAAAGTGATAGTGCTAAAGTTATAGCAGCCAAATTTAAAAGATTGAGAAAAGGACTTAAAATCTGGGCAAGAAAGATTTCAGACTTGAGAAACACTATTGCAGATACAAACTTCCTCATCTTGTGCTATGATTATTTTGAAGAATTCGGACCTCTTTACATAGAGGAACCAAATGGTAGGAGGGTGCTAAAAGACCATCTTGCACAGTTACTAGATCATCAGATGGTTTACTGGAAACAGAGAGCCACTATTAGACAGATTAAGATGGGAGAGGCCAACACCAAATACTTCCAAGCCAAAGCCACAATCAAATACAAAAATAATTGTATTGCTATGCTCAGAGATGAAACAGGACAAGAGCACCATGATCATCAAGCCAAAGCAGCTATCCTATTCAGAGCATTCAAGGACAGATTGGGTATTAGCATCTCCACAGACACTATGAAAAAAATACACTTCCGTGATGATACGTGTTTGTCACAGTAGGTCGCATTTTCTGTCATGCATGTACATCCATGACGATTTTATGACAGAATCAAGATAGTCATACCTGTGATGTCGTAGAAGGGTTCCATGACATTACCAAAATTATCATCACGGAAGTGTCCACTTCCATGACGATAAATCGCGCTTCATAGAAGTGCTTTTCGTCAAGGGTGACCGACATGTGGCATCCACCATAACAGGTCGCCGTTAAGCTATCGGGTCCGGTTTTGGATCCGATAACCCGTTAGCAGCCCGGACCAATGGGAATTTTCCACGTGTAAAATACTCATTGGCCGGAGGAAACACATGTTGGCTCACCGTTGGGACAGATGTCATCCACTCATTGGACAGGAGACACCTATGATACGTCAACACGTGGAACGACCCAACAGAGGCCATTCCGGTGAAAAGGCCAGCCCGTTTGACTTGGTCAAAAGGTAACGGGCCGGCCCACAGAAAGCATGTTAACGACCTGTTCGTATATCTCCCATTTACGGCCCACTAACTCCCGGCCCGTTACGGCCTATCGGAAATAAGCCCAGTAGCTTCATCTGGGCCGTCCAATATGATTCCAGCCCGTTGTAACTTCCGGCCCATGTATGGCCCATGATGTCTTTTGGCCCATATGAGGCCCTTCGTAACTCTGGTCCCATTAAAGGCCTGAGATGAAACTGGCCCATAATGAATAGTGTACCATTTTATACCCATTAACGGCCCATTATTCCGTCGGCCGTAGCCCGTCTTAACTTTCGGCCTTCTAAGGGCCCATTTATTCTTGGGCTCATTTCTAGAATTCGGTTAGTTACGGTCCGTTACTGGCCTGTTCTGTTTGTGGGCCAAATTCAGCCCGTGGTTACAATCGGCTCGTTTGTGGCCCGTTAACTCGTTGGGCTATTTTCATAGAGTTATCAAATACGGCCTATTAACGGCCCGTTATGGTCCACGAATAGTACGGCCCATGATTGGCGAAATGATTATATGCCCCGTAGAAGGCCCATGGATCCTACGGCCCATAGAAGGCCCATGGATCCTATGGCCCGTAGAAGGCCCATGGATCATACGGCCCGTAGAAAGTCCATGGATCCTACGGCCCGTAGAAGGCCCATGGATCCTACGGCCCGTAGAAGGCCCATGGATCCTACGGCCCATATAGAAGACCAATGGATCCTACGGCCCGTAGAAGGCCCATGGATCATACGGCCCGCAGGAGGCCCATGGTTACAACAGTCCGTGTGTTGCCATGATTATATTGGCCTAGTTACCAAAAATAGGTTACTGTGGCCACTAAAAAACACTGAAAAATAACTGCATCGACTACTGATGTCTACTACACAACTTTATTCTTGCAGACTCGTGTTGGGCCTCCAAGCGCAAAGTTTTGTAGGACAGTAGCAATTTTCCCTCAAGTGGATGACCTAAGGTTTATCAATCGGTCGGAGGTGTAGGATGAAGATGGTCTCTCTCAAACAACCCTGCAACCAAATACAAGAAATCTCTTGTGTCCCCAACACACCCAATACAATGGCAAATTGTATAGGTGCACTAGTTCGGCGAAGAGATGGTGATAAAAGTGTAATATGGATGGTAGAAATATATTTTTATAATCTGAATAAATAAAAATAGCAAGGTAGCAAATAGTAAATGGGCACAAAAACGGTATTGCAATGCTTAAAAATGAGGCCCAGGGTCCGTACTTTCGCTAGTGCAACCTCTCAACAATGCTAACATAGTTGGATCATATGATTATCCCTCAAAGTGCAATAAACAATCACTCCCGAGTTCCTATTAGCGGAGAACAAAAGATAGGAATTGTTTGTAGGGCACGAAACCACCTCAAAGCTATTCTTTCCATTCGATCTATTCAAGAGTTCGTACTAAAATAACACAAAGCTATTTTTCCCCTTCGATCTATCCTAGAGTCCGTACTAGAATAACACCAAGCAAACTCATATTCATAATACTCAATCCACACAAAGAACTACAAGGGGACCCCAAAGTTTCCGTCGGAGAAAAGATAATAAAAACGTGCATCAACCCCTATGCATAGATTACCCCAATATCACCACGGGAATCCGCGAGTTGAATGCCATAACACATATCAAGTGAATCAATATGATACCCCAATTGTCACCTCAAGTATTCATACCGCAAGACATATATCATATGTTCTATTCTCTGAATATTCAATCCGACAAGACAAAACTTCAAGGGTAAAGACTCAATTCATCACAACAAGAGTATAGAGGGGAGAAACATCATATGATCCGACTATATTAACAAAGGCCATGATATAGATCACGAGAGAGAGAGAGAGAGAGATCAAACACATAGCTACTGGTACAAACCCTCAACCTCGAGGGTGGACTACTCCCTCCTCATCGTGGTGGCCGCCGGGATGATGAAGATGGCCACCGAAGATGATTCCCCCCTCCGGCAGGGTGTCGAAACGGAGCTAGATTGGTTTTCGGTGGCTACAGAGGCCTGCGGCGGCGTCACTTCTGATCTAGGTTAACCCCGAAGGGTTTCAGAATATTTGGGAATTTATAGTGCAAAGAGGGGGTGCGGGAGGCCACCGAGGTGGGCACAACCCACCTGGGCGCGCCAGGGGGTCCTGGCGCGCCCTGGTGGGTTGTGCCCCCCTCGGGGCACCCCCAGTTGCAACCCTGGCCCATTGGGTTCCTTCTGGTCCATAAAAAATCTCCGTGGAGTTTCGTTGCGTTTGGACTCCGTTTGGTGTTGATTTCCTACGATGTAAAAAAACAAGCAAAAACAGCAACTGGCACTGGGCACTGGGTCAATAGGTTAGTCCCAAAAAATGATATAAAGTTGCTATAAAATGGTTGTAAAACATCCAAGAATGATAAAATAACAGCATGAATACTTCATAAATTATAGATACGTTGGAGACATATCAGCATCCCCAAGCTTAATTCCTACTCGTCCTTGAGTAGGTAAGTGATAAAAGAAATAATTTATGAAGTGTGAATGCTAGCAAAGTGCAAAAGTTTGATCAATGACAATTTCAATCACTTTTTCTAGCATCATAACAACAATTCTTTCTCATAAAATTCAACCGGACACATAGAAAGATAGAGGCTTATTGTTTTGCCTCCCAACGTATTCACCTCAAGGGTGATGTCAACAATAATAACTCATGCTACCCATATTCAACAGGATATATGTGCCTAGATCTTTCCTCACCACATGATGCTTCCCAAAAGAGAAAAATAAAAAGGAATAGAGAGAATAACTTTGACTCTTGCATGAAAGTAAATACATAAAGTAAAAGATAGGTCCTTCGCAGAGGGAAGTAGGGATTTGTAGAGGTGCCAAAGCTCAAAGCAAAAATTGAGAGATAAAAACATTTTGAGAGGTATACTTTTCCCACCAATGAAAACGACTTAGAGCTCCCAACACTTTCCATGCTAGATATATCATAGGCGGTTCCCAAAGAGAAAATAAAGTTTATTCCTTTTTCCACCATACTTTCACTTTCCATGGCTAGATGTATCCACGGGTGCCCTCCATACCAACACTTCCCAAGGAATTTAATATTTCACAACATAAAGTAAATTCATTATTCATTTCGGGACTGGGCATCCCTAAAACCTTTGCCTTACTCTCGTGCAATGATAAGTGAATAAACACTCATCATGAGAATAACACATCTAGCATGGAAAATATTGGCCACCCCTCACCGCCTCGCGAGCGGTACGAGCACACAAAAGAGAAATTTACTTTTGAAAATTAGAGATGGCACATACAAATTTTCTCAGAACGGCACGAAAATACCGCATATAGGTAGGTATGGTGGACTCTTGAAAATAAGGTTTGGGTTTAAGAGTTTTTGGATGCACAAGTAGTATCTCTACTTGGTGCGGAATTTTTGGCTAGCAAAGATGGGGGAAAGCACCACATGTTAAAGGATCTATGACAATATGACTTCTATGTGAATATGAGCAAACATAAATCATTACGTTGCCTTCCTTGTCCAACGTCAAAATTTTTGGCATATAATATTTTGATGGGGGCTCACAATCACAAAAGATTTCTAGGATAGTGTATTTGCATGTGAAAGTTCTCTTCCTTATACTAATTATTCGTGAATTGCCTGTATGACCAATATTGTGATTGTTAAGCCTCAAAAGGTTTCACGTTCTAAACCCAATGTGAAGCTACCAATAGGCATGATACGATTTCAACTTCATGACATTCAATTCATTCAACAGTTTAGTCATAGGATATAAGTGAAGCACAAGAGTAAAAGAGAAACTACTCCAAAAAGATAAAAGTGAAGATCATGCGAGTAGTTAGGTAAATAGGTAGCTAATTGTGGACTCTCTCTTATTTAAAAACTTTCAGATCTAAGTAATTTATTAAAAAACCAAGCAAAACAAAACAAAATGACATTTCAAGGATAGCACACATCATGTGAAGAAGCAAAAACTTAGGCTCAACCGATACTAACCGATAAATGTTGAAGAAGAAAGGTGGGATGCCTACTGGGGCATCCCCAAGCTTAGATGCTTGAGACTTCTTGAAATATTATCTTCGGGTGCCTTGGGCATCCCCAAGCTTGAGCTTTTTTGTCTCCTTAATTCCTCTCATATCACGTTTTTCCTAAATCTCAAAAGCTTCATCCACACAAAACTCAAAAAGAACTCGTGAGATAAGTTAGTATAAACCAATGCAAAAGCTTTATCATTCTCTACTGTAGCAAATCACTAAAATTATTATTCAACATTGCATACTAAATGCCTCTGCATATTTAATACTCCTATCCTCAAATAGAATCATTAAACAAGCAAACATACGCAAGCAATGCAAACATAACAGTAATCTGCCAAAACAGTACAGTCTGTAAAGAATGCAAGAGTATCAATACTTATTCAACTCCAAGCTTTATGAAATTCTACCACACTGTAGAAAATTTATCATAGCTTATTATGCAAAAAAATTCAACATTTTATCACATTCTGACTTTCCTCGGGAATTTTTGCAACACCGATAAACTTTCTATTTTCAAACAGCAACATGTAGACTTGCAAGATAAGCATGGCAAAGGCTATCAATGCCACTTTTATTGAAATAAAAGATGCAAAACATTATTCTAAATAACAGAAAGCAAATTTTTAACAAAATAAATTGACGCTCCAAGTAAAACTCATATCATGTGACGAATGAAAACATAGCTCCAAGTGAGGTTACCGATAATGTTGAAGACGAAAGAGGGGATGCCTTCCGGGGCATCCCCAAGCTTAGTTGCTTGGATCTTCCTTGGATATTACTTTGGGGAGCCTCGGGAATCCCCAAGCTTAGGTTCTTTTCACTCCTTATTCTCCTCATATCGATATCTCACCCAAAACTTGAAAACCTCAATCACACAAAACTTAACGGAACTTCGTGAGGTAGGTTAGTATGATAAAGAGCAGACCATTTCACTTTTGGTACTGTCAAAGACAAGATTCATAATTGTTTCCACAATACCTACTGTAGCATATAATTTCCACAATTTATATTGAGCAATATAAGCCATAGAAACTAGAAAGCAAGCAAACTATGCAATTAAAACAGAATCTGACAAAAACAGAACAGTGTGTAGTAATCTGGATAACTACCATACTTCTGCTACTCCAAAAATTATGAAAAAAAATTGGACCACGTGAGAATTTTGTATATTAAACTTCTTCAAAAATAATCAACTCAAAAGAACTCTTCTGTTAAAAATGAGACTTATTTTCGTGAGCATAAAAGTTTCTGTTTTTCAGCAGGGTCAACTCAACTATCACCCAACATGATCCCAAAGGCTTTACTTGGCACTTTATTGAAACAAAAGCAATAGAACAGGAATACTACAGTAGCATAATCATGTGAACATGCAAAAACAGTAGGTAAAAGTGTTGGGTTGTCTCCCAACAAGCGCTTTTCTTTAATGCCTTTTAGCTAGGCATGATGAGTTCAATGATGCTCGCATAAAAGATAAGAATTGAAACATAAAGAGAGCATCATGAAGCATAAGTTCCTCTCTCATAATAATTTTCAGTAGCATCATGAATAGATTCATCAATATAACCATTACATAAAACATTCTTTTCATGATCCACAAGCATAGAAAATTTATTACTCTCCACATAAGCAATTTTATTCTCATTCTCAATAGTAGGAGTATCATATGAAACTTTAATACTAAAAAAATTTCCCACATCAAGAGAGTAATGTTAAGTAAAAGGATATTCAAAAATCATGACAATAATTATCACTACTTTTTATAACATAAGTATCATCACAATAATCATCATAAGTAGGAGGCATGCAATCATCATAGAAAATTTGATCATTCAAAGTAGGGGCACTAAAAAGATCATCTTCATTAAACATAGCCTCCCCAAGCTTGGGACAAACATTAATTGCAGCAAATAAATTCTCAAACATTTCATTCTCATCAAGCATAGCATCCCCAAGCTTGTGGCTTGGCATATCATAAGCATAATCACTCTCATCATTAATAGTATGAATAGCACCAACGGTATAACAATTGCTATCATCATAATTTCCCAAGTTGGTTCCAAAAAGATTTCCAAGATTATAAGAAGTATCATTATCCTCCCAATCATAATCATCACAACAAGCAATAGGCATAACAAAATCATCATCAATATCATCATCCTCCGTCAACATATTTGATTCACTTTCATGAGGCATGATGGTGGTGGGAGCAACATTATTTGGGAGAGATACCTTTTTACCTCTCTTCTTTCTTCTTTTCTTCTTCTTCACCACATCACGTGTGGGTTTAATTAATTTTTTCAAGCTTCTTATTGATGAAATTGGTTGGATAGGAAGCTCCTCCTCGTTACCTGATTCATCATAATAAACACTAGGAGGGTTTTGGGAAATATTTTCCCTTTCATTAGTACTCTCTTCATATTCTATTTGTTCTCTCGACTTTAGATAGTTAGCAATATAAGGATTCTCAATGAAATTTACCTCACAAAACATATAAATTTCCTCTAGATCAAAATCAAGAAATCTCTCGAGATTAAATTTGGAATACCCTTAGTTATACGTTTCATTTCTTCATACCCAAAAAGAAGAATAAGCTCTTTATGATGCTCAAGGGTAATCAAGTTATCACAATTTTTGGACATGATTTGATCATGAAAGAATTTGTATTGGAGATTTAAATGATCATGTTCATTGCAAAGTTCACAAGGACGGCGGAAAAAAATAAATCTTTCAGCATAATCATCTAGCCTCTCTTGCAACCTTTTCGTTTCTAAATATTTATGCTTCTTACAAAATCTATCTTCCCTTTCTGGTGAGCAAAGGCACTCCCAATTCATTCCGCAAAAAGTGGCATGCTTATAAGAAACATTTCTGCCATGACTAGTGCAATCATCATTAGCATTTTGGATATTCAAAGAATTCATACTAACAACATTGCAATCATGCTCATCATTCAAATATTTTATGCCAAGCATTTTATTGACTTCTTCTTCTAACAATTGAGCACAATTTTCCGATGCATCATTTTCAAGAAAGATATTATAAAGATGATCAATAATATGATGCAACCTCAATTCCATTTTTTGTAGTTTTCTTTTATGAACCAAACTAGTGATAAAACAAGAAACTAAAAGATTCAATTGCAAGATCTAAAGATAAACCTTCAAGCACTCACCTCCCCAGCAACGGCGCCAGAAAAGAGCTGGATGTCTACTACACAACTTTATTCTTGCAGACTCGTGTTGGGCCTGCAAGCGCAGAGTTTTGTAGGACAGTAGCAATTTTCCCTCTAGTGGATGACCTAAGGTTTATCAATCGGTGGGAGGTGCAGGATGAAGATGGTCTCTCTCAAACAACCCTGCAACCAAATACAAGAAATCTCTTATGTCCCCAACACACCCAATACAATGGCAAAATTTATAGGTGCACTAATTCGACGAAGAGATGGTGAGAAAAGTGTAATATGGATGGTAGAAATATATTTTTATAATCTAAATAAATAAAAACAGCAAGGTAGCAAATAGTAAATGGGCACAAAAACGGTATTGCAATGCTTAAAAATGAGGCCTAGGGTCCGTACTTTCGCTAGTGCAACCTCTCAACAATGCTAACATAGTTGGATCATATGATTATCCCTCAAAGTGCAATAAAGAATCACTCCCGAGTTCCTATTAGCGGAGAACAAAAGATAGGAATTGTTTGTAGGGCACGAAACCACCTCAAAGCTATTCTTTCCGGTCGATCTATTCAAGAGTTCGTACTAAAATAACACAAAGCTATTTTTTCCGTTCGATCTATCCTAGAGTTCGTACTAGAATAACACCAAAGCAAACTCATATTCATAATACTCAATCCACACAAAGAACTACAAGGGACCCCAATGTTTCCGTCGGAGAAAAGATAATAAAAACGTGCATCAACCCCTATGCATAGATTACCCCAATATCACCACGGGAACCCGCGAGTTGAATGCCATAACACATATCAAGTGAATCAATATGATACCCCAATTGTCACCTCAAGTTTTCGTACCGCAAGACATATATCATGTGTTCTATTCTCTGAATATTCAATCCGACAAGACAAAACTTCAAAGGGTAAAGACTCAATTCATCACAATAAGAGTATAGAGAGGAGAAACATCATATGATCCGACTATATTAACAAAGCCCATGATATAGATCATGAGAGAGAGAGATCAAACACATAGCTACTGGTACAAACCCTCAACCTCGAGGGTGGACTACTCCCTCCTCATCTTGTGGCCGCCGTGATGATGAAGATGGCCACCGAAGATTATTCCCCCATCAGGCAGGGTGCCGGAACGGAGCTAGATTAATTTTCGGTGGCTACAGAGGCCTGCGGCGGCGTAACTTCTGATCTAGGTTAACCCCGAAGGGTTTCAGAATATTTGGGAATTTATAGTGCAAAGAGGGGGTGCGGGAGGCCACCGAGGTGGGCACAACCCACCTGGGCGCTCCAGGGGGGCCTGGCACGCCCTGGTGGGTTGTGCCCCCCTCGGGGCACCCCCCAGGTGCAGCTCTGGCCCATTGGGTTCCTTCTGGTCCATAAAAAATCTCTGTGGATTTTCGTTGCATTTGGACTCCGTTTGGTATTGATTTCCCGCAATGTAAAAAGCAAGCAAAAAACAGGAACTGGCATTGGGCACTGGGTCAATAGGTTAGTCCCAAAAAATGATATAAAGTTGCTATAAAATGGTTCTAAAACATCCAAGAATGATAAAATAACAGCATCAATACTTCATAAATTATAGATACGTTGGAGACGTATCAACTACAAGCAAACAACTAAACAAGACAATAAGGAAATAAATAAGCAAGCAACTAACGCTAGCCTATTACCGCTATTACACATATTACATCCACTGGGCATCAAAGTTTGCCACCAGTGCAAATATAGGGAACAAAGCATCATATTACATACACTGGCCATCAAAATTGGCCACCAGTGCAAATAAACGCGGCAGCAAAACAAGAGCATAACTGAAACAACTTCAGAAGAGCTCAAGAAACGTTATCCTGGGTATCCACCATGCTGGCAATAAGCTTAGCAAGCTTATTAGCTTTGTCCTGTTTGGCGCTAAAATCCTCCAATGCTTGTTGTTGCACCAGAAAGTATGCATCTGAATGCTCGAGGGACTTCCGCAATCCTTCCGCTTCTTGTCGCAGCACAGCTGATAGATGTCTTTCAGCTTGTAGTTGAGACTCAAGAAACTGAACTGATTCACACTGTGAGTTTGAATAGCTTGTGCAAGCGGTAGTGGCCAGTAACTCGAAGACTAAACCAAGACAGGACTTTGGGGTTGTCTCACTGTCTTCAAGATAGTCTTCCTTAGCTGTTTTATCAGCTTTGTTGGAGACCAACAAGGATGTCTCACTATCCTGAACCTTATCTGCATTACTTCCTTTACCATTTCTTAATAAGGCACTCTTCCCCAATATTCTATCAGCATTCTAAAAGAAGAAACAAGCAGACACATAACAGGTTTAGCATGTACTAGTATATGAAACTCATTTCGGTGAACCAGTTCATTTGTAAGGTGGACAGGATTAAACTACCAAGTCTTCTATTGCCAAGTACTAGTACATAATAAAAGCATCAAACAAACATATATATATATATATATATATATATATATGTCCTATGGTCACTGCATTGTCTTGCCAAATCAAAATAGAGACAAGGTTCAAATCATATCAGTTCAAGACAAAGCAGTAGTGAAAGAATACAAAGCGTGGGAAACTACACGGCACAACAAGATTTCAGATGGGTACCACGGGTCTACATGTACAACAACACTATTGGCTCTGTTGTGATGCTAGTAATCTGCATGATATGAGAAGTGAACTGTATACATAATTGAAATTGAAATCAACAGAGCTATTGATAAGAGCAAACCTGTTAAAGAAACATGCGGGAACATACCTGTTGTACCATTGGAGTTTCGATTGGATCCTTCAATTTAAAAATAAGTTTGTATGAGTAAATACAGTGATACAAGGGCAAAGCAGTATGCACGATAGCAATGGAATCTTAAATTAGAACAGTTGTTCTTCAGGTTTAAGCACTTGTTCTACATGAACAGAGTACAGTAAGACGCAAGAATATAGTACTTAAAATAGAAAATGAGCTCATAGACCTTACCACATTCTTGGTTCGGGACCAATACAGAACAAGGTGTTCCCAGTCATCGTCCAGTAAATGTGTCTCAGGGGAACGTAAGGGAATTTAATGAGTTTCTTTGCCAGTGAAGTATGTTTTCTTCAAGTAATTCCAATACTGCCACCAAGCATTCTTGAAGATAGCAGAGGTATTAGCACAGGTTACCACATCCCGAGTTTCCAAATTGGTCCTTCTCTATATAGAAAATGGGAAAATTTGCTGTCTTATAACCATCATGGAGGTAGAATGTATGGGACAAAGCAAATTAATTGCCATGAATAACATTACTTACACATAACTCTTGGACAAACACCTGCAACTGGCATTTTCCTTCATCTTCAGTATAATATTTCCAAGATGGGAAGATACGCACATAGGATTTAACAACATCAAATGCGATAGATGCTAAACTACGACTGGCTGTTGTGCTTCCTCCACAGGAATAGGCGTACTAACTGGTGGAGTTGGGGTTCGCCGTGGTAGTACTGGCCCTTTGGGCACTGGAGCTGCCTTACTAACTGCTCTTGTTTGGGAGCTCTGTGGTGGAGATGGTGTTGTGTCAACAGGAACTGGGTTACTATCTACTCGGGTTGGGGTTAGATTAGGTGTAGCTGGTTCTCTGTCCATCGCAGTAGCGGTACAATCTGCAAGAGTCTGGGTTATGTGTGGTAGGGCTGGTTCTCGTGCATGTACAACCGGGGTGCTATCTCCACCAAGAGGTAGCACTGTTTTACTTGAAGACCGTGTTTTTACTCTGCTAGATACTGGCATCACCCGCTCCAATTCAAATGGCTGATAAACAAGAAACATAGTTGAATGTACTAACATTGTATGAGAGACAGATGCAATAGATAGTGTGGAAAAAAGAGTGCATGAAATAGTTGACATGTATATTGTTTAACTAAAAAGGATAGCATGACATAATTTCACATATATGATGTCTATCTAAACTGGATAGCATAGCATAACATAATTCAAAGATATGATGAATAACTAAATAGGATCGCATGACATAATTAACGTACATGTTATCTATGTAATCAGGATCGCATGATTTAATTCACATATGTGATTTATATGCTAAACAGAGGGCATTCGATATGATGTCTGAACTAAGAACATGGTGTTGAATATTGTGTATATGATTGATACGTCTCCAACGTATCTATAATTCATGAAGTATTCATGCTGTTATTTTATCATTCTTGGATGTTTTACAATAATTTTATAGCAATATTATATCATTTTTTGGGACTAACCTATTGACCCAGTGCCTAGGCCAGTTGCTATTTTTTTGCTTGTTTTTTACATCGCAGGAAATCAATATCAAACAGAATCCAAACACCGCGAAACTCCACGGAGATTTTTTATGGGCCAGAAGACTCCCGATGGGCCAAAGAAGCACCTGGGGGGTACCCCGAGGGGGGCACAGCCCACCAGGGCGCGCCAGGCCCCCCTGGCGCACCCAGGTAGGTTGTGCCCACCTCGGTGGCCTCCATCACCCCTTCTTTGCATTATAAATTCCCAAATATTCCGAAACCCTTCGGGTTACCCTAGATCAGAAGTTCCACCGCTGCAAGGCTCTGTAGCCACCGAAAACCAATCTAGCTCCGTTCCGGCACCCTGCCGGAGGGGGGAATCATCTCCGGTGGCCATCTTCATCATCCCGGCGGCCATCATGATGAGGGGGGAGTAGTCCACCCTCGAGGTTGAGGGTTTGTACCAGTAGCTATGTGTTTGATCTCTCTCTCTCTCTCGTGATCTATATCATGGGCTTTGTTAGTATAGTCGGATCGTATGATGTTTCTCCCCTCTATACTCTTGATATGATGAATTGAATCTTTACCCTTGAAAGTTTTGTCTTGTCAGATTGAATATTCAGAGATGAGAACACATGATATATGTCTTGCAATATGAATACTCGAGGTGACAATGAGGTATCCTATTGATTAACGTGATATGTGTTATGGCATTCAACTCACGGATTCCCGCGGTGATATTGGGGTAATCTATGCATAGGGGTTGATGCATGTTTTTCTCCGACGGAAACTTTGGGGTATCTTTATAGTTCTTTGTGTGGATTGAGTATTATGAATATGAATTTGCTTTGGTGTTATTCTAGTACGAACTCTAGGATAGATCGAACGAAAAAAATAGCTTTGTGTTATTTTTAGTACAAACTCTTGTATAGATCGAACGGAAAGAATAGCTTTGAGGTAGTTTCGTGCCCTACAAACAATTCCTATCTTTTGTTCTCCGCTAATAGGAACTCGGGAGTGATTCTTTATTGCACTTTGAGGGATAGTCATATGATCCAACTATGTTAGCATTGTTGAGAGGTTGCACTAGCGAAAGTACGGACCCTAGGCCTCATTTTTAAGCATTGCAACACCGTTTTTGTGCCCGTTTACTATTTTCTACCTTGCTGTTTTTATTTATTCAGATTATACAAATATATTTCTACCATCAATATTACACTTTTATCACCATCTCTTCGCCGAACTAGTGCACCTATACAATTTTCCATTGTATTGGGTGTGTTGGGGACACAAGAGATTTCTTGTATTTGGTTGCAGGGTTGTTTGAGAGAGACCATCTTCATCCTACACCTCCCACGGATTGATAAACCTTAGGTCATTGCTACCTCTTGAGCACTGCGTTGGTTTCCCTTGAAGAGGAAAGGGTGACGCAGCAAAGTAGCGTAAGTATTTCCCTCTGTTTTTGAGAACCAAGGTATCAATCCAGTAGGAGGCCACGCACGAGTCCCTCGCACCTACAAAAACAAATAAATCCTCGCAACCAATGCAATAAAGGGGTTGTCACTCCCTTCACGGTCACTTACGAGAGTGAGACCTGATAGATATGATAAGATAATATTTTTGGTATTTTTATGATAAAGACGCAAAATAAAGAAAGCAAAATAAAGACGGCGCCAGAAATAACTTGTTGACGGAAGATTAATATGATGGAAAATAGACCCGGGGGCCATAGGTTTCACTAGTGGCTTCTCTCATGAGCATAAGTATTACGGTGGGTGAACAAATTACTGTATAGCAATTGACAAAATTGAGCATAGTTATGACAATATCTAGGTATGATCATGTATATAGGCATCATGTCCGAGACAAGTAGACCGACTCCTGCCTGCATCTACTACTATTACTCCACACATCGACCGCTATCCAGCATGCATCTAGAGTATTAAGTTCATAAGAACAGAGTAACGCTTTAAGTAAGATGACATGATGTAGAGGGATAAACTCATGCAATATGATATAAACCCCATCTTGTTATCCTCGATGGCAACAATACAATACGTGCCTTGCTGCCCCTACTGTCACTGGGAAAGGACACCGCAAGATTGAACCCAAAGCTAAGCACTTCTCCCATTGCAAGAAAGATCAATCTAGTAGGCCAAACCAAACTGATAATTCGAAGAGACTTGCAAAGATAACCAATCATACATAAAAGAATTCAGAGAAGATTCAAATATTGTTCATTGATAAACTTGATCATAAACCCACAATTCATCGATCTCAACAAGCACACCGCAAAAGAAGATTACATCGAATAGATCTCCACAAGAGAGGGGGAGAACATTGTATTGAGATCCAAAAAGAGAGAAGAAGCCATCTAGCTAATAACTATGGACCCGAAGGTCTGAGGTAAACTACTCACACATCATCAGAGAGGCTATGGTGTTGATGTAGAAGCCCTCCGTGATCGATGCCCCCTCCGGCGGAGCTCCGAAAAAGGCCCCAAGATGGGATCTCACGGGTACAGAAGGTTGCAGCGGTGGAATTAGGTTTTTGGCTTCGTATCTGGTAGTTTGGGGGTACGTAGGTATATATAGGAGGAAGAAGTACGTCGGTGGAGCAACGTGAGGCCCACGAGGGTGGAGGGCACGCCCATGGGGGTAGGCCTGCCCCTACCTCGTGCCTTCCTGGTTGATGTCTTGACGTGGGGTCCAAGTCCTCTGGATCATGTTCGTTCCGAAAATCACGTCCCCGAAGGTTTCATTCCGTTTGGACTCCGTTTGATATTCTTTTTCCGCGAAACTCTGAAATAGGCAAAAAACAGCAATTCTGGGCTGGGCCTCCGGTTAATAGGTTAGTCCCAAAAATAATATAAAAGTGTATAATAAAGCCCAATAATGTCCAAAACAGAATATAATATAGCATGGAACAATCAAAAATTATAGATACGTTGGAGACGTATCAAGCATCCCCAAGCTTAGTTCCTGCTCGTCCTCGAGTAGGTAAATGATAAAATACGGAATTTTTGATGTGGAATGCTACTTGGCATAATTTCAATGTAATTCTCTTAATTGTGGTATGAATATTCAGATCCGAAAGATTCAAGATAAAAGTTTAATATTGACATAAAAGTAATAATACTTCAAGCATACTAACTAAGCAATTATGTCCTCTCAAAATAACATGGCCAAAGAAAGTTCATCCCTACAAAATCATATAGTTTGGTCATGCTCCATTTTCGTCACACAAGAATGCGCTTATCATGCACAACCCCGATGACAAGCCAAGCAATTGTTTCATACTTTAGTAATCTCAAACTTTTTCAACCTTCACTCAATACATGAGCGTGAGCCATGGATATAGCACTATGGGTGGAATAGAATATAATCATGGGGGTTATGTGGAGAAGACAAAAAAGGAGAAAGTCTCACATCAACGCGGCTAATCAATGAGCTATGGAGATGCCCATCGATTGATGTTGATGCAAGGAGTAGGGATTGCCATGCAACAGATGCGCTAGAGATATAAATGCATGAAAGCTCAACAAAAGAAACTAAGTGGGTGTGCATCCAACTTGCTTGCTCACAAAGACCTAGGGCATTTGAGGAAGCCCATTGTTGGAATATACAAGCCAAGTTCTATAATGAAAAATTCCCACTAGTATATGAAAGTGACAAAACAAGAGACTCTCTGTGATGAAGATCATGGTGCTACTTTGAAGCACAAGTGTGGAAAAAGGATAGTAGCATTGTCCCTTTTTATTTTTCTTTTTTTTGGGCCTTTTTCTTTTTTTGGCCTTACTCTTTTTTTTGTTGGGACAATGCTCTATGAATGATGATCATCACACTTGTATTTATTTACAACTCAATGATTACAACTCGATACTAGAACAAAGTATGACTCTATATGAGTGCCTCCGGCGGTATACCGGGATAGCAATGAATCAAGAGTGACATGTATGAAAAAATATGAACGGTGGCTTTGCCACAAACGATGTCAACTACATGATCATGCAAAGCAATATGACAATGATGAACGTGTCATGATAAACGGAACGGTGGAAAGTTGCATGGCAATATATCTCGGAATGGCTATGGAAATGCCATAATAGGTAGGTATGGTGGCTGTTTTGAGGAGGATATAAGGAGGTTTATGTGTGAAAGAGCATATCATATCACGGGGTTTGGATGCACCGGCGAAGTTTGCACCAACTCTCAATGTGAGAAAGGGCAATGCACGGTACCGAAGAGGCTAGCAATGATGGAAGGGTAAGAGTGCGTATAATCCATGGACTCAACATTAGTCATAAAGAACTCACATACTTATTGCAAAGATCTACAAGTCATCAAAAACCAAGCACTACGCGCATGCTCCTAGGGGGATAGATTGGTAGGAAAAGACCATCGCTCGTCCCCGACCGCCACTCATAAGGAGGACAATCAAAGAACACCTCATGTTTCAAATTTGTTACATAACGTTTACCATACGTGCATGCTACGGAACTTGCAAACTTCAACACAAGTATTTCTCAAATTCACAACTACTCAACTAGCACAACTTTAATATCACTACCTCCATATCTCAAAACAATCATCAAGCATCAAACTTCTCTTAGCATTCAGCACACACATAAGAAAGTTTTTTACTAGTCTTGAATACCTAACATATTAGGATTAATTTCCCAATTTAAGCAAATTACCATGCTGTTTAAGACTCTCAAAATAATATAAGTGAAGCATGAGAGAATAATAGTTTCTATAAAACAAAACCACCGCCTTGCTCTAAAAGATATAAGTGAAGCACTAGAGCAAAAACTATATAGCTCAAAAGATATAAGTGAAGCGCATAGAGTATTCTAATAAATTCTGAATCATGTGTGTCTCTCATCAAAAGGTGTGTACAGCAAAGATGACTGTGGTAAACTAAAAAGCAAAGACTCAAATCATACAAGACGCTCCAAGCAAAACACATATCATGTGGTGAATAAAAATATAGCTCCAAGTAAAGTTACCGATGGAAATAGACGAAAGAGGGGATGCCTTCCGGGGCATCCCCAAGCTTTGGCTTTTTGGTGTCCTTAGATTATCTTGGGGTGCCATGGGCATCCCCAAGCTTAGGCTCTTGCCACTCCATGTTCCATAATCCATCAAATCTTTTACCCAAAACTTGAAAACTTCACAACACAAAACTTAACAGAAAATCTCATGAGCTCCGTTAGCGAAAGAAAACAAAACACCACTTCAAGGTACTGTAATGAACTCATTATTTATTTATATTGGTGTTAAACCTACTTTATTCCAACTTCTCTATGGTTTATAAACTATTTTACTAGCCATAGATTCATCAAAATAAGCAAACAACACATGAAAAACAGAATCTGTCAAAAACAGAACAGTCTGTAGTAATCTGTAACTAACGCAAACTTCTGGAACTCCAAAAATTCAGCCAAAATAGTAAGACTTAGAAAATTTGTTTATTGATCAAAAGCAATTGGAATCAATATTTTATCACATTCTGGTGATTTTTAACAATTATTTTCGTGAAGAGAAAGTTTCTGGAATTTTCAGCAAGATCAAATAACTATCATCCAAGAAGATCCTATAGGTTAAACTTGGCACAAACACTAATTGAAACATAAAAAACATCTAACCAGAGGCTAGATCAAATATTTATTCCTCAACAGAAGCAAAAAGCAAAAAACTAAAAATAAAATTGGGTTGCCTCCCAACAAGCGCTGCCGTTTAACGCCCCTAGCTAGGCATAAAAGCAACGATAGATCTAGGTATTGCCATCTTTGGTGGGCAATTATTCAATGAGACATCTATAATCCTTAGGAGTTTCTTTCTTTTTATTAATTATCAAACTTCTAGGCACATAACCGAAAAATTCATTTGTAGCAAATGGTTCCTTAATGATAGCGAAAAGATTGGGATGAATACTTATAGATTTCACATCCGCAGTTTCCTTACTAGAGGAT
Source organism: Aegilops tauschii subsp. strangulata (assembly GCF_002575655.3). Lineage (NCBI taxonomy): Eukaryota > Viridiplantae > Streptophyta > Magnoliopsida > Poales > Poaceae > Aegilops > Aegilops tauschii. Next base: position 179,145,328 of record NC_053037.3, read on the forward strand.
TCACCCTTATTTTTAGGAACATACATAAGCTTGGCAATTTTAGTTGGAGGACTTGGAGTATTCTTTACGGAAGAAAAAGCGGTTCCCAAGTTGGTAATGGTACCCTCAAGTTTATCGATTCTAGTGGAATCCTGATTTATTCTTTCATTAACTATGGGTTCCTTCTCCTTAATATTTTTCAAGGTGACTCCTACTTTAGATCCATATTGGGTAATTTGGTTGTGGATCTTTTTATCCAAATTTTCAATTAACTCTACGGTAGCAACTTTATTTTCAATAATTTCAAGTCTTTGCATTACATGCTCCAAAGTTAACATAGTTCCATTAACCAAAAGAGGTGGTGAGCCAAACAAATCTATCAAAGCATTATAAGAATCAAAAGTATGGCTACCCAAGAAATTCCCTCCGGTCATGGTATCATGGATATATCTGTACCAAGGAGTAGCGCCTACATAAAAATTGCGGAGAAGAACGGAAGTAGATTGCTTCCTAGTAGATCTATTTTGAGCACTGCAAATTCTATACCAAGCGTCTTTTAGATTTTTTCCCTCCCTTTGCTTAAAATTAAGAACTTCATTCTCGGGAGACAACGGAGAAGATAGGGGACTAGACATAACGACAAGCAAGCGAAAAAGAGGCAAACGAAAAAGAGAGGGCGAATAAAACGGCAAGGGTGAAGTGGGGGAGAGGAAAACAAGAGGCAAATGGCAAATAATGTAATGCGGGAGATAAGGGTTTGTGATGGGTACTTGGTATGTTGACTTTTGCGTAGACTCCCCGGCAACGGCGCCAGAAATCCTTCTTGCTACCTCTAGAGCACTGCGTTGGTTTTCCCTTGAAGAGGAAAGGGTGATGCAGCAAAGTAGCGTAAGTATTTCCCTCAGTTTTTGAGAACCAAGGTATCAATCCAGTAGGAGGCCACGCACGAGTCCCTCGCACCTACACAAACAAATAAATCCTCGCAACCAATGCAATAAAGGGGTTGTCAATCCCTTCACGGTCACTTACGAGAGTGAGATCTGATAGATATGATAAGATAATATTTTTGGTATTTTTATGATAAAGATGCAAAATAAAGAAAGCAAAATAAAGATGGCGCCAGAAATAACTTGTTGACGGAAGATTAATATGATGGAAAATAGACCCGGGGGCCATAGGTTTCACTAGTGGCTTCTCTCATGAGCATAAGTATTACGGTGGGTGAACAAATTACTGTTGAGCAATTGACAGAATTGAGCATAGTTATGAGAATATCTAGGTATGATCATGTATATAGGCATCACGTCCGAGACAAGTAGACCGACTCCTGCCTGCATCTACTACTATTACTCCACACATCGACCGCTATCCAGCATGCATCTAGAGTATTAAGTTCATAAGAACAGAGTAACGCTTTAAGTAAGATGACATGATGTAGAGGGATAAACTCATGCAATATGATATAAACCCCATCTTGTTATCCTCGATGGCAAGAATACAATATGTGCCTTGCTGCCCCTACTGTCACTGGGAAAGGACACCGCAAGATTGAACCCAAAGCTAAGCACTTCCCCCATTGCAAGAAAGATCAATCTAGTAGGCCAAACCAAACTGATAATTCGAAGAGACTTGCAAAGATAACCAATCATACATAAAAGAATTCAGAGAAGATTCAAATATTGTTCATTGATAAACTTGATCATAAACCCACAATTCATCGATCTCAACAAACACACCGCAAAAGAAGATTACATCAAATAGATCTCCACAAGAGAGGGGGAGAACATTGTATTGAGATCCAAAAAAAGAGAAGAAACCATCTAGCTATAACTATGGACCCGAAGGTTTGAGGTAAACTACTCACACATCATTAGAGAGGCTATGGTGTTGATGTAGAAGCCCTCCGTGATCGATGCCCCCTCTGGCGGAGCTCCGGAAAAGGCCCCAAGATGGGATCTGACGGGTACAGAAGGTTGCGGCGATGGAATTAGGTTTTTGGCTCCATATCTGGTAGTTTGGGGGTACGTAGGTATATATAGGAGGAAGAAGTATGTCGGTGGAGCAACGTGGGGCCCGCGAGGGTGGAGGGCGCCCCAGGGGGTAGGCGTGCCCCCTACCTCCTGCCTTCCTGGTTGATGTCTTGACGTAGGGTCCAAGTCCTCTGGATCACGTTCGTTCCGAAAATCACGTTCCCGAAGGTTTCATTCCGTTTGGACTCCGTTTGATATTCTTTTTCTGTGAAACTCTGAAATAGGCAAAAAACAGCAATTCTGGGCTGGGCCTCCGGTTAATAGGTTAGTCCCAAAAATAATATAAAAGTGTATAATAAAGCCCAATAATGTCCAAAACAGAATATAATATAGCATGGAACAATAAAAAATTATAGATACGTTGGAGACTTATCAGTCATCCACTCGAGGGAAAATTGCTACTGTCCTACAAAACTCTACGCTTGGAGGCCCAACACGAGTCTACAAGAATAAAGGTGCGTAGTAGACATCAAGCTCTTTTCAGGCGCCGTTGCCGGGGAGGTGAGCGCATGAAGGTATATCTTTAGATCTTTTAGTTTCTTATTTTATCACTAGTTTGGTTTATTAAAGAAAACTACATAAAAATGGAATTGAGGTTGCATCATATTATTGATCATTTTTATAATATCTTTCTTGAAAATGATGGTTCGAAAAATTGTGCTCAATTGTTAGAAGAAGAAGTCAATAAAATGTTTACCACAAAATATTTGAATGATGAGCATGATTGCAATGTTGTTAGTATGAATTCTTTGAATATCCTAAATGCTAATAATGATTCCACAAGTCATGACAAGAATGTTTCTTATAAGCATGTCACTTTTTGCGGAGTGAATTGGGAGTGCCTTTGCACACCAAAAATGGAAGATAGATTTCGTAAGAAGCATAAATATTTAGAAACAAAAATGTTGCAAGAGAGGCTAGATTATTGTGCTGAAAGATTTAATTTTTCCGCCATCCTTGTGAACTTTGCAATGAACATGGTCATTTAAATCTTCAATGCAGATTCTTTCATGATCAAATAGTGTCCAAAAATTGTGATAACTTCATTACCCTTGAGCATCATAAAGAGCTTAGTCTTCTTTTGGGGTATGAAGAAATGAAACGTATAACTAAGGATATTCCAAAATTTAATCTCAAGATATTTCTTGATTTTGATCTAGAGGAAATTTTTATGTTTTGTGTGATAAATTGCATTGAGAATCCTTATATTGCCAACTACCTAGAGACAAGAAAACAAATGGAATATGAAGAGAGTACTAATGAAAGGGAAAATGTTTCCCAATACCCTCCTAGTGTTTATTATGATGAATCAGGTAACAAGTAGGAGCTTCCTATCCAATCAATCTCTTCAACAAGGAGCTCAAAAAAATTAATTAAACCCACACATGATGTGGTGAAGAATAATAAAATAAGAAAGAAGAGAGGTAAAAAGGTATCTCCCCCAAATAATGTTGCTCCTATTATTTTTGTGCCCCATGAAAATGAATCAAAAATAATTGTCGAGGATGATGCACTTGATGATGATATTACTTGTATGTCTTATGGCACAATGTCCGAGAGCACTATTGATGATGATTTGGTTATGCCTATTGCTTGTTGTGATGATTATGATTGGGAAGATAATGGTACTTCTTATAATCTTGAAAATCTTTTTAGCACTTGCTTGGAAGAATATGATAATAATGTTTGCTATACTATTGGTACCATTCATGCTATTGATAAGAATGACTGTGATGATATGCAAAACCACAAGCTTTGGGATGCTATGTTTGATGAGTATGAAATGTTTGAGAATTTATTTGTTGCAATTAATGATTGTCCCAAGCTTGGGGGGGCTATGCTTAATGAAGATGATCTTTTTAGTCCCCCTACTTTGAATGATCAAATTTGCTATGATGATTGCATGCCTCCTACTTATGATGATTATTGTGATGATACTTATGTTATAAAAAGTAGTGATAATTATTGTCATAATTTTTAATGTACTTTTACTGAACATTACTCTCTTAATGTGGGAACAATTTATAGTATTTGATCTTCCTATGATACTCCCACTATTATGAATGAGAATAGAGTTGCTTATGTGGAGAGTAATAAATTTTCTACGCTTGTGGATCATGAAAAGAATGCTTTATGTAATGGTTATATTGATGAATCTATTCATGATGCTACTGAAAATTATTATGAGAGAGGAACTTATGCTTCATGATGCTTCTCTTTATGTTTCAATTCTTATCTTTTATGCGAGCATCATTGAAATCATCATGCCTAGCTAAAAGGCATTAAAGAAAAGCGCTTGTTGGGAGACAACCCAACACTTTTTCCTACTGTTTTTATGTGTTAACATGATTATGCTACTTTATTGATCATGTTTTATTTCTTTTGTTTCAATAAAGTGCCAAGTAAAGCCTTTGGGATCATGTTGGGTGATAGTTGATTTGACCCTGCTGAAAAACAGAAACTTTGCGCTTACGAAAATGGGTCCCATTTTTAACAGAAGAGTGCTTTTGAGTTGATTCTTTTTGCATGAGTTTAATAAAAAAAATTGCTCACGTGGTCCAATTTGTTTCATAATTTTTGGAGTAGCAGAAGTAGGGTTTGAGCACAGATCATCACAGACTGTTCTGTTTTTGACAGATTCTGTTTTCGATGCATAGTTTGCTTGCTTTCTAGTTTCTATGGCTTATATTGCTCAATATAAGTTGTGGAAATAATATGGTACAGTAGGCATTGTGTGATAACAATTATGAATCTTGTTTTTGGTAGTACCAAAGTGAAATGGTTTGCTCTTTATCATACTAACCTATCTCACAAAGTTCCGTTAAGTTTTGTGTGATTGAAGTTTTCAAGTTTTGGGTGAGATGACGACATGAGGAGAATAAGGAGTGACAAGACCTACAGCTTGGGGATGCCCACGGCACACCAAGTTAATATCCAAGGAAGATCCAAGCAACTAAGCTTGGGGATGCCCCGGAAGGCATCCCCTCTTTCGTCTCCAACATTATCGGTAACCTTACTTGGAGCCATGTTTTCATTTGTCACATGATATGTGTTTTGCTTGGATCGTAAATTTATTTTGTTAGGATTTGCTTGCTATTATTTAGAATAATGATTTGCATATTTTATTTCAATAAAAGTGGCATTGATAACCTTTGCCATGCTTATCTTACAAGTATATGTGTTGCTGTTTGAAAACAGAAAGTTTATCGATGTTGCAAAAATTCCCGAGAAAAGTCAGAATGTGATAAAATGTTTGTAACATCCCAAATTTTCAATTTGGAATGTTATATATAGGTCATCATATACATATCATATTTTATTTCATTTTGGTTGTGATCCTAGAAATTCTAATCATCTCAAGGACCCACGAGAGAGTTGGGGATTTCATTCATTTTCGTATTTGAATTTTCTCAAATATTGAAAAGACGATCATTTTGGTTTTAATTATTTTTCTCTCCAAAATATTTCCAATATCAAAATAAAAGAGAGGAGATAATATGACTTCTCCAAAATAAAATAAATATTGGTGGAAAAATATTAAAATCAAATAAATAATTTTATTTGAATTAGAAAAAAATATGCATTTTTAGGCCAAGAAAATGTTCACTATGTTCTAAATATTTTATTTAAATGGTGAATTTTTTTGGCATTTTTAGAATTTTTTATATTTATTTAGGATTTTTCTTTCGGCGGAATTTATTTAAAAAAAAGTCGCGTTGCCCGACTGGGCCAACGGCCCAGCCGAGCGGGCCTCAGCCCAGCGTGCCCCCGCCTCCCGCACGAGCTCGGGACCGGACTCCCGAGGCCGCCCCCTCCCCAAGTCAGCCGCCCCGACCCCTTTATAACCCCCCGCCGCCACTGCCGCTCCCACCTCGACTCGCCAGCCGCCGCCGCAAGCAACAGCGCGTGCTCCGCCGCCGCGCCGCCTGCCGCCGCCGCGTCCCACGCCGCAACTCCGCGCCCGCACCGCCGCAGGCCACCCGCGCACCGGAGCCGCCGCCGCCCGCCGTTTTTTTGTTTTAGGAAAACCGCCCGATTTTTATTAAACCTAGATTTGTTTTTCTTATTTTAGATCGGTTCGGTTTTTTCGGTTTAGGTTACTTTGCGAGCGTTCATTTGTTCGTTTGTATTAACGAACGAATTCGCCCGTTCGTCTCTGTTAGCGGACGTTCGTCCGATGGATTTTTCTTTTTCCGTTTATTTTCGGCCAGGGACCTATCCGTGATTATTTTTATCACAGATTAGCCCCTGATCTTCAAACCCTCGCAACTTTTTAACCGTTCGTCCAAATCCAGTGAAAGCAACGCCAAAATCTTTGTCTCAGAGTCCTCTTTCCAGTTAAACAACTTGAACATGGCTTTGAAAATTTAAAATTTGGTTTCAAGCAGATTTGTTCTCGAAGTTCTTTCGACCGTAGTTTCAGTTTCGTAGCTCCGATTTGATCGATTCTTTTTGCAAATCGAAGCTCTTCAGTTGAACTTTAAAATTGGATCTTCTTATTTGAGTTTTACCCTTGTATCTATGCTTGAGTGCTTATGTATGCTATTGTTTGTTTGCGATAGAATTCCCGGAGTGCGAAGCGTGCTACTACGAGTCTCTAGGATTTGCAGATCGTCAGCAAGGCAAGTAACACATTGATCATAGCCCTTTATTACCCAGTTTTTATGCATAAGTTACAATCCTCAAACACTCCATGATTAGGATGTGATTAACATGTGGGTATTGGGAAGTAGATGATGAGGTAGAACCTATTGCCCTTTTATTATCAAACCCTTGGGAGTTACTTCTACGTTATGCTTAGGTTGCTATGCTATGCACGTAGATGTGGTTTGGTTTAAGTGATCCATGATAGATGTGAGATTGCTAATTAATGGTTAACTTAAGGTGGCTATTTAAATACACATCTGGGTGGATTGGTTGCAGGCACCTGGGGATATACGAGTGTTGTCTTTTGGTTCGCCACCCGGGCTCAAAGGGATCATAAGATTATTCATGCTAGAACTTTCATGTGCAGCCACAAGCTATTATGGGCTCTAGCATCATTGAGTATGTTGCATGACCTCTTTCAGTGGTAGGCTAGTAGATGTAGGGGATGTAGGTTGGTACTGTCTACCTAGATAAAGAGTTAATGTTTCTGAAAGACTATGTCTCGGTCATCCGTTTCTCAAACACCATGTAGTGCGAGAAAATCCAACGGATGAGATCGAGTCTTGTCGGGAAAAGTGCACAAACCTCTGCAGAGTGTACAAACTAATCATGGTTAGCCGTGTCCCCGGTTATGGACATCTTGAGTATCTGGTTCTTGAATTATCATGTTGATCTCATCACTCTAAATTAATTTGTTGGGTTGTTAATTGCTACTTAATTAGGATTGAGATGGGGGTACCATTCTCAATGTTTATCAACTACGATGATAGTTACATAAAATATATTCCTTTGATGTAGGGGAAAATTGGCTTTTTGCAAAAACATTATAACCATAGAGCCTCCACCAGCCAGATATGCATGTAGTGATAGCATTTATTCTGTTCGTTGCTCTACTATGTTATATTGCCAGCATATTCCATGTGCTAACCCATTTCGGGCTGCAACATATCATGTTGCAGACTCTTCAGACGAAAGTAAGGTGCGCTAGGTCGTTGTCGTGCACTCAGCTATGCCGTTGGAGTTGATGGACTCACTTTATCTTCCAAGTCTTCCGTTGTTATCTTATTTAGATGGCCTTAAGCCATATTATTGTAATAAGTTCTCTTTTGAGACATTCGTTGTAATAAGTGTGTGATTGCACTGAGTTATAAATCCTTCAAGTACTGTGTGTGTCAGCATTACCGATCCAGGGATGACACTTATGCACAGAGATTTGGCCGTTTGAGGTCGGATCGCTACAAGATGGTATCAGAGCACACGCTGATTGTAGGACACGACCACTAAGATGAGCCATAGGTCACTCTTGTCTACTCATTTCTGACTCCTCTCCATTTTCCACACTATAGGATGGCGGACTCAAGGAACAACTTTGCACAACCGGATGAAGACACCCCTTTTGGGACACACTTGAAGGAAGTCACTAGGTACCTGAACATCGGAATACCAAGCTTCACCGGGACCTATACCGCCACTTTACCAGAAGAGGAGCGTTGGATGATTCGAGTTCAAGTTCCAGGAAGGACATTCGCGCCAGTTACTGAGCCCATAGAGTTTTCCTTTGATGCACCAACCTGGAGTCTAGGAAAGAGCATGGCAGCCCACATCGCCATAGGAGGCATCGGCGAAGTTTATCACAAGGATCTTAAGGACACCATCTACCAGATATGTGGGCGCCGAGATGAGCAATGGGAGATGATCAGCACCAGGAGAGACATGTCCATTACAGCTTTCATCCAAGAGTTAAACTAGCACATTCGTCGACAGGAGAACCAGATGTGCGCAAGCATGATAGATTTGAAGAAGGTGATGACCAGGAACCTGGAGCTAGAAGATGAACTCAAGACTACACGCGACGGATACGAGGAGGAAATTGCAATACTAGTGGAGAAGAATGACGACCTGACAAGGAGGCTAGGAGTGTTCATGGGAGACCCCACGCCAGGAGGAGATGACGACCATCCCGAGGACTACATCATCATGGACGACACCGACTCCGACCCCGACAGTAGTGATGAAGATTATGAAGACGAAGCTGGAGCAGATATCATGGAGTCTTCCACCGATCAAAATTTCTAGTAGACCACCATATTATTAGTAGTATTCCCCCATGTATATAGTAGTAGTCCGAGCACTTCTGTAACGATAGTTAGATCGATTGTATGCCCTTGTTTGAATTGATTGCTGTGATATGAATGTGTTTGTCTCATGTGCATATGGGTAGTGCTTTCTCACTAGACCTCACTCTATTCTAATCTCTTCCCTCTAAACCCATCAGATGCCTCCAAGACGTGACCCCGGATTTGTCTTCCCACCGGAGCTCACTCAGTTGATCCAACAGCAGAATGCCTTGATGCAGCTACTAGTCCAGAACCAAGGCAACAACAACAACAAACCACCCCCACCACCTCCAGTTGACAACTTAGCCCGTTTTCTGAGGCTGCAGCCGCCGGTGTTTTCCAGTAGCACCGAGCCAATAGTTGCTGATGACTGGCTACGCGGGATTGGAAGGGAGTTGACCACCGCAGGTTGCACATTTGCTGAGAAGGTGTGTTTTGCCGCACATCAATTGGATGGACCCGCAGCCTCATGGTGGGAGAATTACACAGCCACTTCCCCTATAGCCAATGTCACTTGGGATCAGTTTCAGCAAGCATTCTGCACTGCATATGTCTCAACTGGAGGTATGAGCATGAAGAAGCGTGAGTTTCACAACTTACGCCAGGGAAATCGTATCGTGGGGCAGTACATGGATGAGTTTAGTAAGTTAGCTCGCTATGCCCTAGTTGATGTGGCCAAAGACGCCGCGAAGCAGGAGAAGTTTGTGGAAGGGTTGAATGATGAGCTGAGTATGCAGTTGATGGTAGCAACATTTGCTACCTACCAGGACTTGGTGGATAGGGCTCTAATGATTGAAGGGAAGCAGCAGCAGATAGAGAGCCGCAAAAGGAAGTATGGACAAGAGAAGTACAATTCAGGAGCTCAGCAGAAGCCTCGTTTTTCCCCGAACTCGGGAGGATATACCCATAACCATGGAGGCCATACCCACAATGGAGGAAGTTCGCATAACCACAGTGGCCCCAAGAATGGAAATGGGAATGGAGCAGGTAGCAATCAGAACCGCTCTAACCCAGCCACACCCGCCAAGAAGGATCAAAGTCACATTACTTGTTTCAAGTGCGGGAAGACTGGGCACTATGCCAATGAGTGCCCTGAGGCAAAGAATGGTAATGGCAATGGAAGCTCTGGGAAGAAGCCCAACCCTTTCAACAGGGGACAAGTGAACCACGTGAACGTGGAGGAGGTTGAAGAGCAGCCAGATGCAGTTATCGGTAAGTTTTTGGTTAAGTCATTTACTGCTCTCGTTCTTTTTGATACTGGTGCATCACATTCATACATATCAAGGGGATTTGTGGACAAGTTTAAGCTACCCACCTTAGCCCTTAGGACACTGTCGTGGAATTGTCACGGCAGATGTCCTCGAGCTAGGACTTAGTCGTGGAGCCATCGCAACTAGGAAGCTTGAAGGGGTTATACGGGACAAGGAACACGAGGATTTATACTGGTTCGGCCCCTTACAGTGAAGGTAAAAGCCTACGTCCAGTTTGAGGTGTTATTGATTAGGGTTACGATCGCCAGGGAGCTAAACAGTTACCCCGGCTCTCGATCAGATTATTGTCGCCCTTAAACCGCTGCCGGGTCCTCCCTTTATATAGGGAGGCTGATGCCCAGCAGCCCTTAGAGTCCCGGCCGGCTCATAAGAGCGTCCGGCTCGGACTCTGAACAATACTTACCTTACACTACAAGCCTACTATAACAATGATTGTAACTACGGGCTTTAAGCCATATCCGGGTCTCAGCCCATCTCTGGCCCATCATCTTGAAATTTAGCTCCGGGCTTCTGGCAATGACCCTTAGAGTAACCCGGCCCTCCTGGCGGGTGACTCCAAGGTCTATATCCTCAACATTAGGCCCCAGATTGACTTGAGCCGGCTCATGTCAATCTTCAATTCTGCAGACAGAAAAAATCTCCAGCTTACCATTCATGTGAAGGCCATAACCCGGAGTGACGTCATCCTCTGGACTCCGGATAATCCGTCGTGACGTCATCCTCCATTAAGTCCGTTTTTTACTCCGCCAGATCCGCAACGGATCTTTGCTTTTACTGTCATTCCGAAAATCAAGGCGCCGTGAGGGGGAGATAACCACGCCGTGGTCTCCTTGAATCTCGCGCCCACTTATGACTCTGTCTTATAAATAGGCCGGCCCAACACTTCTCTTCTCACGCTCTCCTTCTTCCTCCTCACGCCGTCGCTCCTCTGCCTGAGCTCCGCCACTGCCACCGCCATCGCGCCCCTGGTCTTCATCAACCCGGCCGCTGCATCACCCTGATTTGGACCAGATTCACGGCAGCGACCTCCGCTCTTTCCAACTCCGGTGAGTCTCCGTTGCCCTGTCCGATAGATCTACGGTAGGGTTCATCTTGCGTTCTTCGCGTTCATCACCATTGCCGCAAACTTCAGTAGCTCTTGTAGTCACCACACTCGGTTGATCTTTTACCTTGCATAAAGTCAGCACGGTAGATGTTTGGGATCCATTTCACCTGCAAAAACCCTCTTTTTACTGCATAAGAACCATGTTCAATCCTCAAGAACTTCTTCTGTCTCTGTTTTTTAGGTCTAGATAATTTTCATTTCACCCAACTAGTTTGATCCGAAAAAGTTACTGCAATATGTGAAATCTGTTTTACCACACTTAGTAAAAACTGCAGCCCTTGAATCTTGGCGGCTTATATTTCCGACTTAAAGAAAACACGCGCCGTAGAACTTTCCGGTTTAAAGAGAACCATGCTCTGTAGAATCCTCCGACTTAACTGCAGTAAGCCGTAGATGATCAATTTATCCTGAATGCCCCGACGGCTTAGATAACCCACCGTATCCGAATATATATCATTAGTCCCCTTCATAAGCCGCCATTGTAGTTTGAATGATAATCTCCGGCTTATAATTAACCCGGACACTTTTCTCTTTATCATAGAACACCAACCTTCACCATGCCTCCCAAGGCTCCCATCACTTGCAACTGGATGAAATCCAACGTTACTGACGAGACCCTGGCCAACTTTGTTAAGTCCGGGTATCTGCCCAAGAAGGAAGTGATGTCCTACCATGCCCCTGATCCGTCAGAAGAAAGACCACAGCCGAGGGACGGGGAGGTAGTGATCTTTGCGGACCACATGAGCCGGGGCTTCGCACCGCCCGGCTCAAAATTCTTCCAGGATGTGCTCAACTTCTTTGACCTTCGGCCTCAGGATATAGGACCCAACTCCGTATCCAACATCTACAACTTCCAAGTCTTTTGCGAAGTATACCTTGGAGAGGAGCCCAGTTTATTGCTTTTCAGAGAACTGTTCTACTTAAACCGCCAAAACGAGTGCGCGAACGGGCCAAGTCTGGAATTAGGCGGCATCTCCATCCAACGGCGCAGGGACTGTCTATTCCCTTACGCAGAGCCGCCAAGTCACCCCAAGGACTGGAATATGACTTGGTTCTACTGCCAAGACACGTCCCCGGCTGACGAGAGCCCGCTGCCCGGCTTTCGCCCAACACGCCTAGAGCCGACTCATCCGCTATCCGACAAGCTGACTGCCGTGGAACGCCAGCCTCTGCTTCCAACGATCAATAAGATCAAGGCTCTGCTAGGCAACGGTCTGAACGGAATAGACCTGGTCCGGGTCTGGATCTCATGGCGGGTGATCCCATTGAGCCGTCGCCCCGGCTTAATGTGTGAGTACACCGGGCGAAAGGATGACCCGCAGAGGCACAGTCGCAATGATCTTCCAGAAGACGTTGCTGAAGAAGAAACCAAGGCTCTGTTAAACGAGAGCCTGGCAGACTGTGGAAGAACCGGGCTAGCCCCGTTCTGCAAGACCAATCCAGCCCCAGCGGTAAGCCGCTGACTTTAACCTTTCAACTTCTTTTACATGTCACCTTGCTCTGAACTATTTTAAGAATTCATTACTGTATTTCTCAGGCTGATGATAAATTCGGGCGGGTCAAGTATGACCATGAGGCGGCCAAGAAGGCCAGGAAGGCGAAGAAAGCCGCCCCTCGCAAAAAGGGAAGCAGACCCACTGCTTCGGAGCTGCTGCAATTAAGCGACAGCTCCGAGTCAGAGGTAACCCTTAAACCTTTAAACTCTTGCCATATTTGTTGTTTGCTGCTGTCTGCCTTATCGACATTTTGCTTATTGACAGGATGACACCGGCGCCAGTAACCCGGTGATTGAAGAGGTAACATCACTTTCCTCCGACTCGGAGCCTTTGCCACAGCTGAAAGTCCGAAGAGTAACCCAGAAAGTAAGCTTTTCTCATCCATTAGCTCATCAAGACCCTCAATTTCTTTTGAAGCAGCAGGTTCACGAAAGCCGGCGTCACACCCGGGCCCGCAAGGACACCGACCTCTCCACCGGGTTACCCGACGCAACAAGGAAGCGTCGCACCGAGGTTTTTTCTCACCTATACCCTTTTCATCCGTTGGCGGGTGTCATCCGTCAGCCACTCAACTCTTCTGACTCCAATTATCAGGAGACCTCCCCCTCTTCGGGTGACTCCATGCAGTCAAGTCTGCCGGCTTTCAAGACTGCACCCGGGTAATAACAATCTCCTTACATTATCTGTCTGTATTTACTCTTTGTGTGCCTGACACTTCTGCCTTTTCAGTGCCCAGGCAAAGCTCACCAAAAGAGCAAAGAAGACCAGGTCAGCCGGAGTGTCGGACTTGCCTGAGCCGGAGGCGACGGCTCAAGAGCCGCCAGCTGCCTCCGCCCCCGAAGTCACCATTCCCATGGACACGGCGCCTGAAGCCCGTGCCCCGACCACCAAGACAACGACCGAAGCGTCGGTTAACCCGGAGGCCTCCGGCTCAGCCCCACCAGCTAACGACCCGGAGGTGGTAATTACCCGGACGGAGTATGTTGAGCCGGGGAGGCCGACCGTGCTGTCCAAATGCTCCGCGAAGGGGGAATTGCTGCAACCCCACCGGGTGAATCTGGATCTCTCCAGCTACACCGACTTAAGCATTGGAGAGCTCGTCTCAGGCTACATCAGCCAAGTTCACAAGAGCCGGGACGCCGAGATCGCCATGGTCAACCAGATCCAACAAAAATCTGAGGTATCCTTCTGCTGTCTTCTTACTTTCTGCATAGTGACCCTTGTCATGCTAGCCCCCAAGTCGACAACTTATACTTGAATATGTTGTAGACTTAGGTCCGGTTTATTAAACTAAGACGGCAATACGTAGATAGATACGTTCAATATGCATTAGCCCCCAAGTGCCAAGTGTCTTTGCTTGGAAAGCGCTTGGGACTTATAGAATGACTGCTAATAACCCGGAAATATATGCAGGCTGTTGGCAAGAAATTTGAGTCGGACCTTGCGGATCTCAAGAGCCGGCTAAAGACACAAGAGATGGAGACCCAGAAGGCAAACGCCAAGTTTGTCTCCAGCATCGCCGCTCAAGAGAAGCTGAAGACCGAATTCGATGCTGAGCGGAAGGCCTGGGCTGAGGAGAAAGCCGCACTGGTGACCCGGGCAGAACAGGCGGAGAAGGCCCTCACTGAGAAGACCGCTGAGCTCTCCGGCCTAAAGCGCCAGGTTTCCCAAATGGTGGTTGCTATCTTCGGTAAGTCGCCTCGCCGGCTTTCATCAAGTCTGTATATGTTATGATTCATCCTTGTCACCGGCTTATCTGACCTTTATTAAACAGGTCCCAGGAGTGCCAACCTTAACCAGAGCGTGGTCACCAAGTTAAAGGCCGTGTACACCCTGGTGGAACAACTCTACACCGGGTCACAGCGCGCCTTAGCTGTGGTGGCCCTATCCAACGAGGTGCCAACCCATCTAGCCGAAGTCCTGCGCCGGCTCGCTGTTCTGCCACAACGGATCCAGGAGCTACGCCGAGCCTCCGCAAGAGCCGGAGCAATTGCCGCGCTGAGCCGGGCCAAAGCCTTCCTGCCGGAGCTAGACCCGGCAGACATCGCCCTGGGTTACCCAAGTCTGAAAGAAGACGGCTCAGCCTTCGACCAGAAGGACTTCGCGGCATGTGTGAAGGCTGTACGCCCGGTGGCCACCATCATCGGGAATGACACCGACTTAACCAAGTATCAGTCGGGGTACAACGCGGAGAATCAGAGGATTCCAACCCCTCGCTATGAAGCTCTCAATCTGATTCCTCCAGCCCGCCAGCACACCTTCGCCCCGGAGATTGACCCGGCCGGGTTAGTCGACGAAGAAGCCCAGTTCGAAGCTCTCAGTGGCATCAACTAGAAGTCGTCAACCTTCGAGGTCTTGGGATCAGCCGGAGCAGATGAGCCGGGGACTTCAACTCAGCAGGCATCATAAAGCGGCTGGCGGTTCACCGAACAACGCTCCGTCCTTGAGACTTGATAAATTTTGTAATAGAATAGGTGCAACAATTTATCTCTGCCGTGCCATCGTGCATGTAATGAATGCTGAAATCCCTTGAAGTTATCTTTTTGGTGTTCCTCCGGGTCATAATTATCCCTTTGTCCTTCTCAACCTTAACAGGTGCCTTTAAGTATCTGCATAAAAAGGCAAATCACAAGTCTCAAGGCGGCTTACCACCCTGAGAATCAGGTGTTTGAGATGCATAACCCGGAATATGAATCAAAAAGGACTGGTCCTTAGCTACACTTTGAACATAGCCATGATAACACACTGAACGGCCTGTAAACATACTTCCGGATTAAATAACCCGGGTAGCACGGTTGGTATCTTAACTCTATTTGACTTGCCTTGATGACATCCATGATGTTCAATCAACAAGATAAACCCAAAATTAAGCCGGCAAGTGAAACCCGACCATGCACACCTTGTCATAATCAGAGTAAACTTGTGATAAATCAGAACTTAGGGGCTTCCAGTTCGAATACGACCAGAGACCCGGCCCGAAAGGGGTTAAGCCAAGATTCGGATACGATCATATAGCCCCCAATGGGTGTGGCGATGCCAATCAAGAGGGTACCGACAGCTATGTTCTCTTGGGTTCGAATACGACCCATGTTTGAACAGGAAGCCCCCAAGTGATTCTTAAAATTGTTTAACGATGCTGATTCGAATACAATCCGCGTCGGTTCTCAGAGGGGTTAAACTGTGATTCAAATATGATCAAGGTTAACTTCCCAATGAGCTCGGCACTTTGCCAATCACGTGGGTATCGACAGCTATGTTCTCTTGGGTTTGAATACGACCCATGTTTGAACAGGAAGCCCCCAAGTGACCCTACTGCTTACAGCTAGACTCAAATACAATCATAAGCCGGTCCTCCTTTCAATCAGCATGTAAGAAATAACACACGCATAATTGGGGTAGAAAAAAGGACAGATGCCCTGCTTTATTGCTTATCATAGTATATACATGTCTGAGATAAATATGTACACCACGAGAGCTGGCAGCTCAAGTGTAGTAAGGCCGAAGCTGAGCTATATTCCATGGCCGACGGGTCTCCTCCTCAGATTTACGCGAATCTTTATGTTCCCGAATATCAATGAGGTAATATGACCCGTTGTGCAAGTTCTTACTGACCACAAAGGGCCCTTCCCAAGGTGGGGATAACTTGTGTGCATCTGTTTGATCCTGGATAAGCCGGAGCACAAGGTCGCCTTCCTGGAAGACCCGGGATTTGACCCGGCGGCTATGATAACGGCGCAGGTCTTGTTGGTAAATCGCTGAACGGGCTGCCGCCACATCACGCTGTTCGTCCAACAAGTCCAGAGCATCTTGGCGCGCCTGTTCATTATCCGTCTCAACATAAGCCGCCACACGAGGCGAATCGTGACGGATGTCGCTGGGGAGGATTGCTTCTGCTCCATAAACCATGAAGAAAGGCGTGAAGCCAGTAGACCTGTTAGGAGTAGTGTTGATGCTCCATAAGACGGAGGGCAGCTCCTCCACCCAACAACCCGGCGTCCGTTGCAAAGGGACCAAAAGCCGGGGTTTGATGCCCTTCAGAATCTCCTGGTTAGCTCTCTCAGCTTGACCATTGGATTGGGGATGAGCCACTGAGGAAACATCAAGGCGGATATGCTCCCGTTGACAAAATTCTTCCATAGCGCCCTTGGATAAATTGGTGCCATTGTCAGTTATGATGCTGTGCGGAAAGCCGAAGCGGAAAATCACCTTTTTCATAAATTGAACCGCCGTGGCTGCATCGCACTTGCTAACTGGCTCAGCCTCCACCCACTTCGTGAATTTGTCAACGGCCACCAAGAGGTGGGTCTTCTTATCCTTGGACCTTTTAAAAGGCCCAACCATATCAAGCCCCCAGACCGCAAAGGGCCAAGTGATTGGGATCATCCTCAACTCCTGAGCCGGCACATGAGCCCGTCGTGAGAACCTTTGGCAACCATCACATTTACTGACCAAGTCCTCTGCATCAGCGTGAGCCGTCAGCCAATAAAAACCATGACGGAAAGCCTTGGCCACAAGAGATTTTGAACCGGCATGATGGCCACAATCCCCTTCATGGATCTCACGCAAGATCTCTTGACCTTCCTCAGGAGAGATACAACGCTGAAACGCCCCTGAAACACTGCGATGATGCAACTCGCCATCAATGACAATCATTGACTTAGCCCGCCGGGTTACTTGCCTGGCCAGAGTTTCATCCTCACGCAATTCTCCCCGGGTTATATAAGCCAGATATGGCATTGTCCAGTCTGGTATGACATGAAGAGCCGCCACCAGTCGTGCCTCCGGGTCAGGGATAGCCAAGTCCTCTTCTGTAGGCAACTTAACCGAGGGGTTATACAAGACATCCAGGAAAGTGTTAGGCGGCACCGGCTTTCGCTGCCTGCCTAGCCAGCTTAAAGCATCAGCCGCCTCGTTCTTCCTGCGATCAATGTGCTCCACTTGGTATCCCTGAAAGTGCCCAGCAATGGCATCAACCTCGCGACGATAAGCCGCCATGAGAGGATCCTTAGAATCCCAGGTGCCTGATACTTGTTGAGCCACCAAATCTGAGTCCCCAAAGCACCTTACCCGGCTTAAGCTCATCTCCTTAGCCACCCGAAGACCGTGGAGCAAAGCTTTGTATTCAGCCGCATTGTTAGTGCAAGGAAACATCAACCGTAGCACATCATGGAACTTGTCACCTTTAGGGGAAGCCAATACAACACCAGCCCCTGAGCCCTCCAACTGTCTGGACCCATCGAAGTGGATAGTCCAATAAGTGTTATCCGGCTTTTGCTCAGGCACTTGAGACTCCGTCCAATCATTGATGAAATCCACCAAAGCTTGAGATTTAACAGCAGTGCGTGGCACATATTTGAGGCCATGAGGTCCAAGTTCTATAGCCCACTTAGCAATTCTCCCTGTAGCCTCTCTGTTCTGGATAATATCACCAAGGGGGGCAGAACTGACCACAGTAATGGGATGACCCTGAAAATAATGTTTGAGCTTCCGGCTCGCCATGAACACACCGTATACGAGCTTCTGCCAATGCGGGTACCGCTGCTTGGACTCAATGAGCACCTCGCTGACATAATAAACCGGCCGCTGAACCGGATGCTCCTTACCCGCCTCCTTGCGCTCCACTACAATAGCCACGCTGATGGCTCGTGCATTTGCCGCTACATATAGTAGCAAGGGCTCTTTATCAACCGGAGCAACAAGGACGGGGGGCTCTGCCAGTTGCTTTTTCAAATCCTCAAAAGCGGTATTAGTTGCATCATTCCAGATAAAGTTATCAGTTTTCTTCATCAACTGATATAGGGGCATAGCTTTCTCACCCAAACGGCTTATAAACCGGCTTAAAGCAGCGATGCGACCCGCCAAACGCTGAACGTCATTTATGCATGCCGGCTTAGCTAGGGAGGTGATAGCCTTGATCTTCTCCGGGTTAGCCTCAATGCCTCTGTCAGAAACCAAGAAGCCCAATAGTTTGCCTGCAGGAACACCAAAAACACACTTGGCCAGGTTAAACATCATCTTGTAGACCCGGAGATTATCGAAGGTTTTCCTTAAGTCATCTATCAGGGTTTCATCCTTGATGGATTTAACCACAATATCATCCACGTAAGCGTGAACATTGCGCCCGATCTGTTTATGAAGACAATTCTGTACACAACGCTGGTAAGTCACCTGTGCACACTTGAGTCCAAAAGGCATAGACACATAGCAGAAGGCTCCAAAGGGAGTGATGAACGCCGTCTTCTCCTGGTCCTTAACTGCCATCTTAATCTGATGATACCCGGAATAGGCATCCAGGAAACTTAAGCGTGCACAACCTCCCGTAGCATCAGTGATTTGATCAATACGGGGGAGAGCAAAAGGATCAGCCGGACACGCCTTGTTCAAGTCCGTGTAGTCCACACACATCCGCCAGGTGCCGTTCTTCTTGAGTACGAGCACCGGGTTAGCCAACCACTCCGGGTGAAAAACCTCAACAATGAACCCGGCCGCCAAGAGCCGGGCCACTTCTTCACCAATAGCTTTCCGCCTCTCTTCGTTAAACCGTCGAAGGAACTGTCTGACCGGCTTAAATTTTGGATCAACATTGAGAGTGTGCTCAGCGAGTTCTCTAGGTACACCTGGCATGTCAGAAGGTTTCCACGCGAAGATGTCCCTATTCTCACGGATGAACTCGATGAGCGCGCTTTCCTATTTTGGGTCCAGATTTGCACTGATGCTAAACTGCTGAGACAAGTCACCTGGAACAAAATCAACAAGTTTAGTCTCATCAGCTGATTTAAATTTCATTGCTGGTTCATTCTCCGTGGTTGGCTTTTTCAGAGAAGTCATATCTGTTGGGTCAACATTGTCTTTATAAAATTTCAACTCCTCTGTGGCGCAAACAGACTCTGCATAAGCTGCATCACCTTCCTCACACTCCAGAGCCACTTTCCAGCTGCCGTGAACCGTAATGGTCCCATTGTGACCCGGCATCTTGAGCTGTAAGTACACATAACACGGCCGTGCCATGAACTTGGCGTAAGCCGGCCGTCCAAATATAGCGTGGTATGGACTTCTTATCTTGACCACCTCAAAGGTCAATTTCTCCACCCTGTAGTTGTTCTCATCGCCAAAAGCCACTTCCAATTCGATCTTGCCGACTGGATAAGCCGACTTACCGGGTACCACACCATGGAAGATAGTGTTTGATTGACTGAGGTTCTTATCGACTAGCCCCATACGACGGAAAGTCTCATAATAGAGGATATTGATGCTGCTTCCCCCATCCATGAGTACCTTTGTGAACTTATAGCCTCCCACCTAAGGAGCCACCACTAAGGCCAAGTGGCCCGGGTTATCCACCCAGGGAGGGTGATCCTCCCTACTCCACACTATAGGCTGCTCAGACCACCGCAAGTAGCGTGGAACCGCCGGCTCAACAGCATTAACAGCCCTCTTGTGAAGCTTCTCGTCTCGTTTGCACAAACTAGTGGTGAACACGTGATACTGTCCACCGCTAAGCTGGTTCGGGTTGGTCTGATAACCCCCCTGCTGCTGTTGATGACCCTGACTAGACTGTTGATTAAAGCCTCCTTGACTGTTCTGAGGACCGGAATTTGAACCGCCGCCCGGGCCATGAAAACCGCCGGCGCCTGAGCCGCCGGCACCTGAGCCGCCACCCGGACCATTGTAGCTTTTAAAGGCCTTCATGATAGCACAATCCTTCCACAGATGAGTCGTTGGCTTCTCTCTAGAGCCGTGTCTCGGACAAGGTTCATTCAACAGCTGCTCGAGAGAAGGTCCTGACCCGCCGCCTCGGGGAGGGGGCCTCCCCTTGCGTCGCTGGTTATTACCTTGAGAGTTGGTGTTGGCTACAAACTCTAAGCTGCCATCGGCCTTACGCTTGCCTCCTCCTTGGTTCCCCGGGTTAAACTAAGGACCCTTGCCGTTGCCATTCTTCTTTCCCTTCCCTACCCTTTCATCGTCTGAAGGGGGATCCTTGGTACCATCGGAATCGGCGTACTTGACAAGAGCCGCCATTAGGGTACCCATATCGGTGCAGTCGCGCTTGAGCCGCCCAAGCTTCATCTTAAGGGGCACAAAGCGACAGTTCTGTTCCAACATTAAGACTGCGGAGCCGGCATCCATCTTATCTGATGAATGTATGATCTCCTTGACCCGGCGAACCCAATGGGTCGTGGACTCACCCTCCTGCTGCTTACAGTTAGTCAAATCCACAATTGACATAGACTGCCTGCAGGTATCTATGAAGTTTTGAATGAACCGGGCTTTCAGCTCAGCCCAAGACCCAATGGAGTTCGGTGGTAACCCTTTCAACCACGTGCGGGCAGTTCCATCTAACATCATGGTGAAATATTTGGCCATGGCCGCCTCACTGACCTCCAGCAATTCCATGGCCATCTCATAACTCTCAATCCAGGCTGCAGGCTGTAAGTCTGCTGTATAGTTAGGCACCTTCCTAGGGCCCTTGAAGTCCTTAGGTAGACGTTCATTACGGATGGCTGGTACCAAACAAGGGACACCCCCGGTCCTAGTAGAAATTCCCACATCAACGGACGTCGTTGGATACGCCGGGGGTCTGGTAAGCCGTCAATTGAGGCGCCTGCTCCGCCTCTCGCCGCGCTTGGTCTGTTGCATAGAAGGCTCCATCATGAGCCGGGCCATGGCCAGGGGGCGGGTCGTGGCGTCGCACATTACTTGAACCGGTTGCCGAGACCATGTGCCGGCTGTAACTCGGGCTCTGGCCTGGACGAGGGGTCGAGTGGATCCTGTCACGGCTATAGGAGTACGCCTCTTGCTGTGCTAGTGCTGTCTGCAGGAGTTCCCTGACCCGGCCTGGCCTGGACGAGGGGTGGAGGAGCTGCCCGCTCTGCAGCCAGCCTGATTCCTTCTGCCGCAAGATCTTCTTTAGCTTTTATCAGATCCAATTTCAACTGCGCCACCTCCGCATCATGCTGGGCTTGATCCGCCGGGTCAACCGTGGCGGTTAACAGGGCCGTCATCTTGTCCGTGAGATCCATCAGCACCTGAGCCGGAGAAGGCACCGGGTTTCCTGCTCCAGCAGCAGGGTTCTGAACAGGCTGCGCACCAGCCATAAAAACTCCAACCTGACTTGGTGGCTCGAAAAGGTCCGGAATACTGTCACCGTCGGAACAACCTATGAGCCTGCCATCTTGAAATTGGTACAATGAGTTTGACTCGTCAGTGGCCGACTCGCCGTCAGAGCCGGCGGCCGCCTCATCACCGGACCCGGATGGATCAGAGGCCCTCCATGGATGCATCCCACAAAAGCGCGCCTTAAGGCAGGCCGGGCCCGGGCGGGTCGTGCGCGCTGAGCCGTTTCGATGAGATCGGCGCGGAGATCCGGCTCGGGGCCCGGCTCACCAATCTTGCCGATGAAGACCTGAATTCCACCGAAGGGGACCCGGTACCCGTACTCAATTGAGCCGGCGTCGGGGCCCCAGGCCGCATCGTTGATGTAGAGCTTGCCGCGACGACTCTTGGTCATCCGGCCCACAGCGTATCCCTTGAGCCCTTCGAAGCTGCCCTTCAAGAACTCAAATCCACCGTGCGCCTGCCCCACGGTGGGCGCCAACTGTCGTGGAATTGTCACGGCAGATGTCCTCGAGCTAGGACTTAGTCGTGGAGCCATCGCAACTAGGAAGCTTGAAGGGGTTATACGGGACAAGGAACACGAGGATTTATACTGGTTCGGCCCCTTACAGTGAAGGTAAAAGCCTACGTCCAGTTTGAGGTGTTATTGATTAGGGTTACGATCGCCAGGGAGCTAAACAGTTACCCCGACTCTCGATCAGATTATTGTCGCCCTTAAACCGCTGCCGGGTCCTCCCTTTATATAGGGAGGCTGACGCCCAGTAGCCCTTAGAGTCCCGGCCGGCTCATAAGAGCGTCCGGCTCGGACTCTGAACAATACTTACCTTACACTACAAGCCTACTATAACAATGATTGTAACTACGGGCTTTAAGCCATATCCGGGTCTCAGCCCATCTCTGGCCCATCATCTTGAAATTTAGCTCCGGGCTTCTGGCAATGACCCTTAGAGTAACCCGGCCCTCCTGGCGGGTGACTCCAAGGTCTATATCCTCAACAGACACCCATGTTAGTAAGCTCACTAGGTGCAGAGTATATGGCCAGCCGATGGTGCGATCGGTTACCCTTAACCATTGGTGTCCATGTTTTCCCCTCAGACCTAATAATTCTTGAGTCACAAGGATTGGATGTGATACATGGCATGGATTGGCAATCGAAGTATGGAGGAAACATTGACTGTGCAAGTAAGTCAATTCTGCTCACCACCCCGGAGGGAAAAAGGATTAAGTATGTATCCAGACATGCGCCAAGGAGGACCCAAGTAAATTCCCTCTCAGGAGTTGTTCAGGAGGAAGTGCCTGTTGTGAAGGATTACCCGGATGTATTTCCAGAGGAGCTACCAGGCATGCCCCCGTATCGAGACATTGAGTTTTTAATAGAGTTGTTGCCAGGCACCGGACTGATATCAAAGAGACCATACCGGATGCTCGCAAATGATCTGGAAGAGATTAAGAAGCAGATTAAGGAGTTATTGGAGAAAGGTTATATTCGACGAAGTTCGTCACCGTGGGGAGCCCTTGTGCTCTTAGTGGAGAAGAAGGATGGATCTTTGAGAATGGTTGTTGATTATCGTGCACTGAATGAAGTGACGATTAAGAACAAGTACCCACTGCCAATGACCAATGATTTGTTTGATCAGTTGCAAGGAGCTAAAGTATTCTCCAAGATCGATCTACGATCATTATACCACCAGCTGAAGATCCGAGAACATGATATACCCAAGACAGCCTTCACCACAAGGTACGGGTTATATGAGTATACAGTTATGTCATTTGGATTTACTAACGCCCCTTCCTATTTCATGAGTACGATGAATAAGGTGTTCATGGAGTTTCTGGATAAGTTTGTTGTGGTGTTCATTGATGATATCTTGGTGTACTCGAAGAATGAAGAGGAGCACCAGGAACATTTGCGTTTAGTTCTCGAGAAGCTCAGGGAACATCAGTTGTATGCCAAGTTCAGCAAGTGTGAGTTTTGGTTGAAGGAAGTTAGCTTTCTCGGCCATGTTATATCAGGAGAAGGTATAACAGTAGATCCTACCAAGGTTCAGTCTGTCACTGAGTGGTTGGCACCCACCTCAGTCGGAGAGATCCGCAGTTTTCTTGGACTCGCGGGATATTACCGGAGATTCATTGAGAATTTTTCAAAGATTGCGAAGCCCATGACGGAGTTGTTGAAGGACACTGAGTTAAAATGGACAGATGAATGTGAGGCAAGTTTTCAGGAGCTGAAGAAACGTCTAGTTACAACCCCAGTGCTGATTCTGCCGGATATACGCAAGGATTTCCAACTGTATTGCGATGCTTCTCGCTTAGGACTTGGAGGTGTACTTATGCAAGACGGAAGAGTTGTTTCATATGCCTCACGGCAGCTTCGACCGCATGAGTTGAATTATGCCACACATGATTTGGAGTTAGCAGCTGTAGTTCATGCACTCAAGACCTGGAGACATTTTCTTATTGGAAACCGTTGTGATGTGTACACGGATCATAAGAGTTTGAAGTACATTTTCACTCAAAAGGAGCTGAATCTCGGGCAGAGGAGATGGTTGGAGCTTATAAAGGATTATGATATGAAGCTGCACTATCATCCAGGCAAGGCCAATGTCGTAGCTGATGCTTTGAGCCGAAAGAGTTATGCCAATACCCTCGTAAGCGGAGGATTACCGAAGGAGTTAGCCGATGATCTCAGGGAGCTTTGTTTGGAGATAGTCCCTAGAGGTTTTGTTGTAGCGATGGAGGTTCAGTCGACATTATTGGGAAAGATTCGAGAAACTCAGGAGGATGATAAGGAAATTGCTGAGATAAAAGAGAAAATCAGCAAAGGAAAGGCCAAAGGTTTTCGTGAGGGTGAGCACGACACCTTGTGGTTTGAGGACCGTGTTTATGTACCCAATAATGCAGAGATCAGGAAGTTAATACTTCAGGAAGCTCATGACTCGCCATACTCGATACACCCCGGAAACACCAAGATGTATTTGGATTTGAAGGAGCGTTTCTGGTGGACTGGTATGAAGAAGGATATTGCCGAGTATGTAGCCGTGTGTGATGTATGTCAGAGAGTGAAGGCAGAACATCAGAAGCCAGCAGGATTACTGCAACCTATGCCGATACCCGAATGGAAGTGGGATAAGCTTGGCATGGATTTCTTCACCGGATTACCCAGGACCCGATCGGGATATGATTCTATCTGGGTAGTAGTTGATCGCTTGACCAAAGTGGCTCACTTTATCCCAGTGAAAACCACCTATACAAGTGCAAAGTTGGCAAGATATATATGACCAGGATCGTATGTCTGCATGGAGTTTCGAGGACCATCGTATCAGATAGAGGAACACAGTTTACTTCAAAGTTTTGGCATCAGCTGCACCAGACTTTGGGTACCAGGCTAGATTTTAGTACAACCTTTCATCCGCAGACAGATGGACAGACCGAGAGAGTCAATCAGATTCTGGAGGACATGTTGAGAGCTTGCGCTAGATTATGGATCTAGTTGGGATGATAATTTGCCTTATGCGGAGTTCTCACACAATAACAGCTACCAGGCCAGTTTGAAGATGGCACCTTTCGAAGCTTTGTATGGAAGGAGGTACAGGACACCGTTGATGTGGGATAAAGTTGGAGACCGTCAGTTGTTTGGACCGGATTTGATCAAAGAGTCCAAAGAGAAGGTTAAGTTGATTCGAGATAGACTGAAGGTAGCTTAGTCCAGGCAGAAGAGTTATGCAGACTCAAAACGCAAGGAGGTAGTCTATCAAATCGGAGATAGAGCATATCTTCGTGTGTCGCCTCTGCGAGGAGTTAAACGTTTTGGAGTTAAGGGAAACTTAGCCCCGAGATTTGTAGGACCATACCGAGTTTTGGAGCGTATGGGAGAAGTAGCCTACAAGTTGGAGTTACCCGAAGGACTGTCAAGAGTTCATGATGTGTTTCGCATTTCCCAATTGAAGAAGTGCCATGCTGAGATGGCCGATATCCCTCTGAGAGATACAGTGCCCCTGGAAGCAATTCAGTTGGATAGTGATCTGACTTATGAGGAGAAACCTGTGAAGATCTCGAGTTTGCCAGCCGAGTTACACGCAGCAATGTTATCAAGTTTTGCAAAGTTCAGTGGAGCCACCATACCGAGGGTGAAGCCACCTGGGAACGAGAGGAAGATCTACGGAAAGACCACCCACACCTATTTTCTAGCCAACCCGAATCTTAAGGACGAGATTCATCTTAAGGGGGGGTAGGATTGTAACATCCCAAATTTTCAATTTGGAATGTTATACATAGGTCATCATATACATATCATATTTTATTGCATTTTGGTTGTGATCCTAGAAATCCTAAGCAACTCAAGGACCCATGGAGAGAGTTGGGGATTTCATTCATTTTCGTATTTGAATTTTCTCAAATATTGAAAAGAGGATCATTTTGGTTTTAATTATTTTTCTCTCTGAAATATTTCCAATATCAAAATAAAAGAGAGGAGATAATATGACTTCTTCAAAATAAAAGAAATATTGGAGGAAAAATATTAAAATCAAATAAATAATTTTATTTGGATTTTATTGCTATTTTACTTGAATTAGAAAAATATGCATTTTTCAAAATTGCATTTTTAGGCCAAGAAAATGTTCACTTTGTTCTAAATATTTTATTTAGATGGTGAAAATTCTTTTTGGCATTTTTAGAAGAAAAAATTATATTTATTTTGGATTTTTCTTTCGGCCGAATTTATTAAGAAAAAGTCGCATCGCCCGACTGGGCCAACGGCCCAGCCGAGCGGGCCTCAGCCCAGCGCGCCGCCGCCTCCTGCACCGGCTCGGGACCGGACCCCGCGCCGCCGCCGTGTCCGAGCAGGACTCGCCTCCCGAGGCCGGCCCCCTCCGCAAGTGAGCCGCCCCGACCCCCTTTATAACCCCCCGCCGCCACCGCCCCTCCCACCTCGACTCGCCTGCCGCCGCCGCCGCCCCGCCCCGCAACCCCGCGCCCGCGCCGCCGCACGCCGCCCGCGCACCGAAGCCGCCGCCGCCTACCGGTTTTCTCGCCGCCGTTTTTTTTGGTTTTAGGTATAAAACCGCCCGGTTTTTATTAAACCTAGATTGGTTTTTTTTATTTTAGATCGGTTCGGTTTTTCTCGGTTTAG
The DNA here is from genome assembly GCF_002575655.3 of Aegilops tauschii subsp. strangulata. NCBI lineage: Eukaryota > Viridiplantae > Streptophyta > Magnoliopsida > Poales > Poaceae > Aegilops > Aegilops tauschii. The sequence goes on from NC_053037.3 coordinate 179,172,218, forward strand.
GTTACTTTGCGAGCGTTCGTTCGTATTAACGAACGAATTCGCCCGTTCGTCTCTGTTAGCGGATGTTCCTCTGATAGATATTTCCTTTTCCGTTTATTTTTGGCCAGGGACCTATCCGCGATTATTTTTATCGCAGATTAGCCCCTGATCTTCAAACCCTCGCAACTTTTTAACCGTTCCTCCAAATCCAGTGAAACCAACGCCAAAATCTTCGTCTCAGAGTCCTCTTTCTGGTTAAACAACTTGAACATGGCTTTGACAATTTAAAATTTGGTTTCAAGCAGATTTGTTCTCGAAGTTCTTTCGACCGTAGTTTCAGTTCCGTAGCTCCGATTTGATCGATTCATTTTGCAAATCGAAGCTCTTCAGTTGAACTTTCAGATTGGATCTTCTTATTTGAGTTTTACCCTTGTATCTATGCTTGAGTGCTTATGTATGCTATTGTTTGTTTGCGATAGAATTTCCAGAGTGCGAAGCGTGCTACTACGAGTCTCTAGGATTTGCAGATCGTCAGCAAGGCAAGTAACACATTGATCATACCGCTTTATTACCCAGTTTTTATGCACTAGCTACAATCCTCAAACACCGCATGATTAGGATGTGATTAACATGTGGGTAGTGGGAAGTAGATGATGAGGTAGAACCTATTGCCCTTTTATTATCAAACCCTTGGGAGTTACTTCTACATTATGCTTAGGTTGCTATGCTATGCACGTAGATGTGGTTTTGTTTAAGTGATCCATGACAGATGTGAGATTGTTAATTAATGGTTAACTTAAGGTGGCTACTTAAATACACATCTAGGTGGATTGGTTGCAGGCACCTGGGGATATACGAGTGTTGTCTTTTGGTTCGCCACCCAGGCTCAAATGGGATCATAAGATTATTCATGCTAAAATCTTCCGTGTGCAGCCACAAGCTATTATGGGCTCTAGCATAGTTGAGTATGTTGCATGACCTCTTTCAGTGGTAGGCTAGCAGATGTCGGGGATGTAGGTTGGTACTGTCTACCTAGAGTAAAGAGTTAATGTTTCTGAAAGACTATGTCTCGGTCATCCATTTCTCAAACACCATGTAGTGCGAGAAAATACAACGGAGGAGATCGAGTCTTGTGGGGAAAAGTGTGCAAACCTCTGCAGAGTGTACAAACTAATCATGGTTAGCCGTGTCCCCGGTTATGGACATCTTGAGTATCTTGTTCTTGAATTATCATGTTGATCTTATCACTCTAAATTAATTTGTTGGGTTGTTAATTGCTACTTAATTGGGATTGAGATGGGGGTACCATTCTCATTGTTTATCAACTACCATGATAGTTACATAAAATATATTCCTTTGATGTAGGGAAATTTCGCAAAAACATTATAACCATAGAGCCTCCACCAGCCAGATATGCATGTAGTGGTAGCATTTATTCTGTTCGTTGCTCTACTGTGTTATATTGCCAGCATATTCCATGTGCTAACCCGTTTCAGGCTGCAACATATCATGTTGTGGACTTTTCAGACGAAAGTAAGGTGCGCTAGGTCGTTGTCGTGCACTCAGCTATGCCGTTGGAGTTCATGGACTCACTTTATCTTCCAAGTCTTCCGCTGTTATCTTATTTAGATGGCCTTAAGCCATATTATTGTACTAAGTTCTCTTTTGAGATATTCGTTGTAGTAAGTGTGTGATTGCACTCTGTTATAAATCCTTCAAGTACTGTGTGTGTCAGCATTACCGATCCAGGGATGACACTTATGCACAGAGATTTGGCCGTTTGAGGTCGGATCGCTACAATGTTGAAACTTTTTGCATAATAATCTCTGATAAATTTTCTACAGTGTGGTAGAAATTCATAATGTTTGGAGTTGAATAAGTATTGATACTCTTGCATTCTTTACAGACTGTACTGTTTTGGCAGATTGCTGTTATGTTTGCATTGTTTGCATATGCTTGCTTATTTAATGATTCTATTTGAGGATAGGAGTATTAAATATGCAGAGGCATTTAGTATGCAATGTTGAATAATAATTTTAGTGATTTGCTACAGTAGAGAATGATAAAGTTTTTGCATTGGTTTATACTAACTGTAACATCCCAAATTTGCAATTTGGAATGTTATACATAGTCATTCATGCATATCATATTTTGTTGCAGTTTTGTTTTGCGATCCTCGAAATCTTAAGCAACTCAAGGACCCTCGGAGGGAGTTGGCGATTTTACGTTTCTCATATTTGAATTTTATCAAATATTGAAACAAGGATCATTTTGGTTTTAATTAATTTTTCGCTCCGAAAATATTTCATATCAAAATATATGAGAGGAGATAATATGACTTCTCGAAAATAAATGAAATATTGGAGGAAAAATATTAAATCAAATAAATAAATTTTATTTGGATTTTACAGCAATTTTATTCGAATTAGGAAAAATACGCGTTTTTCAAAATTGCATTAGAGTCCTAAATAAATGTTCACTTTGTCCGTTATTTTATTAGAGGACGGGGACATTTTTTTTGGGATTTTTGGAGTCCGTTTAGTATTTCTTTTCTTTGTTTTTCTGCGAGTCGATATATTTTTTTCAAAAAAAAGTTGCCGCCATACCGGGCCGTGTCCGACCTGGACTTCGACCCGGCCGGCCTTATAAGCCGCCCCGCGACCCCCTGCAGCCCGTCCCACCGTCGCAGCCCACCCGCGCCCCAAACCCTAGCCGCTAGCCCCGCCGCCGCCGCATCCCGCCGCCGCCGCCGCTGCCGCTTGCCGCCGTCGCCCCGCCACCGCCGCCGGAGTCGCCCGCCGCCATTGGAGTAGCCGCCGCCATCGTCACGAATGCCGAGGTAGCCGCCGGTTTTTTAAAAAACCGATCGGTTTTATTTCGAAAATCAGATTCATTTTTTAGACTAGATCGGTTCGGTTTTTCCATCGGTTTATTTATTTAGCGGACGTTCGTCCGTACGTTCATTTTAACGAACGCCATTCACCCGTTAGTCACAGACAGTGAACGTTCATTCGTTAGCCTGTTCGTCAGTTTTCTTTTTCCAGGGTTTTTCCGCGATTATTTCCGATCGCGATTTGTGCCCTGCTTTTTGTTTTAGTTTATCTTTTCGCTCGTTTATCGGAATCAGGCGATTCAAGCGCCTGGATCTTCGTCTCGAAGCCCTATTTCTGTTTAACCAACTTGAACAAGATTTTGGTACTGTAAAATTTGACTTTCGTCCAGATTAGTAATCGGATCTTGTTTTTTCGCAGTTTGAGTTTCGTTGCTCTGTGTGATTTGATTCTTTTTGCAAACCGGGGTTCTTCAGTTGAACTTTCTGGTTAGATCTTCTTATTTTAGTGATACCCGTGCATCTTTGTTTGATTGCTTATGTATGCTATTGTTTGTTTGCGACAGAATTCCCGGAGTGCGAAGCGTGCTACTACGAGTCTCTAGGTTTTGCGGATCGTCGGCAAGGCAAGTAACACATTGATCATACCTTTTTCATACCCAGTTTTTATGCATTAGATACAACCCTCACACATTGCATGAGTAGGATCTCTTAACATGTGGGTTTGGGAAGTAGTTGCTGAGGTAGAACCTATTACCTGTTTATTTTCAAACCCTTGGGAGTTACTTCTACGTTATGCTTATATTGCTATGCTATGCTCGTAGATGTGGATCGGGTTTGAGTGTATCCATGACAGATGTAAGATTGTTAATTAATGGTTCAACTTAAGGTGGCAACTTTAATACACATCTGGGTGGATTGCTTGTGGGCACCTGGAGAATCCAGTGTTGTCCTAGGATATCCCAGAGTACCCGTGTGATCATCCTATGGTCCGCCACCCAGGCTCAAAGGGATCATAAGATTATTCATGCTAGAAACTTCCGTGTGCAGCCACAAGCCATTATGTGCTCTGACATAGTTGAGTATGTTGTGTGACCTCTTTCAGTGGTGGGCTAGCAGATGTAGAGGGAAAGTAGGTGTAACTGTCCACCCAGAGTAAAGAGTTAATGCTTCTGAATGACTGTGTCTCGGTCATCCGTTTCTCAAACACCATGTAGTGTGAGAAATCCAACGGAGGAGATCGAGTCTTGTGGGGAAAAGTGTGCAAACCTCTGCAGAGTGTACAATCTAATCATGGTTAGTCGTATCCCCGGTTATGGACATCTTGAGTATCTAGTACTTGGATTATCCTATTGCATCTCATCACTCTAAATTAATTTGTTGGGTTAAATGATTACTTTAATTGGGATTGAGTTGGAGGAACCTTCTCAATGATGTTTCGACCACCATGATAGTTAAATAAAATTAATTCTTTTGTTGTAGGGGAAAATTGGCTTTTCGCAAAAACCATATAACCTTAGAGCCTCCACTAGCCATATATGCATGTAGTGATAGCATTTATCTGTTCATTGCTCTACTGTGTTATATTGCTAGCATATTCCATGTGCTGACCCGTTTTCGGGCTGCAACGTATCATGTTGCAGACTTTTCAGACGAAGAGTAAGGTTCGCTAGGCCGTTGTCGTACACTTAGCTATGCCGTTGGAGTTGATAGACTCACTTTATCTTCCAAGCCTTCCGCTGTTATCTTATTTAGATGGCCCTAAGCCATATTTATTATAATAAGTTCTCTTTGGAGACATTCGATGTAATAAGTGTGTGATTGCTACTCTGTTATAAATCCTTCGAGTATTGTGTGTGTCAGCATTACCGATCCAGGGATGACATTGAGCACAGAGACTTGACCGTCTGAGGTCAGGTCGCTACAGGATGGTATCAGAGCACACGCTGAATGTAGGACACGACCACTAAGAAAAGCCATAGGTCACTCTTCTCTACTCATTTCTGACTTCTCTCCATTTTCTACTCTCTAGGATGGCGGACTCAAGGAACAAGTTTGCACAAGCGGATGAAGACACACCTTTTGGACGACACTTGAAGGAAGTGACGAGATACCTGAACATCGGAATACCAAGCTTCACCGGACCCACATCACCACTTTACCAGAAGAGGAGCGATGGATGATTTGAATTCAAGTTCCAGGAAGGACATTCACGCCAGTTAGTGAGCCAATAGAGTTTTCCTTTGATGCACCCACCTGGAGCCTAGGCAAGAGCATGGCAGCCCACATTACTATGGGAAGTATTGGAGAAATCTACAAACAGGAGCTGAAGGACACTATCTATCAGATATGTGGGCGCCGAGATGAGCAATGGGAGATGATCAGCACCAGGAAGGACATGGCCATTGCAGCTTTCATCCAGGAGTTAAACCAGCACATTCGACGGCAGGAGAACCAGATGTGCTCAAGCATCTTAGATTTGAAGAAGGCGATAACTAGGATCACAGAGCTAGAAGAGGAACTCAAGACTACCCGCGATGGATATGAGGAGGAAATGACGATACTCGTGGAGAAGAATGATGACCTGATAAGAAAGATAGGAGTATTCCTGGGAGACCCCGTGCCAGGAGGAGAAGACGATGAACCCAAGGAAATTCGTTCTGAAGACTACATCATCATCGACGACACCAACTCCGACCCCGACAGTAGCGATGATGACTATGAAGACGAAGCTGGAGAGGATATCATGGAGTCTTCCACCGATCAATATTTCTAGATGACCACCATATGATCAGTAGTTCCCCCCCCCCCATGTATATAGTAGTAGTCCGAGCACTTTTAACATTAGTTCTAGACCGATTGTATGCCCTTGCTTGATTGATTGAGTGATATGATATGATTGTGTTTGTCTCATGTGCATATGGGTAGTGCTTTCTCACTAGACCTCATTCTATTCTAATCTCTCCCCTCTTCACCCATCAGATGCCTCCGAGACGTGATACTGGATTTGTCTTCCCACCGGAGATCACCCAGTTGATCCAGCAGCAGAATGCCTTGATGTAGATATTAGTCCAGAACCAAGGCAACAACAACAACAACCCTCCACCACCACCACCAGTTAACAACTTAGCCTGCTTTCTGAGGTTGCAGCCGCTGGTGTTTTCCAGTAGCACCGAGCCCATAGTTGCGGATGACTGGTTACGCAAGATTGGAAGGGAGTTGACCACCGCAGGTTGCACTGATGCTGAGAAGGTGCGTTTTGCCGCACACCAATTGGATGGACCAGCAGCATCATGGTGGGAGAATTACACAGCCACTTTCCCCATAGCCAATATCACTTGGGATCAGTTTCAACAAGCATTCCGCATAGCCCATGTCTCAACTAGAGCTATGAGCATGAAGAAGCGCGAGTTTTGCAACTTGCGCCGGGGAAATCGTACTGTGGCTCAGTATGTGGATGAGTTTAGTAAGCTATCTCATTATGCCCCTGATGATGTGGCCACAGATGCCGTGAAGCAGGAGAAGTTTATGGAAGGGCTAAATGATGAGATGAGCATGCAGTTGATGGTGGTAACATTTAACAACTACCAGGAGTTGGTAGATAAGGCTCTTATGATTGAAGGGAAGCAGCAGCAGATTGAGAACCGCAAGAGGAAGTATGGACAAGGAAGGTACAACTCAGGAACTCAACAGAAGCCTCGTTTCACCCCGAACTCGGGAGGATTGACCGATAACCATGGAGGCCATACTCACAATGGAGGGAGTTCCCATAACCACAATGGCCCCAAGAATGGGAATGGGATTGGAGCAGGCAACAATCAGAACTGCTCCATTCCAGCCACACCCGCCAAGAAGGACCTAAGTCACATTACTTGTTTCAAGTGCGGGAAGACTGGACACTATGCCACTGAGTGCCCTGAAGCGAAGAATGGGAATGGGAATGGAAGATCTGGGAAGAAGCCCAACCCTTTCAATAGGGGACAAGTGAACCACGTGAACGTGGAGGAGGTTGAAGAGCAGCCTGATGCAGTTATCGGTAAGTTTTTGGTTAAGTCATTTACTGCAATAGTTCTTTTTGATACTGGTGCATCGCATTCATATATATCAGGGGGATTCGTGGATAAGTATAAGTTGCCCACTAAAGTACTTAGGACACCTATGTTAGTAAGGTCAGCAGGAGCGGAGTATATGGCAAGTCAAGGATGTTTTTAGATGCCATTGACCATTGGAACCCATGTTTTCCCCTCAGACCTGATTATTTGGAGTCACAAGGATTGGATGTAATACTAGGCATGGATTGGCTATCGATGTATGGAGGAAACATCGATTGCGCCAGTAAGTCGATTTTACTCACTACCCCGGAGGGGAAAAGGATCAAGTATGTATCCCGGCATGCGCCGAGGAGGACCCAAGTAAATTCTCTCACGGGAGTTGTTCAGGAGGAAGTGCCTATTGTGAAGGATTACCCAGATGTATTTCCAGAGGAGTTACCAGGCATGCCGCCAGATCGAGACATCGAGTTTTTGATAGAGTTGTTGCCAGGCACCGGGCCTATATCGAAGAGACCATACCGGATGCCCGCGAATGATCTGGAGGAGATCAAGAAGCAGATTAAGAAGTTGTTGGAGAAAGGTTACATTCGACGAAGTTCATCACCATGGGGAGCCCCAGTGCTCTTGGTCGCGAAGAAGGATGGATCGTTAAGGATGGTTGTTGACTATCGTGCGTTGAATGAAGTGACGATCAAGAACAAGTACCCACTGCCAATGATCAATGATTTGTTTGACCAGCTGTAAGGAGCTAAAGTGTTTTCAAAGATCGATTTGCGATCAGGATACCACCAGCTGAAGATCCATGAAAAGGATATACCTAAGACAGCTTTCACCACAAGGTATGGGCTATATGAGTATACGGTTATGTCGTTCGGATTGACCAACGCCCCTGCCTATTTCATGAGTATGATGAATAAGGTGTTTATGGAGTTCTTGGATAAGTTTGTTGTGGTGTTCGTTGATGATATCTTGGTATACTCGAAGAATGAAGAGGAGCACAAGGAACATTTGCGATTGGTTCTTGAGAAGCTCAGGGAACATCAGTTATATGCCAAGTTTAGCAAATGTGAGTTTTGGTAGAAGGAAGTTGGATTTCTTGGACATGTTATATCAGGAGAAGGTATAGTAGTGGATCCTACCAAGGTTCAGTCAGTCACTGAGTGGTTGGCACCCACTTCAGTTGGAGAGATCCGCAGTTTTCTTGGACTCGCGGAATACTATCGGAGATTTATTGAGAATTTCTCCAAAATTGCAAAACCTATGACGGCATTGTTGAAGAAAGACATGAAGTTCCATTGGACTGAAGAATGTGAAGCAAGTTTCCAGGAGTTGAAGAAACGTTTGACTACAGCCCCAGTACTAGTTCTCCCGGATATACGCAAGGATTTCCAAGTGTATTGCGACGCCTCTCGCTTAGGACTTGGAGGAGTACTTATGCAAGATAGAAGAGTTGTTTCATATGCTTCACGACAACTTCGACCTCATGAGTTGAATTACGCCATGCATGATTTGGAGTTAGCAGCCGTAGTGCATGCGCTCAAGATGTGGAGACATTTTATGATTGGAAACCGTTGCGATGTGTACACGGATCACAAGAGTTTGAAGTACATTTTTACACGGAAGGAGCTGAACCTCAGGCAGAGGAGATGGTTGGATCTCATAAAGGATTATGATATGAAGTTGCACTATCATCCAGGAAAAGCCAATGTCGTAGCAGACACTTTGAGCCGGAAGAGTTATGTCAATACCCTCGTAAGCGGAGGTATGCCAAAGGAGTTGGTAGAAGATCTCAGGGAGCTACGTTTGGAGATAGTTCCTAGGGGTTTTGTTGCAGCATTGGAGGTTCAGTCAACATTATTGGAAAAGATTTGAGAAGCCCAATAGGATGACAAAGCAATCGCCGAGATAAAGGAGAAGATGAGTGAAGGAAAATCCAAGGGTTTTCGTGAGGACGAGCACGACACCTTGTGGTTCGAGGACCGTGTATATGTGCCCAATAATGCGGAGATCAGGAAGTTAATACTACAGGAAGCTCATGACTCGCCATACTCGATACACCCCGGAAACACCAAGATGTATTTGAATTTGAAGGAGCGTTTCTGGTGGACTGGAATGAAAAAGGATATTGCCGAGTAGGTGGCCGTATGTGATGTGTGTCAGAGAGTGAAGGCAGAGCATCAGAAGCCAGCAGGATTACTGCAACCTATGCCGATACCCGAATGTAAGTGGGATAAGCTTGGCATGGACTTTATCACCTGATTGCCCAGGACCCGATCGGGATATGATTCTATCTGGGTAGTAGTGGACCGCTTGACCAAAGTAGCTCACTATATCCCAGTGAAAACCACTTATACAAGTGCAAAGTTGGCCAAGATATATATGACCAGGATCGTATGTCTGCACGGAGTTCCGAGGACCATCGTATCAGATAGGGGAACATAGTTTACTTCAAAGTTTTGGCACCAACTGCACCAGACTTTGGGAACCAGGCTGGAGTTCAGTACAGCTTTTCACCCACAGACAGATGGACAGACCGAGAGAGTCAATCAGATTCTGGAGGACATGCTGAGAGCTTGTGTGCTAGATTATGGATCTAGTTGGGATGACAACTTGCCCTACGCGGAGTTCTCATACAACAACAGCTACCAGACCAGTTTGAAAATGGCACCGTTCGAAGCCTTGTATGGAAGAAGATGCCGAACACCGTTGATGTGGGATGAAGTTGGAGACCGCCAGTTGTTTGGACCAGATTTGATTAAGGAGTCTGAAGAGAAGGTTAAGCTGATTCGAGATAGACTCAAGGTAGCTCAGTCCCGACAGAAGAGTTATGCAGATTCAAAACGCAAGGAGATAGTCTATGAAATCAGAGACAGAGCATATCTGCGAGTGTCGCCTCTGCCAGGAGTTAAGCGTTTTGGATTCAAGGGAAAGTTAGCCCCGAGATTTGTGGGACCGTACCGTGTTTTGGAACGCATGGGAGAGGTTGCCTACAAGTTGGAGTTACCCGAAGGACTGTCAGGAGTTCATGATGTGTTTCACGTTTCCCAGTTGAAGAAGTACCATGCAGAGATGGCCGATATTCCTCTGAGAGATACAGTGCCCCTGGAAGCAATTCAGTTGGACAGTGATTTGATGTATGAGGAGAAACCTGTCAAGATTCTCGAGTTTGCCAGCCGAGTTACTCGCACCAAGGTTATCAAGTTTTGCAAAGTTCAGTGGAGCCACCACACCGAGGACGAAGCCACATGGGAACGAGAGGATGATTTACTCAAAGACCACCCACACCTATTTTCTAGCCAACCCGAATCTCGAGGACGAGATTCATCTTAAGGGGGCTAGGTTTGTAACATCCCAAATTTTCAATTTGGAATGTTATACATAGGTCATTTTTGCATATCATATTTTATTGCATTTTTGTCTTGCGATCCTCGAAATCCTAAGCAACTCAAGGACCCTCGAACAGAGTTGGGGATTTTACGTTTCTCATATTTGAATTTTATCAAATATTGAAACAAGGATCATTTTGGTTTTAATTAATTTTTCTCTCCGAAATATTTCATATCAAAATATATGAGAGGTGATAATATGACTTCTCCAAAATAAATGAAATATTGGAGGAAACATATTAAAATCAAATAAATAAATTTTATTTGGATTTTACTGCAATTTTATTCGAATTAGGAAAAATACGCCTTTTTCAAAATTGCATTAGAGTCCTAAATAAATGTTCACTTTGTCTGTTATTTTATTAGAGGACGGGAAAATTTATTTTGGGATTTTTGGAGTCCGTTTAGTATTTCTTTTCTTTGTTTTTCTGCACGTCGGTATATTTAAAAAAAAGTTACCGCCATACCGGGCCGTGTCCGACCTGGACTTCGACTCGGCCGGCCTTATAAGCCGCCTCGCGACCCCCTGCAGCCCGTCCCGCCGCCGCAGCCCACCCGCGCCCCAAACCCTAGCTGCCAGCCCCCCCGCCGCCGCTGCCGCGAGCCGCTGCTGCCGCTTGCCGTCGTCGCCCCGCCGCCGCCGGAGTAGCCGCCGCCGTCGTCACGAACGCTGAGGTAGCCGCCGGTTTTTTTAAACCAATCAGTTTTATTTCAAAAATCAGATTCGTTTTTCTACACTAGATCGGTTTGGTTTTTCCGTCGGTTTATTTATTTAGCTGACGTTCGTCCGTACGTTCGTTTTAACGAACACCGTTCACCCGTTAGTCACAGACAGCGAACGTTCGTTCGTTAGCCTGTTCGACAGTTTTTCTTTTTCAGGGTTTTTCCGTGATTATTTTCGATCGCGATTTCTGCCCTGATTTTCGTTTTAGTTTATCTTTTCGCTCGTTTATCAGAATCAGGCGATTCAAGCGCCTGGATCTTCTTCTCGAAGCCCTCTTTCTGTTTAACCAACTTGAACAAGATTTTGGTACTGTAAAATTTGACTTTAGTCCAGATTAGTAATCGGATCTTGTTTTTTTCGCAGTTTGAGTTTCGTTGCTCCGTTTGATTTGATTCTTTTTGCAAACCGGAGTTCTTCAGTTGAACTTTCTGGTTAGATATTCTTATTTGAGTTTTACCCGTGCATCTTTGTTTGATTGCTTATGTATGCTATTGTTTGTTTGTGATAGAATTCCCGGAGTGCGAAGCGTGCTACTACGAGTCTCTAGGTTTTGCGGATCGTCAGCAAGGCAAGTAACACATTGATCATACCTTTTTCATACCCAGTTTTTATGCATTAGATACAACCGTCACACATTGCATGAGTAGGATCTCTTAACATGTGGGTTTGGGATGTAGTTGCTGAGGTAGAACCTATTACCTGTTTATTTTCAAACACTTGGGAGTTAGTTCTACGTTATGCTTATATTGCTATGCTATGCTCGTAGACGTGGATTGGGTTTGAGTGTATCCATGACAGATGTGAGATTGTTAATTAATGGTTCAACTTAAGGTGGCAACTTTAATACACATCTGGGTGGATTGCTTGTGGGCACCTGGAGAATCCAGTGTTGTCCTAGGATATCCCGGAGTACCCGTGTGATCATCCTACGGTCCGCCACCCAGGCTCAAAGGGATCATAAGATTATTCATGCTAGAAACTTCCATGTGCAGCCACAAGCCATTATGGGCTCTGACATAGTTGAGTATGTTGTGTGACCTCTTTCAGCGGAGGGCTAGTAGATGTAGAGGGAAAGTAGGTGTGACTGTCCACCCAGAGTAAAGAGTTAATGCTTCTGAAAGACTGTGTCTCGGTCATTCGTTTCTCAAACACCATGTGATGCGAGAAATCCAACGAAGGAGATCGAGTCTTGTGGGGAAAAGTGCGCAAACCTCTACAGAGTGTACAATCTAATCATGGTTAGCCGTGTCCCCGGTTATGGACATCTTGAGTATCTAGTACTTGGATTATCCTACTGTATCTCATCACTCTAAATTAATTTGTTGGGTTAAATGATTACTTTAATTGGGATTGAGTTGGAGGAACCTTCTCAATGATGTTTCAACCACCATGATAGTTAAATAAAATTTATTCCTTTGTTGTAGGAAAAAATTGGCTTTTCGCAAAAACCATATAACCTTAGAGCCTCCACTAGCCATATATGCATGTAGTGATAGCATTTATGTTTTCATTGCTCTACTGTGTTATATTGCCAGCATATTCCATGTGCTGACCCGTTTTCGGGCTGCAACGTATCATGTTGCAGACTTCTCAGACGAAGAGTAAGCTTCGCTAGGTCGTTGTCGTACACTCAGCTATGCCGTTGGAGTTGATGGACTCACTTCATCTTCCAAGCCTTCCGTTGTTATCTTATTTAGATGGCCCTAAGCCATATTTATTGTAATAAGTTCTCTTTGGAGACATTTGATGTAATAAGTGTGTGATTGCTACTCTGTTATAAATCCTTCGAGTACTGTGTGTGTCAGCATTACCGATCCAGGGATGTAACCGAGCACAGAGACTTGACCGTCTGAGGTCGGGTCACTACACTAACTTATCTCACGAGTTCTTGTTGAGTTTTGTGTGGATGAAGCTTTTGAGATTTAGGAAAACTGTGATATGAGAAGAATTAAGGAGACACAAAAGCTCAAGCTTGGGGATGCCCTAGGCATCCTAAGATAATATTCAAGAAGTCTCAAGCATCTAAGTTTGGGGATGCCCTGGTAGGCATCCCACCTTTCTTCTTGAACAACTATCGGTTAGTATCGGTTGAGCCTAAGTTTTTGCTTCTTCACATGATGTGTGCTTTCCTTGAAATGTCATTTTGTTTTGTTTTAATTGTTGTTTTAATAAATTACTTAGATCTGAAAGTTTTTAAATAAGAGAGAGTCCCCAAATTGCTACCTATTTACTTAACTACTCGCATGATCTTCACTTATATCTTTTTGGAGTAGTTTGTCATTTACTCTTGTGCTTCACTTATATCCTATGAGTAAATTGTTGAATAAATTGAATGTCATGAAGCTGAAATCAAATCATGCCTAGTGGTAGCTTCACATTGGGTTTAGAAAGTGAAATCTTTTGAGGCTTGACAATCACAATATTGGTCATACAAGCAATTCACGAATAATTAGTATAAGGAAGAGAACTTTCACATGCAAATACACTATCCTAGAAATCTTTTGTGATTGTGAGCCCCCATCAAAATATTATATGCCAAAATTGTTGACGTTGGACAAGGAAGACAACATAATGATTTATGTTTGCTCATATTCACATAGAAGTCATATTGTCATAGATCCTTCAACATGTGGTGCTTGCCCCCCATCTTTGCTAGCCAAAAATTCCGCACTAAGTAGAGATACTACTTGTGCATCCAAAAACCCTTAAACCCACATCTTATCTTCGAGAGTCCACCATACCTACCTAAGGATTGAGCAAGGTCCTTCAAGTAAGTTGTCGGCGGTGCAATAAGGAAATAAAAAGTGCTTCTAAAAGTGTTAGATCATTTAGCGTAAGAGAAAATTGAGCATTGTACGAACTTGTGATGGCAAAGCAATAAAAGCGACAGACTGCATAATAAAGGTTGCTATCATAAGGGGCAATATAACGTGATGTTCTTTTGCACTAAGGGATTGAGCATACAAACAAATAAGCGCATGGCAACCTCTGCTTCCCTCTACGAAGGGCCTATCTTTTAAATTTTCAGTATTTATTTTCATGCAAGAGTCCAAGTTATTCTCTCTATTCCTTTTTATTTTTCTCTTTTGGCAAGCATCATGTGGTGAGGAAAGATCTAGGCACATATGTCCGGTTGAATATGGGTAGCATGAGTTATTGTTGTTGATATCACCCTTGAGGTGAATACGTTGGGAGGCAAAACAATAAGCCCCTATCTTTCTATGTGTCTGGTTGAAACGTTTTGCTCATGTGTATGCGGTGAGTGTTAGTAATCATAGAAGACTATATGAGGGTTGAGTATGTGAAGCTCTTACTTAAGCTCTGTTGAATAAGTTGAATTGCAATTGCTTGGTGACTAAGAACATAGGTTGTTGAGTTTCAAGAGAGTTCATTGTTTGAACCTTAACATGTTAATTGGTTGCTACTATAACATGAGAAGTTTTATAAGAAAGAATTGATGTTATGATGCTACGAAACGTGATTGAAATTATCATTGATCAAACTTATGCACTTTGCTAGCATTCAAACTTCATAAATTATTTCTTTTATCATTTACCTACTCGAGGACGAGTAGGAATTAAGCTTGGGGATGTTGATACGTCTCCAACGTATCTGTAATTTATGAAGTATTCATGCTATTGTTTTATCATTCTTGGATGTTTTACAATCATTTTATAGCAACTTTATATCATTTTTTGGGACTAACCTATTGACCCAGTGCCAGTTGCTGTTTTTTTTCTCGTTTTTTACATCGCAGTAAATCAATATCAAACGGAGTCCAAACACCGCGAAACTCCACGGAGATTTTTTATGGGCCAGAAGACTCCCGATGGTCCAAAGAGGCACCTGGGGGTGCCCCGAGGGGGGCACAACCCACCAGGGCGCGCCAGGCCCCCCTGGCGTGCCGAGGTGGGTTGTGCCCACCTCGGTGGCCTCCGACACCCCTTCTTTGCACTATAAATTCCCAAATATTCCGAAACCCTTCGGGGTTACCCTAGATCAGAAGTTTCGCCGCCGCAAGGCTCTGTAGCCACCGAAAACCAATCTAGCTCCATTCCGGTACCCTGCCGGAGGGGGAATCATCTCCGGTGGCCATCTTCATCATCTCGGCGGCCACCACGACGAGGAGGGAGTAGTCCACCCTCGAGGTTGAGGGTTTGTACCAGTAGCTATGTGTTTGATCTCTCTCTCTGTCTCTCTCTCTCTCTCGTGATCTATAAAAAGGGCTTTGTTAATATAGTCAGATCATATGATGTTTCTCCCCTCTATACTCTTGATATGATGAATTGAATCTTTACCCTTCAAAGTTTTGTCTTGTCGGATTGAATATTCAGAGATGAGAACACATCATATATGTCTTGCAATATGAATACTTGAGGTGACAATGAGGTATCCTATTGATTCACTTGATATGTGTTATGGCATTCAACTCGTGGATTCCTGCGGTGATATTGGGGTAATCTATGCATAGGGGTTGATGCACGTTTTTCTCCGACGGAAACTTTGGGATCTCTTTATAGTTCTTTGTGTGGATTGAGTATTATGAATATGAATTTGCTTTGGTGTTATTCTAGTACGAACTGTAGGACAGATTGAACGGAAAATTAGCTTTGTGTTATTTTAGTACGAACTCTTGAATAGATTGAACGGAAAGAATAGCTTTGAGGTAGTTTTGTGCCCTACAAACAATTCCTATCTTTTGTTCTCCGCTAATAGGAACTCGGGAGTGATTCTTTATTGCACTTTGAGGGATAATCATATGATCCAACTATGTTAGCATTGTTGAGAGGTTGCACTAGCGAAAGTACGGACCCTAGGCCTCATTTTTAAGCATTGCAACACCATTTTTGTGCCAGTTTACTATTTGCTACCTTGCTGTTTTTATTCAGATTATAAAAATATATTTCTACCATCAATATTACACTTTTATCACCATCTCTTCGCCGAACTAGTGCACCTATACAATTTGCCATTGTATTGGGTGTGTTGGTGACACAAGAGATTTCTTGTATTTGGTTGCAGGGTTGTTTGAGAGAGACCATCTTCATCCTACACCTCCCACAGATTGATAAACCTTAGGTCATCCACTTGAGGGAAAATTGCTACTGTCCTACAAAACTCTAAGCTTGGAGGCCCAACACGAGTCTACAAGAATAAAGTTGCGTTGTAGACATCAATGATGTCTAAACTATGCGATGTAAGACACCATATGCATGATATGAGCAGTATAACCGTGCCAAATTAGAGCATACACCTCGGTGGGGGAATAGGACTAGTCATCTATCTCTGAATCCATCTCCGAGGAGCTATCGGGACCCAACAAGAGATCTGCTTCGACAGGTAGCAATGTCTGGTCTGAAAGCCTTGTTTTCACTCCAGGTTTTTCCATCTCCCACCCAAATGGTTGATTCACAGGAAGAGTAGTTTAATGTACAAACATTGTCGATAAATGGAAATATAATGAAGAAAAGGATGGACAAGATATCATTCAAATATATGATGCCTGGTTAAATATTATGGCATTGCACATTTCACATATTATGGCTGGCTAAAAGCCATGAGACTGCATAATTCCCATATATGATATAGAAACTAAACAGGTGGCATTATAGAACATGTCTAAACTAAGCAGATGACCTATATGATGTCAAAAGTAGGCACTGCAAGGCAACATATGCATGATATGACTAACATCATCATGCCAAGGTAGAGCAAACACCTTGGGGGTAAATAGGAGTGGTCAGCTGCATCTGAATCCACCTCAGAACAGATATCTTCCTCTACATTACAATCTGGAGAGGGGGAGGGTTTAACATTGAACCCACCATGGAGCGATGCCTGCATGACATTGTGTTGCTGCGCAAAACTCTTCTCTTTTTCTCTACATGTTCAGCATGACTGTGTACAATATATGACATGCATACGAAAAAAATATGGTGAGATTATGTAAGGAGAGCATGCAGAAATTTAGAGTGATGGTAACAACCAGTGGATGGATCCAAAAATAATGATAGCAGTCTGATGATTGCTTTAATTTAATAAAAAGACAGATGATGATTGCTTTACTATTTGTTTCCCACCCAAGATGAACAACATAGGCATACCCTAGGTGAACCAGATATTAGACAGAGATACTATTCATTGCTGCCTCGATATGTGCCCCACAACTAATTTAGAACTCAAGTTTGAACATTACTTTGGACCTGACTTGGAGTCTAAGAGGTGAACAGGACGATAAAGTTGCAGGTAATTTTAAGCAATGTATAACGTAAGCAGAAACAAAAGAGTGTGACCTCTCTTGTGGACCCGTGTACTCCTCGGGTTCATCTGTTGAGTCGATGATGGTGATGCCGTTGCGGTGGGTGCCGGCAGCAGGGAAGGAGATCTGAGGCGGTGAAAGATGGTCAGGAGTCGTGATGTCTGGTTTGGTGGATGCTTCTGTCAATGGAGCAGCTCAGGTGAGGTGGAAGATGTCGCGGCAGGAGCAGGACAAACCACACAAAGTTCCCTTCGACACCTACCTGTAACTGAAGTAATTCTATAAGGGCTCATTTGGCTTGCATGATTCTAAAAACGCAGGGATAGGAAAAACACCGGAATAGGATAGGAATGCACATGGTAAACAGAGCATTTGTAAACACAGGATTTTTGTCAACTTGGGTGTTTGGTTCACAGGAATTGGAAGAGCGGAGGAATGCAAAGAAACATGGCAAAAATAAAGTGAAACTATATGAAAGCGTGTACAGTTAGAATGTTATTCTGCCACTAATGCACTTGGTCTTGTCTTCATGCATAGGATTTTGAAAAGTAGGTCCAGGTGGATGTTTTGCTCCATTCCTTTCAACAAAATGCATGAATAATTGAATAGTAGAATGCCATAGGAAAATTTCCTGTTGCTATGTTTTTCCGTTTAACCAAAATAGCCCTAATGAATCGACATGAATGTAGAGTAATAAGTGATGCAACAAGTGTACAACCTCTTGTCGTAGCCGCGTCGACCTCAGCATCATTGGGTTGGTCGCTGAAGAAGTTGAGGCTGAGGTGGCTGTCGTAGGTGTGGAGGAAGATCTGAAGAATCTGTAGACGGCGTCCAGGGCACTGCTCTGTTGTGATGGATCGTTATGTCATTGGAGCAGCTCCGGTGAGCCGTAAGACGTCAAGGCTGAAGCAGCACAAGACAGACAACGTTAATCTCAAGTGGGATTCTAATAGTATCTCCAATAGATGATGTAAAATAGATGTAAAATTTACATCACCAAAACCACCTGACTACAACAGATGAGGTAAAAACTGTTCACTCAGAACTTAATTGTCGAAACTGAAATTTACTGTGGAATCTGAATTTTACTGTCGAAACTGAACGCAATGGTAGCAAAGAGGCACTTGACATGTAGTTTAGGAAGGGCCTGTAGTTGTAACATCCCAAATTTTCAATTTGGATGTTATACATAGGTCATCATATGCATATCATATTTTATTTGCATTTTGTTTGTGATCGTAGAAATCCTAAGCAACTCGAGGACCCACGGAGAGAGTTGGAGATTTCATTTATTTTCATATTTGAATTTTCTCAAAATTGAAAAGGGGATCAATTTGATTTTAATAATTTTTTTCTCCAAATATTTCTAATATTAAAATAAAAGAGAAAAGATAATATGACTTCTTCAAAAAGGGAGGAATAATGGAGGAAAAGTTTTAAAATCAAATAAATATTTTATTTGGATTTTATTCGAGATTTTATTTGAATTAGAAAAATATGCATTTTTGAAAAATTGCATTATTAGGCCAGAAAAATGTTCACTTTGTTCTAAATATTTTATTTAGACGGTGAAAATTGTTTTTGGCATTTTTAGAATTTTTATTTATTTATTTTTTTATTAGGATTTTTCTTCGGCGGAATTTATTTAAAAAAAATCCGCCCGCCTGGGCCAAAGGCCCAACCGAGCCGGGCCAAGGCCCGCAGCGCCGCCGCCTTCCTCCCGCCGCCGCCGTGCGTGGCGTGGACGGCGAGGAGAGTCTGACCCGGACTCCCGCTGGCGCCGGCCCCCTCGCCAAGCCGCGCCGCCCATGGCCTTTAAATACCCCCGCCCCGGCCCCCTCTCCTTCCCATCGTCAGCCGCCGCCGCCGCCCCCAAGCAGCAGCAGCGCCCCGCCGCTGCCCGCGCTCGCCGTCGCCTGCCGCGCCGACGCCGCCACCCTCGACGCCGCCCCGCCCCGCCGTTGCCTCGCCGGAGCCCCGCCTCGCCGGATCTCGTCGCCACCGTTTTTTGTTGAACCGGTAAAACCAACAAAACCGGCGCTCGTTTTTTTCGTTAGATCGGTTTGATTTGGTTTTTTTTTCGGTTTCACTATTTAGCGGACGTTCGCCCGAACGCCTCTGTTCGCGAATGCGTTGGTTCGTTTGTCTCTGATAACGAACGTTCGTTCGTTAGTCTTTTATTTTTATTTTTATTTTCGGCCAGGGACCTATCCGCGATTTATTTTATCGCAGATTAGCCCCTGATCTTCAAACCCTCGCAACTTTTTAACCGTTCATCCAAATCTAGTGAAACCAACGCCAAAATCTTCGTCTCGAACCCCTCTTTCCAGTTAATCAACTTGAACATGGTTTTGAAAAATTAAAATTTGGTTTCAAGCAGATTTGAATTCGAACTTCTTTTGAGCGTAGTTTGAGTTTCGTTGCTCTGTTTTGATTGATTCTTTTTGCAAATCGAAGCACTTCAGTTGAGCTTTCAGTTTGGACTTTCTCATCTGAGTTTTACCCTTGCATCTATGCTTGAGTGCTTATGTATGATATTGTTTGCTTGCGATAGAATTTCCGGAGTGCGAAGCGTGCTACTACGAGTCTCTAGGGTTTGCAGATCGTCAGCAAGGCAAGTAACACTTTGATCATATCCCTTTATTACCTAGTTTTTTATGCATCAGTTTCAACCCTCAAACATTGCATGAGTAGGATTGATAACATGTGGGTATTGGGAAGTAGATGATGAGGTAGAACCTATTGCCCTTTATTTCAAACCCTGGGAGTTACTTCTACGTTATGCTTATACTGCTATGCTATGCTCGTAGACGTGGTTTGGTTTGAGAGATTCATGAAAGATGTGAGAGATTGTTATGAACTAAGGGTTTATTTAAGGTGGCTACTTTAATACACATCTGGGTGGATTGTTGGTGGGCACCTGGGGAATCCAGTGTTCTCCAAGGAGATCCCGGGGAATCCGTGTGATCATCCTATGGTTCGCCACCCAGGCTCAAAGGGATCATAAGATTGTTCATGCTAGAAACTTCTGTGTGCAGCCACAAGCCTTCATGGGCTCTATCATAGTTGAGTATGTTGTGTGACCTCTTTCAGTGGTAAACTAACAGATGTAGGGGATGTAGGTGGTACGGTTTACCCGTCGAAAGAGTTAATGCTTCTGAAAGACTGTGTCTCGGTCATCTGTTTCTCAAACACCATGTAGTGCGAGAAATCCAACAGAGGAGATCGAGTCTTGCAGGGAAAAGTGCGCAAACCTCTGCAGAGTGTACAAACAAATCATGGTTAGTTGTGTCCCCGGATATGGACATCTTGAGTATCTGGTTCTTGAATTATTATGATGATCTCATCACTCTTAATTAATTTGTTGGGTTATTGATTATTAATTTGGGATTGAGATGGGGTTTCCATTCTCAATGTTTTCAACCAACTTTGTAGTTAAATAAAATATATTCCTTTGTAGTAGGGAAAAATTGGCTTTTTGCAAAAACAAGATAACCATAGAGCCTCCACCAGCCATATATGCATGTAGTGTTAGCATTTACCTTGTTCATTGCTCTACTGTGTTATTTTGCCAGCATATTCCATGTGCTGACGCGTTTCGGGCTGCAATGTATTATGTTGCAGACTTTTCAGACGAAGAGTAAGGTGCGCTAGGTCATTGTCATGCACTCAGATATGCCATTGGAGTTGATGGACTCATTTACCTTCGATGCTTCCGCAGTTATTTAGATGGCCTTCAGCCATAGTATTGAAATAGGTTCTCCTTTGAGACATTCGATGTAATAAGTGTGTGATTGCACTCTATTATAAATCCTTCAAGTATTGTGTGTGTCAGCATTACCGATCCAGGGATGACACTCATGCACAGAGATTTGACCGTTTGAGGTTGGATCGCTACAGCCATCTTCAACCTACACCCCCCTGAGCCGCCAGCCACCACCGGCCGAACCGCCGGCCCTCGCGTCGCCTCGCCGCCCAGAAACAACTCCACACCGCCGATCCGCCACCGCCCCACCCAGCCCTCCAGCCCCCCCCCCCCCGCGCGTCGAGCTTTTTCTCCGGCGATCCCCATGCCACCGCCCCACCATCGCGCCCCCACCACCGGCAGCAACCCCCCTACCCTAAACCCTAAGATAGATAGTGGGGTACTTCTCCGATGAGCCCCCCTCCTCGCTGCTGGTGGTTCTTCCTTAACTCCGGTGAGCCCCCCCCCTAAAAATTGACTGACCCAAAAGTCGATTCAGTCGATTGAAGTGTAGCTAAATCAGAGCAGAGCAGCAGCACGAGCAAGGAGGAGAGCAGCAGCAGCAGCAACGCGAGCGAGCGAGAGCCGGAGCAGCAGCAGCAGCAGCAGTGCGAGTGAGCGAGCAAGAGCCGGAGCAGCAGCAGCAGCTCGAGCGAGCGAGAGCCGGAGCAGCAGCAGCAGCGCAAGCGAGCGAGAGCCGGAGCAGCAGCAGATCCGGCTGGTATGGACGCCGCTGCCGAAGGGGCCTCGCACTGGGGGAGAGCCGCCGTGGAGATGTCGCCCGCGGCGCCGGCTTCAAGGTAGCCGCTCCATGGGGGTGCGGGATGGAGCACCGTCGGCGCCGGGAGGTCGAGTTAAGGAGAAGCTGCGATGCGATGAGTGTACAACCTCTTTGGTGGCGCCGAGTAGGCCTCAGCTTCGTTCGAGGAGTCGGTGAGGATGCTGCGGTTCCGGTGGAGCGGGTTAAGGCGGCGCTGTGGGGATGGAGCATCCGCGATAGAAGAGGCGATCATCGGAGCAGCTCCTTGGAGGTGGAGGACGGGGCGGCTGAACCGGCAAGACGACGAGATGGATGACGGATCCTCATACGGGGAGGTGGACAAGGGACGTTGAGCTGTTGCGGTGGAAGATGTCGTCTGGGAAGAGGCTCCAGCTGGGCAGCGGTGAGGTGGCGGATGGAGGAGGGTGGGGTTTCGCGGCTGGAGCGGAGAGGTTATGGCGGCCTGGGATTACGAATGGCGAAAAGGAGGCGATGGGAGGGGTAACCATGACTTAGGGACGCGCTTGTCCAAAATGTAGGGTGTGTTACAAAAGTACCCTCCACCGATTTGAACTAGCGGCCCTTTCGGCTCAGGGTTAGAAGGGGGATTTCTCCTGTCGGGATTTGGCAGCTGGAGGGAGTTTTCGCGCGCGTTGTAATTTCGGGATAGCAAGGTGCGGGTTGTGATGGCGCCAGTTTTGGGAGCACGATATCTGAATTTTTGGGATATAACAAGGCGCGGGTTGAATTTTAGGGACAAGCCTAACGTGTAATATTGTACTTGTACGTACCAAATCAATTCGCACTTGCCTCAATGAAAAAAAATGAAAAAAATAAAACTATTCACACCACACAAAGAGAGAGTCTTATCCCGTTTTACTATACAAATGCTATTCAAAGCTACTCCCTCCTTCCATCTATATAGGGCCTAATGCGTTTTTCGAGGCTAACTTTGACCGAATATTAGAGCAATAATATATGACATGCAACTTACACAAAGCACACCGTTAAATTCGTGTGTGAAAGGAGCTTTCAATGATATAATTTTCACATTGTGCATGTCATGTAGTATTAATCTTGTCAATAGTCAAAGGCGCTCTTAAAAAACACATTAGGCCCTATATAGATGGAAGGAGGGAGTATGAATCCATGTTATGTCCAATTAAATCTTTTCGCTGGCTGTATAATGCATGTAACCTACTCATACCAACATTTTAGAGCATTCCAAATGTCTATACTACTGCTGCAATTCGAACTGAATTTGAATTCGTTTCTCTATTTCAATAAGAATCTACAATCATGATTGTTGCCAACTTCAACCATCATTCGTGTATTACCTTAATAACACACCACATGATTACTATAGAGATAGATATGAACTATATGTACTATATGAACTCGAATTCTATTTTTTGAATACACTTGATGTTGATTCCAAATAATAGTACATTTGATGTACTAACTATATATTCATAATCTAAACCATGTTCCATACGTACACCGTGTTTATCACACAAAGTATAGTGCCCCGCCCCCTACATTATGACAAGTATTTAGCCCTGACCTGCAAAAGCCACACATTAGCCCAAATTATAATCAATGTTGTATATATTATATGTAGTACTAGCAAGATGCCCATGCGTTCCACGGAACATCAAGATGATCGAGGGGAGGCCTTATTTGCAAATGTGGAGAGGGGTGTGGGTATCTTTTTTCAAAATTGTCATAGTTTCCTTCCTATCCGTCAGATATAAATCGGACGGCCTATATTGCTGGATGGCAGGCACACCATCATCAACAACTCTGTTTTTATAAGAGTAGAGATAAAATATAGTATATGTAGTATAACATGTTCATAACCACACCATGTGTATCACCGTTATATATATTTCACGCATTCGTCGATTTAAAACACTATGATAAATTCTTCAAATATCCAAATTCACTTTTTATAATGAATTATGATCTCTATTCGTCTTTTCTACCCACGCAATCCTCTTATCTTTGTAGCTAGCGCTAACTTTCTCTCGTTCATGCACACGCTCGCATCCCTCTGACCCTCCCTCAGCATTCTCTAGCTCCATCGCACAAATTCGTCTTTTCACTTTAGGTCGTTCACCCACGGTGTGTGTAGGCCTGCCAGCTCCTTCTTACGGCATACATCGATCGATATACCTCTCTAGCCAGGTGTGCGTACCACAAACACAAGCTTTCCCTCTTCTCTTCTCACCGTCCATGCCTCACTCCCACCCCTATTTTCATCGATCTCGTACTCGCACACTCCTTTCCCCTCGATATAGTATGCCTCTCGCACCACCTCCTAGTTGCATCCCTCTCTCTCTACCCTTCTCCCCGGGCCTTATTTGCTTGTAACACATACATGCATGTATACCGATCGATCTCCCTACATATACCTAGGTCGACTTTAACTATTTCCCCCACCCATCGATCGACATACCTCACAAGTTATGTCTCTCCTCTCTCTGACAAAGGAAGATTGATCTTCCTGTGTAGTTACATCTGCTTACCATAGCCATATCGTCCCCCTCATCATTCGTGCATGCCTCCTGTCCCGTCTCTCACACGCACGTGCACAGACAGGCAGGGGCGGAGCCAGGCCCCGGGCACCCAGGGCCCAGGCCCGGGGCGTGAGAAATGGTCTAGACCTATACCTATGCATATTTCGTACTGGGCCTTGGGCGCAGCCTAGCACAGCCTGGGCACACACAAAGCCCGAAGCCTGGTACGAACGCTCCATCCCTTCCAATCGCCCCCGAACTGCCGACCTAGAGACAGATCGTACGCACGCATCGCCGCTTGCCCTGCTCGGTGCTGTTGTCCGCCGTCTTCCTCATGATGTCTACTACCACTGCCGTCCCCTAGGCACTGCACGCCCTCTTCTGCAGTCCTGATGGCAGCTCTGCACGATGCGCGAGCCGAACCTCGGCACCTGGCTGTTGCCGCCCGGGCATCCCCAGCCTAAGCCCCGGCCCCCGGATCCTCTAACTTGCACAAGGCAAGTTAGAGAGCTACAGTATCATCCATGTGTAAAATAGGGAAGGAAAGTCAGACAACATGCACTGTTTAAAACTTACTGTTGTTCGTATTTTCCTGTAGGTAATCGCTGTTTTCAAATCATTGTGTTAGCCTATAAATTGCAGAAATCTAGTGAAGGGAAGTCAAGGTATTGTAGCTTACATGACTTCCCTTCCTATGTTAGAGGATCTGGATCCTCCCCAACATTGGTAGGTTCTCTACCCCTAGATTGAATATAAATTGCATTGAAATTTACTGTGTATATGTATTGATTGATCTTAAATTGATGCATTTGTATATCAATTCCATGTCATGTTTTAGAAAAAAATAGACGATGAAGAAACTGTTTTTTCATCAGTGCTCATAAGTCTGAGTGTCTATTTTGTTGGATTGTTATGCATTGAGTTGATATTCTAGTGCAATTGGGTCATATATTTGTGTGCTTTACATATGCGGTATTTTCTATGATGGTAGAGAACTTCTGCAGTTTTTATATACGATGGTGTGCAACATGGTAAGTTTCCATGTTGCCGGAAAAAAATTAGGCCCGGGGTTTACATCAATCCTGGCTCCGCCACTGCAGACAGGCAACCATCCCCTCTCTTATTGATATTGCAGGCGTGCCCTCCGTTTGTCTAGCAAGCCTCTCCGACCATTTGTTAGAAGCAACTCCACCACCACCCCCTCCAACACTCTAGCTCTGTCTCTCTCCCAACCTTATTCCTCTCCTACACATATGCATGGATGCCGATCGATCTCCCTCAATACATAAGGTAGGCCTCTCTCCTCCTCCACACATATACCAGCCATTGTACCTCTATAGTTAATTAGGTCTCCCCCTCCCACCCCACCCCCACCACACACCGATAGTCGAGCGCTGTAGGTAGGTATACATGCCACATAGACAAACTGCACCTGTCCCCTCTCACATTCCAGTAGGCTAGTCACCCTATATCTTTGACGTGGGCACACACAAATTCGATAGCACTCTTTATCGATCGCGCGCGCGCACACACACACACATCATCCCTCTCTTCGATTCTATGGATACCTCAACCCGATGATACCTCCACTCTCTTCTCGTGGATCGCCCCCTCTATATATATGATATATCCAGGACTCTATTTCACACACATTGCATATGTTACATTTTTTGATTGAAATATCATCCACGTATGTTGCTTGTCTATTTCTCAACACCCCCCCCCCAGAAAAAAACACTCACGAACCCACACACTATATCTCTCTACGTTTGTATCTTTCTCACACAACCCCTAGGTGCACGTACTCACGCTTCGTGCCCAGCCACACCCGCGCGGGTACACGATGGAGCTCAATTCTATACGAAATGGCAGCCCACGTGCTAATTTGAACGCGTGTAGCGGTTGTTTACCTAAGGAGGTCGTGTACCACGCGTCCACGAAACAAAGTTTGACTTGATGCGTTGGCGCGTTATTTTTAAATAAAGTTATATCGCTCAATGGCACATACACAAAATATAAAACAATTTTTATGGAGAAAAAGGTAGTCTGCTCCACTATATACAATGGAGCCTTCTTGCCTGGGCTTGTCTCTCTTCAGAGTATCTACACAAGGCGGCGGTGGCCTCTCTCTCTCACCGTTGGTCAGTGATCTGGCCACATCCCGTTCGCCGGCGGAAAGGGAGGATGTGCATCGTTTCTCCATTCGACGGCGCCGAGGCAGCACGTCCCGACCTGCGATACCCGCCGTTCTCTCTGACCAAGCTGCGGCGCAGTAGGGCCGACGCCACCTGCTCGCTAGCTGTCGCAGTATGGGAAGATCCCGCCCGCCGCCGCTCTCCTAGTTATATCCCGACGACCCCCAGGTATCCCCTTCGGCCTTGCCCCACTGCCCGTCTTCCCACGCTGCTGCATGTCGAAAATCTTGCATGTGGATCTTCCATAGTTCTTTGCCCAAAACGTAGCTCGTCCGGCGTACTTTCCATATTGCAATCTCGTCCTCACACCATTTTAGACAAACACAACCGTGTTGTTATCTTCCGTTAGGACAAGGAATATGCTTCTTTTTTGTCGTCGTATGTGTCATCAACTATTATTGGCGAGTACCTTTCTACCTCTTTTTTGCAAACAGGGCTATCCATTTCACCTCGTTGCTATTGCGACCTTTTGGTGAACTGCACCAATCACTTTTTTCTTAAGAGTGTTTTGTGCAGTGGTACTAAAATGTCACACGGGCAACGTCTCTACATTTCAGTGCAACTGCACAAAGGGAGATTGGTTTTGCTCTATCCTCCTCATCCAACTCTGAGCCTAATCTTCTCCAACTATTTGCTTAATCTTCTCCAACTAGTTAGTCTTAAGAGAGACTGCAAAGGTGACCGGCTTCTATTTGTGTGTTTATTGTTCAATCAACAGTCCTCTATTATTGTAATCACACTTAATATCTTTGGAACACGGACGCTCAACTCTATTTTAGTGGAACTGCACAAAATGATCGGAATGTTGCATGCTCCAGACAGATACTTTTTTCCCAACATGCCTTGTTGATTTAGACAGAGCAGGGGGGGACGTTGCTGCCAATGAAAGCATGGATCAATTTTAATTTAACACCTTCTCACAACTTTGTCTTCAGTTGTGATGTAAATATTAGCTCTGATCTGCTAATCATTGAGATGCATTAGCAAGGAAGTTAGTTTTCTATTGTTTCCAAAAGAGCATGAATGGCAAGACACACGAAACAAAAGCTGAAAGCTCAGAGCATTGTACAATTTCATGTCCATGGAAAATTATTTGTATAGTACGTTAATTATGTAAACAAATGCTGGAAGCTTGATAGCATTGCCAGAAGCCTCTTCAACATCCGGGTCCATGTGCCATGCACAAAATTATACTTCCTCCGTTCCTAAATATTTATCTTTTTACAAATTTCAAATGGACATATTTTAGAGTGTAGATTCACTCATTTTGCTTCGTATGTAGTCACTCGTTGAAATCTCAAGAAAGACAAATACTCCGTAGTATATTTAAGAACAGAGGGAGTAGTGCACAACCGCATGGGAGACTCAGCCCGGTTGTTGCGCCGCACTAATAGTGAGTAGTAATGAGCAGTCAAATCATAAGCCCCACCTTTCCCACTGTAAGTTGCTCGGAAGAAGCAACCATCAATACGCTCTTCTTTGAATCCGCTCATACTACACCCTCCGTCACTGTTTATAGAGCGCGCTTCAAAAAAAAGAACAATCTCTGGGACCAAGGCAACTAGCAATCGGCCTGAAAAATAGCATTGGTAGTTATAGCACGGCATTTATTACTAGAGGAAATAATGCGTACACACATGCATGCAGTGCTTCCACCCCAGATACACATATGCATGCACTTACTCCACTTTGTAGTACATCGAGAGAAAATTGTGGACTTGATTGCGGTTACCACGCCCTAATTAATTGAGCATTAAACCAAACGCGTCTAAAGTCTCTCTGGTGGTGGAAATGCATCAGAATGAAGCGCGCCCTGTAAACTGTGACGGAGGGAGGAGTAGTATGAAGGTGCAAAACCAAGTACACGTATGGCCAGTCAGTCAATGCACTTCCTCTTGGCATATCACTGACATGTGGGACCGGAGTGTGAGCAAACCGATCTCAATTGACGGCAAAATGGCCAACCCGCCGTTCCTTGAGAGAGACGAGGAGCGAGAACACAAAGACGGGCTCGCACGGAGGCCAAGATATATTCGAGCATGGTTGATCGATATCATCATTACATGTTCGATGTTTTTAACACTACCATTGGGCTGCCGTTTTCCGCCCTTCTCCCGAATAAATGTGTACTTTATCAGAGATTAAAATAAAATAAGAGTACAGACGCTCCACCATGCGGTTCTAGTAGTAGTACTACTCGTACAACTAAACCTTGCGCTTGGCTCTTCGCCTCTTCGTGAAGTCGAACAATGATGGTACTCCGCATGTTGGGTACTACAGTGTATGCCTCTGGCAATCTGACACCGAATGAACTGTTGCATGTCCACCGCCTGGGCGAGGGTAGGTTGCATTAGTCAAAAGGCGTAAGCAAGCTTCACCTTGTCCTACAAGCTTCTCCTCGTTCTGCGAGTTGACGGGACACACCAAAAAGTAGTGCTAGTCCATACTCCCTCCTTTCCGGTTAATATGGCTTAATCTTTTTTGCGGGTAAATGAGAGAGCTTTATTCATATATAAGCATTCTTAGGATGATCAGCCAAGAGAATGGTCACTAGGAAGCGAGGTACCCCGCAAAAAAATAAGAAGGAAGCGAGGTGTTTCATCAAGCCAGCTCTCGGCCACATTCAAAGTGCAGCAAGCACGGTTCACACAAAGATGCGTCGCAAGGTTTGCTGACCTGTTTACATGCTGAATAACAAAAAAAGAGAAAATATTACCGAGCGCTCCTATTTGTAACAGGATATGAGCCAGAATTAAGCGAGAATTGTGGCGAGTGTTCCATGCAATCAACTTCCATAATCACATGCGAGAACCCTCGAAAAGAACCAAATGTGTTGAAGATTGCTTTATCAGATTTTAAAATAAAATAAGAGTGCAGACGCTCCTCCATCCGGTTCCTAGTAGTAGTACATACCTCTATAGTAGTAGTACTAGTACTAGTGAACTTTGCGCTTGGTTGTTCGCCTCTTCGGGAAGTCGAACAATAATAGTACTAGTATAGTGTATTCTTCTAGCAATCTAACACCAAATTAACTGTTGCACGTCCACTGCCTGAGCGAGGCAGAGCTTGCATTAGTCAAAAGTTTCTCCTAATCCTGTGAGCCACCGCGTGCAAGCTTCTCCCGTCCTGCAAGCGGACTATGCTTCGATGCCTTAAGGCACCTGCCTCTGTGTCCATGACGTGTGGGCCCAACAGGTGTCTGCCCACATGTCACTGACACAAAGGCAGGTGCCTTTAAGGCACCGAAGTTGCGTCCCCTGCAAACTTCTCCTCATTCGGCAATTTGACGGGACACAGCAAAATAATGCTAGTCCATATTGCCTCCTTTCCGGTTAATATGGCTTAATTTCAAACGAGATAAGTAAACTGTCTATCACTGTATATTTGTAAAAATACGGTCAATGGACTTCATAATACGCTCATTGCGCTCAATATATACATTTTCCGGTGTTTATACGGTCACTAGCTCACCCTGGCTGAGTATGTGTGTGCATGCACGTGTAGGTTGAGCACTTGAGCGTGACCGTGTGTGTTCCGTCGTGTGCTCGGACATGCATGCTTTGTCAACGTTGCATGCAAGGTTTAATCATTCGTTGTTCACGCATGCATTCCTGATATTAATATGTTGGTAAAGACAATTTCTTGAGGAAAACGAGCCCATGAATTGAGTACAAAGGGGACCAATAAGCCAGGATGGAGGGAGTACCAGTAGTGAACCGGAAGGAGGGAGTAGGTACTAGTAGTACTACGTAACAACGTGCAGTAACAAAATTCTTCTATGCGCATCCTGTCTACGTGTCATGCAAGAAAATAGAGATAAGTAGTACAAGTGAGACTCAGGAACGGTCATACATGTAGGGGGAGTACGTGTAGGGGCCACTAAGGAGCGGTCAAATCACACAGTAGGTTAGTCGGAAGAAGCAACCATCATTTCACTCTTCAATGACGAGTATGTAATATAAAATGGTTGATATGGAGAGAAAAAGAAAACCACTATATATAAATTAGCAGGAGCCTAAGCTACAAGCCTGCTTGCTTGGGTTGCTCTCTTTCCAAGCATAGAACGACGTTGGGGGAAGGGAACGATGTTCTGCGTAGACGCGGTCGACATCGGCGAGGGAGAAAACCCACAGTCGGTGCGTCCCAATCGGGGGTCCCCGCGGTATGGGCTGATGCCGCCTCCCAACCACCCTTCTAGCTACAACCCGACGTCCCAGGTACATCTTCCTTTTGGAGCCGGCTTGCTCCACCGCTGCAGCTCCCCACGTAGCTCCATCTCCATGCCAATCTTTCTCTACTTCTACCGGCTTCTATTTGTGATGAATTTATGTCTCATGAACTAGTGCCAGTACTTTTATTCTAATCACACTTCTTCAATATTTTTGCCATCAGGGATGCTCAACACGATTTTAGTGGAACTGCACAAAAGCATCGTATGATCCGAGGGTGCCAGCCGTCTTTCCTTTGACAGGTTCTACCTAGCCAGGAAATTAAATCCTGTTTAGGGTTTAGGGTTTAAGTCGTAGTGACCCCATCAGTAGTTTTTCTTTTGTACATGCTCTCACAACTTTTGTCTTTAGTTGTGAAGTAAATATTGGCTATCATCTGTGAATCATTGAGATGCATCAGCATGCGTGTTAGTTTTCCTTCGTATTTGATGGAATGTTGTAATGGGGCAACCTTGGAGCACGATAACTTTCCCGCCTGCTTGTCGATGGATCGCGCCATGGAGTACTAGCACTACTGGAAGAGATTGACGAGTTGGGGGAGGACAGCTAGCTGTAGCACGGACTCCCAAGAACTTTTAACATGCATTTCGTGGCCGGCTATTGCGACCTTTGGACGCGGAGCAGTCGCGTGCACCGGGAAGCGGCGCGGGCGACGCTCTCTCGGCCGGCGCGCCGCTTCAATGCCGGCGCCAATGAGAGGTCGCATCCACTCTGGCTGAGCATGAATGCGGCACTGACCGTTTCGGGCAGGAAGAACGCGCGGGTGATGAAGAGGGTTCGGGTTGGTCAGGAGCGGGCGTGGCAGCAGTCCGGACGCCCGCAAACAAGAGATGTTGTACGTTATATTGCTGCGTATATAATTAACAACGTAAATAATGTGCCCGTTTGACAAACAAGATTGGAGATGGAGATGGAATTTTACGTAAGGCTAGTCATAGTCACTACAAAAAAAGACACATCTATGACATTTTGGGCCGAACGAAAATCTTTTCTGTCATACTTATGACACTTCTATGACGATAATTGTGACAAAACCCGGTATCATCATAGATGTGGTGGGGTCCTACTTCTATGACAAAAAATCATGACAGAAAATGGGCTTTTCGTCCTGGGTGGGCCGGAGACGCAGCTGCATGACATTCTTTGGGCCGTCCATGACGGGAAAAACCGTGGTAGAAGCGAGGGCGCGGAAAATATCGGGGAGTCCCCGGTTACGGTGGGTGGTCGGGGGCCGAGCGATGCGTGTTTCTCTCGTACGTACGCGCGTGTGTGCGAGGCGTTGGGCTCTAACTGAACCCGAGCGAGGCGTTGGGCTCTAACTGAACCCGAGCGATTGCACTACAAGCTACGCGTTACTGAAGCCGAGCGATCGATCGATGGCTGTTAACTGAACCCGATCGAGCGATTCCTTTGCTACTGCTGCTAACTGAAGCCGATCAATGCTGCCTCTGGATGAACAGTGAGCGTTGCTGGGGGGTTTGGATGAACAGTTCCCGGTGAGGGTGGATGAACAGGACCCCGTGGTGTTGCCTCTGGATGAACAGTGAGCGTTGCTGGGGGGTTTGGATGAACAGTTCCCGGTGGGGGTGGATGAACAGGACCCCGATCGTTCGAGCCGGTTGGGGCTAGATGAACACGACCCCGTGGAGGGCAGTATGAACAGGACCACCCCGTGGAGGGCAGGATGAACAGTAGATGGTGGAGGGCTGGATGAACAGTAGCCCGTGGAGGGGTGGTTGAATAGGAGCCCATGGAGAGGGCTGGTTGAACAGTAGCCAGTGGAGTAGCGCGCGGTGGAGGCTGGATGAACAGGAGCCCGTGGATGAACAGTCGCAGGTGGAGGCCGGAGGAGGTCGACGGTGGATGAACAGTAGCCCGTGGAGGCTGGAGGGGGTTGACGGTGGAGATGAACAGTATCCCATGGAGTCCCGTTTTCCGGTACGCCACACCCCTCCCGATGAACAGGACCCCCGTTTCGACCGTAGCGCTCCAACACAAGTCAGTTTCCTCCGTTTTGCGGCACGCCACACCCCTCCCGATCAACAGGACCCCCGTTTTGACCGTAGGAGGTCCGTTTCCTCCGTTTTGCGGTACGCCAGACCCCTCCCGATGAACAGGATCCCATTTCGAACGTGGCCGGTCGAACACAAGGCCGTTTCCTCCGTTCTACGGTACACCAGGCCTCATTTCCATCGGCTGTTCCGTCCAAGCCCTCCCGATGAACACGAGGACGCATTCCGTTCCGACCCAGCCGGTTGGCTCCCCATGAACACGACGATGACGTTGTTTCTCCGTTCCGACCCAGCCATGTACACGAACCCTGGCCGTACGTATGGGCGAGTAGGCGTTCGAGACCCTGCCCATATGTACGTACGTGATCGTATTTTCTTTCTTGCACACTGGCCGTTGTACGTACGTGTACATGCTACGTGCGCGCCTCTACTACGACACGTGCGCGTCTCTACATCGACCAGTATGTATGTACACGTTAGCGACCAGAATGACAACGCTACGTACGCTTCGACCAGGTGGGTCCCGACTGTCAGGCACTTCCTTGCATGTGAAGATGTAGCTGGTGGGTCCCAGCAGTCAGGGGGCGAATCGTTTTTTTTTTTTGCCCGGACGCACTTCCTTGCGTGCGAAGATGTAGCTGGTAGGTCTCAGCAGTCAGGGGGGAATATTTTTTCGCGAAATACAGTTGCCTGTCCGATGGGTCCCTGTTGTCAGGTGGAGGAATAATTATTTTGCGCGTAATAAGGAGGCACTTCCTTGTGGCCGCCGTGGACCCAGCTGTCAGCCTCTCCATGTAAAGTACTCTTCCGATGGAAGTCGTTCCTTGACCATGTTGACCACGCCGCGCCGAGAGCACCAGGGCGGTGGACGATGGCGAGGCCTAGGAAGGGGACGACGCGGAGCCGGGGAAGACGCGGCAGTGGAAGCCCGCACGGAGAGGAGTACGAGGGTTCACTGGTTCGGCTGCGGTGTGAGGCTGCCGTCGCCGCAGGGCCTGGCCAGCGGTGGGAATAGTAGGGGGCGGTGAGGCCTCCGCGGCAGCACAGCCGGCCACGGGAGGCAAGAGCATGCGGCATGACCGGCGCTGCTTTGGGCGGCTGGAGCAACAAGACCAGAGGTTGAAGAAGCACTACGGCCGTTGGATGGACATCGTACGGTCACTGGAGCTAGACTCGTTCATATTGACTAAGTTGACAAAGCACTCCGTCCCCGTCAACTTAGTAGGCCCACAGGTCAGCTTCCGAAATGGTGCGCCCCAGATGTCAGGGGGAGGAATCATTTTTTGGGCGGGTGAAGCTAGAATATCCGAGATTGAAGAAGAAGCACGGCATCCGTTGGATGGACATCCAACGGCCACTGCTGCTAGAACCGTGTGTTGACTATAAGTTGACAAAGCCTTGCATACGCGTCAACTCTCTTTTTTTAGGGGACGCGTCAACTTAGTAAGGCCACAAGTGTGTGGCAAAGAACTTATAGCCCATTTGTGATTTGTAAGAATGTGCAGCCAATTTTTGAATTGTAATGGAATTTACTACAGCCCATTTACAGTCTGTTAAAAGTACAGCCCATTTCAACCAACCGTTCAAAACATAATTCATTAAAATTTCCCACATTTTGATGGGATCCGAAATATTTTTATCCCGAAATTTCTAGTCAGATTAAATACAATTTCAATATAAATTTATATTACGTAAAAATCCAACGAAGCATTGCGCACGCAACAATTAATGAAATTAAAATTTTCAATATCCAAAAATAATATTTTATAAAGTAATTACGTGTTTGGTGCATTTTTTATAGTTACTGCCCAGTTGTTATAATTACATCCCATTTATTATTTCTTAAAACCCATTTTCTTGTTAAGCCTA
This sequence comes from Aegilops tauschii subsp. strangulata, assembly GCF_002575655.3. Lineage (NCBI taxonomy): Eukaryota > Viridiplantae > Streptophyta > Magnoliopsida > Poales > Poaceae > Aegilops > Aegilops tauschii. Next base: position 179,206,777 of record NC_053037.3, read on the forward strand.
ATGCATCCCTCCTAGGAAAGATTTGCAGCCCAGCGGGGCGGAGAATAACAACTTGACCTTGCCTGGGTATTCCTAAAAAAGTATAGCTTGGCTAGCCATTTTCAGCTTGAAAAAAATTAATATTTGGGCTGGATATCTGGCCTGGGCTAGACGGGCCACACCCCGCCCAGTTAATACCTGCAGCGAAGTTTTCGTTGTTGTTCAGAGGAGAAAGATTAATATGTGGGCTAAACATCGCTCAAGAAAAACTCTGCAGTGCTCACACCTCAAAAACACAAATACTGCTCGAGCTGCTTGGTCCCAGCTGTCGGCCACTTCTTGTGCAATTCTCTCGTTTATTGACTACATAGGTTCACAATGGTGTGGGACCGTGATGTCAGGAAACCAGGAGGAAGCAAAAAAATTATAGTTTTATATACTAATAAGGAAGCACTTGCTGTCATCCTCTCCAAGTAAAGTCATCTCCTCATCCTCATGTCCGTTGACCATGTTGACAACACAAGACGGCAGCGCCACGGCGAGCGCAACAACTCGAAGGACGACGGAGAGGGCCTCACGGGCCCTATGGATGGTCTGATACAGCGCCCGCTGCTCATTCAGGAAGCCAGGATCATAGGGCCACATGTCCGCGACGGCATTGTCGTTCGCTTGTTCACCGGTGCTCGTTGAGGAGACGGAGGTTGCAGCACAGGTCCTCCTGCGCTGGTAGCTCTTCCGCCATTAGGGCGTCGAAGTGCGGCCGCACCTGCTCTATGGTGAACACGGCATGAACCGGCTTGGACAGTGGCGCCGGCTCTTGGTCGGAAGCTACGTCCATCGTCTGATTGTTGTCGCTTAGCTCGTCGAGGTAGCTAGCGAGCCAGCATGTACGGCTGCTGGACCGACCCGCTGCCAAGCATGAGTCTGACCGCCCTGGCCCACCCAGACCGTCTCCCTCGCCCGCACGCGCTTTCCGCCCGAAACGGTCAGCGCCGCCCACCCCGCTTCCCGGTGCATGCGATTTCTCCGCCTTCAAACGACACAAGTGTCGTCCGTCCGTCCTTCTGCCGCCCACATTAATGATACGCGGTTGCCGAGGCGGTTACTCTGGCGCCACACGTCCGTCCCTCCGCCGCCCACCATTGCTATATAAACTGTTGCGCCGGCCATAGCCGCAGTCATCCGCATCCGTTCCTATTCTCATGTCCACACCACTACTGCCCACCATGGCTTCCTCGCGCTCCAGCGCTCTTCGGGACGGGCGGACGACGGACCACAAGGAGATGGCAGCCATTGCTGCCGACTGGCTGGCCGGCAAGTAGCCGGAGGACGACGATGTCCCTGGAGAACATGGTAGTCGATGATCCGGCGCCAACCCCCTCCTCCGCGCCATCCTCGCCGGTGCATTGCACCATGACCATCGGCGAGGTCCGTGCCCAATATATGGACATGGTGAGGCAGAAGCGTGAGGAGCAGTTCCGGGAGGCGTAGGTCGACGCCGCCTACAACCACCATCTCCTCCAGGAGCACCTGCAGGCGGAGGAGTAGATCGCCACAGAGCGGGCGGAGCAGGAGGCGCTGCTCGACTCGTACCGCTCCGCCCGCGAGGGCCGCCTCGAGCGCTAGCGGTACCGCATGCGGGTGGCGGAGGCTGCGGCCGCCTACAAAGAGGGCGATGAAACGGCCGAGGCGCTGTTCGGCGAGACCGAGGACGAGGCGGAGGACAATGCCGGCTCCGACGAGTCCCCGCTCTGCTGGCGTCGACGAGGCCCTGCTCCGCCGAGGCCCCGCGGCGCCAACAATGAGGCAGAGGACACCGCCGGCTCCGCCGAGGCCCCACCCTGCCGGCAACGAGGGGGAGGATTTTCCCCCGCTCCGCCGAGGCACCGCCCGCCGGCAACAAGACAGTGGACATCGCCGGCTCCGCCGAGGCCCCGCCCCGCTGCCAACAAGGCCGCGCCACACAAAAAACAAGGAAGAGTAGAACACGGTAGGTCGCCGCCGCTCGGGTCAAAGTAAGGCCACCGCTGCTACCCTCCGGCTGCTGGCACTGAGCTGTACATCATGGAGCAATTCTATGATTACAGGCTGATTGAAGAGCGCTCCGTGGTTGAGCAAGCTCATGAGATACAGTCATTTGCTAGAGAACTTGAGCACTTCAATTGTATGCTACCGGACAATGTGCGAAGTAAAAAGGAACAGAAGGAGTACAAAGAGTTTGAGTAGCTTTTTAGCATTCCTGTACATTGCAATCACAGCGATTCACATGTCATAGAGAACATTCAAAACAATCGATGATTATGCATCTCAGCGATTCACATGTCAGAGCCAATATTTACTTCACAACTAAAGAATAAAGAAAAAATGGATCGACGCTGCTGACAGCAAAGGGCGTCCCATTCAAAAATATCAAACGCATGTCTTCTTGCTAAAATCAATGAGCAAAATTTGACAAGGTTTTCCCATTCCAAAATATCAAATGCCTACGATTGTGGAATGGGCAGGGTTTGCCATCAGTTCGGACATTGACATGGCACCTCGTGCTAAATAAACCAGTTGTTCTTTTTGTGCTGTTCCACCAAAATCAACCAAATTCGCGCGTAGCTTGTATGATTTCGCCCTTATATGTTGCAACGCCTTGAACTTATCGGCACCTCCTTTCTTGTGGTGGAAATGAATGATTCGATGTATTCATGAACATTTTGTGCAGTTCCCATTGAAATCAAGCTGAGCACCCCATGTTTGCAAAAATACAAAAAAAGTAATTAGTATAAAGCAAACTGTACTATGAATTGACAATTTAAACAGGCACCTACATGGTCCATGTAGAGCACACTTTTATAAAAATGGAACTCACCGGAAAGAATCCTAGAACAACATTGTACTCGCGCATCACAGCAAGAAAATGGAGATTTGTCAGTCCTTCTGAGCTGAAGTTAGTTTGGTCTTGTGGGGGTAATGTAACCATCCTTCAACTGCTCCTTCTGATGAGAAGATAGACAGGGCTTCTTCATCCTGGCATAATCGGAACTAGTCACTTCACGTACTCCATATTCTTCTTCAGAGGAGGATGATCCTGTTGTGCAAAGACAAGAGGATAACTAAATGCTAGCATCCCTGTTTGCTCGAAAAAAAAGGAATGGAAATATTTAAAACAACACAGATGAAGCACTTCTCAAGGACAATACCACTTTTTGATGACAGCATCTAAACAGTAGCACAACACCAATAGAGATGACAAAGCTCAATCATATGGATGAAATCAGTGGGTGAGTACCAACCTTTGTCAGGAGGCTTATTGTGTAGAGCATACAGATGAAGCACTTCTCCGGAACCATCTGTTGCTATCTACTGTGGTGGCCATGCTTACTATATACTCCTCGATTAGATTAATGTTTCCAACATCTTCTTGTGCAGTTCCACTAAAATATATGGTATCTTCAAAGAAGATACCTGTTTACACAAGTAGAGATAATTACGTATTACATTAAGAGTGGCATCAAATCAGTGGCAAAACAATTGCTTGTTCCAGCCATAGCAATAAATTAAGATGCAAAACTGTATCATTACTTGTGTCATCACAGTTCCAGTGCTTCATTACAGCACCAGGAGTTGATTTTGTTTTGCTTCCGCTTGTTCTTCCCCTTCATCACTTGGTTCAATAACAGACAAGCTTCGCCTTCAATGTAAGATTTGGCATGTCAATTAGGTTGCACAAGTATAGCACTAAACAATGACATTAATTTTCTGATGAAAGTGGCAAAATACAGGCCAACAGTTGTGAAATACCCTTATCTTACCTCAATGGGATATTACGGTGCACATACAAATTGGAAGTCTTGTCTCCATTTGTGCAGTTCACTAAAATCAAGCAACATTACCGTACAAGTAGCACAACATCTGAAAGCACACTGCAGAATCCTGTGAAAGAAGGCTAGTACTGACCTCTCATGACGTGGAATTCAAACAACTCACAAGAAGAAGATCTGAACCAAATTTGCCAACATGGATAGGAAGTAAGATCTCCTCTTGTGCAGTTCCACTAAGATCAAGCAATCAAGCAACGTTGTCGGTGTGACATTTTGGTTGAACTGCACAAAACACTCTTAAAACAAAAGTGTTTTGTGCAGTGCAAAAAAAGGTCACAATGGCAACGAGGTGAAGTAGATAACCCTGTTTACACAGAGGTGCAAAGGAAACAACTAGTGGTCAATAACGGTGGATGACACAGAAGCCAACAAAAAGAAGCATCTACCTTATCTAAATGGGAAAGAAAGCAAGACAGTAGCATTTCTCAAACGGTGGTATTGATTAATATTAATAGAGAGATTATATTAACAATAAAATTCGTTAAACATGTAATTTTCTTTTAACTGTGGCATTGCATCAATTTTCCAGCGGCATTATTAGAGGGTGTTTTTTTACAGGGACATTTTGGTGGAGGGACTAAAAAAACTCTGTGTCAGTCCCATCTAAACCAAACAGGAGGGACTGTTAGGGACTATAAGTGGGCATTTGGGACTAAAGAAAGAAGACCCCGAGGGAGTCTTTTTGGGACTTTTTCCAACAGTTGCCCCTGCCACGCATCGCACCTTGTCTCTATTAGTTCACTACTAGGGGTAACATGGTCTTTTAGCATGTCATTTAATAACCTCTAGTCCATGTTTAGTCCTTGGAACCAAGCAGGTAGGGACTAGGGAGTTTTTAACCAAACAGGGCCTTTGATTAACAACAGCTAAAGAGTTGCATGGGACAGTGGACGCACCAGCACCATGTGCATCTACCGATGTACTGGGGTGATGCACAGTCTGTTGCAACAAAGAACAAACAACCAAGGAGCATATTTGTGTTGGTCCCAGTTTTGTTATCTTTAGACACCTTTCCCTATGTGAGCGCATCAAATCTAGTCTTGCTCAAACTCTACAGCCTTGTCCCCCAAAACAAAAGATCAGTTCGTTACAGATGTGCGTACTGCGTTTGTCATTGCCTTCCCTTTTCGACCAACGTAGGTGCTGGATAGCCAGTCTGTACTAGTACTTTCCCCACTTCCTTTCCACTGTGAACCACGTCCTAGATTTATGCTATACAACTTTCCCCACTACTTTCCCCCATTCCCGTCCTCTTTGAACCACGTCTTAGATTCATGCGATACAACTTTCCCCACTACTTTCCCCCTTCCTTTCCTTTTTGAACCACGTCCTAGATTCATGCTATACAACTTTTCCCACTACTTTCCCCCATTCCTTTCCTCTTTGAACCACATCCTAGATTCATGGTATACAACTTTTCCCACTACTTTCCTGTTTGATCCAACACCTAGATTCGAGTGCAGAAGCGAAAAAAGCCCACATGCAGCTAGAGCAATGCATGTGGAATAGTAAATTATACCTTAAGGTTCTTGGGGTGTGGTTCGGTGGGCGACCAGAGGCCGTTCGACCCACACTATGTACGGCGGCGAAGAAGAAGGGGTCGGAGGCCCTCCCGCGCCGCCGCTGGGTGAAAGTGAACAGCTGCGCCGGTAGTGGACTCCCTCCCTCGCCGACGGCGACAGCGTTAAGCCACCTTTCCTTCCCGGCGGACGGCTCTTTGACCAGCAGTGAGGGCAGAGAGAGAGAGGCCAGCGAAGTCTTGTTTAGATCTGGAGAGGGTGAGAGAGTGTGAAGAGAGCAACTACAAGCAGACCAGCAGTGAGGGGAGAGAGAGAGAGGTCAACGAAGTCTTGTTTAGATCTGGAGAGGGTGAGAGAGTGTGAAGAGAGCAACTACAAGCGCTGAGGGTCCAGCGTGTATATATATACTGCAGAGAGTGTGAAGAGTGCAAACCCTAGAAAACAAGTGCCGAGGCTGCAGCTTATACGTGATGAGGTGATTATACGGTCACTACGAGATCGTATTGCTCCGTATCCATCCATTTTGACCAGTCAAAGAATCCTCCTGGCACAAATTATGCTCAAGTGTAGTTATCAAACCCGAGACCTCAAGTTTGATGAGCGAACAGGCTAACCAGCTACACAACCCTCCCGTTATGTTCAACGAGAGGAAAATAACCTTTTATACATTCCTGCATTCGTGTGACAAGCATGCCGTGTTTTTTTTGTGTGTGGGAGTCATTGGGATTTAAATCATAATCGTGTCATGTGGCTTTGGTGGTAAGACTATCCAAAGTGGTGCAGAAATAATGCAGCCTTAGTCACCTTACCTCCCTCCACGTAGTACGTTGGGTCCCACCAGTCAGAGGGTGAAACAAACAAATTAATAAGACAAATTAAAAGCGCCAGCGGTGTATCTTACCTCACACATCTCGCTACTGCTCGGGAACACTGTCCAATTGATCCCTCTATTCGCTCACGTACTATTTTAAGTGAATCCTTATTATAACATGCACACAATTTTGGGCACTTGTATTCGACCTAAGTCAGTGTGCCACCGTATCTCGTACGACTCCCTCCGTCTAGGTGTAATAAGTCACGTTAGAAGGTGCAGCGGGACCAAGGTGCAAGCAGATTGGAGGAGAAGGAGAAACTTGACCGGTCATTCCTCCAATCAAAGCCCTGATTTATGTCTCTAAACGCAACAATTAATCCAAACAACTAAGAGATGCCTCTTCTCTTCTTGTACGTACTCCATTTGTATCTCACTTCCTGTGGCTTCGCACTCGCACGATTTTCCTATTCTATGAACCTGTGTGTGCGTGTGTGTGTTTAACAGCATGTGTGTGTTAGAGAGAGCGACAAATCGACCTACTCCTACAGAGAGATGGTGTGTAGTGTACTATTTTAGCCGCGAGAGTCGGTGCATCCTCTCATTTCTGGGCGTCCGGTAGGGACAGACGGACAGCTGCCATGCCCGCTCCTGACCAGCCTGGCCCACCCAAAGCCCCTCCATCGCCCGCGTGCGCTTCCCGCTCGAAACGGTCAGCGCCGCTCCAAAGAATCGGTGCCGCATTCATGCCCGGGCAGAGCGGACGCGACCTCTCACTAGCTCCTGCATTGAAGGGAGAAGCGGATTCAAGAGTGATGGTTGCTTCGTCCGTCCGACTTACTGCTGGGTCTATGTGATTTGACGGCTCATTTTATTACTGAGGTGGTAGGACTGCTGGATGTCCCACGCTTTCGGCGAAAGGAGGTACTACTAGATTACAATTTTCTCCATTCTTACGGCGGAGGAGTGCAAGAGCAATGAAAACAAGCAGGCTCAGTGATTACATGGCCCACCTCACACTATCACCATATTTTCTGGACACCGTGTGACACCTAACTCTTTACATAGTACTACTTGTATAGTACGTATTGTAATTTATCAGCGAGATAGTACAATTATATGAAGCTTCCAGCTTCTGTTACATGTATCTTGCGTCCAAGGTTGCCCGTTGCAACATTTCATCAAATACAAAGGAGACTAACATGCATGCTATTGCATCTCAATGATTGACAGATCATAGCAAATATGTACTCCCTCCGTTCCAAAATAAGTGTCTCAACTTTATGCTACATACGGAGCAAAATGAGTGAATCTACACTCTAAAATACGTCTATATACATCAGTGTTTGGAGTATGTACTAGTAGTTCATATTGAAATCTACTAAAGGACATATATATTCCAAACAATATGATAATCTCTCTAACCAAGGTAGTAGGGACGAGGAGTAATGGAGGGAGTACTAGTAAAATTCTCTCCTCGTCCTGTGAGCCACCGCACGCGTGGGCGAGGGAGCGGGCGTAAGGCGTACAGTACTACTACTACTCATGCAGTCCCTAGCCATTGAAACAGAGACAGCTAAAGAAAAAAATGATCCATGCAGTCCCTAGCCCTTGAACCGTAAACCCTAACCAGGCTTTAATTTGCTGGCAACGTCGGCGCTTCCTAAGAAATGAAGTTTGCAACCCTTTGACCATCGGATCATTTTGTGCAGTTTCACCAAAATCGAGATGAGCATCCCTGTGGCAAAGAAATTGAAGAAGCGTGATTAGAATAAGATTACTGGGACTAGTTGATGAGACATAAACTCATCACAAATACAGTACGTAGAAGCCAGTAGAGGTATGTGCGGGCCAAAGAAGTAGAGAAATATCAACATGGAGTGATGTGGGCAGCTGGAGCAGTGGTGCAAGCCGGCTGTAAAGGGAGCTGTACCTAAGAGATGTCGGGATGTAGCTCAACCTAGAGGAGGGCGGCGGGACGAGGCAACTACCCACGTCGCGGCAGTGAGCAATGGACGAAGGCAACCTCACTGGCTCTGTGAGAGAGAATGGCAAGGACCCCTGATCGGGACGTGCCGACAGTGGGTTTCCGCCGTCGGCGACGGCGACCGCATCTACACTAAGCATCCACCCCCGGGATGTTAGAGATGTGGCCACAGTGGTTTTGTGTGAGAGAGTGTGAAAACTGAAGAGAGCAACCCCAGCAAGCAACCGTGTAGGCTCGTCCTGCCTATGTATATAGTGGAGCGGTTTCCTTTTCTCTCCATATGAACCTATTTATATTGTGTACGTGCCACTGAAGAAAAAAAACTTTATTTATGAATGACGCGGCACCTACTACTCGTTCTCCTATAAACCTTGCGCTTGGCATCTCCAAACTATTAACCTTGCGATTGGCTCTTCGCCTCTTCGGGAAGTCGAGCAATAATGGTACTGCAGTATATATAGTTATGGCTATATGAGACCGAATGAATTGCTGCACGTCCACCACGTGGCGAGGGTCGAGGGGCGAGGGAGAGTGCGTACTATTACGTTCGTTTCAATATGGACTACATACGGAGCAAAGTGAGTGAATCAACACTCTAAAATACGTCTATATACATCAGTGTTTGGAGTATGTACTAGTAGTTCATATTGAAATCTACTAAAGGACATATATTCCAAACAATATGATAATCTCTCTAACCAAGGTAGTAGGGACGAGGAGTAAACGGAGGGAGTGCTAGTAAAATTTTCTCCTCGTCCTGCGAGCCACCGCGCGCGTGGGCGAGGGAGCGGGCGTAAGGCGTAGTAAGCAAGCTTCACCTCATCCTGCGAGCCACCGCGCCCGTGGGCGGGGGAGATGGCGTACTAAGCAAGCCTCTCCTCGTTCTGCGAGTTGACGGGACACATCAAAAGTACTCCAGTGTATAGAGCCTTGCCTCTAAGGTAGGCCCCACATGGTTTACCTCTTTTTTAACATAACGCGTCAAGTCGCAATTTGTTTGTTCACCCGTGGTAGACGATCCTCCCTCCATCTAGTGGACAACCAGTACACGTGTCAAGTTACCACGGGGGCTGCCTTTTCGTACAGAAATGAGCTCCACCGTGTACCCGCGCGGGTGTGGTTGGGAAAGAGACGGGAGTACGTGCGCCGTGCGTGCACCTCTTCTCTTCATGCACGTCCCCCACCTACGTGGGTGTGTGTGAGAGATACAAACCTAGACAAATGGCTTGTGCGTTCGTGAGTGTTTTTTTTGGGGGGGGAGGTTGATTTCGTGAATGTATTTGTGGGAGTATGTGTCGATGACATCTCAAACAAAATTTTGCATGCAATGTGTGTGAAATGGAGGCCTATCCATATCATATATAGAGGGTCGGGCGATCCACGAGAAGAGAGGGAGGGGTCATAGATATCGATAGAGTCGAAGAGAGGATCAAGTGGGTGGGTGCGAGATCGATGAAGAGAGCCATCGAAATTGTGTGTGTGTGTGTGTGTGCAAGTCAAAGATATAGGGTGACTGACCTAGCTACCAGAACGTCAGAGGGCACAGGTCAAGTTTGTGTGTGGCAGGGAGACATGACTAGAGCGCTCGATGTATCGGTGTGTGTGTGTGAGGGGGTGGGGGGAGGGGTAGGCAGAGGCCTAACTATAGAGGTAGAATGACTCGTATATGTGTTGAGAAGGAGAAACCCAGCTATGTCTTGAGGGAGATCGGTCGACATCCATACATAACTGAAGGACGGGAAATAGGATGGGACAGAGAGAGAGGAGAGAGAGGGGGGAGAGGGGTAGAGGGGTAGAGTGCTGGATGGGTGATGGAGTTGCTTCTCGAAGATGGTGGGAGAGGCCTACTAGACAAACTGAGGGTGGAACTGCAATATTATCAATAAGAGTGGGGATGTGTTTATGTGTGTGCCTGTGCGTGATAGATCTGTCGGGACACATCCATGGATGATGAAGGGGAACCATGTGTTTGGTAAGCAAACCTAACTAGATCGGTAGATCAATTGTTGTTTGTCGGAGGAAGGGAGAGACATAACTAATGAGGTAGATCGATCGACGCGTGGGGAAAAACGAGTTATAAGGACCTAGCTAGCTATATGTATAGCGGGAGATCGGTCGGTGTACGTCCATTTGTTAGAGGCAAATAAGGCCCGACGAGACGGATAGACAGAGAGAATGGAGCTAGGAGGTGGTGCGAGAGGCCCAGCTACTAGCTAGATAGGGGGAGGAGTGTGCGGTTGTGAGATCGATGAAAAGAGGGGCGAGAGTTTACACGTGAGTGGGACCGTATGAGAGACATGAGGCAAGGACACATAAAGGAGGAGATTGAAGGTGCGTGTGTATGTTGTAGGCAGACATCGCTGGAGAGGTTTATCGATCTGTGTGTGTCGGAAAGGAGTTGTGGAGACTGTGGGAGAACGACCTAAAGAAGAAAAAAATGAATGTGCGCGATGGATAGAATGCTGAGGGAGGGGGAGGGCGAGGAGGGCGTGTGCATGCACGAGAGAAAGTTAGTGGTAGCTACAAAGGTTAGAGGATTGTGTGGGCGTAAGAGACTAACAAAGATCATAATTTGATATGAAAGTGGATTCATATATTTGAATAGGAGATCATAGTGTTTTAAACATATGCATGCATGAATATAGCGGTGATACGCGTGTTGTGGTTTTGCACATGTTATACCATAATGTGATAATGCATGGCGTTTGCAACTCACAGCTAAATGTCGAACAATCTAAACCATACCATACATCAAAAAATCTCACATTTTATTTGAATTTGTGATAATGTGTGGCGTTTGTAGCTTACAACTAAATATCGAACAATCTAAACAATAATATATATCGAACATTCTCACATTTTATTTGAATTTGTGGTAATGTGTGGTGTTTGCAACTCACATCTAAATACTTGTAGGTGTAGGGGGCGGGGCACCATACATAATGTGATAAACGCATTATACATATGAGACATGGTTTAGTTTGTGAAGATCTAGCTAGAGCTTGAAATGTACTATGATTTGAAATCAACATAAAGTGGATTCAAAAAATCGAGTTCGAGTTCATATAGTACACATAGTTCATATGTAACTCGAGAGTAATCATGTGGTGTGATGTGAAGATAATACACAAACGATGGTTTAACTTGACAATAATGACGATTGTAGATCTTATTAAAACAGAGAAACGAATCCAAACGCTTTGACTTCACAACAATCATTACTGTAGATCTTATTCAAATAGAGAAACGAATTCAAATTTAGTTCATATTGACGCGGTAGTATATACGTTTGGAATGCACTAAAACATTCATTTGAGTACTAGGTTGCATGCATTATACACGTAGCGAAATATTTTAATTGAACATAACATGAATTCAAAGTTTTGAATGACATTTGTAGTGCAAATTGATTTGGTACAGCACACGTTAGGCTTGTCCGGAAATTTCAACCCGCGCCTTGTTAGCCCGAAATATTTAAGATATATCTTTGTCTCGTTGTGCTCCGACAACTCCCTCCATCTCAACCCGCGCCTTGCTATTCCAAAATTACAACGCGCGCGAAAACTCCCACCTGCTGTGAAATCCCGACAAGCGAAATGCCCGTGATACCCCTGAACCGAAAGAACCGCCTCAATCGGTGGGGGTACTTTCGTAACTTACCCCACATTTCGGACAAGCGCGTCCCTAAGCCATGGTTCCCCACTCCCATCCCATCCGCCCACCCATTCGTACACCGAGGCCGGGAGAACCCGCGAAGCCCCACACCCTCCTCCGTCCGCCACCCAGCCGGAGCCTCTTCCCCGACGATGTCGTCCACAGCAACACCTCGACGTCCCTCATCCACCGTACCGGATGAGGATCCGTCGTCGATCTGGTCATCCCGCCGGTTCAGCCACCCCGCCCCCCAACTCCAAGGAGCTGCCCCGACGTTCCCCTCGTCTTTCGCGCCACCTCCATTCCCACACCACCGTCTTCACCTACACCACCGGAAGAGCATCAGCATCACCATTTCCTTGGATGAAGCTGCGGCCTAATCGGTGCCACCAAAGAGGTTGTACACTAATCACCGCATTTTCTTCTTGATTCGATCTCACGGTGCTGCCGGCGCTCGGTCCCGAGCCGACACGGCGCGGCTCCATCCACCGCGGCATCGCCGGCCACTTCCTCCACGGCGTCGCTCCCTCGGTGGCGACGTCCACATCAGTAGGATCTGCTGCTGCTTTAGCTCTCGCCCGTGTTGCTGCTCTGCTCTTGCTCTCGGTCCCCTGCCTGGTCTGCTCTTGCTCGCGCTGCTGCTCTCGCTCTTGCTCTTGCTTGCGATGCTACTCCGATTTAGCTACACTTCATTCGATTGAATAGACTTTTGGGTCAGTCGATTTCATCGGGTGGGGGCTCGCCGGAGTTAAGGAAGAACCAGCCACATTGGGGAGGGGGGCTCGCCGGAGAAGTACCCCACTATCTATCTTAGGGTTCATGGTGGGGGCGGTGGTCGCCGGCAGTGGTGGGGCGGTGGCGTGGGGATCGCCGGAGAAAAAGCTCGGCATGGGGGGCTAGAGGGATGGCCGGGGCGGCGGCGGACCGGATGGTGGGGAGTGTTTTCGGGGCGGGCGGGGCGGCTGTTTGGCCGGTGGTGGCTGGCGGCTCAGGGGGGTGGAGGTTGAAGATGAACTGCACGCCCTTGATTTCGTATCCAACGGCTGCAAAATCGACTGACCAGAGATGAAAAAGTCAGTCGACTGACGTGTAGCCTCACCTCTAGTGCGTTCAGTTTCGACAGCAAAATTCAGTTAAGTTCAGTTTTGATAGTTAAATTCAATTTCGACAGTTAAGTTCAGAGATGAGCGGCTGATGTATACATCTAGCACTTTGTGGTTATGTATTTTACGTCATCTATTGGAGATGCTATTAGAATTCCACTCAGGTTAACGTTGTCTCTCTTGTCCTGCTTCAGCCTCGGCGCCGTATAACTCACCGGAGCTGCTCCAACAACGAAACCCTCCATCACAGCGGAGCAGTACCTCGGGCTCCATCTCCAGACGCCTAAGATCTTCTTCCCCTCCTCTGACAGCCAAGTCAGCCGGAGCATCCTCACCGGCCAAGCCAATCACGCTGAGATCGATATGGCTTCGCCAAAGAGGTTGTACACTTCTTGTGGTTTGACTTAATCTCACCATACTTCTTTGCATCCTGTGATCTTCCAATTCTTGTGAACCAAACACCCAGATTGGCAAAAATCCTGTGTTTTTAAATTCTCTGTTTTGCACGTGCATTCCTATCCTATTCCTGTCTATTTCCTATCCCTGCATTGTTAGAATCCTCAAATTCAAACAAGCCCTTACACAATTACTTCTGTTACAAATATGTGTCAAAGAAAACCTTGTGTGGTTTGTCCTGCTCCTGCGGTGCCGTGTTCCACCCCAGCTCAGCTGCTCCAACGACGGAAGGGTTCACCACAGCAGGGATCCGCTCTCCAGACTGTCTTTCGCCGCCTCAGATCTTCTTCCCCGCCGCCGGCAGCCACGACAACTGCATTACCATCATCAACTGAGCAGATGACCTTGAGGACTACATGGGTCCGCAAGAGAGGCCGCACTCTTCCGTGTCTGCTTACGTTATGCATAGCTTAATATGATGACATGCTACTTTATCGTCGTGTTCACCTATTAGACTCTGACTCGGGTCCAAACTTATGCTGAAACTTGAGTTTTTAAATGGTTGTGGGGTACATATTGGGGCAGCAACCAGTACTATCTGTCTACTATCTGGTTAATCTCGGGTGTCTACTTTGAGTTTCATGTTGGGTGCAAACAAACATTAAAGGAGCCATTATCTGTATTTTTTAACTAAAGCTATTATCTGCCTGCTATCATTGGTTTTGGGTCTATCCACAGTTTGCTACCATCACTCTGGATTTGTGCATGCACTCCTTACATAATCTCACTATGTTTTATTCCTATGCATGTCAGTTATTGTACACAATGGAACTGAACATGTAGAGCAAAAGAGACGAGCCTTGTGTGGCAATAAAATTTCATGCAGATGTCGCTCCATGGTGGGCGCAAAGGCAGCCCCCCTCCACCCATTTCGGATCGTAATCAAGAGGAAGATAACTGTTCTGAGGGGGATTCAGAAGCAGAAGACCACTCCTATTTACCCCATGAGGTCTTCGCTCTAACTTGGCATGCTGATATTGGTTATACCATGCATATGGTGCCTTGCATTGCTTACTTTATACATCAAATATGTCAACTGCTTAGTTTAGACATGCTTTGTGTGAATGCCATTTGTTTAGTTTATTCATCGTTTATGTGAATTATGCAATGCCATCTTGTTTAGCCAGGCATCATATATGTGAATTTTGCAATGCCATCCTACTTAGCCAGTCATCTTAAATGTGAATTATATCAGGCCATCCTTTTTTCGTTACGTATTACATTTGTCAACAATGTTAGTACATTCAACTACTCTTCGTGTGCATCAGCCATTTGACACGGTGATGGAAAATTATGGAGTGAAAACAAGGTCTTCAGAGCAGACTATGCTATCTGACGAAGCGCATATCTCGCTGGTTATGGATAGCTACTCAGAGGAGGATTCAGAGACAGATGACCAGTCCTATTCTCCCCCCCCCCCCCGAGGTGCATGCTCGAACTTGGCAGGGTTATGTTGCTCATATCGTGTGTATGGTATCTTGCATTGCTATGTCATTTGCTTAGTTTATACATTATTTGTGTGAATGCCACCTGTTTAGTGTCTAATTACCATATATGTGAATTATGCAATGCCATCTTTTTGCAAGACATTATATATGTGAATTATGCAATGCTATCTTGTTGCAAGGCATTATATATGTGAATTATGCAATGCCATGCTGTTTAGCCAAGCGTCATATATGTGAATTATATCATGCCGTCCTTTTTTTGTATTTCTCATTGCTTTTGTCGACAATGTTTGTATATTCAACTGCTCTTCCTATGCATCAGCCATTTGAATTGGTGATGGAGAAATCTGGAGTGAAAACAAGGTCTTCAGAGCAGACAATGCTACCTGGTGAAGCAGATATGTTGCTGGTTACAGATAGCTCTTCAGAGGAGGATTCAGAGGCAGATGACCAGTCCTATTATCCCCCTGAGGTGTATGCTCAAACTTGGCAGGGTTATATTACTCATATCATGCATATGTTGTATTGCAATGCTTAGTTTTTACATCATATACACGATTTTGAATGCCATCTCCTTAGTTGACACATCATATATGCGATTGCCCTCTGCTCACTTCCTTAGTATATAAATCATATATTTGAATTATATCATGCCATGATGTTTACATCGACAGCATGTATCTGAATTATGGCATGCCAACCCATTTTCTAAAGACATAATATAGTTATATCATCTCATCCTGTTCACATAGTCATCATATTTTGAATTATGTCATTCTATCCGTGAATTATATCATGCCATCATGTTTCCATCGACGGCATGTTTGTGATTTATGGCATTCCAACCACTTTAATAGACACATCATATAGTTATATCATGTCATCCTGTTTACATAGTCATCATATTTTGAAGTATGTCATTCTATCCTGTTTAGTTAGCCATCATACATGTGAAATTGTGTCATGCTATCCTGTTTAATTAGCCCTCATATATTTGAAATTATGTCCTGCTATACTGTTTGGTTAGACAACATATATGTGAATTATTTCATGCCCTGTTTTCTTCCCTACTATCCATTGCACCTGTCTATCTTACAATGTCTGTACATTCAATTACTTTTCTTGTTTATCAGCCATTTCAATTGGAGGGGGTGATGGCAGTATTTGTGGGAGTAAAAACACGGTCTTCAAAAAAAGATCATGCTACCTGTCGATGGAGATAGAACCACGGTTGTACTTGCCCAAGAACCAGCCCCACCACACATAACCCAGACTCACGCAGATTGTACCCCTACCCAGTTGGACAGAGAACCAGCTACACCCCTTCTAACCCCAACCCCAGCAGATAGTAACCCAGTTCCCGTTGACACAGCACCGTCTCCACCACAGAGCACCCAAACACGAGCAATTAGTAAGGCAACTGTAGTGCCCAAAGCACGAGGACCACCACTCCGAACCCCAAGTCAACGCTTAAAGCAGAAGAAGAATTGTTCTCAGGTCAGGTTCCGTAGCTATGGTTCATACTACTTTGCTCTTGCATCACTGTATTTACTCATACCAACTAATTTCAAATTTGAAGGATGCAATTGAAACTCCAATGGAGCAACAGGTATGTTTTAAACCTGTTTCTTTAACGTGTTTGCTTGTAACTTGCTCTATGTTGATTTCAGTTTCATTTGAATAAACAGTTATGTTCTCATGCCATGCACATTACAAGTGTTGTTATTGTTGTGTAGTTTCCCACAGTTATATTCTGTCTATGCTGCTTTGTCTTAAATAGATATGATTCGAACTGTATCTATCTTGATTTGGCAACATAAACTAGAATGATATAGACCATACAGTGACCATACTACATAGATATATGTTTGTTTCATGTTGTTATCCTGTCCACCTTACTACTGAATTGGTTTACCAAAATGAGTTTCATATACTACATTATAAACCTGTGATGTGTTTGTTTGTTTCTCCTTTAGAACGCGGATAAAATATTGGAGAAGAGTACCCCATTATGCAATGGTAAAGGAAGTAATGCAGATCAGGTTCAAGATAGTGAGACATCCCTATTGTTCTCCAAGAAAGCTGATAAAAACTATATTGAAGACACCGAGACAACCCCAAAGTCCTGTCTTGATGTAGTGTTCGAGTTACTGGCTACTACTGCTGGCACCAGCTCTTCGTACTCGCTGCCTGAATCAGTTCGGGTTCTTGAGTCTCAACTTCAAGTTGAAAGACATCGATCAGATGTTATGCGACAGGAAGCCGAAGGACTGAGGAAGACCCTGCAGAATTCAGATGCATACTTTCTGGTGCAACAGCAAGTGCTGGAGGATTTAAGCGCCAAACAAGAGAAAGTTAATAAGCTTGCTAAGCATCTTGCCAGCATTATGGGTACCTAGGATATTGTTTCTTGAGCTCTTCTGAAGTGGTTTCAGTTCTGGACTTGTTTTGCTGCGGCGTTTATATGCTGCTTTGTTCCCTATATTTGCACTGGTGGAGAACTTTGATGCCCAGTGGATGTAATATGTGTAATAGTCGTGATAGCCTAGCGTAAGTTACTTGCTTATTTATTTCCGTTGTCTTGTTTATTTGTTTTCTTGTAGTCAGTGCAGTTCTTTTTCCGCGGTTTGCTAGTGGCCTGAATAACATATTTTTTTTAACTAGGCCACATTAACAATGGGCTACATATTTACTGTAGTTAACATGGGCCTCCTACGTGCCGTAGAAACAATGGGCCTTCTAAGGGCCATAGACACAATGGTCCTTCTACGGGGCGTAGACACAATGGGCCTTCTACGGGGCGTAGACACAATGGGCCTTCTACGGGCCGTATCATCAATGGGCCTTCTACGGGCCGTATGATCGGTTGGCCAAACACGGCCAATAACAGACCACATTATGGCCGTAAATGGGCTAGAGTTGAAATCGTTCGTTCATGGGCCGACCATAACGGGCCGTCGTTAATAGGTCGTATTTGATGACGCTATGAAAACGGCCCAACGTATTAACGGGCCACAAACGGGCCGACTGTAACCACGGGCTGTATTTGGCCCACAAGCTGAAAATGACAGTAACGGGCCGAAAGTAAATGAATGCTGGAAATGAGCCCAAGAATAAATGGGCCCTAAGAAGGTCGAAAGATAACATGGGCTGGAAACGGCCCAACGGAATAATGGGCCGTTAATGGGTATAAAGTGATACACTGTTCATTACGGGCCAGTTTTACCACGGGCCGTTAATGGGCCGAGGGTTACTAAGGGCCTCATATGGGCCAAAAGAGTCATGGGCCATACATGGGCCGGAAGTTAAAACGGGCTGGAAATATATTGGACGGCCCAAATGATGCTACTGGGCCTAATTCGGATAGGCCGTAAACGGGCCCTGGGTTAGCGGGCTGTAAATGGGCTATATGCGAACATGCCATTAACAGGCTTGCCGTGGGCCGGCCTGCCACCTTTTGACCAAGTCAAATGGGCCGGCCTTTTCACAGGAATGGGCCTCTGTTGGGCCGTGCCACGTGTCGACGTATCATAGGCACTTTGGGTCCAATGAGTGGATGACGTCTGTCCCAATGGTGAGCTGACACGTGTTTCCTCCAGCCAATGATGATTTTACACGTGGAAAATCCCCATTAGTCGGGGCTGTTAACGGGTTATCGGATCCAAAACTGGACCCGATAGCTTAACGGTGTTCCGTTACGATGGATGCCACGTGTCGGTCACCCTTGACGAAAGCACTTCTATGACGCGCGATTTATCGTCATGGAAGTGGACACTTTCGTGATGATAATTTTGGTAATGTCATGGAACACTTCTACGACAGCATAGGTATGACTATCTTGATTCTGTCATAAATTTGTCATGGATGTACATGCATGACAGAAAACGTGACCTACTGTGACAAACACGTATCATCACGGAAGTGTATTTTTTTGTAGTGAGTGGGGAGTAACTTAGACTAGTAACATGCATATGTTACTAGTCTATGTTACTACATTCATAGTAGGGAGTAACATATAGTTGGTATCATGCAAGTCATCATTTATTAAGATGTAGACTCATTTTGCCTTGGTATGTGTTATGTTACAGTAACATATTATGTTACTCCAACCATCTCTCCCCTCATTAACTACATGCCACGTAAGCAAAATTTTCTTGGGATGTGTTATCTTACTTGCTAAGTTACTCCCACTATGACCAGCCTAAACACGGATGTGCATGTCTATGTCTATGTGTGTGTGCGACGACTCTCGCGACCTGGAAGCGGGGGCATGTTTTTGATCGAGTTTTCTTTCTTGGTACGTTAAAAAAAATTGTCAGCCAGTTTTCGTTTCCTTTTTTCGGGAAGGCGCGTATTCTATTTAAAACCACTGCTATGGAGAGATTTTTTTACTCCATTGTATATATAGCCTCTTGTTTGATAGGGTTACTCGCGTCTCGCTCTCTAACCCTCTCCATATCAAAACAAGATGACAGTGTCCACTCTATCTTTCTCCTCACCGGTGGTCACAGATCCGGCCGAATCCCGTCCGCTGCGGGAGGTGAGGAGGTGTGGCGTTGACGTTGTCGCCGTCGGCGATGGAGGAAGCCGATGTGCACCGTCCTCTCGGAGCCGGCGCTGGCGCGGATGAAGGTCCTCCGCGCCCTTGTTCGCTGCCGTCGTGTGGGCAGATCCTGCCCGCCCGCCTAAGCGACATCTCGCCCACCTGAGGTATAACTTCTTGTACTGGTCCAGCTCGCCAGGTCGCTGCATGCGGGTTTTCTTCTATGCGACTACTCCCCAGCTCCCTATGTACAATAGCTAGGGTTCGTCGGCTGGTCCAACATCACCTACTATTATAGAGGAAATGCCACTCGAAAAGTTGTCCTGGTTTATGCCTCGGTGGAGGTATACATGGTGTTTCGACAAAAAGTACATGGTGGTTGTGCGGTTATTGTCCATATGCTCCTATTGCTGCTGCTAATCTAATAGTACTATCACTGGTTAAATGAAGAAATGCTTTTTTTTCGGGCATCCTGGTTTAGTTCCCATCAAGATAATCATGATGCTTCTGTTTGTTGGTGTACTTTTCATTAATTCTTATTAAAAATTGAGATGTCGTTGTTAATCTTGTACAACTGCCAAAACAAAGTAACAACACTATATCCCTTTTTTATATTTTTGCAAACAGCGATGTGTATCTCCATACCCGGGCATGTCTTTCTCAATTTTAGTGGAACTGCACAAAATTGGATGGACATTGTTGTTCCGCCTCACTGTCCTCTGCCACGTGGTTCTTCCTTCCTCGAGCTTGATTACTGAGAAGAAACAGACCATAGTGAGGATTTGGCGAACTTCATAGGTGCCTCACCCAAACTTGATGCCAAATGGATGATGCATCACCACGATGACCTATCGATGATCATGGTTGCGCCTCATGGTTGCATCGGCTGGTGAAGCTGATCGATTTTCCATGAAAAACAAGTTGTCTTCCATCAGTGCTCTTTGCTTGTTACCCACAAAGATGATATCCTTCGTCAGTTCACCTTGGTTGCATTGGAGACGCAGTCGTCTTTCACGTTGGTGCAATTTTATCACACAATTGGCTATGAACCAAATGTTTCCTCGAAGAAGGATCGACGTTGGTACTAAGAGCATAAGTTTTTTATTGATTTCTAAGCCTTCTCACAACTTTGTCTTCAGCTCCCCTATAATTTTATTTGTCCAGCTATTAACTTTGATTAAAAAAATGGTGTGGACTAAAAACCCGGATGGACATAGTAGCCCTCCATTTTTATTTACTCTGCATACTAGATTTAACTGAAGTCAAACTTTGTAAAGTTTGACCAAGTTTAGGCCGAACACAACAAACCAATTATTGAGAGAGGGCAAACTGTACATACTCTCAAACATTTCCGACAATTCAAAATAAAATTCTTTATTTGTACACACTCTCACACATTTCCAATAATTTGGCGCATGTGTGGTTGCTCACTTAAGGGAGGGTAGTGTACCGCACGTGAAGGACAGGAAGTGCGACCAGGACGCGTGGATCGTTAGTTTGTCGGAAGTAGTAGTTTCTTCACTGGCACGTTAAATAAAGAGTTTCGTTTCGTACTTACACAATTTAAAACGGTTGTTATGGATAGAATAAGAAAACCACTCCACTATATATTAGTAGTATACACGAGTACTATATGGACGCAGCTTCATTGACTTAGTGCACCTGCCTTTGGGTGTATGGCAGGTGGCCCAAAATGTGGCTGGCCCACCTGTTAGACAGCCAAAGGCAGGTGCAGTTAAGGCACCGGAGCTCAGTCCTAATACAGTATATATACTATATAAGCTGGAGCCTCAGCGCTTGTTCGCTAGGGTTTGCACTCTCCACACTCTCGCCGCACTACATATATATATATATACACACGCTGGAGGCGCAGCGTTCCTTTGCTAGGGTTTGCTATATTCACAGTCTCTCACCCTCTTCACCAGATCTAAACAAGATTGTATTGGCCTCTGTCTCTCTCTCCCCCCTCACAGCTGGTGAAGGAGGCGTCCGGATCCCGTCGCACCGGGAAGGGGAGGAGGTGCAGCGTTCACTCTATCGCCTTCGGTGAGGGAGGCAACCCACTGCCGGCTGCGTTGTTCTCTTTCACCCAACGCCTGTGCGGGAGGGCCACCGACCCCTTCTTCCTCGCTGTCGTACGTGGTGTGGGCAGATCCGGCCTCCCGCCGCATGCCTTGCCACATCCCGACAACCCTAAGGTATAAGTTTCTTTGAAACCGTCATTGCTCTAGCTGCATGCGGATCTTTTTCGATTCTGTAGTCGAATCTAGGTCTTGTTTCAAAGAGGAAAGAAGGGTGCGGTGGGGTGGAGCATGAATCTAGGACGTGGTTCAATGAGGAAAGGAGGGAAGGAAATTAGTATAGACTGGCTATCCAGCCGCTTTGTTGGTCGAAAAGGGAAAAAGGGGGTAACCCAGTACACACATCTTTAAGGAACCAATCTCTTTGTTGAAAAGGGAAAGAAACTGGGGGTCGGGTAGTTTGTGCAGGACTAGATTTGTTGCCCTCACATAGGAAAAAGGTTCAAAAAGAACAAATATGGGACCAACACAGATATGTTGCTTGGCTACATACTCTGCATCACCCATTTATACGTGTGGACGCACATGGTGCTGGCATGTCCCATGTCCCATACAACTATTTTGCTGTTGTTAATCTAAGGATGCTGCTGGAAAATTGAAGCAATGCCACTGTTAAAAGTAAATTACATTCTTAACGAATGTTGTTTTAAGAGAATGTCTCTATTAATATGAATCAATGCAACCATTTTAGAAATGCTATTGTCCTACTTTGTTTTCCATCAAGATAAGTTAGATGCTTCTTTTTGTCGCTGTTTGTTTCATCCTCCTTTATTGGCCAGTAATTGTTTCCTTTTTTGCCTCTGTTAAAATAGGGACATCTATTCAACTTGTTGCTATAGCAAACTTAAATGTCACACCGGCGACTTTGCTTGATTTCAGTGCAACTGCACAAAACGAGATTGGATTTCCTATTTGTGTTGGCAGATTCGTAGGTGATCTTGTGTGCGTCATGACATGTTGGTACTTGCCTTCATCCACATGATCGTGTAGTGTTTTTTGAGATGTTGTGCTACTTGTATTGGTACTATTTTAAATAAATGTTGAATTGAAGCTATTGTATTGCTCTCTTTTCCCATTATGTAGTGAACAAAAATGGTACCAACCCAGACATGATGCTTGTTGTTGTGTTACAACAAACTCTGCATCACCCCCTTTATAAGTAGATGGAAGCACATGGTGTTGTTGCGCCCACTCTCCCCTGGAACTATTTATGCTTTTTGTTAATCTAATGTCGCTGGTAAAATTAAGCAATGTCACTCTCAGAATTAACTACTGAATCTTAGTTCAAAACTGCAACACTTGTTAGGGATTGGCGGGATTACCATTTTTGTGGCCGCATGTTTCATCCTCCTTTACTGGCCAGTAATTGATTCCTTTTTTGCCTCTGTTAAAACAGGGATATCTATTCAACTTGTTGCTATTGCGACATTTTGCTTCGCTACGCGAAACACTTTTGTTTTAAGAGTGTTTTGTGCAGTTCAACTTGAATGTCACACCGGCGACTTTGCTTAATTTTGGTGGAACTGCACAAAAGGAGATCATGGATTTTCATATATGTGTTGGGATTTCTTTCAAGTCCTCCTCTCGAGTTGTTTCAAATCTTTGTCAAGAAAGGTCAGTACCGACTTTCATCCACATGATGCTGCAGTGTGCTTTGAGAAGTTCTGCTACTTGTATTGATACTGTTTTGGATAAATGTTGCATTGAAGCTATTGAACTGTTGTCTTTTACCATTAAGTGGGCAAAAATTGTTCCAACCCAGACATGATGCTTGTTTCTTTGTTACAACAAAACTCTGCATCACCCCCTTTATAAGTAGATGGAAGCACATGGTGTTGTTGCGCCCACTCTCCCGTGGAACTGTTTATGCTTTTTGATAATCTAATGCCGCTGGTAAAATTAAGCAATGCCACTCTCAAAATTAACTACTGAATCTTAGTTCAAAACTGCAACACTTGTTAGGGATTGGCGGGATTACCATTTTTGTGGCTGCATGTTTCATCCTCCTTTATTGGCCAATAATTGATTCCTTTTTGCCTCTGTTAAAACAGGGATATCTATTCAACTTGTTGCTATTGCGACATTTTGCTTCGCTTAATTTTGGTGGAACTGCACAAAAGGTGACCAGATTTCCATATATGTGTTGAGATCTCTTTTAGGTCTTCCTCATGAGTTGTTTCAAATCTTGGTCTTGAAAGGTCAGTACCGACTTTCCTCAGAATTAACTACTGAATCTTAGTTCAAAACTGCAACACTTGTTAGGGATCGGCAGGAGTACCATTTCTGTTAGGGATCGGCCGGAGTACATGTTTAAGAAATGTATTGTTCAAATAATGTCTCTGTTATTATATATCAGTTACAGTGTTTTACAAATGGTACTATCCTGCTTTGTAGTTCTTTCTACATGTTTAACCAAGGTATTGTTAAGATAATGTCTTTGTTAAAATGAATCAGTCGCATTGTTTTAGGAATGGTACTTTTCTGCTTTGTCATTCTTTATACATGTTGAAACAAGGCATTGTTAAGATAATGTCTCAGTTAATATGAATGGATCACACTGATTGAGAATTGCTACTTCATGCTTTGTTTCCCATTAAGATAAGGTAGATCAGCAGATGTTTTTCTTCTGGGAGTACAAGTCATCAACCGTTATTTCTCAGTAATTGTTTCCCTTATACCTATTGTTGCTTACAGGGATATCAAAATTAAAGCTCGGTTTTATTACGACTTTGATTTTAGTTGAACTGCACAAAAGGAGCCAATGTGTCTAAGGCAAACTGCTGCATTAGTGGTCCAGTTGGTCTTACCACTTTGCAGAAAGAAGCAGTCACTGTTTGCGCTACATTACACAAGGAATGATCGAGAAGCTTTACAAAGTAATAGTAGACGCTGGTGACATGACTAGTCTGTAGAGAGCATAGGCAACTCAACAACAAGTGGAGTGCACTGGGCAATAAGTGCCCAAACAAGTACAAGAAGCCAGGACAGGACTCCAAGTCTGTCAATGTCATTCTAAGCAACAATGATGGAGCATCTTGGTATGGTAATCTGTTTACCGTTCTTTCAGTTTGTTAGTCCACCGATTGGTGGGTTGACACTGGGGCAAATATTCATGTGTGTATTGATGTGTCTTTGTTTTCTTGCAGCATATAAATACGAAATCCACAGGGATGCTCAGCTTGATTTTAGTGGAACTGCACAAAATGTTCAGATGGTTCGTGTCCTCCATAATACTTCATCATGCACAATACATCGAATGGTTCTCTAATCATTTGTTGTCACCTTGAGCCACCAGCCTATCAGGTGACAAATTGATGACAAACCCTGCCTGTTCCACAATCATAGGCATTACATATTTTGAATGGGAAAAGCTTGTCAAAGTTTAATCATTGATGTTAGCAAGAAAACATTAGTTTAATATATTGGAATTGGAAAACCTTGTCAAATTTTTCTCATTGATGTTAGCCAGAAGACAAGCATTTGATATTTTTGAGTGGGACGCCCTTTGCTGTGAGCAACGTCGATCGTTTTTTCCTATTCCTGTCTTCAGTTCAGAAATATTTACTCTGTTAAGATGCAATCACATGAATGTTGACTTATGTAAGGTATTTTAAGAGTTCTGAATGTTGTCTATGTAATGCCAGGCCTTGTGAGTTTGTTCTGAATGTTGTCTATGGAATGCTGTGGCATGCGGCATCACGAGCTGTTCATCGTGCCTCCTGAGAATAATGCTTCATATTGTTTTGCATGTTGAGCTAATGCCTGTGATTTGCATGTTATGAAGATCATCCTCTTCTGTTGTTTCTGTGCTTAAGAAGTTCATTGTCTTATGTTTCATTCATAGCCTATACGACAACTCGGGTAGGTTAGAGGTGAAACCATATGATCTTCCGACCAACTCACCATCTTAGGCCGTGATTGGATCGTCGTTTTCCAACCAAGATCGCTTGTAAAACTGACGCTTGTAAATAAAAGCAGATGGTCTTGGGCGATGCGCTTGGTTGGTCGATTTCGACTAGTAAAATATACACTGGTCTCTCAACTTACACGCGTAACACGCCGGTTTTTGTTACAGACCTCGGACCCTTGGTTTCATTACGCCTGTATTTTACACATTGTTTCTGATGACGAGTAAATTACACTTGTATCTAAATACAGGTGTGAAATAAACCAGAGCTCCCAAGCGCGGCCTTACCGTTTCATGCCGTCTCAGTCTCTCGAAGGTGCTCACAAGTGTCCGATGATCCTGGCTTCCTGAATGAGCAGTGGGTGTTGTATCAGACCATCCGTAGGGCCCGCAAGGCCCTCTCCGTCGTCCTTCGAGTTGTTGCGCTCGCCGTGGCGCAGAGCATTGTCAACATGGTCAACGAACATGAGGATTCAGGAGATGACTTTATTTTGACTGGATGAAAGTAGGGATCCACTAGGGCCATAGCCGTACGTACGCAAGTGCCTCCTTATTATGTACAACTATATTTTTTTGCTTCCTCCTGGTTTCCTGACATCACGGTCCCACACCATTGTCAACCTATGTAGTCAGTAAACGAGAGAATTGCACAAGGAGCGGCCGACAGCTGGGACCAAGCAGCTCGAGCAGTATTTGTGTTTTTGAGGTGTGAGCACTGTAGAGTTTTTCTTGAGCGATGTTTTCGTTGTTGTTCAGAGGAGAGCAGGGTATTAACCGGGCAGGCTGTGGCCCATCTAGCCCAGGCCAGATATCCAGCCGAGATATTATTTTTTTCAAGCTGAAAATGGCTAGCCCAGCTATACTTTTTTTTGAGGAATACCCAGGCAAGGTCAACTTGTTATTCTCCGCCCCGCTGGGCTGCAAATCTTTCCTAGGAAGGATGCATTAGGCTTAACAAGAAAATGGGCTTTAAGAAATAATAAATGGGATGTAATTATAAAAAGTGGGCGGTAACTATAAAAAAATGCAACCAACACGTAATTAGTCTATAAAATATTATTTTTGGATTTTGAAAATTTTAATTTCATTAATTGTTGCGCGCGCAATGTTTTGTTGGATTATTACGTAATACAAATTTATATTGAAATTGTATTTAATCTGACTACAAATTTCGGGATAAAAATATTTCGGATCCCATCAAAATGTGGGAAATTGTATTGAATTCCGTTTTGAACGGTTGGTTGAAATTATTAATCGTTGTCCTCGCTAGAAAATGGGTTGTACTTTTAACAAACTGTAAATGGGCTGTGGTAAATTCCATTAGAATTCAAAAATGGGTTGTACATTCTTACAAATCGCAAATGGGCTATATGTTCTCTGCCACACACTTGTGGGCCTACTAAGTTGACGTGTCCCCTAAAAAAACTAAGTTGACGCGTATCCAAGGCTTTGTCAACTTACAGTCAACACACGGTTCTAGCAGCAGTGGCCGTTGGATGTCCATCCAACGGATGTCGTGCTTCTTCTTCAATCTCGGATATTCTAGCTTCAACTGCCCAAAAAATGATTTCTCCCCTGACATCTGGGGCGCACCGTTTCAGAGGCTGACCTGTGGGCCTACTAAGTTAACGCGTACCAAGTGCTTTGTCAACTTAGTCAATATAAACGATTCTAGCTGCAGTGACCGTATGATGTCCATCCAATGGCCGTCGTGCTTCTTCAACCTCTGGTCTTCTTGCTCCAACCTCCCAAAGCAGCGTCGGTCGTGCCGCTTGCTACTGCCTCCCGTGGCCGGCTGTGTTGCCGCGGAGGCTTCACCACCCCCTACTACTCCCACCGCTGGCCAGGCCATCCCTCTACTCACCCACACCCCCTGTTATTCTGCGGCGACGGCAGGCTCACACCGCAGTCGAACCAGTGAACCCTAGTACTCCTCTCCGTGTGGGCATCCACTGCCGCGTCTTCCCCGGCTCTGCGTCGTCCCCTTCCTAGGCCTCGCCGTCGTCCACCGCCCTGGTGCTCTCGGCGCGGCGTGATCAACGTGGTCAAGGAACGACTTCCATCGGAAGAGTATTGTACGTGGAGAGGCTGACAGCTGGGTCCACGGCCGCAGCAAAGGAAGTGCCTCCTTATTACGCGGAAAATAATGATTCCTCCACCTGACAGCAGGGACCCACCGGATGGGCCACCGTATTTCACGAAAAAAACATTTCCCCCTGACTGATGGGACCCGCCAGCTCCATCTTCGCACGCAAGGAAGTGCGTCCATATTACGGGCAAAAAAAATATTCGCCCCCCTGACTGCTGCGACCCACCAGCTACATCTTCGCACGCGAGGAAGTGCCTGACAGTCGGGACCCACATGGTCGAAGCGTACGTAGCGTTGTCATTCTGGTCGCGAACGTGTACGTACATACTGGTCGATGTAGAGGCGCGCACGTATCGTAGTAAGGCGTGCACGTAGCATGTACACGTACATACAGCGGCCAGGGTGCAAGAAAGTAAATACGGCCACGTACGTACATACGGGCGGGGTCTCGAACGCCTACTCGCGCATACGTACGGCCAGGGCTCGTGTACATGTCTGGGTCGGAATGGAGAAACTGCGTCATCGTCGTGTTCATGGGGAGCCAACTGGCTGGGTCAGAACGGAATGTGTCGTCGTGTTCATCGGGAGCCAACCGGCTTGGACGGAACAGCCGATGGAAATGAGCCCTGGCATACCGCAGAACAGAGGAAACGGCCTTGTGTTCGACCGGCCATGGTCGAAACGGGATCCTGTTCATCGGGAGGGGTCTGGCGTACCGCAAAACGGAGGAAACGGACTTCTCTTGGTTGAAACGGGGTCTTGTTGATCGGGGGGATGTGGCGTACCGCAAAACGGAGGAAACGGACTTGTGTTGGAGCGCTACGGTCGAAACGGGGGTCTTGTTCATCGGGAGGGGTGTGGCATACCGCAAAACGGGACTCCACGGGATATTGTTCATCTCCACCGTTGACCTCCTCCAGCCTCCACAGGCTACTGTTCATCCACCGTCGACCTCCTCCAGCCTCCACCTGCGACTGTTCATCCACGGGCTCCTGTTCATCCAGCCTCCACCGCATGCTCCTCCATCGACTACTGTTCAACCAGCCCTCTCCACGGGGTCTTGTTCAACCACCCCTCCACGGGCTACTATTCATTCAACCTCCACCGGCTACTGTTCAACCAGCCCTCCACGGGGTCGTCCTATTCATCCAACCCTCCACGTGTTCCTGTTCATCCACCCCCCCCCCCCAACCGGCTCGATCGAGGTCCTTTTCATCCAAGCGGCAACGGCCTCTACTACCATGGGGTCCTGTTCATCCAACCCCCCATCGAGAACTGTTCATCCAACCCCCCCCCCAACAATGCTCACTGTTCATCTAGAGGCAGCATCAATCGGCTTCAGTTAGCAGCAGTACCCAAGGAATCATTTGGGTTCAGTTAACAGCAAGGGATCGATCGATCGCTCGGGTTCAGTAACGCGTAGCCTGCAGTGCAATCACTCGGGTTCAGTTAGAGCCCAACGCCTCGCTCGGGTTCAGTTAGAGCCCAGCACCTCGCACACACGCACGTACGTACGAGAGAAACGTGCATCGCTCGGCCCCTGACCACCCATCGTAACCGGGAACTCCCCTGATATTTTCCTCGCCCTCGCTTCTACCACGGTTTTTTCCATCATGGACGGCCCAAAGAATGTCATGCAGCTACGTCTCCGGCCCGCCCAGGACGAAAAGCCCATTTTCTGTCATGATTTTTTGTCATAGAAGTAGGAGCCCACCACATCTATGATGATACGGGTTTTGTCACAATTATCGTCATAGAAGTGTCATAAGCATGACATAATTTTTTTTCATTCGGCCCAAAATGTCACGGATGTGCCTTTTTTTTGTAGTGAGATAACCCACTCCAACCACATGATCTTCTGCACTCTACAGTTGATCTATCTGAGTTGGAAGCCCATTTCACAAAACATGAGACAATGTGGTCATGCATATGCCATCAGATAAATCACCTGGACAAGATGGTTTCAATGCAGCTTTCCTCAAATCTTGCTCGGATATTATTGCCAATGACTTTTACAAACTAATACAAGATTTTCACTCTGGCAATGCTAACATTCAAAGCATCAATTACTCCTTCATTACACTGATCCCCAAAGTTGATGTTGCAACTAGCCCAGCAGAGTTCAGACCCATATCTCTGCTTAATTGCACACTTAAGATCATCACCAAGCTTCTCGCCAACAAATTACACAAAGTTATCCTCAAATTGGTCCACACCAACCAATATGGTTTCCTAAACAATAGATGTATACAGGACTGCCTTGCTTGGTCATATGAGTACATCCACCAGTGCTTTCAGAGCAAAATAGAGCTGGTCTTGTTGAAATTGGATTTTGAAAAATCATTTGATATGCTCGACCATGAGACCATCATTCAGATTATGCAGGCAAAAGGTTTTGGACCAAGATGGATCCAATGGATCAAAATGATCTATGGGACTGGTTTCTCCTCGGTACTTCTTAATGGAGTACTAGGGAAGCAATTTCTATGTAAAAAGGGTGTCAGACAAGGAGATCCTCTATCTCCACTCATTTTTGTGATTGCTACAGATCTCCTTCAAACCATGATGAATGAAGCCATGCATAACAACCTGATCCAAACACCACTTGTTCATCAGTCTTGTACTGATTACCCCATCATTCAATATGCTGATGATACCATACTAGTTGCCAAAGCTGATAGTAGACAATTTGAGCACATCAAAAAGCTTTTGCTTCACTATGCTGCATACACAGGTCTTAAATTCAACTATTCCAAGTCTACTCTCATTGCTATAAATACTCCATTGGACAAGATGGCTAACCTGTCACAACTGTTGGGCTGCAACATTGGTACACTACCACATAAATATCTGGGTCTTCCTTTGTGTCACAGCAAACCTAAGATTGTGGATTTTCTCCCAATGTTGAAAAGAATTGACTACTGATCTGTGATACGCCTCCAACATATCTATAATTTTTTATTGTTCCATGCTGTTATATTATCATTCTTGGATGTTTTATAATCATTTTATATCATTTTTTTGGTACTAATCTATTGACATAGTGCCAAGTGCCAGTTGCTGTTTTTTGCATGTTTTTTACATCATAGGAAATCAATACCAAACGGAGTCCAAACGCAACGTAACTTTTTGTGGATTTTTTTTACCAGAAGACATCCAGTGGGCCGAAGAAGCACCTGGGGGGGTGCTCCAAGGGGAGCGCAACCCACCAGGGCGCGCCTGGAGGCCCAGGCGCGCCTTGGTGGGTTGTGCCCACCTCGGTTGCCTCCCGAACCGCCTCTTTACTCTATAAATACCCCAATATTCCAGAAACCCTAGGGGAGTCGACAAAAATCAATTACAGTCGCCGCAAGTTCCAAAACCACTAGATCCAATCTAGACACCATCACGGAGGGGTTCATCATGTCCATTGGTGCCTCTCCGATGATGCGTGAGTAGTTCTTGTAGACCTACGGGTCCGTAGTTAGTAGCTAGATGGCTTCCTCTCTCCCGTTTGAGTCTCAATACAATGGTCTCTTGGAGATCCATATGATGTAAATCTTTTTGCGGTGTGTTTGTTAGGATCAGATGAACTTTGAGTTTATGATCAGATCTATCTTTTTATCCATGAAAGTTATTTGAGTCTTCTTTGATCTCTTATATGCATGATTGCTTATAGCCTCGTATTTGTTCTCCAATATTTGGGTTTTGTTTGGCCAACTTGATCTATTTATCTTGCAATGGGAAGAGGAGCTTTGTGATGGGTTCGATCTTACGGTGCTTGATCCCAGTGACAGAAGGGGAACCAACACGTATGTATCGTTGCTATTAAGGACAACAAGATGGGGTCCATTTATACATAAATAGATCTTGTCTACATCATGTCATCATTCTTATTGCATTACTCCATTTCTCCATGAACTTAATACACTAGATGCATGCTGGATAGCGCTCGATGTGTGGAGTAATAGTAGTAGATGCAGGGAGGAGTCGGTCTACTAATCTTGGACGTGATGCCTATATACTGATCATTGCTTGTATGTCGTCAAGATTATTTGAAGTTTTATCAATTTCCCAACAGTAATTCGTTTACCCACCATTTGCTATTTTTCTCGAGAGAAGCCACTAGTGAAATCTACGGCCCCCGGGTCTCTTCTTTATTATATTTGCCTTTGCGATCTATTTTTATTTGCTTTTATTTTCAGATCTATTAAACCAAAAATACAAAAATACCTTGCTGCAATTTATTTTATCTTGTGTTCCCACGAGATCCATCTATCAAATTATTACAACTTTCTCACGTCCGTTTGCCAATTTCTGGCGCCGTTACCCGGAAGGGATTGACAACCCCTTTAACACATCGGGTTGTGAGTATTTGTTATTTGTGTGCAGGTGCCGTTCACATAGTGTTGCGTGATTCTCCTACTGGTTCGATAACCTTGGTCTCATCACTGAGGGAAATACCTACCGTTGTTGTGCTGCATCATCCCTTCCTCTTTGGGGAAATACCGACGTAGCTCTAGTAGACATCAGAAGGAATTTCTGGCGCCGTTGCCAGGGAGACATCATAATCATCTACCATGTTCCTAATCACAAATCTCATCTCCTCGCAATTTACATTATTTGCCATTTGCCTCTCGTTTTCCTCTCCCCCACTTCACAAAAAGTTGCAGTTTTATTCGCCCTCTTTTTCGTTCGCCATTTTCTCTTCAGATCTACCCTTTGTTTGCAATCATGAGTGACTTTGGTATGGCAGAAACAGATAATGGCCTAACTCCTAAAATTGGACGAACTGGCAAATTGGATGCTAAAACTATTGTTTTGGGGCAAGGGAACGTTACAGGAAAAGAACCTATCCAAGAATTTTTCAATTGTGTTGGAAATTTAAGTCTTGATGATGTTCCTATACTTAAGAGGACTAAATCTTATGCGGAAGCTATTTCAGCACTTGTTCTGAAACTTGAAACTAAATTTATCCGTACTCATCCTACCTTGCAAAGATTGTTTTTTCAGCTACCCGTTATAAAGAACCCCAAGGCTAAAAAGTTGGCCACTCTTGTTCTTATGAATGAATTTGACTACATAATACGGGAAGCTAGGGAAATCTTTAACTTCTATGGTATGAATCGTGAAAAGCCAGTGATAAATGAAATTCTTTATAATAGTGATTATGCGTTAATACATTTGCTTGGGGATAATCAAATCTTTGATGACAATCTTAAAAAGGAAGTCCCTATTCTAGATATAATCCAACAAGTTTTTCATAATGTTAATCAACATTATTCTTGGATTGTTGCCGGAAAACAAAGAGGTTATGATGATAAGCAACTTGATAGTGCTAAGGTTTCCATGGATAATATATTTTATGTTGTTTTTACAAAAGCTCATGACAAAAATATCTCTAAGGAAATTAAGAAGAAGGATGACAAAACTTAGATCCTTGCATTATGCCTAGCTAGGGGCGTGAAACAATAGCGCTTGTTGGGAGGCAACCCAATGAATACAATTTATTTTTGTCTTTTTATTTATGTTCTTGAGTGTGTGCACAATTATGCTACTGTTATGATTGTGTTTTTTGTGTTTTAATTAGTGTTTGTGCCAAGCAAAGCCTTTAGGATCTTCTTGGGTGATAGTTGTCTTGATCTTGCTGAAAAACATAAACTTTTGCGTCCAGAGTTACAATTTGTAAAAGTCACATAAGCGACAAAAAATTATGAATGTTTTGCAGTAGATTGATATACAAATTGCTCAGGTTGTCCTAATTTTTCAGAATTTTTGGAGTTACAGAAGTATTCGAAATATTCAGATTGCTACAGACTGTTCTGCTTTTGACGATTCTGATTTATTTGCGTTGTGTGCTTGTTTTCATGATTCTATGGTTTTCTTTGAAGAGTTTTTGCCATAGAAAAGTTGGAATACAGTAGATATAATGCAAGAATAAAATATGAATTGGTTTTCTACAGTACTTATAGTAGTGATTTGCTTTCTTATACTAACGGATCTCACGAAGGTTTTCTTGAGTTTTGTTTGATCGAAGTTTTGAAGTTTTGGGTGATGTTACGATGGATGAAGGAATAAGGAGTAAGAAGAGCCTAAGCTTGGGGATGCCCATGTGAAAGCACAAGTGCTCCCTGGGTGATTTTGGTAATTAATGTCAACATATCTCTTGTTGGACTAATGTTTTCACCAAGTATATTTCAGATAAGTTCAATAATGGAGTGGCGTGGACAAGAAGATGTGGAACCCCTTCAAGATGATAAGGACAAAGGATTGGCTCAAGCTCAAAGATCAAGACTCTGCATTTTCTATTTTAGTGATCCAAGATCACATTGAGTCCATAGGAAAGCCAATACTATTAAGAGGGGGTGAGGTGTTGCTTAATGGCTCGCTTGCTCAAAGTGCTTAGTGATATGCTCCAAAGCCCTCAACCACTTCCTTACATCCACATATGTCCCAAACCAAAAGTCAAACTCGGCCCCACCAAAACTTTCTATCCGGCGCCACCGAGTTCTCTTGACATAGCCACTGCTAGAAACCCTAATCAATTCAGTCTCACAGATGGGATCTCGGTCTCACCGAGATGGGTTTGCAAAATCTCTGTTGCCTATTGCAATAATTTTGGTCTCACCGAGATATGCAATCGGTCCCACCGAGTTTGCTTGGCCAACTCTCTGTTTTGCTTATTACCCAAATCGGTCCCACCGAGTTTGTGTAATCGGTCAAACCAAGATGAGGCTTTACCCTAGCCCTAGCACATCGGTCCCACCGAGTTGATCAATTCGGTCCCACCGAAATACCTAACGGTCACATTATGAACTAAATCAGTCTGACTGAGTTCTCTGAATCGGTCCCACCGAGTTTGGTAAATTGTGTGTAATGGTTAGATTTTGTGTGGAGGCTATATATACCCCTCCACCCACTCTTCATTCGTGGAGAGAGCCATCAGAACATGCCTACACTTCCAACATACATTTTCTGAGAGAGAACCACCTACACTTGTGTTGAGGTCAAGATATTCCATTCCAACCACATAAATCTTGGTCTCTAGCCTTCCCCAAGTTGCTTTCCACTCAAATCATCTTTCCACCAAATCCAATCCTATGAGAGAGAGTTGAGTGTTGGGGAGACTATCATTTGAAGCACAAGAGCAAGGAGTTC
This sequence comes from Aegilops tauschii subsp. strangulata, assembly GCF_002575655.3. NCBI lineage: Eukaryota > Viridiplantae > Streptophyta > Magnoliopsida > Poales > Poaceae > Aegilops > Aegilops tauschii. The sequence goes on from NC_053037.3 coordinate 179,241,361, forward strand.
ATCATCTACACACCATTTGTTACCTCTTGGAGAGTGGTGTCTCCTAGATGGGCTAGGTGTCACTTGGGAGCCTCCATCAAGATTGTGGAGTTGAACCAAGGTGTTTGTAAGGGCAAGGAGATCGCCTACTTCGTGAAGATCTACTCGAGTGAGGCAAGTCCTTCGTGGGCGACGGCCATGGTGGGATAGACAAGGTTGCTTCTTCGTGGACCCTTTGTGGGTGGATCCCTTCATGGACTCGCCCAACCGTTACCCTTCGTGGGTTGAAGTCTCCATCAACGTGGATGTACGATAGCACCACCTATCGGAAGCACGGATAAAAAATCTCCGTGTCTCCAAATTGCGTTTGCACACTCCAATCCCATCCCTTTACATTCTTGCAACTTGCATGCTTTACTTTCTGCTGCTCATATACTCTTATCATGCTTGCTTGATATGTATTGTGAATGTGTGAACTTGTGCTAAAACTCCACTTCAACTTAAAGAAATTAAAAACTGCAACTTTTATTGCTAGGAGTCTATCCACCCCCCTCTAGACACTTCTTCTCGATCCTTTCAATTGGTATCAGAGCCTTGGTCTTCGTTGCTTTGGTTTAAACACCTTTGGAGGAAGATGGATGTGTCTACATTGGGGAGTCTTAGACATAGAGTGCCTATTCTTGATGGAGAGTTCTTCCATGAGTGAAAAAATGAGATGCTTGAGATTTTCAATGAATATCATTTGAACAAGTACATTACTAGCCCTTGTGCACCTCATATTGATCCTTTGCATCCCACACCCGATGAGGATCTTGACATGATTCGCAATCTTAGAACTATCAATCTTATCATTAGAGGATTGCCCAAATTTGATTGCTAGCTTACCTACTCTTCATTGTGCCTACACTATATGGAGATTTCTTGAGGAACGATTCCCAAATTATTCCTTGAAAAATCTAGACGAAATTCTCCATAGGTCTATAGCCTTGAGTAAGATGAGTACTAGTGATCCTAAGTTTGATGATTGTCTATTTGAGCTTCGTGATCTCATGCGTGCCAAAGGAGATGTTGGAATTATTAGCAATATCATTTCCGGAGTCATTAGAATCCATAGAGATGAACATTGTTACGGTCATACTTCTAATGAATTACCCTCTCTGGGAGTTGATCAATCACAAGACGATATAGAACATGGATACTATGATGAGGATGATGATAGTGACTATGATCTTGATGATGCGATGAGACACTTTGGTCTTATGGCTAATCTTCGCGGCTACATGGCTGGAGGAAAGGAATGGGTCCTTGATAGTGGATGTACTGATCATATGACCAGAGACAAAGAAATGTTTCGTGAGCTTGCTGAAAACAACGGCCCTCGAAAGTATGTCACTTTCGGTGATAACTCAAAGGTAAGGTGGTTGGCCTCAGTAAGGTGGCCATCACACATGATAGCTCCATACAAAATGTCATGCTCGTTGAATCTCTTGGGTACAATTTACTTTCAGTATCTAGACTTGCTGATTTCGGTTTCAATGTCCTGTTTACTGAAGTAGACTGCCAAGTTTTTCGAAGAGACAATCATAAAATGGTCTTTACCGGTATACGTGGAGGTGATCTTTACATTGTTGATTTCACTAAAAAGGCTCAATCTAGAACTTGCTTAATTGCTAAATCTTCTAAAGGCTGGTTGTGGCATAGAAGGCTGGGTCATGTGGGCATGCGAAATCTTGATAAGCTTATTAAAGGTGATCATATCCTTGGAGTAAAAGATGTTATATTTGACAAGGATAGACTTTGTAGTGCTTGTCAAGCAGGAAAACAAGTTGGAGGAAGTCACCCCGTGAAGAACATCATGACCACGAGAAGACCGCTCGAGCTACTTCACATGGATCTCTTTGGTCCCAATGCCTACAAGAGTCTCGGTGGTAACTCATTTGGTCTATTCATAGTCGATGATTTTTCAAGATTTACGTGGGTGTTCTTTCTTGATGATAAATCGCAGGTCCAAAAGATATTCAAAAACTTCGCTAGGAAGGCCCAAAATCAATTGGAAGTGAAGATCAAGAAGGTTCAGAGCGACAACGGAACGGAGTTCAAGAACGCAAATGTGGATATCTTTCTTGACGAAGAAGGGATTTCACACGAGTTCTCGGCTACGTACACGCCTCAACAAAATGGATTTGTTGAGAGGAAGAACCGAACTCTTATTGAGATGGCAAGAACGATGCTTGATGAGTACAAGACTCCAAAACACTTTTGGGCGGAAGCGGTTGAGACAGCTTGTCATGCAACAAATCGCTTGTATCTTCACAAGCTACTCGGCAAGACGGCATACGAGCTCCTCACCGGTAACAAACCCCAAGTTGGATACTTTCGAGTATTCGGCTCAAAGTGCTACATTCTTGATAAGCATCGTCGTTCTAAATTTGCTCCTAAATCTCATGAAGGTTTCCTACTTGGTTATGGCTCAAACTCTCACACTTACCGTGTCTACAACAATTTCACCCGAAAGGTTGAAGAGATGATAGATGTGAAGTTTGATGAATCTAACGGCTCGCAAGTAGAGCAATTGCCAATTGATGTAGGAGACAAAGACCCTTCGGAAGCAATCCAAGACTTGTCTATCGGCAAGATTCGTCCAACGGAGGTGAAGGAGAGTACCTCGTCCGTCCAAGTGGAAGCTTCTACCTCATGACAAGGTGAACCAAGAGTTGACATGGAAGCATCCACGAGTGGGACACACCAAGACGAAGAAAACGAGGACGTACACCAAGATGAACCTCATCAACCTACTTCTCCACCACGACAAGAGAACAACAACATCAACAATGAAGAAGGCCAAGAAGAAGAACAAGATGAAGAAGATGTTCCACCCCGGCCCAAGCAAAAGCTCCCACGAGTTCGAGCAAGAGTCGCCAAAGACCATCCCGTCGAGCAAATCTACAATGATATCCAAACCGGGAGAATCACTCGCTCTAAAACTCATTTGGCTAACTTTTGTGAACATTATTCATTCATCTCTAGCATTTAACCTATGAAGGTTGAAGAAGCATTGGAAGATCCGGATTGGATAAATGCCATGCATGAAGAGCTACACAACTTTGAGAGACATCAAGTGTAGACATTGGTCGAGAAGCCCGACAACAACCATAACATCATCGGTACCAAATGGGTGTTTCGCAACAAGCAAGATGAAGATGGTCAAGTCGTCCGCAACAAAGCTCGTCTAGTCGCCCAAGGCTACACTCAAGTCGAAGGTATGGACTATGGTGAGACATATGCCCCCGTTGCTAGACTTGAATCCATTCGCATCTTACTTGCTTATGCTAATCACCTTGTACCAAATGGATATTAAAAGTGCTTTTCTAAATGGTGAAATTGAGGAGGAAGTTTATGTTAAGCAACCTCCCGGCTTTATCAATCCTAAGAAACCTAATCATGTTTACAAACTTCACAAAGCTCTTTATGGTCTTAAACAAGCTCCTAGAGCGTGGTATAAATGCTTGACCAAGTTCCTTATTGAAAAAGGCTTTGAAATTGGAAAAAATAGATTCTACTCTTTTTACTAAAAGGTTTAATGGAGAACTATTTGTGTGCCAAGTTTATGTTGATGATATCATATTTGGTTCAACTAACCCTCATTTTAGTGAGAAGTTTGGAAAGCTAATGTCGGAGAAGTTTGAGATGTCTATGATGAGTGAACTCAAATTCTTTCTTGGTTTGCAAATCAAACAAACTAAGGAAGGTACCTTTGTTTCTCAAACAAAGTACACCAAGGACTTATTCAAGAAGTTCAATATGCAAGAATGCAAAGGTATGAATACACCCATGCCTACTAGTGGACATCTTGACTTGACTAAGGACGGTGAACCGGTTGATCAAAAAGTTTACCGCTCTATGATCGGTTCATTGTTATATCTATGTGCCTCTCGTCCCGATATTATGCTAAGTGTGTGCATGTGTGCACGATATCAAGCGGCCCCCAAAGGATGTCATCTTAAGGCTGTGAAAAGGATAGTGAGATACTTAACACATACACCAAATTTTGGCATTTGGTATCCTAAGAGGTCTTCTTTTGATCTTGTTGGCTATTCCGACTCGGACTATGCCGGAGACAAGGTTGATAGAAAGTCCACTTCGGGTACTTGTCAATTTCTTGGTAGATCTCTTGTGTCTTGGTCCTCCAAGAAACAAAACTCGGTATCCTTATCCACCGCTGAAGCGGAATACATTGCCGTCGGTTCATGTTGTGCTCAATTACTTTGGATGACCCAAACTCTTAAAGATTATGGGATCAATGTGAAACATGTTCCATTGCTTTGTGACAATGAAAGTGCTATTAAGATTGCTCACAATCCCGTGCAACATTCTCGAACTAAGCATATTGAAGTTCGTCATCATTTCATTCAAGATCATGTTGCTAAAGGGGACATTGATCTTAAGCATGTTCGTACCGATAAGCAATTGGCGGATATATTCACCAAACCGCTTGATGAGAAAGTCTTTTGCCGTTTGAGAGGTGAATTGAACATCATTGATGCTTCAAACTTGGAGTAGGGACTCCATTTGGATACATGCAAGGCATGAATCTATGACCAATCCTTGATATTTCTTTCATGATGCTATTTACATGTCTTGGATATATTTGCACCCTTGCATGTTATCTAACCCTTGTAGGTACTTGGATGAATCTAAATCTATGAGATTGCAACTCTCTCACATCTTGAGTAATCTCTACATCACCAAGTCTCTACAATACGGTGGTTGATGACAAGGAAGCACGAAACCCTTCAACATATCCTTTGACAAATTATATGTATAAAATTTCATGATTGTCATTTTGGATACACAAGTGCTCTTCCTTGCAAAACTAACCCATGTAGGTAGATGAACTCAAATTACAAGTGGTGCTCCCAACTCTTGATGAACTACATCAACCTTGAGCAACCCACACAAGTTCAACTACATGATCAAGATCAACACCACCACCCAAGGTATGTCATTCCATCTTAGAGAAACTTTACCCCAAGACATGGGTCAAAGCAGCTCAACAAGATGTGAATACATCAAATGCTTAAACGAAAAATGGTAGCCCCATTTTGAGCTTAAACGATGAGTATGATGATCAAGTGCTCTCACTTGACTCCTTAGTCAATATACTCTAACATAGGTGACTTTGTCACCGCCCAATTCTAGATGAAGTTCTCTAGTGTTTCTTTGAGTTTTTGCATTTTGTCCTTTGCATATTTATTCCTTTTTTATCAAAAAAAACTTCATCTAGATTTTCTTTTCTTTGTTCTGTTCTGCATCCCCTGCATCCAATTCTTTGCAAATCTTTCAGCTAATTCCTTGCAAATCCTTGTGAGATCTTACTTGACTAGTGAGATGAGGTGACAAGTGTTCTCTTTGTGATGAACTCGGTCACACCAGTTTGTTGTTTTCGGTCCAACCGAACCCTTTCGGTGCAACCGAAGCACACAACTCGGTGCCACCGATTTCACTACAGGAAAGACAACTTGCCACTTGTTCCTGCATTCTTTTTGCTCCAGCTCCACTCAATGATTCTTGTCCTCTACCAGCATCACATTCGACTTGCTGCTTTGCTTTGTGACTCAAGGACCAAACCCATTTGTAACAAACATCCAGAAGAGCCCTTCTTGGAAATTGATGTCAAAGGGGGAGAGAGAGATCACATCAAAGCTTAATCATTTCTATAGGGGGAGAGAGAATACTCAGGGGGAGAGAGATCTTCGCAATGAGAAAGAAGTATCGCATCAAAGACCCCAGATGCTTGGTGTTCAAGAGGAGAGAAGTCACATGTCTTTAAGAGGGGAAAGACATGTTCATATTTGATTGTTTGCATTTGCTTTGTTTTTTTTTCTTTGCTCTGATTTTCTGTTCCCTATCTTCTCCCAGTATCCCATGCAAGATTCAGGGGGAGCAAGACATCTAAGGGAAGGAAATCCTTGAATTCATTGCATATCTTTACCTTTGGGGACATGTCTATATCCAATAGAGTACTTTGTACTCACTCTCTACATGTCATCCCAATCTTGGTACTCTTGTGGTTTCTTTGTTTACTCTGGCTAGTAGATGTATCTGTGTTATCTAACCTTGTTTACTCAGGTTCATTCCTTCCTAAGCCAACTCAAGACCACAAGGTAAGTATATGCATCACACTCATGTGCATGAGGATTTCTTGTTGATGTACATACTGTTTGCCAGAAGGACTCATGAGCATGAAGGTACATTTCCTATACTCACAACATTTGCTCTGATGCATATAGCCAAGATACATGTAACACATTGCTTACTCTGTCATGCTTATGCATTCACATGCTCCTATATTCCATATTTACATGATTGCATACATGTAGGGGGGGGCCTATGCATGTTACATGTCTTTCCAAAGCTTTACTTGTTATTCTCTATATCTTTATCTAAAGCTTTGATGTATGTTGTCATCAATTACCAAAAAGGGGGAGATTGAAAGCACAAGTGCTCCCTGGGTGATTTTGGTAATTAATGTCAACATATCTCTTGTTGGACTAATGTTTTCACCTAGTATATTTCAGATAAGTTCAACAACGGAGTGGCGTGGACAAGAAGATGTGGAACCCCTTCAAGATGATAAGGACAAAGGATTGGCTCAAGCTCAAAGCTCAAGACTCTGCATTTTCTATTTTAGTGATCCAAGATCACATTGAGTCCATAGGGAAAGCCAATACTATTAAGAGGGGGTGAGGTGTTGCTTAATGGCTCGCTTGCTCAAAGTGCTTAGTGATATGCTCCAAAGCCCTCAACCACTTCCTCACATCCACATATGTCCCAAACCAAAAGTCAAACTCGGCCCCACCGAAACTTTCTATCCGGCGCCACCGAGTTCTCTTGACATAACCACTGCCAGAAACCCTAATCAATTCGGTCTCACAGATGGGATCTCGGTCTCACCGAGATGGGCTTGCAAACTCTTTGTTGCCTATTGCAATAATTTCGGTCTCACCGAGATATGCAATCGGTCCCACCGAGTTTGCTTGGCCAACTCTCTGTTTTTCTTATTACCCAAATCGGTCCCACCGAGTTTGTGTAATCGGTCAAACCGAGATGAGGCTTTACCCTAACCCTAGCACATCGGTCCCACCGAGTTGATCAATTCGGTCCTACCGAAATGCCTAACTGTCACATTATGAACTAAATCGGTCTGACCGAATTCTCTGAATCAGTCCCACCGAGTTTGGTAAATTGTGTGTAACGGTTAGATTTTGTGTGGAGGCTATATATACCCCTCCACCCACTCTTCATTCATGGAGAGAGCCACCAGAACATGCCTACACTTCCAACATACATTTTCTGAGAGAGAACCACCTACACTTGTGTTGAGGTCAAGATATTCCATTCCAACCACATAAATCTTGGTCTCTAGCCTTCCCCAAGTTGCTTTCCACTCAAATCATCTTTCCACCAAATCCAATCCTATGAGAGAGAGTTGAGTGTTGGGGAGACTATCATTTGAAGCACAAGAGCAAGGAGTTCATCATCTACACACCATTTGTTACCTCTTGGAGAGTGGTGTCTCCTAGATTGGCTAGGTGTCACTTGGGAGCCTCCGTCAAGATTGTGGAGTTGAACCAAGGAGTTTCTAAGGGCAAGGAGATCGCCTACTTCGTGAAGATCTACCCGAGTGAGGCAAGTCCTTCGTGGGCGACGGCCATGGTGGGATAGACAAGGTTGCTTCTTTAGGGACCCTTCGTGGGTGGAGCCCTCCGTGGACTCGCGCAACCGTTACCCTTCGTGGGTTGAAGTCTCCATCAACGTGGATGTACGATAGCACCACCTATCGGAACCACGTATAAAAAATCTCCGTGTCTCCAAATTGCGTTTGCACACTCCAATCCCATCCCTTTACATTCTTGCAACTTGCATGCTTTACTTTCCGCTGCTCATATACTCTTACCATGCTTGCTTGGTATGTACTGTGAATGTGTGAACTTGTGCTAAAACTCCACTTCAACTTAAAGAAATTAAAAACTGCAACTTTTATTGGTAGGAGTCTATTCACCCCCCTCTAGACACTTCTTCTCGATCCTTTCACCATGGCATCCCAAGCTATTATCCAAATAGAAACAAGCAACTAAGCTTGGGGATGCCCGAGTGGCATCCCCTCTTTCTTCTAACGACTATCGGTATTTTACTCGAAGCTATATTTTTATTCGTCACATACTATGAGTTTTGCTTGGAGCGTCTTGTATGATATGAGTCTTTGCTTGTTTTGCTTTTTGTTTTAAGTCATGAATCCTTGCTGGACACACCTATTTGAGAGAGCCAAAATGTAACACCCCGGATGTAACTTTCCATATTTGTAACTCCAACTCTTGCCATTTTCGGCTATGTGTTATGATATTCCCTTCGTGGTCGGGTTTTGTTTTTTTGTTTTGCATTTTGTTCATGTCATGCATCTCATATCATGTCATCATGCGCATCTCATTTGCATACGTGTTCGTCTCATGCATCCGAGCATTTTCCCCGTTGTCCGTTTTGCAATCCGACACTCCCACGTGCACCGGCGCACCCCTCTTGTTTCTTTTCGTGAGCGGGTGTTGAACGTTCTCGGAATGGACCGAGTCTTGTCAAGTGGCCTTGGTATACCACCGGTAGACCACCTGTCAAGTTTCGTTCCATTTGGAGGTCGTTTGATGCTCCAACGGTTAACCGGGTAACCGCAAAGTCCTTTTGTGTGTTGCAGCAAAACCCCCTCCTAACAGCCCAAAACCCATCTAAGTCACCTCCATGCTCTAGGTCGTTCGACCACGAACGTGTGGGCAAAAACCGCACTCCATTTGGAGCCTCCTAGCTCCCTCTACCTATAAAAACACCTCCCCCTCCGAAATTTCGGATCAAACCCTAGATCAAATCGCCCCCGCCGCCACCGGACACATCCGCCGCCACCGGACACATCCGCCGCCGCCGGACGTTTCAGCAGCCGCTGCCCGCGGCTAGTCTCCGCGCGCCACATGGCGGACCCGTACGCCGCGCCGCCGCCGGCCCGCGAGCCCGCGTCTGGCCAGCGGAGCCCGAGCCACCGCCTGGCTCCGCCCGCGCGCCCGCGCCTCCTCCCACGGCTCCACGCGCCGCCGCCGGATCCCGTCCCCGCCGCCTCGTCGCCCCGCCTCCAACCGCGTCCCCCGTCGGTCGTCGCCGAGCGCCGCCGCCTCCGCCGCTCCTCCCGCGCGTCGCCCGCGCTCCCGCGCGCTCGCCTGCCGGCGCCCCGCGGTGCACCTTCTCCGGCCGGCGTCTCCTCCCCCGAGCTCTTCGCCGCGCCGCCCCTCTTCTCCGGCGAGCAGCCGCGCCAACGGCCCGAGCCCGATCCGCGCCAGAGCCCGAACCCTAGATCTCACCGAAGGTTGACTTTCCCCTCTCCCCGTTTTTCTCCAAGTCCCCGAATTATTGCAATTTGTTGCTCACTTCATTGCATCATAACTCTCTGCATACTGCTCCATTTCATGCATGTAATATATCGAAATGTTCGACTCGAGATGCTCTTCATTTTGTTCCATTATGCCATATTCATTTGAGTCCATCTTGATGCCCAAATCTCTGGTGCAAGAGTGCTATATGCTGTTACCTGCTGTTACTTATCAGAACTTGGTGATTTGTTATTTTTGTTGCAATTAATGTGTGCATCTTATGAGTAGGAGCTCTACATGTGTTTTGATGTATGCCAGACCATCTTTACAGAGATGTATGCCATGTATTTTTTGGATCTATGTGGTGACTAGCACAAGCATGCAAACTAGGCTTCGTGATGTTTCTGTTTTCAGAGAGTAATTTCACTGTCTATTTCTGCTGTTATTTTGTTGCTATGTATCCATGTGTCTACAGAGAGATCCATGCTCCTTTTGGTGATGTTCAGTAAGGATGTTTTGTAGATATAGTTGTGCTATATCCATACATGCCCCTGTTTGCAATTATGGAGTGACATAGCATGTCTCAATCTTGCTCTACTTTTGCTATAAAATGTTCCTGGCAGATTGTTTACGTCTTGTTCAATTTTGCCAAGCTTGTTGTAGTTGATCCTTTCATGCAATGTACTTTCTCTTGCCATGAATAGCTTCATAAACATGCCATATTGTTGTAGGTATGCTTGTTTTGTCATGCATTGCTTTGTGTTGAGTGAATCAAGCTCACAAAGATGCCTTCATAATATTGTTTCTGTCATGCTCTGTTTTCTGCCAAGTCTGAAACCTGTTAACGAAACTTGCTATGTTTACATGGTTGCCATCATATCTTCTGATCATTTTTGGCTCATGGTCAGTAAGGGACTTTTGTTCTATGCTTTTAGTAGATTCATTCCATGCCTTCTTTTTCCATGTTAAGTTCCTTTAGCATGTTGATTGCTTACTCTGAACATTGCTACCTGATTCTGTTTCTGCCATGTCCAGTAATTTCACCAAGTCTGTGATCCTGATATCTTTTGCACTTTTGCCATGCTTGTTTGAACCTGTTGTGGTGTGATCTAGCCGTAGCTCAGTGTTCATATTTTGTAAAGCATATCCTGTAGATTACTGTCATTTGCTTTCTTGCTATGTTGGAGCGTTGTAGCATAGTTACTTGATGTATTCTAAGTGCTATCATGCTGTTAATCGCAGATTCGTGTCATTCTTGTTTTGCTTGCCATTTGCAAACCGTGCATCCGTTTCCGGTGATGTTTATATCGATTTCGACCGAAATCATCTCATCTTTCCAGTGGCATCCTTGGTTTGCCAAGTTACTGCCTTGTTCATCCTTTTTCTTCCGGAGCACGCATATGCATCGCATACCACATCTCGCATATCATACATGTTTTGCATCATGTTGCTTGTGCATTTCCCGTGATTGATTGTGGTTCCATTGCTTGTGTTATTGTTTTGGGTAGAGCCGGGAGACGAGTTCGTGAACGAGGAACCTGTTGAGTACGCTTACGAGGATCGAGCTTTCGACAACTCTGAGAACCTTGCAGGCAAGATGACCATACCCTCGAAATCACTTCTATCTTTGCTTTGCTAGTTGTTCGTTCTATTGCTATGCTATGCTACCTACCACTTCCTATATCATGCCTCCCATATTTCCATGTCAAGCCTCTAACCATCCTTTCCTAGCAAATCGTTGTTTGGCTAAGTTACCGCTTTTGCTCAGCCCTTCTTATAGCGTTGCTAGTTGAAGTTGGTTCCATGTTGGAACATGGATATTTTGGATTATCACAATATCTCTTATTTAATTAATGCATCTATATATTTGGTAAAGGGTGGAAGGCTCGGCCTTATGCCTGGTGTTTTGTTCCACTCTTGCCGCCCTAGTTTCCTTCATACCGGTATTATGTTCCTTGAGTTTGCGTTCCTTACGCGGTTGGGTGATTTATGGGACCCCCTTGACAGTTCGCCTTGAATAAAACTCCTCCAGCAAGGCCCAACCTTGATTTTACCATTTGCCACCTAAGCCTTTTTCCCTTGGGTTTTCGCGAGCCCGAGGGTCATCTTTATTTAAACCCCCGACCAGTGCTCCTTCGAGTGCTGGCCCAAACTGGGCGATGTCCGGCGCCCCCTGGGCAACCAGGGTCTATGCCAACCCGACGTCTTGCCCATCCGGTGTGCCCTGAGAACGAGATATGTGCAGCTCCTATCGGGATTTGTCGGCACATTCGGGTGGCTTTGCTGGTCTTGTTTTACCATTGTCGAAATGTCTTGTAAACCGGGATTCCGAGACTGATCGGGTCTTCCTGGGAGAAGGTTTATCCTTCGTTGACCGTGAGAGCTTATGATGGGATAAGTTGGGACACCCCTGCAGGGTATTATCTTTCGAAAGCCATGCCCACGGTTATGAGGCAGATGGGAATTTGTTAATGCCCGGTTGTAGAGAACTTGTCACTTGACTTAATTAAAATACATCAACTGTGTGTGTAGCCGTGATGGTCTCTTCTCGGCGGAGTCCGGGAAGTGAACACGGTTTGAGTTATGCATGAACGTAAGTAGTTTCAGGATCACTTCTTGATCATTTTCTATCTTCGCGACCGTTGTGTTGCTTCTCTTATCGCTCTCTTTTGCGTATGTTAGCCACCATATATGCTTAGTGCCTGCTGCAGCTCCACCTCTTTACACCATCCTTTCCTATAAGCTTAAATAGTCTTGATCTCGCGGGTGTGAGATTGCTGAGTCCTCGTGACTCACAGATTCTACCAAAACAGTTTCAGGTGCCGACGATGCCAATGCAGGTGACGCAACCGAGCTCAAGTGGGAGTTCGACGAGGAACGTGGTCGTTACTATGTTTCTTTTCCTGATGATCAGTAGTGGAGCCCAGTTGGGGCGATCGGGGATCTAGCATTTGGGGTTATCTTATTTTCATTTGGATTTTGACCGTAGTCGGTCTATGTGTGGATTTTGGATGATGTATGAATTATATTTATGTATTGTGTGAAGTGGCGATTGTAAGCCAACTCTCGTTATCCCATTCTTGTTCACTACATGGGATTGTGTGAAGATGACCCTTCTTGCGACAAAACCACAATGCGGTTATGCCTCTAAGTTGTGCCTCGACACGTGGGAGTTATAGCCGCATCGTGGGCGTTACAAGTTGGTATCAGAGCCATCCCCGACTTAGGAGCCCCCTGCTTGATCGAATCGCTGGCGTTGTTGAGTCTAGAACAAAAATGTTTTGAGTCTTAGGATTATATATATCGGGAGTAGGATTCTTTTTACTCCTCAGTCCCTTCGTTGCTTTGGTGAGGCCTCCTGACGTAGAAGTTTTGACTCTTCTCTCCTCAAATTTCACTAAAAAAAATTAGGATCACGCGGGTATCTTAGAATCGTTCCGATGGTTTTGTGACGAGAACATTGTTCTTGGTGCCTCCTGACATTTGGGGGTTGTGGCAGTGTCCCGGGGAGTTGAGCTCCGAGGTGTTGTCGTCACAATTTTATCGTTGCAGTTCTGGAATACCTGAGTTTCGCCGACATCGAAAATCTCTTTTATGCAGTTGTTGGTGAGATCACCTCGACGCCACCCAGTACTGGGGCGGGAGTTCGGGAGTATTGCCATAACTCATATAACGGATGCTTTTGAAGGTTGAGGTACACGATTTCCGAAGGTTTCTTGGTTATGTGTTGACGGATGGATATAGCTGGATCTAGGGATTGCTAGTTTGGGTGATATATTCTGTTTCCCCTGTATCCCCAACACCAGATTGCATAACCAGAAAGTTTCAGGAGTTTATAGGTGGGATTCATGTAGCTCTTAGCATTTCTTCCCGCAGATATTTGGTTTGTGATTGGGTAATCCTTACCACTTATTTGTTCCGGTCTTACCTTTTTATTTTATTCATCAATCTCTTATCAAGTGGCTTCTCACCTTAATGGAAGTGTGATGATTTACTATGGAATTCATTCGTTCATCCTCATTCGAATGTTTATTGTGAAGAATATATGTTGCAATTTCTATCCGTTGATTCAATTTGCCTATCTGTCTATCAAGATGCTAACGGATGTCACCCTCTTCAGGATGGCTCCGCCAACGCGTTAGAATCCGGAATGCAATGAAGGGAGTCAGGCGAACCCTCCGCCACCACCTCCGCCTCCGGAGGCATGGCAAGCTATCATGGCAGCCACCAACGCCAATGCTCGGATGATTTTGCAACTCTTGCAAGAACGCACCCAAGGGCAAGGCAATCAAGGAAATCAAGGTCAAGGCAATAATCAGCCTCACTTCGCTACCCTCAACCAGTTTCTCGCAAATCAGCCCAAGTCTTTTAGCTACTGTGCCGAGGCCACAGATGCCGATGATTGGCTCGTGGACATCAACAAGCATTTTGAATGTAGCAATGTCAGGCCTGAGGATTTTGTCAAGTTTGCTTCTTTTCAACTCAAGGATCAAGCTGCCGAGTGGTATCAACAATACAAAGATTCCAGAGGAGGTCTTGTGATTACCTGGGATGATTTCCATCGAGACTTCAAAGCTCACCACATTCCACAAAGTGTTGTTGAGAGTAAGCGTGAGGAGTTCCGCAATCTCAAGCAAGGCAGCATGTCCGTGTACCAATACAATACTCAGTTTCAGAAACTCGCTCGCTTCGCTAAGCAAGACGTTCCTGATGAAAAGAGCATGATCTATCAATTCAGAGGTGGCCTCAGAGAAGATCTGCAATTACCTCTCGTGCTTTTTGAGCCGACCAAGTATGATGATTTCTACAATATGGCACTGAAACAAGAGGCTGCTCAGCTCAAGTGTGAGGCTTCTAAGAAGAGAGTCAGGGACGCAGTTCAGTCTTCTTCTTCCTCACTAGTGGCTGCTAAGCAACAGAAGTTCTGGTTGCCTCCTCCTCCTCCGTTTCGTCAGCCTTACCAGCAGAAGAACAAAGGTGGCCATGGATCTTCCCACCCACCCAACCCTGGCTATCAGAACAAGTCTCAGAATCAAGCTCCAAAGTCGAATGCTCCTTATCATCGTCCACTCTCAGAGGTGACTTGCAACAAGTGTCAGCAGAAAGGTCACTATGCTAACAAGTGCTTCAACCAAAGGTGCCTTCCGCCTCCTCCTCTGTGAGATCTTCCAGCAATGCAGTGGTCAAGCATAATCCCAAGTCTGCAAAGGTGAACATGATGAATGCAGCTCAAGCGGAGGAATCTACTGATATGATAATGGGTAATCTCTCAGTTACTGATATTCCTGCAAAAGTCTTATTTGATACTGGTGCATCTATTTCTTTCATATCAAGACCTTTTGCATCCATGAACAATTTGCATACTGTCGATCTGTCTAAGCCGATAGCGGTTTCCTCTCCGGGCTTATTCATGAATACCAAAATGATGGCTCCGGATGTTTCTATCAAGATGGGCAACTATAAATTTTTATCTTCTCCAATGGTTCTTGGTGACTCGGATATTGATCTAATTCTCGGGATGGACTGGCTTTCTAAGCACAAGGCTCAACTTGATTGTGCTGCCAGGGAAATTCAATTGACACGCTCTTCTGAGGATGTTATCATCTATGCCGCTCGTGATGAAACTATTCGGTTGTTTTCTCTCAATGAGAAGGGCGAGTTGAATGCTATTTCTCAAATTCCAGTCGTTTGTGAGTACCAAGATGTCATTCCAGAAGAGCTTCCGGGTATGCCTCCTCACCGGCCAGTTGAGTTCGTTATCGATCTTGAGCCGGGCACGGAACCCGTTTGCAAGCGTCCTTACAAGCTTGGACCCAAGGAGCTGAAAGAATTGAAGAAACAGCTCGATGAACAAGAGCGTCTGGGTTTGATCAGACCGAGTTCATCTCCATGGGGTTGTGGTGTTCTTTTTGTCCAGAAGAAGGATGGCACGGACCGACTTTGTGTCGACTACCGTCCATTGAACAAGAAGACAATCAAGAACAAGTATCCACTTCCCAACATCAATGAGCTATTCGAGCAACTCAAGGGTGCTAAAGTTTTCTCCAAGCTTCACCTTCGTATGGGTTATCATCAGATTCGCATTCGTGAAGAGGATATTCCCAAGACAGCATTCAGAACAAGCTTTGGTTCTTATGAATATACTGTCATGTCTTTCGGCCTTGTCAATGCTCCTCCAACATTCTCTCGGATGATGAATTTCATCTTCAACCCCTATACCAATGAATTCGTCCTGGTGTATCTCGATGATATCTTGGTCTTCTCCAAGAATAAGAAGGATCATGCCAAACATTTGCGATTGGTGCTCGACAAGCTCAGAGAGTATCAATTCTATGCGAAGTTTTCAAAATGTGAGTTTTGGCTCGATGAAGTTCTTTACCATGGTCATATCATCTCTGCCAAGGGCATCGCTGTTAATCCTGAGAAGGTGTCTGCAATTGTGAATTGGGAACCTCCTCAGAATGTCAAGCAGCTTCGCAGTTTTCTTGGTCTTGCAAGCTATTGCCGAAGATTCGTTGAGAATTTCTCTAAGATTGCAAACCCTCTTTCCAACCTCCTCCAGAAGCATGTGAAGTATGTCTGGTCTCCTGAGTGTGACGTTGCTTTCAACACTCTCAAAGAGAAACTCGTCACAGCTCCTGTCTTGACTCCCCCTGACGAATCCAAGCCATTCTAAGTTTTCTGTGATGCTTCTCTTCAAGGTCTCGGTGTTGTGTTAATGCAAGAGAAGAAAGTTGTGGCCTATACCTCTCGTCAGTTGAAGCCCAACGAAAAGAACTACCCCACTCACGATCTTGAGTTGGCGGCAGTTGTCCATGCATTAATAACATGGAGACATCTCTTGTTGGGAAGAAAAGTGGACATATTCACCGATCATAAGAGTCTCAAGTACATCTTCACTCAGCCCAACCTCAACCTCAGGCAAACTCGATGGGTCGAAATGATTCAAGAGTACAATCCGAGTATTGAATATACTCCAGGAAAAGCCAATGTCATTGCAGATGCTTTGAGCAGGAAGGCTTATTGCAATAGCTTAATTCTCAAGCCATTCCAACCGGATCTTTGTGAAGCTTTCCGCAAGCTGAATCTCCAAGTTGTTCCTCAAGGCTTTCTTGCCAACCTCATAGTCTCTCCTACTTTGGAAGATCAAATTCGTGAGGCACAACTCCTGGATACCATGGTGAAGAAGGTGAAACGTGGTATCGACAAGGGTCTTTCCAAATACAAGTGCTATCGCATTGATGACAGAGACACTTTATTCTTCGAGGACCGGGTTGTGGTTCCTAAAGGTGATCTAAGGAGAGTCATTATGAACAAGGCGCACAATTCTCTTCTTTCCATTCATCTTGGAAGTACGAAGATGTACCATGACCTCAAGCAGTCCTATTGGTGGACTCGAATGAAGCGAGAAATCGCTCAGTTCGTGAATGAATGTGATGTCTGTCGAAGGGTGAAAGCAGAACACCAACGACCAGCTGGTCTCCTCCAACCTCTTGCTATCCCAGAATGGAAGTTTGATCATATCGAAATGGACTTCGTGACTGGATTTCCCAAGTCCAAGCGTGGAAATGATGCTATCTTCGTTGTCATCGACAAGCTTACAAAAGTGGCTCATTTTCTTCCAATCAAAGAATCTATCTCAGCAGCTCAGTTGGCAGAGCTATACACCTCCAGAATTGTCTCCTTGCATGGCATTCCACAATTGGTTTCTTTAGATCGTGGAAGCATCTTCACTTCTAAGTTCTGGGACTCCTTCCAGAAGGCCATGGGCACCAACATTCGCTTCAGCACAGCTTTCCATCCTCAAACTAGTGGCCAAGTCGAGCGAGTCAATCAAATCCTTGAAGATATGCTCAGGGCTTGTGTCATTTCCTTTGGCATGAAATGGGAAGATTGTCTTCCATATGCCGAATTCTCCTACAACAACAGCTTCCAAGCGAGTTCGGGCAAGGCCCCATTCGAGATTCTATATGGCAGAAAGTGTCGTACTCCTCTCAATTGGTCAGAGACTGGTGAATGCCAACTTCTTGGCAGTGACTTAATCACAGAGGCTGAAGAAATGTGCAAAGTCATCCGTGAAAATATCAAAGCCGCGCAATCGCGCCAGAAGAGTTACTATGATAGTAAGCACCGTGACTTGGCTTTCGAGATCGGAGACCATGTCTACCTCCGCGTCTCTCCAATGAAAGGCACTCATCGCTTCGGTATCAAAGGGAAGCTTGCCCCTAGATACGTGGGTCCTTTCAAGATCATTGGCAAAAGAGGCGACCTCGGCTATCAACTTGAGCTTCCCTCCAACTTCGCGAACGTGCACGATGTGTTCCACGTGTCACAACTTCGCAAGTGCTTCAAGACTCCTGAGTGCACCATCAACTTCGAAGAGATTGGCCTCCAAGAAGATATGTCTTATCATGAGCACCCCGTTGCTATTCTTGAAGAAACTGAGCGCAAGACTCGCAACAAGTCAATCAAATTCCTGAAAGTGAAGTGGTCGCACCATTCCGACTGAGAAGCCACCTGGGAACGCGAGGACCACCTCCGTTCCGAATATCCAGAGTTCTTTCAGTCCTAGATCTCTGGACGAGATCCTCTCGTAGTGGTGGAGTGTTGTAACACCCCGGATGTAACTTTCCATATTTGTAACTCCAACTCTTGCCATTTTCGGCTATGTGTTATGATATTCCCTTCATGGTCGGGTTTTGTTTTTTTTGTTTTGCATTTTGTTCATGTCATGCATCTCATATCATGTCATCATGCGCATCTCATTTGCATACGTGTTCGTCTCATGCATCCGAGCATTTTCCCCCGCTATTCGTTTTGCAATCCGACACTCCCACGTGCACCGGCGCACCCCTCTTGTTTCTTTTCGTGAGAGGGTGTCGAACGTTCTCGGAATGTACCGAGTCTTGTCAAGTGGCCTTGGTATACCACCGGTAGACCACCTGTCAAGTTTCGTTCCATTTGGAGGTCGTTTGATGCTCCAACGGTTAGCCGGGTAACCGCAAAGTCCTTTTGTGTGTTGCAGCAAAAAAAACCTCCTAATAGCCCAAAACCCATTTAAGTCACCTCCATGCTCTAGGTCGTTCGATCACGATCGTGTGGGCGAAAACCGCACTCCATTTGGAGCCTCCTAGCTCCCTCTACATATAAAAACACCTCCCCCTCCGAAATTTCGGATCAAACCCTAGATCAAATCGCCCCCGCCGCCACCGGACACGTCCGCCGCCGCCGGACGTTTCAGCCGCCGCCGCCCGCAGCTAGTCTCCGCGCGCCACGTGGCGGACCCGTACGCCGCGCCGCCGCCGGCCCGCGAGCCCGCGTCTGGCCCGCGGAGCCCAAGCCGCCGCCCGGCTCCGCCAGCGCGCCCGCGCCTCCTCCCACGGCTCCCCGCGCCGCCGCCAGATCCCGTCCCCGCCGCCTCGACGCCCCGCCGCCGCCCGCCGGTCGTCGCCGAGCGCCGCCGCCTCCGCCGCTCCTCCCGCGCGTCGCCCGCGCCCCCGCACGCTCGCCCGCCGGCGCCCCGCGGTGCACCTCCTCCGGCCGGCGTCTCCTCCCCCGAGCTCTTCGCCGCGCCGCCCCTCTTCTCCGGCGAGCAGCCGCGCCGACGGCCCGAGCCCGATCCGCGCCAGAGCCCGAACCCTAGATCTCACCGAAGGTTGACTTTCCCCTCTCCCCGTTTTTCTCCAAGTCCCCGAACTATTGCAATTTGTTGCTCACTTCATTGCATCATAACTCTCTGCATACAGCTCCATTTCGTGCGTGTAATATATTGAAATGTTCGACTCAAGATGCTCTTCATTTTGCTCCATTATGCCATGTTCATTTGAGTCCATCTTGATGCCCAAATCTCTGGTGCAAGAGTGCTATATGCTGTTACCTGCTGTTACTTATCAGAACTTGGTGATTTGTTATTTTTGTTGCAATTGATGTGTGCATCTTATGAGTAGGAGCTCTACATGTGTTTTAGTGTATGCCAGGCCATCTTTACAGAGATGTATGCCATGTATTTTTGGGATCTATGTGGTGACTAGCACAAGCATGCAAACTAGGCTTCGTGATGTTTCTGTTTTCAGAGAGTAATTTCAGTCTGTTTCTGCTGTTATTTTGTTGCTATGTATCTATGTGTCTACAGAGAGATCCATGCTCCTTTTGGTGATGTTCAGTAAGGATGTTTTGTAGATATAGTTGTGCTATATCCATCCATGCCCCTGTTTGCAATTATGGAGTGCCATAGCATGTCTCAATCTTGCTCTACTTTTGCTATAAAATGTTCCTGGCAGATTGTTTAAGTCTTATTCAATTTTGCCAAGCTTGTTGTAGTTGATCCTTTCATGCAATGTACTTGCTCTTGCCATGAATAGCTTGATAAACATGCCATATTGCTGTAGGTATGCTTGTTTTGTCATGCATTGCTTTGTGTTGAGTGAATCAAGCTCACAAAGATGCCTTCATAATACTGTTTCTGTCATGCTCTGTTTTCTGCCAAGTCTGAAACCTGTTAACGAAACTTGCTATGTTTACATGGTTGCCATCATATCTTCTGATCCTTTTTGGCTCATGGTCAGTAAGGGACTTTTGTTCTATGCTTTTAGTAGATTCATTCCATGCCTTGTTTTGCCATGTTAAGTTCCTGTAGCATGTTGATTGCTTGCTCTGAACATTGCTACCTGATGCTGTTTCTGCCATGTCCAGTAATTTCACCAAGTCTGTGATCCTGATATCTTTTGCACTTTTGCCATGCTTGTTTGAACCTGTTGTGGTGTGATCTGGCTCAGTGTTCATCTTTTGTCAAGCATATCCTGTAGATTTCTGCCATGTCCAGTAATTTCACCAAGTCTGTGATCCTGATATCTTTTGCACTTTTGCCATGCTTGTTTGAACCTGTTGTGGTGTGATCTGGCTCAGTGTTCATCTTTTGTCAAGCATATCCTGTAGATTACTGTCATTTGCTTTGTTGCTATGTTGGAGTGTTGTAGCATAGTTACTTGATGTATTCTAAGTGCTATCATGCTGTTAATCACAGATTCGTGTCATTCTTGTTTTGCTTGCCATTTGCAAACCGTGCATCCGTTTCCAGTGATGTTTATATCGATTTCGACCGAAATTATCTCATCTTTCCAGTGGCATAATTGGTTTCCCAAGTTACTGCCTTGTTCATCATTTTTCTTCCGGAGCACGCATATGCATCGCATACCACATTTCGCATATCATACATGTTTTGCATCATGTTGCTTGTGCATTTCCCATGATTGATTGTGGTTCCATTGCTTGTGTTCTTGTTTTGGGTAGAGCCGGGAGACGAGTTCGTGAATGGGGAACCTGTTGAGTACGCTTACGAGGATCAAGCTTTCGACAACTCTGAGAACCTTGCAGGCAAGATGACCATACCCTCGAAATCACTTCTATCTTTGCTTTGCTAGTTGTTCGTTCTATTGCTATGCTGCGCTACCTACCACTTCCTATATCATGCCTCCCATATTGCCATGAAGCCTCTAACCATCCTTTCCTAGCAAACCATTGTTTGGCTAAGTTACCGCTTTTGCTCAGCCCTTCTTATAGCGTTGCTAGTTGCAGGTGAAGTTGAAGTTGGTTCCATGTTGGAACATGGATATTTTGGATTATCACAATATCTCTTATTTAATTAATGCATCTATATATTTGGTAAAGGGTGGAAGGCTCGGCCTTATGCCTGGTGTTTTGTTCCACTCTTGCCGCCCTAGTTTCCGTCATACCGGTATTATCTTCCTTGAGTTTGCGTTCCTTACGCGGTTGGGTGATTTATGGGACCCCCTTGACAGTTCGCCTTGAATAAAACTCCTCCAGCAAGGCCCAACCTTGGTTTTACCATTTGCCACCTAAGCCTTTTTACCTTGGGTTTTCGCGAGCCCGAGGGTCATCTTTATTTAAACCCCCGGACCAGTGCTCCTTCGAGTGCTGGTCCAAACTGGGTGATGTCCGGCG
This sequence comes from Aegilops tauschii subsp. strangulata, assembly GCF_002575655.3. Classification (NCBI taxonomy): domain Eukaryota; kingdom Viridiplantae; phylum Streptophyta; class Magnoliopsida; order Poales; family Poaceae; genus Aegilops; species Aegilops tauschii. Next base: position 179,262,708 of record NC_053037.3, read on the forward strand.
CCCCCTGGGCAACTAGGGTCTATGCCAACCCGATGTCTTGCCCATCCGGTGTGCCCTGAGAACGAGATATGTGCAACTCCTATCGGGATTTGTCGGCACATTCAGGTGGCTTTGCTGGTCTTGTTTTACCATTGTCGAAATGTCTTGTAAACCGGGATTTTGAGACTGATCGGGTCTTCCTGGGAGAAGGTTTATCCTTCGTTGACCATGAGAGCTTATGATGGGCTAAGTTGGGACACCCCTACAGGGTATTATCTTTCGAAAGCCGTGCCCGCGGTTATGAGGCATATGGGAATTTGTTAATGTCCGGTTGTAGAGAACTTGTCACTTGACTTAATTAAAATACATCAACCGTGTGTGTAGCCGTGATGGTCTCTTCTCGACGGAGTCCGGGAAGTGAACACGGTTTGAGTTATGCATGAACGTAAGTAGTTTCAGGATCACTTCTTGATCATTTTCTATCTTCGCAACCGTTGCATTGCTTCTCTTCTCGCTCTCTTTTGCGTATGTTAGCCACCATATATGCTTAGTGCCTGCTGCAGCTCCACCTCTTTACACCATCCTTTCCTATAAGCTTAAATAGTCTTGATCTCGCGGGTGTGAGATTGCTGAGTCCTCGTGACTCACAGATTCTACCAAAACAGTTTTAGGTGCCGACGATGCCAGTGCAGGTGATGCAACCGAGCTCAAGTGGGAGTTCGACGAGGAACGTGGTCGTTACTATGTTTCTTTTCCTGATGATCAGTAGTGGAGCCCAGTTGGGACGATCGAGGATCTAGCATTTGGGGTTATCTTATTTTCATTTGGATTTTGACCGTAGTCGGTCTATGTGTGGATTTTGGATGATGTATGAATTATATTTATGTATTGTGTGAAGTGGCGATTGTAAGCCAACTCTCGTTATCCCATTCTTGTTCACTACATGGGATTGTGTGAAGATGACCCTTCTTGCGACAAAACTACAATGCGGTTATGCCTCCAAGTCGTGCCTTGACACGTGGGAGTTATAGCCGCATCGTGGGCGTTACACAAAATTATGCCATGACTTGTTAGAATTGCTCTCTATGCTTCACTTAAATCCATATGAGCTATGGAATTGCTCTAGTGCTTCAGTTATATCTTTTTGAGCACGGTGTGCTTTAGTAATTTTGAAGAAATGCTCTCTTGCTTCACTTAGATTTATTTGAGAGTTAGTAAAATTTTCAAGAAATTCTCTCTTGCTTCACTTAACTTAATTTGAGAGAAAGAAATATTATGCTCATGATCTTCACTTATATTTGTTTGAGCTTGTCAAAAGCAAGACATGAAAATTACTCCCAAAATGATAGATACCCAAGAAGGATATAATAAAAACTTTCATGAAGATCATTGGACAAAATAAACTTGATTCCTTGTCATAGTTTTGAGATATGATGATGTGATATGTGAGTCATGTTGATGAGTAATTGTGCTTTAGTAAGAATATTGGTGTTAAGGTTTGTGATTCCCTATGCAAGCACGGAAGTCAATAGTTATGCAATGAAATTACATCCTACTTGTGTTGCATTATTCGGTGTTAATTATGCTCAATGCTCGCTTATGAGATTTTTCGTTTCTTGGTTGGTCGCTTCTCAATCTTTTCCTAGCCTTCATTTTGCACTAAGTATGATCACTACTTGTGCATCCAAAATCCTTTAAACCGGTTTTGCCACATGAGTCCACAATACCTACCTATATGCGGTATTCTTTTGCCGTCCTAAGCAAATTTGTATGTGTCATCTCTAATATTCAAAATAAACTTCTATTTTGTGTGCTCGTACCGCTCATGAACCGATTGGGGGTGGCTAATATATTTCCATTCTAGATATGTTATTCTCATGATGAGTGTTTATTCACTTGTCATTGCACGAGAGTAAGGCAAAGGTATTAGGGATGCCCAGTCCCGAAATGAAAATTGAATTGAATTTATGTTTTCAAATAAAAAATTCATTGGAAAGTGTTGGTATGTGATACGTCTTCAACGTATCTACTTTTCCTAATGCTTTTCCTCTTGTTTTGGACTCTAATTTGCATGATTTGAATGAAACTAACCCCGGACTGACGTTGTTTTCAGCAGAATTACCATGGTGTTGTTTTTGTGCAGAAATAAAAGTTCTCGGAATGGAACGAAACTTTGCGAGGATTTTTTATGCAATATATGAGAATTTCTGGAGCCAAGAACCACCGGAGGGGGGCACCTGGGAGGGCACAACCCACCAGGGCGCCCCCCCCCCCCCCCCCAGGCGCGCCCAGGTGGGTTGTCCCCACCTGATGGCCCCGCAGACCCTAAAACCGACACTATAAAACCACATATTTCCAGAAAAAATCAGGGAGAACGCGTTCCACGAGACGGAGCCGTCGTCACCTCCTGTTCTTCATCGGGAGGCCACATCTGGAGTCTGTTTGGGGCTCCGGAGAGGGGGATCTTCGATCTTCGTCATCACCAACCCTTCTCCATCGCCAATTCCATGATGCTCCCCACCGGGAGTGAGTAATTCCTTCGTAGGCTCGCTGTTCGGTGAGGAGTTGGATGAGATTCATCATGTAATTGAGTTAGTTTTGTTAGGGATTGACCCCTAGTATCCACTATGTTCTGAGATTGATGTCGCTATGACTTTGCCATGCTTAATGCTTGTCACTTTGGGCCCGTGTGCCATAAATTCAGATCTGAACTGTTTATGTTATCAACATTATATCCATGTTCTAGATTCGATCTTGCAAATTATAGTCACCTACTTCGTGTTATGATCCGGCAACCCCGGAGTGACAATAGTCGGGACCACTCCCGGTGATGACCGTAGTTTTAGGAGTTCATGTATTCACCGTGTGTTAATGCTTTGTTCCGGTTCTCTATTAAAAGGAGGCCTTAATATCCCTTAGTTTCCAATTGGACCCCGCTGCCACGGGAGGGTAGGACAAAAGATGTCATGCAAGTTCTTTCCATAAGCACGTATGACTATTTACGGAAGACATGCCTACATTATATTTATGAACTGGAGCTAGTGCCGTATTGCCTTAGGTTATGACTGTCACATGATGAATATCATCCAACAAATTACCGATCCAATGCCTACGAATTTATATTATATTGTTCTTGCTAAGTTACTATTGCTATCGTTACTGCTGCACTTGCTACAAAACTACTGCTATCACTGTTACCGTTGCTAATGCTGCCGCTACTACTATCAAAACTATCATATTACTTTGCTACTGATCACTTTGCTGTAGATAATTAATCTCCAGGTGTGGTTGAATTGACAACTCAACTGCTAATACTTGCAAATATTCTTTGGCTCCCCTTCTGCCGAATCTATAAATTTGGGTTGAATACTCTACCCTCGAAAACTGTTGCGATCCCCTATACTTGTGGGTTATCAGTATGGAAGGCACCCGTGGATACGGCTAGCCATGGAAAGTGAAAGTATGGTTGAAAAAGGAATAAACTTTAATTTTTGTTTGGGAATCGCCTATGATATATCTAGCATGGAAAGTATTGGGAACTACTCGATCGTTCTTGTTGACAGGAAAAGCATGCCTCCCAAAATGTTTTTATCTCTATCTTTTTTGCTTTGAGCTCTGGCACCTCTACAAATCCCTACTTCCCTCCGCGAAGGGCATTTCTTTTACTTTATGCAATTTTATTTTTAATTTGAGTCTCCATCTTCTCTTATAAAGCACCAACTAAGGGGCACTATGATCGTACTTGAGCATTGGGTGTAGCTAATATGCGAGTGTGTTTCATTAATGGATCAATGATTGAGCATAATGGGCTAGGTTTAACTTATTTTAGTGTTGATATATTGAAAGACATGGTTGCTTGTTGATATGCTTGAGTATTTAAGTCCTCATGTGAAAACTAGACTATTGCTTTGAACCATATAAAAGTCCAAATGTCCATGCTATAAAGAAAAAAAATATGAGATGAGCATGTTAGGAAACATTCCACATCAAAAAATTTGTTTTTATGATTTACCTACTCGAGGACGAGCAGGAATTAAGCTTGGGGATGCTGATACGTCTCCAATGTATCTATAATTTTTTATTGTTCCATACTGTTATATTATCATTCTTGGATGTTTTATAATCATTTTATAGTCATTTTATATCATTTTTTGGTACTAACCTATTGACATAGTGCCAAGTGCGAGTTGCTATTTTTTGCATGTTTTTTACATCACAGGAAATCAATACCAAACGGAGTCCAAACACAGTGAAACTTTTTGTGGATTTTTTTGGACCAGAAGACATCCAGTGGGCCGAAGAAGCACCTGGGGTGCTCCGAGGGGAGCACAACCCACCAGGGCGCGCCTGGAGGCCCAAGCGCGCCCTAGTGGGTTGTGCCCACCTCGGTTGCCTCCCGAACTGCCTCTTTACTCCATAAATAACCCAATATTCCAGAAACCCTAGGGGAGTCGACAAAAATCAATTCCAGCCGCCGCAAGTTCCAAAACCACCAGATCCAATCTAGACACCATCACGGAGGAGTTCATCATGTCCATTGGTGCCTCTCCGATGATGCGTGAGTAGTTCTTTGTAGACCTACGGGTCCGTAGTTAGTAGCTAGATGGCTTCATGTCTCTCGTTTGAGTCTTAATACAATGGTCTCTTGGAGATCCATATGATGTAACTCTTTTTGCGGTGTGTTTGTTAGGATCAGATGAACTTTGAGTTTATGATCAGATCTATCTTTTTATCCATGAAAGTTATTTGAGTCTTCTTTGATCTCTTATATGCATGATTGCTTATAGCCTCGTATTTCTTCTCTGATATTTGAGTTTTGTTTGGCCAACTTGATCTATTTATCTTGCAATGGGAAGAGGTGCTTTGTGATGGGTTCGATCTTACGGTGCTTGATCCCAGTGATAGAAGGGAAACCGACACGTATGTATCGTTGCTATTAAGGATAACAAGATGGGGTCTATTTATACATAAATAGATCTTGTCTACATCATGTCATCGTTCTTATTGCATTACTCTATTTCTCCATGAACTTAATACACTAGATGCATGCTGGATAGCGGTCGATGTGTGGAGTAATAGTAGTAGATGTAGGCAGGAGTCAGTCTACTAATCTTGGATGTGATGCCTATATAATGATCATTGCCTGGATATCGTCATGATTATTTGAAGTTTTATCAACTTACCAACAGTAATTCGTTTACCCACTGTTTGCTATTTTTCTCGAGAGAAGCCACTAGTGAAATCTACGGCCCCCAGGTCTCTTCTTTATTATATTTGCCTTTGCGATCTATTTTTATTTGATTTTATTTTCAGATCTATTAAACCAAAAATACCTTGCTGCAATTTATTTTATCTCGTGTTCCCACGAGGTCCATCTATCAAATTATTACAACTTTCTCACGTCCGTTTGCCAATTTCTGGCGCCTTTACGCGGAAGGGATTGACAACCCCTTTAACACGTCGGGTTGCGAGTATTTGTTATTTGTGTGCAGATGATGTTCATGTAGGTTGCGTGATTCTTCTACTAGTTTGATAACCTTGGTCTCCTCACTGAGGGAAATACCAACCGTTGTTGTGCTGCATCATCCCTTCCTCTTGGGGAAATACCGACGTAGTTCTAACAGACATCAAGCTGCTCCACTTTGCTATCCACAGGAGACAAATTGACCCTTATCAAATCAGTATTCACAAGTATGCCAACTTTTTTCATGTGTACCCTCTAGATACCCAAGACAGTAGTCAAGCAAATTAAAAAATATCTTATGAACTGCTTTTGGAGGAAATTTGGTACTCAGGAAAGAGGATCAGTGCAGATTTCTTGGAAGAAAGTCTGTTTACCCAAAGCTCAAGGTGGTCTAGGAGTCCTAGATATTCATATACATAATCAGGCCCTGCTCATGAAATTCCTACACAAGTTCTTTAATAAGGTAGACACACCATGGGTTAAGATCATTTGGGAAACATACTACCAAGACTGCCTCCCAAGTGACAAAATGGTGGGATCATTCTGGTGGAAATGAATTCTTAAAACCCTACCTGCTTTCAAGCAAAATGCCATCTGCAAACCAGGAAAGGGAGACACCACTTTGTTTTGGTATGACAATTATATTGGATGGATAAGCCACTGCAACAAAAGCTACCTGAACTTTTCTCCTTTGTCATCAACAAGGAAATCACATTCAGATAGATATATGAGCAACAGGAATTTAGTCAGCTTTTCCACATACCACTCCCCCAGCAAGCATTCAATCAATTCAACCTGCTACAAGACCATTCATAGAAATACGCAGACTGATGATGAGGATCAGTGGAGATACACCTGGGCATCAACTAAATACTCATCAATGAAGATGTACAAAAATATTTCTGAGAAGACTGAAGCCCACACCATCTTCAGCCAACTATGGAAGACCAATAGCAGACTCAAACACAAGATATTCTTTTGGATGCTTCTACATGACAGAGTTAGCACAAGGAATCTGCTGCAAAGAAGGAACATGCACCTACCTGATTACAATTGTGCTCTATGTGCAGATGCCACCTCCGCCGCCCCCGTCGCTCTCGCCACCGGAGTGGATCTTTGGCACGCTCGCTTGGGTCATCCCAACCCCGCCACCCTTCGTCATATACTTCAGATTTTTTCTTTCACGTGTAATAAGAACGAGGATCACTCGTGTCATGCATGTCGCCTCGGCAAACATGCTCTTCTTCCATTTAGGGCATCTTCTTATGTTGCATCGTACCCGTTTGAGTTAATTCATAATGATGTTTGGACCTCTCCTGTTGCAAGCAATACGGGCTATCTTTATTATCTTGTCATACTTGATGATTTTTCGAATTATGTGTGGACCTTCCCATTGCGTCGTAAGTCGGATGTTATATCCACTCTAGCCGCCTTCTACTCTTATGTTCTCACGCAGTTTCGTCGTCCCATTCTCGTGTTCCAAACAGATTATGGGAAGGAGTTCGACAACCTAGTTGTTCGTACTCTCCTCACCACACATGGCATGACTTTTCGTCTCACCTGCCCGTACACTTCGCAGCAGAACGGTCGCGCTGAGTGTGTCCTTCCCACTCTTAACGATTGCGTTCAGACTCTTCTTTTTCACGCCAATGTGCCTCCGCGCTTTTGGCCTAACGCTCTCGCCACCGTATCACTCCTCATTAACATTTGCACTCTCAGGAACTTTGCACCTCATCACCTCCTCTTCGGTGCACCGCCCTCTTATGATGAGCTTCGCATCTTCGGGTGTCTCTGCTACCCTAGCATCGCCGCCACTGCGCCTCATAAGCTTGCACCCCGCTCCGTCGCCTACATCTTTCTCGGCTACCCACCTAACACTAAGGGATACCGCTGCTATGACCCCGTCTCACATCGTGTTTTCACCTCCCGACACGTTTACTTTGATTAGAAGGTGTTTTCGTTTCAGCAGCAGGTACCTCTCGTCACCCCGTCGCCGTCGGCCACCGGCGACTCTTCAGCGACTCCGTCAGGTGGACGGCCCCGCTCGGCTCTCGGACCGCCTCCGAGCTTTGGCGGTCCTCGCGCCGTGGGACGAGCTGCGCTTCGCGCCCCCACGCCATCGGCGCCCTCCTCTTCGGCCTCCTCGGCCCCCTCTTCACCCGCCGCCCTCGCCGCGGGCTCGGCTGCCGCCCCTTCCTCGGCCGTGTCGCCGGCAGCCTCACCGGCTGCCTCACCGCCCGCCTCGCCGGGCGTCCCGGTGTTGCCATCTCGCCCGCACTCGGGCCCGAGCTGGCGTTCACCGCCCGAGTCTGCGGTACTCCAGCAACGAGTACCTCCTCGCCGCCTCCACCGCGGAGCCGTGCCCTATTCCTGCGTCCGCTCGCGCAGCCCTTTGTGATCCTCACTGGCTTGCTGCGATGCAGGAAGAGTTCGGCGCTCTCCAGCGGAACCGCACCTGGACGCTGGTCCCCCGGCCTTCTCGCGCCAATGTCATCAGCGGCAAGTGGGTCTTTCGCTACAATACCCGCTCGGATGGTACACTTGAGCGCTACAAGGCTCGCTGGGTGGTTCGTGGTTTTCGACAGCGCGCTGGAGTTGACTTCACTGAGACGTTTGCAACAGTTGTCAAACCGGGCACGACCCGCACCGTCCTCCAGCTTGCGGTGTCCAGAGACTGGCCAGTTCATCAGATGGATGTCTCCAACGCCTTCCTCCATGGCCATCTTGAGGAGCAGGTCTATTGTGAGCAGCCGACCGGTTTCGTCGACGCATCTCTTCCTGGGCATGTGTGTTTGCTGTCCCGGTCTCTCTACGGGCTCAAGCAAGCACCTCGCACCTGGTACCAGCGGATCGCCGGGTTTCTTCAGACACTGGGCTTCAGCGTCACTTGCTCGGATGCCTCCTTGTTTGTCTATCACCGCGGTGACACGACCGCATATTTGCTCCTCTACGTCGACGACATCATCCTGACGGCCTCCTCCGCGGCCCTTCTTCAGCAGATTACTCTCCGGCTGCGTGACGAGTTTGCCATCAAGGACCTGGGCGCTCTACATTATTTCCTTGGCATTGAGGTTGTTCAGCAACCGGACGGCTTCTTTCTTCATCAGCAGAAGTATGCGCACGAGCTCCTTGAGCATGCTGGCATGCTCAACTGTCACCCTGTTGCTACTCTTGTTGACACGAAGGCCAAGGTTTCTACTCTCGAGGGCTCGCCAGTGTCGGATGCTCCATTTTACCGGTCCATTGTCGGTGCTCTTCAGTATCTGACTCACACCCGACCGGATCTACAGTATGATGTTCAGCAGGTGTGTCTCCACATGCACGCCCCCTCGTGACTCCCATTGGACCCTCGTGAAGCGGATCCTCCGTTACATTCGCGGCACGATGGCTCTTGGGCTCACCCTCACGGCGTTCCCTTCTCTGGAGATGGTGGCCTACTCCGACGCGGACTGGGTTGACTGCCCCGACACCCGTCGGTCCACCTCTGACTACTGCGTCTACCTCGGTCCATCACTCGTCTCGTGGTCGTCCAAGCGACAACCTACGGTTTCGCGCTCTAGCGCGGAGGCTGAGTACCAAGATGTGGCTAACGCCGTCGCCGAGTGCACCTGGCTACGACAGTTACTTCAGGAGTTGCATCATGATGTCTCCCAGGCTATGGTTGTCTACTGCGACAACGTCTCTGCGATGTACCTTTCCACCAACCCCGTTCATCATCGCCGTATTAAGTACATTGAGCTGGACATTCACTTTGTGCGCGAGCAGGTGGCCCTTGGACGTATTCGGGTCCTTCGTGTTTCGACTGCACAACAGTTCGCCGATGTGATGACTAAGGGACTACCGACTTCCACCTTCGAGGAGTTTCGTTCCAGTCTCTGCGTCTCCGGCGCCGCTTCGACTGCGGGGGGGGGGGGGGGGGTGTTGAATATATTGTGTACGTGTATATTTTGTATTGGGCCCACCTCCTAGTTAATCTGTATAGTTGATGTTGTGGCCCCCCTCTGTACTCATATATACGTGTCTGATGCACCGATCAATGCATTGCAATTGCATAGCCTATTCTTCTCGTTCCACAAGACTAAACTGCCGACTACCTTGTCATGACACCTACATGAACTCTTAGAGATTTTCTGAAATTATTTTATTGGGCTAAAGCTCCGGATATTCAATTCGGTGCCTGGACTCATCTACACTCGGTCAACAGTAAAATAAAAATAAAAATAGAGAAAAATAATAAAACATTTTTTTGCAGTTCACACGTGGGTGCAGATGCACCCGAGAGCCAAAACGCTACTTCAACAAAAAGAAGGAAAAAGCTTTCCTCCAGCCGGCGGAAAACTCCAACGCGTCATCCGCCTCCACTGAACAACACGTGTCCCCATGGTCCATCCACATCTCTCTTCCTAACTTTATCTCTTCTCCAACCTCTTTCCTCCACTCATTTCTTCCCTTTATTAATTTGCAACCGCTTGCATCAGTCATCTTCTACAAAGTATGAACGGTGTTTGCTAGCAATGATGGACTTCCCAAGTCCAGCCACCGGCCATGATAACGGCGGTGAGTGGCGTGCCTGAAGCATTGAAGTTGTGAGCGGCACCAGCACGCGCACCACAACCGCGACTGGCAAGGCGCCTGAAACATAGACTGTTGCTATCTGACGCCAACGGCCAGCTCGGCCGTGGCCGGCCATGGCGCCACCACGTCAAGCTCCTCCTGCCGCCGAAACCTTCTCCGTCATGTCAAGGTCTTTATTTGCAAAAAAAAAATCTGCAACATGACCCTAGTTGCAAAAAAATCTGAAACACGACCCATGTTGCAAAAAGATTCTATCGATCTTTACATTTTCGCAACAAGACCTTTGTTGCAAAAAATAATCTGCAACAAGACCTCTGTTGCAAAAAAATAAAAAATAAATTCAAAAATTTCTGCAACAAGACTTTTGTTGTGAAAAATCCTGCAACAAGACCCTTGTTGCAAAAATTCCTGCAACAAGACCTTTGTTGCGAAAAATAAAAACGTATAGGCTCGGCTACTTGTAACAAGCTTGCTATTGCAGAGGGTCTTCTACAACACCAGTTTTATTGCAAAGAAGTGGCGGCTTACGCGGGTATATCGGACGGCCATTAATGTGTCGGTCGAATTGTTAGCGAGGCGGCGGATATTTTTTTATTATCCGCCGGCCGACACCTAGGGTCGCCCAAAAAGAATGCAAGCTTTCTTTCTCCTCAACCTCAACAGTGGGAGGCAGGATAGAAACTGATTTTCGAGAAAGATATGCTTGAAGTGCACAACACCAGTCACCGTCGCTATAGCGGCGGCCGCGTGCAGCGTCGTGCCGCGGCGTCCCAGCACTCCAAACACCAGCTGTCAGGCTCAGATCGAGCTACTCTACTCTAGCTAGGTTGAGAAGCACCGATCGCCGCGAACGGACGACGACGTCGTCAGTACAGCGGGAAGCTTTGTTCGCACGCTGGAAGGAGGAGCGATCACTGTTAGTACGTGTCAGCTCTTGCCGTCCGCCGCCGGGTTGCGCTAGGCCAATTCGTTTTGATCTTCATTGCAGGCTCATGTCGTGGTCATGGTCTGGCGCGAGAACGACAATTCGGCAAGGAGAGCTGAGCCGAGCAGATTTTTCATGTGCACTGCCGGCGCCCCCAAAAGCGGCCAAAACCCCCACCCGCGATCTCGTCGCTAGCGGAGAAGGCTTTGCCTTCGAGTCGAGGCACTGCGATCCGACGGGCAACGAGCTTTTGGCGAGGGCCAATAATAATGAGGAGAAACCAGAACAGAAAGGGTGGGATGAATCATTCGGAGCATATCCACTCGCGTCGACAACGGTGCCAATCCAAGTTCAGTGGCCCGAGTGCTGCACACCTTTTGCTTGCGACAGGGGATGGATAGCATAAAGAAGCGCGGCTGCCGTGGTGTAAAGGGGAAAACACACCATCGTGGAATGGTTGCGATTTTGGTGGGAATTAACGTGGCTCTTCTTGGCAATAATGCCATGCCGATTGCGAAAACGAAACATATTTTAGAAGATGCGAAAACGAATTATGTGCATGCTTTAATTATGTCATGCCATTTCTGCGAGCTGTTTTTATTGCTTTGCGTACCGAAAGTCGATTTCCTCCAGCATTAAGATCGCAAGGTTCATGGTTGAGAAAGTTCTTTTACAATTACCTGCATATTTTATTGGTACTATATATCACAACAATAAAAAGCCTGGGGGTGTAAGCTTTTTTCAAGATGGGGATTTCCAAAGCTTGACAAAGGTTCATTCACAACAGGAGATATTTTTTTAGAACGTTTTTTTTTCTTAGGGAAAGCATGAGATATAAGAGACCTGATGAAATCTGAAAAGACTTTAGGCCCAGCTTGGTCGGCACTACGTCCATGCAACAGACAGAATTCGCCGCGGCAGCCCACTTCAAACCAGCCAGCCCATGCAACAGACAGAGTTCGCCACGCCAGCCCACTTCAAACCAGCCGGCCCATGCAACAGACAGAGTTCGCCACGCCAGCCCACTTCAAACCAGCCGGCCCAAGCAAACAGTGGATTGCACCAGCGTAAACCAGCCGGGCCACTCGGGTGTTAGCTTCGTGTGCCCGAAAAAAGAAATCCAGGGGTCGCAGTAGAAGACGGAAGCAGCAAGGCGCAGCCGAGAAAAAAAACGCCGTCCTCCCGAAGCGCCCCCCTTACCCCGGAACCAAATCGAACAACCCAGAGAAGCCATGGAGCGGCTGCAGCGGATCTTCGGCGCCGGCGGGATGGGCCAGCCGCCGTCGGACTCGCCGCTGCTCGACTCCTCCGAGCAGGTCTACATCTCCTCCCTCGCCCTCCTCAAGATGCTCAAGCACGGTCAGTCCTTCAAGCTAGCTCCCTTTTGGCTCCGATCTACGCCCTTCTACTTCTACCCGAATCTAGGGTTAACCTGTCGGAAACTATAGGGAGGGCCGGCGTGCCGATGGAGGTCATGGGCCTCATGCTCGGCGAGTTCGTCGACGACTACACGGTCCGGGTGGTCGACGTCTTCGCCATGCCGCAGAGCGGGACAGGGGTCAGCGTCGAGGCCGTCGACCACGTCTTCCAGACCAATATGCTCGACATGCTCAAGCAGACCGGCAGGTATGGCCGCCGATCCGGATCGTAGATCTGTTGCTCCTGTCGTTTTCCCTTCTCCCGCGTCAGATTTGATGCCCTTAATTTGTTCATACTCGTTGATAAAGCTGAAAAGGATCGACCTCATCAACTTATTATGTCAATTGATTTACGCACCTGAGCCGATACTTTTTGTTCAGGCTTGTGTGGTTGATTTGCTACTAGTTCCAGATGTTAATTTGTGGAAGATAGGCCATATGGAGTACTCCCTCCGTTCATTTTTGTAAGGCGTTCCCATAACAGTTCAATTTCAGCTGTCTAAAATGTCTTACAAAAGTTAACAGAGGGAGTACTATATACGACGATTTTGGATCATTGTTTGATGTATATTGTTGCTATATCTTTCTTAATTACATCTTAGTTGCTATAGTTCCCTTAAGCACATGTCACTGACCAAAGTCAGCCCTGACGCACGTCATGGTATCCTAGTCCGTTCCCATAAGCTTCTTGTATCTGTTGGTACTTTATTTGCTTACCCAATGCTTGATGTCACACTTTCATTTGTTCAATGCTTTCACTATAGCATGTGGTTATACTTATTTAGAAATATATGTACTCCCTCCGTTCCTAAATATAAGTCTTTGTAGAGATTCCACTATGAACCACATACGGATGTATATAGATGTATTTTAAGCGTAGATTCATTCATTTTGCTCCGTATGTAGTCCATCTAGTGGAATCTCTACAAAGTCTTATATTTAGGAACGGAGGGAGTAGTTACTTGGAGCACAGTTCATTGTCATCGTCTAGTTGAAAATTTCAAGGTTTCATCAGCGGTGATCCAGTGGAGGATCCGCCATTCGACTATACTCCTCACAGCCCTTTCATGGCTACCACTTTACCAGCTATAGGGATTTATTGCATACATAGTGTAACATAATACACAGAAGAAGCGAATATCGAGTGAACCAATCTGATAAGATATGCTTGAATCACTTTTGTAGAAAGACATATGTTTGTACTGGCTTAGCATCTAACTATAAATTAAGAATTTTCCTGGAGTTGGCGGGCTTCTAACAGGCTCTGCCCCTAGAGAAGCTCCACCCTTGGTTATGTATCATGCATCGTTGATGATGATCTCCATAGACGATATGATGGGCATGATGATGAGCCTAGTGAATGGATAAGTCAGGGGTATTACATAACTCAGATAGTACTTTTATTTAGATTAGATGGCTTAACTCATGTGGTAGTTTTGAATTATGCTTCTGTTCTTTCTCAATTGAGCTTGTGTTCAGTTGAATGTGTTAGGATAATACGTCTTCATGTGTTTTATCATAGAAATATTGGTAGCCCTACAGCTGACTTGTGTGAAACTTAATATTTGTTCCTACATGCGAATTCATTTTGTTTACAGTTCAGATAAGTGTACCTTAGGTCTATGAGTTTGACATGTAATCTTCTCTAAAACCAGTTATGGTTTGCCTTTTCGACTAATTCAGCTATGTTTCATTATAGAACCAAAGCTGTGCCAGCAAGTTGGAACTATTGTTTACATCATATTGTTAAAGACGTCAGTAATAGATTCCAAGCAACATAGCTTCAAGCAGAATCTCGAATTGTGTCATTGCCAACAGAATAATTTCATATCCTTTTTAGCAATATCAATTGTCAAATTGATTGAGAACCACCTTTTGGTGCGGTGGAGGAGTTGTGGGGGCACGACTTCACAACTCCACCCATCAGGGTTCAAATCCTGCCGCTCACATTTATACAGTATGGGTCTCCCGTACAGTCTTTCTATTAGAAATAAATGTTGAATTGGTTCCAAAAATGATTTTGCAACCCGTTCTAGGAATGCAACGCGTAATCATCAATTTATTGTGTTAGAGTTAAGCACATATACACTGCCCATGGTTCACCGTCCATGGTTCTGTTACCTTCTAGTAAGTAGCTCTGATGCTAGCTCTTAATGTGGTCGTTGCCGGATCCTGGATTTTAAAGATGGTTGTTCGACTATTCGTAGTTACGGGTCTCTTACAAGCTATTTGAAGGTTCCAATAAGAAATTACTACATAGTATCCTTTAAAAAACTACCGTGTATGGAGTATTAAGGATGTATGCTCAGCTGTGCAGTGAACATCATGTGCACCCTTTGTTTCCCAATTTCTGCAATTATTTTTTGAAGAAATTGTTGGCAACAGCTATATCATTGCCACCTTGGATGTTTTTTTTTTGACAAACTTGTCAGTTGATACTTGGAATTACTTTGACAGGCCAGAAATGGTGGTAGGGTGGTATCACTCTCATCCTGGTTTTGGTTGCTGGCTATCGGGTGTTGATATCAATACTCAACAGGTGCACACATACACATACTTCGCCAATCTTGTATAAGTTTGTGAAAAGAGTTTGTTGTCTTGAGGCAAACAGACATGTAATAAAGCTTATATGTCTTATAATGTTGAATACTGAACCTGCAGAGTTTTGAAGCTTTGAACCCCAGGGCAGTTGCCGTCGTGATCGACCCCATCCAGAGTGTCAAGGGGAAGGTGGTCATTGATGCATTTCGTCTCATTAACCCTCAGACCATGATGCTTGGGCAGGAGCCACGTCAGACAACATCCAATGTTGGGCACCTGAATAAGCCATCTATTCAGGTAGAATACTGATTCTATTAGTATGATAGCTTAGAAATTTCTGTATTGTTCATTCCTAAATGCTTATACTGTCTGTTTACTCCCAGGCTCTTATTCATGGGCTCAATAGACACTACTACTCTATTGCAATAAATTACCGCAAAAATGAGCTCGAGGAAAAGATGCTGCTTAACCTTCACAAAAAGAAATGGACTGATGGATTAATTCTGAAGAAATTTGACGCACATTCAGAAACCAATGAGCAGACTGTTCAGGTGTGTAGCATTCAACTTTCTACTTCCACTGGACGATTCTTTTTGTCAATATAATGCAGGGTGAAAGTCGATGCAGTTTCTTAGATTTTGGCCGTGTTTTTACGTGCAGGAAATGCTGAGCCTAGCCATCAAGTACAACAAGGCAGTGCAAGAGGAGGATGAGTTGTCCCCTGAGAAATTAGCAATAGCTAATGTGGGACGGCAAGATGCGAAGAAGCATCTAGAAGAGCATGTCTCAAATCTGATGTCGTCGAACATAGTTCAGACCCTAGGTACCATGCTTGACACGGTTGTCTTTTAGTCTACCACTAGTGTTGTTCCAAAGTCTATCATCCATGTTATGTATCCAAAAGCTTGCCACAACGCAGCAAGGCACATTCGGGTTCTAACAGTTTGCTTACAGACTCAATTTTCTGTAGTACTATCTTCTGCATGTTTAATTTCGCAGCAATTTTCATGGGTGTCCTTTAAAATTGCAAGTTCTGGTTCTGCCGAAGTGATCATGATTGCTGAAGTCAGCTAAATCTTATGCTGATGGATATGTGGCTGCCCATGACTTGCGGTGGAGTAACATAGTGAGATGGCAGCGAAAATTCCATATGGGTCATACTAGCATATGATCATATTATCTGAGTTGTTGGTCCTTCTTGGGATCTGTGTGTATGCATGTATAAGATGGCGTATTGATGCATTCTTTAGGTTTATTGTACAGTGCCCCTGACTCTGTGCAGACCGCATTTAGTGATGGATACCACCCTGGTCTTCCAGGGTCTAGGCGTTTGCCTTTTTTCATGGTCCGGTTCTGCTCGCACCTGGACCGATTTTGACTGCGTGCAAAGCCAGAGCACAGAAATTTAATGCACCAGGGACTTCACCAGTCCAACAGTTCTAATCATTCAAATTTTGAATTCATAGGCTACAAGCCGCTCTAACCATTCATGCTGCACACACAACACCAGCCTACAAGAACGAGCAGTTACTACCTCATGAGTCATGAGCATTGCAACATCAAAGAGCTACCAGTTTGACATGTCAGTTTCCTTACAGCAGAATTGAAAAAAAAAACACCATCAGCACAAGTTGAAACACAACCACACATCGGTTTCTAACTAAACACTTAATTTGCACTTGACACTTGACAGTACCAGCTTTCAGCTCACTACATCTCCCCCTGCTTTCCTTTTTTTTGCGGGATATCTCCCCCTGCTTTCCGCTCGCAAGTATAAGTTAGGAACGTGCTATTGATCTGGTCCCGCTAGTAGTGCTTCAAGTGATCCGGCAAAATATCTCTTGCATCTTTCGACCACCTTTTCACTATGTGGCTCTCTGCTACTTCTGTCATGCTAATATTATCCATGACCTGCAAGTACACCTTACGTTGGTTAGCCGGCCAAAATGAATTAGTTTGCAGAGAGAATAGTACAGGTGGGTTGTACCTTCAGAATATGACAACAGAGCATATGCCACATTCGCTTTCGAAATGTGCTCCGCCGTCAATCATTTTCATTAGGAATACAACCATGCTGCACTCTCCCTACTGCCCGCCTGCGTGTGCCTCACCCTGCACTGAATGTGACAAACACTTACAATTTCGGTCGGTTTCTCTTTGTAGCCCTCCTCAGCTTGCGTGTCGAATTGTAGCCTCATGTACTGAGTCACAAATTTAAGAATTAGTTTTGCCTGCATCATTGAGTGATGATCATCATTTCAAAAGGGAAAAATGTTTGTGTTCAGTCAGGCTGTACGAGACGAGTAACATACCGAGCAGCCACTCACGATTTCTTGCATTGTCTTCCTCTTGTCCGGCTTTAGCCGACTCTTTCCATATCTGATACCAAATCCAACCTCCCAAGAAAACAGGTTGTAGAAGGTGCATGCCTCCATCAGCAAGTCAAATGTGGTGCCCAATTCTGGCTTGATCACCTGATCTCAATCTCTGTCTGCGAAACCTCTAATGGACAAGTCTAGAGCCCTCATCCTGGCATCCGCTCTTCAGGATTTGTACCAACTTGCACCCTGCAAGTGTAAAGAAACCATATTTAAAGCCCTCATTTTCACACATCCTTTTGCGATGGAAAACCAACCATCGACTTTTGTCGGCACTAGCAAACCGCAAATGTCTGAACTAGATGTATCAACACCAAAAGTAAGAACCACTCTCCAATTTAGGAAAACAGGGGAAACTAATTCCAGAAACTAATCCAAACATCCTGGCATCCGTCTTCCTTTTCTCACCCTAAAGGCAAACAAAACCTCTGATTGGTATCGAAAAATATTCTCATATCTACTATTCCCACAAGCTTGCGATGATGCCAAATTCTTCGATCAGTGTCCGTACCAGCAATCCGCAAATGTGTGAAGTATATTTATCAACATCAAAGCAAAAATTACTTCTCAGCTCAGGATACAGGACACTAATCTAAAAAACCACTTTTTAGATCCTACAGTTTCACACATGTTTTGCGGTGACACCCGATCATCGGTCTATATGCACCAGCAAAAGCCACAATGCCTGAAGTTAATTTATCAACACCAAAATCAGGAACTACTCTCCGGTTGTGGAAAACAGGGAAACCAAAACCAAACATCCCGATAACATTTCTAATATCTCTAGCTAAAAAAGGGTAGAGGACACCAATCAACAGTGAAGCGAAAAATACCGTCAGCTCATGAAGGGTAGAGGACACCGATCTAAAAAACCCGACCACCAATTCCAATCCCCTCACCCACAACGAATCGCATACTCTACCATTCACAGGAAAAACATCACCTACAAACCCCCCCCCCCCCCCCCCCCCCCATGTTTTGCAATCACATTGAATTCAACGCTCACCTTCCGCACCAGCAAACCGCAAAATCTGAACTCTATTTACCAACATCAAGAGTAGAAAGAATTTCTGCAGTTCAGGGAACTGGCCGCCAATGCCTGAACTGAAAAGCCTGCAAGCAATTGTACCATCCTCCAACCTAACGACGCACATAATCTGCGACTGAAAAGGAAAGAACGGCACCCCCATACTTTCAAGGTTCATATCAAGGCAGCCAAGCGATACGGCCGACAGCTCCCGACCTATTTTTATCGACAGGGGAAAGTTGAATCCCAACACTGCTTTTCGAACGCGTACTGAATTTAAGTAAACAACAATAATATGCTTGTGCCACCGCCGCCACATACCTCTCAATCCGCCCAGGAGGTCACGGATCAGGCTTAACGGCAGACTCTCCTCGGCAAGCCCCCCACCCCTTGGCTACCCACCTCGCTTCTCTCGTTTGCATCTGACCCCGCGGGAAGAACCACAACGGGGAAGATGGGAAACCTGCACGCACAGGTTCGCTTGAAACGCTTGCAAGTTCAGCAGGGAACACATAGGACACTGAAACCACCCACAGATGAATCGCACGAGTTAGGGACGCTCACGCGAAAACAGGATCCACGGGAAATCAGCACCGGCGGCGCTCCCCGTCTCCTTGCCTCCATTTTTTCCCTCTTCCGTCTCCAATCGCACAGCACCGCCGCAACGTTGTCAAGCGACTATGTGGGACATAGCGCATGGACGCGTGCGTTAATACTAGCCACAATGGGTAGTAACATGACTCTATGTTACTACCTCTATAGTGGGGAGTAACATATGTGTAGTAACATACAACACTTTATTTATTAGGCTATAGACTCATCTTGTCTTGATATGTGTGATGTTACTCACATTAGTAGTAACTAGCTATGTTACCACATGCCTCTTTTTCTTCATTTATTGCTTGCCACATCATCTATATTATCTAGATACGTGTGATGTTACTACCTATGTTACTCACATTGTGGGTAGTCTAACAAACAGCTAGCGGAAAAAAAATTCTGGACCATGGTCCAAGTACGATATGGTTCCACTGCCGGTACATCTGTTAATTGTGACGCTGCAGACGTGGCCCCACCGCCCTGACACCCACCAGTGCGCATTGATAACTACGGAACCAGCGCACCGTATACATACAGCAAGTGATATACAACAATTTCCAACGCTCGCACCAGTTTCATTCAATGCAGCCTGTACCCACCCAATCACTCGGTTCCATGGTCCAGATAGTGTGACTATATGCAGGTATGAGCCATATCGCCGCTCGGCAGCTTCTCTCGTATTCCGGCGTAATATAATGTGCCGCTCTAACCCAATTGCATTGGAGCTCATAGGTGCTCCACCCACCGAGAATTCACAAGAGTGCTCGTCCTCGCCTGCTCCCGGTATTGTCTACTGTTCTTTTCTGATAGACCCGGCACCATTGCGTCAGTGGGCCAGATATTGATTTACTGTTGCTCTGAGTTATTCAGCAGAGCCTCCGTAACGTCGTCCTGGCACAGGAGGCCAGCTCCGTCTTGTGCCCGCGGCCCTGTTCAAGCGCGTGCTGCCTTCGCAAATACGTGAACATTTTTCTCCAATGTTTGAACATGACGTGAGCACGCTGCCTTCGCAATATACCACGCGAATATCTTCAAGCTGGCGATTAGGCGAAGCAGCTCCGTCTTATCGAATGACGTGAGCAAGACGTGAGCATGCTGCCATATGTCAGCATTTTTCTCGAATGCTTGAACATATTTTTTATTTGCGAACTTTTTTGAACTCGTGAACAATATTACAGTTGTGAAACTTTTTTTTGATACGTGAACATTCTTTCTCGAATACGTGAACATATTTTTGCATTCCCGAACTTTTTTGAATTTGCCGCCAACATGTTTCAAATTGGTGAGCATTTTTTGTAGTGGTGAACATTTTCTTCAATCCGTGATTTTGTTTGAAGACGTTAACATTTTTTTATTTTGCAAAAAGTTTTTCAATATGTGAACATTTTATGAATTTAGGATTATTTTCTGATTTTGCGCACGTACATTTATTGAATTCGTGAACATCTTATGAATTCACCATGAACATTTATGGAATTCATGAATGTTTTTCTAATTTTCTGCGAACATATTTCCAATTCTCAAATATTTTTGAATTCATGAACAAATATTTGAGTTCAGAACTTTTTTTGAATACAAGAACATTTTTTCCAGTATACTTGAACATATCTTGAATTCACAGATATTTTTAGAAGCGCCACGAACTTATTTCGTATTCGCGGAGATTGTTTGAAACCAAGGACATTTTATGAATTCATTGCGAACATATTTCGAATTCGCATATAATTTTTGAATCTGCGAACAATGTTTGAGTACGTGAAAAAAATTGAGTACATGAATTGTTTCAGAATTCTTGACGAATTCATGAACATTTCTGAATTCGTAAACTATATTCGAATTCACAAAAAAAATTGAATACTTAAACATTTTTCTAGAATACTTGAACATATTTTGAATTCACCAACGTTTCTTGAATTTGCCGTGAACACATTTCGTATTCGCAGACACTTTTTAAACCATGAACATTATTTGAATTCACCGCCAACATTTATCGAATTCACAAATGTTTTTTGAATCAGTGAACAATATTTTTCAAATACGCGAACCTTTTTGTATTCACAAACAAATTTTCCGATTCGCAAACATTTTTATTAAACTATGAACATTTTTGGGAAATTCATGAACATTCTTTATTTGCACTAACTTTTTGAAAATTAAAAACACGTTTGCCATTATTTTTTGTTGCATGCACGACCCAAACATTCGAACAATTGTTAAGATTGAATAACCGCCGTCACGGCCCACGTGTAGACGGGAACCTCAGGCAAATCAATTTAGAGCATCTACAACAGAACTTTGCAAATCGGGCCCCTCAAACGTCCGCGGACGCGAGCGGGCGCGTCCGTGAATAGTGACCGATCACACCTCAGATTAGTCATTCTGCATCCGCCTCTCTCCCATTTAATCTCCTAAATCTAGCAAAAAAAAATCCTACGTACTACATACTACGTACAACTACAGGCACATCAAGTGTGTCTTGGCGAAATGGACTTGCAACGACAGGCACATCATGTGTGTCCGGGCTGGCTCCTTGCACACCAGCAAGCCTGTCAATGAACTCAGTGTACAGGACTCCAGCATCTTCATCAAGGTTGCCAAATATCTGATGCACAAGGTCGCTGCACTGAGCTCAGTGTTCATGGGACAACTTCAGGCCTGCTGGTGTGTGATTTGTACAAAAATGCAAAAATACAGTACAACATTTTTTGGGCGAGATATTCACTTTGTGCATGGTGTACGCGGAGATGTGCGGTCAAACTTTGTCAGTCAAGTTGTCGTCTCTGAAATCCATCCATTCAACGAAGAACACCTGAGTTTGTCAAGACCAGATGGAGTACAAGTAGGGATGAAGAAACGAGTGGGGCGTTTTGGTGCCCAGGCTCATCTGCACCCGGTTAGAAAAAAAATTTATAAAAAATTCAAAACAAATTCAAAAAATTCCAAATAAAATTTGTGTGGTAGACAATTTGATGCCTGAGGCCCGCTCCAAATTTTAAATCATTTGGACATATGATCAGCTCTCAGCAAAAAGGCAAATCGGGCCAAAACAGTACATGAACAGTAAACATTTTTACAGACCCTCAATTTATCTTTTTTGCTGAGAGCTGCTCATATGTCCAAATGACTTGAAATTTGGAGCGGGCCTCACGCATCAAATTGTCTACCACACAAATTTTATTTGAATTTTTTTGAATTTTTCTGGTATTTGTTTTGATTTTTTTCGTCAGCGCGGGTGCAGATGAGCTCGGGTACACAAATGGATTTTCGTAAAAAAACATGCATCAACCAATGCCATGCATGCACACAGATTCACCACATACGTGAAGGAAAAGCTGGAATCCACCCTTGCATGCATGCATCAACACTGCTCCAAGCCGCTGGTCCTCAGTCGTTATGCACCAACAACTGCGTCCTGTACCAAACGGTGCGGTGCACCGTCAAGTTGTTGTCGTTAAATCAAACAGCCAAGTCACCGTATGATACTGTTGCACGCTGCGCACCTTTTCCTCCCCTACGATCGCATTCAATACACAGGTACCAATGTGTCCTTGTCCCATTGGTACGCCAAGCAGGAGCAGGCGAGCTCGTGTGCTCTACCGCCGCTCTCCTCCACCCACTCACATCTTTACCCTCTATTGTATGTTTAGTATAGGTTCATGTACTCCCTTAAATTCATATTACTTTCAGCTGCTTTAACATGGTTTCATGTGCATCTATGTGAATTAGTAAATTTTAAAAATACTAGGAAAATTTAAAAAATTCTAAAATTTTGGTGTATCAAACTTGGTTGACAATTCTACTCTCATGCGAAGTTTGTGTCTGTGGTATTTTTAATGAAGAAAATATAATTGGGATCTTACTATTGTCAATCAGTGTTTTTTTAATGTAGCTTTGATTAAATAAATTTTAACGGAATAGCAGTGCTTTGTCTGTGAAAAATAAAAATAAAATAAAGTGTAACATTTAAAGATAATATTCAGAACTTTTAAAAATTTATTTACTATTTATTTTAAATTTACTGGTGCGTTCCAGTGTTCCACACGAGGTGCGCATC
Organism: Aegilops tauschii subsp. strangulata; assembly: GCF_002575655.3. NCBI lineage: Eukaryota > Viridiplantae > Streptophyta > Magnoliopsida > Poales > Poaceae > Aegilops > Aegilops tauschii. The sequence goes on from NC_053037.3 coordinate 179,285,669, forward strand.
TCGTGGCGAAAGGTCGACCGAACCATGGACTCGAGATATCTTCCTTCTTGAAGCCGGCATGCCCACGGCGACACGTCCAGGCGCGCGCGTGTACTCACGTCGATCGAGCTCGATGCCGTACACATTTTACATTTGCTGAACGACTGCCGCCACTCGTTAGCTCGCCACGTCTGGCCATCTCCGGCGTTGGGCGCGACCTGGGACAGGCCGCATTCGGACGGGCGATAGGCCTGGACTTGTCGTGACCGGTCGACGGGTCGAATGACTGGTCGCCCCCTGCGCCGACCGAGACGCGCCTTTTTCATTTCTGTTCTTTGGACCGTCCTATAAATGTGATGCCAGACTTTTAAACATGATAATAAATTAAACTTCTTTTTATAGAAAATTACGGGTCGCGAGCCCGACAATTCCTTTTAACATGCATGACAGATCCTGGCATGTTTAATTGTTTTGCTCAAATTTGTTATGCTGGCTGAAGAGAATTGCCATGCTCACAACACCTAATTTGCTTAAAAAAACGTTGAATTAGTTATGCTTAGGGCTTCTCCAACGTCGACCCGCAAACCTCCCGCATGCATCCGGGCCATGCTTTTCAGACAGCGGAAGTCATCCAACGCGGGCATGTATCGGTCCGGACGTGATTTCTCCCGCAAATCGAAGACAAATGTGGGGCTTTTCGGGATTCCGGACAGATCTCACACCCGCTCCTGACCACCCAGTGTTGGAAATATGCCCTAGAGGCAATAATAAATTGGTTATTATTATATTTCATTGTTCATGATAATCGTTTATTATCCATGCTAGAATTGTATTGATAGAAAACTCAGATACATGTGTGGATACATAGACAACACCATGTCCCTAGTAAGCCTCTAGTTGACTAGCTCGTTGATCAATAGATGGTTACGGTTTCCTGACCATGGACATTGGATGTCGTTGATAACGGGATCACATCATTAGGAGAATGATGTGATGGACGAGACCCAATCCTAAGCCTAGCACAAGATCGTGTAGTTCGTTTGCTCAGAGCTTTTCTAATGTCAAGTATCAGTTCCTTAGACCATGAGATTGTGCAACTCCCGGATACCGTAGGAATGCTTTGGGTGTACCAAACGTCACAACGTAACTGGGTGGCTATAAAGGTGCACTACAGGTATCTCCGAAAGTGTCTGTTGGGTTGGCACGAATCGAGACTGGGATTTGTCACTCCGTGTAAACGGAGAGGTATCTCTGGCCCACTCGGTAGGACATCATCATAATGTGCACAATGTGACCAAGGAGTTGATCACGGGATGATGTGAGTTACGGAACGAGTAAAGAGACTTGCCGGTAACGAGATTGAACAAGGTATAGGGATACCGACGATCGAATCTCGGGCAAGTAGCATACCGATAGACAAAGGGAATTGCATACGGGATTGATTGAATCCCCAACATCGTGGTTCATCCGATGAGATCATCGTGGAACATGTGGGAGCCAACATGGGTATCCAGATCCCGCTGTTGGTTATTGACCGGAGAACGTCTCGGTCATGTCTACATGGTTCCCGAACCCGTAGGGTCTACACACTTAAGGTTCGATGACGCTAGGGTTATAGGGAATAGATATACGTGGTTACCGAATGTTGTTCGGAGTCCCGGATGAGATCCCGGACGTCACGAGGAGTTCCGGAATGGTCCGGAGGTAAAGATTTATATATGGGAAGTCATGTTTTGGTCACCGAAAAAGTTTCGGGTGATATCGGTAATGTACCGGGACCACCGGGAGGGTCCCGGGGGTCCACCAAGTGGGGCCACCAGCCCCAGAAGGCTGCGTGGGCCAAGTGTGGGAGGGGACCAGCCCCAGGTGGGCTGGTGCGCCCCCCCACCAAGGCCCAAGGCGCATGGGAGAGTGGGAGGGGGCAAACCCTAGGTCCAGATGGGCCTTACGGCCCACCCTAGTGGCGCCCCCCCTCTCCTCCCCTTGGCCGCCCCCCCAGATGAGATCTAGGGCTGGCCGCCAACCCTTGGAGTGGAAACCCTAGAGGGGGCGCAGCCCCCTCCCCCCCGATATATAGTTGAGGTTTGGGGCTGCCCAAGACATGAGAACGTCTCTCTTTCGGCGCAGCCCTACCCCTCTCCCTTCTCCTCCTCTCCCGCGGTGCTTGGCGAAGCCCTGCGGGATTGCCACGCTCCTCCATCACCACCACGCCGTCGTGCTGCTGCTGGATGGATTCTTCCCAACCTCTCCCTCTCTCCTTGCTGGATCAAGGCGTGGGAGACGTCACCGGGCTGCACGTGTGTTGAACGCGGAGGCACCGTTCTTCGGTGCTCAGATCGGAATCAACCGCGATCTGAATCGCTACGAGTACGACTCCCTCATCCGCGTTCTTGCAATGCTTCCGCATCGCGATCTACAATGGTATGTAGATGCGCTCCCCTTCCCCTCGTTGCTAGATTACTCCATAGATTGATCTTGGTGATGCGTAGAAAATTTTGAATTTCTGCTACGTTCCCCAACAGTGGCATCATGAGCTAGGTCTATGCGTAGTTTCTATGCACGAGTAGAACACAAAGCAGTTGTGGGCGTAGATGTTGCCAATTCTTCTTGCCGCTACTAGTCTTATCTTGTTTCGGCGGTATTGTGGGATGAAGCGGCCCGGACCGACCTTACACGTACGCTTACGTGAGACAGGTTCCACCGACTGACATGCACTAGTTGCATAAGGTGGCTAGCGGGTGTCTGTCTCTCCCACTTTAGTCGGAACGGATTCGATGAAAAGGGTCCTTATGAAGGGTAAATAGAAATTGGCATATCACGTTGTGGTTTTACGTAGGTAAGAAACGTTCTTGCTAGAAACCTATACAAGCCACGTAAAAACTTGCAACAACAATTAGAGGACGTCTAACTTGTTTTTGCAGCATATGCTATGTGATGTGATATGGCCAGAAGATGTGATGAATGATATATGTGATGTATGAGATTGATCATATTCTTGTAATAGGAATCACAACTTGCATGTCGATGAGTATGACAACCGGCAGGAGCCATAGGAGTTGTCTTTATTTTTTGTATGACCTGCGTGTCATTGAATAACGCCATGTAAATTACTTTACTTTATTGCTAAGCGTGTTAGCCATAGAAGTAGAAGTAATCGTTGGCGTGACAACTTCATGAAGACACAATGATGGAGATCATGGTGTCATGCCGGTGACAAAGATGATCATGGTGCCCCGAAGATGGAGATCAAAGGAGCAAAATGATATTGGCCATATCATGTCACTATTTGATTGCATGTGATGTTTATCATGTTATGCATCTTATTTGCTTAGAACGACGGTAGTAAGTAAGATGATCCCTCACTAAAATTTCAAGATACGTGTTCCCCCTAACTGTGCACCGTTGCGAAGGTTCGTTGTTTCGAAGCACCACGTGATGATCGGGTGTGATAGATTCTAACGTTCGAATACAACGGGTGTTGACGAGCCTAGCATGTACAAACATGGCCTCGGAACACATGCGAAACACTTAGGTTGACTTGACGAGCCTAGCATGTACAGACATGGCCTCGGAACACAAGAGACCGAAAGGTCGAACATGAGTCGTATAGTAGATGCGATCAACATGGAGATGTTCACCAATGATGACTAGTCCGTCTCACGTGATGATCGGACACGACCTAGTTTGACTTGGATCATGTATCACTTAGATGACTAGAGGGATGTCTATCTGAGTGGGAGTTCAATAATCAGATGAACTTCATTATCATGAACATAGTCAAAAAGTCTTTGCAAATTATGTCATATCCTGCGCTTTAGTTCTACTGGTTAAGATATGTTCCTAGAGAAAATTTAGTTGAAAGTTGGTAGTAGCAATTATGCGGACTGGGTCCGTAAACTGAGGATTGTCCTCATTGCTGCACAGAAGGCTTATGTCCTTAATGCACCGCTCGGTGTGCTGAACCTCAGCATCGTCTGTAGATGTTGCGAAACATCTGACATACACGTTTTGATGACTACGTGATAGTTCAGTGCGTAATGCTAACGGTTTAGAATTGTGGCACCAAAGACGTTTTGAAACGTCGCAGAACATATGAGATGTTCCGAAGACTGAAATTGGGATTTCGGACTAGTGCCCACGTCAAGGGGTATGAGACCTCTGACAAGTTTCTTAAGCCTGCAAACTAAGGGAGAAAAGCTCAATCGTTGAGCATGTGCTCAGATTGTCTGAGTACTACAATCACTTGAATCGAGTGGGAGTTAATCTCCCAAATGAGATAGTGATGGTTCTCCATAGTCACTGCCACCAAGCTAGTAGAGCTTCGTGATGAACTATAACATATGAGGGACAGTTATGATGATCCTTGAGCAACTCGCGATGTTTGACACCGCGAAAGTAGAAATCAAGAAGGAGCATCAATTCTTGATGGTTAGTAAACCACTAGTTTCTAGAAGGGCAAGGGCAAAAAGGGATACTTCATGAAACAGCAAGTCGTTTGCTGCTCTAGTGAAGAATCCCAAGGTTGAACCCAAACCCGAAACTAAGTGCTTCTGTATGAGGGAACGGTCACTAAAGCGGAACTACCCTAGATACTTGGTAGATGAGAAGGCAGGCAAGGTCAACAGAAGTATATTGGATATACATTGTATGAATGTGTACTTTACTAGTACTCCTAGCAGCACCAGGGTATTAGATACCGGTTCGGTTGCTAAGTGTTAGTAACTCGAAATAAAAGCTGCGGAATAAACGGAGACTAGCTAAAGGTGAGATGACGATATGTGTTGGAAGTGTTTCCAAGGTTGATGTGATCAAGCATCGCATGCTCCCTCTACCATCGAGATTTGGTGTTTGCGTTGAGCATGATTGGATTATGTTTATCGCAATACGGTTATTCATTTAAGGAGAATAATGGTTACTCTGTTTATTTGAATAATACCTTCAATGGTCTTGCACCTAAAATGAATCTCGATCGTAGTGATACACATGTTCATGCCAAAAGATATAAGATAGTAATGATAGTACCACATACTTGTGGCACTGCCACTTGAGTCATATTGGTATAGAACGCATGAAGAAGCTCCATGTAGATGGATCTTTGGACTCACTCGTTTTTTGAAAAGAATGAGACATGCGAACCATGTCTATTGGTATATATGCATGAAGAAACTCCATGCAGATGGATTGTTTGGACTCACTTGATTTTGAATCACTTGAGACATGCAAATCATACCACATGGGCAAGATGACTGAAAGGCCTCGTTTTCAGTAAGAGAGCAACTTGTTGGAAGTAATACATTTGATGTATGCAGTCCAATGAGTGCTGAGGCATGCAGTGGATATCGTTATGTTCTTACTTCACAGATGACTTGAGTAGATGCTGAGAATATTTACTTGATGAAACACAAGTCTGAATTATTGAAAGGTTCAAGTAATTTCAGAGTGAAGTTGAAGATCGTCGTGACAAGAGGATAAAATGTCTATGATATGATCATAGAGATATCTGAGTTACGAGTTTAGCACACAATTAAGACATTGTGGAAAGTGTTTCACAATTAATACCTTTTGGAACACCATAGTGTGATGGTGTGTCAGAACATCATAACTGCACCCTATTGGATATGGTGCATACCATGATGTCTCTTATCGAATTACCACTATCGTTTATGGGTTAGGCATTAGAGATAACCGCATTCACTTTAAAAGGGGCACCATGCAATTCCGTTGAGACGACACCGTTTAGAGAAACCTAAGTTGTCGTTTCTTAAAAGTTTGGGGCTGCGATGCTTATGTGAAAAAGTTTCAGGATGATAAGCTCGAACCCAAAGCGGATAAATGCATCTTCATAGAATACCCAAAACAGTTGGGTATACCTCCTATTTCAGATCTGGAAGCAAAAGTAATTGCTTCTAGAAACGAGTCCTTTCTCGAGGAAAAGTTTCTCTCGAAAGAATTGAGTGGGAGGATGGTGGAGACTTGATAAGGTTATTAAACCGTCACTTCAACTAGTGTGTAGCAGGGCACAGGAAGTTGTTCCTGTGGCACCTACACCAATTGAAGTGGAAGCTTATGATAGTGATCATGAAACTTCAGATCAAGTCACTACCAAACCTCGTAGGACGACGAGGATGCGTGCTACTTCAGAGTAGTACGTGATCCTGTCTTGGAAGTCATGTTGCTAGACAACAATGAACCTACGAGCTATGGAGAAGCGATGGTGGGCCCATATTCCGACAAATGGTTAGAAGCCATGAAATCCGAGATATGATCCATGTATCAGAACAAAGCATGGACTTTGGTGAACTTGCCCGATGATCGGCAAGCCATTGAGATAAATGGATCTTTAAGAAGAAGACGGACGTGGACGGTAATGTTACCGTCTATGAAGCTCGACTTGTGGCAAAGAGTATTTTTCACAAGTTCAAGGAGTTGACTACGATGAGATTTTCTCATCCGTAGCGATGCTTAAGTCCGTCGGAATCATGTTAGCATTAGCTGCATTTATGAAATCTGGCAGTCAAAACAAGTTTCCTTACCAGTTTTCGTAAGGAAAGGTTGTATGTGATACAATCAGAAAGGTTTTGTCGATCCTAAGGATGCTAAAAGGTATGTTAGCTCCAGCGATCCTTCATGGAGTAGAGCAAGCATCTCGGAGTCAAAATATACGCTTTGATGGAGTGATCAAAGTTTTTGGGTTTATACAAAGTTTGTTAGAAACTTGTATTTACAATAAAGTGAGTGGGAGCGCTACAACATTTCTGATAAGTATATGTGAATGACATATTGTTGATTCGAAATGATGTAAAATTTCTGGAAAGCATAAAGGGTTGTTTGAAAGGAGTTTTTTCAAAGGAAGACCTGGATAAAAGCTGCTTACATATTGGGCATCAAGATCTATAGAGATAGATCAAGACGCCCGATGATACTTTCAAAGAACGCACACCTTGACATGATTTTGAAGGAGTTCAAAATAGATCAGCAAAGAAGGAGTTCTTGGCTGTGTTACAAGGTGTGAGTATTGAGTAAGACTCAAGACCTGACCACAGCAGAAGAGAGAGAAAGGACGAAGGTCGTCCCCTATGCTTTAGACGTAGGCTCTACAGTATGCTATGCTGTGTACCGCACATAAAGTGTGCCTTGCCATGAGTTGGTCAAGGGGTACAATAGTGATCCGGGAATGGATCACATGATAGCGGTCGAACTTATCCTTAGTATCTAGTGGACTAAGGAATTTTCTCGATTATGGAGGTGAAAAGGAGTTCGTCGTAAAGGGTTACGTCGATGCGAACTTTGACACTAATCCGGATGACTCTGAGTAGTAAACCGGATTCGTATAGTAGAGCAGATACTTGAAATGGCTCCAAGTAGCGCGTGGTAGCATCCACAAGATGACATAGATATTCGTAAAGCACACACGGATCTGAAAGGTTCAGACCCGTTGACTAATAACCTCTCTCACAAGCATAACATGATCAAACCAGAACTTATTGAGTGGTAATCACATAGTGATGTGAACTAGATTGTTGACTCTAGTAAACTCTTTGGATGTTGGTCACATGGTGATGTGACCTATGAGTGTTAATCACATGGTGATGTGGACTAGATTATTGACTCTAGTGCAAGTGGGAGACTGTTGGAAATATGCCCTAGAGGCAATAATAAATTGGTAATTATTATATTTCATTGTTCATGATAATCGTTTATTATCCATGCTAGAATTGTATTGATAGGAAACTCAGATACATGTGTGGATACATAGACAACACCATGTCCCTAGTAAGCCTCTAGTTGACTAGCTCGTTGATCAATAGATGGTTACGGTTTCCTGACCATGGACATTGGATGTCGTTGATAACGGGATCACATCATTAGGAGAATGATGTGATGGACGAGACCCAATCCTAAGCCTAGCACAAGATCGTGTAGTTCGTTTGCTCAGAGCTTTTCTAATGTCAAGTATCAGTTCCTTAGACCATGAGATTGTGCAACTCCCGGATATCGTAGGAATGCTTTGGGTGTACCAAATGTCACAACGTAACTGGGTGGCTATAAAGGTGCACTACAGGTATCTTCGAAAGTGTCTGTTGGGTTGGCACGAATCGAGACTGGGATTTGTCACTCCGTGTAAACGGAGAGGTATCTCTGGGCCCACTCGGTAGGACATCATCATAATGTGCACAATGTGACCAAGGAGTTGATCACGGGATGATGTGAGTTACGGAACGAGTAAAGAGACTTGCCGGTAACGAGATTGAACAAGGTATAGGGATACCGACGATCGAATCTCGGGCAAGTAGCATACCGATAGACAAAGGGAATTGCATACGGGATTGATTGAATCCCCAACATCGTGGTTCATCCGATGAGATCATCGTGGAACATGTGGGAGCCAACATGGGTATCCAGATCCCGCTGTTGGTTATTGACCGGAGAACGTCTCGGTCATGTCTGCATGGTTCCCGAACCCGTAGGGTCTACACACTTAAGGTTCGATGACGCTAGGGTTATAGGGAATAGATATACGTGGTTACCGAATGTTGTTCGGAGTCCCGGATGAGATCCCGGACGTCACGAGGAGTTCTGGAATGGTCCGGAGGTAAAGATTTATATATGGGAAGTCCTGTTTTGGTCACCGGAAAAGTTTCGGGTGATATCGGTAATGTACCGGGACCACCGGGAGGGTCCCGGGGGTCCACCAAGTGGGGCCACCAGCCCCAGAAGGCTGCGTGGGCCAAGTGTGGGAGGGGACCAGCCCCAGGTGGGCTGGTGCGCCCCCCACCAAGGCCCAAGGCGCATGGGAGAGTGGGAGGGGGCAAACCCTAGGTCCAGATGGGCCTTAAGGCCCACCCTAGTGGCGCCCCCCCTCTCCTCCCCTTGGCCGCCCCCCAGATGAGATCTAGGGCTGGCCGCCAGCCCTTGGAGTGTAAACCCTAGAGGGGGCGCAGCCCCCTCCCCCCCTATATATAGTTGAGGTTTGGGGCTGCCCAAGACATGAGAACGTCTCTCTTTCGGCACAGCCCTACCCCTCTCCCTTCTCCTCCTCTCCCGCGGTGCTTGGCGAAGCCCTGCGGGATTGCCACGCTCCTCCATCATCACCACGCCGTCGTGCTGCTGCTGGATGGAATCTTCTCAACCTCTCCCTCTCTCCTTGCTGGATCAAGGCGTGGGAGACGTCACCGGGCTGCACGTGTGTTGAACGCGGAGGCACCGTTCTTCGGTGCTCAGATCGGAATCAACCGCGATCTGAATCGCTACGAGTACGACTCCCTCATCCGCGTTCTTGCAACGCTTCCGCATCGCGATCTACAATGGTATGTAGATGCACTCCCCTTCCCCTCGTTGCTGATTACTCCATAGATTGATCTTGGTGATGCGTAGAAAATTTTGAATTTCTGCTACGTTCCCCAACACCCAGGCACACAAAAAACCCCTCTCCTCTCCCGCGCGTTTTCGGTCAACGCCCGCATTCATGCCCAGCCAAAGCGGACGCGACCGCTCACTCGCGCCGGCACTGAAACGGTGCCGACGGAGAGAGCGTCGCCCGCGCCGCTCCCGAGTGCAGGTGATTGTTGCGCGTTCAAACGACACGACGACCGCCCCGTCGTCCGTCTGCCGCCCACATAGATGGCACGCGGTTGCCGAGGAGTCTTCTCTGGCGCCACCCGTCAGTCCCTCTGTCGCCCACCATTGCTATAAAAACCGGTTCCCCGGCCATAGCCGTAGTCATCCACCTCTGATCCCTCTCCGTATCACTCCCACCATGGATTCTCCCCCGCCAAAGCTCTCAAGGACAGACGGGTTGACGTCAGACAGAAGAAGGAGAAGGCTGCCATCGCTGCCGGCTGGCTGGCCGGCAGGCAACCGGAGGACGACGATGACCAAATGGAGGATGCTGCCGACGACGAACCGGCGCCACCCTCCTCCTCCTCTGTGGCACCCTCGCGGTGCATTGCACCATGACCATCGGCGAGGCCCGTGCCCATTACATGGAGATGGTGCGGGAGGAGCAGTTCCAAGAGGTGTAGGCCGACGCCGCTTACAACAACCACCTCCTGCTGGAGCGCGTGCAGGCGGAGGATCAGCTCGCCCTCGGCAGGGCTGTCGCGCCGGACGCGGACCTGGCGGAGAAGGAGACGTTGCTCGAGTCCTATCGCTCCGCCCGCAAGATTCGCCTCGCCCGCTGGTGGTACCGCCAATAGGTGGCGGAGGTGGCAGCCGCTTACAAGGAGAGCGACGACGCGGGTGAGGCGGTGTTCGACGAGACTGACAACGAGGAGGAGGACATTGCCGAGTCCGCGGCTCGCCGCGATGACCACAAAGCGGGCACGTCCGCGGGCGCCGCCGGCAGCTAGGAAGAGTAGTGCACGGTAGGTCGCCATCGCTCGTGTCCTAGGAAGGCCACCGCTCCTCCCCTCCCGTCGACGCCAAGGTTGGTGGGCTCAACATCATAGGCCGATTAGTCGCTTGGCGACGATGTGGAGGCGGACAACTTTACTTCTCAGGCCTCCGGAGGCGGAGGTTACGGAGGCGGAGCTGGAGAGCGCTGAGGCAGAACCGGAGACGATGAAGCTTCAGTTCTCAGGGCTCATGGTCGGACACGGGGAACGGGCACCGGTGACCATTTAGAGCGTGTTCAGACTCTCTCCACTCCTCAACTCTGTTCCCAGAGCCGGCGGAGCGGCGCCAAACACTCACTCCCCAGAGTTGCAAATTCGGAGAGTGGAGCAGGCTGATGTGCACTTCTGCGGAGCGGCAATTTGCAGGATGTCAAATCGGGAAATCATGGAGTTGGTAAGATTTACAAAAGAAGTGCCACCGCCAAGTGAAAACGGTTCGAGTGGGCACGCCTAACTCGCTCGTTTCTATCGGTCCTAGTGAATCGGGAGCAGAGCTGCATGTCGAACATATTTTTCTAGTGCTATTTTTTACAAGGATCGGCTTTTTGGGAGGAAGAGCTGGAGCTGAGGATTCGGAGGAGCTGGATCATTTCTGAACATGCTCTTAGATTAGGTATTAATTAGACAAACTATGTGGTCCATGAATGTGCAACGGATTATCTCTATTTCACTCTCGCAACATGATATGCCGGATTTCATTGCCTAGAGTTATACGGAAATGGTATGTTTTCGGTTCGGTCAGCTTATTCCGTGGAGTGAAACCACAAGTATGACAACAAATTAAAATACTCTAATGGGATGGGCCGAACTAGTATTATTTGTCCAAATAGGGTTAGCTTGTCCGGCAAAAGTTAATTTCTATGGCGTACACTACATGAAACACTCCCATACTGGGTTACGCTCGCTAATAGAGATATGAAGATCACGCCCATTTGTCCCACCTGCTCTGTAGGATTAGAAGATACGAAGCATATGCTATTCCATCCCACCTGCTCGGTACTTTGACTGTTTTGTTGTTCCGATAACGTAGTCGCGTGTGTTCTGTGTGATCCGTTTTTTTTGATCTGTTTTGTATGAAGGTTTCCTCATCACTTGTATTATTTGTCCGTGTACTTTGGTTGGGTTATTGGTTGGAGTATATAAATAGGGGGTGAGAGCCTGTTTCGAAGAAGGCAGATCGACGATACGTTTACGTGTCATACGTACAATCACATACAAGAGGAGTAGAAGCGTGCACGTCCCGTCGGGCCGGGTCACGTCGTGCTACAAGCTATTGTTTTCGATCGATCTAGCTTATCAATCGGCACAATCCAATCTATGCTTGACCAGGGAATATCTGTACACCTCGTGACGTGACAGAGGATAATGCATCGACTCTTGGCCGTGGCGCGCTCTCGTGGCAAGAGGAAGCAGGGCAGGGCAGCGAACGAAGTGAGCCGGTCCATCATTTCGGATTCGGACGGAAATATTCAGGAGCTGCCATGTCACTATTCGCCAGGCCCTACGTCTACGTGCCACGGATTATGGACCGTTTACCTGGAATCGGTCGGCGGCTGGTTGGCTTCTATTTGATGCCACGCATGTGTCTTAGCAGTGGAGTGCAACTGTGTAGGCATGCATGTGTGCAAGCCTCGTACTACTCCTAACGTGTAGGAGTACAAGCCATGTGATACCGAGCAGGTCAAGCCCCTAACGTGTACGGATTACCACATGACTTAATGCGATATCGATGGTAGAAAGTGCAAACTAACCCCCAAGGCGAGCAGTTACTCGCGAGCCGTTACGCAACAGAATTCCTACGTTCACTCTGACTTGTTCGCGTGCACATACGGTATACCTTTTCTTTTCTGAAAAAAGGTTGCAGATAGAAGGAAAAAAAACTGACCCGCCAAACTTGCCAGCCACACACAGGGATCAGGTGCACCACGCAACAAGCTCAGCCTGACCGTGTCGGCCGGAACGATAACATTTCAGGCGGCAGCACGTACGTACGACTCGATCGCACCGGCAAGAAGAGTCGTTGCATCTCAAGCTCTAGACTAGATTTGTCAGAAACAATGCTGGTGGGTGTACGTATGTCTTGTCAGAGAGCGGACAAGTAGAACCGAGCGAGTAAACAGAATTGCGATGGAGACTGGTCTCGAAGTAACTTATGTGTCACGGGCGAGTGACGCACGACGAGTAACATGAGATTAGATTGCTTGCAAAGCTCTGCCGCGCGGGCGCGGGTTGCATCTCAGGGAGGCGCCACCTTGCGCTCGCTTGGCGAATGTAGCCGCGCATTAACGGGGAAGGGAGAAGAAAAAACTTCGCAACCTTCTTCCGTCGGCCGGGCTTATCCGACCACCAGCAGGGCCCGGTGCAGTTGGGCCTAGCCGGCCGGCAAAGGCCATCTCGCGACCAGCGACAAGCCTTCCTGGCCGATCGAAAGTGGGCGTTTGGATGGGTGTGGACGTGTAGTGATTTTTATCCACATTTCCTAAACATTAGTTGCCTGAATTTTGTTTTCCAAGCAGTCGATTTCTCACACATATAGCCCCTGAGTCCTCGCAGGGTGATGCAAAACCTCGCCAAAGAGGGGAAACGACCTGGCTCAGCTAAACGTCGACGATGGAGCCGTGGAAGAGAAGCAGAAGGTTCGTGTGTAGGGCTTGTTGGCGTCGGAGTTGGTGGCCGGGTTTAGAGGCAACACCGGGCTGTCAGCGCCCCTGTACATGTCCAGGCTGGTACAAAGAAGGAACCGGCAACAGGCAGGGACACTGTAGCGGATCCGGCAAGCACTCAAGGCGCGGTGGATATAAACTCAAGTGATGGGCCGGCGGCGACAAGGCCCAACCGACCAAAGAGGCTTCCAGCTTGGCTCTCCGACCCGACTTGGGCCCGATAACTGTATAACGGTCCTTTACTTTAAATAGCCAGTAGCTAGAGACAGGGAAGGTAGGAAGGATTTGGACGGCGGCTTCGTCCGATGCTTTGTAATCCTCGTGTAGCTGTGTGGGAGGTTCGGAGGATAGCTACGCAACACACTTTTCCCCTTATTTGGAATGAAAACCTAGCCCAAATTCGTAGACCGAGTGAGATCCTCACAGTTGGTAACAGATTCGGCGGTCCTGGAGCTTCCTCGTCACAACCACGACGCGGTGGCGGGATCGGCGTCGTGCAGCCGCCATGGACAAGCGGCCGGAGGAAGGGCGTGGGGTGTACGAGCTTCTCCGCGCCGATTTCGCGTCTGATTTGAGCCAGCGGCTCAAGGATCAAGGTGCCTCCCTCCTAGAGGCGATGAGCAAGTTGATTGACGCCAACACCGCTACTTTGGATGGCTTAATTTCCGCTCAGGTTGATGGTGTTCGTGCGGAGATGAATTTGGAGTTCGAGCAGATACGGACGGAGCAGGGGAAGGATCCGGTACCTCAACCAGAGGGTCACCCGCGACTCGCTCGAATGGTGTCGGGCATGGAGAGGGCGCTCATGATGGTGGTCCTGAACCAGATCTCAGAGGAAGTGGTTCAACTTATGTGCCCCCTCCATTTCGTGGTTCTCGTGAATTGCAGCTTCCTGTTCAACCTGCTAGTGTGCGTGATCCTGTTTTGGTCGAGGCAAATGATGCTTATTCATTCGGGGTTGCTACCTCTTAAGCACTGCGTTGGTTTTCCCTTGAAGTGGAAAGGGTGATGCAGCAAAGTAGCGTAAGTATTTTCCTCAGTTTTTTAGAACCAAGGTATCAATCCAGTAGGAGGCTACGCGCGAGTTCCTCGCACCTACACAAACAAATAAATCCTCGCAACCAACGCGATAAGGGGTTGTCAATCCCTACATGGTCACTTACGAGAGTGAGATCTGATAGATATGATAAGATAATATTTTTGGTATTTTTATGATAAAGATGCATAGTAAAATAAAAGGTAACGGAAATAACTAAGTGTTGGAAGATTAATATGATGGAAAATAGACCCGGGGGCCATAGGTTTCACTAGTGGCTTCTCTCAAGATTATACGTATTTTACGGTGGGTGAACAAATTACTGTTGAGCAATTGACAGAATTGAGCATAGTTATGAGAATATCTAGGTATGATCATGTATATAGGCATCACGTCCGAAACAAGTAGACCGACTCCTGCCTGCATCTACGACTATTACTCCACACATCGACCGCTATCCAGCATGCATCTAGAGTATTAAGTTCATAAGAACAGAGTAACGCTTTAAGCAAGATGACATGATGTAGAGGGATAAATTCATGCAATATGATAAAAACCCCATCTTGTTATCCTCGATGGCAACAATACAATACGTGTCTTGCTGCCCCTACTGTCACTGGGAAAGGACACCCCAAGATTGAACCCAAAGCTAAGCACTTCTCCCATTGCAAGAAAGATCAATCTAGTAGGCCAAACCAAACTGATAATTCGAAGAGACTTGCAAAGATAACTAATCATACATAAAAGAATTCAGAAGATTCAAATATTGTTCATAGATAAACTTGATCATAAACCCACAATTCATCGGTCTCAACAAACACACCGCAAAATAAGATTACATCGAATAGATCTCCACAAGAGAGGGGGAGAACATTGTATTGAGATCCAAAAAGAGAGAGGAAGCCATCTAGCTAATAACTATGGACCCGAAGGTTTGAGGTAAACTACTCACACTTCATCGGAGAGGCTATGGTGTTGATGTAGAAGCCCTCCGTGATCGATGCCCCCTCCGGCGGAGCTCCGGAACAGGCCCCAAGATGGGATCTCACGGGTACAGAAGGTTGCGGCGGTGGAATTAGGTTTTTGGCTCCGTATCTGATCGTTTGGGGGTACGTAGGTATATATAGGAGGAAGGAGTACGTCGGTGGAGCAACGTGGGGCCCACGAGGGTGGAGGGCGCGCCTGGGGGGGGGGGGGTAGGCGCGCCCCCCTACCTCGTGGCTTCCTGTTTGATTTCTTGACGTAGGGTCCAAGTCCTCTGGATCATGTTCGTTCCGAAAATCACGTTCCCGAAGGTTTCATTTCGTTTGGACTCCGTTTGATATTCTTTTTCTGCGAAACTCTGAAATAGGCAAAAAAACAGCAATTCTGGGCTGGGCCTCCGGTTAATAGGTTAGTCCTAAAAATAATATAAAAGTGAATAATAAAGCCCAATAATGTCCAAAACAGAAGATAATATAGCATGGAGCAATCAAAAATTATAGATACGTTGGAGATGTATCAAGCATCCCCAAGCTTAATTCCTGCTCGTCATCGAGTAGGTAAATGATAAAAACAGAATTTTTGATGTGGAATGCTACTTGGCATAATTTCAATGTAATTCTTCTTAATTGTGGTATGAATATTCAGATCCGAAAGATTCAAGATAAAAGTTCAATATTGACATAAAAATAATAATACTTCAAGCATACTAACTAGGCAATTATGTCCTCTCAAAATAACATGGCCAAAGAAAGTTCATCCCTACAAAATCACATAGTTTAGTCATGCTCCATTTTCGTCACACAAGAATGCTCTCATCATGCACAACCCCGATGACAAGCCAAGCAATTGTTTCATACTTTAGTAATCTCATACTTTTTCAACCTTCACGCAATACATGAGCGTGAGCCATGGATATAGCACTATGGGTGGAATAGAATATGATGATGGGGGTTATGTGGAGAAGACAAAAAAGGAGAAAGTCTCACATCAACGAGGCTAATCAATGAGCTATGGAGGTGCCCATCGATTGATGTTAATGCGAGGAGTAGGGATTGCCATGCAACGGATGCACTAGAGCGATAAATATATGAAACTCAACAAAAGAAACTAAGTGGTTGTGCATCCAACTTGCTTGCTCACGAAGACCTAGGGCACTTGAGGAGGCCCATTGCTGGAATATACAAGCCAAGTTTTATAATGAAAAATTCCCACTAGTATATGAAAGTGACAAAACAAGAGACTCTCTATCATGAAGATTATGGTGCTACTTTAAAGCACAAGTGTGGTAAAAGGATAGTAACATTGTCCCTTCTCTCTTTTTCTCTCATTTTTTTATTCCTCACTTGGGACAATGCTCTAAAAAATGATGATCACCACACTTCTATTTATTTACAACTCAATGATTACAACTCGATACTAGAACAAAGTATGACTCTATATGAATGCCTCCGGCGTTGTACCGGGATATGCAATGAACCAAGAGTGACATGTATGAAAGAATTATGAACGGTGGCTTTGCCACAAATACTCTGTCAACTACATGATCATGCAAAGCAATATGACAATGATGAACGTGTCATGATAAACGGAATGGTGGAAAGTTGCATGGCAATATATCTCGGAATGGCTATGGAAATGCCATAATAGGTAGGTATGATGGCTGTTTTGAGGAAGATATAAGGAGGTTTATGTGTGAAAGAGCGTATCATATCACGGGGTTTGGATGCACCAGCGAAATTTGCACCAACTCTCAATGTGAGAAAGGGCAATGCACGGTACCGAAGAGGCTAGCAATGATGGAAGGGTGAGAGTGCGTATAATCCATGGACTCAATATTAATCATAAAGAACTCACATACTTATTGCAAAAATCTACAAGTCATCAAAAACCAAGCACTACACGCATGCTCCTAGGGGGATAAATTGGTAGGAAAAGACCATCGCTCGTCCCCGACCGCCACTCATAAGGAGGACAATCAAAGAACACCTCATGTTTCAAATTTGTTACATAATGTTTACCATACGTGCATGCTACGGGACTTGCAAACTTCAACACAAGTATTTCTCAAATTCACAACTACTCAACTAGCACAACTTTAATATCACTACCTCCATGTCTCAAAACAATCATCAAGCATCAAACTTCTCTTAGTATTCAACACACTCATAAGAAAGTTTTTACTAATCTTGAATACCTAGCATATTAGGATTATTTAAGCAAATTACCATGCTATTTAAGACTCTCAAAATAATCTAAGTGAAGCATGAGATATCAATAGTTTCTATAAAACAAATCCACCACCGTGCTCTAAAAGATATAAGTGAAGTACTAGAGCAAAAACTATATAACTCAAAAGATATAAGTGAAGTACATAGAGTATTCTAATAATTTCCAAATCATGTGTGTCTCTCTCAAAAAGTGTGTACAGCAAGGATGATTGTGGTAAACTAAAAGCAAAGACTCAAATCATACAAGACGCTCCAAGCAAAACACATATCATGTGGTGAATAAAAATATAGCTCCAAGTAAAGTTACCGATGCAAGTAGACGAAAGAGGGGATGCCTTTCGGGGCATCCCCAAGCTTTGGCTTTTAGGTGTACTTAGATAATCTTGGGGGTGCCATGGGCATCCCCAAGCTTAGGCTCTTGCCACTCCTTGTTCCATAATCCATCAAATCTTTCACCCAAAACTTGAAAACTTCACAACACAAAACTCAGCAGAAAATCTCGTGAGCTCTATTAGCGAAAGAAAACAAAAGACCACTTCAAGGTACTGTAACGAACTCATTCTTTATTTATATTGGTGTTAAACCTACTATATTCCAACTTATCCATGGTTTATAAACTATTTTACTAGCCATAGATTCATCAAAATAAGCAAACAACACACGAAAAACAGAATCTGTCAAAAACAGAACAGTCTGTAGTAATCTGTAACCAATGCAAACTTCTGGAACTCCAAAAAATCAGCCAAAAATAGGAAGACCTAGACAATTTGTTTATTGATCAGAAGCAATTAGAATCAATATTTTATCACGTTCTGGTGATTTTTAACAATTATTTTCGTGAACAAAAAGTTTCTGGAATTTTCTGCAAGATCAAATAACTATCATCCGAGAAGATCATATAGGTTTAACTTGGCACAAACACTAATTAAAACATAAAAACACATCTAACCAGAGGCTAGAACAAATATTTATTCCTAATCAGAAGAAAAAAGCAAAAAACTAAAAATAAAATTGGGTTGCCTCCCAACAAGCGCTACCTTTAACGCCCCTAGCTAGGCATAATAGCAAGGATAGATATAGGTATTGCCATCTTTGGTAGGCAATCCATAAGTGGCTCTCATAATAGATTCATATGGTAATTTTATTTTCTTCCTAGTGAAGTGTTCCATGCCTTTCTTTAATGGAAATTGGAATCTAATATTCCCTTCCTTCATATCAATAATTGCACCAATCGTTCTAAGGAAAGGTCTACCAAGAATAATAGGACATGAAGGATTGCAATCTATATCAAGAACAATAAAATCTACGGGCACATAGTTACTATTTGCAATAATAAGAACATCATTAATTCTTTCCATAGGTTTCTTAATAGTGGAATCCGCAAGGTGCAAGTTTAAAGAGCAATCATCAAAATCACGAAAACCTAGCAAATCACACAAAGTTTTTGGAATCGTGGAAACACTAGCACCCAAATCACACAAAGCATAGCATTCATGATCTTTAATCTTAATTTTAATAGTAGGTTCCCACTCATCATAAAGTTTTCTAGGGATAGAAACTTCCAACTCAAGCTTTTCTTCATAAGATTGCATCAAAGCATCAACGATATGTTTGGTAAAAGCTTTATTTTGACTATAAGCATGAGGAGAATTTAGCACGGATTGCAACAAGGAAATACAATCTATCAAAGAGAAATTATCATAATTAAATTCCTTGAAATCCAAAATAGTGGGTTCATTAATATCTAATGTTTTGATTTCTTCAATCCCACTTTTATCAATTTTAGCATCAAGATCTAAAAACTCCGAATTTTTGGAACGCCTTCTAGGTAAAGGTGGATCATATTCAGTCCCATCATTATCAAGATTCATATTGCAAAACAAAGATTTAATAGGGGACACATCAATAACTTTTAGATCCTCATCTTTATTTTCAAAGAAATTTGAAGAACACACTTTCATAAAGCAATCTTTCTTAGCACGCATCCTAGCGGTTCTTTCTTTGCATTCATCAATGGAAATTCTCATGGATTTGAGAGACTCATTGATATCATGCTTAGGAGGAATAGATCTAAGATTCAAAGAATCAACATCAAGAGAAATTCTATCAATGTTCCTAGCCAATTCATCAATCTTAGGCAACTTTTCTTCAAGCAAAGCATTGAAATTCTTTTGCGAATTCATAAATTCTTTAACACTAGTCTCAAATTCAGAGGGCATCTTATTAAAATTTCCATAAGAATTGTTGTAGGAATTACCATAATTATTAGAAGAATTACTAGGATAAGGCCTAGGATTAAAGTTTCCTCTATACGCGTTGTTACCAAAATTATTCCTACCAACAAAATTCACATCCAAAGATTCATTATTATTCTCAATCAAAGTAGACAAAGGCATATCATTAGGATCAGAAGAAACACTTTTACTAGCAAATAATTTCATATGCTCATCCATCTTTCCACTCAAAACATTAATTTCTTCTATCGCATGCACTTTTTTATTAGTAGATCTTCTAGTGTGCCATTGAGAATAATTAACCATAATATTATCTAGGAGTTTAGTAGCTTCTCCTAAAGTGATTTCCATAAAAGTGCCTCCCGCGGCCGAATCTAAAAGATTTTTAGAAGCAAAATTCAATCCGGCATAAAAAATTTGTATATCATCCACAAATTCAAACCATGAGTAGGGCAATTACGTATCATTAATTTCATCCTCTCCCAAGCTTGTGCAACATGTTCATGATCAAGTTGCTTAAAATTCATAATATCGTTTCTAAGAGAGATAATCTTAGCGGGAGGAAAATACTTAGAGATAAAAGCATCTTTGCACTTATTCCAAGAATCAACACTATTTTTAGGCAAATATGAAAACCAAGCTTTAGCACGATCTCTAAGCGAAAAAGGAAATAGCTTCAATTTAACAATATCATTGTCAACATCTTTCTTCTTTTGCATATCACACAAATCAACGAAGCTATTTAGATGAGTAGCGGCATCTTCACTAGGAAGGCCGGCAAATTGATCTTTCATGACAAGATTCAACAAAGCAGCATTGATTTCACAAGATTCAGTATCGGTAAGAGGAGCAATCGGAGTGCTAAGGAAATCATTATTGTTGGTATTGGTAAAGTCACATAATTTGGTATTATCTTGAGCCATCATGACAAACAAGCAATCCAACACACGAGCAAGCGAAAAAGAGGCGAACGAAAAAGAGAGGGCGAATAAAACAGCAAGGGTGAAGTGGGGGAGAGGAAAACGAGAGGCAAATGGAAAATAATGTAATGCGGGAGGTAAGGGTTTGTGATGGGTACTTGGTATGTTGACTTTTGCGTAGACCTCCCCAGCAACGGCGCCAGAAATCCTTCTTGCTACCTCTTGAGCACTGCGTTGGTTTTCCCTTGAAGAGGAAAGGGTGATGCAGCAAAGTAGCGTAAGTATTTCCCTTTTGAGAACCAAGGTATCAATCCAGTAGGAGGCTACGCGCGAGTCCCTCGCACCTACACAAACAAATAATTTCTCTTAACCAATGCGATAAGGGGTTGTCAATCCCTACACGGTCACTTACGAGAGTGAGATCTGATAGATATGATAAGATAATATTTTTGGTATTTTTATGATAAAGGTGCAAAGTAAAATAAAAGGTAACGGAAATAACTAAGTGTTGGAAGATTAATATGATGGAAAATAGACCCGGGGGCCATAGGTTTCACTAGTGGCTTCTCTCAAGAGCATAAGTATTTTACGGTGGGTGAACAAATTACTGTTGAGCAATTGACAGAATTGAGCATAGTTATGAGAATATCTAGGTATGATCATGTATAAAGGCATCACGTCCAAAACAAGTAGACCGACTCCTGCCTGCATCTACGACTATTACTCCACACATCGACCGCTATCCAGCATGCATCTAGAGTATTAAGTTCATAAGAACAGAGTAACGCTTTAAGCAAGATGACATGATGTAGAGGGATAAATTCATGCAATATGATAAAAACCCCATCTTGTTATCCTCGATGGCAACAATACAATACGTGCCTTGCTACCCCTACTGTCACTGGGAAAGGACACCGCAAGATTGAACCCAAAGCTAAGCACTTCTCCCATTGCAAGAAAGATCAATCTAGTAGGCCAAACCAAACTGATAATTCGAAGAGACTTGCAAAGATAACCAATCATATATAAAAGAATTCAGAAGATTCAAATATTGTTCATAGATAAACTTGATCATAAACACACAATTCATCGGTCTCAACACACCACAAAAGAAGATTACATCGAATAGATCTCCACAAGAGAGGGGGGAACATTGTATTGAGATCCAAAAAGAGAGAGGAAGCCATCTAGCTAATAACTATGGACCCGAAGGTCTGAGGTAAACTACTCACACTTTATCGGAGAGGCTATGGTGTTGATGTAGAAGCCCTCCGTGATCGATGCCCCCTCCGGCGGAGCTCCGGAACAGGCCCCAAGATGGGATCTCACGGGTACAGAAGGTTGCGGCGGTGGAATTAGGTTTTTGGCTCCGTATCTGATCGTTTGGGGGTACGTAGGTATATATAGGAGGAAGGAGTACGTCGGTGGAGCAACGTGGGGCCCACGAGGGTGGAGGGCGCGCCTGGGGGGGCGGGGGGTAGGCGCGCCCCCTACCTCGTGGTTTCCTGTTTGATTTCTTGACATAGGGTCCAAGTCCTCTGGATCATGTTCGTTCCGAAAATCACGTTTCCGAAGGTTTCATTCCGTTTGGACTCCGTTTGATATTATTTTTCTGCGAAACTCTGAAATAGGCAAAAAAGAGCAATTCTGGGTTGGGCCTTCGGTTAATAGGTTAGTCCCAAAAATAATATAAAAGTGAATAATAAAGCCCAATAATGTCCAAAACAGAAGATAATATAGCATGGAGCAATCAAAAATTATAGATACGTTGGAGACGTATCAGGGGTTCGTTCTAATCTTCCTCGGTTTGATGGTTCCAACCCTCGTCTATGGCAATCTTGGTGCGAGGACCAGTTCAAGTTATGGGGCACTCCTTCCCATCGTTGGATTTCTCTAGCAACAACGCAGTTTGAGGGAGCAGCAGCTCGTTGGGTGGAATCGATGCAACGCCGACAACCACACGCCACTTGGTCTGAATTTTGCAGCAGCTTACAGAGTCGTTTTGGTCGCAACCAGCATCAGACGCTCCTTAGGCAGTTATTCAGAATTTCTCAAACCAGCACAGTGGTTGATTATGTGGATCGATTTGCTGAGCTATATGACCAGTTATCAGCTTACGAAGATGCTCCTAATTCCTTGCATTACACTACTCGCTTTTTAGATGGACTGAAACCAGGTGTTCGTGTGGCTGTTGCCCTAGAGAAACCTAAAGACCTTGATGCTGCTTATGATTTGGCCCTGTTACATGAAGAGCTGGGTGAGAGTTTGACTTCTTTCAACAATGCTCCTTCTTCCAACTTTGGTGCCTTTCCATTGCCACTGCCACCTAAGGTACATCCTGTTGGAGAGAGAAAAACTACTGATACTGTCAAACCTGTTCAGATTGAAGACAAATGGTCTGCTCTGCGTTCTTATCGTCGAGCCAGAGGATTATGCTTTATTTGTGGTGAAAAGTGGGCCAAAGAGCACATATGTAAGTCCACTGTACAACTTCATTTTGTCCAGGAACTTATTGATCATGTGCAGTCTCTCGAGGGGTTTTCTTCCACTCAGTTTGATTCTGATACTATGTCAGTACATCACATGCGTCTATTTGCTGTTGGTGTTGGCAAGGACCCTAATGCTCCTGTCTTACAATTAGAAGTTCAGTTGCAAGGTCTATCTTTAGTTTTTCTGGTTGATTCTGGCAGTACTCATTCCTTCATAGACAGTAAATTTTCTCATCAGCTGCAGGGGGTTCAGTCAACTGCAGTTCTCTCTATTACCGTTGCTGGTGGTGATACTCCCTCTTGTTCCTAGTATCTTCCACAAGCTACTTGGTCCTGGTGTGACACTAAGTTCATATCTGCTTTCATATTTCTACCTCTGGACACTTACGATGGCATTTTGGGTTTGGATTGGCTGGCCCTCCACAGCCCAATGCAGGTGGACTGGGTTCAGAAGTGGTTATCGTTTCATTATCAAGGCACTGGAGTTACATTGCAAGGATTATTACCTTTGGAGTTTGCTTTCACCATGGTTTCTATCACTGTTGTCACTTGCTCAGCAGAGATGTCTGTTCCTCCTGATATGCAAGCAATTCTGGATAAATTTGCTTCAGTGTTTGATAGTCCTACTGGCCTTCCTCCCAAAAGATCTTTTAATCACCATATCCCTCTTATTCCTAGAGCTCGCCCTGTTTCTGTGCGACCTTATAGAATTTCCCCTCAGCTAAAAGATGAACTGGAGAAACAAATTCAGGAAATGCTGTCTCAAGCTTTGATCAGATTCAGTAACAATCCTTTTTCCTCCCCTGTACTATTGGTTAAGAAAAAGGAAGAGGGCACATGGAGATTGGTTGTGGATTTCAGACATCTTAATGCTATTACTCTGAAGGGTACATACCCTATCCCTGTGATTGATGAACTTCTATATGAGTTAGCAAGTGCTTGCTGGTTTTCTAAGTTGGATTTAAAAGCTGGTTATCATCAGATCAGACTTGCTCCTGGTGAGGAATACAAGACTGCTTTTCCAAACACATCATGGCCACTTTGAGTTTACTGTTCTGTCTTTTGGTTTGAGTGAGGCACCTGCCACCTTTCAAGGAACTATGAATTATGATTTATCTCTTGTGTTGAGGAAATGTGCACTAGTTTTCTTTGATGATATTCTTATCTTCAGCAAATCTTATCTAGAACATCTAGCTCATGTGGAGGAAGTTCTAGCTATTTTGCATAAGCAACAATGGAAAGTCAAGCTTTCTAAATGTGCATTTGCCCAGCAGGAAATATCTTATTTGGGCCATGTGATCAATGCTCAGGGTGTTTCTATCGATCCTAGTAAAATTGTGGCAGTTCAGAAATGGCCCACTCACAAATGTGAAGGAAGTTTGAGGGTTTCTGGGTCTCAGTGGATACTACAGGAAATTCATTAAGCACTATGGGATTATTTCTAGACCACTTACTGATCTTTTGAAAAAGGGGTACCTTTTGTGTGGACTAGTATTACTGAAGAGCCTTTTTCTGTTTTAAAGCAAGCTTTAATATCAGCACCTGTGTTGGCATTACCAGATTTCTCCAAACCTTTTACTATTGAAACTGATGCTTGTGAGTATGGGGTTGGTGCTATTCTTATGCAACAAGGTCATCCACTAGCTTTTGTCAGTAAGGCACTCGGCCCTAAGAACATGGGATTATCAGTTTATGAAAAAGAGTACCTAGCCATTCTGCTAGTAGTTGATCAATGGAGATCATACTTGCAGGTTCAACAGTTTATTATCAAACCTGACCAAAAAGTTTAGCTCATCTACAAGAGCAGAGGCTGCACACTCCATGGCAGCAGAAGTGTTTAACTAAGCTGTTAGGGCTGCATTATAAGATTCAGTACAAGCAGGGCTCTACCAATTCTACAGCTGATGCCTTATCTAGAAGACCTCCTGATCAATCTCAACTATATCTCATTTCTTGTGCACACCCTTCTTGGATGACTGAAATCATTGCTAGTTACGATGGTGATAGTAAGGTTCAATCTATTTGATAACAACCGGCAGTAGCTCCTAGCTCTAAACCACAATATGCTCTTGTCAATGGTCTGTTGAAATATAAATCTTGTATCTGGGTGGGTCAGAACACTGATCTGCAATTGAAAATCTTTGTTGCATTTCATTCCAGTCCAATGGGGGGCCATTCTGGTTTCCCTGTCACATATAAAAGAATTCACTCTCTTTTTAAATGGCAAGGTATGAAAACCTTCATCAGAACTCAAGTTCAATCTTGTGTGATCTGTCAACAAGCTTAATCGGAGAGAGTTGATTATCCTGGCCTGCTCTCCCCCTTACCAGTTCCTAAGAAAGCTTGGGATACTATTACCATGGATTTCATTATAGGTCTCCCCCCTCCTTCCAGTATAACTGTATACTGGTAGTTATTGACAAGTTTTCCAAATATGGCCGTTTCATGGGCCTTAAACATCCTTTTACTGCTCAAAAGGTAGCTGAGGTATTCTTGGACAATGTCTTTAAACTCCATGGTATGCCCAAGCTGATTGTATCTGACAGAGATCCTATGTTTACCAGTCAATTCTGGAGATTGTTAATTGCCAAGACAGGGGCAGAATTAAATATGAGTTCATCATATCATCCCGCAACTGATGGCCAAACAGAAAGAGTGAATCAACAAGTGGAATGTTACTTGAGGTGCTTTATCGGTACTCATCCGACTCAGTGGAGCAAATGGTTATCTCTCTGTGAATTTTGGTACAACAGTAATTGGCATTCTCCTCTGAACAAGTCCCCCTTTAAAGTGATTTATGGGCACACGCCTCGCTACTTTGGGATTTATTCTTCTGATACATTGGCTCCATCTGATTTGCAACAGTGGCTAGATTCCAGACAACTCATCTTAGACTCTGTTCGGTAACACCTTGTGCGGGTGCAGCACCGTATGAAACAACAGGCTGACAAGCATCGGACAGAGCGTGTTTTTGCTGAAGGTGATCTGGTTTTTCTGAAGCTCCAACCCTATGTCCAGTCTTCTGTGGTCGTTAGAGCAAACCACAAGTTGGCGTTCAAGTTTTTTGGTCCTTTCCGTATCATTGAGAAAATAATAGAAGTGGCCTATCGTTTGGAGTTACCGGCAGGAAGCAAGATCCACCCTGTTTTTCATGTTTCTCAACTCAAGTGTTTTGTTCCACCTTCAGAACAAGTCCAAACGCGTTTGCCTTGTCCTTTGGCATCTCTGCAAGTCCCCGTTCGAATACTTCAGCAACGAGTTCGTCAGATCTACAATAAGCTAGTGGCGCAAGGCTTGATCCACTGGAGTGATGGTTCTCGACCCTGATGAAGCCACTTGGGAAGACATTGATTCTCTGAAGCAGCAGTTTCCACGAGCTCCGGCTTGGGGTCAAGCCATTTCTCAAGGAGGGGGGATGTCAGCGTCCCTGTACATGTCCAGGCTGGTACAAAGAAGGAACCGACAACAGGCAATGACACTGTAGCGGATCCGGCAAGCACTCAAGGCACGGTGGATACAAACTCAAGTGATGGGCCGGCGGCGACAAGGCCCAAACGATCAAAGAGGCTTCCAGCTTGGCTCTCCGACCCGACTTGGGCCTGATAACTGTATAACGGTCCTTTACTTTAAATAGACAGTAGCTAGAGACAAGGAAGGTAGGAAGGAACTGGATGGTGGCTTCGGCCGATGCTTTGTAATCCTCATGTAGCTGTGTGGGAGGTTGGGAGGATAGCTACGCAACACACTTTTCCCCTTGATTTGGAATGAAACCCTAGCCCAAATTCGTAGATCGAGTGAGATCCTCACATGGGCAGTGGCGACACGACGAGTCAAAGGCTCGGGCAGGAAGGGGAGGCAAAACGGCGTACAATGACAGGAAGATGACTGGGCGGTTAGATTTCAATCCGACAGAGAAAATCGATTACCCTAAAAAAAGACAGAGAAAATTGATTGAGAGTAATTTAATCACACACCTAGCAATTAATTGGCCTCATTTTTATCAGAGAGTTTTGTCATTCTATTCAATTGTATCCCTTCGTTCCTAAATATAAGTCTTTTTAGAGATTTTAATATGAACTACAAGCGGATGTATGTAGATGTATTTTAGAATATAGATTAATTCATTTGCTTCGTATGTAGTCCTTATTTAGGAACGGAAGGAGTACAAATTAGTATCACGAGGAATACTCCTACCAATCTATACCAATATAAAAAAAAACCAAAGAAGCAGATCCAATGAATCACGGCCATCAGTCCACGCAAATCTAACAGCACACGTCGCTTCAATGGTGAGCACCTCAACACGTTTAGTGCTCTAATCATAGCCTTTAATCTCTAATTACCAAGGAACAAGATTATCAAGAAACGACCATCGCTCGGCCCACGATCCCGCAGCCTCCCCCCTATTTCGCCCGTGAGTCATCACGAACCGCTACAAACACCAGCGTTGCCTCACCCCATCCCCGACATGGGCCGCGACACACCTCGCCGGTAGCATCCAGGCTGGCCAACGTTGCCACTCCCCTCACTTTGATTCCACGAGCCGCCTCACCGGTCGGATCCACCGCCTGGACGCGGCGACTGATAGTCCACGGCCTTAACGCCATCGCCGTCCTGGCTGATCTACGTACTCCTCGCGTAGACGCCACGAACTCGACATCGTCGCACCTTTCAACGCTCACCAGGGCCGCTGCCCTGGGACCCCCTACGAGGTATATGAATGAGCACTCCTTCCCTAAATCCAAGCCATTGGAGCCACCATTAGAGCTCCAAAGGTTGTTCTGTGTCTGAAGGAAGAAGATAAGACGATGCGTTATTTGCGTTTAGGCTTTAGTGGAATAGGCCTTGGGCCGATGATCAATCAATGCGAATAGGCCTTAGGCAAGGAACCGCACCTTTTGAGCAGGAATTAGCCTCTTTCCCTTAAAAAATTGTAATTAGGGTCTTCTTTTTGGAAGATGGAACTAACAAATTGATGATGCAGTACATGCACTTGCATCTCACACCTTGGTGATAGGACGCGACATGGATGTTATATTTCGTTTTCACTGCTTTGTATCAGGTACTAATCCGTCTATTTTCAAATACATGTTTAAATCCAGGGTTAAAAAGATTCCATGATTAAGAAATAATAACTAACTGTTTTATGACCATGAAATTCTTGGCATCCTATTTTGGTCTTAATATTTTCATATAAGCTTATTATAGTTGTCATAACATAAATATATGACTGCTAACTGAAATAATAAAAACAAATCCAAGATTACACGTGCGTTGCAGGTGCGTATTTACTAGTAATCCAAAACACACCACACGGAACCTACGTCATAGCATGCGCGGAATGCTACAACATGCATAAGAAGACGGGGATTAAAAATGGTCGTATCGATCGTGAACGTTGACATGTCCGGATAAGATCTCACCGCACAGTGGAGCAACTTGTCGGCTGGTCGCCGTCAGGACGGCAAGGCCGGGCGCCGGCTGGTCGCCTCGTGCACCAACCGCCGCTAGCTCCTGAGGCCATCAAGGGCTGGTTAACAAAAAGGCCGCCTCACTTGGTTCGAGTCTTATCCGTCGCCTCACGCCCGATCGTGCTTATCTGGACGCCAAATCGACTGCGTGCTCGGTCCTCATCATTGCCACACAGTAACCGATCTCTTAACTAGTCCAACTGGTAGCGGTTCTGGATAGGCGCCAGCAAAAAAGCTCAGCCCGTCCCAGTAACTTGCATCTGACGTGGCGCCTTGCATGACGCGTCATCGCAGCAGAAACATCCCACTTGGACACTGCTCTTGCTAGGCGCCAGGGGTACCGTCACTTCAATATTGTGTCTGACGTGGCGCCTTGTATGAGGCGTAATCACAGTTACTACTCGCCATTTTGACTACGTGTAAACCAGCACTGTGCGTGATAACAACATTTGAGTTGTCCGAACAGAGTTGAGTTGTGTTCCCGCGCCGCGCCGCGCCTATAAGAAAGACTTCTCAAACCTTTTTGGACATCAAGAGGCGGCAAGCAACCGAACCGACCGAGAACGCGAAAGTGCATCTCCATCGAGCGATCGGTCGGCGCATGGATCCGCGGTGCAGCCAGCAGTGGGAGAGCTCGATGGAGGACGTGTCGACGCCGCTGCTGCCTCTGCATGACGACGGCAGGGCGGACGGGCGCTCGTGCTCGGCCCTCAGCTCGCTGCTCGCCAACAAGTACCTCGCGATCGCGGCGGGGCCGCTGGCGTCGGCGCTGATCTGCGCGTTTGTGGACTTCGGCCACGGGCGCGGCGCGGCGCGCAACATGCTGGGCGCGCTGGCGTGGGTGTTCATCTGGTGGCTCACCGACGCCGTGCCGCTCGGCGTGGCGTCCATGGCGCCGCTGTTCCTCTTCCCCGCGTTCGGCATCTCCTCGTCGGACGCCGTCGCCAAGGCCTACATGGACGACGTCATCTCCCTTGTCCTCGGTAGCTTCATCCTCGCGCTCGCCATCGAGCACTACAACATCCACCGCCGCCTCGCCCTCAACGTACGCACGCTCGATCGATCGTCGAACGAACGATTACTTGAAGAAAAACGAACTAATAATAAAGGTTGTATAACGCGCATGCAGATCACGTCGCTCTTCTGCGGGGACCCGGTGAGGCCGCCGCTGCTGCTGCTGGGCATCTGCGGCACCACCATGTTCATCAGCATGTGGATCCACAACACGCCCTGCACCGTCATGATGATGCCGGTGGCGACGGGGATCCTGCAGCGGTTCCCGCGCGGCCAGGCGGCGTCCTCGTCCGCCGACGCGCACGAGGTCCGGCGGTTCTCCAAGGCGGTGGTGCTCGGCGTCATGTACGCGTCCACCATCGGCGGGATGTCGACGCTGACGGGCACGGGCGCCAACATCATCCTGGTGGGGATGTGGTCGACCTACTTCCCCGAGCAGCGGCCCATCACCTTTAGCTCCTGGATGTCCTTCGGCTTCCCCGTCGCGCTTGTCCTGTTCGCGGCGCTCTGGGTCACGCTCTGCCTCATGTACTGCTCCAGCAACACCGGAAGAGCGCTTTCGGCTTACCTCGACAGGACCCATCTCAGGAGGGAGCTCAGCTTGCTTGGTACGTGCTCTCTCTTTCTTTTCTAGCTTGGTCAAACCATGTTGCTTCGCTTCAGGACCAACATGCTTTGGTCAGTGGTCAACTCTTTGGCTTTCTGGTCAGTGTTAAACTGATTATTAACCTGTTATCTGATGGCTGTTCTGCTTTCTTATCCGCAGGTCCAATGGCTTTTGCAGAGAAGATGGTTCTAGCCATTTTTGGGGTATGTTTCTACATTCTCAGCCACTACAAAGTTGTATCCATTCTGTTTGGCTTATTGAGCAAATATAAACGAAGTGAAAAATGAGTTCTTGCAGGGCCTAATTGTGCTGTGGATGACGAGGAGCCTGACAAACGACATACCTGGGTGGGGAGTCCTCTTCCACGGGAAAGTTGGGGATGGAACAGTCACCGTAAGAGCACCGATGCATGATACCGCACGCAGCTTTTGAACAGACAAATCTGCCGCACGAGCTCACTGGATATGTCGTATCGACTTACTAATGCAGATCATGATGACGACTCTGCTCTTCATAATCCCCAACGGCAAGGGCGGCGGCGAGAAGCTCATGGACTGGGGCAAGTGCCGGAAGCTGCAGTGGAACATCATCCTCCTCCTCGGCGCGGGCTTCGCCATCGCCGAGGGCTTCAAGGCGAGCGGCCTGACGGACATACTCTCGGAGGGGCTGGGCTTCCTGAGGGGCGCGCCGCCGCTGGTGATCGCGCCCGTGGCGTGCGTCTTCAGCGCCGCCATCACGGAGTTCACGTCCGACGACGCGGCCACCACCCTGGTCCTGCCGCTGCTGGCGGAGCTGGGAAAGACCATCGGCGTGCACCCGCTGCTGCTCATGGTCCCCGGCACGGTCGGCGCGCAGCTGTCGTACCTGCTGCCCACCGCCTCGCCGCCCAACGTCGTCGGGTTCGGCACCGGCTACATCACCATCAAGGACATGGTGCTCACCGGAATACCGATCAAAGTGGTGGGCGTTGCAACTCTCGCCGTCCTACTGCCAACGCTAGGTATCTAAATTAACTTGCAGTCCTTGCCCTACCATTAACACTGACCATGACAGTACTGCCGATGCTCCTGTCCTTACTACTTGCCCCCCTTTTTCTTATTGTCTTGTGCAGGTTCTGTGGTTTTTGGCATGGATCAGAAGTTGTAGGAACTCGAGCAAAATTCAAGTGCTCTGCGCATTTCAAATTGTAGAATTGGTTATCCTCTGCCTTGAAAGAACAGGAGCTCGGCCTATTGCTATGAGAGGGGGAAGGACTTCTCCTGTACATTTTAGACAACAGATTATGCAGTAGGATGTTTAGGTTGTACTACTATACTGTACTCCCTCTGTCCCAAAATAAATGTCTTAAGTTTAGTACAACTTTGTAATAAAATTAGTACAAAGTTGAGACATTTATTTTATTTTGGGACAGAAGGAGTATACAGTACACACTATGTATAACAAACACCATTGCCTCATGTGTTTTTTGAATGGTGCCTCCTGTACACTGGATTGGAACTCTGTACATTTCCTCATGTGGTTGTACACGGTTCCGATCCCACGCAAGTTTCAACATTTTGTATGGATCACCTAGGAGAGGGGTCGGGAATGTGTACTGAATTATATTTCTTAGATGTCTTTGGATGGGTGGTGATTGCGTGGAGACGAAGATTCTTCTTCCTCGTCGGTATGATTTTCTGTTGTTGTTCTTCCTTCTTCTTTGTGCTGCTGCCGAAGGGATGTCCTGCTTTGCTTGGGTGGTTGGTCCGGCTGTGGCGCCGAAGCCGGATCCTATTTTTTTTCCACCTGGAAAGGGCGCATATAGTGGTATTGAAAACCACAAGACGGCGAAGGCTGGTGCAAGCGTGTTTGATGCACATGCGTGCCCTTGTTTTTTCGGTGCCGGAGAGAAGAAGTGGGGGAGCAGCATGGCAGTGATTATGCCGTTATTGAATATCAGGACCTGCTTGTGTCTGAATGCCATATATTATGTTGTAGGGGTCTCCTCGCAAAGTTCAGGGATGATGACACAGAGCTTAAGAAGTCTTTGCATTTTGCTGGTTGTTTTAGGATGCTCTCTGTTATTCTAGTTTTTAATGCGTGCGTTAGGTGTGCTTGGTCGGGTTAAGAACTTTATATTATGTCGTGATTTGAATACAAGCATACTTTCTCAAAAAAGATGTCAGACCATTTGCACTAAGAGAAATGTTACACCTACGTAACAATTCCTACGTGAACAACGCCCACGGGACACTAGTTGACAACTTGACATTATCTAGCCCTGCAGCTCTCCCCCTATCCCCGTCGTAGGCCGCTCCGGCTGCGGCGGCCACCGCCTTCTCCACCGCCATGGTCCACTCTGGACACGACGGCCACCATATCACTGCTGGCCATCCCGGTGGTAGTTGTTCACTGGAACTACGTCGGTGTTTCCCCCAAGAGGAGAGGATGATGTAGTACAACAACGGTAAGAATTTTCCTCAGTTATGAAACTAAAGTATCGAACCAGTAGAAGAACCAAGCAATCACAACGTAAGTAGCACCTGCACACAAATAACAACACCTCGCAACCCGACGTGTTAAAGGGGTTGTCAATCCCTTCCGGGGTACGGCGCCTCAAGATAGACAAACGAACGTGAGGTAAATTGTAATAGATTGAAATAATAGATCGTAAATAAATAAAAATGTAGCAAGATATTTTTGTATTTTTTAGTTTAATAGATCTGAATGAAAACGCAAAGGAAAAGTAGATCGCAAGGCAAATATATGAGAAATAAGACCCGGGGGCCGTAGGTTTCACTAGTGGCTTCTCTCGAGAAAAATAGCAAACGGTGGGTAAAGAAATTACTGTTGGGCAATTGATAGAACTTTAAATAATCATGACGATATCCAGAAAATGATCATTACATAGGCATCACGTCCAAGATTAGTAGACCGACCCCTGCCTGCATCTACTACTATTACTCCACACATCAATCGCTATCCAGCATGCATCTAGTGTATTAAGTTCATAGAAAAACGGAGTAATGCAATAAGAACGATGACATGATGTAGACAAGATCCGTTTATCTATATGGCGGTAGATATAGATCTCGTCTTTTTATCCTTAGTGGCAATGATACATACGTGTCGGTTCCCCTTCTGTCACTGGGATCAAGCACCGTAAGATCGAACCCACTACCGGGCACCTCTTCCCAATGCAAGATAAATAGATCAAGTTGGCCAAACAAAACCCAAATATCAGAGAAGAAATATGAGGCTATAAGATATCATGCATATAAGAGATCAAAGAAACTCAAATAACTTTCATGGATATAAAAAGATATAACTGATCATAAACTCAAAGTTCATCAGATCCCAACAAACACACCACAAAAGAGTTACATCATATGGATCTCCAACAGACCATTGTATTGAGAATCAGCGAGAGAGAGAGAGAGAGAGAGAGAGAGAGAGAGAGAGAGAGCCATCTAGCTACTAACTACGGACCCGAAGGTCTACAAAGAACTACTCACGCATCATCGGAGAGGCACCGATGGAGGTGGTGAACCCCTCCGTGATGGTGTCTAGATTGGATCTGGTGGTTCTGGACTCTGCGGCGGCTGGATGAATATTTCGTCGACTCCCCTAGGGTTTCTGGAATATTAGGGTATTTATAGAGCAAAGAGGCGGTCCGGGGGATGCCCGAGGTGGGCACAACCCACCAGGGCGCGCTTGGGCCTCCTGGCGCGCCCTGGTGTATTGCGCCCCCCTCGGGGCACTTCCCAGGTGCAACCAGGGCCCATTGCCTTCCTTCTGGCCCATAAAAATCACAAAAATAGTTTCGGGGCATTTGGACTCTGTTTGATATTGATTTCCTGCGACATAAAAAACATGCAGAAAACAGCAACTGGCACTTGGCACTATGTCAATAGGTTAGTACCAAAAATAATATTAAATGACTATAAAATGATTATAAAAAATCCAAGATTGATAATAAAACTGAAGGAAATATGCCCTAGAGGCAATAATAAAGTTGTTATTTATATTTCCTTATATCATGATAAATGTTTATTATTCATGCTAGAATTGTATTAACCGGAAACTTAGTACATGTGTGAATACATAGACAAACAGAGTGTCACTAGTATGCCTCTACTTGACTAGCTCGTTAATTAAAGATGGTTAAGTTTCCTAGCCATAGACATGAGTTGTCATTTTATTAACGGGATCACATCATTAGAGAATGATGTGATTGACAAGACCCATCCATTAGCTTAGCACGATGATCGTTTAGTTTGTTGCTATTGCTTTCTTCATGACTTATACATGTTCCTATGACTATGAGATTATGCAACTCCCGAATACCGGAGGAACACTTAGTGTGCTATCAAACGTCACAATGTAACTGGGTGATTATAAAGATGCTCTACATGTGTCTCTGATGGTGTTTGTTGAGTTGGCATAGATCAAGATTAGGATTTGTCACTCCGATTGTCGGAGAGGTATCTCTGGGCCCTCTCGGTAATGCACATCACTATAAGCCTTGCAAGCAATGTGACTAAGTTAGTTGCGGGATGATGCATTACGGAACGAGTGAAGAGACTTGCCGGTAACGAGATTGAACTAGGTATTGAGATACCGACGATCGAATCTCGGGCAAGTAACATACCGATGACAAAGGGAACAACATATGTTGTTATGCGGTTTGACCAATAAAGATCTTCGTAGAATATGTGGGAACCAATATGAGCAGCCAGGTTCCGCTATTGGTTATTGACCGGAGATGAGTCTCGGTCATGCCTACATAGTTCTCGAACCCGTAGGGTCCGCACGCTTAACGTTCAATGACGATCGGTATTATGAGTTTATGTGTTTTGATGTACCGAAGGTTGTTCGGAGTCCCGGATGTGATCACGGGCATGACGAGGAGTCTCGAAATGGTCGAGACATGGAGATTGATATATTGGAAGGTTATGTTTAGACACCGGAAAGGTTTCGGATGAGTTCGGGCATTTTCCGGAGTACCGGGAGGTTACCGGAACCCCCCGGGGGCTTAATGGGCCCACATGGGCTTTAGTGGAAGAGAGAGGAGGCGCCAAGAGGAGGAGCGCGCCCCCAAGCCCAATCCTAATTGGGAGGGGGGCCGGCCCCTCTTTCCTTCTTCTCCTCTTCCCCTTCCTTCCCCCTCCTATTAGGACTAGGAAAGGGGGGAACCTACTCCTAGTAGGAGTAGGATTCCCCCCTTGGGGGCGCACCATGAGGCTGGTCGGCCCCCTCCTCCCCTCCTTTATATACGGGGGAGGGGGGCACCCCATAGACACACAAGTTGATTTTCTTAGCCGTGTGCGGTGCCCCCCTCCACAGATTTCCACCTCGGTCATATCGTTGTAGTGCTTAGGCGAAGCCCCGCGTCGGTAACTTCATCATCACCGTCATCACGCCGTCGTGCTGATGAAACTCTCCCTCGGCCTCAGCTGGATCAAGTGTTCGAGGGACGTCACCGAGCTGAATGTGTGCAGATCGCGGAGGTGCCGTGCGTTTGGTACTTGATCGGTTGGATCGCGAAGACGTTCGACTACATCAACCGCGTTACTTAACGCTTCCGCTTTCGGTCTACGAGGGTACGTGGACACACTCTCACCGCTCGTTGCTATGCATCTCCTAGATAGATCTTGCGTGATCGTAGGAATGTTTTTGAAATACTGCGTTCCCCAACAGTGGCATCCGAGCTAGGTCTATGCATACATGTTATATGCACGAGTAGAACACAAAGAGTTATGGGTGGTAATAGTCATACTGCTTAACAGGATGTCATACTTTGGTTCGGCGGTATTGTTGGATGAAGCGGCCCAGACCGACATTACATGACCGCGTTCATGAGACTGGTTCTACCGCCGTGCTTCGCACACATGTGGCTAGTGGGTGTCTGTTTCTCCAACTTTAGTTGAATTGAGTGTGACTACGCCCGGTATTTGTTGAAGGTTAAAACAGCACACTTGACGAAAAATTGTTTTGGTTTTTGATGCGTAGGTAAGAACGGTTCTTGCTATACCCGTAGCAGCCACGTAAAATTTGCAACAACAAGTAGAGGACGTCTAACTTGTTTTTGCAGGGTATGTTGTAATGTGATATGGTCAAGACGTGATGATATATAAATTGTTTTATGAGATGATCATGTTTTGTAACAGTTATCGGCAACTGGCAGGAGCCATATGGTTGTCGCTTTATTGTATGAAATGCAATCGCCATGTAATTGCTTTACTTTATCACTACGCGGTAGCGATAGTCGTGATAGCAATAGTTGGCGAGACAACAACGATGCTTCGATGGAGATCAAGGTATCAAGCCGGTGACGATGGTGATCATGACGGTGCTTTGGGTCAAAGGCACAAGATGATGATGGCCATATCATATCACTTATATTGATTGCATGTGATGTTTATCCTTTATGCATCTTATTTGGCTTAGTTCGGCGGTAGCATTATAAGATGACCTCTCACTAAAATTCAAGGTATAAGTGTTCTCCCTGAGTATGCACCGTTGCGACAGTTCGTCGTGCCGAGACACCATGTGATGATCGGGTGTGATAAGCTCTACGTTCACATACAACGGGTGCAAGCTAGTTTTGCACATGCAGAATACTCGAGTTAAACTTGACGAGCCTAGCATATGTAGATATGGTCTCGAAACACTGAGACTGAAAGGTCGAGCGTGAATCATATAGTAGATATGATCAACTTAGTGATGTTCACCATTGAAAACTACTCCATCTCACGTGATGATCGGACATGATTTAGTTGATTTGGATCACGTGATCACTCAGATGAATAGAGGAATGTCTATCTAAGTGGGAGTTCTTAAGTAATATGATTAATTGAACTTTAATTTATCATGAACTTAGTACCTGATAGTATTTTGCATGTCTATGTTGTTGTAGATCAATGGTCCGTGCTACTGTTCCTTTGAATTTTAATGCGTTCCTAGAGAAAGCTAAGTTGAAAGATGATGGTAGCAACTACACGGACTGGGTCCGTAACTTGAGGATTATCCTCATTCCCGCACAGAAGAATTACGTACTGGAAGCACCGCTAGGTGCGCCTGGCAGAGCAAAGCTGATGACTACTCGATAGTTCAGTGTGCCATGCTTTACGACTTAGAACCGGGACTTCAACGACGTTTTGAACGTCATGGAGCATATGAGATGTTCCAGGAGTTGAAGTTAATATTTCAAGCAAATACCTGGATTGAGAGATATGAAGTCTCCAATAAGTTATACAGCTGCAAAATGGAGGAGAATAGTTCTGTTAGTGAACATATACTCAGAATGTCTGGGTACCACAATCACTTGACTCAGCTGGGAGTTAATCTTCCAGTTGATAGTGTCATTGACAGAGTTCTTCAATCACTGCCACCAAGCTACAAAAGCTTCGTGATGAACTATAATATGCAAGGGATGGATAAGACAATTCCCGAGCTCTTCGCGATGCTAAAGGCTGCGGAGGTAGAAATCAAGAAGGAGCATCAAGTGTTGATGGTCAACAAGACCACCAGTTTCAAGAAGAAGGGTAAAGGGAAGAAGGGGAACTTCAAGAAGAACGACAAGCAAGTTGCTGCTCAAGTGAAGAAGCCCAAGTCTGGACCTAAGCCTGAGACTGAGTGCTTCTACTTCAAAGGGACTGGTCACTGAAAGCGGAACTGCCCCAAGTATTTGGCGGATAAGAAGGATGGCAAAGTGAACAAAGGTATATATGATATACATGTTATTGATGTGTACCTTACTAATGCTCGCAGTAGTGCCTGGGTACTGGTTCTGTTGCTAATATTTGCAACTCGAAACAGGGACTATGGATTAAGCGAAGATTGGCTAAGGACGAGGTGACGATGCGCGTGGGAAATGGTTCCAAAGTCGATGTGATCGCTGTCGGCACGCTACCTCTACATCTACCTTCGGGATTAGTTTTAGACCTGAATAATTGTTATTTGGTGCCAGCGTTAAGCATGAACATTATATCTAGATCTTGTTTGATGCGAGACGGTTATTCATTTAAATCTGAGAATAATGGTTGTTCTATTTATATGAGTAATATCTTTTATGGTTATGCACCCTTGAAGAGTGGTCTATTTTTGTTGAATCTCGATAGTAGATATACACATATTCATAGTATTGAAGCCAAAAGATGCAGAGTTGATAATGATAGTGCAACTTATTTGTGACACTGCCGTTTGGGTCATATTGGTGTAAAGCGCATGAAGAAACTCCATACTGATGGACTTTTGGAATCACTTGATTATGAATCACTTGATACTTGCGAACCATGCCTCGTGGGCAAGATGAATAAAACTCCGTTCTCCGGAACAATGGAGCGAGCAACAGATTTATTGGAAATAATACATACTGATGTATGCGGACCGATGAATATTGAGGCTCGCGGTGGGTATCATTATTTTCTGACCTTCACAGATGATTTAAGCAGATATGGGTATATTTACTTGATGGAACATAAGTCTGAAACATTTGAAAAGTTCAAAGAATTTTAGAGTGAAGTGGAAAATCATCGTAACAAGAAAATAAAGTTTCTGCGATTTGATCGTGGAGGAGAATATTTGAGTTACGAGTTTGGTCTTCATTTGAAACAATGCAGAATAGTTTCACAACTCACGCCATCCGGAACACCACAGCGTAATGGTGTGTCCAAAGGTCGTAACCGCACTTTATTCGATATGGTGCGATCTATGATGTCTCTTACTGATTTACCGCTATCGTTTTGGGGTTATGCTTTAAAGACGGCTGCATTCACGTTAAATAGGGCAGCATCTTAATCCGTTGAGACGACACCTTATGAATTGTGGTTTGGCAAGAAACCCAAGTTGCCGTTTCTTAAAGTTTGGGGCTGCAATGCTTATGTGAAAAAGCTTCAACCTGATAAGCTCGAACCCAAATCGGAGAAATATGTCTTCATAGGATACCCAAAAGAGACTGTTGGGTACACCTTCTATCACAGATCCAAAGGCAAGATATTCGT
This sequence comes from Aegilops tauschii subsp. strangulata, assembly GCF_002575655.3. NCBI lineage: Eukaryota > Viridiplantae > Streptophyta > Magnoliopsida > Poales > Poaceae > Aegilops > Aegilops tauschii. The sequence continues at coordinate 179,324,672 of NC_053037.3, forward strand.
TGCTAAGAATGGATCCTTTCTAGAGAAGGAGTTTCGCTCGAAAGAAGTGAGTGGGAGGAAAGTATAACTTGATGAGGTAACTGTACCTGCTCCCTTATTGGAAAGTAGTTCATCACAGAAATCAGTCCCTGTGACTCCTACACCAATTAGTGAGGAAGCTAATGATGATGATCATGTAACATCAGATCAAGTTACTACCGAACCTCGTAGTTCAACCAGAGTAAGATCCGCACCAGAGTGGTACGGTAATCCTGTTCTGGAGGTCATGTTACTTGACCATGACGAACCTACAAACTATGAGGAAGCGATGATGAGCCCAGATTCCGCGAAATGGCTTGTGGCCATGAAATCTGAGATGGGATCCAGAGAACAAAGTGTGGACTTTGGTTGACTTGCCCGATGATCGGCAAGCCATAGAGAATAAATGGGTCTTCAAGAAGAAGACTGACGCTGACGGTAATGTTACTGTCTATAAAGCTCGACTTGTTGCGAAAGGTTTTCAACAAGTTTAAGGAGTTGACTATGATGAGACCTTCTCACCCGTAGCGATGCTTAAGTCTGTCCGAATCATGTTAGCAATTGCCGCATTTTATGATTATGAAATTTGGCAAATGGATGTAAAAACTGCATTCCTGAATGGATTTCTGGAAGAAGAGTTGTATATGATGCAACCAGAAGGTTTTATTGATCCAAAGGATGCTAACAAAGTGTGCAAGCTCCAGCGATCCATTTATGGACTGGCGCAAGCATCTCAAAGTTGGGATAAACGTTTTGATAGTGTGATCAAAGCATATGGTTTTATACAGACTTTTGGAGAAGCCTGTATTTACAAGAAAGTGAGTGGGAGCTCTGTAGCATTTCTAATATTATATGTGGATGACATATTGTTGATTGGAAATGATATAGAATTTCTGGATAACATAAAAGGATACTTGAACAAGAGTTTTTCAATGAAAGACCTCGGTGAAGCTGCTTATATATTGGGCATCAAGATCTATAGAGATAGATCAAGACGCTTAATTGGACTTTCACAAAGCACATACCTTGATAAAGTTTTGAAGAAGTTCAAAATGGATCAAGAAAAGAAAGGGTTCTTGCCTGTGTTACAAGGTGTGAAGTTGAGTCAGACTCAATTCCCGACCACTGCAGAAGATAGAGAGAAAATGAAAGTCATTCCCTATGCTTCAGCCATAGGTTCTATCATGTATGCAATGTTGTGTACCAGACCTGATGTGTGCCTTGCTATTAGTTTAGCAGGGAGGTACCAAAGTAATCCAGGAGTGGATCACTGGACAGCGGTCAAGAACATCCTGAAATACCTGAAAAGGACTAAGGATATGTTTATCGTTTATGGAGGTGACAAAGAGCTCGTCGTAAATGGTTATGTAGATGCAAGTTTTGACACTGATCTGGATGACTCTAAGTCACAAACCGGATACGTATTTATATTGAATGGTGGAGTTGTCAGTTGGTGCAGTTCCAACAAAGTGTCGTGGTGGGATCTACGTGTGAAGCGGAGTACATAGCTGCTTCGGAAGCAGCAAATGAAGGAGTCTGGATGAAGGAGTTCATATCCGATCTAGGTGTCATACCTAGTGCATCGGGTCCAATGAAAATCTTTTGTGACAATACTGGTGCAATTGCCCTGGCAAAGGAATCCAGATTTCACAAGGGAACCAAGCACATCAAGAGACGCTTCAATTCCATCCACGATCAAGTCAAGGAGGGAGACATAGAGATTTGCAAGATACATACGGATCTGAATGTTGTAGACCCGTTGACTAAGCCTCTCTCACGAGCAAAACATGATCAGCACCAAGACTCCATGGGTGTTAGAATCATTACTATGTAATCTAGATTATTGACTCTAGTGCAAGTGGGAGTCTAAAGGAAATATGCCCTAGAGGCAATAATAAAGTTGTTATTTATATTTCCTTATATCATGATAAATGTTTATTATTCATGCTAGAATTGTGTTAACCGGAAACTTAGTACATGTGTGAATACATAGACAAACAGAGTGTCACTAGTATGCCTCTACTTGACTAGCTCGTTAATTAAAGATGGTTAAGTTTCCTAGCCATAGACTGAGTTGTCATTTGATTAACGGGATCACATCATTAGAGAATGATGTGATTGACAAGACCCATCCATTAGCTTAGCATGATGATCGTTTAGTTTGTTGCTATTGCTTTCTTCATGACTTATACATGTTCCTATGACTATGAGATTATGCAACTCCCGAATACCGGAGGAACACTTAGTGTGCTATCAAACGTCACAACGTAACTGGGTGATTATAAAGATGCTCTACAGGTGTCTCCGATGGTGTTTGTTGAGTTGGCATAGATCGAGATTAGGATTTGTCACTCCGATTGTTGGAGAGGTATCTCTGGCCCTCTCGGTAATGCACATCACTATAAGCCTTACAAGCAATGTGACTAATGAGTTAGTTGCGGGATGATGCATTACGGAACGAGTAAAGAGACTTGCCAGTAACGAGATTGAACTAGGTATTGAGATACCGACGATCGAATCTCGGGCAAGTAACATATCGATGACAAAGGGAACAACGTGTGTTGTTATGCGGTTTGACCGATAAAGATCTTCGTAGAATATGTGGGAACCAATATGAGCATCTAGGTTCCGCTATTGTTTATTTACCGGAGATGAGTCTCGGTCATGTCTACATAGTTCTCGAACCCGTAGGGTCCGCACGCTTAACGTTCGATGACGATCGGTATTATGAGTTTATGTGTTTTGATGTACCGAAGGTTGTTCGGAGTCCCGGATGTGATCACGGACATGACGAGGAGTCCAAAATGGTCGAGACATGAAGATTGATATATTGGAAGGTTATGTTTAGACACCAGAAAGGTTTCGGATGAGTTCGGGCATTTTCTGGAGTACCGGGAGGTTACCGGAACCCCCCCGGGGCTTAATGGGCCTACACGGGCTTTAGTGGAAGAGAGAGGAGGCGCCAAGAGGAGGAGCGTGCCCCCAAGCCCAATCCGAATTGGGAGGGGGGCCGACCCCCCTTTCCTTCTTCTCCTCTTCCCCTTCCTCCCCTCCTATTAGGACTAGGAAAGGGGGGAACCTACTCCTAGTAGGAGTAGGATTCCCCCCCTTGGGGGCGCATCATGAGGCCGGCCGACCCCCTCCTCCCCTCCTTTATATACGGGGGAGGGGGCACCCCATAGACACAGAAGTTGGTTGTTTTAGCCGTGTGCGGTTCCCCCCTCGACAGATTTCCACCTCGGTCATATCGTTGTAGTGCTTAGGCGAAGCCCTGCGTCGGTAACTTCATCATCACCATCATCATGCCATCGTGCTGACGAAACTCTCCCTCGGCCTCAGCTGGATCAAGAGTTCGAGGGACGTCACCGAGCTGAACATGTGCAGATCGCGGAGGTGCCGTGCGTTCGGTACTTGATCGGTTGGATCGCGAAGACACACTCTCCCCGCTCGTTACTTAACGCTTCCGGTTTCGTTCTACGAGGGTACGTGGACACACTCTCCCCGCTCGTTGCTATGCATCTCCTAGATAGATCTTGCGTGATCGTAGGATTTTTTTTGAAATACTGCGTTCCCCAACAAAAACAGTATGGAATAAAAAAAAATTATAGATACGTTGGAGACGTATCAGCATCCCCAAGCTTAACTCCTGCTCGTCCTCGAGTAGGTTAGTGATAAAAACAGAATTTTCGATGTGGAGTGTTGTTCATCAAGTCATATCATATTATTTTCTTTATAGCATGGACATTTGGACTTTTATGTGATTCAAAGCAATAGTCTAGTTTTGACATAATAATTTAGATACTCAAGCATATCAACAAGCAACCATGTCTTTCAAAATATCAATGCTAAAATAAGTTATCCCTAGCCCATCATGCTCAAACATTGATCCATTCATGAAACACACTGGAATATTAGCAACACTCAATAGTTACTCACGATCATATTGCGTCTTAGTTGGTGCTTTTGTAAGAGAAGATGGAGACTCAAATTCAAAAGTAAAAACTACATAAAGTAAAAGAAAGGCCCTTCGCAGAGGGAAGTAAGGATTTGTAGAGGTGCCAGAGTTCAAAGCAAAAAAAAAAATAGAGATAAAAACATTTTGGGAGGTGTATCCATCCCCCAACGAAAACGACGTAGAGCTACGAACACTTTCCATGCTAGATATGCCACAGGCGGTTCCCAAACAAAAAATAAAGGTTATTCCTTTTTCCACCATTTCTTTCACTTTCCATGGCTAACCGTATCCACGGGTGCCCTCCATACCAACACTTTCCAAGGAATTTATTATTTGACAACATAAAGTAAATATGTTTTTGCATTTTGGGACTAGGAATCCCTAAAACCTTTGCCTTACTCTCGTGCAATGACAAGTGAATAAACACTCATCTTGAGAATAACACATCTAGCATGGAAAATATTAGCCACCCGTTACCGTTCCGCGAGTGAAACAAAATACACAAAGAGAAGTTTATTTTGAAAATTAGAGATGGCACATCAAATTTTCTTAGAACGGCAAAAGAATACCGCATATAGGTAGGTATAGTGGACTCATGTGGCAAAACTGGTTTAAAGGATTTTGGATGCACAAGTAGAGGTCATACTTGGTGCAAAATGAAGGCTAGCAAAAAGATTGAGAAGCGACCAACCAAGAAACGAATAATGTCGTAAAGCAAGCATTAAGCATAAGTAACACCGAATAATGCACCACAAGTAGGATATAATTTTCATTGCATGATTATTGACTTTCGTGCATGCATAGGGAATCACAAACCTTAACACCAATATCCTTACTAGAGCACAATTACTCATCAACATAACTCACATATCACATCATCATATCTCAAAACTATTACTAAGAATCAAGTTTATTTTGTCCAATGATCTTCATGACATTTTTATTTATCCTTCTTGGATATCTATCACTTTGGGACTAACTTTTATGTGTTGCTTTTCATAAGCTCAAACAAATATAAGTGAAGATCATGAGCATAACAAATTTTCATTCTCTCAAAATAATTTAAGTGAAGCAAGAGAGAATTTCTTCAAAATTTACTAACTCTCAAATAAATCTAAGTGAAGCAAGAGAGCATTTCTTCAAAAACTAAAGCACACCAAGCTCAAAAAGATATAAGTGAGGCACTAGAGCAAGTCCTAGCTCATAAAAGATTTAAGTGAAGCAAAGAAAGCAATTCTAACAAGTCATGATATAATTTTGGCTCTCTCAAATAGGTGTGTGCAGCAAGGATTGATGACTTAAAACACAAAATAAAGCAAGCAAAGACACATATCATACAAGACGCTCCAAGCAAAACACATATCATGTGACGAATAAAAAATATAGTCTCGAGTAAAATACCGATAGTTGTTGGAAGAAAGCGGGGGTGCCACTCAGGGGCATCCCCAAGCTTAGTTGGTTGCTCATTCTTGGATAATAGCTTGGGATGCCGGGGCATCCCCAAGCTTAGGCTCTTACATCCTTCCTTCATCCATCGTAAGATAACTCAAAACTTGAAAACTTCAATCACACAAAACTCAACAAAACTTTCGTGAGATCCGTTAGTGTAAGAAAAATAAATCACTACTATAAGTGCTATATCAAACCAATTCATATTTTGTTTTTGTATTATATCTACTGTATTCCAACTTTTCTATAGCAAAAACTCATCAAAGAAAACCATAGAGCCATCAAAATAAGCACACAACACAAAGAAAACAGAATCTGTCAAACAGAATAGTCTGTAGCAATCTGACTTTTGTGAATACTTCTGAAAGTCCAAAAATTCTACCAAATTAGGACGACCAGGGTAATTTGTATATTAATCTTCTGCAAAAATAATAAGGGCAAAAGCTCTTTTCTGCGATTTATGAAAATTATTTTCGTGAGCACAAAATTTCTGTCTTTTTCAGCAAGATCAAACAACTATCACCCAAGAAGATCCTAAAGGATTTACTTGGCACAAACACTAATTAAAACATAAAAAACACAATCATACCAGTAGCATAATTGTGTAAACACACAAAAATAGAAAGCAAAAATAAATTTTATTCATTGGGTTGCCTCCCAACAAGCGCTATAATTTTACGCCCTTAGCTAGGCATAAGGCAAGGATCTAAGTTTTGTCATCTTTGTCCAACTCTTCAATCAAACACTTAGAATCCTTCAAAGATTTAGCATAGAGATCTTCAATAATGATGCTCCTAGGAATAAATTTATAGATTTCATTCTTGCAAAATGGATCCCTTATCACTTAAAAAAAATCCGGGTGAATACTAATCATCTTAAGATCTTCTTTGTTATTATTACTAGAAGTTGCACCCTTGTTCTTAGTAACTTGAGTAACTTTGCTATTCTTTACGGGAGTTTTTTCAATAATTTTAGCAGAAGCAAAAGCCGTGCTTGGATTACTAAAGATTTTTTCTACTTTATCAATCCGAGACGGGCTTTCTTCTATTCTTTCATGGATTAGGGTACCCTTTTCTTTTAACAACTTAAAAATTTCTCCCACTCTTGACCCGATCTTGGAGGCAAAATTATGCATCTTTTTATCTATAATTTCCATATGATATTCTGTGAGCATTTTCTTTTCGATAGCATCTAATCTTTCCATAACATGCTCAAGAGTCGAAGTTGTTCCATTAATCATGAGAGGTGGTGAGCCCACTAAATTTCCCATAGCATTAAAAGCATCAAGGGAAGGACACATTAAGAAATTTCCACCGGTAATCGTATCAAGGACGAATCTATACCAAGTGGTGATGCCAACATAAAAATAACGCAAAAGCACAACGGTAGATTGCTTACGGATAGATCTATTATGAGCATTGAAAATTCTATACCAAGCATCTTTTAAACTTTATCCTCCTCTTTGTTTAAAGCTGAGAACCTCGTTCTTGGGAGTGCAAGCAATAGAGGAGGAATTATCTGTAATGGCAAACAAGTTCTCACACACAAAAATAGATCCGGCAAGAAAACGGCGAACGGAAAAAGAGAGGCGAATAAAACGACAATTTTTTGTGAAGTGGGGGAGAGGAAAACGAGAGGCAAATGAAAAATAATGTAAATTGCGAGGAGATGAGATTTGTGATTAGGAACCTGGTTATGTTGAAGATCCTCCCCGGCAACGGCGCCAGAAAATTCTTTGGAAGTTGTTCACTAGAACTACGTCGGTGTTTCCCCCAAGAGGAGAGGATGATGTAGTACAACAATGGTAAGAATTTCCCTCAGTTATGAAACCAAGGTATCAACCAGTAGGAGAACCAAGCAATCACAACGTAAGCAACACCAGCACACAAATAACAACACCTCGCAACCCGACGTGTTAAAGGGGTTGTCAATCCCTTCCGGGGTACGGCGTCTCAAGATAGGCAAACAGACGTGAGGTAAATTGTAATAGATTGAAATAATAGATCGCAAATAAATAAAAGTGCAGCAAGATATTTTTGTATTTTTTAGTTTAATATATCTGAATAAAAACGCAAAGGAAAAGTAGATCGCAAGGCAAATATATGAGAAATAAGACCCGGGGGCCGTAGGTTTCACTAGTGGCTTCTCTCGAGAAAAATAGCAAACGGTGGGTAAACAAATTACTATTGGGCAATTGATAGAACTTTAAATAATCATGATGATATCCAGGCAATGATCATTACATAGGCATCACGTCCAAGATTAGTAGACCGATTCCTACCTGCATCTACTACTATTACTCCACACATCGACCGCTATCCAGCATGCATCTAGTGTATTAAGTTCATGGAAAAACGGAGTAATGCAATAAGAACGATGACATGATGTAGACAAGATCCGTTTATCTATATGGCGGTAGATATAGATCTCGTCTTTTTATCCTTAGTGGCAACGATACATACGTGTCGGTTCCCCTTCTGTCACTGAGATCAAGCACCGTAAGATCGAACCCACTACCGGGCACCTCTTCCCATTGCAAGATAAATAGATCAAGTTGGCCAAACAAAACCCAAATATCGGAGAAGAAATACGCGGCTATAAGATATCATGCATATAAGATATCAGAGAAACTCAAATAACTTTCATGGATAAAAAAATATAACTGATCATAAACTCAAAGTTCATCAAATCCCAACAAACACACCGCAAAAGAGTTACATCATATGGATCTCCAAGAGACCATTGTATTGAGAATAAGCGAGAGAGAGAAAAATCCATCTAGCTACTAACTATGGACCCGAAGGTCTACGAAGAACTACTCACGCATCATCGGAGAGGCACCAATGGAGGTGGTGAACCCCTTCGTGATGGTGTCTAGATTGGATCTGGTGGTTCTGGACTCTGCGGCGGCTGGATGAATATTTCGTCGGCTCCCCTAGGGTTTCTGGAATATTTGGGTATTTATAGAGCAAAGAGGCAATCCGGGGGGTGCCCGAGGTGGGCACAACCCACCAGGGCGCGCCTGGGCCTCCTGGCGCGCCCTGGTGTATTGCGCCCCCATTGGCTTCCTTCTGGCCCATAAAAAATCACAAAAATAGTTTCAGGGAATTTGGACTCCGTTTGATATTGATTTCCTGCGATGTAAAAAACATGCAGAAAACAGCAATTGGCACTTGGCACTATGTCAATAGATTAGTACCAAAAATGATATAAAATGACCATAAATGATTATAAAACATCCAAGATTGATAATAAAACAGCATGGAACAATAAAAAATTATAGATACGTTGGAGACGTATCACCCGGCTGCATTGACCACTCTCCCAAATCATGTCTCTTTCTGACCTGAAGTTCGAACAAGGGTTGGCTTTCGAGGACTTGATCTGGAAGAAGTTTGGCGTTTTGGTAAACTTCATCGAAGGAAGGAGTCTAAAGGAATTCTTTTTGGTGGAGGATTTTTCAAGATCAAAGATCATGCTTAACATTGACTCGGTAGGGCTCATTCTACAATTGTGTTTTGGTGGACACGCCTCCAGGTTCAAGGTTTCTTGTTGTCAAAATTGGTCTTCCAAGTTCTCAATTGCATCAAAGGATGTAGGTGTGGCCATTTTGAAGGGAGGTAACATCCAAATCAGAACTTCATTCTCTCCTTTTTTTTCTTTGGGGTTCTGGAGGTCCCGAGTACCTTAAGGAATTTGAGTCTTTCTGCCATGAAGAAGATGCAGAATGGACTAACGTTTACCGTAAGGGTCATTCAAAATCCGATGCTCAGGTTGTTCAAACACCAAGATTCTTCGACCAACTTCCATCTCCTGCAGTTCGTCAGTCCGTCTTTCACAGACTTGAATTCCCAATTACTTAGCAAGGAGCGGTTTTTGGTCAGCACGTTAATGGCCGGTGTCAGTGTCAAACCGGCAGACCTCGGGGTAGGGGGGCCCCGAGCTGTGGATCTCAGATCGGTGGTAACAGGAACAAGGGAGACGATGTTTGCCCAAGTTTGGCCCTCTTGATGGAGGTAAAACCCTACGTCCTGCTCTCGTTTATATTGATGATGATGTATGGGGTACAAACTTGATCTACCTCGAGATTGTAAGTTGTGTTCTAACCCTAGCGCTAGGTGAATGTAATTGTGATTCGGTTCCTTCTATGGGCTAAACCCTCCGGCTTATATACATGCCAGGTAGGGGATCTAGGGTTACATAGTCGGTATCCAGGGGCACATATGGAGGCGGCAGGAGATATCTTGGAGTATACATCAAGTCTTCGGCAGGCGTAGTCTTGATCAGGTTCCAAACATGTAGCTTCCGGAGTCCACCTTGATGAGAATGAGGGCCCACCAGCCCAGCCCGAGTACTACAGGCCGACTGGGTTATCACCCCCTAGTCCAGGATACCGTCAGTAGCCCCTGAGCTGGTCTTCTACGTCGAGGACGACCTCTTTGATGTTAACAACTCCCGATCCAAAGTCCTTAGCTTGACAAACGAGTTCCTCTTTGTCATACCGAGATTCTTTCATTTATTCAAAGCCATCCTGGACAACTCCTCGAAGGGATGGTGTCTCCCGATCAAGACCCAGCTGAACCCGCGTCGCGTCCGAAGTCGTGGGGTTACTTAGCCTCGATGGCTTGCTGCATAGGTGTGAATAGTACTCCTCGCCTGACAACTTTATCGAAATGGTACCACCCATGACCGATCAGGTAGTTATTGCGCACTCGAATCGCGGCCGAGGCAATCCTCGTATTGGCACGTCCCATCTAAACAAAGATCGTGCCCGTTTTTAAAGGGATATCATCAAGACTTCATCCCCCCCATATGCATAACAACAACTTTTACCGGTAGTGGCAATTTCAACAAGCGGCTGGAGGGACTCTTAGCCTTTTATTGGCCTTTATAAGAGCAAAATAATAGCACGAGAACAAAGATATGTTCGTAGAGACCATTAATGAGTGGCAGCGCGAGTGGTTTTACATCACCGAGCCACTCGCTGCTGACCAGGCCGAGGTCCCAGCGTTCGCGGCTGGACCCCCGAAGAAGTTGGTGTCCTGGAAGAAGAAGGGCATGGACTATGGGAACCCCACGGAGGTGAAGATGCTGCTCTAGAAGATTGAGTTCTGGTCAGACAAGAAGAATCTTCAGCTGGTGGATGTGGTGAACATCATGCTCCATCGCCTCGTCCTGCCACTCCAAGCCCGGGCCACCCCAATGTGGGTGCACATGCCCGAGGACATGGTACCCGTCAACCTCTTCTTCCGCTCCACCCCGGCCAGGATGTGGACGCTGCTGTTCAAGCCGTTTGAGGACAGGTTTCCTCCTGAAGGGAGCGACGCAGCTTCGAAGTCGGCCATGATGTCCCCAAGGTAGTTCTAAGTGCACAATTTCACTTTTCTGTGCTTCCCTGAGCCTCATAGATTTCATCTGACCAGTTGGTTTATGTATTCTGCAGAAGTGGATCTCCAAGGAACAACAAATGCTATGCCCGGCACCACTGCCTGAAGGGGAGATGACTCCCCTGCTTACGACCCTCTTAACCGAGGAGTTGCATGTAGTCGTTCCCAAGAAGGCGAAGCCTTCGAAGGGCAGGGCGGGCCTCTAAACAAGGGAGACCTCAAGCACCCGATCCGAGGAGAGAATTGCCTCTTCCACCCATGCGGATGATGTGGAGGAGGACACGGGGGAAGTAATCCTTCCCTTAAGGGGAAGAGGGCGGCGTCCGAGGGCGCCGAGGAAGAAGTGCGGCCGAAGGGCCTGAAGAGGTCGTGTAAGGCCTTTGCCGACCCCGCCAGCAAGCTGACCCCGCCAGAGAATGATAACTTCTCCGACGAGTCGGATGGGGACCTCCTCGAGATGGAGAGAGTGAAGCCGGCGCCCTAGAGGTACGTCGTCGCAGACTGATTTGGACCCGAAGTTTGTTTGTTGAATGCAACTTATAGAGGTAGTTCTGCAACCTGCCAAGGGCATGCCTCAGCGGCGACACCTCGGGCGAGCTTCCACCGACGGGCAGCGGGTTGCCCGATCCCGCCAGGTGTCAGTGTCAAAACCGGCGGATCTCGGGTAGGGGGTCCCGAACTGTGTGTCTAGGATCGATGGTAACAGGAGACGGGGGACACGATGTTTACCCAGGTTCGGGCCCTCTCTATGGAGGTAATACCCTACTTCCTGCTTGATTGATCTTCATGAATATGAGTATTACAAGAGTTGATATACCACGAGATCGTAATGGCTAAACCCTAGAAGTCCAGCCTATATGACTATGGTAATGTGTATATCCTTTTCGGACTACCCCCTCCGGTTTATATAGACACCGGGGGGATCTAGGGTTTACATAGAGTCGGTTACATAAGAAGGAATCTTCATAATCGGTCGCCAAGCTTGCCTTCCATGCCAGGTAGAGTCCAATCCGGACACGGGTACAGTCTTCGGCCTTCATGTCTTCACAGCCCATCAGTCCGGCCCAATGGATAACAGGCCGGACGCCCGAGGACCCCCTAGTCTAGGACTCCCTCAGTAGCCCCTGAACCTGGCTTCAATGACGAGGAGTCCGGCGCGCAAATTGTCTTTGGCATTGCAAGGCGGGTTCCCCTTCTTCCGAACTCCAAGATAGTCTTCGGATGCGATGATAGTATCCGGACCTGTCACACACACCATACAAAACCGCAGAGAGAATATATTTTTACACAAGTTCCGTCCGCTGACAATTTTTTCGTAGCACGACATTACGTCTGACCGGTCATAATTTTGAACCGTTTCTCTTCTGCCGCTCCACGTTTCGAGACGCGGTTGCTATTGGCACATCTTGTCGAAGCAGAGATCGTGTCCCCTTATCGCGAGATTCTCATCAATGCGGGTATGGGTAGTCCAACCGTGCGGTTTATACGGTCCTTGGGGAATAGGCGAATCTTAAGGCGAGTGAGGAGGCGCTTGATATTCAGGGCCTTTATAAGGGGATAAGGATTCCCTCTTCCTCTCTCACGCCATCTCTCTGTCTCCGTCTTTCCAATCTCGAGCTCCAGCGCCCAAGTTCTCATCTCTTTTCCACTCAAGCAACCATGTCCGGATCCGGTGGTCAGGGCAAGTGGATGGTCTCCTCTGTCAAGGAGGAGGACATTACTGAGCTTCGGGCGGCCGGATATCTGGCGAAAGAGATCGCCAACCGTCTGCCAGCCGAGGGACAGGTCGTCCCCACGCCGAAGCTCACCGAGAGGGTAGTATTCATCCCCCATTTCTTCTGCGGGCCAGGGTTTCCACTCCACCCCTTCGTCCGCGGGCTGATGTATTATTACGGGATAGATTTCCATGATTTGTCCCCGAATTCCTTCCTCAACATCTCGGCGTTTATTGTCGTGTGTGAGGCCTTCCTCCGTATCCATCCCCACTTCGGGCTGTGGCTCAAAGTCTTCAATGTGAAGCCGAAGGTGGTGGATGGCCAGCACGTGGAGTGCGGAGGAGCCATGGTGAGCAAGCTACCCAACGTCTCCTGGCCGAAAGGCACTTTCGTGGAGACAGTGAAGGAGTGGCAGAGACAATGGTTCTACATCACAGAACCCCGCGGCACCACCTAGGCCGCGGCTGCCGAATTCCGCTCCGGTGCTCCCATGCGACTCACCTCCTGGGTTGAGAAGAGTCCGGATTGGTGCTCGCCCAATGAGCTGATAGCGTTGCAGACGCGCGTCCAGAGCATGATACCCAAGGATGTCAAGCTCGTTGATGTAATCCAGGTGATGCTAGTTCGCCGGATTCTCCCCTGCCAACGCAGGAGTCGCCCTCTATGGGATTTTAATCCGAAGAAGCATCAAGCCCTGGTGAGGCTCTTCGAAACCACCCATGAAGATGCCTGGAAGTTGCTTTTTAAGGGCAACGAGAAGCCACCAGCCGCGGATTCGGACCGTGGCCACGATTGTAAACACCCCGCCAGCGAGGTATGTTATGTCTGACGAATCCCCAACTTAATTGTTTCGAAGATGATGTCTGAGTTTATCATTGCTTTTTCAGGACTGGATGGAGAGGGCGAAGCGGATCCAGTGTCCGGCTCCGCTGCCTGAAGAACCAATCATCCCGCGTCTAGCGAAGATGCTGGTGCCGGCGCCATATAAGGCGCCGGAGAAGAAGGCCAAGGGGGCCAGGAGTGGCCCCCGTCGCAAGGGTACTTCGGACGTGACATCCGAAGACGACGAAGCTCATTCCTCCGTCCCTGAGGATAATGACGAGGAAGAGGAGGAGAACAAACCTCCCCCTGAGGAGAGGAAGAAGAAGAGGGCGGCTTCGGCGCATCTGGAGGCGGAAACGCCCAAGAAGGGGAAGGGCGTCCCAGCGGTCAACACCGCGTGGGACGTTGACAGCAGTCCAGAACGACGCCCCCGCACTAAGCCCCAGGCCGCATCGTAAGTGGCATGGCTCGCTCATGCGCACATCCAGCCCTTTCTCTTCATCATCTCGACATAGTTAACTGTATTATTGCAGTCCGTCCCGCGACCTTATCCAGCGATCCTCATCTGGAGGTTTGTTGGCTCCGTCGGAGATGGCGAGCATGTCACCACCACCTGCCTATTCCCCCGGGGCCAGGGACGACACCGAAGTGTTGTCCCGGAGGATCGCTCCGAACCGGGGAGGAGTCCAGGACGCTGTCCGGGAGGCGCCACAAGGCGAGGCCTCCACTGCCGGACACATGGGGGAGCCGATCCCCATGGAGACTGGCGAAGAGGGCCGCATCCAGTTCGGCCCTCAGCCGAATACGATTCCGGAGACTCATATGGCCCCGGAGTCGGGCGAGCAGCCCCCTTTGAAGGAGGGGGGTGCACCGCTTCCACCGGTGGCTACTGTCCATCCAGGGGCGCCGGATAACCTGATGGAGGCGCTACGAGGCACCTCTGTTGTGGACGAGCACCGTGTCCTTATGGGTGCGGTGATCGAGAAGGTTCAGTCTGCCAAGAGTGGCCTGAACGAAGCCTGCAGCAGCCTGTTGGCAGATTTTGAGGTAAGAAAGAGAAAAAACCCCATGTAGACAGTAGCCCCTGAGACGCTGTCCGGTGTTCGGCTAGACGAACCGGACAGCGGATCAATCATTCGTTATAGGAGGCTAACGTAATATGTATGAATAAGCAAGCATCGCTGTTGGCCGCAACCTCGCATGCTGCCAAAGTCTCTGAACTGAGGCAGAGGCTGGAGCGGACCGAGAACGAGCTCGGCGAGGTTAAGGTTCGGCTCCAGGAGAAGCAAGGTGAGTGACGACTTTCTGTGTGTTCGGAAAGAACATGCGTTGTATATTGACCGCAATGTCGTAATATGCGCAGGAGCCACGACCGAGGTCGAGGCCCTGAGGAAGGCCTTGGGCGTGGCCGAGGAGAAGGCTGTCCAACAGCAAGCCGCCCGTAAGAAGCTCAAGGCCCGGGTCAAAGAAGTCCAGCAGGAGCTCCAGGATGCGGTGAAAAAATGCGAGGCCTTGGAGCATGATGCGTCGGTTCAAGGGGCCGAACTCGCCAAGGCTCATCAGAGCGCGGAGACCGCACGAAATGAGGCCCAGGCTGCCCTCCAGGAGATCCAGGAGGCCAAGAAGATCACGGCGGGTAAGACATTTAAGATGCAAAGCAAGTATGCGGAGAAGCAGTACCTTTTACTAACCCGGGTTCAGAGTTCCCCAGGGGCTTTTGCGGATTTACCACGCAGTGTATCAGACGCCGCAGAATTCTATCGAGCCGAAGGAGGGGGTTCTACGAAGAAGCTATTCTGGTCGCAGTATGCGGCGCCCGAGCGTCCAGTGTCCTTCACCGATCAGCTGAAACAGCTGGTGGAGCTGCATAGGGTGGCCGAACTAGCCATTAAGGATTTGATAATCCGGCTATGGCCAGCTGAAGCTATGCCAGGCAGCTACTTCGGACTCGTGAGGCGGATGGTGAACGCCTGTCCTTGGCTGGACGTCGTCAAGCGCTCGGCCTGCATTGAAGGCGCGCGCATGGCCTTCGCCCGTTGCAAGATGTGGTGGCGAAGATGGACACCGTCGAGGTGACCAGAGGGCCACCGGAGGGCAAGGAGCACCGCACACCCGAACGGTATTTTGTGGATGTCCTGGAGGGGTCTCGCCTTGCGGCAGCACAATGTTCGCAGGGCATTGTATTTGAATAAATGTATTCATGTTGCCTTTGCCTTGTATTATGAAAACAAAGCCTGTTTGTAATATAATTTTGTTATGCTTTAATTGTTTCCTCCTGTGCGGCCGTGTTGTATGTAATCTGAGGATTGGCCAGCCGTCGGCTTCTGCCCTCACGTAGGTAGTACGGAGGTGTTCGGGATGGAATCTAAACAATCCTGATCCAATTATATGGTCCTTGAAGGAGTTGTTTAGCGCAACGAACAAGGCAATCAGACTATGCAGCTTAAACGCCCTCACTTAGCCATAGGAGTTTTATAATAAAGCATGGGCGCAGCCCCTGGTGCGAACCAGAGTGCTGTCAGCATCTGATCGGGAATTACCGATCCTTCGCGTAACGCGTAAAAAATCTCCAACGATTTGTAACCCTCGAACAGTTGACCGGCTCTCGCCGTATCATGACAGTCAGTTTTCGGCTTTCTCTAGTGAGGCGCTCATCTGGTCAAGGCCAGGGCACAATCGTAGTAGTTCTCCCTTTACTACCCTAGCCGATTTAGCGGAACGTAGGGTAGCAAGCACAGGAGCTGGGCAACCCAACTATTGACCAAAGACATGATTCGGAGCCAATGCATATAATGCTAAATTCGGGGTGCCGAACTTATCTTTAAGGAGTGTTCGGACTTTTTTGCCGTATTATGGGGCGATGGGGAGCCCCTGGCGAATATGAAAAGTACCAGAGTGTACGGTTGTTAGTAAATAAGTAATTAAAGGAAAACAGAGATAGGAGCTGGGGCCCTTGAACTTGGATCATGAACTGTTTCCATTATAGCTGGGTTAATGCGTCAAGGCACATTGGTACAAAATAATGCGATAAGCAACCGGCTATTTGACAAGCCACAACCAAAAGGTGAGCTGCGTGTGGGTCCTGAAAGCGGATAGAGTAATCGTTGAATTAGCCTCTAGGGCTTCCCGTGTACGCTTGTGCTCCGTGTCAATCCGGCGTGTTCATCCTTTGACAGGATCATTAATCAAGCCATCGAAGGAGGCCCGCATAAGAGAACCCTGAAACAAGGGAAAAGGAGATAGTAAAATTATATGTGTGTCCGGAATCGGTCTAGCCGAACTGTAGATCCCGGGCTAGCTTGTGCCTCCGTCGATGCCCATGGAATTTTGAGTGCGTAATTATGTACGCCTGGTATGAATGCCACTACCTCATTGGGATTGGGACAGAGGCCGAATTGCTAATCGAGCTCTTGATGAGCCATGCAGTCCTATTGCAGTGTAGTCCGGACTCTCTTAATGATGTCCAGGGGCTCAGCAGCCAGGCTATGATGCTGCTTGAGAAGGCCGCTTTGTACCTCTGCTGCTAGGGCGGCGGTGTGCTCCTCTGTCCGGAGGGAGCGTTCTGTGTTTCCGTTGACTGTTATGATGCCGCGTGGACGGG
This sequence comes from Aegilops tauschii subsp. strangulata, assembly GCF_002575655.3. Classification (NCBI taxonomy): domain Eukaryota; kingdom Viridiplantae; phylum Streptophyta; class Magnoliopsida; order Poales; family Poaceae; genus Aegilops; species Aegilops tauschii. Next base: position 179,341,619 of record NC_053037.3, read on the forward strand.
GCATCTTAAGCTTGAGATAAGCATAGTGTTGCACCACGTTGAATCTAGCAAACGCGGTTCGTCCGAGCAGCACGTGGTAGCCGCTGCGGAAGGGGACGATGTCGAAGATTAACTCTTCGCTTCGGAAGTTATCCGGAGAACCGAAGACCACCTCCAGCGTGATTGAGCCCGTACAGCGGGCCTCAACGCCTGGCATGACTCCTTTAAAGGTAGTCTTTGTGGGTTTGATTCACGAGGGATCAATGCCCATCTTCCGCACTGTATCCTGATAAAGCAGGTTGAGGCTGCTACCACCGTCCATTAGGACTCGTGTTAGGTGAAATCCATCGATGATTGGGTCGAGGACCAGTGCGGCTGAACCGCCATGCCGGATACTAGTTGGGTGATCCCAGCGATCGAAGGTGATCGGGAATGACGACCACGGATTTAATTTTGGGGCGACTGGCTCTACCGCGTAGACGTCCCTGAGTGCTCGCTTACGCTCCCTTTTGGGGATGTGTGTAGCGTATATCATGTTCACCGTTTTGACTTGAGGGGGAAATTTCTTCTGCCCCCGGTGTTCGGCTGCCGGGGCTCTTCGTCCTCGTCCTCACTTTTTGATCCCTTTTCTTTGTTTTCGGCATTTAACTTGCCAGCCTGTTTGAAAACCCAACAATCCCTGTTGGTATGATTGGCTTGTTTGTCTGGGGTGCCGTGTATCTGGCACGGACGGTCGAGTATGCGGTCCAAGCTAGAAGGTCCCTCATTGTTTATTTTGCAGGGCTTCTTCCGCTGGCTGGACTTGGAGCCGCTGAATCCGGCGTTAACTGTGGTGTCATCGGTGTTATCGCCATTGCTTCGGCGTTTGTGTCTATTGCGCCGGAGCTTGCCGGTGCTGTTCTTGGCCTCGGAGGGGCCTGCCTCGCTGGCTGTGTTTTTGCTACGAGCCAGCCAGCTGTCCTCACCCGCGCAAAAGCGGGTCATGAGTGCCGTAAGGGCTACCATAGACTTCGGCTTTTCTTGGCCAAGGTGGCGCGCTAGCCATTCGTCACGGATGCTGTGTTTGAAGGCCACTAGGGCCTCGACATCCGGACAGTCAAAGATCTGGTTCTTTTTGGTTAGGAACCTAGTCCAGAATTTTCTGGCTGATTCTCCACGTTGTTGAACTATGTGGCTTAAGTCATCGGCATCTGGTGGCCGGACATAAGTTCCTTGGAAGTTATCAAGGAAAGCCTCTTCCAAGTCCTCCCAGGTGCCGATGGAATTCTCAGGTAGACTATTTAGCCCGCGTCGAGCTGGTCCTTTGAGCTTTAATGGGAGGTATTTGATAGCGTGGAGGTCATCTCCTCGGGCCATGTGGATGTGGAGAATAAAATCTTCGATCCACACTGCGGGATCGGTTGTTCTGTCGTATGATTCAATATTGACGGGCTTAAACGCCTCGGGGAATTCGTGATCCAGCACCTCATCTGTGAAGCAGAGAGGGTGTGCGGCGCCTCTATAGCGGGCCGCGTCCCGGCGCACCTCCGATGAAGTCCGTGTGCGGTTATCGGCCCGGGTGTGATTAAGTTTGTCACGTCCGAATAGGTAGCTGTCATCCCGAGTAGGGAAGCGTCCTCGCGATCCGTAGATTGATCTGGTGTGTCCTGCTCTACTGTCCAATTCCTGCCGAAGGTCGTAAGTATGGTCCCGAGCTGTTCTGTCCCTGTTTTTGCGAGGCGGTGGGGTGGGCTGTTGTTCGGTGATGACCCACAAGTATAGGGTATCTATCATAGTCCTTTCGATAAGTAAGAGTGTCGAACCCAACGAGGAGCAGAAGGAAGTGATAGGCGGTTTTCAGCAAGGTATTCTCTGCAAGTACTGAAATAAGTGGTAACAGATAGTTTTGTGATAGGATAATTTGTAACGAGCAACAAGTAACAAAAGTAAATAAAGTGCAGCAAGGTGGCCCAATCCTTTTTGTAGCAAAGGACAAGCCTGGACAAATTCTTATATAGAGGAAAGCGCTCCCGAGGACACATGGGAATTATAGTCAAGCTAGTTTTCATCACGTTCATATGATTCACGTTCGGTACTTTGATAGTTTGATATGTGGGTGGACCGGTGCTTGGGTGTTGTCCTTACTTGGACAAGCATCCCACTTATGATTAACCTCTATTGCAAGCATCCACAACTACAACAAAAGTATTAAGGTAAACCTAACCATATCATGAAACATATGGATCCAAATCAGCCCCTTACGAAGTAACACATAAACTAGGGTTTAAGCTTCTGTCACTCTAGCAACCCATCATCTACTTATTACTTTCCAATGCCTTCCTCTAGGCCCAAATAATGGTGAAGTGTTATGTAGTCGACGTTCACATAACACCACTAGAGGCTAGACAACATACATCTCATCAAAATATCGAACGAATACCAAATTCACATGACTACTAATAGCAAGACTTCTCCCATGGCCTCAGGAACAAACGTAACTACTCACAAAGCATATTCATGTTCATAATCAGAGGGGTATTAATATGCATATAAGATCTGAACATATGATCTTCCACCAAATAAACCAACTAGCATCAACTACAAGGAGTAATCAACACTACTAGCAACCTACTAGTACCAATCCCGGACTTGGAGACAAGAATTGGATACAAGAGATGAACTAGGGTTTTGAGAGGAGATGGTGCTGGTGAAGATGTTGATGGAGATTGCCCTGTCCCGATGAGAGGAGCGTTGGTGATGACAATGGCGATGATTTCCCCCTCCCGGAGGGAAGTGTCCCCGGCAGAACAGCTCTGCCGGAGCCCTAGATTGGTTCCGCCAAGGTTCCGCCTCGTGGCGGCGGAGTCTCGTCCCGAAAGGTTGCTTATGATTTTTTCCTCGACGAAAGACTTCATATAGCAGAAGATGGCCACCGGAGAGCCAACAGGGGGCCCACGAGGCAGGGGGGCGCGCCCCCACCCTCGTGGGCAGGTGGTGGCCTCCCTGACGTATTTCTTCCGCTCAGTATTTTTTGTTATTCCCAAAAATAACTTTCGTGGAGTTTCAGGACTTTTGGAGTTGTGCAGAATAGGTCTCTAATATTTGCTCCTTTTCCAGCCCAGAATTCCAGCTGCCGGCATTCTCCCTCCTTATGTAAACCTTGTAAAATAAGAGAGAATATGCATAAGTATTGTGACATAATGTGTAATAACAGCCCATAATGCATAAATATTGATATAAAAGCATGATGCAAAATGGACGTATCATTCGGCCTGAGTTGCCGTTTTATCCCGACCACGGGGTGGTCGGTCCGCCGCACTATCCCGACCACGTGGTGGTCGGTCCGCATTGCGTGAGGGAGGTATGGGATCTGGTGCCTCCTCATGGAACTGAGGTAGCAACCCGCGTTTTGGGTAACTCTTGGCTGGGCGCCGGAGGCCGTATTCTTCGGCTGCTAGGACATCGGTCCATCTATCGATGAGTAGGTCTTGATCTGCTTGGAGCTGCTGCTGCTTTTTCTTTAGGCTTCTTGCAGTAGCTATGAGCTGGCTTTTAAAGCGTTCCTGCTCGAGGGGTGCGATAACTATCATCATCCGGGTCATTGGGTGCGGCTTGTTTATCAGGGTTAACTTGCTCGTTGTCTTGTTCCTCTTGTTTGGATGTTGCTCCAACAGGGTCTTCATTGTTTTCGGCGTCGTCAGGAGTACTATTTTCTCTGATGCCGGTGTTGCTGTCTTTTGAGCGACGTGACTTAGAGCGGCGTTTAGGGCGTCGGCGCCTAGACTGCGTGTTAGAGGGTTTATTCGCATCTGGCTCTTCTTTGTCGTCGCCAGATCCTTTAGGTGTATCAACCATGTACACGTCGTACGAAGAGGTGGCCGTCCAACGTCCAGTGAATGGCGGGTCTTGGCCTTGCTCCTTGTTCGTCCATATCGTCGATGTCTTCGGAGCCATAATCGAGCTCGTCGGTTAAGTCCTCGACAGTAGCTTTGAAGTGGGTGGCGGGTGGGAAGCAAAATTCCCCATCATCAGCCTCTAACTCGAACCGAACATAGTTTGGCTGTGAGTCCTTCTCCAAGGACAAATTCTTTAAAGAGTTCAGCACATCGCCCAAAGGTGAGTGCTGGAAATGTCTGCGGCGCTAAATTTGGAAATCGATAACCGATCCAGCTCGGCGTCCGCAGGCGTGCCCGGTCCGAAACTTATAGCCGGAAATGAGTCCGGAGTTCCATGGATGCAAATATTGCAGGGTGTCGAGTCCGTGTGTGGCTCCAACGCCGCGGACTCTGTGGCTTCGGATGGCATGATCTGCTTCGGTTCTAAGGCCGTTGCAGCAACGGGAACCATCTCCTGGACGTGATCTGATGACAGATTTAAGTCATGTTCATCGGGGCGAGGGGGAGCGATCGCTGCGGTCTCAAATCCGTTGAAGATCAAGTCTCCACGGATGTCCGCGATGTAGTTCAAGCTTCCAAATCTGACCTGGTGGCTAGGGGCGTAGCTATCGATCTGCTGCAGATGGCCAAGCGAACTGGCCCGCAGTACCAAGCCGCCGAACACAAAAATCTGTCCGGGGAGGAAGGTTTCTCCTTGGACAGCGTCACTATCAACGATTGAAGGGGCCATCGAACCTTTCGTCGACGGCATAGTGGAACTCTCAATGAAAGCACCAATGTCGGTGTCAAAACCGGCGGATCTCGGGTAGGGGGTCCCGAACTGTGCGTCTAGGATCGATGGTAACAGGAGACGGGGGACACGATGTTTACCCAGGTTCGGGCCCTCTCTATGGAGGTAATACCCTACTTCCTGCTTGATTGATCTTGATGAATATGAGTATTACAAGAGTTGATATACCACGAGATCGTAATGGCTAAACCCTAGAAGTCTAGCCTATATGACTATGGTAATGTGTATATCCTTTCCGGACTACCCCCTCCGGTTTATATAGACACCGGGGGGATCTAGGGTTTACATAGAGTCGGTTACATAAGAAGGAATCTTCATAATCGGTCGCCAAGCTTGCCTTCCACGCCAAGTAGAGTCCAATCCGGACACGGGTACGGTCTTCGGCCTTCATGTCTTCACAACCCATCAGTCCGGCCCAACGGATAACAGGCCGGACGCCCGAGGACCCCCTAGTCCAGGACTCCCTCACCAGGATCCCTCCAGCTGTCAAGGGGATGGGGGAAGCATCATCCGGCCTGGCCCCTTCTGTCAACACAACGCGGTCGAGGTGCCGGTTATCATGGCCGAGGTCGATACCTCAGCAACATAGGGCCAAGGGAGGCAATCCCCGAGGTCCCCCAGGAAGGGCTGAACCAGACAACGGCTCAACATGAACTATCTTGGAAGCCAACGCTAATGCTGGAAACCCTTGTTACGAGCACTTCGGTGGTGGGCACAGAGGTCATGTCGCCCCCGCGTCCCGCCTCAGGGCGGGCCACTGTGGGATGGGCAGAAGAGATGGAGGTAGCCTTAATAGGCTCGTCCATTGTAGAAGAGTACTGTGCCCTGATCGGCATGGCACTATAGGGCTTCCAGTCCGCGGAGGCCAGAATGCCCGAGGTCCTCAAAGGCCTCGTCAAGAGCTTCGAGGTACGTTTTCTTGTATTAAGGGCAACCTCTCTGTTTAGAATAGCTCGTAAAAACGAGCTTTTTTGTCTGAGGACTTTTATGCTTATATCGTGGCCTAGCGCTTATAATAGCATAGCTAGCTAGTAGCCCTCAAGCATAAAGATGGTTTTAAGAAATGGGCTTTGGGGTCGAAGTATATTTGTCATGCCATGCATAATAGTAGCCCCCAAGACCTTGGCTGGTCTTCGGAAAAGGACAGGCCAGGGAATTGAATTCGAAAGCAGGGATTAAAGTGTTGGGTACATGTTGCAGGTATCGACCTCGGCTGCGAGCTCTGCCACCAAGGAGATAGTGGAGATGAACCAGAAGGTCAAGAGGACCTCGCTTTGATGCAGAAGCAGATTGAGATTTCTCAAGGTAAACTTCAGATTTTCCGAGGTTATAAAATTGACTTTGAAAGTGCGCTAAAAAATGTTTAATGCTGATGCCAAGCTGTTTTTCATGACAGCTGCTACAACGAAGCTCGAGGCGCTCAAGGTCGAGCTGGCGAAAGCTCGGCAGGAGGCCAAGCAGTAGGAAACTATGGCTACCAAGGCGAAGAACGAGCTGGCCACTGAGAAGGCGGAGAGAGCGCAAGGACCAAGCACAGGTCCTGGAGGTGGAGGAGGCCTTGAAGGGTGTGTACCAAGAGCGCCATGCCCTTCAAAACAAGGAGAAGGCATTGGTCGAGGAGCTTGAGAAGCTGCACTTGGCGCACGTCGAGGTCCAAACCCAGGCCCGGGCCGACCGTGAAGTGCTCCAGCAAGTGAGGCACATCCCTGCTAGTAAGCCATTTTTACGTCAATGTGTTTTTGGCAGCAAGGGTTCGTCGAGCTCACCCAGCCGTGGCAATCCACAGAGGCCTTCGTGGATCTCCTGAGGAGCATGGCGGATGCCGGCATCTACTTCAGCGCGCGGGAGGGCTATGCTGCGGAGAGGGCGTTCTGGCAGCAATTCCAGGCACCCTCGCATCCGGAGTTGCTGAATCATCAAATGAAGCAATTGATGGAGCTCCTCTGCATGGTGAAGCCGGTGCTCCAAGACCTTTGTGTCAACCTGTGGCCCATGGAGGTGCTCGCGACCAGCCTCTTTGGGTTCTTGGCCTAGTTGCGGGAGGCCGTCCCTCAAGTGGCGCGTTGGAAGCGGTCGGCGTGCCTGGAGGGCGCCCAGCGGGCCTACACCCATGTAAGGACCCACTATCCGTGCGTCAGTGCGACGGATGTGGTTGTGGACCTCCTGAGGGGAAGAACCGGATCGTGGAGCAGTACCTTGCCGAGGTGGTAGAGGGAGCCCGGGCACCGAGGCCGAGTGTCTGGAGGACACTTTGTATTTTTAGATAGTACTTCGGGATGCCAAAGTGTAGTGGATGTAAAAAACTTCCTTTTGTTTGCAAAGAATTCGGCTTTATATTCCGACATATGTTTATATTTGACTCACGTGTGACCATGTTAAACTCAAAGTGACCAGTCGTCGGCTTCTGCCCCTTTGTGCAATACATAAAGGGTGTTTCGTAGGCAATCACGACCCTTGGCCGACATCTCGGTTCCCGGAGGCGTTCCATGCACATAGGAACAAGGCAATCAGACTATTGTGGTTTTTAGCTTTCACTTAGTCGTAGGAGCTTGACTGTGGGGGCTGATGATGAGCCCCCTGTATTTGAAGTGGTTGGCTGTGTAGCCGGCGTTTAAGCCACTAACCACCTCGGCTGATTTGATAAAGAGCCCTTCGTTTAACATGGGTTATCTCAAATGATAAATTACTTGATGCTATCGTTGGATGGCCGCTAGTTTACGCTTACCCAAACAGTCAATTTTTGGCTTTCTGCACTCAGGCGCTTTGCCATTCGAGCTGGCCGCACAATCGCAGTGGTCCTCCCTTTACACCCTTAGCCAAATTGATCGAAAACGTAAGAGGTAAGCATAGGATCCGGGTAACCCAACTATTGACCAAAATCTAGGTTCGAAACTGGTGTATATAACACAACATCCGAGACGCCGAATAGATACTTCGGACTTGAAACTTGGGGCATGAGATTAAAAGCGAAGCCCTTTATAAACAACAATTGTATCATAAAAGTATTCTTTTGGCTCAAAGGTAGTGGCTATAAGGAAATGCTAAAAAGCCTTAAGGGGTGCAATTTGTTTATTTCGTATGCTCAAGCCGTGTATGCCGAGCTTTGACAAAAGGAACTTTGTAAAATATACAATGCAAAAAGAAAGAAAAGAAGGAGTAAAATAAAAAAAGGGCAGACTTGTCGTCGGGTTTATTAGCCTGAGCCGCTTTCTGCCGCACGTCTGCGTCTCTATGTTGTTGACCAGCTCGTCTTTGTTGATAGTGAAATTGATATGGGCTGTCTGCAACCTTGGCCCTTCACTCGCTTGATGCTTTCATTGGTTGAGTCCTTTAAAGAGGTGTGCAGCTTCCGTTTGCATGGTTGAAGCCATATGGACATGCCACTCTTGGCTGGGTATTCTACAAAACCATGCTGATAATGAAGCTCGGCCCATTGGGACATCTGTTCATTCAGCAGCAGAGGGCGTTTTGATGCACCAAACTATGACCAGAAAAGCTTGTCCGTTGCATATCCCTCTTGCGCTTGGTAAAACAGCACCGCATCGGAAGAGCTCTTCGGCATGTCCAAAAACACGTCTGGAGAGCTTCACACTTGGTTAAGCTGAGCATAATTCGGATCGCCGAACTTAGTCTATAATAAAAAGGGCTTACCAGCCGCAATCTCCCCAGCTTGCCGGATCTCCTCATGGGCCGCTCTAGATTCGGACCGCGCCTCTTTCGCCTCTCGCAAGGCCTTGTCTAGATCAGCCGTTTTGGCTTTATTCTCCTTCTCGAGGAATTCACAGCGGCTAGCAGCATTTTTTAGTTCGAGCGCCATCGTGGATATTTTCTCCTCGTCTTGGCGCCGAGCAGCCTGTTCGGCCTTTAGCTCGGCCGATGCCTTTTCGGCAGCCGCATTACTAAACCGGTCCTGCTCCTTGGCCCGGGCTAGCTCGGCCCAAAGAATCTCAACTGCGGCGGCACCATCTGCAGCCATGCATATCCTAGTATACAATTTTCAGCGTCATGCTTATATTAAAAACATGTATGTGTAATGACTGCTCCAAATACATACCTTGCGACTCGTCAAGACGCCTATTGATTAACGCAATATCATCCCCTGCCGCATCAAGCTTCCGCTGCAGCTCGGCAACTTCTGTAGTCCGGGCAGTCGTCAGGGGAGAAACAGTCTGTGTTCCAATTAACTAGATTATTCCCTGAGCATATCTTTTTGATCCTCTAATCGCCTCCCATGGGAAGCCAATCCGAGTCTCAGGGGCTACTATGTATACACAGGTGCATTTTGCGAATAAAATACAGTTGAAAATATTACATCACAAACCTCAAAGCCTCTTAGCAGGCTCACGAAGGCTTCATTTAATCCGCTCTTCGCGGACAGAATCCTCTCAACCACCGTACTCATCAAGGTACGCTGTTCCTCTAAGACGGATGATTGTTGCAGCACACCCCTCAACATATTCGGCGCTGCCAGATCTTCGGAAGCCGCTGTAGGAGCACGGCCTCCCTTTGAAGGAACCCGTTTACTCATCTCCAGAATCATCTCCGGCTGTCAATCGGATAGTCCGGGGCCTTCATTGGCGGCCCCGAACCCCGGGCGATCGGGGGTCCACCTTCGGGTAATGTCTTCTTCATCTCTCGCGCTGCTTGTTGATCGGGAGAAACCCTCCGGGATGGCACTTCGAAGCCGTCCGCCTTATTGGGCGAGGAGGCTAGGGGAGGCGTCTCGCTTTCCATCATCTCCGAGAGAAGATCTCCCGAGGAAGAGGATTGTTGAGGAAAACTGTGCGCCGAACTGCGAATATATATATATATATATATATATATATATATATATATATATATATATATAACATGTTACTTTCATAACAGGAAAGGAACGGGATGTGCTTAAAGCCCCCTGGTTCACTTACGATTTGGTCGAAGGCTTGCCCTCGCGGCGGAGCTGCGCGACGGTGTCGCCTTCCAATCCCGAGCTGCCCGACGATGTCATTCTGCCTCTCTTGGGAGCCTTTTCCTCCCAACCTTCGGAAGCGGCCCTTTTCTTGCTATGGGGAGAAGGGATGCTTGCTTCTCCTTCACCTTTGTCTTCGGGCAAGGAAACTTTGATTTCTCCGGACTTGGTGTCTAACTTACCTTTGGAATGAAGGCCACCTCTGGTCTTCCCGCTCTCCGCCTTGCCCTCCTTCACAGGCACCTGGTACGGTGCCGGGGCCAGCATCCTTGTTAGCAGGGGGTCCGCTGAGTCTTCGGGAAGGGGGGCCGAACGCCTAATTCGTTCTGCTTTCTTTATCCAGCCTGGAAAAGATGGTTTACTCAGTATCTTATCGCAGGATACCTGACTAAAAGGTGTTCAGGGGTCGAGTTCTTACCGCGGTATCCGGATGGTTGCAGTCAAGGCCGATGTCTTCGGTGGTATTCGGCCAATGTTTTCGTGTCCCGAAAAATAATTTCCACATTCCTTTGTGCGTAGTGCCGAAGAAGTGTTGAAGAGTCCGTGGCCCTTCTGGATTAAACTCCCACATACAGAGAGGCCGTCTCTGGCACGGCAGGGTTCGACGAACCAGCATTACCTGAATAACATTGATAAGATCGATGTCCTTCTCAAGGAGGCTCCGGACGTGGCTCTCCAGAGTCTGCACCTCATCAACTGATCCCTAGTCCAATCCCTTATTAATCCATGATGTGAGCTAAATCGGAGGGGTGGATCGAAACGCGGGCGTAGCCGCCCACTTGGAACCACGGGGCCCGGTGATATAGAACCACTCCCGCTGCCATAAGTCAGAAGATTCTGTGAAGGATCCTTTTAGCCAAAGAGCACTATTAAGCTTGCTCACTGTGTCACCACCGCACTCCGCCTGCTTCCCCTCTATCACCTGCGGCTTCACATTGAAGGTCTTGAGCCACAAGCCGAAGTGCGGAGGGATCCGGTGGAAGGCCTCACACGTGACGATGAAAGCCGAGATGAGAAGAACAGAGTTCGGGGGCAGATCGTGAAAATCCAGCCCGTAATAGAACATGAGCCCATGGACAAAGGGATTAAGGGCGAATCCTAACCCTCGGAGGAAGTGGGAGACAAACACGACCCGCTCGCCGGATCTGGGGGTAGGGATAACCTGCCCTTCAGCGGGGAGCCGATGGTGGATTTCTACGGTCAGATATCTTGCCGCCCTAAGCTTCGCAATATCCTCCCCTGTAACAGAAGAAGCCACCCACCGGCCTTGAAGGCTGGATCCGGACATGACTGAGGCTTGTGGCGATCGAAACTTGGGTGTTAGAACTCGAGGTAGCGAAGGCTGAGGAAGAAGCAAGCGTGGAAGAGAGAGACGGGTCTGCACCCCTTTATAAAGGCTGTGAGTATCGAATGCCTCCTCCTGGGCCATAAAACTTGCATGTTCCCAAGGAGTTGTACCCAAGAGACGGTTGGGTTACCCACGTCCGTGTTGACAAGAATCCCTTAATAAGGGGACACGATCTCAGCTTGGATAAGACGTGCCTATGAAGCCACGCCCCAAAACGCGGGGTGGCAGGCCAACAAACGGTTCAAAATAATGACCAGGTGGTGACGTGGCGTCACGCTATGAACAGTTGCCAGTGGATTGGACTTATAAATTATTATGCCCTCTGTGGAAATATACGAAACTCATGTTGCAGAGCCGGACACATTCGTTACATCCGAAGACCATTGTGGAGTATTCGAAAAGGGGAACCCACCTTGCAATGCCGAAGACAAAACTGCACGCCGGACTCCTCGTCATTGAAGCCAGGTTCAGGGGCTACTGAGGGAGTCCTGGACTAAGGGGTCCTCGGGCGTCCGGCCTGTTAGCCATGGGCCGGACTGATGGGCCGTGAAGATACAAAGACCGAAGACTCTACCCGTGTCCGGATGGGACTCTCCTTGGCGTGGAAGGCAAGCTTGGCGATCAAATATGTAGATTCCTTTCTCTGTAACCGACCTTGTGTAACCCTAGATCCTCCCGGTGTCTATATAAACCGGAGGACTTAGTCCGGAGGGAGAGACTGATAACCATAGTCATACAGGCTAGACTCTTAGGGTTTAGCCATTACGATCTCGTGGTAGATCAACTCTTGTAATACTCATATTCATCAAGATCAATCAAGCAGGAAGTAGGGTATTACCTCCATAGAGAGGGCCCGAAACTGGGTAAACATTGAGTCCCCTGTCTCCTGTTACCATCGACCTTAGACGCACAGTTCGGGACCCCCTACCCGAGATCCGCCGGTTTTGACACCGACAGTCATCGCCGAGCCCACCACGACGTCACGACTAGAAGCTTTGCATGTGTAGACCACCTTTTGTCAGGATAGGATTTACTATTTGTCTCCCTTCAAACTTGGCCGTTGTGGAATCCCTTCCCGCCTTCATTTGGGGGAAGAGGACGAAGGCCACTATAAATATAGCTTAGCCGCCACAATAGAGGAGGACGGATAAATCTGACCATCGGAACCCTCACAGCTCACACCAACACAAGAACACACCTCCTGAGGTCGTTCTTCCTCTGCACCAGTTCATCCTCAGCCCACCTCGAGGCTAATCCACCACAAAGAAGGAGTAGGGTATTACACCGCAAGGTGGCCCGAATCTGGGTAAACGGCCGTGTCCCTTTCCTTTCCAGTTCATTGAGCCAGGACATGAGATCGATGGGTTGGCAGGCGGGGGAGATTGAGCTCTTCACACACGCCCTAGGGTTCGAATCTTTCTTCGGTCCGCAGAGCCCCAAATCTGACATTTGGCGTGCCAGGTAGGGGTGCGTCGGAATCTCTCTCCCGCCGGTCGATTCACCGTTGTTCCACCATTCTCATGGTTGACACTCGTCGAGTTCGTACTGAGCGCCGGTCTGCCCTCGCCACCCGCGTCGCCCAGACAGCGCCTGCAGGCGACGGCACCCCCCGTTGTTCCCCATCGCCTGCGGCAAATGCCACCACCGGCCCCGCGGCTCATGAGCAGCATGCTTCATCGCCACAGCCTTCTTTGCAGCGTGATGGACGCACTACCACTCCATCACTGACTCCGGCGGCAGCTTCGTCTTCCCATGCTCATCGCAGGCCGGCGAACGCGCAGGCTGCGTTGCTCATGGCACGCGAGCTTCTGCGCTATCGCCCAACCGATGACCTCTACGAGGACTGGCTGGACCGCATCGCCGAGCTCGTCAGCGCCGCTGGAGAGGCCCCTACACTGTCTCGGTCGCTGCCTCCCCCGCCGCCTCTTGCGGGCAACGTGGCCCACGGTGTGCCTCCTCCACCTCCCAGGCAAGATGCCACCCTCAAGCCAAGGCGTGAGGCCCATCGGTGCGACCCACCGCGCAGGGCGCCAGTGTGCGATGAAGAAAGCTGCCAAGTGGTGCAGCGGCCCCAAGGAGAGGCGCGTGCGCTCCCAGCACCGCCATGTCAAGACCGCGTGCTGCCCGAGGCTGTGGTGCGTGAGCGCCAAGACCAGGCCCCCCTCTATGGCAGGCTCCCGTGAGTGCGGCGGGCTGCCGTGCGTTCACCCCGAAGCTGTGCCGCGTCGTCTGTCCCAGGAAGTTCAAGCCAGACCTGCCTCCACGCTACGACTGCACCCCAGACCCTGCTGAGTTCCTCCAGCTCTACGAGCTGAGCATCGAGGCGGCCAACGGTGACAAGAAAGTCATGGCGAACTGGTTTCCCATGGCCCTCAAGGACGGCGCACGCTCGTGGCTCCTGAACCTCCCCGCAAGATCGGTCTCCTCCTAGGATGAAATGCGAGAGCGCTTCATCGCCAACTTCCAGGGCACTCGCGACCGCGCACCTGCTGTGGCTGACATGCGGCGCATCAAGCAGCAGCCAGGAGAGATCTTGCACAAATACATCTAGTGTTTCACCAACGTTCGCTCAAGATTCCCAAGGTGTCATACGAGGCCATCATTTCGGCGTTCACTGATGGCGTCCGGGATGTCAAGATGAAGGAAGAGCTCGGCATACATGAGGACCTATGCTCGGATGAGATGTTCAACATGGCAACCAGGTGTGCGAGGGCCGAGGAAGGTCGTCTCTCCCTCCTTGAGCTCCCGGAGGCCGACCCAGAGGATAAGAAAGCCAAGGCCAAGGGCGTGAAGCGCAAGGGCCTAGCTGTGCTCGCGGCCGAACCTGAGATGAAGCGCGGCTGCAACCACCCAGAGTCCTCCAAGGGCAGCCGTCCGTTCTACATCTTCCACAACGTGCACAGCCACAACACCAATGACTGCCTAGAGCTCAGGGCCATTTGGGACGAGCGCTTGGACGCCATCCCGAGCGCAACGACCATGGCTATGGCCGTGGAGGAGGCCGAGGTGGGGGACGCTGGGACAACCGCGACCCCCGCCAGGACTGGTGCGATCAGCCTCGTGAGGATCGCTGGCAGGGCCAGCTACGCGAGGGCCCCTGGCGGGATAAGCCTTGTAAGGACCGTCCTTAGGGCAATGCTGGCCTTCCTCCGCTGCCGCCGCCACCAAGGAGGAATGATGACCACCACCAAGATGATGGGGTCGGGGGCTTCCAAGGGCCTCGTGCCATTGCTTGCATCCTATGTGGCGCCAAGGCTCCCGCCTCCCATCGCACCTTCAAGTAGTTCGCTCGCGAGGTGAACGCGACCCTCCCCAAGCTCGAGGCGACGCGTCCGCTCAGGTGGTCCAAGTACACCATCACCTTCGACTCTACTGACTAGCTCAAGTGTGTGGCCACTGTCGGTGCGCTCCCGATGCTCTGCTCTCCCACCATCAGCAACGTCCTCGTCACCAAGACACTCATCGATGGCGGCGCGGGGCTCAATGTCCTTTCTGTCGAGACGTTCGACACTCTCCAGGTGCCGTACGACCAGCTTTAGCCTACCAAGCCTTTTTCGGGGGTGACCGATGGCTCCACCGTCCCCATAGGGCAGATCTGCCTCCCTGTCACCTTCGGCAAGCGCGACAACTACCACACTGAGCTCATCGACTTCAACGTCGCCCACATTCTCCTCCCGTACAATGCCATCCTTGGATATCCAGCTCTGGCCAAGTTCATGGCTGCAACTCACCACAGCTACAATGTCCTCAAGATGCCGAGAAGCGGTGGCATCATCACGGTCGCCTGCGATGAAAAGGATGAAGGATGTGGTGTGCTCCCTCGAGCGTGCCTACCAGGCTGCGGCGGTCAGGAACCCAGATGACGAGGGCGTCGTCTACCCTCCTGAGGTCATCCCCAAGAAGAAGAAGCAGCTGCTCCGCCGAGGATCTCAGGAGGATGGGGCAACCAATGATCGCGCCTCAGGACCTGCGCCCACTGATGGGGCGCCTTCCCCTCTCGCATAGGAAGGCGCGCCCGGCGCCCCTCATAGGTTGGGCTCAGGGGCTCTCCTTTGGAGGGCCTCTGACCTGGCCAGCGTTGCAAGGGAGGCATTCAGGCACCACAGCTTCCGCAAGAAGAGCGCAGGGTGCGAGGCGCCTGGCGCTCAGGAGCTCATCACCAAGGCAATCGAGGAGCTTCAGGAAGCAAGAGCCATGCGAGGCGAGCGTCGCCCCACACCACCCGGCGCAGCTCCCTCCCCTGACAAGGGTAGCGAGCTGCGCGTCTGCGTCAACATTCCATGGCTCAACAGAGTCGCATCTCAGGAGGTCTTCTGGCCATCCCACGTTGGAAGGAGTGAGGCTTGTCCCCGCAGCCATCTTTGCATGCCGTTCGGCCTGCTGAACATGGTTTCCACGCACCGGCGCTACACGCGGGCTGTCCTGGAGGCTCACGAGGCCAGGCACCAGGCGATCCTATCGGAGGAGGCGCTGGATCCTCACGAGCCCCCCGGGCCTCCGGAGCCTCACGGGGCTCAGGAGCCGGACGCCTCATGAGGAGCGACTTCTACGGCACGCGTCTTTAGCTACTCCAACACTTCTTCAGCAACGGTGCCAGGTGACAGTTTTTGGTTTGCTTAGTTGAGGGCGCCCCTCGGGCTGCATTATCCTCAAGCCGCCAGGGCCATTCCCGCGACCCCACCATTTTCTTTCATGTACTCCGGACCAGCATGCTAGCTTGTGTTATCATGGTTATTGGCTTTACCTCTGCTGTCTCATTATTTATGGTATCGCCCCTCGCGGCCTCCGCGCATTGCTAACCCGCCTCTTGCTCATCTCGCAACGGGGGCTGCTCGCACGGCGCCTGTGCTTGGGTCCGTCCCTGCAGCGCTGATAAATCTAAGAGATCGAGCTCTAACTCACGACCTGCCCCGCGTACGTCACCTCACCGGGTCCTCAGTGCCTTCGTATTATTGCGGAAAGATCAACGACAGGACAACAAGCACGGCTATGTGTTATGTTCTCTTTCTCCGACTAACTCGCAGGAACCTCCAGAGGCGGGACCACGAGCGGCCCCGCCAGCACCTCGAGTCACAACCCCTCCAAGGCTAGCCACCCCTTTTCCATGCAATTCACTTGCACGTTAAAGGGGGGGTCCCTGAGCATCGCGCTTCAGGAACTCCTATTGGCTCTCGAGCCCTCACCCCCTGGCCTTGACCATGGCATCGCGACCTGGCATAACAGCGGCGGCTGAGCCTCGCTCGAGGGCCAAGACCCAAGAATGTAGAGCATTTGGATGAGCGAGAAAAAGGGGATCGGCGTGAGCCCTGCCTAGAAGCACCACCACCAGGACACGGTCAGGCGTCGCGCAAAGGAACCACCGCATGCTCGACAAGATAAGTCACCCCACACACATCGGCGTAAACCTCATGATTCAGTATTTTGACTCTCGCGATCTTGCTCGGGCAAGGCCGTTTTCCCTTTTCGGCCTTCGGGGAGCTACTTGCGCGCTAAAGGGGACCTCCTGAGCATCGCGCCTTAGAGGCTCTTACCGGACGTCGGGCCGCTCACCTCCTGGCCTTGACCACTGCATCATGACCTGGCATACTAGCGACGGCTGAAGCCTGCCTGGGGACTGGATCCTGTCGGCGTAGAGCACTAAGCTACCGCGAGAACAAAAAGGAGCACCGTTCCAAGGTGAGATACGCGATCGCAGCGCCAAGCCAGGAATAATAGCATTAAGGCGAAAGCATTATAGTCCTTACATACCCCCACGGGGCTCGTCACGATTTGGTGCAGGAAAAGCAAAAGAGAAGGACCCTGAAGAACCCTG
Organism: Aegilops tauschii subsp. strangulata; assembly: GCF_002575655.3. Classification (NCBI taxonomy): domain Eukaryota; kingdom Viridiplantae; phylum Streptophyta; class Magnoliopsida; order Poales; family Poaceae; genus Aegilops; species Aegilops tauschii. The sequence continues at coordinate 179,358,374 of NC_053037.3, forward strand.
GCCTCAGGACATCACCGATGGCACCGAGTCGATGCCGCTGCCATGCTACGGGTGCAGGGAGAACTCGGCGGCTCGTAGCTATCGTCGTCACTAGACTCCGGAGAATTGCTGGATTCCGGAGAGTCGCTGCTGCCGTCGGAGGAGTCGCCGGCAAGGCCAAGGGCAAGTTCAAAGCCCGTGGCCGCGCCGCCTCGACCGCCTCCCCCCGGGGCAGCATTCCAGGCGCCGACCGTCCTCACCAAAGACCTTGCAGAGGAGCGTTGAGGCACCGTCATATTCGAAGTGGATGGTGAGAGCCCCCTCCGGGCAGTAGGCGCGGGCGATCTCGCCCCATCCTTGAATCATGAAGGCGTCGCCCGGGGGAGGGGGGCGACCTCGACCTCCTCTTCAATAGCTTGGCAGCAGCACCCGGTGTGTTGCAGCCACAGCTCGAGGGGCCCCTCGGCAGTATCTCCTCTGCAAAGAACCACGGGAGCCGGATCCACGTGCGCTGCAGCATTGCCGCCAACACCATGAACTCGTGTGATGTGCCTTCGGCGTGAGTTCACGAGCCGAGTGTCCGTGCAGCCACCGCCCATCCTCCTCCGCGGCCCCGGCCCTCGCAGTGCTGGGCGTTGCCCCTGCACCCAGGGCTCTGTGCATGGGTGTACACAGGGATCGGGAAGCCCGGAGGAGGCCGCTCGTGCCAAGGCCGTGTCACCTCGGGACTCTCGACGGCGTCGCGGGAGTGGCTGAACCTCTTCTTCGATAGGAGTGGCTCGAGTTCCTCCTAAGGGGCCTTCCCCTTCTCCGCCACGGAAAACCTCCTCATCGGTGCCATGGGTGCTTCGACGAGACGGCGAGACGAGAAGGAGGAAGAAGGAGCAAATAGCGGGAAGACAGAGATGAGCAGGGGGCTCCGCCCCTCCTTCCATTTATAGCCAGAGGGAGGCCAACCGCCGGCCTCCATGATCCCTAGTAATGATGATCTTTTTGTATACAGCAGGCTATGGTCAAGTCGAATGGTTGCCGAGGCAGCATGGGGAAGCGGAGACGCCCACATCCCATCAAGTGCCATGTGTTGACCAGGTCTGTAGGCGGTTGGGGCCCGTGGCGCTTCGCTCTTGCCCTTTGGCTTCGCTTCGAAGCCAAGCCCGAGCATGCCTTGGGCCCGGGGGCTATTGTCGGCATTTTGGGAACCGGGTACCCAAACTTGCCTACCTGCGGCCCATGGCGTGGCTCCATCGGCGGCCTGGTACAGCCCATCTTCAGCATCAACAACACAAGACCCTCGCGAGGGGCCAAGCCTCGCGAGGCGGACGACGCCAGGACCTCCAGAGGGAGCGGCCTCCCTAGGCGGACTCCCGAGGAGCGGAGATTCCTATGCAAGCACTCACCTCGTGAGGTTAAGGTGACACAAGCCATGACGATGAAGGCCAGGCGGGCGCCAGCGGGCGCAGTACAACAGGTTTCCTCTTTGGTGCTAAGGAAGCGAGCGCAGGCGCGGAGTCCCGAGGAATCAGCCAAAGGTTTCCAGTTCCGTGCTACAATACCAAGACCGCCAGGACGGCAGGGTGGAGGTCATCGCCGAGCCCACCACGACGTCACGAACAGAAGCTTTGCAGGTGAAGACCACCTTTATCAGGATAGGATGTACTATTTGTCTCCCTTCAAACTTGGTCGTTGTGGAATCCCTTCCCGCCTTCATTTTGGGGGAAGAGGACCAAGGCCACTATAAATATTGCTTAGCCGCCACCATAGAGGAGGACGGATAAATAAGACCATCCAAACCCTCACCAGCTCACACCAACACAAGAACACACCTCCTGAGGTCGTTCTTCCTCTGTACCAGTTCATCCTCAGCCCACCTCGAGGCTAATCCACCACAAAGTAGGAGTAGGGTATTACACCGCAAGGTGGCTCGATCCTAGGTAAACTGTCGTGTCCCTTTCCTTTCCAGTTCATCGAGCCAGGCCGTGAGATCGACGGGTTGGCAGGTGGGGGAGATTGAGCTCTTCTCACACGCCCCAGGGTTCGAATCTTTCTTGGGTCCGTGGAGCCCCGAATCCGACAAGGTGAGGTTCCACCTACACTGACAGGAGTCCACGAGAAGACATGCGACGATCTTCAGGACACCCCATGCGCATGAGCCTTTAGACCCCGTGCCCACAGTACAAGCCCGTGCGCACGGGCTAAGTCGCCAGGTCTATGGATACCCCGTGCGCACGGGCTCCACTTACCCCGTGCGCACGGGGCCCCCTGTGTGTTGCTGCGGCCTTTGCCCTTGTATTACCATTTCGCCCCCACTTATCCCTCTCTTTGCCTAGGACTATATATACTCCTTCCCCTCCTCCATTTAGACTTAGCTAAGGATAGATCTAGACATTAGAGCTTAGCTCGTGTACCTCCCCTTGTGGGATTCCTCCTCTTGAGAGAGAGACACTCCATTGGAGTTCAAGGCCTCCTTTGGAGAAGATCCCTAGTGGATTCAAGACCCCATCTAGGGAAGGATCTCTTAGAGCTCTAGACCTCATCTCCCTTTGGATTTGAGATGAACTTTACCACGTACCCATGTTCCTCTTGTTGTTTATGTACCTTTGTGGATCTTGTGTGGATTTGAGTCTAGGATGTGTGATTGGACTTGTTCTTGAGTGTTCTATTGTGACTTCCACTTTTGTGATCTTCTTGTTCTTGGGGATCCCCCCTCCAATTCGTGAGATATCTCCACTTAGGGTTCCACCCTACAACATTATGGTATCATGAGCCAAGGTTTCTCACGAAATTGGAGCCCCCCTCCTTGTTTTCTAGCCTAATTTTGCTTGTCCTTGCCCAATTTCGAAAATTCCCCACAAAAAAAGCCATACCAATTTTTTTGTGATTTGATGTTTCTTGTGAGTTTTTGTTGATTTCAATCCATGGATCTGGTGTATAGCAAGTAGATCCACCTCCAATTGCGTCCCCATAGCCCAATTTTTCTTAATCCCTCTCAAATCCGAGTTTGAAATCGCGAATTTTCCGCCCACCCGGTGCCCACGGGCCCCAGACCCCGTGTGCACAGGCCCCCGATACGTCCGTGGAGACCCTGTGTCCACGGCCTTGTACCATGCGCACAGGACCCCGTGTCCATGGGCCTTTGACCCCGTGCGCACGGCCCCCCTACGGACCAGCAGCAGCCGCTTTTACGTTTTCGACCATAACTTCCACTCCCGAACTCCGATTTGGGTGTTCTTTGGCTCGTTGAAAAGCTAGCAACGTGACCGAGCTGCTCATGTTGGTTTTACCCCCATTTGGCTCCATAAAATTTTGTCCATTTTTGCATCTTTTGCATAGGCCTTCCGCCATAACTTTCGTACCACCGCATAAAACTTCCGCAACTAACCCATTTTGGTTCTTATTGCATTTGTGGTTGGTTGAGTTGTGATTTGAGTCTCCTAAGGTGTTTAGGCTACTTAGGTATGGTTACATTTTCATCCACCACCGGTGACTTGTATCATTCCATCGACTACATCCACCATGACATTCCACATCGACCACGACCATCCATCCTTTGAGACCATCTTCAACCGGAAGCAAGGCCGGTTACACATGACTTCGTGAAAGGTTAAGTGTCATGAAGGTATCCATTCCGTCATAAAAATTTCCTTCCTTGCCATTACATCTTGATAGCCCACCATCTTTACACACACCTTCATACCTATTGAGACTAGCTGTCATAGTATTGTCGGGCTTCGTGAAAACTTGTGCACCATAGTGATACAATATCATATTGTTGCATAATTGGATATATCATATAGTGCAATTGATTTCTGTCATGCATATCTTGTGATACTTCTCTCATATTTTTGGTTGAGGCTCAATAAGAAAAGTGGAAAGGAAGAGAAGAGCAAAAAAAAGCTTTTAATCAAGAAAAGAAAGACCATAATAAGCTTATAAGCAAAATAGTGTTGAGCATGAAAAGAGATACTTGTGCATGAGTATACATGGAATAGGAAACATTTAGCTTGCATACATATAGGTTGGTGCCAAGTGGTGAATCGTGCCCAAGTGTGCAATCAAGCTAGTGCTCTCCTAGTGTTCGTGCAACACGAGCTTCGTCTTCATTAGGCAATTTTGTGTTGCTCATCCCTATAGTTGCACAAGCCCCATTATCCCACCGTGTGTGTTCCTTTATTGCCCTCCTATATATTTGTGATCACTTGCTTTGCATTTTGAGTCCTTTGGATTTATTTCAACATTTACAATATCTTGGACTTCAATTTGCATGAATTTGTGCCACTTGTCCTAACCAAGCCACTCGATAAGCTTTACTTTGTAGATGTGAGTGAACAAGTCTGGCACGAATTCCACTATTCTTTCATTTCACATTGAGTGACACGAGATACATCTTCAAATTTGGGAAAAGGTAGCTTGGTATTGTTTATCTCATTTCCTACTCACCTTTGCTCGAGTCTTGTGATAGATAGGCAAGGCACATCATCTCCGGTCTACAACCACGACGACAAGTTCGATGCCATGAAGAACTTCCTCGACGCCAAGATAGACAGGCACATGGAGGAGCTCAAGGTCCTCATCAAGAACCGCAAGCGGTCTTCCTCATCTTCGAGAAGATGCTCTAGTGCAAAGACTTCCACGCTACCATCTTCGGCAAGTACACACTGGCATCGACACCGAAAAGACCAAGAATTTCAAGTTTACCAAGGGCGTACCACAAGAACGGAAGAGCAGCCTACCGAGAGCATGTTGGCTTCTCTGCCAACCCCGTTCCCACGAGCCCTTGACCCCCGTGCACACGACCGTCTGCACCCCCGTGTGCACAGGCTATACAGAGCCGCGACATCAGCCCCAAGACTACGTCTTCTTCAACAACATTGGCATCTTCGCCATGTGACTTCAAGGCATCTTCGCCTTCAGATGTATGACATCTTCGCCTACTCCACGAGCTCAAGTCCACTACTTCCATGAGCTACTTTGACTTCACCGACAATGATGAGATTCCATTCTTTGGGACTCATGACCCCGAAGAGTACCTCAAGTGGGATCGCAAGATGGATGACTACTTGAAGCTACACCAAGTCCCCTCCGAAGATCAAGTGAAGTGCGCCACAACTACCTTCCATGACTACGCATCAACATGGTGGCTTCATAGACCTTCGACAAGCTTCACCATGACTTGGACCAAGATGAAGAAAGTGATGAGGCGAGAATTTGTGCCTTCCACCTACACGGAACATCTTCTACGCCTATTGGAGAACACCATACAAGGATCCAGGTCCCTCGACGAGTACTTCAAGAACATGAAGGAAGCAGATGATCCGGCATGGACGACCCCATTTCGATGAAGTTCCACTTCATGATGGGATTGAACAATGACATCTCCAAGACTATCTTCCTCGAGAACTACAAGTCCCTGGACGACAACTACATTGGTGCTCTCATGGCGCAACAAGAACTCAGGAAGGACAAGGCTTCCCCACCCCAAGCACACTTCGTGACGACCAAGCTCCACGGCAACGAGCATGAGGATAGTACCACCAAGATGTCCAAGCCCGACGAGCTCCAAGACGACACTCCAAATTTCGACTTCACTGCCATCCCTCTTGGCATTAACGATGCCGAGTCTACTATGACTCTTTTTAAAGACGGCGCGGCGACGACTACGACTACGGAGCAACTCAAGGATCATGATTTGGAGGCAAGTGACATGGTGATGAGCAAGGATGAGAGTGATGATGTGCCATCTTAGGCCTTCATCCACGACGACGACTACGAGATGGTTGAGCATGGGATTTTCCCTTCGACCACGGCGACGTATGATGACTTGAGTGACTTTTGCCACCATATTGAGAGTGAGAGTGACTTCACCACTAGCTCCATATATGATGAGCTGCCCCAATTCCCAAGTGAGGAGAGCCACCACCACCACTTGAGTGATTTGAGTGACTCCACCATATGTGACATTGAGTGCACCTACCTTGAGGGAGTGAGTGAGCCACCACCACATAGAGAGAGTGAGGTAGTTGATAGGGCATGTGAGGCCATTTCGATTTCTAACAACTTAACCTCTACCTCTATTGTGTCTTCTAATTTGGTGCTAGGTCCCATATACAACGACGCGCTGATCCTCGACGACTTCATCCTTCCTTTGGACAAGACGATGGCCATGGTGGACTATGATGCACCCCCACATGGTTCCATCATGATGATGACGTTGACCATGATTTGGTCCATGCCACCTCACCTACACCACGTGAGTGGAATGACAAAGGTAACAGGTGTTGGTGATGCTCTTGTCCCACTAGTGGACATTCTAGACATCGATTGCTTGCATGATGTTGATCCACCTATTACCATGCTTCATGCTAGTACGATTTCCTCATGCAATGATTTACTCATTTATGATGAGTTTGATGATTGCCATGTGGAGTCTATTAGTTGTGATGCCATGTTACATAGGATTTCTTGTGATAATTCTCTTGGTCACATCATGTTTGATAATCCGCTTGACTTGTCATATGCTATGCATGAGATCTCCCATATGTCATATTTGCAGTCTCATCGTAGTGACTATGCATATGCCATTAAAATAAACCCAATTTGCACATATGGCATAGATGACAAGCCCATGGTTATTGGTGTTTGTTTTTCCTGTAATGATATTGATATGCTCCCTTTGCATCATTTATCTCATATGCCATGACCACCTAGCTTTGGACATGCATTGTTTGCCATGCTGTCAATATTCTCCATATGATGATTTCGCTATTGCTCATGAGGAGACCCCCATAGTTTCCTCATACCCATTAGGAGATTTTGATCCATCTTATGAATTGCATGATTCCCTTGATTGTGTGCGCCATATGCATCCCATGAATAAAAATGCTATTGTTGTGCCACACACTTGCTATAATTTGCGTCCCAATCATGTTGAACGCAATAACTATCATTGCATGATGGATGACATATTTCGGTACCATGCCTCAAATTTCTTTGAGCATTGCTTATCTTGTGCTAACTCTCATGTTCACATACACATCATGATAGATGATATGTACATTTACCACGCACACACTTTCTTTGGTTTGTGTCTCTTTTGTGTAGGTACACATGAATACTCGTCAACCTCACAATCCCATGAGTTGACGAAACGATCTCTAGAGAGCAATGATGACTTGGGATTCTGTGGATTTCCATTCCCACTGCTCCCTTCGTGCAAAGACTTCACACATCTCTTCTACATGGCCCTCACATGGCTATGGCTTATTGTCCATCATGTCTCACTTTATGCCCATATCGCCACATTCACTTTGCATGATATGCCCATTTCTATGACTTTGTCATGCATTTGTGACCCATGCTTTGCATCACACATGTTCCTTGATTCTCATACTTGTATGTGTATTTGCAAGCTTGGTGGAGATATCTCTTGTTATTGCCATGTTCCATTTGTGCCCCATGCCTATGATGATACTTTGATCTCGCTTTGTGTTCATGCTTGCCATATGTCATGGGCATTGCCTATGCCTAATATTTGCTCACACGACATGATTGGCATGCTATCCTCTAGTGTGTTGCATCTTCGCTCCACTAGTTTGCACGACATGATTGATATGCTTGCTTCGTGTAGTGCATCACCGGTGATTCGTACTTGCTCGTTTCATGCGGTTGATAGCCACTATTGCCATGCTTTTCACATGATTCCCATTGCTACTTGTCACATGTATCCATATGTTGCCTCTCTCATGCTAGGTGATTTGCCTTGTATTGAGTGCAACAATGCTTTTAGTCTTGCTAATGAGATTGCCCCCACAGCTCTCTCGCATATGTTTGGAGCTTTTGACATATTTCGTGTGAAGCATGCTTATCTTCCTTCTTTGCAACATATGCCTAGTTTCATGAGTATAGCCATTGATTCATCTTATTCATGCACTTTTGCTTCTAATGGTTATGTGCAAGAGAAGAGAACCATCATGATGGATGATGTGTTTATCTACCATGCATATACGCTCTTTGTTTTGTTGTGTGCATGTGTAGGATACTTGGACTTCGTGTCGACTTCCACTTCACGTGAGTTGACAATTCGAGCTCTCGAGAGCGAACCACCTTCTACCATGACGAGTCTACATCGCAATTGCTTGTACTTCGTCATTGTGAAGGACACACAAGGACATGCTTTTGAGGTGATATCCTTCTCTTTCGAGAAACACAAAACCATGAGCATGGATATTGTGGATCATACTACTTGTGTTGCTTCCACCATGAGACTTATTGGTCATCTTGGACCACTTGATTGCACACATGTTAGAGATAGAGCTTTCATTCATGATTTCCACATTGCTATGCCTCATGACATATACGCCTTGTGTGTTGCATCCAACTTGTTCATTATTTGTTCCTATCATATGTTTGGTTGCAACAATGTCATTTCTTCATATATGCCATGTACCATTGCTTGCCTACATGATTGACTTGATTGCCTCACACATGATGAACAATTGTTCTTTCCATTGTGTTGAGTGCCACGATATCTTCACTACACCCTATGCATGTTATGATTGGATTGTCTTGCACTTGCCCCCATGTGTTTAGACATCTCATTATGCTTGGTGTTGTGAATGATTCCTATGCCTACCATAGACCTTTTGTTGAGCACTTTGTGCATTCTTGCTATGACCTTGAGGTAGATGCTTGTTCTCTTGTCAAACATATTTGCATCTCTACCTCCCATTTGCATGCTTGTTTCCATGATGTCCTCGATTGTGCTCAATTTATATGCTTAAATGCCATGCCACACTTCTTTGTCAAACCATATGCTATGCTTGACGACCACACTTGTTTGGTGAATCACCTCTTGAATGCTTGGTTTTGCGCTAATGCTAACCACATTTGTTTTTCCAAGTGTTTGTTTTCTTTGCCCCTTTTGAAGGAATTACAAGACGGTGCAACATTGGAGAGTGCCCATTACAAGCTACAAGATGATGAATGCTTGGTGATCGTCAACTTCTACACGGAGACATCATCTCTTTCCCATGGTGATTTGATTTTAGACCCGAGGTCGGATCTTTCCCAAGGGGGAGGGAATGATGTGAAGCATCCTGTGGACATCACCATGTCAAGAATCCCATCGCTAAGAGACACGTTTGACTTCTACTTCAATCATACTAAGGTGAATTCCATCCTTAATGTGTGTCTTCTTAGTTCCCTCGAGGATGGTATACTACTTGACCATCCTACCATGTGCCCATGTAGGTTTGAGCCTAATGACGAACGTGCCATGGAGGATGATACGTCTCCAACGTATCTATAATTTTTGATTGTTCCATGCTGTTATATTATCAATCTTGGATGTTTTATAATCATTTATAGTCATTTTATATCATTTTTTGGTACTAACCTATTGACATAGTGCCAAGTGTCAGTTGCTGTTTTCTGCATGTTTTTTACATCGGAGGAAATCAATAACAAACGGAATCCAAATGCAACAAAACTTTACAGAGATTTTTTATGGACCAGAAGACACCCAATGGGCCAAGGCAGTGCCTGGAGGGTGCTCTGAGGGGAGCACAACCCACCAGGGTGCGCCAGGAGGCCCAGGCGCGCCCTGGTGGGTTGTGCCCACCTCGGGTGCCCCCCGGACCGCCTCTTTACTATAAATACCCCAATATTACAGAAACCCTAGGGGAGTCGACGAAAATCAATTCCAGCCGCCGCAGAGTCCAGAACCACCAGATCCAATCTAGACACCATCACGGAGGCGTTCACCACTTCCATTGGTGCCTCTCCGATGATGCGTGAGTAGTTCTTTGTAGACCTTCGAGTCTATAGTTAGTAGCTAGATGGCTTCCTCTCTCTCGTTTGAGTTCGGGAGGCGCGGGAGCAAAACGCGCAGGAGGTGCACGAGGAGCAGGAAGACGCCCGCCTGGAGAAGGCGGAGGCAGACAAGGTGGAGGCCGTCGCTTTGAAGAAGCTGGCGGAGGCCGAGGTTGCTGCCGCGGCGAAGGAGCAGGCCGAAGAAGCCGCGCGCCGTCAGTCGGTGTTATTCGTCGTTCCCCTAAACTCCGCGCCGCCACCACCAGAGTTCGTGGCGCCGACTGGGGGAGCCGGCGACGAGCACCTGATCATGGAGAGGGATGGCGGCGATGCCGTCATGCCGGACGTGGTCGTGCCTCCGCCACCACCATCTGGAGAGGCGCGAGACAAGCAGCCGGCGGATCCGCTGGTGCCGCCAGCCGGAGACGAGATGGTGACGGGCCTGACTCCCGATGTCCGCACACCATCGCGCCGTCGGTTTGCAAAGGCGGCTTCGGCGCCACGTCCGCTGGAAGCCGGTGGCACGAGCTCTTCAATCCCGGACGCCGAGGCGTCCAGCGCCGCGCCCGCTGATTGGGTGCGGGGAGGCGGGACGGGCCCTTTGAATCAGGCGATCCTAGATGTCCAGGCCAAGCTCCGGGCCGAGGCCGACGCTCTCAAGCATTGCAACACGGTGTTCTTGGACTCGCGAGCGGCCATCCGGGTATGTTTCTTCTTTATTTTTGATTCTTGTACTTCTCTGTGGGGGCGCGCCAGCGCACCCACTGGGTGTAGTCCCCGAGTTTTGGGCCGGCTGCTGAGCAGGCGGCCCGGAACTTTAATTGGCCAGCTCCGAGTACTGACATTGTCTAATATCTTCACTGCGGGATTATCATAACCTCCGTGCGGCCGCCTTCAACTCCAAAGTCCAGGAGCTGAATCAACGGACCACCGACTTGTCGGAAAGCCGGAGTAAGTCTTTGTTTTGTTTCTCTGCGGGGGCGCGCTAGCGCACCCGCGGGCTGTAGTCCCCGAGATTCGGGCCGACTGCTGAGAAGTCGGGCCGGATCTCCCCGGCAACTGCTCTTCTTGTTGGTAGCTAGTGATAACTTCTTTCTCTGCGGGGGCGCGCTGGCGCACCCGCGGGCTGTAGTCCCCGAGATTCGGGCCGACTGCTGAGCAGTCGGGCCGGATCTCCCCGGCAACTATATCTCTCCTTGTTGATTGTTGATGTCTTTTTCTTTCTCCCTTTTTGCAGAGGCCAACGCTGCCTTGCAGCAGCAGCTGGGCGAAGCCAACACCGCGCTGCGTGCCAAGGAAGCGGACTGCAGCAAGCTGGCCGAGGAGCGTGACCGGCTGACCACACAACTGGCGAAGCAGGCGGAGCTTCTCAAGAAAGCCCAGAAGGAGGCGGAGGAAAAGGAGACCGCTCTCCTTGCTGAGTTCGAGACCGAACGCTCCGCCTGGGCCGATAAGGAGGCACAGTTGACTGCTGGCTTTGGTAGTATTGAAGATATGGTTGATGGTAAGTTCCCTCTTTTTTCTTTCTTTGAGCTGCCGGCTGCTGACCAGGCCGGCTTCTAGCTTCTGGCTTCTGTCTTACTTGCTTTCTGCTCGCGTAGACTTCTTCCCTGGCCACTCTGGCGCCGCAAACCAGGCCATTGAGGCTTATCGCGAGGAACGGAGGGCGGAAGGCGCGCAGATTGCTACCGATGCCCCCGACACCCTTAGCGAGCAACTTCTCAGCATCCAGGCTCGCCTTCGGCCGGCTCATCGGATGCTGTGCCGTCTTCAGCGTGTCGGTGCCCAGGCGATCGCCGCCCTGTGGCCAGACATGTCGGCTCCATGTACACCCAGCCGGACTGCCGACTGGCTAGAGGTGGCGGCCGGCCACCTTGAGGCTTGGAAGGGTTCATCGGCCCGGGCTGGGGCACGCCGGGCCTTGGAGTTCGTCAAGGCGTGGTACCCTGGGCTAAATCTAGCCCAGTTGACCACGTATCGACAGGAGGCCCAGGAGGAACTGGTGGCGGTGGAGGGTGAGCTTGTCAAGCGGGCGGCGGCAATCGCCGAATACACCAACACCAGCATCTTCATCCCGGAGCTGGATGAGAATGGTGCCGAGGCGCCACCAGAGTGGTTCGGGCTGAACCCGGAGGATGGCGAGGACTCGGCCGAAGTGATCGACTCCAGCGGCGAGGGAGAAGACGAGGAGGACAAGGAAGGTGAAGAGGAAGCGCCAGAGGTTGAAGCGAACGGCCAGCCTCAGCTTGACCGCGTTTCCAGCAACAAGCCACGCCCGAGCGAGCCGACTGCTACCGAAGGCGACCAAGCGGAGACTGACCAGCCAGCCGCTCCACCAACCGGCACCACCGATTCCACCGTTCCGCCGAACCCGTCTGCTGCTCCCTAGGCTGCCAATTTATCTTTTGTTTTTACCTACTTATCAGTCTCGACAAACTTTGTTAACTTTGCACAATTCCACCCGCGGGGTGTATTTCAAACTTCTGTGAATGCTGGCCAAGGGCCTTTTGAAATGTAAATACGTTTGCCGAGTTCTATCTTTCCTTGCTTTCTGCTCCTTGGCTTTTTTCCTTTACCGCCCTCTCTGAGCTGCCGTCTGGCCAGCCAAACAGCCGCTCTGCGATCTGCGGCTGGGTCCAGTACTTGGCCGCTTTGGGAGGGTAAGTACTTAGCCGATTATAGCTTTTTAGCAAGTTAAGTAGAAGCCGGTCGGCCGGCTGCTCAGCAGCCGGTCGGCGAAGCGGAAAGCCGGCTTGAACTATGTGCATGCTTTGGGTCCTTAGCCATTTTTCATGCGGACACCCTTTCTGCCTTAACTCCTGCCTACCAGACAGTCGCTCTGTGAGCTGTGGCTTCTGGCAGGAGAAGGCTTAAGTGCCAACACATTACTTGTCCGGCTGCAGGAAGCATTACATAGTACAAGGCGGCGAGTCCCCGGGTCAACTGGTCGAACCCTGTGCCAGGTGGACTAATGAAATAACACATTGATAGGCATAATACTTATCATATAGATAAAAGAGGGCAGTCCCCGAGCTCTTCTCGGGGGACCCGGAGTCTTCGTACTTAATACAAAAGTTGGCGTGGTACATACTGCATCAACTGTAAAACCTTCGGAGGAGGTTTGCATTCCATGGTCGCTCCGTCTCCTTGCCGGAGTCGTCTCTTTTGCGCGCTCGAGGCTTCTGAGCATCGATCAGGTAGTAGGAGTCATTGCCCAACACCTTGCTGATGATGAAGGGGCCTTCCCAAGGTGCCGAGAGCTTGTGCTGGCCGGCTGTTCGCTGGATCAGCCGGAGCACAAGATCTCCCTCTTGGAAGGATCTTGGCTTGACCTTCTGATTGTAGTACAGGCATAGACTCTGCTGGTAGATGGTGGACCGGCTGAGTGCCAACAGCCGGCCCTCTTCCAGCAGATCGACGCTGTCTTCTCGTGCTTCTTTTGCCTCCTCTTCGGTGTACATGGTGACTCGAGGGGAGTCGAATTCTATGTCCGTCGGGATGACGGCTTCGGCACCGTAGAAGAGGAAGAAAGGCGTGAAGCCGGTTGATTTGTTCAGGGTTGTGCGCAGACTCCAGAGGACGTCCGGCAGCTCGTCGAGCCAGCAGCCGGCCGAACGCTCCAGAGGTTCGACCAGTCAGGGTTTAATGCCAGACAAAATGAGGCCGTTTGCTCGCTCCACTTGGCCGTTTGACTGCGGATGGGCAACGGACGCTAAGTCCAATCGGATGCCCTGCGTCGTGCAGAAACGGGCCAAGGCGCATTTGGCAAAGTTTGTGCCGTTGTCGGTGATGATGCTGTGTGGTATGCCATACCGGATGGTGATGTCGGAGATGGAAGTCACAGCAGTCGGACCATTCAACTTCTTAATTGGCTTCGCTTCTATCCACTTGGTGCACTTGTCCACCGCGACAAGCAGATGAGTCATGCCGCCGCGTGTTGTCTTGAATGGTCCCACCATATCCAGCCCCCAGACAGCGAAGGGCCAGGCAATGGGGATGGTCTTGAGTGCAGAAGCTGGCTGATGTGGCTTGGAGCGGAACTTCTGGCACCCTTTGCATTTCTGTACCAAGTCTTTGGCGCCTTCTAGAGTAGTCGGCCAGAAAAAACCGTGGCGGAAAACTTTGGCGACAAGTGCTCTTGAAGCCGCGTGGTGACCACACTCGCCTTGGTGGATATCTTTGAGGATTGCTTGGCCTTGCTCCGGCTCCACGCAGCGCTGGTAAACACCAGTGACGCGGCGCCTCACAAGTTCTCTGTTGATAATGGTGTACGCTGCTGCCCGGCGTTGCACTTGCCGGGCCGAGATCTCATCAGTCGGCAGCTCTTTGTTCACCAGAAAGTTGAGGATGGGCTGAGCCCAAGAAGGTGCTACAATTTCTTCGACTGCTAGGACTGCTACTTGCACGAGGGCGGTTGGGCCGAGAGGTGGCGGGTTGGAGTCGGCTGCGGCTTGCTGAGTCGATGAAGTCCCCGGGCCGACTGCTGCAGTCCCCAGGTTGTCTACCGAATTCCCTGTGCCGGCTGCTGGGGTCCTCAAGTCGGATCCGACTGCTTCAGGAGGAGCTGGCACGAAGATGGAGTCTGATTCTGGTGACGGCTTGACAGACGGCTTGAGGAGGCGCTACAGGGCGACGCCGGCTGGTATTGCTTGCCGGGTGGAGCCGATCCGTGCCAGAGCATCAGCTTGCTCGTTGTCGTTTCATGGCACATGGAGGAACTCGCACCCTTCAAAGTATCCACTGAGTTGCTGGACGAGGAAGCGGTAGCTCGCATATTTGCATCCTTGGCGTCCCAGTCGCCTGACGACTGCTGGACCACCAAGTCGGAATCACCATAGCACAGGATCCGGCGAATGCCGAGTTCCTTGGCAAGTCGAAGCCCGTGAATGAGTGCTTCGTATTCAGCAACGTTGTTGGAGGCGGCAAAGTGGATTTGCAGCACATATCTGAGCTTGTCGCCTTTGGGAGAGGTGAGGACGATGCCGGCTCCCAAACCGGTGCGCATCTTGGAACCATCAAAGTGCATCCGCCAATGGGTGGAGTCTGGCGCTGGCGGCAGGTACTGGGTCTCGGCCCAGTCGATGAGGAAGTCAGCCAGTGCTTGTGACTTGATGGCGGTGCGAGGCTGGTAATAGATGGTGTAGGGGGCCAAATCTATGGCCCATTTGGCCACTCGTCCTGAAGCATCTCGGCTTCCAATGATCTCGGCAAGTGGAGTAGTGCAGACCACAGTGATTGGGTGCTCTTGAAAGTATGGCTTCAGCTTCTTGGCGGCAAAGTGCACGCCGTAGCACATCTTCTGATAGTGGGGGTAGTTCTGCTTGGAGGCGGACAACACTTCACTCAGGTAATACACCGGCCTCTGGACTGGTAGTGCTTTGCCTTCTTCCTTTCGTTCCACGACTATGACTGTGCTGACCACCCGGCTGGTGGCAGCGATGTAGAGGAGCATAGGCTCCTTGGGAGTCGGAGCCCCCAGGACAGGCGGAGTGGTTAGCATCTTCTTGAGCTAGAGAAAAGCTTCGTCCGTCTTGTCGTTCCACTCGAAAAAAGTGGTCTTCTTCATGAGCTGGTACAGGGGAAGAGCCTTCTCGCCCAGCCGACTGATGAAACGGCTGATGGATGCCAAACAGCCGGTGAATTTTTGCACGTCCAGCAGTCGGGTGGGTACCTCCATCTTCTCGATGGCCTTGATCTTCACAGGGTTGCACTCTATGCCGCGCTCTAAGACCAGAAAGCCAAGAAGCTGGCCGGCTGGCACTCCAAAGATGCATTTCTCCGGGTTGAGCTTGATCTGAAATTGGCGCAAGTTTTCAAAAGTATCCTTGAGGTCCTCTAGCAGCGTTCGATGCTTCTCCGTCTTCACCACAACATCGTCCACATAAACGTGGGCGTTTCTGCTGAGTTGCTTGAGGAGGCACTTCTTCATGCAATGCTGAAAAGTGGCGCCGGCATTTCTCAAGCCGAACGTCATGGTCAGGTAGCAGAAGGCTCCGAATGGCGTGATGAAGGCGGTCTTCAGCCTGTCGGCCGGGTTTAGCTTGATCTGATGATACCCTGAGTATGCATCCAAAAAACTCAACAGCTTGCATCCGGCTGTGGAGTCAATTACTTGGTCGATTCTTGGCAAAGCAAATGGGTCTTTGGGGCATGCTTTGTTGAGAGGCTGGTATAATCAATACACATGCGCCACTGCTTATTCTTCTTCAGCACAAGGACTGGGTTGGCTAACCATTCTGGAAAGAACACCTCCATGATGAAGCTGACTGCTAGAAGCCGGGCTATCTCTTCTCCACAACTCTTCTCTTCTCTTCGGACAGGCGGCGCAAGGGCTGCCTGACTGGCTTGGCATCAGGTCAGACATGTAGCTTGTGCTCGGCGAAATCCGTCGGAACACCCGGCATGTCCTTGGGAGACCATGCAAAGATGTCCCGATTCTCACGGAGGAAATCAACGAGCTCGCTTTCCTATTTGCTGTCAAGGTTCGCACCTATAACAGTGTGCCTCTCCGGGTGCTCCGGGTCCAAAGGTATCTTTTTTGTTTCTTTGGCCGGCTTGAACGAGCCCTCGGCTTCTGACTCCTTGGGGTTGGGTGACATTTCCGGCTGCTGGACTGCCATTGCCACAACCCGGTCAAGGAGCCGCTTCTCTGCTGCAATCACGAGGGACTCGGCTAGCCGGCTGCTGTCTGCTGCATAGGAGGACGACTTCTTGTAGTCCCCTGCTATGGTCAGGATTCCCTTGGAGCTTGGCATCTTCATCTTGAGGTAAGCATAGTGGGGGACCGCCATGAACTTGGCCAAAGCAGGCCGGCCAAGCAGCGCATGATAGGGGATCTCAAGGTCCACCACTTCAAACCATACTGGCTCCCGGCAAAAGTGATTTTTGTCTCCGAAGAGGACATCCATCTGGGTCTTGCCGATTGGTGAGCAGGAAAGGCCTGGAACTATGCCATGGAATACAGTCCGACTGGGCTGAAGCTGCCTCTGTTTGATTCCCAGTTTCTCCATAGTATCTCGGTACAGGATGTTGATGCTGCTGCCGCCATCTATCAGGACTCGGGAGAAGCGAGCAGCCGTCCTCTTTGTTGCGAAGGTGGCATTTAAGACCAAAGCATAAGAACCGGGATTGGGCATCACCTCCGGGTGGTCAGCTCTGCTCTAGCTGATGGGCTTTTCAGACCAATGCATGAACTCGGGGGTCTCTGAAGCTACTGCATTTACTTCTTGTTGTCGCTGCTGTCTGTTGTGCCTGTCGTCGGCCACGCTGGTGAACACGATATAAGCTCCATGCTCTTCAGGGTATTCATCTTGTATTGCGCCGACTAGCCAAACCGCCGGCTGCTGGGGAGGAGGAGGCGGCGGGCCGGCAGGCGGAGGAGGCAAGAGTCCATCACCCTTGGCTATCCTGGTGAGCTAGTGGCACTTCTGAGTGGTGTGGTTGGACGGCTTCGCGCCGCTGTGGAACTTGTAGGGTGCATCAAGAGTCTGCTCATACGAGAAGGCGGGCAACCAGTTAGGCTTGCCTCCCTTCTGGCGTTTGGGAGGAGGTTGCCCTTCCAGCTGCTGGTCTTCAACTGTCGCCACCTGTCGGCTTGTGGAAGCCGGCCGCGTGGCCTTGCACTTATGATCATTCGTTGCTGTCGCCGACTGGTGTCACCAGCCGGGGTCCGCAGAGCTTGGGGAGCCACCTTGCCAGATGCGTCAACTTGGATTTCCGCCTTCATGGAGGAGTCGGCTGTGGCGTACTTGTCTGCTATGATCAGCAGTTCGTCGAGGGTTGTCGGCTCGTCGCAAAGAAGCTTGTGCTTGAGGAGGGTGCCTTCTTGGCACCCGGCAGTGAAGTACTTGATGGCCTGCACCTCGTGCACGCCCTCGCAAGAGTTGCACAGCTCGGCCCAACGTGTGAGGTAGTCGCGAGTCGACTCGTTGGGGCCTCGGACGCATAAGGAGAGCTGGCGAGGCTTGGGCGGCCGCTTGTACGTGCTAGTGAAGTTGGGGATGAAGGCTTCGGTGAGATCAACCCAACTGTTGATGCTGCGGGGCTTCAGGCTGTTCAGCCATGTCCGGGCTGTGCCCTGGAACATGAGCGGGACGTACTTCACGGCAACACGCTTGTTGCCGTTCGCGATGCTGACGGTTGTGGAGTAGTCGACCAGCCAGTCTTCCGGTGTACTTGGGCGTATCTCTTGGGAGCGTGAACCCTTTGGGGAAGGGCTCATCTCAGATGCGGGGGCCAAAACAAGGCAGGCCCAGTTCATCTTCTTCTTCTAGCGCCAGGGATCGGTTGAGGCGGTCGATCCGATGGCGGGCATCATTCTCTCCGACTCCTCGGCGGCCAAGGCGGTCGCCGAGTGTCGGGTGATCAACAGGCGGCGGGGAGACACGCCTCTCCCTGCGGGGGGGGGGGGGGGGGGGGAGGAGGCGGACAGTCGTCCCATCGTTCCAGTGCTCTTGGGCGGCCGTCTTGGTCGCGCTCGATGGTGATGCGAGTACGGCTGCGGCTGGCAGTCGGCTCCTTGTCTCTTCTACCGCGGACGCCACCAGTCGGTGTCCGCGATGTCGCGCCTTGGTCTCGGCGGGGAGGCGGGTCGTCGTTTCGCCGGTTGGGCACTTCAGTGTGGCACCCGGCCTCTTGCTGCTCAGCAGCCGCGTCAAGGAGCTGCTGGACGCGCTCCGTCATGTGGCGACACTCGTCGCCCTCGAGCTTGTCTAGCTCGTTTGCTGCCGCCTGGGCAGCTCGTATGTTCTCCGCAGGCGTGGCGTAGACGGGACGATCTGTCCCAAACATGCTGGCGTTGGTCGCGCCACGCTGTTGGATCTGGACAATACGGCTAGGCCCACCAGGAGCCGGCATGCCGCTGACGGCACGGTCCATCTCACGTTGGTAGGCCTCCGAAAGGCGTCTCATGCTGGCCAGCCGGTTGGCGCTTTTGAGGAGCTGGACACGGTGTGCCTCCAGTGTCTCGGCGTCGGCGGCTTCCGGGATGGGCGCAGTCAGGTCTTGCACGCCGCCTGCAACGGATCCTAGCCACCTCCGCCAGAGTGCTCGCCGTGGCTGATGACGAGCACCTCCGTGACGGTGCTACCACCGCTGTCCGCGCGAGGAAGCGGTTCGTCGTAGACCACCACGTTGGTGGGGAACGCGTCAAGCGACACCGTGTCGGAGTCGACAAGCATCGGGTCGGTGGAGCCGACCGATTCCAAGTCCACAGCAGGCTTGCTGGCGATGTGGAGCTGATCGAGGAGGCTGACGAGGTGGCTCTCGGGACCTTCTGTGCCTGCGTCGGATGCGGGCTCGTCGGAGAGGCGGATCTCGCCAACAAGATCGGCGAGGCAGCTCCACAGGCGACCTCCTGGCCGTGCAGCGCGTCGGCGCAGACGCCATCTGGCATGCCGGGCTGGCTGCGCTCGCCAGGAAGGAACAAGGTTCCCGTCCAGAACAGGTCTCTGGGAGACGGTGCACCTCGCCCCACGGTGGGCGCCAAATGTCGGGGGTTGGGTGCGACATATGCCAATGGATGGCTTATCATGGTGGGAGCGAGTAGAACGTCGCCGGTGCCTGGAAGCGGGATGAGGCGTAGACACGAACGCCGGCGCACTTTACCCAGGTTCGGGGCTCTCCTAGGAGATAACACCCCTAGTCCTACTCTGCGGGGTCTCCGCATGATCACTAAGGCACTAGTGGATACAATGGTGCTCCTCGAGCTGTATGCTAGAGGTAGAAGAAGGCAGGCGCGCTCTCTCCTTCCTCTAGGTATGAGTCTAGTCCTAACAGGTTGGGAACCCTTTACATGGGTGCCCTGGGGGGTTTATATAGGCCTACCGCCCAGGGGTACAATGGTAATCTGGCCGGGTGTAGGACCCGGCTGTCAGTGTCTCTGGTCGCCGGCTTCTCCGCCGGCTGCTGGGGCCCGCCGCCTGATGGGCCCCGCCGACTGGTCTGGTACGGAGCCGGCAGGCCGCCTCCGCCGCTTGCGGGTCTGGTCGGCTGCTGATTACTGTAGCCGTGACGTTAATGACGCACGCTTGGTCAGGGGAGCGTGGCTACAGTCCCGCCGCCTGGTGGGAGATCACTATAGCCACACCGTGTCTCATCTGGTTAATGGCGCATGGGCCCCGAGGAAGGAACGGGCTGCCTGCTGGAAGCCGGCCTTCCTCAGGTCCGGCTGGTTAGGCCTCCACCGTCTTCCGGGCTCTCGCTGCCTGGTAGGGCCCGCCGCCTGCAGGCTGTACCGACTGGCCGTCGTGGGAACAGGGCTCCGCCTGTCAGTTGCGACATCAGGGGTGGAGTGGCAACAGTGCCGCGCCGGGCGGAGATCTCCGCCTGTACGGAGCACTGTGGCCACGCCCGGCCCTGGATACGGGCATGATGGGCTACACTGTAGCCTCACCATGTCTTGTCTTCCTTAATGGGGGCGCAGACTCTGATGGCGCCATGGGCCGCCTGCTAGAAGCCGGCCTCTCTGGAGGCTGCCTGCAAGGAGTCGGCCCGTCTTGGTGCCACCTTCTGGAGCTTAGCCGCCTTCTAGCAGCCGGCCGCTTGGGCCAGCCAGCCAACAGAAGGCGACGCTTCATCTCGATGTCCTGAGGGGCGCAGTCGTCCCCGATGTCTTGAAAGGTTCTAAGACTCGGGTTAGGCTACTCGTGGCCCATTACTCCGACAGGCGAGGTTCCACCTGCATCGATGGGAGTCCACGAGAAGACGTGCGGCTAGCTTCAAGACACCCCGTGCGCACGGGCCTTTAGACCCCGTGCACACGGGACCCCATTGATACGTCCATTTTGCATCATGTTTTCCTACTGTTATTTATGATGTTTTTATGCATAATGATGCTTTTTGGAGTAATTCTAATGCATTTTCTCTCATAATTTTCAAGGTACACACAAAGAAAGAGAATTCCGGCAGCTGGAAATCTGGACCTGGAAAAGCTACGTCAGGCTACCTATTCTGCACAACTCCAAACAAGCTAAAACTTCCCAGAGAATTTTTATGGAATATATGATGAATATTGGAGCAAATAAGTACCAGAGGAGGCCCACCAGGTGGGCACAACCCACCTGGGTGCGCTAGGGAGCCCACGCGCGCCCTGGTGGGTTGTGCTCACCCAGGCCCACCTCCGGTGACCATCTTCTGGTATATAAGTCATATTGACCTAGAAAAAAAAAGGAGAGGACTTTCGGGACGGAACGCCGCCATCTCGAGGCGGAACTTGGGCAGGAGCACTTTTGCCCTCCTGTGGAGCGATTCCGCCGGGGGAACTTCCCTCCCGGAGGGGGAAATCATCGTCGTCATCATCACCAACAACTCTCCCATCTCGGCGAGGGCAATCTCCATCAACATCTTCAATAGCACCGTCTCATCTCAAACCCTAGTTCATCTCTTGTGTTCAATCTTGTTACCAAAACTATAGATTGGTGCTTGTGGGTGACTAGTAGTGTTGATTACATCTTGTAGTTGCTTACTATATGGTTTATTTGATTATATGTTCAGATCTAATATGCTATTTAATACCCCTCTGATCTTGAGCATGATTATCATTTGTGAGTAGTTACTTTTGTTCTTGAGGTCACGGGAGAAATCATGTTGCAAGTAATCATGTGAACTTGATATGTGTTTGATATTTTGATAGTATGTATGTTGTGATTCCTTTAGTGGTGTCATGTGAACGTCCACTACATGACACTTCACCATGTTTGGGCCTAAGAGAATGCATTGTGGAGTAGTAAGTAGATGATGGGTTGCGAGAGTGACAGAAGCTTAAACCCTAGTTTATGTGCTATTCCGTAAGGGACCGATTGGATCCAAAAGTTTAATGCTATGGTTAGAATTTATTCTTAATACTTTTCTCGTAGTTGCGGATGCTTGCGAGAGGGTTAATCATAAGTAGGAGGTTTGTTCAAGTAAGAACAACACCTAAGCACCAGTCCACCCACATATCAAATTATCAAAGTAGCGAACACGAATCGAATCAACATGATGAAAGTGACTAGATGAAATTCCCGTGTACCCTCAAGAACGCTTTGCTTATTATAAGAGACCATTTTTGCCTGTCCTTTGTCTCAAAAGGATCGGGCTACCTTGCTGTAGTTTTGCTACTACTATCGTTACTTGCTCGTTACAAATTATCTTGCTATCAAACTACTCTGCTACTTACAATTTCAGCACTTGCAGACATTACCTTGCTGAAAAACTACTTGTCATTTCCTTCTGCTCCTCGTTGGGTTTGGCACTCTTACTTATCGAAAAGAGCTACAATTGATCCCTATACTTGTGGGTCATCAAGGCTATTTTCTGGTGCCGTTGCCGGGGAGTGAAGCGCCTTTGGTGAGTGGAATTTGGTAAGGAAACATTTATATAGTGTGCTGAAATTTACTGTCACTTGTTACTATGGAGAACAATCCTTTGAGGGGTTTGTTCGGGGTATCTTCACCTCAACCGGAACCACAATTAGCTACCCCTCAACCTACTGCACCTACTGAAAATATTGAATATGAAATTCCTTCGGGTATGATAGAATAACTGCTAGCTAATCCTTATGCAGGAGATGGAACCGAACATCCTGATATGCACTTGATATATGTGGAACAAATTTGTGGATTGTTTAAGCTTGCAGGATTAGCCAGAGATGAAGTCAAGAAGAAGGTTTTCCCTTTATCTTTGAAGGGAAAAGCATTGGCATGGTATAGGCTATGCGATGATATTGGATCTTGGAATTGGAATCGATTGAAATTGGAGTTTCACCAAAAAAAATTATCCTATGCATCTAGTTCACCATGATCGGAATTATATATACAATTTTTTACCTCGTGAAGGAGAAAGTATCGCTCTAGCTTGGGGGCTTAAGTCAATGTTATATTCATGCCCCAATCATGAGCTCTCAAGAGAAATTATTATCCAGAATTTTTATGCTCTGCTTTCTCATAATGATCGATCCATGCTTGATACTTCTTGTGCTGGTTCTTTTATGAAGAAGACTATTGAATTCCGGTGGGATATATTGGAAAGAATTAAACGTAACTCTGCAGATTGGGAACTCGACGAAGGTAAAGGGTCAGTTATTAAGCTTAAGTATGATTGTGTTAAATCTTTTATGAATACCGATGCTTTTCAAAAGTTTAGCACTAAATATGGACTTGACTCTGAGATAGTAGCCTCCTTTTGTGAATCGTTTGCTACTCATGTTGATCTCCCTAAGGAGAAGTGGTTCAAATATTACCCACCTATTAAATAAGAAATTAAATAACCGGTACCAACTAAATAAGAAACTATACTTTATAATATTGATCCAGTTGTTCCTACTGCTTATATTGAGAAACCACATTTCCCTATTAGGATAAAGGAACATGCTAAAGTTTCAACTGTGGTTAACAAAAGTTATATTAGAACACCTAAACCTGATGAACAAATTAAAGTAGAACCTAGTGTTGCTATGATGAAGGATCTCCTGCAAGAAAACATAGATGGGCATGTTATTTACTTCTGTGAAGAAGCTGCCAGAATTGCAAACCTGGTAAAAAGGATAAACATATATAGACCTGTTGTTAGCATGCCAGTTGTCTCAGTTAAAATAGGAGATCACTGTTATCATGGTTTATGTGACATAGGTGCTAGTGTAAGTGCTATTCCTTACACCTTATATCAAGAAATTATGAATGACATAGCACCCGCAGAGATAGAAGACATAGATGTTACTATTAAACTTGCTAATAGAGACACTATATCACCAATTGGGATTGTTAGAGATGTTGAAGTCTTGTGTGGGAAAATAAAATACCCTACTGATTTTCTTGTTCTTGGTTCCCCACAAGATGACTTCTGTCCCATTATCTTTGGTAGACCTTTCTTAAACACCGTTAATGCTAATTTTCTTGTTCTTGGTTCCCCACAAGATGACTTCTGTCCCATTATCTTTGGTAGACCTTTCTTAAACACCGTTAATGCTAAAATAGATTGTGCAAAACAAACTGTCGGTGTTAGCTTTGGTGATGAATCTCGTGTGTTTAATTTTTCCAAGTTTAGTAGAAAGCTTCATGAAAAATAATTGCCTAGTAAGGATGGAATAATTGGTCTTGCTTCTATTGTTGTACCCCCTACTGATCCTTCAGAACAATATTTGCTAGACCATGAAAATTATGTACATATGCATGAAAGAAATGAAATAGATAAGATTTTCTTTGAACAACCTCCTTTGCTTAAACACAATGTGCCTATTGAAACTCTAGGAGGTCCTCCTCCACCTAAAGGTGATCCTGTGTTTGAATTAAAACAATTGCCAGACACTTTGAAATATGCTTATCTTAATGAAAAGAAGATATATCATGTTATTATTAGTGCTAACCTTTCAAAACATGAAGAAGAAAGATTACTGAAAGTTCTAAGGAAGCACCGAGCTGCTATTGGATATACTCTTGATTATTTAAAGGGCATTAGTCCCACTCTATGTCAGCACAAGATTAATATGGAACCTGATGCTAAACCCGTAGTTGATCACCAATGTCGGTTAAATCCGAAGATGAAAGAAGTGGTAAGAACGGAAATATTTAAACTTCTAGAAGCAGGTATAATGTATCCTATGGCTGATAGTAGATGGGTAAGTCCTGTTCATTGTGTTCCTAAGAAGGGAGGTATTACTGTTATTCCTAATGATAAGAATGAACTTATTCCACAAAGAATTGTTACATGCTATATAATGGTAATTGATTTTAGAAAATTAAACAAAGCAACTAGAAAAGATCATCACCCTCTACCTTTTATTGATCAAATGTTAGAAAGATTATCTAAGCACACACACTTTTGCTTCCTTGATGGATATTCTCGTTCACAAATACCTGTTTCTCAGCCTGATCAAGAAAAGACCACTTTCACTTGTCCCTTTGGAACTTATGCTTATAGACGTATGCCTTTTGGTTTATGCAATGCACCTACTACCTTTCAAAGATGTATGACTGCTATATTCTCTGACTTTTGTGAAAAGATTGTTGAGGTTTTCATGGATGACTTCTCTGTTTATGGGAAGTCTTTTGATGATTGTTTAAGCAATCTCGATCGAGTTTTGCAGAGATGCGAGCAAACAAATCTTGTCTTGAATTGGGAGAAGTGCCACTTTATGGTTAATGAAGGTATTGTTTTGGGCCATAAAATTACTGAAAGAGGTATTGAAGTGGACAAAGCTAAGGTTGATGCAATTGAGAAAATGCCATGTCCTAAAGATATCAAGGGTATTCGTAGTTTCCTTGGTCATGTTGGTTTCTATAGGAGATTTATCAAATACTTTTCTAAAATTTCTAGGCCTCTTACAAACCTTTTGCAAAAGGATGTTCCTTTTGTTCTTGATGATGATTGTTTAGAACCCTTTGAAACACTCAAGAAAGCCTTAATTTCTGCACCTATTGTTCAACCACTTGATTGGAACTTACCTTTTGAAATTATGTATGATGCTAGTGATTATGCTATTGGTGCTATTCTAGGACAAAGAGTTGATAAGAAACTGAATGTTATTCATTATGCTAGTAAAACTCTAGACAGTGCACAACGGAATTATGCTACTACTGAAAAAGAATTCCTAGCAGTGGTGTTTGCTTGTGATAAATTTAGATCTTACATTGTTGACTCTAAAGTTATCGTTCACACCGACCATGCTGCTATTAAATATCTTATGGAAAAGAAAGATGCTAAACCTAGACTTATTCGATGGGTTCTCTTGTTACAAGAATTTGATTTATATATCACTGATAGGAAAGGAGCTGAGAACCCCGTAGCTGATAACTTGTCTAGGCTTGAAAATGTGCTTGATGACCCACCACCTATTGATGATAGTTTTCCTGATGAGAAGTTAGCTGCAATAAATGTTCCTAATAACACTCCTTGGTATGCTGACTATGCTAGTTACATTGTTGCTAAATATTTACCACCTAGTTTTACATACCGACAAAAGAAAAAATTCTTCTATGATTTAAGACATTACTTTTGGGATGACCCACATCTTTATAAAGAAGGGGTAGATGGTATTATTAGACGTTGTGTACCTAAGCATGAACAGGGCCAAATCCTATGGAAATTTCACTCCGAAGCTTATGGAGGGCATCATGCTGGAGATAGAACTGCTCACAATGTAGTGCAATCTGGATTTTATTGGCCTACTCTCTTCAAGGATGCCCGTAAGTTCGTCTTATCTTGTGATGAATGTCAAAGAATAGGTAATATCGGTAAGCATCAAGAAATGCCTATGAACTATTCACTTGCTATCGAACCATTTGATGTTTGGGGATATGATTACATGGGACCTTTTCCTTCCTCTAATGGGTAGACACATATTTTGGTGCTGTTGATTATGTCACTAAATGGATAGAAGCTATTCCAACCAGTGGTGCTGATCACAACACCTCTATGAAAA
The DNA here is from genome assembly GCF_002575655.3 of Aegilops tauschii subsp. strangulata. Classification (NCBI taxonomy): domain Eukaryota; kingdom Viridiplantae; phylum Streptophyta; class Magnoliopsida; order Poales; family Poaceae; genus Aegilops; species Aegilops tauschii. The sequence continues at coordinate 179,384,556 of NC_053037.3, forward strand.
TGCTTAAGGAAGTTATTTTCCCAAGGTTTGGAGTTCCTAGGTATTTAATGACTGATGGTGGTTCACACTTTATTCATGGTGCTTTCCGCAAAATGCTTGCCAAGTATGATGTTAACCATAGAATTGCATCACCTTATCATCCTCAGTCTAGTGGTCAAGTTGAACTTAGTAATAGGGAAATAAAATTAATTTTACAAAAGACTGTCAATAGGTCCCGTAAGAATTGGTATAAAAATCCTATGGGTATGTCTCCTTATAAAATGGTTTATGGAAAAGCTTGTCATTTGCCTCTTGAGTTAGAACATAAAGCATATTGGGCAATCAAAGAACTCAACTATGATTTCAAATTTGCCGGTGAAAAGAAGTTATTTAATATTAGCTCATTAGATGAATGGAGAACCCAAGCTTATGAAAATGCCAAATTGTTTAACAAAAAAGTCAAAAGATGGCATGATAAAAGAATTCAAAAGCGTGAGTTTAAAGTTGGAGAATATGTTCTTTTGTACAACTCTCGTTCCAGATTCTTTGCAGGAAAACTCCTTTCGAAATGGGAAGGACCCTATGTTATCGAGGAGGTTTATCAGTCTGGAGCTATCAAAATAAATAACGCCGAAGATACTAACCCGAAGGTTGTTAATGGGCAACGAATAAAACATTATATATCAGGTACGCCCATTAATGTTGAAAGTAATATTATCCGAACTTTGATACCAAAAGAACACATAAAAGAGTCCTTCCGGAACACTCCAGAATCGTGAAAATAAGGAGGTACGTGATACGGTAAGTGAACGGACTCCGAAAAATCCGCAAAAATATTTTCTGTCAGTTTTGGAATATTTAGAAAATTAGGAAAATAAGAAACAACCAGGAAGCTTACCCTGGTGGGCACAAGACACCAGGGCACACCTGGCTTGCCAAGCGCGCCCAGGTGGGTTGTGCCCACCTGGGGCACCCTCCGGACTCCGTTTTTCTCCCGTTTGCTTGTCTCCCAAGATAAAAAATCTTTATATACCCCCCGAACCTATTGACCACCGTATCGCGGAGAAATCTCCTGTTCTCTTTTATTGCTATTTCTGGTCAGATCTATCAAGCCAGGCATCATGTCTTCCTCCTCCTCCAACAACATGGAAGAAGATGCTTGGTTGATGAAGATTGAGCTGAAGAGGGAGGAGCCCACGGAAGCCGTCAAGGGAGAAAAGAGCAAGGAGGCTACTGTAGATCTACCCCCGGTGGCTGAACAAGCACTGCCGGCCGAGGAGGAAGAAGAAGATATCCTTAAACTTACTATGCTCATCTTACCCCTACCGAGAGTGCAGCCTTTCGGATTGTTGAAACAGTCCGTGTGCAGAATAAATACCTCACTCATGAAAATATTCTGCATCAAGAGCACATCATCTTCCTCCGGAGCATCATACGTAGATTGGAGAATCTCTTGATCTTGAAGGACATGATCTCTACTTCACCACCACCATCTTCTTCATCACCAAAAGAGAATTGAGTTTCGGGTATGGGCACTCCCCTTGGCTTCCGCCAAGCTTGGGGGAGATGCCCCGGTATTGTATCATCCCCACTATCTTTTGCCTTTACCTATTTTAGTTCGATCTTTTGCTTTAGATGAATAAAAGTTTGGTTCGATCCTTTCTTTTTGAGATCTTGCTTAGTGATCTATCCTTGTAATCGTGTGCAAGATATATAATAAAGTTTAGTTTGAGTTTTTGCTTTCTTTACTTTCTTGTTGCAATAAAAAGAAGGGATATAAATAAAAAACAAAGGAAATAAATGGAAAAGATCCTATGCTAATCTTATGGTAGGTGATGGCACCACATAAGGAGAAGTATAAGTAGAAAATTTTATTAGAGATTGACAAACATAGCATTGGTCAATGATGCAACTCATGAAATAATTAATAAGGGAAGAGAAGATTCACATATAAATACACTATCCTAGAAAACTTTTGTGATTGTGAGCCCCCATCAAAATATTATATGCCAAAATTGTTGACGTTGGACAAGGAAGACAACGTATTGATTTATGTTTGTTCATATTCACATATATTTTCATAGATCCTTCAACATGTGGTGCTTGCCCCTATCTTTGCTAGCCAAACATTCCGCACTAAGTAGAGATACTACTTGTGCATCCAAAAACCCTTAAAGCCAAATCTTATTTTCAAGAGTCCACCACAGCTACCTAGGGATTGAGCAAGATCCCTCAAGTAAGTTGTCATCAGTGCAAAAAGGCAATAAAAATTGCTTCTAAATGTGTGAGATCATTTAGTGTAAGAGAAAATTGAGCGTTGCACGAACTTGTGATGGTGAAGAATAAAAGCGACAGACTGCATAATAAAGGTCGCTATCACAAGGGGCAATGCAACGTGACATTCTTTTGCACTAAGGGGTTGAGCATACAAACAAATGAGCGCATGGCAACCTATACTTCCCTCTGCAAAGGTCCTATCTTTTACTTTTATGCAAAGAGTCAAAGTTTTCTCTCTATTCCTTTTTATTTTTCTCCGTTGGCAAGCATCATGTGGTGAGGAAAGATCTAGGCACATATGTCCAGTTGAATATGGGTGGCATACGTTATTATTGCTGACATCACCCTTGAGGTGAATATGTCGGGAGGCGAAACTATAGGCCCCTATCTTTCTATGTGTCCGGTTGAAACGTTTTGCTCATGTGTATGCGGTGAGTGTTAGCAATCATAGAAGACTATATGATGGTTGAGTATGTGGACTTGCCTAAAGGCTCCGATACGTGACCCTTCCTTAAAAGATGATGAATTGTAGTTGCAAAGTTGACTGAGAACATAGTTTGTTTGTTTCTAATAGAGTTTATGCTTTATACTTCGACTGTGTGATGAACTGTTACTTATTTATGAGAATTTTATGATGAAAGCTCTATGATAAAAGTCTTATGTTTAAATTTGTTGCTAATATAATAATCTACATGATGCTTCTATGTCCGTATTCTGTTTTTATCGACACCTCTCTCTCTAAGCATGTGGACATGTTTTTCGATTTCGGTTTTTGCTTGAGGACAAGCGAGGTCTAAGCTTGGGGGAGTTGATACGTCCATTTTGCATCATGTTTTCCTACTGTTATTTATGATGTTTTTATGCATAATAATGCTTTTTGGAGTAATTCTAATGCATTTTCTCTCATAATTTGTAAGGTGCACACAAAGAGGGAGAATTCCGGCAGCTGGAAATCTGGACCTAGAAAAGCTATGTCAGGCTACCTATTCTGCACAACTCCAAACAAACTGAAACTTTATGAAGATTTTTATAAAATATATGAGGAATATTGGAGCCAATAAGTACAAGAGGGGGCCCACCAGGTGGGCACAACCCACCTGGGCGCGTTAGGAAGCCTAGGCGCGCCCTGGTGGGTTATGCTCATCCAGGCCGACCTCCGGTGCCCATCTTCTGGTACATAAGTTATTTTGACCTAGAAAAAATAAGGAGAGGAATTTCAGGACGGAGCGCCGCTGTCTTGAGGTGGAACTTGGGCAGGAGCACTTTTGCCCTCCGGCGGAGCGATTCCGCCGGGGGAACTTCCCTCCCGAAGGGGGAAATCATTGTCATCATCATCACCAACAACTCTCCCATCTTGGGGAGAGAAGTCTCCATCCACATCTTCAACAAAACCATCTCATCTCAAACCCTAGTTCATCTCTTGTGTTCAATCTTTGTACCGGAACTATAGATTGGTGCTTGTGGGTGACTAGTAGTGTTGATTACATCTTGTAGTTGATTACTATATGGTTTATTTGGTGGAAGATTATATGTTCAGATCCATTATGCTATTTAATACCCCTCTGATCTTGATCATGATTATCATTTGCGAGTAGTTACTTTTGTTCTTGAGGTCACGGGAGAAATCATGTTGCAAGTAATCATGTGAACTTGATATGTGTCGTGGAATTGTCACGGCAGATGTCCTAGTGTGAGGACTTAGTCGTGGAGCCATCACAACGTGATTAGCTTAAAGGGGTTAAACATGTCAAAGGACACATGAAGTTTATACTAGTTCGGCCCCTTGCGGTGAAGGTAAAGGCCTAATCCAGTTTGAGGTGGTATTGCTTATGTCTCGATTACCAAGGAGCGATTACGCTTTGACCTAGCTTTCGATCTGTTGTCTCTTCCCCTTAGCCGCCGCCGGGTCGCCCCTTTATATACACAGGTTGACGCCCAATAGCTTATAGAGTTCGGGCCGGCTCATAAACAACGTGTCCAGCCTGGTGACTAACTATACCTGCCTTACAATACAAGTTATACATATATGGCGGTTTACACTTATGGGCTTTAAGCCGCCTTTGCCCTTTGGGCCCTTTTAACAAGTCTGCTTCATGAACCGCCATCATCAACATCTTCATGGGCTTCGCCTTTAATGAACCGCCATTGGGATAACCCGGCCCCTCCTGGGCGGGTCATACCCAATAGTCATATCCCCAACATTAGGCCCCAGGTTGATTTGAACTTGTTCATGTCAATCTCCAACACTTAGAAAAAAATCCTTCCTTGTTTGTTTTTTGCAAGACATTGTAACCCGCCATGACATCATCTCCTGGAATTACGAAAAACCGCCATGACGTCATCTGTCATTAATTTCGCACAATACATAGCATATCTTTAACAGATCCTTATCTTTTAATAACCTCCCGAAAATCGAGGCGCCCGATTAGATGGATAATCATTCTTTGGCCTCCTCGTTTTTCGCGCCCACCTGTTACCCTTCTCCTTATAAATAGGGTCAGGCAACCCTCTTTTTATTTTCCCCTCTTTCCTCCTCGTCTTCCACCTCTCTCCGCGACGCATCTGCACGTCTGAGCACTGCCGCCGCCGCAAAGCTCATCGTCATCCTCGACCTCGGCCACTGCATCTACCTGAACGGGACCAGAGAAAACTGCGGCGCCTCTCCATTGCTCATGGGTTCCAGTAATCACCTTATCTTCTCCACCATAGATCTCCATTAGGGTTTCTTCAGTTCTTATGAGTTCATCATCGTTCTTCATCACGCTTCTGTTTTAATCCTTACTTTGATCCAAAATTGGCCTTTAGAATATGCAGAACCTGTTTCTATCCTCTGCCTTAATCACTGAACATACCCTTTAGATGCAGAAATCTTGCCAATGCGTTAGTTCCTCCACTGCTGCAATATTTAGGCTTTAATTTATTTTCTTTTTCCACATAGCGCTAGATCGAAATCACCTGCTCCAGTCTATAAAACCTGTTTATTCAACACTTAGCACATTTCACTCTTGATAGATACCAATCTGGTCATGGCGGCTTACATCACCGGTTATTACTAGCCATATGTCATTAGGCCCCATTTAAGCCGCCACTCTGAATATATACTGTAGCGTTTTTCTTCCGGCTTACTGAATCAACTTAAACCGCCAGAATTTTTCTTTCTTTTAGGCTTCTTTCTCCACAATGCCACCAAAGACAGTCACCTCATGTAACTGGGTTCCCTCCATTTTCACTGAGAATATGCTCAAAGACATTGTCAAAATCGGCTATCTGCCAGCATAAAATATCATGCATTGGCGCGCCCCCAATCCAGACAAACAAAAACCTCATCCAAAGGATGATGAGGTCATTGTTTTTACTGATCACATGAATCGGGGCTTCTCACCGCCCGGTTCTAAATTCTTCCGAGATGTTCTGCACTTCTTTCAACTTCATCCTCAAGACATCGGACCCAATTCCGTGTCAAACATTTGCAACTTTCAAGTTTTCTGCGAAGTATACCTTCAAGAGGAGCCCAGTGTTGAAATCTTCCGGGAATATTTTTATTTGAACTGCCAAAACGAGTTTACGAATGGACCCAGCTTGGAACTTGGCGGAATCTCAATTCAACGAAGAAGAGATGCTATCTTCCCCTATGCTTGCTTGCCGAGTCACCCCAAAGATTGGAGCAGACATGGTTTTACTGCAAAGATACTTCTCCGACTGGCGAGAATCCACTGCCGGGTTATCGTGTCCAGCGTCTTGACCCAAAGCATCGTCTTCCTGAAAAGCTTACCACTACTGAACATGCAAAGCTTGCTCCCACCATTGCAAAGGTCAAGGCTCTGTTGGGAAATGGGTTAACTGGCATTGACTTGGTTCGGTGCTGGGTTTCTTGGCGAATCATACCCTTGAGCCGCCGACCCGGCTTAATGTGTACTTACACGGGCGGTATAAAGGATCCACTGCGCCACAGCTCCGTGCGTTTAACTGACGAGGCAATCAATGAAATGACAAAGACCCTTCTGAATGAAGATCCGGAAGACTGCAGCAAAGTGGGTCTGAACCCTTTCTGCAAACTTAACCCGCCACCGGATGTGAGTCTCTAACTCACTTACTTTTACCTCATCATTCAAATATTTTATTAACTCAACCTTGATGATTTTCACAGGCTAAATCTGGTTTTTGGAAAAAGAAATATGACCATGAAGCCGCCAAAAAGGCCAGGGCTGCCAAGAAAGCCTCCAAGAAAGCCGCCAAGAAAACTAAGAAGAAATCAAGTGCTTCCGAGATGTTTGAACTGAATGACAACTCTGAGTCGGAGGTAGCCCTTGACTCCCTTGGCTCATTTTTCAATTATCTTATTGACACTGATTATTATCAGGATGACACGGGGGCCAGCCAAGCAGTTGAAGAAGAGGTAACTATTATTTCCTCCGGCTCAGCACCTTTGCCAAGACAGAAAATTCGGTGAGTAACCCGGAAAGTAAGCTTTTCACACCCCTTAGCTCATTTGGATCCTCACTTTCTTTTGAAGCAACAGCAGCACGAGAAACGGCAATAGACTCGGACCAGTTGAGGTGAAGAATTATCCTCCGGCTTACCGAATACTCGAGTTCCGCGGAAACATCGAAACGAGGTCCTTCCAAACTTAAACTCTTTTTACCCACTAGCGGGTCTCATTTGGCAGCCACTTAATTCTACCTATTCAAACTACCAGGAGGCTTCTCTCTCTTCTTCTGGTGACTCATCATAGACGCAGTTGCCGGCTTTCAAGACTGCTCCTGGGTAATAACAATTTTTCATTTTCAATCTCCTTATACTTTTTATATCTATACTGATCTCTCATGACCCATGCAGTGGACACGCAAAGCCTAGCAAGAAGGCAAAGGTGATCAAGCCGGCTGAAGATCCCAAAGTTCATGAGCCGGAACAACAAATTCCAGCATTTGACACCTCCATGCTACAACCCGACGAGCCTGTCCATGATGTTCCACCAGAGATTCCTGACCTCTCCAGCGATCAGACAAAACTCAATCCCTTGAGTACTGAATCATCAAGCCCACTTAAACCGTCAGAGACACCTACCGACGATGTTATGATCACTGGCACCGGTTTTAAAGAACCGGGAAATCCAACTGTCTTGGCTAAGCACTCCGCTAAACAGGAGTTCATTGAAAAGCGGAAAGTGAGATTTGATGTCACCACTATTCCCAATTGAGAAGTAGTGAAGTACTCTGTGGCTACCTCAACCAAGTACACACCAGCTGCGATCTTGAAATCGATATGGTGAAGCAAATGCATAAAAAATATGAGGTATGAATTTCTGCTTAAATAAGTTATGTATATCCTGCCAGCCCCCAAGTCTACAAGGTATGATAGGATTGAATATGTTGTAGACTTAGAATAACCATGAGCATCTTTGGTAGAATCCTTCCAAAGCCGGTTTTCACATTTAGAGTTAAACCGGATTTTTAATAATTAATATTGCATCTGTAGTCCCCAAGGGCCGGTTTAATCAGCATGAATGAGCCGGTCCTTTTCACCATTGTTTAGAAAGAGAGCTTACCTGTGTAGCCCCCATGAACCGGCTGTGATTGTTTATGGCACAACCGGGTCATCATAAAGTAGTAAGGAGACGCAAGCAATATGCATTAGCCCCCAAGTGCCAAGTACTCTTGCTTGCAAAGTACTTGGGACTTATTCACATGAGCCGTTGTATGAAGAATTTTTCGGCAGCCATTAGCCCCCAAGTGCCAAGTACTCTTGCTTCCAAAGTGCTTGGGACTTATATACCTGTAACCCGGATATGAATGTTTTTGCAACTCTGTGATTGTACAGGAAGCCACTGCTGAACTTCAATCACAATTGGCTGATGCAAAGACCCGGCTGGAGAATCAAGAATCTGAGACCCGGAAAGCCGATTCAAAATTCCAATTTAGCGTGGCTAAAACATAAAAGCTGAAGACCTGTTTTGAGGCTGAAAGAAATGCCTGGGCTAAAGAGAAAACTGCTTAGACGCAGCGGGCTGCAAAAGCGGAGGCGACTCTTCAAGAGGTGACCACTGAGCTTACCGGTTTAAAACACCGTGTATCCCAGATGGTTTCTGCTATCTTTGGTGAGTCGCCTTGCTAACATCAAAATTGAATCTCTTTCGTGATGGTATAAATCACCTCTAACCAATCCAGAATTATTACTCAGGTCCCAGGAGCAGCAATCTTAACCAAGACATGCTTGTGAAGCTCAAGGCTATTTATACACTTGTTGAACAACTATATACTAGAGCTCAGCATGCACTGGCCATGATTTCTCCGACTAATCAAGCTAGGATTGATGTCTTGAAAAAACTCTCTGTTCTGCCTACTAGGATTGACGAGATGAAGCGGTCATCTACAAGAGCCGGTGCTGTGACAGCTTTAAGCCGGGCCAACGCATGGCTAACGGAGCTAGACCCGGCCGAGATAGCTACTGGGTACCCAAGCTTAAAGGAAGATGGCACTCCCTTTGAGAAGAAAGACTTCGCTGCCTTCGTAAAGGAGATACGTCCCCTGGCCAGCCTGATTGCAAATGAAATGGATCTTTCAAAATACCAGCCGGCTTATAGCATGGAGAATCAGAAGATGCACACGCCGGCTTATAAAGTGATGGATCTAATCCCCCCAATCCGTAAGCATACTTTCGCCCCTGAAGTTGAACCGTTCGAACTTATAGGTGATGAAGCTGAATTTCAAGCCTTGTGTGGCATTGATTGGTCATCACCAAATTTCCAGACAGCGGAGGAGGACAAAGAACCGGAGAAGGATGATCCAGAAGCCTCAAGTCATCAAGGCCAAGAAGAGTGATCTGCCGGGCGGTTTATATATTTGATCCTTTGAAAACACTTGATCTTTATTGGCTCACTGAGTCATGTAATAGGCTAGTGAAACTTTGATCTGTCGTGCCATCGTGCACGTTTTTGTTTTGCGGAACACTGGCGGAACACTGTTTGACCAGCCATTTGAAAAGCTACCATTTATGCTTATGATAACGGAGACTTATGCAGATGAGATTAATCATTACCCTGCACACAAGTAAATCACAATTGCCCTGGCGGTTTAACGCAGGACAGGTCATAATAACCCATATAAAACCACTGGTGACTAAAATAGTGCATAACCAGAGTCGGTTCAATCATAATTTAGATATAATCAAAAATATCATACCTGTGATATGTGATTAAACTGCCGGCTTACCATACCGATGCAGTAAGGGTGATAACCCAAAACTAAGAAGACAATACTTTCGAGTATTTAATATCATCATATACTGGCGACTTATCATCCAAAGCCAGGCCGGGTTATCATAAACCACGGAGATACTCAAATATGAGTTGTAAGAATTGAGGCTACATGGCCTGAATCATTTTAATCATATGTCAATATGATACCAAGATGAACCCAAAAAATGGTCAAAAAACGAATCCAAGCGAGAAAACAAGGCTTTCATAGGCCGCCAAGCCACTGAGTTAACCTTTTACACTTTGTGAATCCGGCCTCACATGACCGCCATTTTAACTTTGACAAGTTTAGGGTCTATGTAAGATCGACTTGTCAAGAGTTGACAAGTTTAGGGTCTATGTAAGATTGAGTTGTCAAGAGTTCGGCTTGTCATTCCGGGATTACCCGAGCGGAGTGGTAGATTCTACAAAGTAGGAGAACCCGGAAGGTTTTGGTGAATACACCTGGTGTTCCAACCCAGCTCACAAGGGTAGTAACGCTATGTCTCTTTGGTGAATGCACCTATGTTTGAACAGGAAGCTCCCAAATGCTTTGTGGCGTTGCGCCGATCAAGAGGGATATTCACAGCTGTGCTCGATGAGCAGGAAGCCCCCAAGTGACCATTAGAGGTGTGGCATTGCGCCGATCAAGAGGGATATTCACAGCTATGCTCAATGAGCAGGAAGCCCCCAAGTGACCATTGGAAGTTTGGCATTGAGCCGATCAAGAGGGATATTCACAGCTATGCTCAATGAGCAGGAAGCCCCCAAGTGACCATTAGAATGAAAAAGACTTGTTACTCTTGGAGACGAAACGACAGAGGCCCTGCATTATCAGGGATGCTGGCTTTCTTATAATCATCATAATATATACATTGTCAAGATATGTACATTGTAAGTGCCGGTGGCTCAAGTGTAGTAAGGCCGAAGATGAGTAATATTCCACGGCCGACGGGTCTCCTCCTCCGACGTGCGTGAGTGCTTGTGGTCTCGAACATCAATGTAACACCCACGATGCGGCTATGTCTCCCACGTGTCGAGGCACGACTTAGAGGCATAACCGCATTGTGGTTTTGCCGCAAGAAGGGTCATCTTCACACAATCCCATGTAATGAACAAGAATGGGATAAAGAGTTGGCTTACAATCGCCACTTCACACAATACATAAATAAATTCATACATCATACAAGATACACACATAGACCGACTACGGTCAAAGCCAAAAGAAAAGAAGATAACCCAACTGCTAGATTCCCGATCGTCCCAACTGGGCTCCACTACTGATCAGCAGGAAACGAAACAACACAACGAACAAGAGCTTCATCGAGCTCCCACTTGAGCTCGGTTGCGTCACCTGCACTGGTATCCTCGGCACCTGCAACTGTTTTGGTAGAATCTGTGAGCCACGAGGACTCAGCAATCTCACACCCGCGAGATCAAGACTATTTAAGCTTATAGGAAGGAAAAGGTAGTGAGGTGGAGCTGCAGCAAGCACTAAGCATATATGGTGACTAACATACGCAAATAAGAGCGAGAAGAGGAGCAACGTAATGGTCGTCAACTAGTAATGATCAAGAAGTGATCCTGAAATCCTACTTACGTCAAACATAACCCAAAAGCCGTGTTCACTTAACGGACTCCGCCGAAAGAGACCATCACGGGTACACACGCGGTTGATGCGTTTTAATTAAGTCGAGTGTCAAGTTCTCTACAACCGGATATTAACAAATTCCCATCTGCCACATAACCGCGGGCACGGCTTTCGAAAGATAATACCCTGCAGGGGTGTCCCAACTTAGCCCATTATAAGCTCTCACGGTCAACGAAGGATAAACCTTCTCCTGGGAAGACCCGATCAGTCTCGGAATCCCGGTTTACAAGACATTTCGACAATGGTAAAACAAGACCAGCAAAGCCGCCCGATGTGCCGACAAATCCCGATAGGAGCTGCACATATCTCGTTCTCAGGGCACACCGGATGAGCCAGACGTCGGGTTGGCATAGACCCTGGTTGCCCAGGGGGCGCCGGACATCGCTCGGTTTGGACCAGCACTCGAAGGAGCACTGGCCCAAGGGGTAAATAAAGATGACCCTTGAGTCTGCAGAACCCAAGGGAAAAAGGCTTAGGTAGGCAAATGGTAAAAACCAATGTTGGGCCTTGCTGGAGGAGTTTTATTCAAAGCGATCTGTCAAGGGGGTCCCATAAATCACCCAACCGCGTAAGGAACGCAAAAATCAAGGAACATAACACCGGTATGAAGGAAACTAGGGCGGCAAGAGTGGAACAAAACACCAGGCATAAGGCCGAGCCTTCCACCCTTTACCAAGTAATAGATGCATTAATTAAATAAGAGATATTGTGATATCCCAACATATCCATGTTCCAACATGGAACAAACTTCAACTTCACCTGCAACTAGCAACGCTATAAGAGGGGCTGAGCAAAAGCGGTAACATAGCCAAACAACGGTTTGCTAGGAAAGGATGGCTAGAGGCTTGACATGGCAATAAGGGAGGCATGATAAACAAGTGGTAGGTAGCGCAAGCATAGCGATAGAGTGAGCAACTAGCAAGCAAAGATAGAAGTGATTTCGAGGGTATGGTCATCTTGCCTGAGATCCCGCAAGGAAGAAGAACGAATCCATGAAGAAGACAAACGGACGAAGTCGAACGAACCCTCACAACTCCGGAATGAAACCGAAGCTAACGAGAGAAGCAACCCGGAAAGAAGCAAACAACATGGTAAACAATCATCACATAAACATGGCATGATGCACAATCAAGTATGATGCATGTCCGGTTTAAGGAGGCATGGCATGGCAAAGTGCAACAAACAACACTACAAATTAAGTGGAGCTCAATATGCAACGAGTTGCATATTGACGAAACACCACATCAATTATTTAGTTCTCTCTCGGTTATGTACCCAACAAAGTTAAATGTTGATTAACATGGCAAGAGGTGAAGCATAAGTAAACTAACTATTTAAGCAAGTTAAATGAGGCCGGAAACAATAAACAACAATTCCGGAAAATCCTCATGTCCATATTTTGAATTAGCTACTGTTCTGCCCTAAACCATATTTTAAAGTTTTTAAACAGCCAAATAAAGTGCACCATGTTAAACTAGGCATTTTTCTATCCCATTTACATATAAAGTTTATTAAAATCCGAGCTACCGTTATTTAGTTATGAAATAAATCATTTTAACATGGCAAATATGCAAATAAATGTAAACAGCAACTTAAACATCTTAAACATGGATGAGAGCAGCATATTGTGAAACTAGACAGAATTCTAAACATTTTACATATTTAAAACATTTTAATCTGATGCACGGTTGATGAGTTATTATATGCATGAACATGAGGGGTTTTTCTGTAAAACTGTAATTCCTGGAATAAATAGCTAAATCGCAGATCTGGAAAAAAACAAGACACGGGCCGAAACTGAATGGCCCAACAGCACAGGGGGGGCGGCTGCTCACAGTGGGCTGGCAGAGCTGGGTTCGCGCGGATGGGCCGAGGGGAGGCTGGGCCTTGGCGCTGTGGATAAGGCAGCCGACGCAGCAGGGCGACTCGTCAACGGCGCGGGCGAGCGCTCTGCTTGACCAAAATGAAGCAGGCGGCAGCGGGTGAAGCAGGGGACTTGGCGGGCGGCGCAGGGGCTTGATGCAGGACGGCGACGCTGGAACTTGGGGCTCCGGCAGCGCCGGGAACACGAAGACGGGTTGATCCGGTCAGCTGGCGCTGGATCCGGGCAAACGGCAGCGCGGACGGAGGAGCTTGGGCGCGGCAGACGAGGAGCCTCTCAGGCGACGGCTCTGTTACGGAGGGGACAGAGGGAGTCCGGTGAGAGAGAGATAGGAAGGAGGGGACGGAAAAGAGGTGCGACGACCTGCTGGTGGTGGGGAACCCCGGCGACGACGAACTGCAGAAGGCGGCCTTGCTGGAGCTCAAGGCGAGGGGCATCTCCTCGAGGAGGAGGAAGAAGCAGGGGGCGGCGGTGGTCCTGGAGGTCGCTGTCGAGGCGGTTGACCGCGCGAGAAGACGAGGACGGCGGGGTTCGGACCTGCACCCGCAGGTGTGCTCGGGAGGACGGGGCCTCGGGTGCTCGCAGACGAAGGCAGCTGCAGGGCCGAAGGCCGACGGGGATGCAGACGCTGGTGCTGCTCGCGGCGGCGCGCGGGAAGCACGAGAGGATGCAGGGGTTGCAGCTCCTGCTTGCTGCGCGGGGAAGCACCAACGAGGAGGAGATGCTCGGGGAAGAACGAGCAGAGGAGGGCAGGCTGCGGGCGGTGGCGAAGAGGATCTTCGTGGGGATCGGGATGGCTGGGACGGATTGGTGTGATGGGCAAAACGTGGAGGAAGCTCGGGCTGTGGTGGTTGGTGGGATGGGGATCCCGATGAAGGAGGGGATCAGCGGCGATGGGACAAACTCCGAGGTACCAGGCAGAGTGGGTGGCGGCGGCGGGGAGGATTAGATGGATGGATGGGACAGGGCTAGGGTTTGCATTGATTTAGAATGTAGGTGGTCTTTATATATAGAAAGGAGAGAGTTTTTGGATCATCGGATCAGGATCGGGCGGACGAAAAAATATGGCTAGGGAAGTCCAACTAAGAAAACGGAGATGTTTTATAGATGTTTGGGGATGATCCGGACCCATCGGTCACAATAGTCCGGTTCGGGTTCGGGGAAGTTTCAGACACGCACACAAGGGGGTCTGTGCACTGTACAGAGAGACTCCGGTTTAGGCAAGAGGGCAAACGAATAACAAAGTTGGTCTCGGAACGGTCAACGAAAGCAAGGGGGGGACACGGCAACTACGAGCGGATGCAAGTTGAAAACAACGACGGCAACAGAGTGTCGATGCAACGCGAATGATGCGATGATGAAAGCAAGAAACAAATAAATAACAGAGCTGACACACAAAACAAGGAACGCATCTGGAGCGTCGGTCTGGGGGCGTTACAACACTCCACCACTACAAGAGGATCTCGTCCCGAGATCTAGGATTGCACCGGAGAGAAAACAAAAAGGGAAGAGGTAAAACAAAGTTGCTTCTTTGACAAACGAGTGAAACCAAAGAACCTTGAGAGGTTGAAAACTTGAAAGAAGAATACGACAGAGTTGAACAAAATTGAGAAGACTCCGGTAGAAAAGAGAAACAAGGAACACCATGTGAACTTTGGAGTTTGCAAAGCTATGAATGACGAGAACAATGGACGAGAAGTACATGCAAGCACTCCGGTTGAAACGAGATGTACAAGGAACGATAAGGATCCATTACGATAACGCTCCGGTTGGAAAATGGAAGAGATAGAATATGAACTTGGCAAAATGAAAGCACTTGGATGAGACTCCGGTTAAAAGAGGAATGATAGACACAACACTTCGGTTAAATGGATTAGTAAGAAAAGAAGATGATCTTGACAAAACAAGAAGATGGGTCGAAGAGAGCAATATCACAATGCCTTCGGTAGAAATGAAAGAAGATAGAACATTGGAATAAAAGAATGGAGATGAAAATGCCAACTTCTGCCACCAATGCGCTTGGAAAACACCCTTCCATGGAGGTAAAAACGGAGTAGTTGGAAAACCAACAACGAAACGAACAAGCTTGTAGTGGGCTTATGGAAAACTTCTCAAGATAGAGGCGAAATTCTGCCACTACAGAAACAACTAATACAATTGATAACACCAACGAGATGAAAAACTACTTTCACCAAGAGGATATGAGAAAACTTGGATCATTGATAAGCACCATAATAGCAACATTCCTTAGGGAAGGCTTTAGGTGAAACATGACACAAGATAAATCCAACGAAGAGATTGGTGGATTTAAAATATCTCATTCTTGACAACATGTGAATCATGAAACGCGAACTCAAATTGTCAAGAATGACATAACACCACCTCAAATGATAAGGTAGAACGAATTGCACTTTAGAATGCAAGATGAAGAATGCTTGGACTCCACAAAACAAAACATGTGTTGAACACCATGTTTATTTTAGAGTATATCTTGGCGGATCTTAACCCCGTGAGAAATCTTGACGAACAATTGAAGAATGAAAAGGGATCCTTGATGAACCACCATGTAGAGCCTTTGTGAGAACTCCCGATAATAAAAGAATGATCAAACGAAAGGGAAAATTGAAAAGAACTCCGGGAGAAGCCTTGCAATGATTAGATGAAGCTTTGAAATGATATAATTGAAATAACTTGGAGCTCCGGAAAGAAAGATGAACAAATGAAATCAAGAATTTGATGGGATGAAACAAGAATAAGAATTACATTATGCTCATCCTTCACCAATTTAGATTGATGACAAGCAACGGATTTGACATACTACTTATTCTCGTAGAAAGGATTAAGAGAGATATAGCGCAAACTTGAGAAGGTCTTCAACGAACCACCGGTAGGATTGAAACAACGAATAAATTTATATGATAGCGAAGGAAGAGAACTCTTGAACGGACCACCGTAAGAATTTGAAATGAAAGTAGCAAAGGCGCAATTCACCGGGAAGAATTAGAAAACGAAAGAAGATACTTGAGGGGATTTAGATACATGAGAACGAAGAGATCGTGAACTGATTAGAGGATATTTGAACGACGCACCGGAAGAATTCGAGAACGAGAGCTGAAAGCTGAGAATGAATAATTCTTCTGAAATGATGGCCTTCGGAGAATCAAACTGAAAAGACTCATGAATTGCCCCGGATGGGTGAAAGGAATTCTCACAATCGAAAACAATTATGAGAGGATGGCATGAAGATAGAACCATGAATCTTGAGAGAACGGATAAGATTTGGAGGAAAAACTCTTCTTCGGTCTTCAAATGTTGAGAATGATGACAAGAAACACCACCATGAATTGTTGAGATACTCCGGGATGAAAATTAGAAAGGTTGAACCAACGATGAAAAGAACTTGAAAGATCTTGGAGAAAGACATATGACTGATGATAATCCATTCTTACATCAAACTTTGAAAAGAATTTTTGAAGCTCCGGGAAAATTAGAAGAGTCAGGTAAGATCCTGGGAAAAGACCTGTGGGTTAGGGCCCACTCAAGAGAAACACCGTTGAACAATTAAAAGAAAGATTTCGTCGGTTGAATTAAATGGCTCAAAAGAGATAACAACCTTGAGATAGGTTGAACGGATTGGGAATGGAAATGTGAATCTTCTGAGATATCTTGTACACTCCGGAACCAATGAAAATAGTGAGAGGTGAATGATTGAGAGGTGCACCGGCATGGGAAAACATTTGAAACGAGGAAAGGAATATGATCAACACTGTAAGCTTGAATTAAATCCACCGGAGAAGAAAATTAGAATGGAACAATGATAAAGTTGAAGCTTCCTTAGCGTCTTCATGAGAAATCAGCAGATAAAAAACATTAAAGGAAAAGAATGAAGAAACTTCACTCAATAAAATGGATAGTCGGTTAAGAAATCTGAGTCCTTGAAGAAAAGGGTGGGAGGGCGGGAAAAACAAAGGCAACTTGGGACGGATGAAACAAACACCGTTGAGAAAACTTAGAATTGATCTCGTGAATGTTGAAATGATCGGATCCACTTGAAGAGAAGCACGCAGGTTGGAAAAGAATTAACATGATGACCTCGATGTTCAAGAAGGATTAGTATTCACATAGCAATATGAGAACACCGTTTAGGAAAGGTATGGATTCAACATTTGACTTCGAAGCAACTGAAATACCACAAATAAAACAATACAAAGGATTGGCTTAGGAAATAAGCCGGAACAAACATATGATAGAGATTCCGTCCGAAGTTCTCGTGGTGGGGCCCACACAGGCTCGATCATACAACACCATCATGTACAAGGCAGTGCACATGACATACGAAGCGTCCCCGAGTCGGCATAGCCAAGGACTCTTTAAGACGCTACGAGACCACTGTAAAACCAACCGTGGAAAGGAGGACCACTAGACGTCGAATCCCAATCTCATATCATGCATCTATCGGAAAGATATCCTAGGAGCTACTTGAATTCCCACTTATAAACTCCCGAAACTTTCTGGTTATGCAATTAGGTGTTGGGGATACAGGGGACACAAAATATATCACCCAAACTAACAATCCCTAGATCCAGCTGTATCCATCCGTCAACACATAACCAAGAAACCTTCGGAAATCGTGTACCTCAACCTTTGAAAAGCATCCGTTATACGAGTTATGGCAATACTCCCGAACTCCCGCCCCAGTACTGGGTGGCATCGAGGTGATCTCACCAACAACTGCATAAAAGAGATTTTCGATGTCGGCGAAACTCAGGTATTCCAGAACTGCAACGATAAAATTGTGACGACAACACCTCGGAGCTCAACTCCCCGGGACACTGCCACAACCCCTAAATGTCAGGAGGCACCAAGAGCAATGTTCTCGTCACAAAACCATCGAAACGATTCCAAGATACCCGCGTGATCCTAATTTTTTTTTGTGAAATTTGAGGAGAGAAAAGTCAAAACTTCAACGTCAGGAGACCTCACCAGAGCGACGAAGGGACTGAGGAGTAAAAAGAATCCTACTCTCCGATATATATAATCCTAAGACTCAAAACATTTTTGTTTCTAGACTCAACAACGTCAGCGATTCGATCAAGCAGGGGGCTCCTAAGTTGGGGATGGCTCTGATTACCAACTTGTAACACCCACGATGCGGCTATATCTCCCACGTGTCGAGGCACGACTTAGAGGCATAACCGCATTGTGGTTTTGTCGCAAGAAGGGTCATCTTCACACAATCCCATGTAATGAACAAGAATGGGATAAAGAGTTGGCTTACAATCGCCACTTCACACAATACATAAATAAATTCATACATCATACAAGATACACACATAGACCGACTACGGTCAAAGCCAAAAGAAAAGAAGATAACCCAACTGCTAGATCCCCGATCGTCCCAACTGGGCTCCACTACTGATCAACAGGAAACGAAACAACACAACGAACAAGAGCTTCATAGAGCTCCCACTTGAGCTCAGTTGCGTCACCTGCACCGGTATCCTCGGCACCTGCAACTGTTTTGGTAGAATCTATGAGCCACGAGGACTCAGCAATCTCACACCCGCGAGATCAAGACTATTTAAGCTTATAGGAAGGAAAAGGTAGTGAGGTGGAGCTGCAGCAAGCACTAAGCATATATGGTGACTAACATACGCAAATAAGAGCGAGAAGAGGAGCAACGGAATGGTCGTCAACTAGTAATGATCAAGAAGTGATCTTGAACTCCTACTTACGTCAAACATAACCCAAAAGCCGTGTTCACTTCCCGGACTCCGCCGAAAAGAGCCCATCATGGCTACACACGCGGTTGATGCGTTTTAATTAAGTCGAGTGTCAAGTTCTCTACAACCGGATATTAACAAATTCCCATCTGCCACATAACCGCGGGCACGACTTTCGAAAGATAATACCCTGCAGGGGTGTCCCAACTTAGCCCATTATAAGCTCTCACGGTCAACGAAGGATAAACCTTCTCCCGGGAAGACCCGATCAGTCTCGGAATCCCGGTTTACAAGACATTTCGACAATGGTAAAACAAGACCAGCAAAGCCGCCTCATGTGCCGACAAATCCCGATAGGAGCTGCACATATCTCGTTCTCAGGGCACACCGGATGAGCCAGACGTCGGGTTGGCATAGACCCTGGTTGCCCAGGGGCGTCGGACATCGCTCGGTTTGGACCAGCACTCGAAGGAGCACTGGCCCCCGGGGGTAAATAAAGATGACCCTTGAGTCTGCAGAACCCAAGGGAAAAAGGCTTAGGTAGGAAAATGGTAAAAACCAAGGTTGGGCCTTGCTGGAGGAGTTTTATTCAAAGCGAACTGTCAAGGGGGTCCATAAATCACCCAACCGCGTAAGGAACGCAAAAATCAAGGAACATAACACCGGTATGACGGAAACTAGGGCGGCAAGAGTGGAACAAAACACCAGGCATAAGGCCGAGCCTTCCACCCTTTACCAAGTAATAGATGCATTAATTAAATAAGAGATATTGTGATATCCCAACATATCCATGTTCCAACATGGAACAAACTTCAACTTCACCTGCAACTAGCAACGCTATAAGAGGGGCTGAGCAAAAGCGATAACATAGCCAAACAACGGTTTGCTAGGAAAGGATGGTTAGAGGCTTGACATGGCAATAAGGGAGGCATGATAAACAAGTGGTAGGTAGCGCAAGCATAGCGATAGAGCGAGCAACTAGCAAGCAAAGATAGAAGTGATTTCGAGGGTATGGTCATCTTGCCTGAGATCCCGCAAGGAAGAAGAACGAATCCATGAAGAAGACAAACGGACGAAGTCGAACGAACCCTCACAACTCCGGAATGAAACCGAAGCTAACGAGAGAAGCAACCCGGAAAGAAGCAAACAACATGGTAAACAATCATCACATAAACATGGCATGAGGCACAATCAAGTATGATGCATGTCCGGTTTAAGGAGGCATGGCATGGCAAAGTGCAACAAACAACACTACAAATTAAGTGGAGCTCAATATGCAACGAGTTGCATATTGACGAAACACCACATCAATTATTTAGTTCTCTCTCGGTTATGTACCCAACAAAGTTAAATGTTGATTAACATGGCAAGAGGTGAAGCATAAGTAAACTAACTATTTAAGCAAGTTAAATGAGGCCGGAAACAATAAACAACAATTCCGGAAAATCCTCATGTCCATATTTTGAATTAGCTACTGTTCTGCCCTCAACCATATTTTAAAGTTTTTAAACAGAAAAATAAAGTGCACCATGTTAAACTAGGAATTTTTCTATCCCATTTACATATAAAGTTTATTAAAATCCGAGCTACCGTTATTTAGTTATGAAATAAATCATTTTAACATGGCAAATATGCAAATAAATGTAAACAGCAACTTAAACATCTTAAACATGTATGAGAGCAGCATATTGTGAAACTAGACGGAATTCTAAACATTTTACATATTTAAAACATTTTAATCCGATGCACGGTTGATGAGTTATTATATGCATGAACATGAGGGGTTTTTCTGTAAAACTGTAATTCCTGGAATAAATAGCTAAATCGCAGATCTGGAAAAAAACAAGACACATGCCGAAACTGAATGGCCCAATAGCATAGGGGGGCGGCTGCTCACAGTGGGCTGGCAGAGCTGGGTTCGCGCGGATGGGCCGAAGGGAGGCTGGGCCTTGGCGCTGTGGATAAGGCAGCCCACGCAGCAGGGCGACTCGTCAACAGCACGGGCGAGCACTCTGCTTGACCAAAACGAAGCAGGCGGCAGCGGGTGAAGCAGGGGATTGGTGGGCGGCGCAGGCGCAGGGGCTTGATGCAGGGCGGCGACGCTGGAACTTGGGGCTCCGGCAGCGCCGGGAACACGAAGACGGGTTGATCCGGTCAGCTGGCGCCGGATCCGGGCAAACGGCAGCACGGACGGAGGAGCTTGGGCACGGCGGACGAGGAGCCTCTCAGGCGACGGCTCTGTTACAGAGGGGACAGAGGGAGTCCGGTGAGAGAGAGAGATAGGAAGGAGGGGACGAAAAAGAGGTGCGGCGACCTGCTGGTTGTGGGGAACCCCGGCGACGACGAACTGCAGAAGGCGGCCTTGCTGGAGCTCAAGGCGAGGGGCATCTCCTCGCGGAGGAGGAAGAAGCAGGGCGCGGCGGTGGTCCTGGAGGTCACTGGCGAGGCGGCTGACCGCACGAGAAGACGAGGACGGCGGGGTTCGGACGTGCACCCGCAGGTGTGCTCGGGAGGACGGGGCCTCGGGTGCTCGCGGACGAAGGCAGCTGCAGGGCCGAAGGCCGACGGGGATGCAGGCGCTGGTGCTGCTCGCGGCGGCGCGCGGGAAGCACGGGAGGATGCAGGGGTTGCAGCTCCTGCTTGCTGCGCGGGGAAGCACCAACGAGGAGGAGATGCTCGGGGAAGAACGAGCAGAGGAGGGCAGGCTGCGGGCGGTGGCGAAGAGGATCTTCATGGGGATCGGGATGGCTGGGACGGATTGGTGTGATGGGGAAAACGAGGAGGAAGGTCGGGCTGTGGTGGTTGGTGGGATGGGGATCCCGATGAAGGAGGGGATCAGCGGCGATGGGACAAACTCCGAGGTACCAGGCAGAGTGGGTGGCGGCGGCGGGGAGGATTAGATGGATGGATGGGACAGGGCTAGGGTTTGCACTGATTTAGAATGTAGGTGGTCTTTATATATAGAAAGGAGAGAGTTTTTGGATCATCGGATCGGGATCGGGCGGACGAAAAAATATGGTTAGGGAAGTCCAACTAAGAAAACGGAGATGTTTTATAGATGTTTGGGGATGATCCGGACCCATCGGTCACAATAGTCGGGTTCGGGTTCGGGTTCGGGGAAGTTTCAGACACGCACACAAGGGGGTCTGTGCACTGTACAGAGAGACTCCGGTTTAGGCAAGAGGGCAAACGAATAACAAAGTTGGTCTTGGAACGGTCAACGAAAGCAAGGGGGGACACGGCAACTACGAGCGGATGCAAGTTGAAAACAATGACGGCAACATAGTGCCGATGCAATGCGAATGATGCGATGATGAAAGCAACAAACAAATAAATAACAGAGATGACACGCAAAACAAGGAACGCATCTGGAGCGTCGGTCTCGGGGCGTTACAATCGATGAGGTAGTATGATCCATTATTCAGATTCTTGCTGACCACAAAAGGCCCTTCCCAAGGTGGGGATAGTTTATGCATATCAGTCTGATCCTGAATAAGCCGGAGCACTAGGTCACCTTCTTGAAAAGTTCTGGTTTTAACCCGGCGGCTGTGATAATGGCGCAGATTTTGCTGGTAAATCACCGAACGAGCCGCCGCGATGTCACGCTCCTCATCTAGCAGGTCAAGTGCATCCCGACATGCTTTTTCATTGTCAGCTTCAACATAAGCCGCCACACGGGGCGAGTCATGACGGATGTCACTAGGGAGAACCGCCTCTGCTCCGTAAACCATAAAGAAGGGCGTGTAACCTGTAGATCTGTTGGGGGTAGTATTGATACTCCATAACACGGAAGGTAACTCCTCCACCCAACAACCTGGCGTCCTCTGTAGAGGAACCATAAGCCGGGGCTTGATGCCTCTCAAAATTTCTTGATTGGCTCTCTCAGCTTGACCATTGGATTGGGGATGAGCCACGGACGATACATCAAGTCGAATATGCTCACGTTGACAAAACTCTTTCATAGCACCCTTGGACAGGTTAGTGCATGCTGTGGGGAAAACCAAAGCGGAAAAATCACCTTTTTGATGAATTGAACCGCCGTTGCCGCGTCACACTTACTGACCGGTTCTGCTTCGAACCACCTTGTGAATTTGTCAACCGCCACCAAAAGGTGGGTCTTTTTGTCCTTGGACCTTTTAAAAGGCCCAACCATATCAAGCCCCAAGACTGCAAATGGCCAAGCAATAGGAATCATGCGCAATTCTTGAGCCGGTACATGAGCTCGTCGTGAAAACTTCTGACAACCATCACATTTACTGACTAGATCCTCGGCATCAGCGTGAGCCGTCAGCCAATAAAACCCATGATGGAAAGCCTTGGCCACGAGAGATTTAGAACCAGCATGATGACCACAATCTCCTTCATGAATTTCTCGTAGAATCTCACATCCTTCCTCAGGAGAAACACAACGTTGAAATGCCCCTGTGACACTGCGATGATGCAACTCTCCATGAACAATAGTCATTGACTTGGACCGCCGGGTTATCTGCCTGGCCAAAGTTTCATCCTCAGGTAACTCGCCCCGGGTCATATAAGACAAATATGGAATTGTCCAATCAGGAATCGCATGAAGAGCTACCATCAATTGTGCTTCCGGGTCAGGAATAGCCAGATCTTCCTCTGTAGGCAATTTGACAGAAGGGCTATGCAGAATATCCAGGAAAGTGTTAGGTGGCACCGGCTTACGCTGAGACCATAACCGGCTTAAAGCATCAGCCACCTTGTTTTTCCTGCGATCAACATATTCAACTTGGTAACCCTTAAAGTTACCCACAATAGCATCAACCTCTCGACGATAAGCCGCCATGAGTGGATCCTTAGAATCCCAAGTGCCAGAAACTTGCTGGGCCAGCAGATCTGAGTCGCCGAAGCACCTCACCCGGCTTAAGCTCATCTCCTTAGCCATCCAAAGACCATGGAGCAAGGCCGCATACTCAGCTGCATTGTTAGTACAAGGGAACATCAGCCGGAGAACATAAGAAAATTTATCACCTCGTGGGGAAGTTAATACAACTCCAGCCCCCGAGCCTTCCAACTGCCTGGACCCATCAAAGTGAATAGTCCAATATGTGTTATCCGGCTTCTCCTCGGGCATCTGCAATTCTGTCCAATCATTGATGAAATCCACAAGTGCTTGAGATTTGATGGCTGTACAAGGCACATACTTCAAACCATGAGGCCCAAGCTCAATGGCCAATTTGGCTACCCGACCTGTGGCTTCTCTATTTTGAATGATATCCCCTAAAGGGGCAGAACTAACCACAGTGTTAGGATGACCCAGAAAATACCGCTTAAGCTTCCGGCTAGCCATAAAAACCCCATACACGAGCTTCTGCCAATGCGGATACCTCTGCTTGGACTCAATAAGTACCTCACTGATGTAGTAAACCGGCCGTTGAACCGGATATTCCTTGCCTGTCTCCTTCCTTTCCACCACAACGGCTACACTGACAGCTCGGCTATTGGCAGCCACATACAACAACAAAGGCTCTTTGTCAATGGGAGCAGCGAGAACGGGCGGCTCAGCCAACTTTCTCTTCAAATCTTCAAACGCTTGATTAGCAGCATCACTCCAAACAAAGTGATATGTCTTCTTGTTCATCTGGTAAAGAGGGATAGCCTTCTCACCCAACCGGCTTATGAACCGGCTTAAGGCTGCAATACGACACACCAAATGTTGAACATCATTAATACATGCCGGCTTAGCCAGAGAGGTGATGGCTTTTATCTTCTCCGGGTTAGCTTCAATACCTCGTTCAGAAACCAGAAAACCCGAAAGCTTACCAACCGGTACACCAAAGACACACTTGGCTGGGTTAAGCATCATCTTATAAACCCGGAGATTGTCAAAGGTCTCCTTCAAATCATCAATTAGGGTCTCCTTCTTTCTGGATTTCACCACAATGTCATCCACATAAGCATGAACATTACGCCTGATTTGATTATGAAGGCAATTTTGCACACACCGTTGGTAAGTCGCCTGGGCGCTCTTGAGCCCAAAGGGCATGGACACATAGCAGAAGGCTCCAAACGGAGTAATGAATGTTGTCTTCTCCTGGTCCTTAACTGCCATTTTGATCTGATGATAACCAGAATAAGCATCCAAAAAGCTCAAACGCTCACAACCCGCCATAGCATCAATAATTTGATCAATACGAGGGGGAGCAAAAGGATCAGCCGGACAAGCCTTATTTAAGTCCGTGTAATCCACACACATACGCCAAGTGCCGTTCTTCTTAAGCACCAGCATCGGGTTAGCCGACCACTCAGGATGAAAAACTTCAACAATGAACCCAGCCGCCAAGAGCCGGGCCACTTCTTCACCAATGGCCTTACGCCTCTCTTCATTAAAACGACGAAGGAATTGCTTGACCCGCTTAAACTTCGGATCAATATTAAGAGTGTGTGCAGCGAGTTCCCTTGGTACACCTGGCATGTCAGAAGGTTTCCATGCAAAGATGTCCCGGTTCTCACGGATGAACTCGATGAGCGTGCCTTCCTATTTCGGATCCAGATTAGCACTGATGCTGAACTGCTTGGACGAATTGCCAGGAATGATATCAACTAGCTTAGTGTCATCCGCCGACTTAAACTTCAGGATCGGGTCATGCTCCGTAGTTGGCTTCTTCAAAGATGTCATATCTGCCGGGTCAACATTATCTTTATAGAACTTCAATTCCTCTGTTGCACAGACGGACTCAGCATACGCAGTGTCACCTTTCTTCACACTCCAAAGCTATCTTCTGGCTTCCATGTACTGTGATAGTCCCTTTGTGACCCGGCATTTTGAGCTGCAGATAAACATAACAAGGCTGTGCCATGAACTTGGCATAAGCCGGCCGTCAAAACAGAGCGTGATACGGACTCTGAATCTTGACCACTTCAAAGGTTAGTGTCTCAGCCCGGGAGTCATGGTCATCTCCAAAGGCCACTTCCAAAGCGACCTTGCCCACCGGATAGGCCGACTTACCGGGCACCACTCCATGGAAAACAGTATTAGACGGCTTAAGATTTTTGTCAGTTAATCCCATACGACGGGAAGTATCATAATAAAGGATATTAATACTGTTGCCTCCATCCATGAGTACTTTGGTGAACTTGTACCCTCCAACCTGAGGTGCCACCACCAAAGCCAATTGACCCGGATTATCAACCTGGGGCGGGTGATCCTCACGACTCCACACAATTGGCTGCTCGGACCATGGCAGGTAACGGGAAACCGCCGGCTCAACGGCGTTCACAGCTCTTTTACGGAACTTCTGGTCTCGCTTACATAAACTCATGGTGAAGACGTGGTACTACCCACTATTCAACTGCTTCGGGTTACTTTGATACCCGGATTACTATTGTTGATTCCCCTGACCGGACTATTGATGATAACCACCCTGATTGCCTTGGTTGCTTAGGTGACCCTGGAAACCGGAATTAGAACCGCCACCACGGTAACCCGGGCCATGAGAACCGCCACCACCGGAACCTGGGCCGCCGCCTGCCCCATGATTGTTCTGGAATAAATCAGAATTTTTGAACTCCTTCATAATGTAGCAGTCCTTCCAAAGGTGACTGGACGGTCTTTCCCGTGAACCATGCTTTGGGCAGGGCTGATTCAGCATCTGCTCAAGATTGAGACCTAACCCCCTTACGACGCTGAACATTATTATGTGTATTGGTATTGGCCACAAAATCTGAATTACTATCGACCTTGCACTTACCATTGCCCCCCTGGCTCACCGGGTTAAGATGCTGACCCTTGGTGTTACCACTCTTCTTTCCCTTTCCCGGCTTTTCATCATCAGACTAGGGGTCCTTGGTACTATCAGAGTTGGCATATTTAATTAGAGCCGCCATCAGCTCCCCCATGTCATTGCAGTGGCGCTTGAGCTGCCCTAGCTTCTGTTTAAGAGGCAAAAAACGGCAATTCTTCTCTAACATTAGGACTGCTGAGCCGGCATTGATGTTATCCGATGAGTGCAAGATAGCTTTGACCCGGCGCACCCAATGGGCCGTTGACTCGCCCTCTTCTTGGGCGCAGGCATCCAAATCCACAATTGACATGGGTTGTTTTCATGTATCTTTAAAATTCTGGATGAACGAGGCCTTCAACTCAGCCCACAATCCAATTGAATTGGCAGGCAGTCCCTTTAGCCAAGTACAGGTCGTCCCATCCAGCATCATGGTGAAGTACTTAGCACACATGGCATCGCTGACCTCCAACATCTCCATGGACATCTCGTAACTCTCAATCCACGCCTCAGGGGGTAAGTCAGCTGTGTAGTTAGGCACCTTACGAGGTCCTTTGAAATCCTTGGGCAAGCGTTCATTACGCAGAGCCGGTACTAAATATGGTACGCCCGTGGTCCTAGAGGTCACATCTGCCTCCACCGAAGTCGTTGGATGAGCCGGAGATGGTTGATGAGCCGCATACTGAGCCGCCAGCTCAGCCTCCCGACGTGCTCTATCCTGATCTATCTGGGCCTGAGTATTACCACCACACGTCGGGTCATGTCCATGGGGCGGGTTACGGCACTGCTCACTGCAGGACACCACCGGGGAGTCCATGTGTCTGCTATAACTCCGGCTTGGGCAAGGGGTTGAATGGATCCTCTCACGACTGTAAGAATAAGCCTCCTGCTACACCAATGCTAAGGATATATCTAGACATTAGAGCTTAGCTCGTGTACCTCCCCTTGTGGGATTCCTCCTCTTGAGAGAGAGACACTCCATTGGAGTTCAAGGCCTCTTTTGGAGAAGATCCCTAGTTGATTCAAGACCCCATCTAGGGAAGGATGTCTTACATCTCAAGACCTCATATCCCTTTGGATTTGAGATGAACTTTACCACGTACCCATGTTCCTCTTGTTGTTTATGTACCTTTGTGGATCTTGTGTGGATTTGAGTCTAGTGGATGTGTGATTGGACTTGTTCTTGAGTGTTCTCTTGTGATCTCCCCTTTTGTGATCTTCTTGTTCTTGGGGATTCCCCCTCCAATTCGTCAAAGATCTCCACTTAGGGTTCCACCCTACAACACTAATCTTAGTCCTTAACTTTTGTCATGTTAGAGAAAAATGGTAGTGGTTAGCTGGAGACTTTGGCTTCTTGTAATCGTTTGTACATATTTACTTTTATGAATGACAATGTACCGTAGAACAATTGTTCTACGGGTCAGGCTTAAAAAACTCCTACCTGATTAACATAATGGATTAGATAACACTTTTTGATTGGAGAAATCAGGGAAGAGGGCCCACCTAGTTGAATTTAGGGGGTGGAGATATTAGTGAAGGCAAATTAGGTAAAACCCGTAGGTTGCACATTGATGTAGCATTTTTGTTGCACTAATTGGAGATTGCATACGACCCTAGAGCTTGAACGGAAGTATTGTTGCCACCTGTAGTGGACCTAGGCCGACGTTACAACCCGGGTCGCCTTCAAGGATTGCGGCAATATTGAGCGAAAAGTAGGGACATGGATGTTCGGTCTATGGGTGTATATGCACCCTATATGAAAAAATAAATTAGCAATTAAATGAAAACTCAAAAAAAATTGAAACATTTTTGAAATAAACTTTACCTTTCATTGTACTTGTGAAAAAAGTTGCACAAAAAGAAAAAATCCATTGACTTCATTAAAAAAACAAAAAATCAGTCAAAATGGTGTGAATAGTGACCTATAATAGCAAATATTTTTTTGCAGTCAACGCTTGTTTTTTATTCATGAAAATTTATATACTAGTGTAGAAGAAAGTCAAGTTTATTCTAAAAAACATCTAAACCATTTTGACTAATTTTTTTTCTCATATCAAGTGTATATACACTCAAGAACCAAAGGGTATTTCTCCTAAAAGTAGCCACAATACTCAAACAATTATGGCATCACGACTCGCAAATCGCCACCTAGGTCACGTTGTGTTGCTTAAAAATGTACTCATGTTGTATGCCATGTTACTATCATAGCTTATCACAGAACTTGTTAAGGTTCGTTATGTTTTGTGTACTCTTATACAAGCAAAGAAGACATATCTATCCAAGACTTTATGGCCATTAACAACCTTGATGACGCTTTCCAACTTCCAGTTTCTCCGCAAAACCATGATGAGCTAATACAGATGCAGGCTGAAATTTGTGAACTGGAGATCTCGGATGAAAATCATGACATTTGGAGTTATGTTTGGGGGCCAACTATCTTCAAGGCCAAGGACTACTATGAATTTTATCTCAAGGATATACCTGCTCGTGATGCATTCAAATGGCTTTGGAAATCAATTTCTTTCCCAAAACACCAAAGCATTTGGTTGGCTTCTCCTGTCAAACAGACTCAACACACGCAACATCCTCAAAAGAAGACATTATAATATAGGTTCTACTATGGATTGCCTGCTCTGTGGTACATACATTGAAGAAACGGTGGAACATCTCTTCTTTAGTTGCCATTTCAGCAATGAGTGTTGGCATACCATTGCATCCATTGGCAGCACATGATCATAGGTTGAAATTGCTAGAAGATGTTAAACCTACTTGGCAATGGCCTATGTTCATGAATATATTTCTGGTGGCTGCATGGAGCTTATGGGGAGAGAGGAATAATAACTACTTTAGGCACATTTTGCCCACTGTGGTGTCTTGGAAGAACAGATTAAAGACTGATTTTAACAACCTTAGATAGACATAGAACATCTAGGGAAAATAAAGATTTTGTCTCTGCCTTTCTAGGAGAGATTGTTTAGTTTGCTGTCAAACCTCTTTTTATTTACTAGTCTCTTTCCTGCTAAACCCTTTAGTCCTCTCCAACCTGTTGGGGAACGTAGTAATTTCAAAAAAATTCCTACGCACACGCAAGATCATGGTGATGCATAGCAACGAGAGGGGAGAGTGTGTCCACGTACCCTCGTAGACCGAAAGCGGAAGCGTTAGCACAACGCGGTTGATGTAGTCGTACGTCTTCACGATCCGACCGATCAAGTACCGAACGCACGGCACCTCCGAGTTCAGCACACGTTCAACTCGATGACGTCCCTCGAACACCGATCCAGCCGAGCTTTGAGGGAGAGTTCCGTCAGCACGACGGCGTGGTGACGATGATGATGTTCTACTGACGCAGGGCTTCGCCTAAGCACCGCTATGATATGACCGAGGTGGATTATGGTGGAGGGGGGCACCGCACACGGCTAAGAGATCAAAGGGATCAATTGTTGTGTCTCCAAGGGGTACCCCCCTCCCCGTATATAAAGGAGTGGAGGAGGGGGAGGGCCGGCCCTCTCTATGGAGCGCCCTAGGAGGAGTCCTACTCCCACCGGGAGTAGGATTCCCCCCTTCCAAGTAGTAGGAGTAGGAGTCAAGGAAAGGGGAGAGAGAAGAGAAGGAAGGAGGGGGCGCAGCCCCTCCCCCTAGTCCAATTCGGACTAGGCCTTGGGGGGGCGCCCAGCCTCTCCTCTCTCTTTCCCCTAAAGCCCAATAAGGCCCATATACTCCCCGGCGAATTCCCGTAACTCTCCAGTACTCCGAAAAATATCCAAATCACTCGGAACCTTTCCGATGTCCAAATATAGTCGTCCAATATATCGATCTTTACGTCTCGACCATTTCGAGACTCCTCATCATGTCCCCGAACTCATTTGGGACTCCAAATTACCTTCGGTACATCAAAACACATAAACTCATAATATAACCGTCATCGAACTTTAAGCGTGCGGACCCTACGGGTTCGAGAACAATGTAGACATGACCGAGACACGTCTCCGGTCAATAACCAATAGCGGAACCTGGATGCTCATATTGGCTCCCACATATTCTACGAAGATCTTTATCGGTCAAACCGCATAACAACATACGTTGTTCCCTTTGTCATCGGTATGTTACTTGCCCGAGATTCGATCGTCGGTATCTCAATACCTAGTTCAATCTCGTTACCGGCAAGTCTCTTTACTCGTTCCATAATACATCATCCCGCAACTAACTCATTAGTTACAATGCTTGCAAGGCTTATTGTCGGAGTAAATAGCCACGGGTAGCCTAACCGACTACCCATGGTTCTTCAAAAATTATCAGGCCGATTGAGCCTTCAAGCGTTCGAAGCATTGGGCCGACTTCCCCTGGCGGACTACCGCAGGGGCCGGCTCTCCAAAGGCGACCCGGCCCCGGTGACCTCCCCCAAGATGGTTGCGAGATGGCCGACTCCAGGAAGCCGGCGCCAAGAGGACCGACTTCCAAGAGCCAGCCATGAAGCACGCCGACTCCACAAAGCCGGCCAAGACCGCACCCACCAAAACTGCACCCACATAACGGTGACAAGACGGGGTGTGGCCACAGTGCGGCCCACTACCCCCGAAGCCCGAGGCAGGCATGGCCACAGGACGCCGTACGGGTCAGCCATCTCCCGTCCGGCTCGGCACTATAGCCATGCTGGTCTCAACGTCATCCACGACAGACGCCCGTACGGCCCACGGGCGGCGGGCCCCTTTAGCCAGAGAGAGGCGCGAAGGCGGCCCGGCCTCCCCGAGTCGGCCAAGGGCGTAGCCGGTCCCCAGAAGTCGGCTACCCCCCTCCCTCGAAGCATGTGCCACATTAAGGAGACAAGACAAGGTAAGGCTACAGTGAGAGCCCTCGAGGCGGCACGCTGTAGCCACGCTTACCTCGACGAAGCCCTCGTCATCAGGGACGAGGCTACAGTAAGCAGCCGCCGACAAGACCCCTAGGCGGTGGGGCCGGCCTGTCGATCAAGAGGCCGGCAGCCGGCGGGACCCACCAGTCGGCGGGCCCCAACGGCCGGCGGAGAAGCCGGCAAGCGCAGACACTGACGACTGGGACCCGCGCCCAGCCGGATTACAATTGTACCCCCGGGGGGTAGGCCTATATAAACCCCCCGGGGCACCCATGCAAAGTGTTGGCTTCTTAGAGTTACACACACACCATATAGAGGGGGAAGTGAGAGCTAGCCTTGCTCTTCTTCTCCCTTGAACCCGACAGCTCTAGGAGCATTTGTAGCTACTCTTTTTGATCTAGTGATCATGCGGAGACCCCGCAGAGCAGGACTAGGGGTGTTATCTCCACGGAGAGCCCGGAACCGGGGTAAGATTCGCCGGCGTGCATGTCTTCGCCTCATCCCGTTTCCAGGGACCGGCGACGTCTTACTGGCTCCCACCATGATAAGCCACCCGTTGGCATATGTCGCACCTACCACCCGACATTTGGCGCCCACCGTGGGGCCAGGTGCACCGTCGTCCGGAGACCTATTCTGGACGGGAACCCTCTTCCTCCCCCACGAGCGCAGCCAGCCTGCTGCGCCCAATGGCGTTTGCCTCGACGCACTCCAAGGCGTCGACGACGCCTGCGCGGCGAGCTGCCTCGCCGATCTTCTCGGCGAGACTCGCATCTCCGACGAGCCTGCGTCCGACGCGGGCACGGACTACCCTGAGAGCCACCTCGTCAGCCTCCTCGACCAGCTTCATGTCTCCAGCGAGCCTGCTGCAGACTTGGAGTCGATCGGCTCCACCGACCCGATGCTCGTCGATTCCGACACGACATCGCTCGACGCCTACCCCTCCGACGTGGTGGTCTTCGACGATCCTCTCCCTCGAGCCGACAGTGGTAGCAGCGCTGTCACCGAAGTGTTGGTCATCAGCCACGTCGCCAACTCGGGCGAGAACGCCCACGACGCCCTGCAAGCGGCGATGCACGACCTATCCGTCCCCATCCCGGCCGACGCCGACGCCGAGACCCTGGAGGCGCGCCGCCTCGCCCTCGTCGCGGAAGGCCAGAAGATAGCCTCCATGAGATGCCTCACCGAGGCCCACCAACGCGAAGTCGACCGCGCCGCCTTCGGTACACCGCCGCCTAGTGGGCCGAGCCGAGCCGGCTTCGTCCAGAAGCGCGGCGCGGCTATCGCCAGCATGCTGGGGGCAGATCGCCCCATCTACGCCACCCCGCTCGAGAATCTGCGAGCCGCTCAGGCGGCCGCTGAGGAGCTAAATGGGCTGGGAGCCGACGAGCTCCCCTACATGACAAGGCGGATCCAGCAGCTGATCGACGCGGCTGCAGAACGGCACGAAGCCGGCGCCCGCGCCAATAGTCATCCCCCGCGCCGGGAACACGCCGCGACGTCCCGCTCGCCGACTGCGAGCGGCGCCCGCCAGAGGAAAGACAAGGAGCCGGCTGCTAGCCGCAGCCGGACTCGTATCACCATCGAGCGCGACGCGGAAGGCCGCCCTCAAGCGGTGGAGCGCCAAGGAAATCCGCCTCCTCCCTCGCCTCGAAGGGAGAGACGTCTCACCCCGCCGCCCGTCACGCACCCGACTCTTGGTGTCCGACTAGGCCGCCGAGAAGTAGTCGGCGAGAACGACGCCCGCCACCGGATCGACCGCCTTGCTCGATCCCTGGCACTAGAAGAAGAAGACGATGTCGGCCCGCCATGCTTTGGCCCCCGCATCCGCGACGTGCCCTTCCCCAAAGGGTTCTCGCTCCCTAGAGACACGCCCAAGTACAACGGCTCTGTGAAGCCGGAAGATTGGCTCATCGACTACTCCACTGCTGTCAGCATAGCCAACGGCAATCGGCGCGTGGCCGTGAAGTACGTCCCCCTCATGCTGCAAGGCACGGCGCGCACCTGGCTCAACAGCCTCAAGCCCTACAGCATCAACAGCTGGCTGGACTTCACGGAAGTCTTCGTCCGCAACTTCACCAGCACGTACAAGCGGCCTCCCAAGCCACGCCAGCTCTCCCTGTGCGTCCAAGGGCCCAATGAGTCGACCCGCGACTACCTCACGCGGTGGGCCGAGCTCCGCAACTCCTGCGAGGGGGTGCACGAGGTTCAGGCCATCGAGTACTTCACCGCCGGGTGCCGAGAGGGCACCCTCCTCAAGCACCGACTCCTCTGCGACGAGCCGGCCACCCTCGACGAACTCCTGATCATCGCGGACAAGTACGCCACGGCCGACTCCTCGATGAAGACCGAGCTCCGAGTGGACGCTTCTCGGAAGGTGCTCGCTCCGGTTCCCAAGACGCCGGCTGGCGACTCCAGCCGGCGCCCCTACCAGAACGATCACAAGCGCAAGGCCCCCATGCCGCCTTCCACCAGTCGGCAGGTGGCCACAGTTGAAGAAGAGCAGCCTGAAGAGCGGCCCGCTCCCAAGAAGAAGGGTGGCAGGCCGGCTTGGCAGCCGGCTTTCTCTTACGAGCAGACTCTCGACGCCCCCTGCAAGTTCCACAGCGGCGCGAAGCCGTCCAACCACACGACCCGAAAATGCCACTGGCTCACGCGAATCTCCAAGGGCGAAGGGCTGGTGCCGCCTCCGCCTCCCGGCCCGCCGCCTCCAGCCCCTCAGCAGCCGGCGGCTCGGCCGGCAGTTGGAGCCATTCAAGATGAGTTCCCTGAAGAGCACGCCGCCTACGTCATCTTCACCAGCCAAGCCGAAGACAAGCGCAGTCGGCACCGTCAGCATCAAGAGGTCAACGCGGTCGCCTCTAGCACCCCCGAGTTCATGCACTGGTCTGAGAAGCCCATCAACTGGAGCCATGCCGACCACCCAGAGGTGATGCCCTCCCCTGGCTCCTATGCACTAGTCTTGGATGTCACCCTCGTGACGGAGAGGCGAGCCGCCCGATTATCCCGTGTCCTGATAGATGGCGGAAGCGGTATCAATATACTGTACCGCGATACCATGGAGAAGCTGAACATCAAGGCGAAGCAGCTCATGCCAAGCCGGACCGTGTTCCATGGCATCGTGCCCGGCTTGTCTTGCTCCCCGATCGGCAAGATCAAGATGGATGTTCTCTTCGGAGACAAGGATCATTTTCGCCGAGAAGCAATCTGGTTTGAGGTAGTGGATCTGGAGAGCCCCTACCATGCTTTGCTTGGCTGACCTGCTCTGGCCAAGTTCATGGTTGTGCCCCACTATGCCTACCTGAAGATGAAGATGCCGAGCTCGAAGGGGATCATCACCGTAGCCGGCGACTACAGGAAGTCCATCGAGTGCGCCATGGCCAATAGCCGGCTGGCCGAGTCCCTCGTAGTAGCAGAAGAGAAGAAGATGCTGGAGCGGGTTGTGGCCATGACCGGCAAGCAGCCGGCCCTGTCCCCCAACCCCAAAGATTGTGATGCACAGGGCTCTTTCCAGCCGGCCAAACAGACGAAGAAGATACCCCCGGACCCGGAGAACCCGGAAAGGTTTGCTGTCATTGGGGCAAACCTGGACAGTAAATAGGAAGGCAAGCTCGTCGACTTCCTCCGTGAGAATCGAGATGTCTTCGCATGGTCCCCAAAGGACATGTCGGGCGTCCCGAAGGATTTCGCCGAGCACAAATTGCACGTCCGAGCCGACGCGAAGCCGGTCAAGCAGCCCCTCCGCCGACTGTCAGAAGAGAAGCGAAGAATCGTAGTAGAAGAGATAGCCCGGCTCCTTGCCGCCGGCTTTATTTTGGAAGTGTTTTTTCCAGAGTGGCTGGCCAACCCAGTCTTGGTTTTGAAAAAGAATAACAAGTGGCGTATGTGTATAGACTACACCAGCCTGAACAAGGCCTGCCCCAAGGATCCGTTTGCTTTGCCACGGATTGACCAAGTGATAGACTCCACAGCCGGATGCGAGCTGTTGAGTTTTTTGGATGCCTACTCAGGGTACCATCAAATCAAGTTGGACCCAGCAGACCGACTGAAGACTGCCTTCATCACACCATTCAGAGCTTTCTGCTACCTGACTATGACATTCGGCCTGAGGAATGCCGGTGCCACTTTTCAGCGTTGCATGCAGAAATGCCTCCTCAAGCAACTCGGCAGAAATGCCCACGTCTACGTAGACGACATTGTGGTGAAGACAGAGAAGCGTGGCACCCTGCTGGAGGACCTCAAAGAAACATTCGCCAACTTGCGCCGATTCCAAATCAAGCTCAACCCCGAGAAATGCGTGTTCGGAGTGCCAGCCGGCCAGCTGTTAGGCTTTCTGGTCTCCGAACACGGCATCGAGTGCAACCCTGTGAAGATCAAGGCCATCGAGAGGATGGAGATTCCAACCAAATTGCGAGATGTGCAGAAGTTCACCGGGTGCCTGGCCTCCCTAAACCGCTTTATCGGCCGACTAGGAGAGAAGGCTCTCCCCCTGTACCGACTCATGAAGAAGTCCACTCACTTCGAGTGGAATGACCAAGCCGACCAAGCCTTCCATGAGTTGAAGAAGATGCTGACCACTCCACCTGTCCTGGCAGCACCGACTGAGAAGGAGCCCATGCTCCTCTACATTGCCGCGACTAGCCGAGTAGTCAGTACAGTTGTTGTGGTCCAGCGCCCGGAAGAAGGCCGAGCCCAGCTAGTCCAGAGGCCGGTGTATTACCTAAGCGAAGTACTATCCAGCTCAAAGCAAAACTACCCGCACTACCAGAAGATGTGCTATGGGGTGTACTTCGTTGCCAAGAAGCTGAAGCCGTACTTCCAAGAGCATCCCATCACGGTCGTGTGCACCGCCCCGCTCGCCGAGATCATAGGCAGCCGGGATGCATCTGGCCGGGTGGCTAAATGGGCCATTGCATTGGCACCATACACGATCTTCTACCAACCCCGCACCGCCATCAAGTCCCAAGCATTGGCCGACTTCCTCGTCGACTGGGCCGAGACCCAGTACCTACCGCCGGCTCCCGACTCTACCCATTGGCGGATGCACTTCGACGGGTCCAAGATGCGCACCGGCTTGGGAGCCGGCATCGTCCTCACCTCTCCCAAAGGCGACAAGCTCAGATACACGCTGCAAATCCACTTCGCCGCCTCCAACAACGTGGCCGAGTACGAGGCGCTCATACATGGGCTCCGGCTAGCCAAAGAGCTCGGCATACGCCGGATCTTATGTTATGGCGACTCAGACTTGGTGGTCCAGCAGTCGTCAGGCGACTGGGACGCCAAGGACGCAAACATGGCGAGCTATCGATTCCTCGTCCAGCAGATCAGTGGGTACTTTGAAGGGTGCGAGTTCCTTCACGTGCCAAGGGCCGACAACGACCAAGCAGATGCCCTAGCACGGATCGGCTCCACCCGACAGGCCATACCGACCGGCGTCTCCCTCCAGCGCCTTCTCAAGCCGTCCATCAAGCCGTCTCCAGAGTCGGACTCTATCTTCGTACCGCCTGTGCCAGATGCAGTCGGATCCGACTGGAGGAACCCCGTAGGCGGCACGGGGACTTCAACAACTGGCCCGTCGACTGCCGTAGTCGCACCCGGCCCAGGGACTTCAGAACCCGGCCCGGGGACTGCAGCAACACAAGAAGCGGTGGCCGACTCCAATTTCACGCCACCCGACCCACCCACCCGAGTCATGGTGGCTACACTAATAGAAGAAGAAGTCACAGCTCCATCTTGGGCCTAGCCCATCCTCAGATTCCTAGTCAGCAGAGAGCTGCCAGCTGATGAGATCTCAGCAAGACTAGTGCAACGACGAGCCGGAGCATATGCAATAATCAACAGAGAGCTTGTCAAGCGCAGCGTCACTGGAGTCTTCCAGCGTTGTGTCGAGCCAGAAAAAGGAGTAGCAATCCTCAAGGATATCCATCAAGGCGAATGCGGCCACCACGCAGCCTCAAGATCACTTGTGGCCAAGGCTTTCCACCATGGTTTCTTTTGGCCGACTGCTTTGGAAGATGCCAAAGAGATAGTCAAGAGCTGCAGAGGATGCCAAGTTTTCAGTTCCAAGCAACACCTGCCAGCTTCTGCACTCAAGACCATTCCCCTCACCTGGCCCTTTGCCGTCTGGGGACTGGATATGGTGGGTCCCTTCAAAACAGCCTGCGGCGGCTTGACACATCTGCTCGTCGCCGTGGACAAGTTCACAAAGTGGATCGAAGCGAAGCCAATCAAGAAGCTGAACGGGCCGACTGCCGTAACATTCATCACCGACATCACTACTCGGTACGGCGTACCGCACAGCATCATCACCGACAACGGCACAAACTTTGCCAAAGGAGCACTGGCACGTTTCTGCGCGACACAGGGCATCCGACTGGACTTAGCTTCCGTTGCCCACCCGCAGTCAAACGGCCAGGTCGAGCGAGCAAATGGACTCATCCTCTCCGGCATCAAGCCCCGACTGGTTGTACCACTGGAGCGATCGGCCGGCTGCTGGCTCGATGAGCTGCCGGCTGTCCTCTGGAGTCTGCGCACTACCCCCAACAAGTCAACCGGCTTTACTCCGTTCTTCCTTGTATATGGTGCCGAGGCTGTCATCCCAACCGACATCGAGTTCGACTCGCCTCGGGTCACCATGTACACGGAGGCGGAGGCCAAAGAAGCAAGAGAAGACGGCGTCGACCTACTAGAAGAAGGCCGGCTATTAGCACTCAGCCGGTCCGCCATCTACCAGCAAGGGTTGCGCCGCTACCACAACCGCAAGGTCAAGCCAAGATCCTTCCAAGAGGGCGACCTTGTGCTTCGGCTGATCCAGCGAACAGCTGGCCAGCACAAGCTCTCGGCCCCTTGGGAAGGCCCCTTCGTCATCAGCAAGGCACTAGGCAACGACTCCTACTACTTGATCGGCGCGCAAAAACCAAGAGCACGCAAGAGGGATGACTCCGGCAAGGAGTCGGAGCGACCATGGAACGCGAACCTCCTGAGAAGATTTTACAGTTGAAAGTAGTATGTATCATGCTACCCTTTTGTATTAAGTATGAAACAACAGGCTCCCCGAGGAGCACTCGGGGACTGCCTTTATTTATCTATGAGTGACGAGTGTCATATCCATGAATGTATTATTACATTTGATTTCTTGTCTGGCACTGGGTTCGACTAGTCGGCCCGGGGACTGGCGCCTTGAGCTATATTAAAAGTTCTACCTGAAGTCAGACAAGTAGTGTGCCGGCTCCCGAGTCCTCTCTTGTTGAAAGTCGCAGCTCGAAGAACCGACTGTCCAACTAGCAAGAGCCAAGGCAGAAAGGATGCCCACACGAAAAACGGCTAAGGACTAACGAACTTATATAGCAAAAGGACGGCCTCCAACCACGCTTGCCGGCTATCAGAACAGCCGGCTGGCCGGCTTCCCAAACACTTCGCTATAATCCAACAAAGCTAGAGTACTTACCCTCCCAATTGGCCAAGCACTTCTCCAGCCACAGATTGCAGAGCAACTGTCTGACTAGGGAGGCGGCAACCAAGGGAGGGCGGAAAAGGAAACAGCAGAAGGATGAAAAGCAAAGAACGTGGAAAAGCCAAACGCATGCATAGACATATATACATATAAAAGCCCCGAACAGGCCGGCAATCGACATAGTTCGAATACACCCCCAGTGGGTGGAATTGTGTAAACTTAACAGAATATTGTTCCAAAAGTGACAAGACAGGAAAACAAAAGATAGCAGACTAGACTAAAGGTGTGGCGCGGGAGCCGGGTTGGTCGGTGGAGATGGCATCGCCGGCTGAAGGAGTGGCCGGCTGGCGGGTCTCGGTTTGGTCACCACTGGTGGCAGGCGACGCACCCGCGCGTGACGTGGTGCTGGAGGCACGGTCAGGCTGAGGCTGGCCGGCCGCCCCACCATCCGGCTCGGCGTCTTCAGCCTCCTCCTCCTCCTCTTCGCCCTCATCGCTGGAGTCGATCTCCTCCGCCGAGTCTTCACCATCTGCTGAGTTCAGCCCGAACCAGTCCTCCGGCTGGGCAACACCGTTGTCATCTACTTCAGGGGCGAAGGCGCTGGTGTCGGTGTAGTCGGCGATCGCCGAAGCCCGCCGGATGATAGCCGGCCACGCCGGCTCCAGCTCCATGCCGGCCTGCTGCCGCCAGGTAGCCAGCTGGTCCAGACTCAGGCCGGGATACCAGGCCTTGACGAACTCCAGCGCCCGCCTGGCGCCGGACCGAGCCGCCGAAGCCTTCCAGGCCTCAAAGCGGCCGACCGCCACCTCCAGCCAGTCGGCAGTCCGACTGGGGGTGCGGGGAACCACTTCGCCAGGCCAGAGGGCGGCCAGCACCTGCGCCCCGGCACGTTGAAGACGACAGAGCAGTCGATGAGCCGGCTGGAGGCGGGCCTGGATCGCCAAGAGCTGCTCCTCCAGCGACCGGCTAGTATTTGGCGCAATCTCAGTGCCAGCCTGCCTCCGTGCCTCGCGGCAGGCCTCGATGATCTGGTTGGCGGCGGTTGAGTAGCCAGGGAAGTACTCTGCGCAAGAAAGAAAGAAAAAGAAGAGAAAACACCAAGTCAGAAAACGAGCCAAAAGCGGCAGGCGACAAGAAAGGACGAAGAAGTAGGCGGCTTAACGTCAAGCAAATCTTCGATCTGGCCATAGCCATTGATCAGAGTCTGCTTTGCTTCGGCCCAGCCAGCCGCCTCTGTCTCGTACTCGGCCTGGAGGGCGGCTTCGCTGTCCTGCACCGCCTTCAGAGCCGCCTTGTGGCTCTCTTCCTGGTCGGCCAACCTCTTGGCCAGGCGGTCACGTTCCTGCACCAAGGCGGCGAACTCGGCCTCCTTGGCACGAAGGGCAGCCTGAGAACCTCCCAGATGCACCCTCAGGCTGGCGTTGGCCGCTGCAAGGACGGCAGAAAAAGAAGAAGCAATAAGAGGAAGTCGTCAAGGAAGATCCGACCCGACTGCTCAGCAGTCGGCCCGAATCTCGGGGACTACACCCAGTGGGTGCGCTGACGCGCCCCCACGTGAGATAAAGGACGAAGCACTTACCCCGGCTCTCAGTTAGGTCGGCGGTTTTTTGGGTCAGCTCCCGAGCCTGGGAGTTGAAGGCAGCTGCGCGAAGATTGTGGTAGTCCTGCAAGACAGTGAGAAGAGCAAAGTAAGAACAAGAATAGCAAAACCAGATCCACTAAGAAGTTCCAAGCCGCCTGCTCAGCAGCCGACTCGGAACTCGGGGACTACACCCAGTGGGTGCGCTGACGCGCCCCCATGGAAGAAACCAAGATAAAAAGAAGCAAGATAGGAAGACTAACCCGGATGGCCGCCCGCGTCGCAAGGAACTCGTCGTTGTATCGCCTCAGCGCCGTAGCCTGGGCTTGGAGCCGGGTCCGGACGTCCTGCGCGGCCACGTTCATCACGGCCGTCCCTCCGCCCGGCGTCCACCCCGAGGTAGCGCTGGCCGCCTCCACATCCTGGGCCGACGAGCTGGAGCCCACGGCCGGCTGCGG
This sequence comes from Aegilops tauschii subsp. strangulata, assembly GCF_002575655.3. Lineage (NCBI taxonomy): Eukaryota > Viridiplantae > Streptophyta > Magnoliopsida > Poales > Poaceae > Aegilops > Aegilops tauschii. The sequence goes on from NC_053037.3 coordinate 179,425,380, forward strand.
CTCCGACGCAGCCTTCTGCGGCTCTGACGTGGCCTTCCACGCGCGCCGGCATGGCGGCGTCCGGACCGCCAGCTCAGTCCTCGCGGCCGGCTCGCCCCCCGCCGACTGCGTAGGCGGCAGATCAGCCCGGCCGCCTTGAGCCGCCCCAGTCGGCGGGGTCGGTACCGCCGCCCTCTCCAGGATGACGACGTCGTCGTCCCTCTCCAGCCCCGGCTGGTCACCGCCAGCTTCTCCTGGCGGGGGCTCCGGGGCCCCAGGCGCCACGACGCGTAGTGGGGTGACCAGCAAGGCCCCCTCCGCCATCGCCACAGCCGCAGCCTCTGCTTGGGCCTTGGCCGCGGCGTCAGCGCGCGCCTTCGCCGCCTCCTCCTCCTGCGTCGCCTTGGCAGCGGCCGCCCTCAACGCCTCTGCCTCCCGCGCCTCCCGCGTGTTCCGCTCCATCGCCGCCAGAAGATCGGCATGGGGGTCCATGCGGCGAGTGGTGCTCCCAGATCCTCCCGGCGACCCAACGACGGAGGCGGCAGCCGCCCGCTCGAGCGACAATGGAGCTCTGGTTGTTTGGAGAAAAAGACAAGGATTCAGGAGCCACCAGAGAAAAGAAAAAAGAGTACACGAAGGAGTATGTACTTATGCTGACACCGTCTGCGGTTGCTTCACCGCCTTGCGGAAGCGGGCCGCCTTCGCGGCCGCCTCCTCCCGCCTAGTCGCTGCTGCCCCGCCTCGGGGCTTCTTCGGCCGACTGCCGAACAAACCCTGCATGGCACGACGCTTTTGCCCGCCGCCCCGAGCAGACGGCGCAGCGGAGGAACCCGCGCCGTGACCAGACGCCGGTTGACGGCGTGGGACGACTTCAGCCTCATCGTCGTCCGGCCAGTCGTCGAAGCTGACTCCAAGCCCGGAGCCGCCTGCTTCGCCGCCGGCTTGGCCACCACCCGCCTCGGTGTTGTCGTCCATAGCAGCCGCCCCCAAGTCGGGGTCCTCCAGATCGTGCTCCGTCCGGTCGGGGACGAATCGGCGCTCCGCGTCCGACCCGCCTGCAGGCCGAAGAAGAGGGCTCTGTCGAGGCAAGCCGACTAGTCAAAGTCGGCCAAAAGGAACTCGGCGACAAAACTGAGAGAAGAAGAAGAGACAAGGAGAACATACCGTGGGCGGCGGATTGGCTCGGCAATATGGCTCCTTGCCGAACTGCCACTCTGCGGAGAGTTTGCAGTTCGCAAGGTAGTTCACCATATAGGCCACCTCGTCGTGCGGCATGTCTTTGGTACACATCCGGCTCGGATCGAGCTGGCCGCTCATCTGACAGATCAGATGAGGGCGGCTCTGGAGCGGGAGTACCCGGCGCGTGACGAAGGCGGCCAGCAGGTCGGGCCCCGATGAGCCCTCTGACTGGATCATCGCTCGCACGCGGGCGACGGCTGCGGTTCGAGCCGGCGTCAGCGTCACGGCCCGGTAGGACCACTGGGGCCGCCTGCCCGCCGGTGGGCCGGCTACGTAAGCCGGCAGATTGACGTAGTCGCCCTGCGGGGCGACGTTCTTCACGTAGAAGTATGACTTTTTCCATAGCTTCACCGACTGGATCAACGTGATGACGGGGAAGGGGTTGTCGGCAGCCACCCTCCGCATCGCGATGAAGGCGCCACTCTGAGCCGGCACACCTTGCATGCGCGTGCCCAGCTTGGACTGGAAGAACTCCCCCCAGAGCTCAAGCGTAGGGAGGACGCCGAGGTAGCATTCGCACAAGGTGACGAAGGCGGACAGCAGCACCACCGTGTTCGGGGTGAGGTGGTGCGGCTGGAGTTGGTAGAACTCGAGCCAAGAGCGGAAGAAGGCGCTCACGGGCAGGCCGATACCGCGCAAGAAATGCGAGCGGAAGACTACCCGCTCGCCTTCCTGCGGCTCCGACGTAATCTCCTTCGCCGGCGCGAGACGGACCTCCACCTTGTCCGCGCCAGGCAGCCGCCGCGTCTTGCAGAGGAATTCGACGTGATCCTCGTGGACGTTGGAGCCGTCCCAATCCCCGCCGTACTGCATCGTGGCGTGGGGTTGGCGAGAACGAGCGCGGCGGCGGAAGAGCGAGTGGTGGAATGGCGCGGCGGCGAGGCGCTGTTGCAAGAAAGGGCAGGAGGAAGAAGATGGTGGAAAGAGGAGGAGCGTGCGAGAGCCTGCCGCTCTCCCCCTCCCCCTACTTATAGCTTCGCAAGGTGAAGCCGGGGAGGCAGGGCGTGGGGTGGGACGTGGGATTAACCGCACCCACTCCCCCCATGCCTCGCGATTATTACGCCGTAAAAGCGTGCCGAAACTGCCGCAGGAAGACGTGCGGGCGGCTTCGGGCCGCAGAAAATCCACGCCTGGGCCCGGGCGTAGGCGTGGCGGGCCCCCGACCTACGGTGACGTCCCGTCACGCGCGTGGGCTGGCAGGCTTTTTTGCCACGTGGTTCGCAGGCGACAAGTGGCCGGCCCGCGGCCCGGTGCGCGCGCTGGCCAGCTCCCGCCCTCCGACTCCCAAATTTTTTTCGCCGAGACGGCGCCCCCAACCAAAGTCGGCTCCCAGCTGCCGGCTCGTCAAGATAGGAAGCTGATCGAGCTTCTCGACTCCCACCCAACCTCGAAGCCCAATCAACTTCGGGGACTACTGTCGGAGTAAATAGCCATGGGTAGCCTAACCGACTACCCATGGTTCTTCAAAAATTATCAGGCCGATTGAGCCTTCAAGCGTTCGAAGCATTGGGCCGACTTCCCCTGGCGGACTACCGCAGGGGCCGGCTCTCCAAAGGCGACCCGGCCCCGGTGACCTCCCCCAAGATGGTTGCGAGATGGCCGACTCCAGGAAGCCGGCGCCAAGAGGACCGACTTCCAAGAGCCAGCCATGAAGCACGTCGACTCCACAAAGCCGGCCAAGACCGCACCCACCAAAACTGCACCCACATAACGGTGACAAGACGGGGTGTGGCCACAGTGCGGCCCACTACCCCCGAAGCCCGAGGCAGGCACGGCCACAGGACGCCGTACGGGTCAGCCATCTCCCGTCCGGCTCGGCACTATAGCCATGCAGGTCTCAACGTCATCCACGACAGACGCCCGTACGGCCCACGGGCGGCGGGCCCCTTTAGCCAGAGAGAGGCGCGAAGGCGGCCCGGCCTCCCCGAGTCGGCCAAGGGCGTAGCCGGTCCCCAGAAGTCGGCTACCCCCTTCCTCGAAGCATGTGCCACATTAAGGAGACAAGACGAGGTAAGGCTACAGTGAGAGCCCTCGAGGCGGCACGCTGTAGCCACGCTTACCTCGACGAAGCCCTCGTCATCAGGGACGAGGCTATAGTAAGCAGCCGCCGACAAGACCCCTAGGCGGTGGGGCCGGCCTGTCGACCAAGAGGCCGGCAGCCGGCGGGACCCACCAGTCGGCGGGCCCCAATGGCCGGCGGAGAAGCCGGCAAGCGCAGACACTGACGACTGGGACCCGCGCCCAGCCGGATTACAATTGTACCCCCGGGGGGTAGGCCTATATAAACCCCCCGGGGCACCCATGCAAAGGGTTGGCTTCTTAGAGTTACACACACACCATATAGAGAGGGAAGTGAGAGCTAGCCTTGCTCTTCTTCTCCCTTGAACCCGACAGCTCTAGGAGCATTTGTAGCTACTCTTTCTGATCTAGTGATCATGCGGAGACCCCGCAGAGCAGGACTAGGGGTGTTATCTCCACGGAGAGCCCCGAATCTGGGTAAGATTCGCCGGCGTGCATGTCTTCGCCTCATCCCGTTTCCAGGCACCGGCGACGTCTTACTGGCTCCCACCATGATAAGCCACCCGTTGGCATATGTCGCACCTACCACCCGACACTTATAGTGATGTGCATTACTGAGTGGGCCCAGAGATACCTCTCCGACAATCGGAGTGACAAATCCTAATCTCGAAAGACGCCAACCCAACAAGTACCTTCGGAGACACCTGTAGAGCACCTTTATAATCACCCAGTTACGTTGTGACGTTTGGTAGCACACAAAGTGTTCCTCCGGTAAACGGGAGTTGCATAATCTCATAGTCATAGGAACATGTATAAGTCATGAAGAAAGCAATAGCAGAATACTAAACGAGTGTGCTAAGCTAACGGAATGGGTCAAGTCAATCACATCATTCTCCTAATGATGTGATCCCGTTAATCAAATGACAACTCATGTCTATGGCTAGGAAACATAACCATCTTTGATCAACGAGCTAGTTAAGTAGAGGCATACTAGTGACACTCTGTTTGTCTATGTATTCACACAAGTATTATGTTTCCGGTTAATACAATTCTAGCATTAATAATAAACATTTATCATGAAATAAGGAAATAAATAATAAATTTATTATTGCCTCTAGGGCATATTTCCTTCAGTCTCCCACTTGCACTAGAGTCAATAATCTAGTTCACATCATCATGTGATTTAACACCAATAGTTCACATCACCATGTGATTAACACCCATAGTTCACATCGTCATGTGATCAACACCCAAAGGGTTTACTAGAGTCAATAATCTAGTTCACATCGCTATGTGATTAATACCCACAGAGTACTAAGGTGTGATCATGTTTTGTTTGTGAGAGAAGTTTAGTCAACGGGTCTGCCATATTCAGATTCGTATGTATTTTGCAAATTTCTATGTCAACAATGCTCTGCACGGAGCTACTCTAGCTAATTGCTCCCACTTTTAATATGTATCCAGATTGAGACTTAGATTCATCTGGATCAGTGTCAAAATTTGCATCGACGTAACCTTTACGACAAACCTTTTTGTCACCTCCATAATCGAGAAACATATCCTTATTCCACTAAGGATAATTTTGACCGTTGTCCTGTGATCTACTCCTAGATCACCATTGTACTCCCTTGCCAAAATCAGTGTAGGGTATACAATAGATCTGGTACACATCATGGCATACTTTATAGAACCTATGGCCAAGACATAGGGAATGACTTTCATTCTCTTTCTATCTTCTGCCATGGTCGGGCTTTGAGTCTTACTCAATTTCACACCTTGTAACACAGGCAAGAACTCTTTCTTTGACTGTTCCATTTTGAACTACTTCAAAATCTTGTCAAGGTATGTACTCATTGAAAAACTTATCAAGCGTCTTGATCTATCTCTATAGATCTTGTTGCTCAATATGTAAGCAGCTTCACCGAGGTCTTTCTTTGAAAAACTCCTTTAAAACACTCCTTTATGCTTTGCAGAATAATTCTACATTATTTCCGATCAACATATGTCATTCACATATACTTATCAGAAATGTTGTAGTGCTCTCACTTTCTTGTAAATACAGGCTTCACCGTAAGTCTGTATAAAACTATATCATTTGATCAACTTATCAAAGCATATATTCCAACTCCGAGATGCTTGCACCAGTCCATAGATGGATCGCTGGAGCTTGCATATTTTGTTAGCACCTTTAGGATTGACAAAACCTTTTGGTTGCATCATATACAACTCTTCTTTAATAAATCCATTAAGGAATGCAGTTTTGTTTATCCATTTGCCAGATTTCATAAAGTGCGGCAATTGCTAACATGATTCGGATAGACTTAAGCATAGATACGAGTGAGAAACTCTTATCGTAGTCAACACCTTGAACTTGTCGAAAACCTTTTGCGACAATTCTAGCTTTGTAGATAGTAACACTACTATCAGCGTCCGTCTTCCTCTTGAAGATCCATTTAATCTCAATGGCTCGCCGATCATTGGGCAAGTCAATCAAAGTCCATACTTTTTTCTCATACATGGATCTCATCTCAGATTTCATGGCCTCAAGCCATTTCGTGGAATCTGGGCTCATCATCGCTTCCTCATAGTTCGTAGGTTTGTCATGGTCAAGTAACATGACCTTCAGAACAGGATTACCGTACCACTCTGGTGCGGATCTCACTCTGGTTTACCTACGAGGTTCGGTAGTAACTTGATCTGAAGTTACATGATCATCATCATTAGCTTCCTCACTAATTGGTGTAGTAGTCACAGGAATAGATTTCTGTGATGAACTACTTTCCAAATAAGCTGCAGGTACATTTACCTCATCAAGTTCTACTTTCCTCCCACTCACTTCTTTCGAGAGAAACTCCTTCTCTAGAAAGGATCCATTCTTAGCAACGAATGTCTTACCTTCGGATCTGTGATAGAAGGTGTACCCAACTGTCTCCTTTGGGTATCCTATGAAGACACATTTCTCCGATTTGGGTTTTAAGCTTTCAGTATGAAACTTTTTCACATGAGCATTGCAACCCCAAATTTTAAGAAACGGCAACTTTGGTTTCTTGCCAAACCACAGTTCATATGGTGTCGTCTCAACGGATTTAGATGGTGCCCTTTTTAACGTGAATGCAGCTGTCTCTAATGCATAACCCCAAAACAATAGTGGTAAATCGGTAAGAGACATCATAGATTGCACTATATCCAATAAAGTACGGTTATGACGTTCGGACACATCATTATGCTGTGGTGTTCCAGGTGGCGCGAATTTGTGAAACTATTCCACATTGTTTTAATCAAAGACCAAACTCGTAACTCAAATATTTGTCTCCGCGATCAGATCGTAGAAACTTTATTTTCTTGTCACGATGATTTTCCACTTCACTCTGAAATTCTTTGAACTTTTCAAATGTTTCAGACTTATGTTTCATCAATTAGATATACCCATATCTACTCAAATCATCTGTGAAGGTCAGAGAATAACGATACCCGCCGCGAGCCTCAACACTCATCGGATCGCATACATCAGTATGTATTATTTCCAATAAGCCAGTTGCTTGCTCCATTGTTCCGTAGAACGGATTTTTAGTCATCTTGCCCATAAGGCATGGTTCGCAAGCATCAAGTGATTCCAAAATCCCATCAGCATGGAGTTTCTTCATGCGCTTTACGCCAATATGACCTAAACGGCGGTGCCACAAACAAGTTGCACTATCATTATTAACTTTGCATCTTTTGGCTTCAATATTATGAATATGTGTATTACTACGATCGAGATCCAACAAACCATTTTCGTTGGTGTGTATGACCATAGAAGGTTTTTTATTCATGTAAACATAACAACAATTGTTCTCTAACTTAAATGAATAACCGTATTGCAATAAACATGATCAAATCATATTCATGCTCAACGCAAACACCAAATAACACTTATTTAGGTTCAACACTAATCCCGAAAGTACAGGGAGTGTGCTATGATGATCATATCAATCTTGGAACTGCTTCCAACACACATTGTCACTTCACCCTTAACTAGTTTATGTTCATTCTGCAACTCCCGTTTCGAGTTACTACTCTTAGCAACTGAACCAGTATCAAATGCCGAGGGGTTGCTATAAACACTAGTAAAGTACACATCAATAACATGTATATCCAATATACCTTTGTTCACTTTGCCATCCTTCTTATCCGCCAAATACTTGGGGCAGTCCGCTTCCAGTGACCAGTCCCTTTGCAGTAGAAGCACTTAGTCTCAGGTTTAGGTCCAGACTTGGGCTTCTTCACTTGAGCAGCAACTTGCTTGTCGTTCTTCTTGAAGTTCCCCTTCTTCCCTTTGCCCTTTTCTTGAAACTAGTGGTCTTGTTAACCATCAACACTTGATGTTTTTCTTGATTTCTACCTTCGTCGATTTCAGCATCACGAAGAGCTTGGGAACCGTTTCCGTTATCCCTTGCATATTATAGTTCATCACAAAGTTCTACTAACTTGGTGATGGTGACTAGAGAATTCTGTCAATCACTATCTTATCTGGAAGATTAACTCCCACTTGATTCAAGCGATTGTAGTACCCAGACAATCTGAGCACATGCTCACTACTTGAGCTATTCTCCTCCATCTTTTAGCTATAGAACTTGTTGGAGATTTCATATCTCTCAACTCGGGTATTTGCTTGAAATATTAACTTCAACTCCTGGAACATCTCATATGGTCGATGACGTTCAAAACGTCTTTGAAGTCCCGATTCTAAGCCGTTAAGCATGGTGCACTAAACTATCAAGTAGTCATCATATTGAGCTAGCCAAACGTTCATAACGTCTGCATCTACTCCTGCAATAGGTCTGTCACCTAGCGGTGCATCAAGGACATAATTCTTCTGTGCAGCAATGAGGATAAACCTCGGATCACGGATCCAATCCGCATCATTGCTACTAACATCTTTCAACTTAGTTTTCTCTAGGAATACATATAAAACATAGGGAAGCAACAACACGAGCTATTGATCTACAACATAGATATGCTAATACTACCAGGACTAAGTTCATGAGAAATTAAAGTTCAATTAATCATATACTTAAGAACTCCCACTTAGATAGACATCCCTCTAATCATCTAAGTGATCACGTGATCCAAATCAACTAAACCATAACCGATCATCACGTGAAATGGAGTAGTTTTCAATGGTGAACATCACTATGTTGATCATATCTACTATATGATTCACGCTCGACCTTTCGGTCTCAGTGTTCCGAGGCCATATCTGCATATGCTAGGCTCGTCAAGTTTAACCTGAGTATTCTGCGTGTGCAAAACTAGCTTGCAACCATTGTAGATGGACGTAGAGCTTATCACAGCCGATCATCACGTGGTGTCTGGGCACGACGAACTTTGGCAACGGTGCATACTCAGGGAGAACACTTTTATCTTGAAATTTAGTGAGAGATCATCTTATAATGCTACCGTCAATCAAAGCAAGATAAGATGCATAAAAGATAAACATCACATGCAATCAATATAAGTGATATGATATGGCCATCATCATCTTGTGCTTGTGATCTCCATCTCCGAAGCACCATCATGATCACCATCGTCACCGGCGCGACACCTTGATCTCCATCGTAGCATCGTTGTCGTCTCACCAATCTTATGCTTCTACGACTATCGCTACCGCTTAGTGATAAAATAAAGCATTACAGGGCAATTGCATTGCATACAATAAAGCGACAACCATATGGCTCCTGCCAGTTGCCGATAACTCGGTTACAAAACATGATCATCTCATACAATAAAATATAGCATCATGCCTTGACCATATCACATCACAACATGCCCTGCAAAAACAAGTTAGACGTCCTCTACTTTGTTGTTGCAAGTTTTACGTGGCTGCTACGGGCTGAGCAAGAATCGTTCTTACCTACGCATCAAAACCACAACGATAGTTTGTCAAGTTGGTGTTGTTTTAACCTTCGCAAGGACCGGGCATAGCCACACTCGGTTCGACTAAAGTTGGAGAAACTGACACCCGCCAGCCACCTGTGTGCAAAGCACGTCGGTAGAACCAGTCTTGCGTAAGCGTACGCGTAATGTCGGTCCGGGCCGCTTCATCCAACAATACCGCCGAACCAAAGTATGACATGCTGGTAAGCAGTATGACTTATATCGCCCACAACTCACTTGTGTTCTACTCTTGCATATGACATCTACGCATAAAACCTGGCTCGGATGCCACTGTTGGGGAACGTAGTAATTGCAAAAAAATTCCTACGCACACGCAAGATCATGGTGATGCATAGCAACGAGAGGGGAGAGTGTGCCCACGTACCCTCGTAGACCGAAAGCGGAAGCGTTAGCACAACGCGGTTGATGTAGTCGTACGTCTTCACGATCCGACTGATCAAGTACCGAACGCATGGCAACTCCGAATTCAGCACACGTTCAACTCGATGACGTCCCTCGAACTCCGATCCAGGCGAGCTTTGAGGGAGAGTTTCGTCAGCACGACGGCGTGGTGACGATGATGATGTTCTACCGACGCAGGGCTTCGCCTAAGCACCGCTACGATATGACCGAGGTGGATTATGGTGGAGGGGGGCACCGCACACAGCTAAGAGATCCAAGGGATCAATTGTTATGTCTCCAAGGGTGCCCCCTCCCCGTATATAAAGGAGTGGACGAGGGGGGGGGCTCTCTATGGCACGCCCTAGGAGGAGTCCTACTCCCACCGGGAGTAGGATTCCCCCCTTCCAAGTAGTAGGAGTAGGAGTCAAGGAAAGGGGAGAGAGAAGAGAAGGAAGGAGGGGGCGCAGCCCCTCCCCCTAGTCCAATTCGGACTAGGCCTTGGGGGGGGGGCGCCCAGCCTCTCCTCTCTCTTTCCCCTAAAGCCCAATAAGGCCCATATACTCCCCGGCGAATTCCCGTAACTCTCCAGTACTCCGAAAAATACCCGAATCACTCGGAACCTTCCGATGTCCGAATATAGTCGTCCAATATATCGATCTTTACGTCTCGACCATTTAGAGACTCCTCGTGGGACTCCGAACTACCTTCGGTACATCAAAACACATAAACTCATAATATAACCGTCATCGAACTTTAAGCGTGCGGACCCTACGGGTTCGAGAACAATGTAGACATGACCGAGACACGTCTCCGGTCAATAACCAATAGAGGAACCTGGATGCTCATATTGGCTCCCACATATTCTACAAAGATCTTTAGCGGTCAAACCGCATAACAACATACGTTGTTCCCTTTGTCATCGGTATGTTACTTGCCCGAGATTCGATCGTCGGTATCTCAATACCTAGTTCAATCTCGTTACCGGCAAGTCTCTTTACTCGTTCCGTAATACATCATCCCGCAACTAACTCATTAGTTACAATGCTTGCAAGGCTTATAGTGATGTGCATTACTGAGTGGGCCCAGAGATACCTCTCTGACAATCGGAGTGACAAATCCTAATCTCGAAATACGCCAACCCAACAAGTACCTTCGGAGACACCTGTAGAGCACCTTTATAATCACCCAGTTACGTTGTGACGTTTGGTAGCACACAAAGTGTTCCTCCGGTAAACGGGAGTTGCATAATCTCATAGTCATAGGAACATGTATAAGCCATGAAGAAAGCAATAGCAGAATACTAAATGATCGTGTGCTAAGCTAACGGAATGGGTCAAGTCAATCACATCATTCTCCTAATGATGTGATCCCGTTAATCAAATGACAACTCATGTCTATGGCTAGGAAACATAACCATCTTTGATCAACGAGCTAGTCAAGTAGAGGCATACTAGTGACACTCTGTTTGTCTATGTATTCACACAAGTATTATGTTTCCGGTTAATACAATTCTAGCATGAATAATAAACATTTATTATGATATAAGGAAATAAATAATAACTTTATTATTGCCTCTAGGGCATATATCCTTCACAAGCATACCCAAAGTGGTGTTGGTCCCCCCTTGTAAATATGTAACACCTGATTATATTTAATTCACTTGTAGTAGGTGCCTCTCCTACTGTTTCAGCTGTCAAAAAAAGATGGAGCAGAGGCAGTGTCTGAGATGCCAAGACGTCCCGAAGGCCCACGACACCCCGAAGACACTAGAGGAATCATTATCGCCACAAGAGGAGGACTTTCGCCTACGGAGGAAAATTACCATGACGCGGCATGTTCAAGGAAGGAAGGACTCAACACATAAGGAAGATAGAGCCCTATGCTCACTAGAAACCGATGTAACAGCCAAAACTCTAAACCCTACACACCCCAAGCACTAACATGGGGGCCTTCCACTAGTTGTGCCATATAAGGGGTACCGGGGTATCGTAGAGGAGGACCTTCGTCCACACCATCGTAGTCTAGACCACCTAGAAAGGATTCTAAGGCTTATCGTGTAAATCTCCGCCATCTCATCTTGACGAGATATTTTGTTTCAACGAGATCCCCCAGCCCCCAACACACAATGTAATTCTCTGTATTCTTCACATATATGTATATATAAAAAGAGCAAGTTAGGAAGCAGGAACTTTCCCCATATTGGGGGTCTGAACCTGGCCATATCATGTGTTTGTGTGATCTGTGTCTAAGACCCTTTGGTCTTGTGACATAATGTCCCCGTGACTACAAATTCCACATACTCCATCTCATACTGTTGTTAGTATCGACTAAGTGTCGCTGAACAAACTGTTTTTTTAATACAAAGTGAACATTTCCAGTACAGGTGAATATTTTCTAAATAGACAATGAACATTTTCTAAGTGTATGGTGAACTTTTCAAATACACGATGTTTAAAAAAAATATTAATGCGTTTTTATAAAATGTTCACACACTTTACGAGAAGCATGTAATTAAAATTTTGTTCAAATTTCGTACATGCAAAATTTCATTTCTTTAAAGAACCGACATGGAAACCCGAGCAAACTGAGAGACAAATAACTAAAACCGAACAGTCTCCCTGTAGAAAGCTCCTTTGAAATTATTTGGCTAACACACATGGGCAAGTGTATTGGGATTGGCCGGTTTGTGATTCGTCAAGCTCTCCCTTGAGCGCTTTTCTTTCCTGTGTTTTTTCTCTGGTTTTCCAGTCGCATTCCTCCAAAAAAAACTATAGTTGTTGGATCACTTTTACAAATCTTACAAATAGGACAATGCTCGTGCATTAACTGTAATGGGATAAAAATATTCTAATATGTTAGCTTGTGATTTATCTGTCCATATTAAACTGATTGTGTAAATAAGTGTTTAGCAAATCCTGCGTGTGATCCACCTTATATTTTTATGGGAAGATTGATAAGCAAAATTAAAATGAAATTGGTTTAGAAGGTAAGTAAATTAAGATGATTGATCATCAATCGGAAAGATTGGACAGAGGGAAGGTGGAAAAAATGAAACATAAAACCTTACATTGAGATTAAAAGAATTGCCAGAGTACAAAAATTGCAAGAACAATGCAAAATGTTCACAAATTTATAAATACAAACTAGTCGGGATTTAAAAAAAGCTCGTATTAAATAGATGTGGGTGCATCATAAAAAAACATTCATATATTTCAGAAATGCACTTTTAAAAATGTTTATGTTGTGTCTAAAAAGATGGTCACCGTGTATAGAGAAATATTTAACATGTAATCCACAAAATTTCTATTGTGCAAACAAAATATTCACCTTGTTTAAAATAATATTTACCGTGTCTTTCTAAAAATTCACAATGTTTTTTGAAAAAGTTCCATGGTGTATGAAGAAAATGATCGTGAATATTGTAAATATTCAGAAGATTTAAAATGTTCAATTTTTAAAAAATAAATGCTCACAATTTATGAAAAAAATACTCATGAAATGTTCAAAGAAACAAAGAAAAACCGAAAACACAATAGGAGAAAGGGAAATAAAAAACAAGGGAAACTCGAAGGAACCCGTAGAGAGGAAAGAAATTGCAAAAACCAGTAAAAAACTAGAGAAAAAAGAAAAGAAAGTAAAAATATTAAAGAAAATAAAACGAATAAAAAGAAAGCCAGAAAAACTAAACCGGAGAAAAAGCCGAAAGTAAAAACCAATAATGAATACAAGAAAAAACTTTAAGAAATCCAGTGAAAACCTAAAAATTATATGATAAACTGAATAAACCTTGGAATGCAATGGAACTACTCACGAGTCGCTCCCCGTGGTGGGTCAGCCAAGTACACTTGCCTTGTGCATTTGCCCTTTGTTTGACGTAGCAAGCATCAAATAGGGAATTCTGAAATACATCACTTGGTTGGGAAGGAATTGTGATGCAAGCCCCAGTTTGTTGGATTTACTGGTACTTTTTCTTTGTTTCCATCTTTTTGGACAAAAAGGAAAAAAACCATGAAAAACTAGAAGAAACTCAAGGACCCCACACAAAAGTATAATATCCATCTGCAGTTGTGTGAGAGCAAAAACAAGAAAACCAAGGCAACCGGTGGGAAAACCAACGGAGGAACCCGACTCAAAACATGAAAATCGGCAGCCAGCGTGCGGGTGCGATATAAGTGGGCCGAGCCCATCAAAATCAAAACTAAGGTGCATGTTATAGGAACAATTAGGAGAGCACCTCCCCATCGCTTGTGCAAAGGCTATATCACGCTTATAGCGAGTCCGGTGGAAGACTCGCCTAAAGGGATAGATTGCAGCGTAGAGCAGCTAGCCATTCGACCATCTTCTAGTTCGTATTATGTTGGTAGGTTGCGACCTAGTTGAAGAAAAACAGTGGGTCTTCCAATGGTATCTGAAGGTTATTTTGTTTTTTGTTTTTCTTGTTTTCACCAGTTTTTTCGTTTCATTCTCTGTTATTATTAGTTTTTTCCTTCCTTCTTTTTCTTTTGCACAAGCTTTTTTTTCTTTCTTTTCTTTCCTCTTTCTTCATTTTCTTCGGTTTTGTTTCTTTCTTTTCTCGTTTTTCATAGGTTTTATTTTGTTTTCTCTTGGGTTTTCATTGTTTTTATACACACATTTTTGGTATATATCTAATATATTTTTCTAATACACATTTATTTTTTTTCAAATACAATAATATCATTTATTGAATACATGGTCAGCATTTTTAGTATACCATTTCACATTTGCAAATGCTTAATTAAAAAATATAAAATAAAAGATTAATATTTTTGTATACATTAAATCCCCCCCCCCCCCCCCCCAAATGCTTGATTAACATTGAAATACTAGTTTAACATTTGTTGAATACATGGTCAACATTTCTTCTATACACATTTTACATTTTTTCCCAAATGTTTTATTAGCATTTCTCAAATACAAGTTTAACATATTCTAAATTCACGGTCAACATTTTTTATACACATTTAATATGTTTTTTTCAAATCCTGGATTAACATTTTTCAAATACTACATTAACATTTTCTGAATGAATGGTCAACATTTTTCCTATACACATTTACCATCTTTTTCAAATGGTATATTAAATTTTTTCAAATACAAGTTTTAATATGTTTTGAATACATGATCACCATTTTTTATACACATTTAATATTTTGCAAATACAACTTTAACCTTTTGTGAATACATGGTCATTATATTTTTCTACACATATTTAAAATTTTCAAATTATTTATTAAAAAAATTCAAATACTTGTTTAACATTAAAAAAAATCTTGGATTAACACAATTTAAATACATGATCAACTTTTCTCACACACCTTATATATTTTTTGTATACATTTTTCGTTTACATGAAAACCATTTCCTCTATGTAAATAAAAAAATTCAAATGCTTAGTTAATATCTTTTAAATTTATTTAAAGCTTATTTGTAATATATTTATTTATAATATTTGAAAAAAAAATTAAAGAAAAAAGGAAAGCAAAAACATGAAAAAAAAAACAATCAGTTGCCTCCGGGCACTGGGCCGGCCCATACACTTGTGCAACAACAACACGTTTCAGCAAGTTGGAAGCTTACCTCGCTATAAGCGAGGTATAGTCTTGCCCCATCACTTAAGACGATAGGATATCTCGCTGAAGGGGTCTACAGTAATCGGGTAGGCCCATTCGCTCATAGTTAATAAAGAACAAAGAGATGAGCAGCGGGTCAGAAGGTTGCTTCGCTATAAGCGACGTACAGCCGCGCCCAATCGCTTAACGCAGCGACTATATCTCACATTAAGCGAGATAATAGGATGTCTGGCTGAAGGGGTCTACAGTAATCAGGCAGGCCCATTCGCGCATAGTTCGCATAGTTAAGAAAGAAAAATGAGAGGAGAAAAGGGACCACGTACGGATTTGAACCCTGGTCTCCTGGTTGACTGCAAGCGCGGCAAGCTACTGGGCTTTCCTCGAGTTCGTGATGGAGTAGTAGGGCGGATCTACTTAAGTCGAAACGAGTTGGATTTTCCAGTGTCTCTTCTCCGTTTCTTCCAGGGGTTTTCGTCTTGTTTTTCTTTTCTTTTTTCATTGGTTTCTCTTTGTTTCTCTAATTTCATTGTTTTTTATTTCTTTCTTTTATCATTGTTTTCTTTATTTTTTGTTATCTTTTGTCTCTATTCTTTTTTATTCTCTGGTCTATTTCATTCTTTTTGCATTTGTTTCTTCATTTTCTTTTTTCTTTGGATTATTTTGTTTCTTTTTTGGTTTACATTTCTTTTGGTTTTCTTTGCCTGTTTTGGTTTTTATTCTGCATTTTTTGTACATCTCAACAACATTTTCCTAATACATGTTTACCATTTTCCAATAGAAATTAATTTTTTTAATACATGGTCAATATTTGTCTACACACATCTTTCAAATGCTTGATTAACATTTTTCAAATACAAGACTAACATTTTTGAACATCTGATCAACATTGTTACTATGAATATTAACATTTTCAAATGCTTGATTAATGCAATATTAACATTTTTGGCACACGTGGTCAATATTTTTGTAAACATATTTAACATCTTTTGAATGCTTGATTAACATTTTTATATACATGATAATTTTTTCCATCATTTTCTTAAAACATGGTCAACAATTTTTCTATACATATTTAACAATTTTCAAATGCTTGATTCACACGTTTTAAATACTTGTTCAATAATTTTGAAATGCTTGATTCCATTTTTCTATACATGATAAAAAATCATCATTTTTTAATACATGGTCATCATTTTCCCTATACACATTTAACAATTTCCAAATGCTTGATTAACATTTTAAAACACTTGTTCAACATTGTTTCAAATTCTTGATTAACATTTTTTAAAACGTTTTCAAATTGTTTCATACAGATTTCATTTTTTGTATGCATTTTCCATATGCGTGATAATGATTTTCTTTATACACATTTAACATTTATCCAATGCTTTTTCAAAGTCTTTTAAATGATTTATGTAGAGTGATTTTTGTAATATATTTATTATGAACTTTAGAATGTAAAAAAAAGTAAAAAAAGAAAGCAAAAAAGGAAAACAAAAAACAAAAAAATGAGGTTATTGTTCCCGCGTGCCTGGGCCGGGCCAACTCGCGCCACCCTTTAGCGAGAGTTCCACCCGTCTCGCTGAATGCAAGATATAGGGGCGCCCATTGCTCAAATTTGAGTAAGGTTCACAAATCTGAATAAAAAGAATAACAAAAGCAAAAAAGAAATAGAAAGAATACAAATAAAAAAAGATTAAAAACAAGCCGAAAACGAAAGTTAAAAAACAGAGAAAGCGAGCCCAAAAAACTGAAGAAGCCCAGTGAAAGAACATTCTAGAATGTTCCCAAAACCAAAAATAAACTGTACAAAAATCGATGAACTAGTTTTCAAATCGATGAGCGTTTTTCCAAAATTGATGAACATTCAGAAACGATGAAATTTTTCAAAATCTGATGAATTTTTTTCATATCCGATGAATTTTTTTATCAAATTTGATGAATTGTTTTTCAAAATTCAATGAACATTTTTTTATTTGATGATTTGTTTTGAAAATTGATAAACTTTTATAAATAAACAATTTTAAATTGATGATTTAAAAAAAATCAATGAACTGTTTCCAGAATCTATGAAGTTTATTTTTTCAAAATTGATGAATTTTTCTAATCGATGATTTTTGTGAAAATAGATATACTTTTCTGAAAATTTGATGAACTATTTTGAAAAATCGATGAACCTTTTTAAAATAGACGAACTTTTTTCAAATGGGTGAACTTTTTCTTTAAATCTGTAAACCTTGTTGGTTTTGACAATTTTATTTCGTAAGAATTAGAAAAACCGGTGATTTTTTCCTATCGGATCAACAATACAGAGAACGGGAAAAAAACTTGGTTGCTTAGCGAGCGCCAGGCGCTCGCGACCGAGCTCTGCAGGGCCGCGACCCGCTAAGGGCACGCGTGAGCGCTAGCTCAAGTTGAGGGTGTGTGAACTTTCTTCAATTGGTACGAACCATTTCATTTTTTGATTTTTTTTACCAATCATGGTTTTTTGTGAATTCTTTTTCAAATTTATGTTTTCTTTAGTGAAATAATTTATAGTGTCTATATAAACTACTATATGTTAATGTTGTACTGAAAGGAGGGTGAAATAGAGCTGTTTCCTTATAGTAGGCAAAAAAAACCACATTGGTCTAGTGGTTAACGCACAAGACCGTTGACTTTGCCGTCCAGAGACCCATTCTCACTTCTTTTAAAGAAAAGGCGAGAGCCCGACTTTATAAATAAAGCCACAAGACAGAGTACCACAAAACGCAACCACGAGTTCACCAAACACCAACCATGGGGACCCAAAGACCGCAGGCCACGCGGCACAGCTCATCACAAACGAAAGTACAAAGGCGCACAGGCCCAATACAAGCATAAACTGGCACGCAGGCCAACAACCTACTGCTAGAGAAGGAGAACCCAAGACTATGATGGTCAAACGGAGGCATGAGAGGACATTAAGCTTGCCGACGCCCGAACTTTGTTGATCAGCTCCTCGAAACCGTCCACATCCGCTGGCTTAGTCAATAATTTCCACTTCTGCAAGAAGATAGACATATCAAACAGTACATCCGCCGACTTGTTAGGGAAAACACCGTCAATGGTGAATTGGTTCCTAGTAGTCCACAAAGACCAACAAAGGCCCCCCAACCCAATCCAAAAAGCCTCTTCATCTGAACCTGAATGTTGGCTGTCAAAGAGCGTAGGTCAGAGAAGGAGGAAGGGTCCCAAGAGACGTTCAACCACGAGCGGACACAGCCCCAGGCCAACTTGGCCAAAGGACAACCGAAGAAGATATGATTGGTATTCTCAGTTGCAGAACAAAGAGCACAAAAGGTAGAACCAGGTCCATTCCTCTTACGGATCTGATCCGCCGCAGGCAAGCGGCCTCTAATGGCCTGCCAAAGGAAAATCTTAATCTTAGGGGTGATCTTGGCCGACCAGACTTGTTTAAACTTAGAAGTGGGGGATCCATCTATAAGCCTAGCATAAAGAGACTTGACCGAAAATCTACCAAAAGCGACATGGCGCGAAGTCACCGAGTCCTCCCCCTTTGAGAGAATAGGGAACAAGGTAGCAAGCCAGTGCCAGTCCGCCAACTCTACGGGAGAGAGAGTTGTCCGAAGACCCAGATCCCAGCCATTGCAAGAGAGCTTAGAGATTGAGATCCCAGGCTCCGGACAGTAAGAGAATAGAACCGGAAAAGAGGACGCTAAAGGTGCGTCCCCAGTCGACCAATCCAACGAGAAGCGAGTCGAAGCACCATTCCTGACGAGGAACTTAACATGATCACGGAAAACGTCCCTGACCCTAATAAGATCCCTCCAAAACCGAGACCCATTAGACGCCGAGGCGAACATGGGACTACAGGAAGGGAAATATTTAGCTTTCAAGAGATCGAACCAAAGGGTCCCAGGGAAGCAGTCAAAATTCTCCACCACCACTTAACAATGAGACACTTGTTCATCACCACGGTATTAAGAATCCCCAGCCCACCAAGGCTTTTAGGCCTACAAATGGCCTGTAATTTGACAAACCTATGCTTACGTTTGTTATCCGACGAATTCCAGTAAAAGGCACCCCTATGTTTATCGAAGTCAGCGTGAGTACCCAAAGATAGCATGAAGAAACCCATAGTAAACATAGGCAAAGAAGACAGGCACACATTGATGAGGCATGCTTTCCCTGCCTGAGTATTATATCTGCCGCACCAAGGCATTACTCTATTGCCCACTTTAGACACCAAAGGTTTGAATTCCTTAGCATGCAAATGGTAAGGGGAGATAGGCATGTCCTGATATTTGATGGGGAAAGAGCCAAGCGAGTAGTTGAGGAGCTGGGCTACCCTAAGAGCCTCTGCCTCATCAGCCCCAGTCACAATCACCTGACTTTTAGAAAAGTTATTATTCAGCCCCGACAAGGCTTCAAAACATAACAAGATAAACTTAAGGTTTGGCAAGACATGCCTCATTCATCTCCACCAAGATGATCATATCGTCAGCGTATTGGAGGTGCGTGATACCGCGTGGGAGGTGGTGGGAAACAACAGGGGTGATATGACCAGCCAAGATCGCGCGATCCAGCATGCAAGACAATGCATCAGCCACAAAGTTAAAGAGTATAGGCGAAGCTGGATCGCCTTGCCACAGGCCACGGCCGTTGGCGAAATAATTAGTGATCATGCCATTCATAGCCACAGCTGTGTGGCCCCTAGAAACCAGTTGCATCAGTCTATTCACAAAACCAGCATCGAACCCTTTGGAAAGTAGGACCTGATGGAGAAAGCCCCAGCTAATAGAATCATAGGCCTTTTCGAAATCAAGTTTGAGAATAAGAGCACGGGAGCCTCTCCTCCGGAGATCATGCACAATTTCGTGTAAGCAAAGAACACCATCAAGGATGAACCTGCTTTTGATGAAACAGACTGGGTAGGACTAATGATACGATGGGCCATCAGAGACAATCTAGTCGCCAGCCCTTTGGAGGGGAACTTAGCTAGCAAAGTTATTAATCAAGGCAATTGGAAGAAATTGAGAGATATTATCAACGCCCTTAACTTTAGGAATAAGAGACAAAATAGCGTAATTCAAGCAAGAAATATGACCGTCCCCAGATAGAATCCTTGGATGATAGCACAGACTAGAGGGCGCACCACAGGCCAAAAGCAGCGGAAGAAAGGGATAGAGAAGCCATCAAGACCGAAGGCCTAGTTAGAGTTAGCAGAGTTGATCGCCATTTTGATCTCCTCCATAGACAGGGGGTCATAAGAGCACTGTTTTCCTCCTCTGATACTCGACAATGATCTGCTCAAAGATAGGGAGAGATAACAAAACCAGAGGTCGGCCTAGCGGCAAGAATCCCAGCAAAAAAGTCATGGACATGTTCCAAAATGACATTAGGGTCCCCATTAATGACCAAGCTGTTAATCGCACATCTACGACGCCTGCCTTTAGCAATAGCAAGGAAGTATGCATTTAGAGAGTCCCCTTTCAAGGTCCCGTGCCGCGCTGCTTCCAATACACCTTAGCCTGACGATGAAGATGCAAAAGGCAAGCCTCCAGATCATATCGCCGCTGCCAACCGGCGGGAGAAAGCCCAGGCAAGTCAGCCTCAGTGTCCAAGAAAGCAATTGCCCCAGCAACTCACGCTTACTCTTAAGGGCCTCAGCCGCGCGACTGCGGCCCCAACCTTTCAAACACTTACGCAACTAGTATGAACAACTATGCTAATCATCCATTGCACCATAAGTACGAGTTCTGGAAAGCAGAAAGGAGGAAATATTCTCCGAGACCATCTCAACAAAACCATCAATCATAAGCCAGGAAGCATCAAACTGGAATCTAGACGTTTTAGTCGGAGCGGATACGCTAAGATCCAAGATAAGAGGGGAATGATCCGATCCAACATGGGGCAAGGCGGAAAGAGAAGCTCTTGGAAACAACATATCCCAGGAGACCGAGGAGAAAACACGATCTAAGACAGACCGAATCGGTTAAGCCTGATGATTGGACCAAGTAAACCGAGTCCCTATCCTAGGAAGCTCACGAAGGGCACATTCCGCAATGAAATCATTGAAAGCATCAGCCAGCGGCCACGAAAAATTTGAGTTACTCTTGTCAGCAGGGAACCTAAGGAGGTTAAAATCACACCCGATAACCAACATGATGTTACATGAGTCCATCTTAGTCGCAAGCTCATCAAGGAAGAGCTGTGTCAACGAATGGTGAGAAGGGCCATACACCACCATCACTTCCCAAAGAGAGTTGAGATCTTTGTGAAACACCACCATACTTGCCCAAAATATCCCGTGGTGAAAAGCAACGAAATCAACGAGGTCCACTTTAGCCCCAATAAGAATGCCACCAGAGTGGCCCGACGCTAGAAGGCAGCGCAAGACAAATGATCCACACCCGCAATCGTATAGTTCAGAGCGAGAGAATTCAGGTTTGAAGGTCTCAACAAGACCTACAATATTGATACTATCATTACGAACCAAGTCCCGGATTTGGTCACGACGCCCCTAGCACCGAAACCCCGGATGTTCCAGAATAAGGCTTTCATTTAAAAGAGAGTTTTTTAATGCAAAGACTCGACCTGCTCGGGACCAGGCAAGATTTAGGCTTAGATGAGAGTCCCTTCTTTGAGTTTGTGGGAGGAGGGCCACTATCCTCCATAACCCTGTCAGCCATAGAAGCCTCAGCAGCCACAGTAGACTTGGTGGCGGCCTTCTTGGCTCTGGCAATTGCCGCCTGGGCCTCCTCATTTAACCGAATCAGGGAAAGAAAGGAAGAAGGAGACCCAGTATTGCGATCAACAGAAACACCAATATCGGAAAGGATGTTTAAAAGGTGGGAATCAGGTAAAGGAGGCAACACCAAATGGACAGGGGAAGGAGGGGAAACAGTACCTGGGGGGCAAAGATCCTTGGCCGCCGCCCTATGCTCAGCCAGCTCCTGGACGGGCACCACATTGCTATGGCGGCGGAAACCCTTTCGAGCCGTGGAGGCAGGAGAACGGACCGGAGCCGCTGAGGAGCGGGCCGGGGGGAAGAGGTATCGCCCCCGGGTAGCTCAGAACCGGCAGCCGCACCCAGGTCATCATCCAGATGATGGCACATACTTGCCCCCTATCGCATACTCCCCGGAGATGCCCCGCTCTTGGCCGAGAACTTACGCACTGATGATTTCTTATTCTGCTTCTTGCTGCATGGGCTAGAAGGAGGGACCGAAACTTTCGGAGGCACATCCACAATTCTAGACAGAGATGGGGAGGCAGGTCGAGCAACAGCCTCAATGATGGTGGAGCACGCCCCGGAGAGGGGCATAGCCCCTCTAAGGGCCTCGACATCCATGGCCTCCACATTGCGAGCACCCTCCTTGCGAGCGCCCCCACCACCATTGCAAGAGGGACCAAAGTCAAACAGACCACGAGTTTCAGATCCCATAGCTTCCCATTCCGACGAGGTGAAAGGATTGGCATTGCTGCCTGTGCCCGTCTCGCCCCCACTGTCAGAAGGATCCGGGTTGGATGGCTTAGGAGCAGGGGGAGGAGGAGGCGCCTGCTGGGCCGCCATACCCTTAGTGCGGTCACAGATGCAATAAGTGTCCGAAGCGGGGAATACATCGATCATACTTTATACACGGGACAGATTCAGACACCAAATGTTCATGCGGATTGGGCCAGGAGGTTCAATAGAGGCCTCATCAACAACAACAACAACAACAACAGTCTTGCCAATAAGCACTCCCAAAGCCATCAGAAAACAAACATTTCGGAGTCCAAACAGAACATCATCGAGGATCACCCAAGTTTCCAGACAGAGAAGCCACTGCTTTAGCCCCATCAGCAGCCGCCTTCACAGAGACCATCACCTAGTTAAGGGGAAGGGTGAAACTCGATCACGAGGCCAGTATCTTTAATATTTCATTCGTGGGAAAAGTAACTGAAAATTCTCTCTCCGAGATCTGGTTGATCTGCCAATTCCAGCCCTCCAGGCCCCACTCCCTGAGCTCATAAAAAATAACTTGACTGGAAACAGGATTGGAAATGACAAAGATCACCACAGCGTTGGAAGACACGGGAGTAACGACAGGCATCCCGTGATCCCCATCAACAGTGAAGAAAGAACAGGAAGGTAGGCCAAGACCGAACTATTTAAAGGCTGGGAATTGGGTACGGTTATCCCAATACATAGTGAGATGGCCCTCTGAGCGACATATAAAGCTGAAAGGAGGAAACTTGCATCTTGACTGGAAGTGACCCGCACGATGGCACGCAAAACGCGTCAAAGTAGTCGAACCAGAGCCAGAGCCACCACCAGAGGCCGGACCCCCAACGCGAGAGGGAGCAAATCCCGGAGGTAGCGGAGGCGGGGGAGAGGGATACCATCGCTGGCCACCATCGAGGAGGACCCCGGCTCTAGAGGCGAGGTCCGGCGAGACTTGGAGGGGAAGGAGGCGTTACCGAATCCTCCACCCCGACCATCAGCAACACCGCGGCCAAGCCCTGCAGCCCCAGATCCGGCACCACCAGCACGGCCCCCCGCCAACACCTGGTCAGCCGGGCCGCGAGGAGGCACAAGGCGAGGGATCACCGTAGCCGCCGACGAGCCCGACGTCGCGACCTCCCAGGGATCCATGGCCGCAGCCTTAGCCGCCTCCTCCTCACGCGCCTGCTCCTCGCGCTGCAACCATGCCGGCCCCGCCGCCCACGCCGCCCGGTCGCGCTCCACCTGCTCCCGAGAGGCCTGCTCTGCCTCCAGCTTCTCGCATAGAGCCGCCTCATACTCAAGATCCGAAGCCGGACCCGCCTCCAACGAATCCTCCCGACCATGCTTGCGCCCTAACAACGCCTCCGAGGACGATGCCATAGATTTGTCCGTGGCCACAGTCGCGGCAAAGGAGATTGAAAGAGGGGGAGGAGGTTGGGATCTCACAAGAGAGCGAATGTGGAAAGGGTAGCGGCGCACATCAGATCTAGTTGTTCGTACCAATGACGACGACGTCCAATGGGTCTCGGTTTTGGAGGGATCTTATTAGGGCCAGTGACGTTTTGCGTGATCATGTTAAGTTCCTCGTCAGGAATGGTGCTTCGACCCGCTTCTGGTTGGATTGGTAGACTGGGGGACGCACCTTTAGCGTCCTCTTTTCTGGTACTATTATTTTACTGTCCGGAGCCTGGGATCTCAATCTCTGAGCTCTCTCACAATGGCTGGGATCTGGGTCTTTGGAGAACTCTCTCTCCTGCAGAGTTGGCGAACTGGCACTAGCTTGCTGTCTTGTTCCCTATTCTCTCGGAGGGGGAGGGCTTGGTGACTTGGCCCCATGTCGCTTCTGGTAGATTTTTGGTCAAGTCACATTAGCCCTAGTCACAATCACCTCACTTTTAGAAAAGTTAATCTTCAACCCCGACAAGGCTTCAAAATGTAACAAGATAAACTTAAGGTTGGCAAGACATGCCTCATTCATCTCCACCAAGATGATCGTATCGTCAGCGTATTGGAGGTGCGTGATACCGCGTGGGAGAAGGTGGGAAACGACAGGGGTGATATGACCAGCTGAGGTTGCACGATCCAGTATACAAGATAATGCATCATCCATAAAGTTAAACAAGATAGGCGAAGCCGGATCGCCTTGCCGCAGGCCACGACCATTGGCGAAATAATTAGTGATCATGCTGTTCACAGCCACAACCATGTGGCCCCCAGAAAGAAGTTGCATCAGTATATGCACAAAACCAGCATCGAACCCTTTGGCAAGTAGGACCTGACGGAGAAAGTCCCAGCTAACAGAATAATAGGCCTTTTCAAAATCAAGTTTGAGAATAAGAGCACGGGAGCCTCTCCTCCGAAGATCATGCACAATTTCGTGTAAGCAAAGAACACCATCAAGGATGAACCTACCTTTGACGAAAGCAGATTGGGTAGGACTAATGATACGATGGGCCACCAGAGACAACCTAGTTGCCAGCCCTTTGGAGGGAAACTTAGCAAAGTTATTAATTGATAACCCACAAGTATAAGGATCGCAGCAGTTTTCGAGGGTAGAGTATTGAACCCAAATTTATTGATTCGACACAAGGGGAGCCAAAGAATATTTGCAAGTATTAGCAGCTGAGTTGTCAATTCAACCACACCTGGTGATTAATTATCTGCAGCAAAGTGATCAGTAGCAAAGTAGTATGATAGTTTTGATAGTAGTAGCAACAACAATAGTAATAGTAAAGTGATAGTAATCATTTTGTAGCAAGTGTTACAGTAATGATAGCAGTAGTAACTTAGCAAGAACAATATAAGAGAAAACCGTAGGCATTGGATCGGTGAATTCGTTGGATGATATTCATCATATAACAGTCATAACCTAGGGCGATACGGCACTAGCTCCAGTTCATAAATATAATGTAGGCATGTATTCCGTAAATAGTCATACGTGCTTATGGAAAGAACTTGCATGGCATCTTTTGTCCTACCCTTCCATGGCAGCGGGGTCCTATTGGAAACTAAGGGATATTAAGGCCTCCTTTTAGTAGAGAACTGGAACAAAGCATTAACGCATAGTGAATACATGATCTACTCAAACTACAGTCATCACCGAAAAGTATCCCGACTCCTGTCACTCCGTGGTTTACGATCATAACACGTAATAGGTGAGTATAACTTGCAAGATCGAATCTAAAACATAGATATAATGGTGATAACATAAACGGTTCAGATCTGAAATCATGGCACCCGGGCCCAAAGTGACAAGCATTAAGCATGCCAAAGTCATATCAACATCAATCTTAGAACATAGTGGATACTAGGGATCAAGCCCTAACAAAACTAACTCGATTACATGATGAATCTCATCCAAGTCCTCACTGACCAGCAAGCCTACGAAGGAATTACTCACTCCCGGTGGGGAGCATCATGGAATTGGCAATGGAGAAGGGTTGGTGATGACGAAGATCGAAGATCCTTCTCTCTGGAGCCCCAAACAGACTCCAGATCTGGCCTCCCGATGAAGAACAGGAGGTGGCAGCTGCTCCACCTTGTGAAACGTGATAATTCTTTCTCCCTGATTTTTTTTGGAAAAATAGGTATTTATGGAGTTGGATTCAGGGTCTGCGAGGCCACCAGGTGGGGACAACCCACCTAGGTGCGTCAGGAGGGGGCGACTTGGTGGGTTGTGCCCACCCAGGTGCCCCGCTTCGGTGGTTCTTGGCTCCAGAAATTCTATTTTATTGTATAAAAAATCCTCACAAAGTTTCGTTCCAATCCGAGAACTTCTATTTCTGCACAAAAAACAACACCATGGTAGTTCTGCTGAAAACAGCGTCAGTCCGGGTTAGTTCCATTCAAATCATGCAAATTAGAGTCCAAAACAAGAGAAAAGCGTTAGGAAAAGTAGATACGACGGAGATGTATCAACTCCCCCAAGCTTAAACCTTTGCTTGTCCTCAAGCAATTCAGTTGATAAACTGAAAGTGGAAAATAAAAACTTTTACGAGCTCTTTTGCTCTTATTTACATAAATAAGCTTAAGTAGCACCCAGGTTTTCAGCAAAGATTATAACTAACCATGTCGACAATAACTCTTAAAAATTATATTAACTCATATCAATGACATAATGATACGTCTCCAACGTATCTATAATTTTTGATTGTTCCATGCTATTATATTACCTGTTTTGGATGTTTAATGGGCTTTACTAAGCACTTTTATATTATTTTTGGGACTAACCTACTAACCGAAGGCCCAGTGCAAATTGTTGTTTTTTTGCCTATTTCCGTGTTTCGTGGAAAAGGAATATCAAACAGAATCAAAACGGAATGAAACCTTCGGGAGAGTTATTTTTGGAACAAACGTGATCTAGGGGACTTGGAGTGGACGTCAAGAAAGAAGCGAGGAGGCCACGAGGCAGGGTAGCGCGCCTGCCCCCCTGGGCGCGGCCTCACCCTCGTGGGCCCCTCGTAGCTCCACCGACCTACTTCTTCCTCCTATATATACCCATATACCCCGAAAACATCCAGGAGCACTACGAAACCCTATTTCCACCGCCGCAACCTTCTGTAGCCGTGAGATCCCATCTTGGGGCCTTTTCCGATGCTCCTTCGGAGGGGGAATTGACCATGGAGGGCTTCTAAATCAACACCATGGCCTCTCCGATGATGCGTGAGTAGTTTACCACAGACCTTCGGGTCCATAGTTATTAGCTAGATGGCTTCTTCTCTCTCTTTGGATCTCAATACAAAGTTCTCCTCGATCTTCTTGGAGATCAATTCGATGTAACTCTTTTTTGCGGTGTGTTTGTCGAGATCCGATGAATTGTGGGTTTATGATCAAGATTATCTATGAACAATATTTGAATCTCCTCTGAATTCTTTTATGTATGATTTGTTATCTTTGCAAATCTCTTCGAATTATCAGTTTGGTTTGGCCTACTAGATTGATCTTTCTTGCAATAGTAGAAGTGCTTAGCTTTGGGTTCAATCTTGCGTTGCTCGATCCCAATGACAGAAAGGGAAACGACACGTATCGTATTGTTGCCATCGAGGATAAAAAGATGGGGTTTAAATCATATTGCTTGAGTTTATCCCTCTACATCATGTCATCTTGCCTAATGCGTTACTCTGTTCTTATGAACTTAATACTCTAGATGCATGCTGGATAGCGGTCGATGTGTGGAGTAATAGTAGTAGATGCAGAATCATTTCGGTCTACTTGTTGCGGACGTGATGCCTATATACATGATCATGCCTAGATATTCTCATAACCATGCACTTTTCTATCAATTGCTCGACAGTAATTTGTTCACCCACCGTAATACTTATGCTATCTCGAGAGAAGCCACTAGTGAAACCTATGGCCCCCGTGTCCATTTTCCTTCATATTACGCTCCCGACAACTAGCTATTTCTGGCGCCGTTTATTTTGCAATCTTTACTTTTCAATCTATACAACAAAAATACCAAAAATATTTACCTTATTATCTCTATCAGATCTCACTTTTGCAAGTGGCCGTGAAGGGATTGACAACCCCTTTATCGCGTTGGTTGCAAGGTTCTTATTTGTTTGTGCAGGTATGCGGGATTTGCGTTTAGTCTCCTACTGGATTGATACCTTGGTTCCCAAAAACTGAGGGAAATACTTACGCTACTTTGCTGCATCACCCTTTCCTCTTCAAGGGAATTTCTTGGGTAGCCATACTTTTGATTCTTATAATGCTATGATAGATTTGTTTAGCCCACCACCTCTTTTGGTT
Organism: Aegilops tauschii subsp. strangulata; assembly: GCF_002575655.3. Taxonomy (NCBI): domain Eukaryota; kingdom Viridiplantae; phylum Streptophyta; class Magnoliopsida; order Poales; family Poaceae; genus Aegilops; species Aegilops tauschii. The sequence continues at coordinate 179,453,751 of NC_053037.3, forward strand.
AATGGAACTATTTTAACTTTGGAACATGTGATGCAAAGGCTTGAAATTATTGAAAATAAAGTGGCCACTGTAGAGTTGATTGAAAATTTGGATAAAAAGATCCACAACCAAATTACTCAATATGGGTCTAAGGTAGGAGTTACTCTTAAATTTTTTAAAGAAAAGGAACCTATAGTTAACGAAAGAATAGATCAAGATTCCACAAGAATTGGTAAACTTGAGGATATTATTACCAACTTAGGGTCTGACTTTTCATCCGTGAAAAATACTCCAAATCCTCCTACTATCAAAGTTGCCAAATTTATGTATGTTCCTAAAAATAAGGGTAAATCTTCTAGTAAGGAAAACACGGATCTCAAATCAATAAGTGTTCACCCCAACTTTTTCGCTTTCATTAAGGAACCTTTTACTACAAATGAATTTATTGATTTCTTGCCTAGGAGTTTGATCATTAATAAAAAGAAGGAAACTCCTAAGGGTAACAAGTGTTCTATTGAAGAATTACCAACCAAAGATGATAATACCTAGATCTATCCTTGCCTTTATGCCTGGCTAGGGGCGTTAAACGATAGCGCTTGTTGGGAGGCAACCCAATTTTATTTTTGTTTTTGATTTTTGGTTCTGTTTAGTAATAAATATTTGATCTATCCTCTGGTTAGATGTGGTTTTATGTTTTAGTTAGTGTTTGTGCCAAGTAAAACCTATAGGATCTTCTTGGATGATAGTTATTTGGTCTTGCTGAAAAAATCAGAAACTTTCTACTCACGAAAACAATTGTTAAAAATCACCAGAACGTGATAAAATACTGATTCCAATTGAAGTAGATCAATAAACAAATTATCTAGGTCGTCCTATTTTGGTAGAATTTTTTAGTTACAGAAAGTTTGCATTTGATACAGATTACTACAGACTATTCTGTTTTTGACAGATTCTGTTTTTCGTGTATTGTTTCTTATTTTGATGAATCTATGGTTAGTATCGGAGGGTATGTGTTGGGGAACGTAGTAATTTCAAAAAAATTCCTACGCAGACGCAAGATCATGGTGATGCATAGCAACGAGAGGGGAGAGTGTGTCTACGTACCCTCGTAGACCGAAAGCGGAAGCGTTAGCACAACGCGGTTGATGTAGTCGTACGTCTTCACGATCCAACCGATCAAGTACCGAACGCATGACACCTCCGAGTTCAGCACACGTTCAGCCCGATGACGTCCCTCAAACTCCGATCCAGCCAAGTGTTGAGGGAGAGTTTCGTCAGCACGATGGCGTGGTGACGATGATGATGTTCTACCGACGCAGGGCTTCGCCTAAGCACCGCTATGATATTATCGAGGTGGACTATGGTGGAGGGGGCACCGCACACGGCTAAAAGATCAATGATCAATTGTTGTGTCTTTGGGATGCCCCCCTGCCCCCGTATATAAAGGAGCAAGGGGGGAGAGGCAGCCGGCCAGGAGAGGGGCGCGCCAGGAGGAGTCCTACTCCCACCGGGAGTAGGACTCCCTCCCTTCCTTGTTGGATTAGGAGAAGGGGGAAAGAGGAGAGAGAGAGGAAGGAAGGGGGGGGGGCGCAGCCCCCTCCTTGTCCAATTCGGACTAGAGGGGGAGGGGGCGCGCGGCCTGCCCTAGCCGCCTCTATCTTCTCCACTAAGGCCCATGTAGGCCCATTAAACCCCCCCGGGGGGGGGGGGGTTCCGGTAACCTCCCGGTACTCCGGTATATATATCCGATAACCCCTGGAACCATTCTGGTGTCCGAATATAGTCGTCCAATATATCAATCTTCATGTCTTGACCATTTCGAGACTCCTCGTCATGTCCGTGATCACATTCGGGACTCTGAACTACCTTCGGTACATCAAAACATATAAACTCATAATATAACTGTCATCGAAACTTTAAGCGTGCGGACCCTACGGGTTCGAGAACTATGTAGACATGACCGAGACACATCTCCGGTCAATAACCAATAGCAGAACCTGGATGCTCATATTGGTTCCCACATATTCTACGAAGATCTTTATCGGTCAAACCGAGTAACAACATACGTTGTTCCCTTTGTCATCGGTATGTTACTTGCCCGAGATTTGATCGTCGGTATCTCAATACCTAGTTCAATCTCGTTACTGGCAAGTCTCTTTACTCGTTCCGTAATACATCATCCCACAACTAACTCATTAGTTTCCATGCTTGCAAGGCTTAAGTGATGTGCATTACCGAGTGGGCCTAGAGATACCTCTCCGACAATCGGAGTGACAAATCCTAATCTCGAAATACGCCAACCCAACAAGTACCTTTGGAGACACCTGTAGAGCACCTTTATAATCACCCAGTTACGTTGTGATGTTTGGTAGCACACAAAGTGTTCCTCCGGTAAACGGGAGTTGCATAATCTCATAGTCGTAGGAACATGTATAAGTCATGAAGAAACCAATAGCAGAATACTAAATGATCGTGTGCTAAGCTAACGGAATGGGTCAAGTAAATCACATCATTCTCCTAATGATGTGATCCCGTTGATCAAATGACAACTCATGTCTATGGCTAGGAAACATAACCATCTTTGATCAACGAGCTAGTCAAGTAGAGGCATACTAGTGACACTCTGTTTGTCTATGTATTCACACATGTATCATGTTTCCGGTTAATACAATTCTAGCATGAATAATAAACATTTATCATGATATAAGAAAATAAATAATAACTTTATTATTGCCTCTAGGGCATATTTCCTTCAGCTCCCACTTGCACTAGAGTCAATAATCTAGATTACACAGTAATGATTCTAACACCCATGGAGCCTTGGTGCTGATCATGTTTTGCTCGTGGAAGAGGCTTAGTCAACGGGTCTGCAACATTCAGATCCGTATGTATCTTGCAAATTTCTATGTCTCCCACCTGGACTAGATCCCAGATGGAATTGAAGCGTCTCTTGATGTGCTTGGTTCTCTTGTGAAATCTGGATTCCTTCGCCAAGGCAATTGCACCAGTATTGTCAAAAAAGATTTTCATTGGACCCAATGCACTAGGTATGACACCTAGATCGGATATGAACTCCTTCATCCAGACTCCTTCATTTGCTGCTTCCGAAGCAGCTATGTACTCCGCTTCACACGTAGATCCCGCCACAACGCTTTGTTTAGAACTGCACCAACTGACAGCTCCACCGTTCAATGTAAACACGTATCCGTTTTGCGATTTAGAATCGTCCGGATCAGTGTCAAAGCTTGCATCGACGTAACCATTTACGACTAGCTCTTTGTCACCTCCATAAACGAGAAACATATCCTTAGTCCTTTTCAGGTATTCAGGATGTTCTTGACCGCTGTCCAGTGATCCACTCCTGGATTACTTTGGTACCTCCCTGCTAAACTTATAGCAAGGCACACATCAGGTCTGGTACGCAGCATTGCATACATGATAGAGCCTATGGCTGAAGCATAGGGAATATCTTTCATCTTCTCTCTATCTTCTGCAGTGGTCGGGCACTGAGTCTTACTCAACTTCAGACCTTGTAACACAGGCAAGAACCCTTTCTTTGCTTGATCCATTTTGAACTTCTTCAAAACTTTGTCAAGGTATGTGCTTTGTGAAAGCCCAATTAAGCGTCTTGATCTATCTCTATAGATCTTGATGCCCAATATATAAGCAGCTTCACCGAGGTCCTTCATTGAAAAACTCTTATTCAAGTATCCCTTTATGCTATCCAGAAATTCTATATCATTTCCAATCAGTAATATGTCATCCACATATAATATCAGAAATGCTACAGAGCTCCCACTCATGTTCTTGTAAATACAAGCTTCTCCAAAAGTCTGTATGAAACCAAATGCTTTGATCACACTATCAAAGCGTTTATTCCAACTCCGAGAGGCTTGCACCAGTCCATAAATGGATCGCTGGAGCTTGCACACTTTGTTAGCTCCTTTTGGATCGACAAAACCTTCTGGTTGCATCATATACAACTCTTCTTCCAGAAATCCATTCAGGAATGCAGTTTTGACATCCATTTGCCAAATTTCATAATCATAAAATGCGGCAGTTGCTAACATGATTCGGACAGACTTTAGCATCGCTACGGGTGAGAAAGTCTCATCGTAGTCAATCCCTTGAACTTGTTGAAAACCTTTCACAACAAGTCGAGCTTTATAGACAGTAACATTACCGTCAGCGTCAGTCTTCTTCTTGAAGATCCATTTATTCTCAATGGCTTGCCGATCATTGGGCAAGTCAACCAAAGTCCACACTTTGTTCTCATACATGGATCCCATCTCAAATTTCATGGCCTCAAGCCATTTTGCGGAATCTGGGCTCACCATCGCTTCTTCATAGTTCGTAGGTTCGTCATGGTCTAGTAACATAACCTCCAGAACAGGATTACCGTACCACTCTGGTGCAGATCTTACTTTGGTTGACCTACGAGGTTCAGTAACAACTTGATCTGAAGTTTCATGATCATCATCATTAACTTCCTCACTAATTGGTGTAGTGTCACAGGAACCGGTTTCTGTGATGAACTACTTTCCAATAAGGGAGCAGGTACAGTTACCTCATCAAGTTCTACTTTCCTCCCACTCACTTCTTTCGAGAGAAACTCCTTCTCTAGAAAGATTCCAAATTTAGCAACAAAAGTCTTGCCTTCGGATCTGCGATAGAAGGTGTACCCAACAGTCTCTTTTGGGTACCCTATGAAGACACATTTTTCCAATTTGGGTTCGAGCTTATCAGGTTGAAGCTTTTTCACATAAGCATCGCAGCCCCAAACTTTAAGAAACGACAACTTTGGTTTCTTGCCAAACCGCAGTTCATAAGGCGTCGTCTCAACGGATTTCGATGGTGCCCTATTTAACGTGAATGCAACCGTCTCTAAAGCATAACCTCGAAACGATAGCGGTAAATCAATAAGAGACATCATAGATCGCACCATATCTAGTAAAGTACGATTACGACGTTCGGACACACCATTACGCTGTGGTGTTCCGGGTGGCGTGAGTTGCGAAACTATTCCGCATTGTTTCAAATGAAGACCAAACTCGTAACTCAAATATTCTCCTCCACGATCAGATCGTAGAAACTTTATTTTCTTGTTACGATGATTTTCAACTTCACTCTGAAATTCTTTGAACTTTTCAAATGTTTCGGACTTATGTTTCATTAAGTAGATATACCCATATCTGCTTAAATCATCTGTGAAGGTGAAAAAATAACGATACCCGCCGCGAGCCTCAATATTCATCGGACCACATACATCTGTATGTATGATTTCCAACAAATCTGTTGCTCGCTCCATAGTTCCGGAGAACGGCGTTTTAGTCATCTTGCCCATGAGGCACGGTTCGCAAGTACCAAGTGATTCATAATCAAGTGGTTCCAAAAGTCCATCAGTATGGAGTTTCTTCATGCGCTTTACACCGATATGACCTAAACGGTAGTGCCACAAATAAGTTGCACTATCATTATCAACTCTGCATCTTTTGGCTTCAATATTATGAATATGTGTATCACTACTATCGAGATTCAACAAAAATAGACCACTCTTCAAGGGTGCATGACCATAAAAGATATTACTCATATAAATAGAACAACCATTATTGTCTGATTTAAATGAATAACCGTCTCGCATCAAACAAGATCCAGATATAATGTTCATGCTCAACGCTGGCACCAAATAACAATTATTCAGGTCTAAAACTAATCCCGAACGTAGATGTAGAGGTAGCGTGCCGACCACGATCACATCGACTTTGGAACCATTTCCCACGCACATTGTCACCTCGTCCTTAGCCAATCTTCGCTTAATCCGTAGTCCCTGTTTCGAGTTGCAAATATTAGCAACAGAACCAGTATCAAATACCCAGGTGCTACTGGGAGCATTAGTAAGGTACACATCAATAACATGTATATCACATATACCTTTGTTCACCTTGCCATCCTTCTTATCCGCCAAATACTTGGGGCAGTTCCGCTTCCAGTGGCCAGTCTGTTTGCAGTAGAAGCACTCAGTCTCAGGCTTAGGTCCAAACTTGGGTTTCTTCTCCTGAGCAGCAACTTGTTTGCTGTTCTTCTTGAAGTTCCCCTTCTTCTTCCCTTTGCCCTTTTTCTTGAATCTAGTGGTCTTGTTGACCATCAACACTTGATGCCCCTTCTTGATTTCTACCTCCGCAGCCTTTAGCATTGCGAAGAGCTCGGGAATTGTCTTATCCATCCCTTGCATGTTATAGTTCATCATGAAGCTCTTGTAGCTTGGTGGCAGTGATTGAAGAATTATGTCAATGACGCTATCATCCGGAAGATTAACTCCCAGTTGAATCAAGTGATTGTTATACCCAGACATTTTGAGTATATGCTCACTGACAGAACTATTCTCCTCCATCTTACAGCTGTAGAACTTATTGGAGACTTCATATCTCTCAATTCGGGCATTTGCTTGAAGTATTAACTTCAACTCCTGGAACATCTCATATGCTCCATGATGTTCAAAATGTCGTTGAAGTCCCGGTTCTAAGCCGTAAAGCATGGCACACTGAACTATCGAGTAGTCATCAGCTTTGCTCTGCCAGACGTTCATAACATCTGGTGTTGCTCCTGCAGCAGGTCTGGCACCTAGCGGTGCTTCCAGGACGTAATTCTTCTGTGCAGCAATGAGGATAATCCTCAAGTTACGGACCCAGTCCGTGTAATTGCTACCATCATCTTTCAACTTTGCTTTCTCAAGGAACGCATTAAAATTCAACGGAACAACAGCACGGGCCATCTATCCACAATCAACATAGACAAGCAAAATACTATCAGGTACTAAGTTCATGATAAATTTAAGTTCAATTAATCATATTACTTAAGAACTCCCACTTAGATAGACATCCCTCTAATCCTCTAAGTGATCACGTGATCCAAATCAACTAAACCATGTCCGATCATCACGTGAGATGGAGTAGTTTCAATGGTGAACATCACTATGTTGATCATATCTACTATATGATTCATGCTCGACCTTTCGGTCTCCGTGTTCCGAGGCCATATCTGTTATATGCTAGACTCGTCAAGTTTAACCTGAGTATTCCGCGTGTGCAACTGTTTTGCACCCGTTGTATTTGAACGTAGAGCCTATCACACCCGATCATCACGTGGTGTCTCAGCACGAAGAACTTTCGCAACGGTGCATACTCAGGGAGAATACTTATACCTTGATAATTTAGTGAGAGATCATCTTATAATGCTACCGTCAATCAAAGCAAGATAAGATGCATAAAAGATAAACATCACATGCAATCAATATAAGTGATATGATATGGCCATCATCTTCTTGTGCTTGTGATCTCCATCTCTGAAGCACCGTCATGATCACCATCGTCACCGGCACGACACCTTGATCTCCATCGCAACATCGTTGTCCTCTCGCCAATCTTATGCTTCTACGACTATCGCTACCGCTTAGTGATAAAGTAAAGCATTACAGGGCGATTGCATTGCATACAATAAAGCGACAACCATATGGCTCCTGCCAGTTGCCGATAACTCGGTTACAAAACATGATCATCTCATACAATAAAATTTAGCATCACGCTTTGACCATATCACATCACAACATGCCCTGCAAAAACAAGTTAGACGTCCTCTACTTTGTTGTTGCAAATTTTACGTGGCTGCTACGGGCTGAGCAAGAACCGTTCTTACCTACGCATCAAAACCACAACAATAGTTTGTCAAGTTGGTGCTGTTTTAACCTTCGCAAGGACCGGGCGTAGCCACACTCGGTTCAACTAAAGTTGGAGAAACTGACACCCGCTAGTCACCTGTGTGCATAGCACGGCGGTAAAACCAGTCTCGCGTAAGCGTACGCGTAATGTCGGTCCGGGCCGCTTCATCCAACAATACCGCCGAACCAAAGTATGACATGCTGGTAAGCAGTATGACTTATATCGCCCACAACTCATTTGTGTTCTACTCGTGCATATGACATTTACGCATAAAACCAGGCTCGGATGCCACTGTTGGGGAACGTACTAATTTCAAAAAAATTCCTACGTACACGCAAGATCATGGTGATGCATAGCAACGAGAGGGGAGAGTGTGTCCACGTACCCTCGTAGACCGAAAGCGGAAGCGTTAGCATAACGCGGTTAATGTAGTCGTACGTCTTCAGATCTGACCGATCAAGTACCGAACGCACGACACCTCTGAGTTCAGCACACGTTCAGCCCGATGACGTCCCTCGAACTTCGATCCAGCCGAGTGTTGAGGGAGAGTTTCGTCAGCACGACGACGTGGTGACGATGATGATGTTCTACCAATGCAGGGCTTCGCCTAAGCACCGCTATGATATTATCGAGGTGGACTATGGTGGAGGGGGGCACCGCACACGGCTAAAAGATCAATGATCAATTGTTGTGTGTTTGGGGTGCCCCCTGCCCCCGTATATAAAGGAGCAAGGGGGGAGAGGCGGCCGGCCAGGAGAGGGGCGCGCCAGGAGGAGTCCTACTCCCACCGAGAGTAGGACTCCCCCCTTCCTTGGTGGATTAGGAGAAGGGGGAAAGATGAGAGAGAGGAAAGAAGGGGGGGGGGGGGCGCCGCCCCCCTCCTTGTCCAATTCGGACTAGAGGAGGAGGGGGGCGCGGCCTGCCCTAGCCGCCTCTCCTCTTCTCCACTAAGGCCCATGTAGGCCCATTAAACCCCCGGGGGGTTCCAGTAACCTCCCGATACTCCGGTATATATCCGATAACCCCCGGAACCATTCCGGTTTCCGAATTTAGTCGTCCAATATATCAATCTTCATGTCTAGACCATTTCGAGACTCCTCGTCATGTCCGTGATCACATCCGGGACTCCGAACTAACTTCGGTACATCAAAACATATAAACTCATAATATAACTGTCATCGAAACTTTAAGCGTGCGGACCCTACGGGTTCGAGAACTATGTAGACATGACCGAGACACGTCTCCGGTCAATAACCAATAGCGGAACCTGGATGCTCATATTGGTTCCCACATATTCTACGAAGATCTTTATCGGTCAAACCGCATAACAACATACGTTGTTCCCTTTGTCATCAGTATGTTAATTGCCCGAGATTCGATCGTCGTTATCTCAATACCTAGTTCAATCTCGTTACCGGCAAGTCTCTTTACTCGTTCCGTAATACATCATCCCGCAACTAACTCATTAGTTGCCATGCTTGCAAGGCTTAAGTGATGTGCATTACCGAGTGGGCCCAGAGATACCTCTCCGAAAATCGGAGTGACAAATCCTAATCTCGAAATATGCCAACCCAACAAGTACCTTTGGAGACACCTGTAGAGCACCTTTATAATCACCCAGTTACGTTGTGACATTTGGTAGCACACAAAGTGTTCCTCCGGTAAACGGGAGTTGCATAATCTCATAGTCATAGGAACATGTATAAGTCATGAAGAAAGCAATAGCAGAATACTAAATGATCGTGTGCTAAGCTAACAGAATGGGTCAAGTCAATCACATCATTCTCCTAATGATGTGATCCCGTTGATCAAATGACAACTCATGTCTATGGCTAGGAAACATAACCATCTTTGATCAACGAGCTAGTCAAGTAGAGGCATACTAGTGACACTCTGTTTGTCTATGTATTCACACATGTATCATGTTTCCGGTTAATACAATTCTAGCATGAATAATAAACATTTATCATGATATAAGGAAATAAATAATAACTTTATTATTGCCTCTAGGGCATATTTCCTTCAGTATGAACCATAGAGAAGTTGAAATACAGTAGGTTTAACACCAATATAAATAAAGAATGAGTTCATTACAGTACCTTTGAGTGATGGTTTGTTTTCTTTCGCTAACGGAGCTCATGAGATTTTCTGTTGAGTTTTGTGTTATGAAGTTTTCAAGTTTTGGGTAAAGATTTGATGGATTATGGAATAAGGAGTGGCAAGAGCCTAAGCTTGGGGATGCCCAAGGCACCCCAAGGTAAAATTCAAGGACAACCAAAAGCCTAAGCTTGGGGATGCCCCGGAAGGCATCCCCTCTTTCGTCTTCGTCCATCGGTAACTTTACTTGATGCTATATTTTTATTCACCACATGATATGTGTTTTGCTTGGAGCGTCTTGTATGATTTGAGTCTTTGCTTTTTAGTTTACCACAATAATCCTTCCTGTACACACCTTTTGGGAGATACACACATGAATCGGAATTTATTAGAATACTCTATGTGCTTCACTTATATCTTTTGAGCTAGAAATTTTTTGCTCTAGTACTTCACTGATATCTTTTTAGAGCACGGTGGTGGTTTTATTTTATATAAATTATTGATCTCTCATGCTTCACTTATATCATTTTGAGAGTCCTTTAGAACAGCATGGTAATTTGCTTTGGTTATAAAATTAGTCCTAATATGATAGGCATCCAAGATAGGTATAATAAAAACTTTCGTAAAAAGTGCATTGAATACTATGAGAAGTTTGATACTTGATAATTGTTTTGAGATATGAAGATGATGATATTAGAGTCATGCTAGTTGAGTAGTTGTGGATTTGAGAAATACTTGTTCTAAAGTTTGTGATTCCCGTAGCATGCACGTATGGTGAACCGTTATATGATGAAGTCGGAGCATGATTTATTTATTGATTGTCTTCCTTATGAGTGGCGGTCGGGGACGAGCGATGGTCTTTTCCTACCAATCTATCCCCCTAGGAGCATGCGCGTAGTACTTCGTTTCGATAACTAATAGATTTTTGCAATAAGTATGTGAGTTCTTTATGACTAATGTTGAGTCCATGGATTATACGCACCCTCACCCTTCTACCATTGCTAGCCTCTCTAATACCGCGCACCTTTCGCCGGTATCATACACCCACCATTTACCTTCCTCAAAACAGCCACCATACCTACCTATTATGGCATTTCCATAGCCATTCCGAGATATATTGCCATGCAACTTACCACCGTTCCGTTTATTATGACACGTTCCATCATTGTCATATTGCTTTGCATGATCATGTAGTTGACATCGTATTTGTGGCAAAGCCATCTTTATAATTCTTTCATACATGTCACTCTTGATTCACTGCATATCCCGGTACACCGCCAGATGTATTCACATAGAGTCATATTTTGTTTAAAGTATTGAGTTGTAAGTAAATAAAAGTGTGATGATCATCATTATTAGAGCATTGTCCCAAGTGAGGAAAGGATGATGGAGACTGTGATTCCCCCACAGGTTGGGATGAGTTTCCGACAAAAAGAAAAAAAAGAAAAAAAAGAAAAAAAGGAGAAAAAAGGCCATAAAAAGAGAAAAGGCCCCAAAAAATGAGAGAAAAAGAGAGAAGGGACAATGTTACTATCCTTTTACCACACTTGTGCTTCAAAGTACCACCGTGATCTTCATGATAGAGAGTCTCCTATGTTGTCACTTTCATATACTAGTGGGAATTTTACATTATAGAACTTGGCTTGTATATTCCAATGATGGGCTTCCTCAAAATGCCCTAGGTCTTCGTGAGCAAGCGGGTTGGATGCACACCCACTTAGTTTCTTTTGTTGAGCTTTCATACACTTATAGCTCTAGTGCATCCGTTGCATGGCAATCCCTACTCACTCACATTGATATCTACTGATGGGCATCTCCATAGTTCGTTGATACACCTAGTTGATGTGAGACTATCTTCTCCTTTTTGGTCTTCTCCACAACCACCATTCTATTCCACGTATAGTGCTATGTCCATGGCTCACACTCATATATTGCGTGAAGATTGAAAAAGTTAGAGAACATCAAAAGTATGAAACAATTGCTTGGCTTGTCATCGGGGTTGTGCATGATTAAATACTTCGTGTGATGAAGATAGAGCATAGCCAGACTATATGATTTTGTAGGGATAACTTTCTTTGGCCATGTTATTTTGAGAAGACATGATTGCTTTGTTAGTATGCTTGAAGTATTATTATTTTTATGTCAATATTAAACTTTTGTCTTGAATCTTTCGGATCTGAACATTCATGCCTCAATAAAGAAAATCACATTGAGAATTATGCCAGGTAGCATTCCACATCAAAAATTCTGTTTTTATCATTTACCTACTCGAGGACGAGCAGGAATTAAGCTTGGGGATGCTTGATACGTCTCCAACGTATCTATAATTTTTGATTGTTCCATGCTATTATATTATCTGTTTTGGATGCTTAATGGGCTTTACTAAGCACTTTTATATTATTTTTGGGACTAACCTACTAACCGAAGGCCCAGTGCAAATTGCTGTTTTTTTTGCTTATTTCAGTGTTTCGCAGAAAAGGAATATCAAACGGAATCCAAATGGAATGAAACCTTTGCGAGAGTTATTTTTGGAACAAACGTGATCCAGGGGACTTGGAGTGGATGTCAAGAAAGAAGCGAGGAGGCCACAAGGCAGGGAGGCGCGCCTGCCCCCTGGACGCGCCCCCACCCTCTTGGGCCCCTCGCAGCTCCACTGACCTACTTCTTCCTCCTATATATACCCATATACCCCGAAAACATCCAGGAGCACCACGAAACCCTATTTCCACCACCACAACCTTCTGTACTCATGAGATCCCATCTTGGGGCCTTTTCTGGCGCTCCGCCGGAGGGGGAATCGATCACGGAGGGCTTCTACATCAACACCATGGCCTCTCCGATGATGTGTGAGTAGTTTACCACAGACCTTCGGGTCCATAGTTATTTGCTAGATGGCTTCTTCTCTCTCTTTGGATCTCAATACAAAGTTCTCCTCGATCTTCTTGGAGATCAATTCGATGTAACTCTTTTTTGCGGTGTGTTTGTCGAGATCCGATGAATTGTGGGTTTATGATCAAGATTATCTATGAACAATATTTGAATCTCCTCTGAATTCTTTTATGTATGATTTGTTATCTTTGCAAGTCTCTTCGAATTATCAGTTTGGTTTGGCCTACTAGATTGATCTTTCTTGCAATGGGAGAAGTGCTTAGCTTCGGGTTCAATCTTGCGTTGCTCGATCCCAATGACTGTCACGTCCCTAGTTCTGGTATGACATAGACTAGCTAGTCATGTGTGCATCATGTTTAAATTTCATTTTAAATTGAAATGGGGATTTGTGAAACCCTCAGAATCATTTCTGGAAATGACCCAAATAAAAATTGCTCCAAAAGGGTCCAAGAAAATGTTCATGTTGCTCTCTGAAAATATTGGACAGAGATAAAAATCAAACCAATATTTTCAGGAGCTCATAAGTATTTATTTTGGGCATTTGGAATTAATGCAATAATTATTTGCTTTGGATATATATTGTTATATATATAAAATATTGTCCAAAATTATGCCATTTGTTGAGGAGTTCTGGAATAATACCACTAGCCTCTATAAAAATTGGCATAAGTAAATAAAATGGTTTAGTATTTTTATTAAACCAAACAAATGTCAGAAAATTAGAAAAGAAAAAGAAATAGGAAAAGGGAGCTTACCTGCGGCCTGGCACTGTGCGGCCTGGCCTGGCCCAGCAGGCCAGCCCAGCTGACTGGCCAGCGCCAGTCGTCCCCCTCCTCGCGCCAGAGGGACAGGGCGCGTGGTCGCCGCACACCGCGCGCATGCACGCCACGGCAGCTGCCTGCCTGCCCTCCCCTCCCTCGACGCCTCGGTCGCCTGGACGATGCCATGACCCCCCTCTAGGCCTCACTCCCTCTCTCCTGCGCCTCTCCCCTCCTCTCTCCCGCTCTCTCCCGCGACGCCCGAACGCGCCGGTCGCCGCCGTTCGCTGCCCCGCGCTCCCCGCCATCCCCTCGCACCTCCGTCGTGTCCCAGAGCTCCGCCTCCTCGCGCTGAACCCCTCCGCTGAGCCACGCAAGCCGGAACGCCCTGGAGCGCCTCCATCGCCGTCGCCCTCAACTCCGGCCGCCGGAGATCGTCTTCGCGGCCCCACCGTCTCCAGTACGTCCCCGAGCTCTTCGACGACGCCGTCGAGTCCAACGTGAGCTCCTGCCCTGTTCCCCTCTCTCCATTTCTCCGTTCCCGCGCTGTAGTCCTGACCCCCACCATGGCCGTAGCTCCTCGCCGCCGTCCATGTCACCGCCGTCGCCCTGGCCACCGCAGCCCGCAACCGAGCGCGTCACCGTGCTCCTGGTGACGCCAGGAGGCCGTAGCGCCTCTCCGCTCACGCCCCCGTGCACCGCAGCGCTGCGCCCGCCCTTGGCCGAACTCCGGCCACCGTCGCGAGCTTCGCTCCGGCGAGCTCCGACCACCCCACGGTCTCCCTCGTGTCCCACTGGATGCGCGCGAGCCTGGGCTTCGCGTAGGTGGACTCCGCTGCCCAAATGGTCGCCGGAGCGACGAACCCGACGAGCTCCGCCGCGCTCGGCCTCGCCGGCGACTAACCGCCGGTCAACCCGGGTCAAACCGCACTAATTACCCCCCTGTGACACTGACAGTGGGCCCCTGCGCCTAATCCTATAATTAGAACAAATTAAACCCTCTGTTTAAAACGTGTGTCACTGACGTGTGGACCCCACACGTCAGGTTTGACTTGGTCAGCGCCGCTAACCCGCTGACATCATGATGACGCAGTGCTGACACAATAAACCCTTTTTTCTGGATTTAAATTAAATCAGGAAATTCCAGAAATTTAGTAAAACTTCTAAAATTCATAGAAATTCAACCGTAGCTCAGATTTAAATAATTTATATATGAAAAATTATCAGAAAAATGCAATCTATCCATCTGTACTAGTTTCATGCATGACAAACCAACTTATACCTACTGTATAAGTGATAACATATAAATGGCATATATAAGGACTTAAATTAGAGTTGCATTTGAACCTTTGGTTCAAATGGATCTCCTCCAAGTTGAATGCTAAATGCATTGGCTCAATACATCACATATTCATGCCATATTCATGCATCATATTGTTGCATATGATTGTGTTTGACTGTCGACACCGTTCCCTCTCGATAGGTCCTGCTCCGGAGAGTGTTCCAGAGTACCTGTCTGAGGAGCAGTGCCACCCCGTTGATCTACCAGGCAAGCAAACCCCCTTTGTTCATTCCGATACAATCCTACTCTCTCACTCCTGCTCTCTTTTACTGCATTAGGACAACAACGATTCAACTGCTACTTTATGCTGCGGTAGTTGAACCCATTCCTCTGCATGACCTGTCATTGCCACAGTAAATAGTTGAAACCCACTAGCATGTGTAGGAATTGATTGAGCCATGTTGTGTTCCTACCATGCCATGCCTGCTATTGCTTAGAGTTGTGTCAGGTCTGGTTCATTGGGAATGAATTGGAGTGTTACGATATGTTCTGGTGCCAAGAGTTAAGCGTGTGAACACGATTTGTTAAAGGTAGCGGTGAGAGGCCATGTAGGAGTACATGGTGGGTTGTCTCATTGGGACCGTCCTTAAGAACCGAGTTCTGTGTAAGTTGTCCAATGACTAGCTACTACCACACATTGGGTTCCGGTAACTCGACCCCTCTCGACTTATTAACCAACTTGATCTCTGTCCAGGAGTTGCAACTAGTTTCTGGTGTTTGTAGGTGGTGCTATTTTTCTACCGAGTGGCACCCGGCAGGGTGGGCTTGGGACAGACTAGGCACACGTGGCCCGGTGTACCGAGTGGCACCCGGATGGTGGGCTCGGGAACCCTGTACACATCGTTTGGGGCCGTGAGCGACACCCCGGCCGGATCTCCTTGCGGATGGAACCCGAATAGGCGATAAACCTGGACTAGAGTCTTGTATGGTTAGTCAGGTCGTGGCCGACACCTTCGCTAGGCTTCCGCTTGAAGGTTGCCGAGGTACATGACGTGTACATGGCGGTAAGTGGCGAGAGCGTGTGTGACGCAGTACACCCCTGCAGGGTTATCATGATCTATTCGAGTAGCCGTGTCCTCGGTTATGGACTTCTTGGATGCTTACGTGGTACATAGATAACTTGAAGTGGATACTCTAAAATGCTCAAGATAAGTGTGAGTGCTATGGATGGGTTCTCGTAGTGAGACGGGAATGAATCCATAGTAGTGTATTGAGGTGGTGATTAGTGGACTCGTGTGCGCCTTCTTACCTCAAAGAAGTTTCTCGTAGTCGTAGAACAGGATAGCCACCGAGTCAAAGCTGGCTTGCTGCAACTAAACCCCACACTACCTTCTTGATACAAATGCATGTATGATAGATCTGATGTAAGTCTTGCTGAGTACCTTTGTACTCATGTTGCTTTATCTATGTTTTTGCAGCGGAGACTTCAGTCTTACTAGTAGCTCCGCTTGGACTTCGACGAGTAGCTTGCACCTCAGCTACGATCTTGAACCCTTGGGAGGGTCTTGTAGATAGTTAGGCTTCTCAGCCTTTTTCTTTTGTAGTTGTCTGTACTCAGACATGTAATGCTTCCGTTGCTTGTATGCTCTGAATGATGGGTCATGTGACCCCTGTTTGTACTTAATGCTATGTGGCTCTTCTGGGCCGTTTATCTATATGAGTTCACGTTATGTTGTGATGCCATGTTGTACAGCACATACTTGCATGTTATGCGTACGTGTAACGTGTATTGCTATGTGTGGGATCCGACAATCTAGTTGTTTATCCTTCGCAGCCTTTCTTATGGGGAAATGTAGTCTAGTGCCTCCTTGAGCCATAGTAGTCCGCTACAGCCCGGTTCACCGGAGTCCTGCTAGCCCAGCACTACTGCTCTGGACACTTGACTGGCCGGCATGTGTTTCACATCGTTCCTGTGTCTGTCCCTTCGGGGAAATGTCGCGCGGTGACATCCGGAGTCCTGCCTAGCCTGCTACAGCCCGGGTTCCCGGAGTCCTGTTAGCCCAGTGCTACAGCCCGGATTTACACGCTGCTGACCGACACATTCGATGTTGATTCATGTATGCCTGTCCCCATACGTTAGTGCCGCTTTGGGTTGACGACTAGCCATGTCGGCCCGGGTTCTCTGTCATATGGATGCTAGCGACATTGTCATATACGTGAGCCAAAAGGCGCAAACGGTCCCGGGCCATGGTAAGGCGACACCCGTGGGAATACCGTGCGTGAGGCCGCAAAGTGATATGAGGTGTTACATGCTAGATCGGTGTGACTTAGAATCGGGGTCCCGACAATGACAGAAAGGGAAACGACATGTATCGTATTGTTGCCCTCGAGGATAAAAAGATGGGGTTTATATCATATTGCTTGAGTTTATCCCTCTACATCATGTCATCTTGCCTAATGCGTTACTCTATTCTTATGAACTTAATACTCTAGATGCATGCTGGATAGCGGTCGATGTGTGGAGTAATAGTAGTAGATGCAAAATCGTTTCGGTCTACTTGTTGCGGACGTGATGCCTATATACATGATCATGCCTAGATATTCTCATAACTATGCACTTTTGTATCAATTGCTCGACAGTAATTTGTTCACCCACCGTAATACTTATGCTATCTCGAGAGAAGCCACTAGTGAAACCTATGGCCCCCGGGTCTATTTTCCATCATATTACGCTCCCGACAACTAGCTATTTTTGGCGTCGTTTATTTTGCAATCTTGACTTTTCAATCTATACAACAAAAATACTGAAAATATTTATCTTATTATCTCTATCAGATCTCACTTTTGCAAGTGGCCGTGAAGGGATTGACAACCCCTTTATCGCGTTGGTTGCAAGGTTCTTATTTGTTTGTGCAGGTACGAGGGATTTGCGTGTAGTCTCCTACTGGATTGATACCTTGGTTCTCAAAAACTAAGGGAAATACTTACGCTACTTTGATGCATCACCCTTTCCTCTTCAAGGGAACGCAGTGCTCAAGAGGTAGCACATAATCAACTAGCGAGCAATAATAAGATATCTCAAATGGCAACACTTTGTCAAAACAACCATGATATAATATGACAATAGTGGTGTCCGGCTAGCCCTTTCTGAGACCACAAAACATAAATGCAGAGGACCTCCAAAGTTCATGCAGCGACTAAACATTGTAATTCATGGTAGAAAAGATACAATCATGATGCACCCAACATTAGCTACACATAATGCATGAGGATGACAATAGTGCTCTAAGGATCTGGCTCTTATTTGAGAAGGTGATGACACAACATAAAAGCAAATAGATAGTCCCTTCGCAAAGGGAAGCAGTGATTTGCAGCGGTGCCAGAGCTCAAGTTTTTAAAACAAAGGTAAATGAAAATTTGAGAAATGCACCCTTCTTGTTTACTTCGCGACCATTAGTTACCGGTATCTTCCATGCTAAACACACTAGTGGTGGTTCCCAAGTGATAAAAGTAAATGTTTTCTCCCCTCCACCAACAAACACACTCCATGGCTGATCCGAATCCACGGGTACCATCCATACCAACAACAATCCTGGGGAGTTTTGTTTAAATATTTGCAATTTTGAATTCGGGTCTGGGAATCCCTATTACCGCCCCTCTCGTGCAAGAACGAGTGAATAAACACTCATTATGAGAATAACCCCCTTAGCATGGAAGATACTGACTACCTCCTGTCACTCTATGAACAATCCAGGCACAAAAAAAGGATATTTATTTGAAGTTTTTAGAGGTGGCACATGCAAATTACTTAGAACGGCAGGGTAATACCGCATACAGGTAGGTATGGTGGACTCATCTGGAATAACTTGGGTTTCAGGATTTTGATGCACAAGCAGTATTCCCGCTTAGTACATGCAAAGGCTAGCAAATAGGTTGAGAAGCGGCCAGCTAGAGAGCGAAAACGGTCATGAACATGTATTATGCATAAGTAATATTGGATACTAGCATGAGTAGGATATGAACACCATGAACATAAATAGCATAGAGGCTATGTTGGTTTTGATTCAACTACATGCATGATCATGTGCCAAGTCAATCCACTCGAAAATTTAGAGGAGGATACCATATCATCATACTACATCATGCTAGTATGGCATGAGAAACATAATCAATGTTGACATCCAAGATAAATCATTATCCACTCCTAGCTACTTAAGCATGGCATGAGAAACATAATCTCTATGGTTCACTGCAAACATGTTTAATCATAATAGGCTGGATCATGGATACTAGGTTAAACATATTTACAAAAACAGAACAAGTTGAGTTCATACCCATTTCTGCCACAACCAGTTCATCAAATATCGTCATTATTGCCTTTCACTTGCACGACCGCATGGCATGAAAATAATAATAGTGCAAGAGTGTCATGGACTAAGCTGGAATCTGCAAACATTTTATTCAAAGGAGAAGACAAGGTAATTTGGGCTCTTTGTTAGATCAACAATAATGCATAAGAAAGCCACCTCAACAATTTCATCGTGGTCTTCTCCTTGGTATGGCTTCAATAATCAGAAAATAAATTCAGAGAAACACACTGAAATATTTTTGGAGTTTTTGGTTTTTTCTGGAAGAAAGCAAATAAAAAGGAAAAACAAAGACGAGAAAAACTATTACACGGGAGAGCTCCCAACAAGCAAAAAAAAGAACAATGAAATATTTTTGGGTTTTCTTTTTAATACTACAGCTAGCTAAGCTAGAAATAAAAATAACAAAGAAACAAGAAACATTTTTTGGATTTTCTCAAAGTTTTTCAAACACACAAGAAGAAAGCGAGAAAATAAATCTAGCATGGATAATACAATGAAAAAGTATGAACACCGACAACTGGAATGAAGTGTGTGAACAATGAATGTTATGTCGGTGGAAATATGTACTCCCCCAAGCTTAGGCTTTTGGCCTAGCTTGGAAATCACCACTCGAAGAAACCATCAGGTCCCATGTTGAAGTGCTGGGGAGCGGGCACCTGAGGGTCCCATTCCTAAGGTTCCTCCTCTGCTGCTGCCTGGGCGTTCCGGTAGGCAATGATGTCCCCAGTCATGATTTTGTATCCGCCCCTGGCAATAGAATCAAACAAAGCAGGTGTAGGCAACGGGATAACATCACGAGTGATTTCGCTAAAGACTAGGTTATAAGGAACATCTAAAGTAGTGTTCTCGCCATCAATAAAGTGATGATGTGCCATAGCCTGGCGATATAAATAAACCTTGGGCAAGGGATAATCATGGTGGCGTATCAGAACGTTAAAGTGACTCGCTAAGCGAGTAGCATAAATACCGCCATGAATTTTACCCTTGGACCTGTTAATGTGGAGGCGATGTGCCACAATAGCTCCCAAGCTATAAGTGTTATCGCCATAAAGTGCACAGCGTAAGACAGCGAAATCTGGGGCACTGAGTGCACCAACCTTCTCTCTAGCAAGTAAACACTTCACAATGAATAGAGCAAAATAATGCACAGAAGGAAAATGCAAGCCAGTGGCGGTGACACCCGACACCCCTCTCTCATCCCCCACTGTCAGAGTGCGGTAAAAACCATCAACTCTGTGGGCCTAGGTTCTCTTAAATCCCCATCAGAAGGGATCAAGCATATGTCACAAAATTCAGTGAGTGGTATCTGATGGGTTTCAGCATATAAATTAAACTGCACCTCAGGAGGGTTATTCCTACTTATGAAATGAAAACTTTGCACAAAGGAATTTGTGAGGAGATGATATTGTTCACGCTCAGCTACGATGAAGTCGGTGAGGCCGGCATTAGCAGCAAATTGTGCAAACTCTTGACAGATTCCGGCTCCATCCATGAATGGGTTGTGCAGCCATTCGCACGGCCGTACTGAGGGAGTCCTGGATTATGGGGTCCTCGGGCATCCAGCCTATGTGACATGGGCCGGACTGATGGGCCGTGAAGATACAAGATAGAAGGCCTTCCCCCGTGCCCGGATGGGACTCTCCTTTGCGTGAATGGCAAGCTTGGCATCCGGACGAGTAGTTTCCTTTGTCTGTAACCGACTCTGTACAACCCTGGCCCCCTCCGGTGTCTATATAAACCGGAGGGTTTAGTCCGTAGAGGATATCACAAATCATACAGGCTAGACATCTAGGGTTTAGCCATTACGATCTCGAGGTAGATCAACTCTTGTAACTGAGGGAGTCCTGGATTAGGGGGTCCTCGGACTGCCGGACTATATACTTTGGCCGGACTGTTAGACTATGAAGATAAAAGATCGAAGACTTCGTCCCGTGTCCGGATGGGACTCTCCTTTGCGTGGAAGGCAAGCTTGGCAATACGGATATGTAGATCTCCTCCCATGTAATCGACTCTGTGTAACCCTATCCCCCTCCGGTGTCTATATAAACCGGAGGGTTTAGTCCGTAGGACAACAACAATCATAATCATAGGCTAGCTTCTAGGGTTTAGCCTCTACGATCTCGTGGTAGATCAACACTTGTAATACTCATATCATCAAGATCAATCAAGCAGGAAGTAGGGTATTACCTCCATCGAGAGGGCCCAAACCTGGGTAAACATTGTGTCACCCGCCTCCTGTTACCATCCGCCTTGGACGCATAGTTCGGGACCCCCTACCCGATATCCGCCGGTTTTGACACCGACATTGGTGCTTTCATTGAGAGTTCCACTGTGATGTCACCATAAGGCTTGATGGCTCATCTTGTAGTCATGGACAACATCACCTCTGGGGGAGCCCTGGCTGTAGGCCAAACTCTCCGACTAGGCGGCTTCGTCATGACCGCCCGTTCGTCCGTTGCGTCGACGATGACTTCTCGGGTCATCACAAACAGCCTCCACGTCGGCTCGGGACTCGCCGAGCAGATGGATCCAATGGAGCTCTCTTCCTTGAACGAGCTCTTGGATCGCATCGCCACCCTGGGAGTCGCTACAGACTATGATCGGATCGGGCTTAAACCCAACCAAAGGGAGATTAACTCTCCGCCGGTCACCCATCAGATAGCGGTGGTGGAGGAGCAACGCAGCGGTTCTTCCTCTATCTTGAGGACAAACTATGTCCGGATTACTGAGCTCTTCGAGCCGGATACCCGTCTACGGGAGGACATAGCCCAAGCTTTGAACCTAGAATCAAACAACGGGCCAGATCTATTGGGCAACATCCCGGAGCCCGAACTGCCAAGCTTGGAAACTCCTCCGCCCCTGGGTCTTAGATCGGGTCAGGGTTCGGACCCAAATCTACCCACCCACCCAGATATAAGTGATCTTTCCCACATTAGACAAGAGCCCAAGAGACAGTACATCACTATTGGGCCAGATTCCTCCTTGTAATGAGCAAGGTCAAGGACTGTCGCGAGGAAGACGCAATTTCATTCTTTTGCAAAAATTGCACGGACAAGGGAATCCTCAACGCCATAAGTCGCCGTGACCTAGCACACTTTCCTGACTTGGCGGCCATAGTACAGAAGTACTGTGCGATGGAAAGCGCCTGGAAAACCCAAACAAAATTCTTGGATCCTCTGGCCCTCACTAAAACCCCCGTCCGAACTAAAAGGGTGTACTCTAGTAAGTCACTCGATCCAATTACAAAGAAACAAAAGCCCACTACAGGGCGTGGAACCGTATTGGAGGGATGGCTCAATGGGCCATGCAAAATTCATAGTACAGCGGATACCATGCCAACACATAGCCTTAGAGCATGTTGGATACTCCGGCGGGTAGCCAAGAGCGGCGAGGATATCCTCATCAGCAATACAACAGAGCACCATCCCGTTGAAAATAACAATACAATATTAACAGTCTTCGAGACCTTCGCCTCAAATAATAGGCGCAAGAGAGCACTCCGCAGCCTTGCCGAAGTCTGCCACGTGGCAGCAATAAATCCATGGAGCGATACGGCTATAACCTTCAATGCCAGTGACGAACCTAAATTCTGAACAACCCGAGCACCAGCTGCCTTGGTCCTTAGTCCAATTGTGGACGGTTTCCGGCTTACTAAAGTGCTCATGGACGGTGGCAGCGGATTAAACCTCATCTATGAAGAGACTCTTCAAAAATTGGAAATAGAAAAGAGCCGCATTGAATAAAGCAGCACAACCTTTAGAGGAATCATCCCTAGTCGGGAGGCACGATGTGCGGGAAAAATCACACTAGATATGGTATTCGGCACACCGGAGAATTATAGGTCCGAAGAAATCACATTCCAAGTGGCCCCGTTCAGTAGCAGATACCACGCCCTTCTAGGGCAAGAGGCATTCATGATCTTCCAAGCTATACCCCATTACGGGTACATGAAGCTCAAAATGCCCGGGCCCAATGGAATCATCACTCTAGCTAGTGATCCGAACATAGCACTCCGCGCCGAAAATAAGACCGCCACACTAGCCCTCGAGGCATTATCCGAAGCCCTTGCGGCCAAAGAACTAACTGCGCTGCACTCCACAGTGGACAGGGACGACGTGATACTCGACAAAAGACCCAAGTCCACCTCTTTTAAACCAGCAGACAAAATAGTCAAATTCCAGGTCCACCCAACGGACCCTACAAAAACAACATCCATCGGGGCACAGTTAAACCCCACAGTGGACACCGCACTGTGGGAGTTCTTGTGTGAAAATTGGGACATCTTCGCCTGGCATCCTTCAGACATGCCAGGAATCTCACGCAGGCTGGCCGAGCATAGCCTTAACATTCTAAAGGTGTTTAAGCCGGTCAAGCAGACTCTTCGGCGTTTCTCTGAGCCTAAGCGACAAGCGATGGGAGAGGAGCTAGCCAAGTTACTCGAGGCCGGATTCATTAGAGAAATAAAACATCCGGATTGGCTAGCAAACCTGGTGATAGTACCAAAGAAGGACAAATCCTGGCGCCTATGTGTCGATTTCAAGGACCTTAACAAGGCTTGCCCCAAGGATCCCTTCCCCCTCCCCGCATCGATCAAATTATCGATGCTACTGCAAGACACGACTCATTTTGCTTCCGCGACGCATACTCCGGATACCATCAAATTAAGATGGCGGAATCCGATCAAGCCGCAACGACATTTATCACTCCATACGGCCCCTTCTGCTTTAACACCATGCCTTTCGGGCTCAAAAACGCCGGCGCAACCTATCAACGCATGATTCAGACATGCCTGGAAACACAAATCGGCAAAACAGTGGAGGCATATGTAGACGATGTGGTTATTAAAACCAGACACATCGAATCCTTAATAGACGACTTGAAGCTCACGTTCGATAATCTCCGAACATATGACATCAAGCTCAATCCGGAAAAATGCGTTTTCGGCGTGCCAGCCGGAAAGCTCTTGGGCTTCATCGTCTCCAGTAGAGGAATTGAAGCAAATCCGGCCAAAATTTGAGCTCTGTCACAGTTGGTTATCCCAACAGACCTCAAGCAAATCCAGAAATTAACTGGATGCGTGGCTGCCTTAAGCCGCTTTATCTCCCGATTAGGAGAAAAGGCACTACCCCTTTATCGCCTTCTCCGACGCACCGAACACTTCGAGTGGACGGATGCGGCCACGGCCGGATTGGAAGAAATAAAAGCCATTTTGGCCACCAACCCAATCTTGGCCGCGCCAAATGTCGGCGAACCAATGTTGTTATATATAGCGGCAACACACCAAGTTGTAAGCGCAGTGCTCGTCGTCGAACGAGAGACGGACGAACATAAGTTCCCGCTTCAAAAATCGGTATACTATGTATCCACTGTCCTCACTCCATGCAAATCACGGTACCCATATTATCAAAAGATTGCATACGCGGTCTTCATGGCATCCCGGAAATTACGACACTACTTTCAAGAGTGTTCAATTACGGTGGCCTCCAAAGTACCACTCAACGACATAATAAATAACCGCGATGCCACGGGCCGGATTGCTAAATGGGCTATTGAGCTCCTCCCATTCGACATAACATACAAACCACGACGAGCCATTAAGTCACAAGTACTGGCTGATTTCGTCGCCGAATGGACAGAAGCCGAACTCCCTAAAGAGTACGGCGCGTACTCCAATTGGATCATGCACTTTGACGGCTCTAAGATGCTGGCCGGTCTGGGGGCTGGCATCGTCCTGCCATCCCCCACAGGAGATACAGTCCAATACGTACTTCAAATATTATACACAGACTCCAACAATGCAGCAGAATATGAGGCCCTGTTGCATGGTCTCCAGATGGCAGTCTCCATGGGCATTCAATGCCTAGAGGTGCGTGGGGATTCGAACCTTGCAATATCTCAAATAAATGGAGACTTTGACGCCAAGGACACAAAATGGCGGCTTACCGCAACGCCGTCCTCAAAATGTCAGCTCGGTTCGAGGGGCTTGAATTCCACCATGTGGTCCGAGAAAACAATCAAGCGGCGGATATCCTTGCCCGCATTGGCGCTAAGCGCGACCCTGTCCCACCTAATATCTTCTTGGAAAGGCTGTTTAAGCCATCCGTGGTATGGGAAGGAGAGACCGGCAACAACAGTCCGGACCTGGCCACAACACCAGATACCGAACACTCTGACGTAATTGGAGGCTCTGCCACCGAAATAACGCCTTCGGCCCACGTGATTATGGCTATCATCGCCCCGTGGACAGAACCCTTCTTGGCCTACCTAACTAGGCAAGAACTCCCTGATGACCCAAACGAGGCACGTTGCATTGTGCGGCGGTCTAAAGCCTACAAGGTCCACGAGGGAGAGCTTTATAAGAAAAGTGCTACCGGAGTACTTCAAAGGTGCATCTCCGAAGAGGAAGGACGGCAACTTTTGGCAGAAATTCATGCTGGACTTGGCGGCCACCACGCCGCAGCTCGGGCCCTTGTAAGCAAGGCCTTCCGTACAGGTTTTTACTGGCTGACGGCCCAAGCAGACGCACAGGACCTCGTTCAACGTTGCGTCGGTTGCCAGCTGTTTGCAAACCAAAGCCATATGCCACCTACCGCTCTCCAAACAATCCCTGTTACATGGCCCTTTGCGGTCTGGGGGCTTGATATGGTCGGACCCCTTAAAGGGGGAAGCCATAAGAAAAAATACCTATTGGTCATGGTGGATAAATTCACCAAATGGATAGAAGCCAAACCAATTAAAACGGCCGAGTCCGGACCAGTGATAGACTTCATATCCGGGGTTGTACACCGTTACGACGTCCCCCACAGGATCATCACCGATAATGGCTCGAACTTTACAGCCGACAAGGTAAAAACTTGGTGCAACAACATGGGCATTAAGCTCGATTATGCCTCTGTCTATCACCCACAAACTAACGGTCAAGTCGAGCGAGCAAATGGTCTTATCATGAGCGGCATTAAACCCAGATTAGTGCGATCCTTGAAGGAATCAGATACGCATTGGGTAGAGGAGCTCGACTCCGTACTATGGGGGCTGCGGACCACGCCGAATCACACTATCGGATACACACCGTTCTTTATGATGTACGGCGCAGAGGTGGTACTGCCCTGCGACATAATTCATGACTCACCTTGAGTGTGCATGTACGAAGAGAAAGAAGCCGAGCTTGATCGGCAGGACAGTTTGAACGCCCTGGAGGAGGAGCATGATGTGGCAAAAGCCCGCTCCGTATTCTATTAGCAACAGGCTCGACGGTATCAAAGCAGAGAAGTACGGGCCAAAACTTATAACGTTGGCGAACTCGTTCTACGCCTACTGGAGAAGAAAAAGAACAAGCTCAAGCCCAAATGGGAAGGTCCCTTCGTTATCGACCAAGTTCTGACCGGTGGAGCGTACCGTCTGCGGGATGCATCGGACAATCGACTCGAGCCAAACCCATGGAATGCAGCCAGACTCCAAAGGTTCTACGCCTAGTGCCGGACTATGCGTTCGTCTCCTTACCTCCGTCAATTTTTTATATATCCGTTATCTGTCTTTTCTTTCTTTCTTACTTCCCTTTTTCTTCACAGCCTTAAAAGGTTAAAATGTGTCTTAACTACACAATCTTGACGCGCTAGGCGTGCTCATTATACCTGGGGGCTTCTTATACAGAAGCTTAATATAATTATGTTCCGGGCTTTATGCCGCCGCACATGTGTTACTTTTCCACATGTACCTTTTCTTCGCCATTATATGCATCGACATGACTTAAGTTTTGTCCAAGTAGGGTTGCCTGGCTCTTGTGTTTATGCCCTACATTCCCGTTAATTCGGCTAGGGCATAAGGGGAGCACCTCTGCGATTGTTACTGCCGGGTCAGCCGGATGTGTACCTCAGACTGGGTGAAGCCGAAAGCTAGCGTTCTTAAGGGAATATTCGGTCGGTGAACAAAAGATGACTTTTATTTATTGTAATACATGCCCCCAGATGTTTATATCCTGTGTCTCTTTTCGCAGTTCGGACATGCACATTAATGCATGCGTACCCAGGGAAAGGAACCCTTAACGGAACTATTCTCCCTGGAAGATGTTTCTTACTATCCATGTAATATAACATAGCTAGTTGGTACTTGTCTGTTCAAGCACTTATGACCCCTACGCCTGGTTTCCATGCGTACCCCGATTTTTACATAACTGAGCGGGTATTCGGATACACTCCGGACTGTCGGGTCCAGAGGTCGAATCGAAAAGGTCCGCCATGACAAATGATTTACAATCCGGCTAGGGACAATATATGTCACTTGAAGTACACAGTCACTTAGACTGACTAAATTCTTCTTCTATACCATCCAACAGGCTGTCTAGCCTACAATCCTGTTGGGAATATTTTGCGGCTAATTTCACCTGGTCATGCACCAAACTGACGGGGATCTCTTTCCCATCAGACCCCACAGGTCCGACCTCGGCCATGTGGTTCGGGTCTGCCTTGGTATATCGTGTCTTCACCATGGCCCAGGCTTCCCTTGCACCTTGTCGGCAGGCTGATATCTTCCATAATCGGAAGCGCCGCCGCGCTCCCTTGAGCATCTCTACAAGCTCCCCCATGCCTCCTGGCGGGGAGGCGGAGGGCCACAAGGCTTGGGCAATGCCCTGCATCACCTGCCGTACTTGTTCGTGCAGTTGTGAGAGCTCTGGTAGAAGATCACCCGCAGACCCGGCCATCTCCTCCGCGGGACGACCCGTCAGCATACCTACAGTATAACTCTGTTAGCCGGTTTCTTCGCCGAACTCTATAAAAAGTTCGTTCAAGCAATTACTAAAAATGCCGCGTCGAAGCCTCTTATTCTCCTTTACGGAGTCAGCAAGCTGGGCTCGAACATCTTTCAGTTCAACGCCCAGCCGGGTATTGGCATCTTGGAGATCGTTTTTCTCCCGCCTAACCTTCGTAAGCACGCGCTCGCCAGCCTTTAGCTGTTGTTGAGCATGTTGCTCATCCCCTCGTACGACCTCCGAATTCACTCCGGGGTCATCTGCAGAATCTATTGTTAGATTTGCATGCATGCCGAATACTAACTGGTACATGAAATTCTTTTCGATAGAGACAAGTGTTACCAGATGGGGCCTTCTCGGACTCCTTCATTGCGGCAACTGTGGCCCGTAGTTGGGCTTTGCACTCCTCCAGCTCTCGAGACAACTGGGTATTCTTCTCCGTAAGAACCTACGAAAACAATGATCCTTAAATCAGTTGTGCCAACTGTTTCAAGTCTCAGGGGCTACTGATATACATAATTATTAGATTTTCTTACCCATATATCCTTTACATACTGGTCCGTGGCTCTGGCAAGACCATTTTGAGCAGCTCGGATGTACGTGTCTCCTGAGTTGAAGGCATCGAACGCCTCTTGAGAGAAACAAGCGTCGCGGAGTACGGCCCGGCGACGCCTGTGATTCATGGCACTCTCCACTTCGGAATTCGTAGCGGACAGCCTATCCGCATCCTCTGTAGGAGGAACATCCGGTGTTGGCCCCACGTTAGCGTCTGCCTCTGAGTCCGGCTCTGGAGCCCGGCTGGTGGAGGCGTGGCCGGCAGGCTCTCCGGATATGGTCCGACGAGCGTTTTTCCTGCTAGGAAACACGGACGTTATTATATTTTAAAAGACGACAACCACGGAGCGGGGTTCTTCTTCATACCTCTTTGACGGCGTCTCAGTCCTGACCGCCTTCCTTTTAAGCCTATCCGGTTTTGGTGCCCCTTGTTGGTGAGTCACTGCGGGTTCGGCATGGCGTCCCGAGGACCTTCCCTGTAAGACACCATATGTCTGCGGAAGGTGAAGTGCAAAAAAAGGGATCCTTCTCGGAAGTTGGGACTCTGGTTTTACTTACATGCGATGCAGGGAGTAGTCCAGGACAACCGTCGCAGCTTAATTGATAGAACGTCCTGTCGATGAGCTCCACAAATGTGTCCGGATCTTCTTCAAGTCCGGGGTCGAGGGCCCGGTCAGGGTCCTCTGGTTGTGGAGGCGGGCTGTGGACCTCCCTCACAGCTCTTCGCAGTTCCTGCTATGAAATAGCAAGGTAAATACTTATGACGAAGAATGCGGGCAGTTTCGGAGTAAAACGTAGCAGCTCATCCAGTTTGGGGGGTTGTACATGGAGAATCCATCCTGTGGCTTAATGCAGATGAACTCCTCTTCCTCTCCTTTATATAAATCAGACAGTATTTTCGCTAGAGCAGCGACGGAGTCCGGTCCCTTACGACCGCAGTGGGTGGCATCGTCTTCTCCATTGAAGTGCCACATGGGTTGTCCCTGATATTGAAGTGGCTGCACCCCCCGCATTATGCATATTGACATAACCTCGATTATTGTCAATCCTGATTTGGCCAGCGTTTTTATCCGGCCCATCAGGTAAAGGACTTCTCCGTTATCTTCCTCTTGGGGGCTCCGAGGGCGCCAGCTGCGGCGTTTCTTCAAAGGGGCATTGTTGAACTCAGGAAGGCCCATCCGAATAGGGTCCGGAAGGGGGACGTCCTCCATATAAAACCACTCCGAAGGCCAGTCTTCGGATGTCTTCTTCGGAGTACCGGACAGGTATCCGGTCCCGGCAATGCGCCATATCTCGGCTCCGCCCACTTGATATATTGACTCCTCCTGTGTACGGGGTACGAGGCAGAATAGCCTCTTCCATAGCTCGAAATGAGCTTCGCATCCCAAAAACAGCTCGCAAAGGGCGATGTAGCCAGCGATGTGTAATATGGAGGCGGGAGTAAAATTATGCAGCTGGAGGCCGTAGAACTCCAGGAGCCTGCGGAGGAACGGATGGATGGGAAATCCAAGCCCCCTTAGTAAGTAAGGAACAAGGCATACCCGCTCCCCCATGGAGGGGTTGGGAAGGCTCTCTGCTTGCTCCCCGCCATTGTAAATGGCTAGTCCGGCTCGAACGGGGACCATATACGCTGGAGGGAGAAACCCCTGGGTCTGTAAATCTACCAATTGGCTGTGGGGGACGAAACACTTCTTCCAATTGCTTGGCTTAGGGCCACGGGAGCGAGAGTAGGAGCTGCGATGGCCGGCCATGATGGGATGGACTTTTCCGGGCGCGCTCCGATGGATACTCGTTGTGGGAGGATGGTGTGATCTGGCTCTAAGGATCCCCGTCTCTTTAAATAGACGATTCACTTACACGGTTAGGGTGGCAAGTGTAAAAATGCCCCGACTTCTCGCATTCGCTCGACACGTGGAGGATATCCATTATTAGGCACAGAAGCCAAGGAGTGCAACGTTCATGGGAAGCAGGACACTACTCGACAGATACTCAGAATTGGGAGAAGAACCCGCCTTGCAATGCCGAAGACAATCTATGTGCCGGACTCGTCGTCATTGAAGCCTGGTTCAGGGGCTACTGAGGGAGTCCTGGATTAGGGGGTCCTCGGACTGCCAGACTATATACTTTGGCCGGACTGTTAGACTATGAAGATACAAGATCGAAGACTTCGTCCCGTGTCCGGATGGGACTCTCCTTTGCGTGGAAGGCAAGCTTGGCAATACGGATATGTAGATCTCCTCCCATGTAACCGACTCTGTGTAACCCTATCCCCCTCCGGTGTCTATATAAACCGGAGGGTTTAGTTCGTAGGACAACAACAATCATAATCATAGGCTAGCTTCTAGGGTTTAGCCTCTATGATCTCGTGGTAGATCAAGTCTTGTAATACTCATATCATCAAGATCAATCAAGTAGGAAGTAGGGTATTACCTCCATCGAGAGGGCCCGAACCTGGGTAAACATTGTGTCCCCCGCCTCCTGTTACCATCCGCCTTAGACGCACAGTTCGGGACCCCCTACCCGAGATCCACCGGTTTTGACACCGACAGTAACCCCTATACTCATCAAAGTCAATCAAGCAGGAAGTAGGGTATTACCTCCATTAAGAGGGCCCGAACCTAGGTAAACATCTTGTCACTTGTCTCCTATTACCTTCGATCCTCAGACACACAGTTCGGGACCCCTACCCGAGATCGGCCGGTTTTGACACCGACATTGGTGCTTTCATTGAGAGTTCCACTATGCTGTAGACAGAAGGTTCGATGGCTCGATCGATCATCTAGAATGATGCTGTTTCGGGGGAGACTTTCCTCCCCGGCCAAATTTTCGTATTCGGTGGCTTCTCACTGCGTGCCAACTCGATTGGCCACCTTGAACAGATCGATAGCTGCGCCCCTGGTCATCAGATCAGTTTTGGAGACCTAAACTATGTCGCCGATATCCGAGGAGACTTGATCTTCGAAGGGTTCGCGGCCCCGACCACCGCCCTGGCCTTAGATCCAGAGCAAACCATCAGGTCCGAAGATGGGAGTTTGGAGCCCACCGGAGTCTCCGCTGCCAACTGCATTATCGAGGATCCGGAGGCGATTGTGTCCACGGCAAACTCGGAATCAGACCGAGTTCCCCCTATCATTGAAAGGACGGACTCGCCCCCGGACTCCAGATCTGAACTCTCGAAGTCCGCATCAAGCAAGCATGGCCAGGAGGCTTTTGCCCTAGCCAACCCCGCGGACTCTTGTTTCCCCGTCCAAACCTCGCTCTTAAACGAGGCTCTGGACTTAATGCGATCCCTCACCATTGGAGAGGAATCACTTCCGAACTACGCCTAGCACAGACTAGGTGCTGAGAGTGGGGAATCTTACGTCCCACCCACCACCCACTTCATAGACAATGTCAAAGATTTAACCGACATGATGGACTATGCCTCCGAAGACATCGACGACATGGTTGACGATGCCGGAGATGAACAAGGCCAAGACCCGCCGATCACCGGACGCTGGAAGACCACCTCCACATATGACGTGTATATGGTGGACACACCCAAAGAGGATGACGACGACGGCAGGAAGGATCCGGTTGAGGACAAGCCTGCTGAGGCACCTCCAAAGCTTCGACGTCAGCGGCGCCGCTCAAAATTGCGTCACGAAAAAGACAGTAATACCGGCACCAGAGACAATAACACTCCGGAGAATGCCGAAGTCCCCGAAGCCCCCGTCGAGTCAACATCCGTACAAGATGATTGGGAGGATGGGCAAGTTAACCCTGACGACCCAGTCGGGAACGAGGACTCGGAGGATAGTAACTATCTACCGAACTCCGAGGATGATGTGAGCCTCGGCGACGAAGACTTCATCATGCCAGAGGAACCACTCGAGCAGGAGCGCTTTAAGCGCCAGCTAATCGCTACTGCGAGAAGCCTAAAAAAGAAGCAGCAACAGCTCCAAGCCGAACAGGATACACTCAACAACAGATGGACCCAAGTCCTAGCCGTCAAAGAGTATGGCCTTCAATGCCCAACAAAGAGTTATCCGAAGCGCCGGCTACTACCACAATTTGACGACGAGGCCGTCAAGCCCATACCGTCAAAATATGATCGTGCTGATGAACCAGACCGGCCACCACGTGGGCGAGACAAAGCGGCCACATATGCCGAACACCAACCCGCACCACCTCGCCGTAGAGGCAGAGAGACAGCGGCTCCAGGATACACCTATGATCTACGGTGGGACCTGGACAATAGAGCAGGCCAAGCCAGATCAATCTAGGGATCAAGGGGGCGTGCCCCAACGTGAGAAGACGACCATCAGGCCTGGTGCGACAGGCACAACCTCACCCGGGCCAAAAATCGCATACGTACTTCATCCAAACTGCGTTATGACGTCGCCCGATCCAGAGGCGCCACACACCCCTTATGCTTCACCGACGAGGTAATGGAGCACCAGTTCCCAGAAGGGTTTACCCGTGCACATTGAATCATACGATGGTACGATGGATCCCGCAGTATGGATCGAAGATTTTCTTCTCCACATTCACATGGCTCGCGGCGACGATCTCCACACCATCAAGTACCTCCCCCTAAAACTCAAGGGACCAACATGGCACTGGTTAAACAGCCTCCTAGAAAACTCTATTGGTAGCTGGCAAGATTT
Organism: Aegilops tauschii subsp. strangulata; assembly: GCF_002575655.3. Lineage (NCBI taxonomy): Eukaryota > Viridiplantae > Streptophyta > Magnoliopsida > Poales > Poaceae > Aegilops > Aegilops tauschii. Next base: position 179,486,791 of record NC_053037.3, read on the forward strand.
GGAAGATGCCTTTAGAGACAACTTCCAAGGTACCTATATTCGGCCTCTAGATGCCGATGACCTTAGTCACATAGTCCAGCAACCCGGAGAGTCAGCCCGGAAGCTCTGGACTAGGTTCTTAATTAAAAAGAACCAAATTGTCGATTGTCTGGACGCCGAAGCCCTCGCGGCCTTTAAACACAGCGTCCGTGATGAGTGGCTCGCCTGACACCTCGGCCAAGAAAAACCAAAGTCTATGGCAACTCTCACCGCACATATGACCCGCTTTTGCACGAGAGAAGATAGCTGGCTAGCTCGTAGAAGCAACAGCACTAGTGACCCTGGCACCTCCGAAGCCAGAGATGGCAACGGCAAGCCACGGCGCAACAAACACAAGCGTCGAAGCAACAATGATGATACTGAAGATACGACGGTCAACGCCGGATTCAGTGGCTCTAAACCTGGTCAGCGGAAGAAGCCATTCAAAGGAAACGAAGATGGTCCATCCAGTTTGGATAGAATACTTGATCGGCCTTGCCAGATTCATGGCACCCCTGACAAGCCTGCCAATCATACCAACAGAAATTGGTGGTTCTTTAAACAGGCATGTAAGCTAAACACCGCACATAAGGGGAAAGGGTCGCCCAGCGAGGACGACGATGAAGAGCCTCTCCCAACGAACACAGGCGGGCAAAAGAAATTCCCCCGAGGTAAAAACAGTGAACATGATCTATGTCACTCATATCCCCAAGCGGGAGCGCAAGCGTGCACTACAGGACGTTTACGCCATAGAGCTAGTTGCCCCAAAATTTAACCCATGGTCAGCCTGTCCTATCACCTTTGATCGTAGAGACCATCCGACCAGTATCCGTCATGGAGGTTCGTCAGCATTGGTCCTCGATCCAATTATCGACAGATTCCATCTCATGCGCGTCCTTATGGACGGCGGTGTAGACGCTCAAAAGTGGCACGATCATAAAGCAGCATGCCGGGGAGAAAAATTTGCCAGGGTAAAACCTTGCCGGTGTGTGAAGGCTTGCCGGCGTGGAAAGCTTGCCGGCGCAGAAAGCTCGCCAGTGTGGAAGCTTGCCGGTGTAAAATCTTGCCGGGGGAGAAACCTTGCTGGGGAGGAACCCTTGCCGGGGTAGAAACCTTGCCGGGGTGAAACCTTGCCGGTGTGAAAGCTTGCCGGGTAGAAACATTGCCGGTGTGGAAAGCTTACCCGGGTGGAAAGCTTGCCGGGGTGGAGGCTGTGATAGTCAATCGGACGAGAAGTTGAAGATTGGCTCAAAAGGTTATTCATATGATCTTGGATGGAAAAGTATTCTACACGGAAGTTGTGCGCCTCGTCGAAACGATCGATTTTGATATAAAGATCATCCCAATCCGAGGTCGTATGCAAAAGTTAGAGCCCGCACAGCGCGACCCTCCACTGAGCAAAATATGACGCCCGGAACCAGACACATATGTGGGTATGTCTGATGAGCTGCGTGAATAATTAGCTGTTTTGCACGAGCGATTTGACCCTTGAGATGACCTCTGATGAACAAACGTTCAACATAAAAGTTATTCGTCTCGTCGAAACGGTCAAGATTGCTTTTGGACTCGTTTCCATCCGAGGTCGTTTACCACCACAAAAAAGAACCGCAAGGTACAGCCAGTTTAAAGCGAACAATTTTGGAAAGTTCGGATAAAACCAATCCAAATTTGATTAGGGTTTTGGACGTGAATCCAAGCTTTTTCCTTGTACGGGAAGTCCAGCCGCCTCTTATACCTAAGGGGTGACGGCCGATTGAACAACACACAATCGAACAAATCAATCTACTACTTTTTCGTGTTCATCTACTTTTTATCCCTCTCCCTTGTATCTTCTTCTCGTTCTTCGCCGTTCTTCAAGATTGGAGGCAGCGAATCCACGAGGTCCTAGGGGCGGTTAGGCGGACCTAGGACAGCCCATAGCCGCCGCGCGCCCTAACGGGGTCCCTCCCGGGCGTGTGGGGTTTCGGGTGTACAAAAGCGCCCGCCGGATTGTCTTGCGTACCGCGCTTCCGGCGGGTCTCCTTCGACGTGAGCTGCGGTGCATCACCCTTGGCGTTGGAGGTACACGGTGACGTGCTCGTGTGCGAACACACTTTTTGGCGACTCCGCTGGGGATCAAGCTTTGAGCAGTCTCCAGCCCGTTCTTGCTACGAGGAGAGCGTCATCAAGCGGCTGCAATCTACAACGGTAACATGTATCATCAATATCCTTACGTAGATGCAAATAGCCATTATGTTGATGTTGCTAGATCTTTCAATGGACATGTCATGTCGGCTAGCCCTAACGAGCAAAGGCTGACTAGTTATTCCGTTGGAGAAACTTGGAATTTACAGAATCGCGACATGCAACTTATGAATCTGAACTTTCGTGCATCGGCAACATCTTTCAATATGTCGGTGAACAACACAATTTGTTTGAGTGATAAATATATGACACCTCATGTACATGAGGGCGTCTCACAGTTTTATCCATCGGCAGCGGACTCACAATATGTGGGTTCATCCCCAAACATGCCGATGGATGGGGGAATCGGACATGCTTCCATTAGCTATTTGGTCGGTTATCCTCAAACATCATATACTACACCTCGTGATATTAATTGTTCAGTGGCATATGAAACTAAAAATATTCATGACTCGGATCACCTTGGCCGAGTGAATGGAGATTCTGCAGGAGCATATGTGCCTAATATTGTAGGAGACGAGGTGGCTCTGGCTGCATTAAAAAGTTTAACCCAAAATAAGAAGATTAGTGCTATTTGCCTTGAGCAGCACGAAAAGGGATTGGTTCCTGATTATGAGGCAATAAGAGCTAGGGTTTTGAAAGAAGACGAAGTGTTGCCGATTGATCAAATTGACGTGAAAAAATATTCAACAACAGTGCACATGCCTTCACCTATCATTGCAGCATGTTATACACCCCCTATACAATCGCAAAATTTCGGCAACATCAATTCATTGCCGAAAGATCGTAAAAACATCGGGGGGGCAAGCCGATCCAAGTAGGGCTGAGTTTAAAGAAAAATATGTGGCCCAAGTGGACAAGAACAAGCCAGAGCTCACAGGGAATAGCATTAATGAATTTACTACACCTACCCTTGAGGAATTACCAGCAGAATATCGACAGGCTTATGAAGCACTCAAGAAGAAGCGTGGAGAGGAAGATTTGCAAGAGTACATCAAGTGCCTTTCTCCATGTAGCAACCATGTTGGCCCTTCTACACTCTTAAGGCAAGATAAAAAAGAAGCTTTGCAAGCAAATCAGCAAAAAAGGATTCACTCGGCTAATACAGTGGATTCGGTTGAAACCATATTGAGCACTGAGATAGCTAATGCCGAGTGCATCAAGCCATTTATTACCAAGTGTACCAAAATAGAAGATGCAATCTTCGCTGAGCAAAGGAACGACAAACGCAGCAAATTGGCTGTCCTCGATTTTTCTTGATGTAAGGGAGCTTACATGCTACCCTATGAGTTTCGTGCCAAAAATATTGATGAGCATCAAGAACAAAGTAATATGGCTGAACACAGTTCAGTTAAGGATGAACATCAAGAACAAGAAAATGCAGCCGAGCAAAGTTCAACTGACAAAGAGCATCCGAGTGAAATCCACTCGGGCAATCCGACTGAAATATACTCGGGCAATCCGAGTGAAGTCTACTCAGACAATCCGAGTGATGAAGCACGAGATCCAGAAAAAGAGGACGAGGCGTTGGAGAATTATTCAGAAGTGGAGCAAGGTGTTGTTCCAGTGGTGCAACCATCTCTTCCTTCAAACGTCTTCACAAAGGTACACCTAGCAGATAGTTTATTCAATTTTTGATTCGGTCAAAATCATATTGTTAATGCACCTGTTAGTAAGATTCTAATTTATTTTGAAATACCAATCAAAATGAGTAATCTGTTTGTTAGGAATGATATTGTCACTAATCATGATAGTCAACACATGGTATCATTCATAGAGACTGCTAGTGATAACTCATCGCAACCAAAGCTTTTACCATTATGCGGACTTAAAATTATGTTCATATGGGTAGCTTTGCTTGTTTCATGCCTAGCTAACATTTGGTCTCAAATGAGACGTATATTCTGTAATTGTTTTGGTTACGGAAACATAAATCCAGGTCCAAAGTCCTTCGAGATAGCCGATTCAAGAGCATCGGAAAAACAGGATGAAAATCAATGCATAGCCGAGTCGGATGACGCTAAGCCAGCACTACTCGGTTATTTTGCTTCAGAACCAGTATCACAATATCAGTTAATGGACGAACAATGTACCTTGAGTCCGGGCATGGGTAATCACATCGTTGGTGTATCGTCGACAAATCCTATCATAATTTATCACGATGATGAGCCATCAGGACAAGAACAAATGCAATGTTTGTTTGAAGAGAATATCAAAGACAACAACGTGATTCATCAAGCCGCACAATCAGACAACATAGGACGATTGGAGTTTGTTGATGCATGAGCATATGGCAGTCGTATCAGATTGGTCTTGATGGTGATCAACTGTTGACTCGGCTATCTCAAGCCGATTCATCTAAAGGTCAACAGATACACACGGATGATGACGGGGTCAAGTCTTCGAGTAAGGATATGGTTAAAAAGTGCATCAACAACAATCTTGAAAACGGGAATTCCATCAAAGCTACAATGGCGACATCTAGCACTGGGGGGCAACGAGAAAATTCAAAGACCGATGCACGCACAACTAAACAAAGCAAAGGCAATGGTAAGCACAAAGGTAAAAGGCCGAAAGTCACTTTCACGCAGTTATTAGAAAAATATCAGAATATAAGTGAGGCAAAGAGTGCTTATCGGCCGAGTGAAACAAAAGCATTGAAGTCACCCCCAAGGCATAAATTTGAAGACCGGGATTGGCGAAGGAAGAACTTGAGCAAACAGACTCCATATCCTCCTTTTGGGCCACCAATGCCGATGTCATGGATACCCCCTATGCTGACTATTATTCAGATCAATCATGGAACAAGTATAAATCAAGGGCACACTGTCCATCATATTCTAAATCACCTCACCAAAATTATGCAGCTCCGAGAGGATCATCATTTGTTCAACAACCACATGTTAAAGACCGACTCAACCAAAAAGAATCGGTCACGAACTCAGTGAAGAAGATGGACGTGGTCAAGCAAGTATACTGAGTGAAAAAGGATGGCCGCAAGTGTGCTATTTCAGATCCGATTCCAGATGACAAAAGGCCAACTGAGTTTATGGTGGCTACTAAGGACAAGAAAGTGAAGCAAGTAACTTTCAAGGATCCAATCGCCGAGTTTGGACAGGCCAAGCCGGAGATGCCCAAAGCCAGGAAGAACTTGCCAGCGCGTAAACCAAAGTCACAGCCGGGATGCCCACTCGGCTTACCATATTTGCAACAGAAGAAGCTGAATCGGCTTAGGGCCAAAGAGCTGGAGAAGAGGAACATGACCTGGGTTCCTAAGGGAAATCCTCGAGTCAAGAGCGGCATCACATCTCGTGTTGTGAAGCCGGCAGGAGTAAAGGAGGATGAGTGTGAAGCCGGCAAGCGGAGTCGGCGGTTTTTTTCTCACTATAGGAGATTCCAAATGGTGCATCGTCCATGTTCTTCGACCGTTCCATCAAAGCTAGCATCCCGGAGCTTATCCCCAATTGAAACATGTGAATTATTTCGGTTATTCACACTTTTGTGGGCGGGTTATCCAGGTCCTACGAGATAAGGACGTTTGGCCGATATTTGCATATCGCCCTAAGAGTACATTGTGGTGACAAAGCTGGCATCCGGCTAATTGTGTTCATTATGGTGTATGTCATATTCCCAAAGCCAATTCTTAGTTTTGCCAACACTGGAAGGCCGACTAATTATTAGGCCATTATACGAGGGTCTAGTGCAGCAAAAGTTGTCGACTCCTGTTGTTGGTTTATTGCAGGATCCGGAGAAAGCGAGTCACCGAAATGAACAAAGGTCTGTTGACTCTGGGAGCGAGGCAATGTTGACTCAGGAGACCGAAGATCAGGACGAATATGCTTTGCTATTCGTGCTACAGGACTTCTAGTCACTGCAGGGTTGCGTGCATAGAGGTTCACAATGATTCGTTGCCAACTGTCCAACAGATGTCATCTTTATATGCATCGACGAATCACACAAATGTTGAACTTGTTGACTCGCCAAACGTGTTAGTGCAATACACATCGGGTTATTACAACCGATGCTTTGTGTGGTCGACTTGTGTAGGGCAAGTTCACAACCGACTTACTATTAAAGTCGGTCCAAGAGGAGTTAGAGCCGATTCTAGGGTTGACTCGGCCACTGACGGATCTAGTGCGAGTCATATGGCCGGCTGGAGAAAGTGTCTCTTATCTGCAGGATCCAAGTTCTGGGACAGAGGTTGTTCGGCGGAGGCTTGATGGAGCATTTTGATCAATAATGAGTTGAGTCACAGAATAGGTGATGGTTCCTTTGAGGAGCATGGACATAATTATTCGCCAGCTGGTATCACCGAACGGTTCTCCTATCCCCATGGATTATTTGGATAAAGGCCCAGTCAGGATTGACATGAGAAACTTACCTGAAGGCATTCGTGACATCGAATGGTTGTTCTCAGACGACTGTTATCGGAAGAGGCTCTATCCAAGCAACAACAACCCTGAGCATATGGCCAATAAAAAATTATCGTCCTCAGCATGCATAGTCGATGGAGTGCTGACATCGTGCTTAAAAGAAATATTTTCTGGCACGCAAGCTCTGCCAGAAAACAGGGGGGCATGTGTTGACGCTCAAAAGTGGCATGATCATAAAGCAGCATGCCGGGGAGAAAACTTTGCCGGGGTAAAACCTTGTCGGTGTGTGAAGGCTTGGTAGCGTGGAAAGCTTGCCGGCGCAGAAAGCTCGCCGGTGTGGAAGCTTGCCGGTGTGAAATCTTGACGGGGGAGAAACCTTGCCGGGGAGGAACCCTTGCCGGGGTGAATCCTTGCCGGTGTGAAAGCTTGCCGGGTAGAAACATTGCCGGTGTGGAAAGCTTACCCGGGTGGAAAGCTTGCCGGGGTGGAGGCTGTGATAGTCAATCGGACGAGAAGTTGAAGATTGGCTCAAAAGGTTATTCAGATGATCTTGGATGGAAAGTATTCTACACGGAAGTTGTGCATCTCGTTGAAACGATCGATTTTGATATAAAGATCGTCCCAATCCGAGGTCGTATGCAAAAGTTAGAGCCCGCACAGCGCGACCCTCCAGTGAGCAAAATATGACGCCCGGAACCAGACACATATGTGGGTATGTCTGATGAGCTGCGTGAATAATTAGCTGTTTTGCGCGAGCGATTTGACCCTCGAGATGACCTCTGATGAAAAAACGTTCAACATAAAAGTTGTTCATCTCGTCGAAACGGTCAAGATTGCTTTGGGATTCGTTTCCATCCGAGGTCGTTTACCACCACAAAAAAGACCCGCAAGGTACAGCCAGTTTAAACCGAACAGTTTTGGAAAGTTCGGATAAAACCAATCCGAATTTGACTAGGGTTTTGGACGTGAATCCAAGCCTTTTCCTTGTACGGGAAGTCCAGCCGCTTCTTATATACCTAAGGGGTGACTACCGATTGAACAACACACAATCGATCAATTCATCTACCACTTTTTATCTTTTATCTTTTCTTCTTAACCCTAGTTCTTCTTCTTTCTCGTTCTTCGTCTGTTCTTCTTCATTGCAGGGCAGCGAACCTCGAGGCCCTAGGGCGATCAGGTCGACCTAGGGGAGCCCATAGCCGCCGCGCACCCTGACGGGGTCCCTCCCGGGCGTGTGGGGTTTCGGGTCCTCAAAAGCACCCGTCGGATTGCCTGCGTACCGCGCTTCCGGCCGGGTCTCCTTCGACGTGAGCTGCAGTGCATCACCCTCGGCGTTGGAGGTACACGGTGACGTGTTCGTGTGCAAACAGGCGGTAGCAGTCTTAACCTGCTTTATCAGAACACTGTCCGTAAAATGGGCATTGATCCGTCAAGAATCAGGCCCACCGAAACCACCTTCAAAGGAGTGATACCCGGCGTAGAGGCCTGTTGCACAGGGTCCATAACGTTGGAGGTAGTCTTCGGTTCACCGGATAATTTCCGTAGCGAAGACTTGATCTTCGACATCGTCCACTTCCGCAGTAGCTATCATGCACTGCTTGGACGAACCACTTTCGCCCGTTTCAACGCAGTCCCACACTACGCCTATCTAAAGCTCAAGATGCCCGGACCACGCGACGTTATAACAGTCAATGGAAACACGGAGCGCTCCCTCCGTACTGAGGAGCATACAGCGGCCCTTGCAGCCGAAGTACAAGGTGACCTTTTTAAGCTGAATACTACATCGGCAGTCAAGCTCCCGGACATTGTCAAACGAGTCCGGTCTACCCTGCAAAATGACAGTCCGGCTCGTCCAGAGCTAGATTAGCAATTCTGCCTCCGTCAAAGCCCCAGTCTGGTTGCGGTATATGTACCGCGCGTACATAACTACGCACTAAAGGTACCATGGGCAAGGACAGAGGCATAATGAAAACATGGTCCACCATACGGCTCGACCTATCCGGACCCTCATATTCTTCCCTTTTTCTTATTATTTTTATTTTTCAAGGTTCTTTACAACCCATATCACTTTTCGATGGTACCAAGGGCCCTTGTCCAGGCCCCTTATGTATACTCGATCGTCGATCCTCTCAAAGGTTCTTACATCAAGGCAAAAAGCGGCACAGACATGCGGCAGAGTGTCCAAAGGATCTTCAAGATCATCTTTTCCTTTTTGGACCTGTATACAGCTTTCCCTCGTTCTCGCCATGTAAAATAGCCTCGATGCTTATGGCATCCTCTATAAAAATATGTTTTGACGTATCAATCAGACTATAACGGAAACAGTTTTGCCCAACCTTGTTCGGTCTTGGCTTATTTCTTAATCTTCCCTCTTTATGTCAGATTGTCCTATACACCTTGGCACGATTTAAATCGCCAGAGGCTCTATTCGGCCCCATATATTTTTCATAAAAAAATAAGTCCGAACACTTTTATAGTATACTTCAGCGTCCCAAATATGGCATTATATACATCGGCTCCGAATCATGTCTTTGGTCAATAGTTGGGTTGCCCGGCTCCTGTGGTTACCACCTTACGTTCCGCTTGTTCGACTAAGGTAGTAAAGGGAGAACTACTGCAATTGTGTTTCTGGTTCGCCCGGTCAAACACCTTAGTAGAGAAAGCCGAAAACTGACTGTCATGGTATGGCAAGAGCTGGTCGGCTATTCGGCGACTCAATACAAATCTCTTGCGATTTTTTCCGTATTATACGAAGGACTGGCTTCGAGTCGGTCACGCGCTTAAGGCCTCCTAGTTCGGATAGCCGCATGCGCACCAGGGGCTAGTACCTAGCCCCACCATCAAACTCCTATGGCTAAGTGAAAGTGTTAAAGCCGCATAGTCTGATTGCCTGGTTCGCTACATAAGTCGCCTCCTTTACAGACCAAGACATTGGGTCAAGAGTGATTACACGTTATTATGAACACCCCCGTAGCATCTACGTGAGGGCTGAAGCCGACCACTGGTAAACTTTTAGAATAATAAAATACGGCCGGACAGGAGGTATGTAGTTCGAGTGAAAGCATAAATATATTACAAAGCCTTGGTTTGTAATACAATGTCTGGGCAGTTCGGATACATTCATTCGAACATAATATACTTCGAGCATTGGCCCTCTATCAAGCGGGCACCCTCTAGGACGTCTTCAAAATAGCGCTCCGGCTTGCGGTGCTCCTTGCCTTCGGGTGGACCCTCAACTGCCACGATGGTGGCCTTCATCTTCGCCCAGTGCATCTTGACACGGGCAAAGGCCATCCGCGCACCTTCTATGCATGCCGAGCGCTTTACAGCTTCAACTCAGGGCAAGGCGTCACCGAGCCGCTTGATCAGACCGAAATAGCTGCTAGGAATGGGTCCGGCTGGCCATAGACGGACTATGATGTCCTTCATGGCCAAACCAGACATCCTATGCAGCTCCGCCAGCTGCATCATCTGGTTGTTTAGCAGCGCTGGCCGCTCCGGTGCCAAGTACTGCGACCAGAAGAGCTTCTCCGTCGTGTTCCCGTCTTGGGCCCGGAAATACTGGGCGGCGTCGACAGCACTCCTCGGGAGATCCGCAAAGGCGTCTGGAGCACTCCATAGTCGATTTAGACAAGCATATCTCCGACTGCCAAATATACTCTGTAAAAGAAAAGGCTTACCAGCCACTATTTGTTTGGCTTGCTTGATCTCCTCGCGAGCCGCCCGGGACTCGGTCTGCGCCTCCTTGGCCTCTCGTAGGGCCTTGGCGAGTTCGGTTGCCTGGGTCTTATTCTGCTCCTCCAAGGACTAGCACTCGTCGGCAGCGTCCTTGAGCTCTTGCTCTACCTCTTTCTCCCTCTCCTCATACTTGTGGCGGGCAACCTGTTCGGCCTTTAAATCTGCAGACGCTTTGTCTGTGGCCGCTTTACTCACCTTCGCCTCCTCCTTGGCTTCGGCAAGGGCACTCTTGAGGGTCTCGACCTCGGTCGCGTTGCCTACAATCATACACATAGCAGCACATGAGCTTAAACTCTGAGTTTGCATTACAATTCAGGCTTGCAAGGGATCTTTTAAAAGCATACGTTGTGCCTGATGTCTACTACACAACTTTCTTCTTGTAGACTCGTGTTGGGCCTCCAAGCACAGAGTTTTGTAGGACAGTAGCAATTTTCCCTCAAGAGGATGACCTAAGGTTTATCAATCCATGGGAGGCGTAGGATGAAAATGGTCTCTCTCAAACGACCCTGCAACCAAATACAAGAAATCTCTTGTGTCCCCAACACACCCGATACAATGGCAAATTGTATAGGTGCACTAGTTCGGCGAAGAGATGGTGATAAAAGTGTAATATTGATGGCAGAAATATATTTTTATAATCTGAATAAATAAAAACAGCAAGGTAGCAAGTAGTAAACGGGCAAAAAACGGTATTGCAATGCTTAAAAATAAGGCCCAGGGTCCGTACTTTCGCTAGTGCAACCTCTCAACAATGCTAACATAGTTGGATCATATGATTATCCCTCAAAGTGCAATAAAGAATCACTCCCGGGTTCCTATTAGCGGAGAACAAAAGATAGGAATTGTTTGTAGGTCACGAAACTACCTCAAAGCTATTCCTTCCGTTCGATCTATTCAAGAGTTCGTACTAAAATAACACAAAGCTATTTTTTCGTTCGATCTATCCTAGAGTTCATACTAGAATAACACCAAAGCAAATTCATAATCATAATACTCAATCCCCACAAAGAACTATAAAGAGACCCCCAAAGTTTCCATCGGAGAAAAACGTGCATCAACCCCTATGCATAGATTACCCCAATATCACCGCGGGAATCCGCGAGTTGAATGCCATAACACATATCAAGTGAATAAATAGGATACCTCATTGTCACCTCAAGTATTCATATTGCAAGACATACATCATGTGTTCTCATCTCTGAATATTCAATCTGACAAGACAAAACTTTGAAGGGTAAAGATTCAATTCATCATAACAAGAATATAGAGGGTAGAAACATCATATGATCCGACTATATTAACAAAGCCCATGATATAGATCACGAGAGAGAGAGATCAAACACATAGCTACTGGTACAAACCCTTGGCCCCGAGGGAGGACTACTCCCTCCTCATCGTGGTGGCCTCCGGGATGATGAAGATGGCCACCGGAGATGATTCCCCCCTCCGGCAGGGTGCCAGAACAGGGTCTAGATTGGTTTTTGCGCATACAGAGACCTTGCGGCGGCGGAACTTCTGATCTAGGTTAACCTCGATGGGTTTTGGAATATTTGGGAATTCATAGTGCAAAGAAGGGGTACGGGAGGCCACCGAGGTGAGCACAACCCACCTGGGCGCGCCAGGGGGGCCTGGTGCCCTGGTGGGTTGTGCCCCCCTCGGGGCACCCCCAGGTGCTGCTTTGGCACATCGGGAGTCTTCTGGCCCATAAAAAATCTCCGTGAAGTTTCGTTGCGTTTGGACTCCGTTTGGTATTGATTTCCTGCGATGTAAAAAACAAGCAAAAAACAACAACTGGCACTGGGCACTGGGTCAATAGGTTATTCCCAAAAAATGATATAAAGTTGCTATAAAATGATTGTAAAACATCCAAGAATGATAAAATAACAACATGAATACTTCATAAATTATAGATACGTTGGAGACGTATCAGCATCCCCAAGCTTAATTCATACTCGTCCTCGAGTAGGTAAATGATAAAAGAAATAATTCATGAAGTGTCAATGCTAGCAAAGTGCAAAAGTTTGATCAATGATAATTTCAATCACTTTTCCTAGCATCATAACGGCAATTATTTCTTATAAAACTTCTCATGTTATAGTAGCAACCAATTCACATGTTAAGGTTCAAATAATGAACTCTCTTGAAACTCAACAACCTATGTTCTTAGTCACCAAGCAATTGCAATTCAACTTATTCAACAGAGTTTAAGTAAGAGCTCCACATACTCAACCATCATATAGTCTTCTATGATTTCTAACACTCACCGCATACACATGAGCAAAAAATTTCAACCGGACAGATAGAAAGATAGGGGCTTATTGTTTTGCCTCCCAACGTATTCACCTCAAGGGTGATGTCAACAATAATAACTCATGCTACCCATATTCAACCGGACATATGTGCCTAGATCTTTCCTTACCACATGATGCTTGCCAAAAGAGAAAAATAAAAAGGAATAGAGAGAATAACTTTGAATCTTTGCATAAAAATTTCAATGTGATGTTCAACTCAAAATCCTACACCTACCAATCCCTTCGAGTGAAGCCATTGGAAATCTCATACAGTTCAGTCATATTCTTCAGTGACAGAGACGAAGTTCTTCTGGTCGCTGAGGAATTTGTTCTGACTGAGGAGTTAGGAATTCGCCAGTGCGGATTGCCTACACAGTGAGGAACATGATAGCCCTGAGGAATTTGAACCTCAAATTTCCGACCGTTGCTGTGCTGCGCGCCAGCTGTCCCAAAATATCTACCCACCTAACGGTCATATCATTGAAGGGCATTTATGTCTTATCATGTCGGGCTGCTCCCTAGGCTATAAATAGCCGCCCCCTACAACCACTAGCTGGTTGGCTGCTCCGAGAGAAACTGACACTTGTCATTTGAGAGCATCCCATCCTCTGGGGACTTTGAGCGAAAATCATCAAGTGAGGAAAACCCAAACCCAAACACCTACAAACCCAAAGTGATTGAGCATCACTGAAGAGATTGATCCTGCGTGGATCCGACGCTTGCTACCTTTGAAGACTATGCTTCTTCCAGACGGTTAGGTGTCATGGTCTAGAGCATCCAAGAGGAAATTGTGGATTGCCGAGTGACCGAGTTTGTGAAGGTTTGGAAGTCACCTGAAGACTTACCACGAGTGATTGGACGAGGTCTATGTGACCTTAGTTCAAGGAGAATACGGTGAGGACTGTGTGTCCAGGACTGCGTGTCCTCAGGTTTAAATACCTAGCCGCTCCAACCAGACGTACAACTGAGACAACAGTTGGAACTGGTCTACCAAATCATTGTCTTCACCAAGCCAACTGGTTCTATTTCCTCAACTCTTTCATTTCCTCACTACTGTGTTGTATGCTTGTTCATATCTGTATTTGAAGACTTTGACTGAAGACTTTCTCAATTTCCTCAGTCTGTTTGTCTTCATCCTATGTTATCCTGTGTTTACGCTTTCTGTACTCTGTGCTTGTCTTCATTTCATCATGATGACTATGCTTGTGTTCAGCTATGCATACTTTTGAGTACTTATTCCGCTGCAAGTAGTTCTTCGCTAAGGAATTTCCTCACTAGCAAGTTCCTCAGTGAAGAATTTATAAAAATCGCCTATTCACCCCCCCTCTAGTCGATATAACGCACTTTCAATTGGTATCAGAGCGAGGTACTCCATTGTTCTGTGTGATTTTGGTTTAACCGCCTGGAGTTTTAGTTATGTCGACCGCAGGTATGAAGAAAGTGACATGCCCCATCTTTGACGGTCATGATTATCCCAGGTGGAAGGCCATGATGAGGAAGCACCTCATGGCGATGAACAGCAAGTTGTGGACCGTCACTGAGATTGGTCCTACCTATCTATGCAAGATGGCGGACACTGATGATATTCGCAAGTACACTCGACTTGACAGCATGGCGAAGGATATCATCTGTTCCTTCCTATCCAGAGATGAATTCAGGCGCATTATGCATCTTTGCAATGCGAAGCTTATCTAGGACCGAATCTCTGACGTCTATGAAGGTCATCGAACTTGTCATGATCCCTGGTTTGAGGATTTCAAGGAATAACTCAAAACGATGACTTTCGAACCTGAACCATCATCTTCTGCACCATGCCTCATGGCAAAAGGTGCCAAGGTAACCGAATGTTCCTCATCCGAGTCTAGTGATGATGAATCTGATGATGATTTTGTTGTATTGCCACTAAAAAACAAAAGGCCTTGGAAAAGGTTCAAAACATGCTAGATAAAAGTGATGATATGTTGGGTGAAGAAATGGATCGCACTAAAACCTTGACTGAAAATCTTCAGAGACTTCAGTCTAGATTTGACAACCTTCAAGGTCATCATAACACTCTCTTATCTGATCATGAGAAGCTTTCTTATGAATTTCTTCAGAGAAAGCAAGATCTTGAAAAGCTAAGAGTGAGTTATGAAGATCTTCAGAAGGAGCGCGATTCATTACTTGCTCAGCAAATCAGCGCTTCTCACGAAGAATTTGTTCCTCCATGTTTGAAATGCATTGAACGTGAATCTGCTAATTCTTCACCTGAATGTTCAAATGCTTCAAATGCTAAAAATTCTTCAACTGTCTCTGCTATCACTAATTCATCATCTGAGGACATTGCTAGTATCACTAACGATGTAGGGCTAAAGGAATTGTACATGACAGGAATGTACAAAAGCCTCAAAGGGCATCAGACTCTTTGTGATGTGCTTAAAAAGCAGATCCTCAACAGGAACCCTAGGAAAGAGGGTATTGCCTTTGAGAGGAAACTCAATGCTGATGGTACATATTGGAAGCCTAAGCAGTACCCCAAAACCTCATGGGTTGCTGCAAAGGGACCTCCAGTTGATCCATCTAATTTATCTGCCTTTACATGTGAATCTTCTCATTCTTCTGATGAGTCATTTGACTCCAACTACAAACTGTTTAAAACTCAGAATGGTGAAGTATTTGCTAGATATGTTGGCACTAACTGCAGGAACGGTTCTCCTATGAAGAAAATCTGGGTTCCCAAAAGGTGCCTTGAAAGTCTTCAGGTGAATGTCCTCATGACACCACCTGTGAAGAATAGGAACCCCAGATCAAATTCTTTATATGGACCAAATTCTTCATATGGATCCAAGTCCTCATACGGACCAAATTCCTCACATGGATCAAATTCCTCAAAAGGATCAAAGTCCTCATATGAACATCATCGTGCTAACAACTCTGTTTCGCAGGGAAGAGCCAAGGGCTATGAATATGAGCATTATTCTTCTAATCATTATGTTCATAAGTCCTTGAAGAATTTCTCTGCTTATTCATATGCTTACCCTAATTTCTCTTATGTGAAACAAAATGGATTGGCTTCTATGCCACCTTTCTCATATGGAGCTCGCAGAGTGATGAACTCTTTGCCACCCCTTCAGATGTGGGTGGTGAAGAAAAATAACTAATCTCTTCTGCAGGGTCAGGTCTCCAGTCGTGCTCAAACGTTTGAAGAATTTGCTGGAGACCTGAAGAGTGCCTGAAAGGACGCAGGCTAATCATGAAGAAATGAACTTTCATTTCTCACGTCCTCCTACTGCTTTATCTGTTCTATTGCTTGATGAAATTGATCTGATGAATTGATGTCATATTCTTCACTGATGAAGTATATGAAGTTCGTAAGCTGCACTAATTCATCTGCAGGATGATCAACCCAAAGCCACTGAGTGGGTCCTCGATAGTGGATGTACAAATCACATGACTGGTGACAAGAATCTATTGATTGATGCTCCCTTATCACCATCGCATCTGAATCATATCATCTTCGCTGACAAAGGCAAAAGTCAGGTATTGGGTCTAGGTAAGGTTGCGATCACAAAGGATCGACGCATGGACAAAGTCATGCTTGTCGAGTCCTTAGGATACAACCTCATGTCTGTCTCAATGCTTTGTGATCTTGATATGGTAGTTGTCTTTGGCAAGTATCGTTGTGTTGTGGTTATGGAAGCTGACAATTCCAAAGTCTTCGAAGGCTTTAGGAGAGGAGACTTGTATATTGTTGATTTCTCTACAGGACCGCAACCAGCCGTGTGCCTACTTGCAAAAGTTTCAGAAGGGTGGCTATGGCATTGATGACTTGGTCATGCAGGCATGAGGAATTTGCACACGCTTGCAAAGAAGAAGCATGTCATTGGCATTGAGAATGTCAAATTCCTCAAGGATCACTTGTGTGGAGCTTGTGAAGTTGGAAAGATGACCAAGGCTAAGCATCCAGCGAAGAATATCATGACCACTACTCGACCATTCGAATTGCTTCACATGGACCTCTTTGGTCCTAACCATTACTCAGCTGTCACAAATGAAGCATCTCTCTATGGGCTTGTTATTGTTGATGATTACTCTCGTTACACATGGGTACACATTGTTACTTACAAACATGAAGTGCCGGAAGTCTTCAAACGATTTTCCTCGAGGGCTTCAACCAACTTTGGTGTGAAGATCAAGCACATCAGAAGTGACAATGGAACTGAGTTCAAGAATTCTGGTCTTGATGACTATCTTGATGAACTTGGTATTACTCATGAGTTATCTGCTCCTTACACTCCTCAGCAGAATGGCGTCGTGGAGCGCAAGAACAGAACTCTTGTTGAGATGGCTCGCACTATGCTTGATGAGTACAAGACGCCTCGTCACTTCTGGATTGAGGCAATTTATACTGCGTGCCACATCATCAACAGGGTATATCTTCACAAATTCTTCAAGAAGACTGCCTATGAACTCCTCACTGACAAGAAACCCAATGTGAGTTATTTCAAAGTCTTCGGTGCTAAATGTTGGATTAGAGATCCTCATCACAATGCTAAATTTGCACCGAAAGCACATGAACGTTTTATGCTTGGTTACGGAAAGGACTCGCACACCTACAGAGTCTTCAACACCGTTCTTCACAAGGTTGTTGAAACTGTAGATGTGCGGTTTGATGAAACTAATGGCTCGCACAGAGAGCACCTACCCTCTGTGATAGATGAACCAGCACCTGAGGAAACTATCAAGTTCAAGGCTACTGAGGATGTCATTCCTACCGAAGGATCTGCTGAAGAATTCATTCCAGAACGTGAAGAACGTCGAGCTAATGCACCTGAAGAAATTGCTGAAGAAAATGGTGCTGAAAAAAATGCTGATCAAATTCCTCGACGACAACCTACTCATCCTCGCGTTGCAAAAGAAGTGCAAGTTGAGAAGATCATCGATGACATTGAAGCACCAGGTCCTCTCACACGCTCAAAAGCTTCACATTTATCTAACTTTTGTGGGCACTATGCTTTTGTCTCTATCACAGAGCCCACTAAGGTAGATGAAGCATTTCTGGAGCTTGAGTGGATTCAGGCCATGCAAGAAGAATTACATCAGTTCGAGCTCAACAACGTTTGGGAACTGGTCAATCGTCCAGATCCTCGCAAACACAATATCATTGGCACAAAGTGGATCTACCGCAACAAGCAAGATGAAAATGGCCTTGTGGTGAGGAATAAGGCATGGCTTGTAGTTCAAGGCTACACACAGGTTGAAGGAATTGATTTCGATGAAACTTTTGCACGTGTTGCTAGACTTGAAGCTATTCACATATTACTTGCTTATGCTAACCATCATGATATCACTTTATATCAAATGGATGTGAAAAGTGCATTCCTCAATGGTAAGCTTGAGGAAGAAGTATATGTTGCTCAACCCCCAGGTTTTGAAGATCCAAAGTATCCTGGCAAAGTCTTCAGACTCAATAAGGCCCTCTATGGCCTCAAGCAGGCCCCTCGGGCATGGTATGATACTTTGAAGGAATTCCTCATGAAGAAAGGCTTCAAACCCGGTTCACTCGACCCTACTCTTTTCACTAAATCTTATGATGGTGAATTGTTTGTGTGCCAAATATATGTTGATGATATTATCTTTGGCTGTACTGACCAACGTTATAGTGATGAATTTGCCTATATGATGAGTGAAGAATATCAAATGTCTATGATGGGAGAGTTGAAATTCTTCTTAGGTCTTCAAATTCGTCAACAGCGCAATGGCATATTCATATCTTAGGAGAAATACCTCAAGGATGCACTGAGGATAATTCCGCATGCAAGATTGCAAAGGCGTCAAAATTCCGATGCCCACAAATGGCCATCTGTGCACTGATGAAAATGGTATTGACTTCGATCATAAGGTATACCGCTCCATGATTGGTTCTTTATTGTACTTATGTGCATCTAGGCCAGATATAATGCTTAGTGTTTGCATGTGTGCCCGATTTCAAGCTACACCGAAGGAATCACACCATAAGGCTGTGAAGCATATTCTTCGATATCTAGCTCACACACCAACACATGGATTGTGGTACCCCAAGGGCTCGGCTTTTGATCTCACTGGATATTCTGACTCTGACTATGCTGGTGATCGTGTGGACCGCAAGTCAACATCTGGTACATGTCATTTCCTCGGACGATCTTTGGTCTGTTGGTCCTCGAAGAAACAGAACTGCGTATCACTGTCTACTGCTGAAGCTGAGTACATTGCTGCTGGTTCTTGCTGTGCTCAATTGCTGTGGATGAAGCAAACTCTCAAGGACTACGGCGTCAACGTGAAGAATGTGCCTCTCTTCTGTGACAATGAGAGTGCCATCAAGATTGCTCACAATCCAGTTCAGCACTCGAAGACAAAGCACATTCAGATTCGTCATCATTTTCTTCGCGATCATGTGTTGAAGGGCGACATTTCTATTGAGCATGTGAAGACTGAAGAACAGCTAGCCGATATCTTCACAAAGCCCTTGGATGAGAAGAGATTTAGCAAGTTGCGGTGTGAGCTAAATATCCTAGAATCTTTGAATGTTCTTTGAAAAGGACACTCATCCTAACACTTATGCAAAATTGATGACTTAGATGTGCAACACATGAAGAAACGTTTTTCTTCAATCAATGAAGAATAACACTCTAAGTGTGAAGAAATTAATGAAGAATTTGATTCTCAGAGCCCTACGACAATTGTACGCGGTGTCTGAAATCATCATTCTTATACGGTGGGTCACGCCACCACAAAAGGTGAAAATCTTCAATTTGAGTTTTTCCTTAGTTTTTGAAATTCCTCAGTTGTTCATATTCTTCAACTTTGCAAAATCTTCACTGTTTCCGTCATTTTTCTTCATTGGCTATATATATATATATATATATATATATATATATATATATATATATATATATATATATATATATATATATGAGTTTATGTCCTCTACAGCATTCACTTATGGCTAATTCTTCAAGTTGGTTTTTCTGCTAAGTGAATGTGATCGGACCCTTCCCCCTCTATGCTATACTCAACCCAATCTATTCACAAATTCTTCATGTGCGTTCTATTTGAAACTCGTTCAAAATCTTCACTGTGTCCTTGTCAGCTGAAGAATTTGCGAACGGAACTTTTAACTTATCTTATCCAAATATTCGGCTTTGCCGCTCAAACCGTTCCGCACCCCACGAAATACTTATCTATTCACCCACGATCTAACACGATCTCCACTTCTCAGTATGTGGGTGACACATGTCAAGCGAATGAGAAGGGACAGGGGCACGTTCGTCCAATTTCTTCAGGCGAACCGTTTTTCACTGTGGCTATAAATACCCCCTCTCCCCTTCCTCACTTCTTTTACTCCGCTCGACCTCTCTCCAGCTCGAGCTTCTCAAACCCTAGCGCTGCCGCTACATCATCGTCACCGGTGAGGAAGAGCTTCACTGCCTCGACCTTGTCGCCGCCGTACCCACGCCGGCCGCAAAAATCTTCACTCCGCCGCCGCCGTAGCCGTCTTCCTCCGCCAAGTTAGGGCGTGGAAGATCTACACAGACGAGCTTCACTTCTCCACATCCCAGTTCATCGTGTTCTTCGTTCAGGGTAATTAAAAGTTACTTTTACTGCCCTCCTTGATTCAAATGTCTTCTACAAAATCTTCAAAGGTGTTTATTCCTCAAATTTTTTACACACTGAACACCTCACTTGTCATCTGTTCTTGATTCGTTTCTCTAAGCATCATTTTTCTTCAAGATTCCTCAATTGTGTGGATCTTCGATCTATACAACTCTGGAACCTAAGACAAAGAACGCTTAGTGAAATTCTTCAAGACTCATCTGGTCAAATTCCTCAAACTTGTTCTTTTTTGAAAAACCTTCTGAGAACGCATATGACCTCTCCAAATTCCTCGCAACTATACTCTGTTCACAGGTACTCATGTCCGCTGCTGAATCACTGGGTTCTCGTCAACTTAACTCATTTGTAGCGTTCCTTGAAGAAAAGTTGCATACTTCTTCAGAGAGTTCAATTGTTCAAATTCCTCAACCGAAGAAAATGGTTGATGGAAAGAATCCACAAAAGGAGGAAAGAGGCCTGAGGTCAATATTGCCTTTGAAATCCCTGAGGACATTTATGCTGGGTACTGCACACCCCCTGAGGAAGATAAGAATCAGCACAAAGTGCACATTCAGAGGATAGAAAGGAGATGGGCAAAAGAGTGGAGGGAGTACAGGTATGTGACTCCAAAATACATGAAGAAATTCGCTATTACTCCTCCATGCTCAAGACCTCCATTGGCACCTGGCCAAGAGGCAGATCCCACTAGCATCAAGCGCGGTGAGGATTTTCCTGAAGAATGGGCCAAGCGCCAGGCCAAGTTGGCCAAACAGGCTAAAGATGCAGTGAAGAAATTCAACGAAGATTCCACTGCTGCTGCTGAGGCCTTTGTAAGGCCGAAGAAATCCATGGCAAAGAAGCCTACGCACAAGCCAAGTGCCTGTTCTTCAATGCCCTCACGGCCAATTTCCTCAGCTAAGCCCTCACGGCCAATTCCTCAAGCCGCTCGTGCTCCTCCAAAGTCCTCAGCTGCTCTGACAAAATCCTCAGCACCTGTGCATCTCGCCACGTGCCAAAGGACTACAGACATCTCTATTGCCTCAGGAGCTTCGGCTAGTTCCTCAGCTGCACCAAATTCTTCAACAGGACCCTCTCTGCTGAAGACAAAGACCACTGCTGGACGAGGCTCTCACCCAAGTCCTCATAAGAAGCAGGTCGCCTTCCAAGTACCGTCTGAAGAAGACGAAGCTGATGATGAAGAACTTGCTGAAATCATCAGAGACAGGCAAGTCAGGGCCGCTAGAGCCAAGGGCACATAAGTGCCACTGCTTTTGGATCCAAAGTTGATCCTCGACTATATTGATCTCTGGCACAAGGACCCAAACACTCCTATGCCTGATTTCAAGATGACACCTGGCCAAAGTCACATGCTGACCCATTTCATCAGTGAAGAAAAATGGAAATATGAGAAGGCCAGGCAGCTCAAGAAAGCACAGTACAGGAAGGAGAAGTTCCTGAAGAACAACGTTGTCTCTATGACAACTGATGAACTTGTAAAGATCCAGTCTGAAATCAAAGTCCTCAGCGATGATTTCAACGCTTACTATGCTGATTGGAAAGGAGCCAAGGTCAGGTTCATCAATCTGATGAAGACACTTACTTCAAGTGTCGCTGCCCCTGTGCATATTGAAGTCACTCCAGCTGAAGCATCTGCTCAGCCAACTGAAGACCATGCTAGCACCGCTGATGACAATCAGGCTGCTGAAGACAATGTGAGTTCCAAGGCTGATGACTACATTCCAGCCACTGAAGAAATTGCCAGGGCACCCACTAGTGGTGCGCCTGAAGAAAATGAAGAGGTCATGGCAACTGCATCAGTTGTGCCTGAAGAAACTGAACCAAATTCCTCTGCTCCTCCTGCGCCTACTCCAACTCCAATCCTTCCATCTGCATCAGATGTGAAGAAGACCAAGGCTGCAGAGCGTGCAGCTGTGAAGAAAAGGAAAGCATCAGCTTCTTCAGATTCTTCAGCTCCGAAGAAAATGAAGTCTATGACCAGCTCTTTTGCAAACCTGATTGATGTTGTTCCGATCTCAACCATGCCATCAAAGGACCTTGTTCCTTTTGATGAAGAATATGTGATCCCTAGCGGATCTGATCAAGAAACTCCCTCTGCTGCTATGTCAGAGCAGATGGATGAAGAAATTAAAGTGGATGAAATCCCTTCAACCCCAGTTGTTTCCTCGCCTATGCCTCAGTTCACAGCTGAAGAGGCTGGCGTTGAAGAAATTGAAGATGAAGATGTGGACATTGGATGTACCACACCAGTGATGAATGATGACTTTTGGGAAAGTCAGCACCCCAATTCTCCACTCTTCACTCCACTGCAGCAAATTCCTCAGTCCCCAGTCACTACAGTTCAAATGGAATCTGATGAAGCTCATGAAGACATTCCAGCCACTAGTGCTGAAGAAAATAAAAATGAAGAATTCAAGAACCAGGCTGCCACTGAAGAGGAACCAGAAATTCCTCAGCCTGAAGAACCTGAGATTGCGATTCCTAAGGTTGTGATGCAACTCACTGACACTCCTCTGCCCAAGCCAAAGGATCCGTTCTCCAGGAAGCAAAAATTCAAGACTGATGCCTTCTTTGGCGAGCATGTATTCTTCACTGATTACAACCCTTATGACTCTGCTCGCATAAGGAAGAGGCGTTTCTGGACTGCCAGCCAGGCAAATTTCTATTCCTTAGTGTTGTTCAACAAAGACAAAGTCTTCGATCATGAGCACATTCCTCACGTGGATATGGAATCTCTGCCGTGCTTCGAGCCAGTCCTCAGTGTTCTTCACGACGCTGGATTGTTAAATTTCTGCACTGACATCTGTGATTGGAATGAAGAACTTATTCTTCAATTTTATGCGACGCTTCACATCACTGGAAATTCTGAAGATGTGAATTCATGGGTGCTGGACTGGATGTCTGAAAACACTCACTACAAGGCACCAACTACTGAATTGCTTCGTGCCTTACCAATCAGTCCTCCCCTTGAAGGTGCTTGTTGCGTCTACAATGAACCTGAGCTTACCGATCACTACATGCAAGTGCTGATGAAGCCTTTGAAGCCCGGTCAGGCCCCAAGAACAAAATTCCTTCTGAAGGAATTGATGTATGTGCCTCGGACTGTCTATCACATTCTGACGAAGACATTGAGTCCAATCAAGGGCCACGACTCGAATGAAGAAGAAGTCGTTGGCATCATGAAGAATCTGCTTTTCAATATCATTCATGGCATTCCCATAAACTTCCATGATTTCTTCATGAGGACTCTGGCCAATGTCGCCATGTCACCATTTGAGTTGAAGCCTTATGCACCATGGATTATGAGATTCATCAGAACAAGGTCTTCACTCAACTATAGGGCTGATACACTGAACCATTGCAGATACTTGCCCCCGATCGAAGTCCTCAAATGGACATTTTCCTCAGCTGATGAAAAGGGCAAGGCTACTGCTGTAATTGATGAAGGCATTCGTCCATTGGATGGACAATTTCGCAAGGCTGCATCCTACTCCACCAATGATGACTCTGCCGCCAACGCACCCAAGAAAAATCCTCAAGGCACAGCACCGAGGGTGACGACTGACCGTGAGCTTCTCCTCAGTCTTCACCAGAAGGTTGATCGCAATCATAAATGGGTCAAGCGTCAGTTTGGTTCAATTATTCACAACATGACTGCTACCCACAATGCAGTGAAGAAAAACCACTACTACCTTCATGAAACCCTCAACCGCACCTGGGTTGTTCTGTCTCAAGTCTATAGTGAAGAAGATCTGAAGAAAATGGGTCTCAAGGAAGATCTTGACTGGGCTGCACCTCCTCCAAAGAAGTACAAGAAGGTCAAGGTTCCTTCCTCGGTGGCCAGCTCCTATTCTTCATCACGTGACACTGATGAACATGAAGACTTGGACGACACTGCGGCAGGCCCTACATCAACTAACGACCCCAACAACGCTGACGCTCCTTCATCACCTTGATATTCTTCAGGGGCGTTAGTCCTCATTTTCGACCCTTTTGGTCATTTGATGACAAAGGGGGAGAAATGAGTTAGTCTTCAAGCGGGTCTATCTTATATGGGCGTTTTTTCTAAGTTGCAACTCTCGTTCTTTTCAAGACTTTGCTGGATCGAGTTGTAAACTTAAACTCTATGGTGGCCTGATACTTTTGCTGTTTCCTTCTGCATGCTTATTCCTCGTTAATGTTATTGCGCGCATGCTGAATTACATCAGTCACCATATTTCATCATGCATTTCAAATTCTTCATATATTATGTCAAATGCGTGTATGAATTACAAGATATAGGGGAGATCTCCATGATTCAATTCTTCAGGTGTGCATTGCTTCAAAAGCAAATTACTCAATATGCACATCTTCAGGGGGAGTTCTTCCATATCTTGCAATCAAATTCCTCAATATCAGTATTTACACTTCATATGTTTATCCCCGTTGAAAACTTAACCTACATTGTCATCAATCACCAAAAAGGGGGAGATTGTAAGTGCATCTAGTGCCCCTTAGTGATTTTGGTGTATTGAAGACTTATAGGTTAAGGGACTAATGCGTTTGTGAGTGTACACAGGTCTATAAGTCTATGAGGAGTTTGATATTTACAGAGAAAGTCGACCCCTAAAAATGAAGTTCTTCGACTGAAGACTTTGGATTTCTGAAGACTTTGAAAGTGAAGAAATTGGTGTGACCTTGAAGACTTGGTATTCGTTCGAGGAACATGAAGCATGAAGACTTTTGTTCGTAGTTTCATTTTCTCTTTCTTGAGCCATAGGAAACACCGGACTGTTAAAGGGGGTCGAGGAAATACTAAGGAAAAAGTTCCATGTGATGCTCAACTCAAAATCCTACACCTACCAATCCCTTCGAGTGAAGCCATTGGAAATCTCATACAGTTCAGTCACATTCTTCAGTGACAGAGACGAAGTTCTTCTGGTCACTGAGGAATTTGTTCTGACTAAGGAGTTAGGAATTCGCCAGTGCGGATTGCCTACACAATGAGGAACATGATAGCCCTGAGGAATTTGAACATCAAATTTCCGACCGTTGCTGTGCTGCGTGCCAGCTGTCCCAAAATATCTACCCCCCTAACGGTCATATCATTGAAGGGCATTTATGTCTTATCATGTCGGGCTGCTCCCTAGGCTATAAATAGCCGCCCCCTACAACCACTAGCTGGTTGGCTGCTCCGAGAGAAACTGACACTTGTCATTTGAGAGCATCCCATCCTCCGAGGACTTTGAGCGAAAATCATCAAGTGAGGAAAACCCAAACCCAAACACCTACAAACCCAAAGTGATTGAGCATCACCGAAGAGATTGATCCTGCGTGGATCCAATGCTTGTTACCTTTGAAGACTGTGCTTCTTCCAGATGGTTAGGCGTCATGGTCTAGAGCATCCAAGAGGAAATTGTGGATCGCCGAGTGATCGAGTTTGTGAAGGTTTGGAAGTCACCTGAAGGCTTACCATGAGTGATTGGACGAGGTCTGTGTGACCTTAGTTCAAGGAGAATACGGTGAGGACTGTGTGTCCAGGACTGGGTGTCCTCAGGTTTAAATACCTAGCCGCTCCAACCAGACGTACAACTGAGACAACAGTTGGAACTGGTCTACCAAATCATTGTCTTCACCAAGCCAACTGGTTCTATTTCCTGAACTCTTTCATTTCCTCATTACTGTGTTGTATGCTTGTTCATATCTGTATTGAAGACTTTGACTGAAGAATTTCTCAATTTCCTCAGTTCAATTTCCTCAGTCTGTTTGTCTTCATCCTGTGTTATCCTGTGTTTACGCTTTCTGTACTCTGTGCTTGTCTTCATTTCATCATGATGACTATGCTTGTGTTCAGCTATGCATACTTTTGAGTACTTATTCCGCTGCAAGTAGTTCTTCGCTAAGGAATTTCCTCACTAGCAAGTTCCTCAGTGAAGAATTTATAAAAATCGCCTATTCACCCCCCTCAAGTCGATATAACGCACTTTCACAATTTTTATTGCCTTATTGCACCGATGACAACTTACTTGAAGGATATTGCTCAATCCTTAGGTAGGTATGGTGGGATCTTGAAGATAAGATTTGGGTTTAAGGGTTTTTGGATGCATAAGTAGTATCTCTACTTGGTGCGGAATTTTTGGCTAGCAAAGATGGGGGGCAAGCACCACAAGTTCAAGGATCTATGACAATATGACTTCTATGTGAATATGAACAAACATAAACCATTACGTTGTCTTCCTTGTCCAACGTCAACATTGGCATATAATATTTTGATGGGGGCTCACAATCACAAAAGATTTCCATGATAGTGTATTTACATGTGAAAGTTCTCTTCCTTATACTAATTATTCGTGAATTGCTTGTATGACCAACATTGTGATTATCAAGCCTCAAAAGATTTCACTTTCTAAACCCAATGTGAATCTACCACTAGGCATGGTCTGATTTCAACTTCATGACATTCAATTTATTCAATAGTTTACTCATAGGATATAAGTGAAGCACAAGAGTAAATGACAAGCTACTCCAAAAAGATATAAGTGAAGATCAAATGAGTAGTTAAGTAAATAGATAGCTATGTGAGGACCCTCTCTTATTTAAAACTTTCAGATCTAAGTATTTTATTAAAACAGCAAGGAAAAACAAAATAAAATGACATTTCAAGGATAGCACACATCATGTGAAGAAGCAAAAAATTAGGCTCAACCGATACTAACCGATAATTGTTGAATAAGACAGGTGGGATGCCTACCAGGGCATCCCCAAGATTAGATGCTTGAGACTTCTTGAAATATTATCTTGGGACGCCTTGGGCATCCCCAAGCTTGAGCTTTTGTGTCTCCTTAATTCCTTTTATATCTCGGTTTCCCTACATCTTAAAAACTTCATCCACACAAAACTCAACAAGAACTCGTGAGATAAGTTAGTATAAACCAATGCAAAAACTTTATCAAAATCTACTGTAGCAAATCACTAAAATTATTATTCAACATTGCATACTAAATGCCTTTGCATATTTAATACTCCTATCCTCAAATAGAATCATTAAACAAGCAAACATATGCAAACAATGCAAACATAACAGCAATCTGCCAAAACAGTACAGTCTGTAAAGAATGCAAGATTCATCATACTTATTCAACTCCAAACATTATGAAATTCTACCACACTGTAGAAAATTTATCATAGCTTATTATTCAAAAAGTTTCAACATTTTATCACATTCTGACTTTCCTCGGGAATTTTTCCAACATCAATATACTTTCTGTTTTCAAACAGCAACATGTATACTTGCAAGATAAGCATGGCAAAGGCTATCAATGCCACTTTTATTGAAATAAAAGATGCAAAATATTATTCTAAATAACAGCAAGAAAATCCTAATGAAATACATTGATGCTCCAAGTAAAACTCATATCATGTGATGAATGAAAACATAACTCCAAGTGAGGTTACCGATAATGTTGAAGACGAAAGAGGGGATGCCTTCTGGGGAATCCCCAAGCTTAGTTGTTTGGATCTTCCTTGAATATTACCTTGGGGTGGCTTGGGAATCCCCAAGCTTAGGGTCTTTTCACTCCTTATTCTCCTCATATCGACATCTCACCCAAAATTTGAAAACTTCAATCACACAAAACTTAACGGAACTTCGTGAGATAGGTTAGTATGATAAAGAGCAAACCATTTCACTTTGGTACTGTCAAATACAATATTCATAATTGTTTACACACAATTACTACTGTATCATATCATTTCCACAATTTATATTGATCAATATAAGCCATAGAAACTATAAAACAAGCAAACTATGCATTGAAAACAGAATCTGTCAAAAACAGAACAGTCTGTAGTAATCTGCACTCAAACCATACTTCTGCTACTCCAAAAATTATGAAAAAACTTGGACCACGTGAAGAATTTGTATATTAAAGTTCTGCAAAAAGAATAAACTCCAAATCACTCTTCTGTTAAAAATGGGACTTATTTTCGTGAGCGCAAAAGTTTCTGTTTTTCAGCAGGGTCAACTCAACTATCACCCAACATGATCCCAAAGGCTTTACTTGGCACATTATTGAAACAAAAGCAATAAAACATGATTACTGCAGTATCTTAATCATGTTAACACATAAAAACAGTAGGTAAAAGTGTTGGGTTGTCTCCCAACAAGCGCTTTTCTTTAATGCCTTTTAGCTAGGCATGATGATTTCAATGATGCTCGCATAAAAGATAAGGATTGAAACATAACAAGAGAATCATGAAGCATATGACTAGCACATTTAAGTCTAACCCACTTCCTATGAATAGGGATTTTGTGAGCAAACAACTTATGGGAACAAAAATCAACTAGCATAGGAAGGCAAAACAAGCATAACTTCAAAACTTTCAACACAAAGAGAGGAAACTTGATATTATTGCAATTCCTACAAGCATATGTTCCTCCCTCATAATAATTTTCAGTAGCATCATGAATGAATTCAACAATATAACTATCACATAAAGCATTCTTTTCATGACACATAAGCATAGAAATTTTGTTACTCACCACATAAGCAAATTTATTCTCATCAATAGTGGTGGGAGCAAACTTAACAAAATAACTATCATGTGATTGGAAATTAAAATCATGATGACAAGTTTCATGATTATCATTATTCAATATGGCATACATGTCATCACCATAATCATCATATATAGGAACTTTGTTGTCATAATCAATTGCAACCTCCTCCAAAATAGTGGATTCGTCATTAAATAAAGTCAGGACCTCTCCAAATCAACTTTCATCAATATAATCATCATAAATAGGAGGCATGCAATCATCATAATAAATTTTCTCTTCAAAACTTGGGGGACTAAAAATATCATGTTCATCAAATATAGCATCCCCAAGCTTATGGCTTTGCATATCATTGGCATCATGGATATTCAAAGAGTTCATACCAACAACATTGCAATCATGCTCATCATTCAAATATTTTGTGGCAAGCATTTTATTGACTTCTTCTTCTAACAATTGAGCACAATTTTCCAAACCATCATTTTCAAGAAAGATATTATAAAGATGATCAATAATATGTTGCAACCTCAATTCCATTTTTTATGTAGTTTTCTTTTATAAACCAAACTAGTGATAAAACAAGAAACTAAAAGATTCAATTGCAAGATCTAAAGATATACCTTCATGCACTCACCTCCCCGGCAACGGCGCCAGAAAAGAGCTTGATGTCTACTACACAATTTTATTCTTGTAGACTTGTGTTGGGCCTCCAAGCGCAGAGTTTTGTAGGACAGTATCAATTTTTCCTCAAGTGGATGACCTAAGGTTTATCAATCCATGGGAGGGGTAGGATGAAGATGGTCTCTCTCAAACGACCCTGCAACCAAATACAAGAAATCTCTTGTGTCCCCAACACACCCAATACAATGGCAAATTGTATAGGTGCACTAGTTCGGCGAAGAGATGGTGATAAAACTGTAATATTGATGGTAGAAACATATTTTTATAATATGAATAAATAAAAACAGCAAGCTAGCAAGTAGTAAACGGGCACAAAAACGGTATTGCAATGCTTAAAAATGAGGCCTAGGGTCCGTACTTTCGCTAGTGCAACCTCTCAACAATGCTAACATAGTTGGATCATATGACTATCCCTCAAAGTGCAATAAAGAATCACTCCCGAGTTCCTATTAGCGGAGAACAAAAGATAGGAATTGTTTGTAGGGCACGAAACTACCTCAAAGCCATTCCTTCCTTTCGCTCTATTCAAGAGTTCGTACTAAAATAACACAAAGCTATTTTTTCCGTTCGATCTATCCTAGAGTTCGTACTAGAATAACACCAAAGCAAATTCATATTCATAATACTCAATACACACAAAGAACTATAAAGAGAGCCCAAAGTTTCCATCGGAGAAAAACGTGCATCAACCCCTACGCATAGATTACTCCAATATCACCGCGGGAATCCGCGAGTTGAATGCCATAACACATATCAAGTGATCAATAGGATACCTCATTGTCACCTCAAGTATTCATTTTGCAAGACATATATCATGTGTTCTCATCTCTTAATATTCAATCCGACAAGACAAAACTTTGAAGGTTAAAGATTCAATTCATCATAACAAGAATATAGAGCGTAGAAACATCAAATGATCCGACTATATTAACAAAGCCCATGATATAGATCACGAGAGAGAGAGAGATCAAACACATAGCTACTGGTACAAACCCTCAGCCCCGATGGTGGACTACTCCCTCCTCATCGTGGTGGATGCCGGGATGATGAAGATGGCCACCGAAGATGATTCCCCCCTCCGACAGGGTACCGGAACGGGGTCTAGATTGGTTTTCGTGGATACAGAGACCTTGCGGTGGCGGAACTTCTGATCTAGGTTAACCCCGATGGGTTTTGGAATATTTGGGAATTTATAGTGCAAAGAAGGGGTACGGGAGGCCACCGAGGTGGGCACAACCCACCTGGGCGCGCCAGGGGGGCCTGGCGCGCCCTGGTGGGTTGTGCCCCCCTCGGGGCACCCCCAGGTGCTGCTTTGGCCCATAGGGAGTCTTCTGGCCCATAAAAAATCTCCGTGGAGTTTCGTTGCATTTGGACTCTGTTTGCTATTGATTTCCTGCGATGTAAAAAACAAGCAAAAAACAACAACTGGCACTGGGCACTGGGTCAATAGGTTAGTCCCAAAAATGATATAAAGTTGCTATAAAATGATTGTAAAACATCCAAGAATGATAAAATAACAGCATGAATACTTCATAAATTATAGATACGTTGGAGACGTATCAGTGCCTCATCGAAAAGCTTGTTAATGCGGTCGATCTCCTCGTCGGCCAGCTTTAGCTTCCGCTTGAGTTCGGAAACTTCAGCGGCCTGGGCGGAAGCCGCTAACAATGAAGCATGTTTATCAAAATAGAAAGTATGTTATCTCCGGCGAATATTTGATCCTCTGTTCGGCCCCCTTTCCATGAACCGAACAGTGTCTCAGGGGCTACTATCTATACACAGGCATATTTTTGCATATGAAAAAACGGCTAAGAATATTACGTCGCATACCTCAAAGCCTGTTAACAGGCTGGTGAAGGCTTCATTCAGCCCGCTTTTGGCGGACTGAACCTTTTCAACCACCGTACCCATCAGGGTACGGTGCTCCTCCTCAACGGAAGCACTGCGAAGTTCTTCCCTCGAAGTGTCCGGTGCCTCTGGATTGTTGAAAGACGCGGGTGGAGTCGACACTCCTTGATGTCGCTTGAAGCTACGTCGGTATTTCCCCAAAGAGGAAGGGATGATGCAGCATAACGGCGGTACGTATTTCTCTCATATATGAAACCAAGGTTATCGAAATAGTAGGAGAACCAAGCAACACAACGTAAACAGCCCCTGCACACAAATAACAACACCTCGCAACCCGACAAGTTAAAGGGGTTGTCAATCCCTTTCGGGTAACGGCGCCAGAAATTGTGTGTTGACGGGAGAAAGTTGTAATAGATTGAATAAATAGGTCGCAAATAAATAAAGTGCAGCAAAGTATTTTTGTATTTTTGGTTTAATAGATCTGCATAAAAAGTGCAAATAAAAATAGATCGCAAAGCAAATATATGAGAAAGAAGACCCGGGGGTCGTAGATTTCACTAGTGGCTTCTCTCGAGAAAGATAGCAAACGGTGGGTAAACAAATTACTATTGGGCAATTGATAGAACTTCAAATAATTATGACGATATCGAGGCAATGATCATTACATAGGCATGACGTCCAAGATAAGTAGACCGACTACTGCGTGCATCTACTACTATTACTCCACACATCGACCGCTATCCAGCATGCATCTAGTGTATTAAGTTCATGGAAAAACGGAGTAATGCAATAAGAACGATGACATGATGTAGACAAGATCCATTTATCTATGGCGGTAGATATAGATCCCATCTTTTTATCCTTAGTAGCAACGATACATACGTGTCGGTTCCCGTCACTGGGATCAAGCACCGTAAGATCGAACCCACTACCAGGCACCTCTTCCCATTGCAAGATAAATAGATCAAGTTGGCAAACAAAACCCAAATATCGGGGAAGAAATACGAGGCTATAAGAGATCATGCATATAAGAGATCAAAGAAACTCAAATAACTTTCATGGATATAAAATGATATGATTGATCATAAACTCGAAGTTCATCAGATCCCAACAAACACACTGCAAAAAGAGTTACATCATATGGATCTCCAAGAGACCATTGTATTGAGAATTCAGCGAGAGAGAAAAAGCCATCTAGCTACTAACTACGGACCCGAAGGTCTACAAAGAACTACTCACGCATCATCGGAGAGGCACCAATGGAGGTGGTGAACCCCATCCGAGATGGTGTCTATATTGGATCCGGTGATTTTGGATTCTGCGGCGGCTGGATGAATATTTCGTCGATGCTTCTAGGGTTCTGGAATTTTTGGGGTATTTATAGGGCAAAGAGGCGGTCCGGGGGGCACCCGTGGTGGGCACAACCCACCAGGGCGCGCCTGGGCCTCCTAGCGCGCCCTTGTGGGTTGTCCCCTCCTCGGGAGTCCCCCCAGGTACAACCAGGGCCCAACTTCTTCCTTTTGGCCCATAAAAAATCATCGTGGAGTTTCGTGGCATTTGGACTTCGTCTGATATTGATTTTCTGTGATGTAAACAACATGGAAAAATAGCAACTGGCACTTGGCACTATGTCAATAGGTTAGTACCAAAAAATGATATAAAATGACTATAAAATGATTATAAAACATCCAAGATTGATAATAAAACAGCATGGAACAATAAAAAACTATAGATACGTTCGAGACGTATCAGCATCCCGAAGCTTAACTCCTACTCGTCCTCGAGTAGGTAAGTGATAAAAACAAATTTTTTGATGTGGAGTGTTGTTCATCATGTCATATCATATTCTTTTCTTTATAGCATGGACAATTGGACTTTTATGTGATTCAAAGCAATAGTCTAGTTTTGACATAATAATTTAGATACTCAAGCATATTAACAAGCAACCATGTCCCTCACAATATCAATGCTAAAATAAGTTATCCCTAGCCCATCATGCTCAAACATTGATCCATTCATGAAACACACTCGAATATTAGCTATACCCAATACTTAAGCATGATCATATTGCCTCCTAATTGGTGCTTTTATAAGAGAAGATGGAGACTCAAAATAAAAATAAAAATTGCATAAAGTAAAAGAAAGGCCCTTTGCAGAGGGAAGTAGGGATTTGTAGAGGTGCCAGAGCTCAAAGCAAAAAAATTAGAGATAAAAACATTTTGGGAGGTGTATCCATCCCATCAATGAAAACGATTCAGAGTTCCGAACACTTTCCATGCTAGATATGCCATAGGCGGTTCCCAAACAGAAAATAAAGTTTATTCCTTTTTCCACCATTCTTTCACTTTCCATGGCTAACCGTATCCACGATTGCCCTCCATACCAACACTTTCCAAGGAATTTATTATTTGACAACATAAAGTAAATTCATTTTTCGCATTTTGGGACTGGGTATGCCTAAAACCTTTACCTTACTCTCGTGCAATGACAAGTGAATAAACACTCATCGTGAGAATAACACTTCCAGCATGGAAAATATTAGCCACCCGTTACCGTTCCGCGAGTGAAACAAACACACAAAAGAGAATTTTATTTTGAAAATTAGAGATGACACATGCAAATTTGCTTAGAACGGCAAAAGAATACCGCATATAGGTAGATATAGTGGACTCATGTGGCAAAACTGGTTTAAAGGATTTTGGATGCACAAGTAGAGGTCATACTTAGTGCAAAATGAAGGCTAGCAAAAGATTGAGAAGCGACCAACCAAGAAATGAATAATCTCATAAGTAAGCATTAAGCATAATTAACACCGAATAATGCACCACAAGTAGGATATAATTTCATTGCATTATTATTGACTTTCGTGCTTGCATAGGGAATCACAAACCTTAACACCAATATTCTTACTAAAGCACAATTACTCATCAACATAACTCACATATCACATCATCATATCTCAAAACTATTATTAAGAATCAAGTTTATTTTGTCCAATGATCTTCATGACAATTTTTTACTTTATCCTTCTTGGATATCTATCACTTTGGGACTAATTTTCATGTGTTGCTTTTCACAAGCTCAAACAAATATAAGTGAAGATCATGAGCATAACAAATTTCTTTCTCTCAAAATAATTTAAGTGAAGCAAGAGAGAATTTCTTCCAAAATACTAAGCACACTATGCTAAAAAAGATATAAGTGAAGCACTAGAGCAAGTCCTAGCTCATAAAATATTTAAGTGAAGCACAGAGAGCAATTCTAACAAGTCATGATATAATTTTGGCTCTCTCAAACAAGTGTGTCCAGCAAGGATTGATGACTTAAAAGACAAAATAAAACAAGCAAAGACTCATATCATACAAGACGCTCCAAGCAAAACACATATCATGTGACGAATAAAAATATAGCGTCGAGTAAAATACCGATAGTTGTTGGAAGAAAGCGGGGATGCCACTCGGGGGCAACCCCAAGCTTAGTTGGTTGCTCATTTTTGGATAATAGCTTGGGATGCCGGGGCATCCCCAAGCTTAGGCTCTTACATCCTTCCTTCATCCATCGTAAGATAACCCAAAACTTGAAAACTTCAATCACACGAAACTCAACAAAACTTTCGTGAGATCCGTTAGTGTAAGAAAAATAAATCACTACTATAAGTGCTCTATCAAACCAATTAATATTTTGTTTTTGTATTATATCTACTGTATTCCAACTTTTCTATGGCAAAAACTCATCAAAGAAAACCATAGAGCCATCAAAATAAGCACACAACACAAAGAAAACATAATCTGTCAAAACAGAACAGTTTGTAGTAATCTGACTTTTGCGAATACTTATGGAACTCAAAAATTCTACCAAATTAGGATGACCAGGGTAATTTGTATATTAATCTTCTGCAACAATAATCAAAGCAAAAGCTATTTTCTGGGATTTATGAAACTTATTTTCGTGATCACAAAGTTTCCGTCTTTTTCAGCAAGATCAAACAACTATCACCCAAGAAGATCCTAAAGGCTTTACTTGGCACAAAAACTAATTAAAACACAAAAAACACAATCATAAAAGTAACATAATTGTGCAAACACACAAAAACAGAAAGCAAAAGGCAAGAATAAATTTTATTCATTGGGTTGCCTCCCAACAAGCGCTATAGTTTTATGCCCTTAGCTAGGCGTAAGGCAAGGATCTAAGTTTTGTCATCTTTGGTTCGAGATCTATAAGATGCCCTCAAGATTGATTCATAAGGTGGCCTGATTTTTGTTCTAGTAAAGTGTTCCATACCCTTCCTCAAAGGAAATTGGAACTTAATATTGCCTTCTTTCATATCAATCACGGCACCGATAGTGCGTAAAAACGGTCTACCAAGAATAATAGGACAAGACGGATTGCAATCAATATCAAGAACAATAAAATCATGGGAACATAGTTCCTATTTGCAAGAATAAGAACATCATTAATTCTTCCCATAGGCTTTTTAATAGTAGAATCCGCCAAGTGCAAATTCAAAGAACATTCTTCAAGATTAGTAAGACCAAGCACATCACATAAAGATTTCAGAATTGTAGAAACACTAGCACCCAAGTCACACAAAGCAAAACACTCATAATTTTTAATCTTGACTTTGATAGTAGGTTCCCACTCATCATGCAATTTTCTAGGAATTGTAACTTCTAATTCCAACTTTTCTTCCAAAGCTTTCATCATAGCATCAACAATATGTTTAGTAAAAGCTTTGTTTTGTTCATAAGTATGGGGTGAATTTAGCATGGATTTCAACAAAGAAATACAATCAATCAAAGAACAACTATCATAATTAAAGTCTTTGTAATCCAAAATAGTGGGTGCATCACTAGCTAAAGTTTTGACCTCTCCAAACCCACTTTTATCAATTTTCTCAACAAGATTTTCACCCTCCGAAATATTGGGACGCCTTCTACCTAAAGTTGACTCTTCTCCAGTCACTTTTTCATCAATCTTATCTTTACTAAACAAGGAATCAATAGAAGAAACACCAATCATTTTAAGATCTTCATCATTTTTATCTTCTAACGAGATTGGTTTGGCAGCCATTTAATTTACTAAGGTAGCTTGTGCGTTGGATATTTTTCCTAGCAAACTTTCAGCAAAAACATACTTAGATTGGAGATTGCAAACTTCTCTACTAATATCATCAAGTTGTTTTGTGATAGCATCTAGCACAACAGAGTGCTCCTTAAGTTCTTCAGTAAAATACTTGTTATGCTCAAATTGTGTAGTCATCTATTCCTTAGTACTTTTCTCAATTTCAAGCAAAATATTGGGGTAAGGAACATCATAATATTTTCTTTGAGGCATCATGATTACGCAAACAAGAACGCACACAAAAACAGATCCGACAAGAAAACGGCGAACGGAGAAAGATAGGCGAATAAAACGGCAAATTTTTGTGAAGTGGGAGAGAGGAAAACGAGAGGCAAATGGAAAATAATGTAAATTGCGAGGAGATGAGATTTGTGATTAGGAACCTGGTTATGTTGAAGATCCTCCCCGGCAACGGTGCTAGAAATTCCTTTTGATGTCGCTTGAAGCTACGTCGGTATTTCCCCAAAGAGGGAGGGATGATGCAGCACAGCGGCGGTAGGTATTTCCCTCATATATGAAACCAAGGTTATCGAACCAGTAGGAGAACCAAGCAACACAACATAAACAACCCCTGCACACGAATAACAACACCTCGCAACCAGACGTGTTAAAGGGGTTGTCAATCCCTTTCGGGTAACGGCGCTAGAAATTGTGTGTTGACGGGAGAAAGTTGTAATAGATTGAATAAATAGATCGCAAATAAAATAAAGTGCAGCAAAGTATTTTTGTATTTTTGGTTAAATAGATCTGAATAAAAAGTGCAAATAAAATAGATCGCAAAGCAAATATATGAGAACGAAGACCTGGGGGTCGTAGATTTCACTAGTGGCTTCTCTCGAGAAAGATAGCAAACGGTGGGTAAACAAATTATTGTTGGGCTATTGATAGAACTTCAAATAATTATGATGATATCCAGGCAATGATCATTACATAGGCATCACGTTCAAGATT
This sequence comes from Aegilops tauschii subsp. strangulata, assembly GCF_002575655.3. Classification (NCBI taxonomy): domain Eukaryota; kingdom Viridiplantae; phylum Streptophyta; class Magnoliopsida; order Poales; family Poaceae; genus Aegilops; species Aegilops tauschii. Next base: position 179,524,161 of record NC_053037.3, read on the forward strand.
AGTAGACCGACTCCTGTCTGCATCTACTACTATTACTCCACACATCGACCGCTATCCAGCATGCATCTCGTGTATTAAGTTCATGGAAAAACAGAGTAATGCAATAAGAACAATGACATGATGTAGACAAGATCCGTTTATCTATGGTGGTAGATATAGATCCCATCTTTTTATCCTTAGTAGCAACGACACATATGTGTCGGTTCCCTTTCTGTCACTGGGATCAAGCACCGTAAGATCGAACCCACTACGGGCACCTCTTCCCATTGCAAGATAAATAGATCAAGTTGGCCAAACAAAACCCAAATATCGGAGTAGAAATACGAGGCTATAAGAGATCATGCATATAAGAGATCAAAGAAACTCAAATAACTTTCATGGATATAAAAAGATATGACTGATCATAAACTCGAAGTTCATCAGATCCCAACAAACACACCGCAAAAAGAGTTACATCATATGGATCTCCAAGAGACCATTGTATTGAGAATTCAGCGAGAGAGAAAAAGCTATCTAGCTACTAACTACGGACCTAAACGTCTACAAAGAACTACTCACGCATCATCGGAGAGGCACCAATGGAGGTGGTGAACCCCATCTGTTGAGGATATAGACCTTAGAGTCACCCGCCAGGAGGGGCCGGGTTACTCGCGGGGTCATTACCAGAAGCCCGGAGCCAAGTTTGAAGACGATGGGCCAGAGATGGGCTGAGACCCGGATATGGCTTAAAGCTCGTAGTTATAATCATTATTATAGTAGAACTTGTAGTATAAGGCAAGTATAGTTTAGAGTCCGAGCCGGACACTCTTATAAGCCGGCCGGGACTCTGAGGGCTGCTGGGCGTCAGCCTCCCTATATAAAGGGACGACCCGGCAACGGTTTGAGGAGAGAGAAATCTGATCGAGAGCCGGGCATAGCTGTTTAGCTCCCTGGTAATCGTAACCCTAATCGATATCACCTCAAACTGGACCTAGGCTTTTACCTTCACCGTAAGGGGCCGAACCAGTATAAACCCTCGTGTTCCTTGTCCCGCATAACCCCTTCAAGCTTTCTAGTTGCGATGGCTCCACGACTAAGTCCTAGCTCGAGGACATCTGTCGTGACAATTCCACGGCAGTTGGCGCCCACCGTGGGGCCAGCGCACGGTGGATTCGAGTTCTTGAAGGGCAGCTTCGAAGGGCTCAAGGGATACGCTGTGGGCCGGATGACCAAGAGTCATCGCGGCAAGCTCTACATCGACGATACAAACTGGGGCCCCGACGCCGGCTCAATTGAGTACGGGTACCGGGTCCCCTTCGGCGGAATTCATGTTTTCATTGGCGAAATCGGTGAGCCGGGCCCCGAGCCGGGTCTCTGTGCCGATCTCATCGAAACGGCTCAGCGCGCATGACCCGCCCGGGCCTGGCCTGCCTTAAGGCGCGCTTTTGTGGGATGCATCCATGGAGGGCCCTCTGAGCCATCTGGGTCTGGTGATGAGGCGGCCGCCGGCTCTGACGGCGAGTCGGCCACCGATGAGTCAAGCTCGTTGTACCAACTTCAAGATGGCAGGCTCATGGGTTGTTCCGATGGCAGCAGTATTCCGGGCCTTTTTGAGCCGCCAAGTCAGGTTGGAGTTTTTATGGCTGGTGCACAGCTTGTTCAGAACCCCGCTGCCGGATCGGGAAACCCGGTGCCTTCTCCGGCTCAGGTGCTGATGGATCTCACGGACAAGATGACGGCCCTGTTAACCGCCACGGTTGACCCGGCGGATCAAGCCCAGCATGATGCGGAGGTGGCACAGTTGAAATTGGATCTGATAAAGGCTAAAGAGGATCTTGCAGCGGAAGGAATCAGGCTGGCTGCGGAGCAGGCGGCTATCAATGCCCAGACTCAGCTGATTCAGGCGCAGTCCTTCCAACTCACGATGGATCAGAACGCGGCCAATGAGGTCATGAGAAGGAGGCATCAAAAGGCCCAGTCCCGACTCCCACCGGTTTACGATCCACGCAACCTCTTCAACACGCCGGGCGCAGGGTCTAGCGACCCACCAGGGGTCATAGCACCCGGGTCTGGACCCCTTATTCAGCCACGGGTGATGGGGCCTCCCCAGGTGCCCCCTGCCCCGCCTCAGTATGTGCCAATACCCCCGGGTCATTATAATAACCCACTGGACAACATGGTCGCTGCGGCAGCACGGCTGGCGGCCCTCCCCGTTGACGGCGACTCTCCGACGGCTATTGAGACCCGCCGGGTCAGGGAACTCCTTCAGACGGCACTGGCGCAGCAAGAGGCATACTCTTACAGCCGGGACAGGATCCACTCGACCCCTCGTCCAGGCCAGAGCCCGAGTTACAGCCGGCACATGGTCTCAGCAACCGGCTCAAGTAACGTCCGACGCCATGACCCGCCCCCTGGCCATGGCCCGGCTCATAATGGAGCCTTTTACGCAGCGGACCAAGCGCGGCAAGAGGCGGAGCAAGTGCCTCCATTGACGGCTTACCAGACCCCCCGGCTTATCCCACGACTTCCGTTGATGTGGGTATCCCTACCAGGACCGGGGGTGTCCCTTGTTTGGTGCCAGCTATCCGTAATGAACGTCTACCTAAAGACTTCAAAGGCCCTAGGAAGGTGCCTAACTACATAGCTGACTTACAGCCTGCGGCCTGGATTGAGAGTTATGAGATGGCTATGGAATTGCTGGAGGTCAGTGAGGCGGCCATGGCCAAGTATTTCACCATGATGTTAGATGGAACTGCCCGCACATGGTTGAAAGGGCTACCACCGAATTCCATTGGGTCTTGGGCCGAGCTGAAAGCCCGGTTCATCCAAAACTTCAAAGATACCTGTAGGCAGTCTATGTCAATCGTGGATTTGACTAACTGTAAGCAGCAGGAGGGTGAATCCACGACCCATTGGGTTCGCCGGGTCAAGGAGATCATACATTCATCAGATAAGATGGATGCCGGCTCTGCAGTCTTAATGTTGGAACAAAACTGTCGCTTTGTGCCCCTAAAGATGAAACTCGGGCGGCTCAAACGCGACTGCACCGATATGGGTACACTAATGGCGGCTCTTGTCAAGTACGCCGATTCCGATGGTACCAAGGATCCCCCTTCGGATGATGAAAGGACAGGGAAGGGAAAGAAGAATGGCAATGGCAAGGGTCCTCAGTTTAACTCGGGGATCCAAGGAGGAGGCAAGCGCAAGGCCGATGGCAGCCTAGAGTTTGTAGCCAATGCCAACTCCCAAGGTAATAACCAGCGACGCAAGGGAAGGCCCCCTCCCCGAGGCGGCGGGTCAGGTCCAACGCTGGAGCAGCTGTTGAATGAACCTTGTCCAAGGCACGGTTCTAGAGAGAAGCCAGCGACTCATCTGTGGAAGGATTGCACGATCATGAAGGCCTTTAAGAATTACAATGGCCCGGGCGGCGGCTCAGGTGCTGGCGGCTTTCATGGCCCGGGCGGCGGCTCAAATTCCGGTCCTCAGAATGGTCAAGGGGGCTTTAATCAACAGGCTGGCCAGGGTCATCAACAGCAGCAGGGGGATTATCAGACCAATCCAAAGCAGCTAAGCGGCGGACAGTATCATGTATTTACCACTAGTCTGTGCAAGCGAGATCAGAAGCTTCACAAGAGGGCTGTGAATGCTGTTGAGCCGGCAGTCCCACGCTACTTACGATGGTCTGAGCAGCCCATAGTGTGGAGTAGGGAGGATCACCCTCCTCGGGTGGATAACCCGGGCCACTTGGCCTTAGTGGTGGCTCCTCAAGTGGGAGGATATAAGTTCACAAAGGTGCTCATGGATGGAGGCAGCAGCATCAACATCCTCTATTATGAGACTTTTCGTCGTATGGGGTTGGTTGATAAGAACCTCAGCCAGTCCAACACTATCTTTCATGGTGTAGTACCTGGTAAGTCGGCTTATCCAGTTGGCAAGATCGAATTGGAAGTGGCTTTTGGTGATGAGAATAACTACAGGGTGGAGAAATTGACCTTTGAAGTGGTCAAGATAAGAAGTCCATACCATGCTATATTTGGACGGCCGGCTTATGCCAAGTTCATGGCACGGCCATGTTATGTGTACTTACAGCTCAAGATGCCGGGTCACAACGGGACCATTACGGTTCACGGCAGCCGGAAAGTGGCTCTGGAGTGTGAGGAAGGTGATGCGGCTTATGCAGAATCTGTTTGTGCTACAGAGGAGTTGAAGTTTTACAAGGACAATGTTGACCCAACAGATATGACCTCTCTGAAAAAGCCGACGATGGAGAACGAGCCGGCGATGAAATTTAAGTCGGCTGATGAAACTAAGCTTGTTGATTTTGTTCCAGGAGATTCATCTCAGCAGTTTAGCATCAGTGCCAATCTGGACCCAAAATAGGAAAACGCGCTCATCGAGTTCATCCGTGAGAATAGGGACATCTTCGCATGGAAACCTTCTGACATGCCAGGTGTACCTAGAGAACTCGCTGAGCATACTCTCAATGTTGATCCGAAATTTAAACCGGTCAGACAGTTCCTTCGGCGGTTTAATGAGGAAAGGCGGAAAGCTATTGGTGAAGAAGTAGCCCGGCTCTTGGCGGCCGGGTTTATCGTTGAAGTTCTTCACCTAGAGTGGTTGGCTAACTCGGTGCTTGTACTCAAGAAGAACGGCGCCTGGCGGATGTGTGTGGACTACACGGACTTGAACAAGGCGTGTCCGGTTGATCCTTTTGCCCTCCCCCGTATTGATCAAATCATTGATGCTACGGCAGGTTGTGCACGTTTAAGTTTCTTGGATGCTTATTCTGGTTATCATTAGATCAAGATGGCAGTTAAGGACCAGGAGAAGACGGCGTTTATTACTCCCTTTGGAGCCTTCTGCTATGTGTCTATGCCCTTTGGACTCAAGTGTGCACAGGCGACTTACCAGCGTTGTGTACAGAACTGTCTTCATAAACAGATTGGGCGCAATGTTCACGCTTATGTGGACGACATTGTGGTTAAATCCATCAAAGAGGAAACCCTGATAGATGATTTAAGGGAAACCTTTGATAATCTCCGGGTCTATAAGATGATGCTTAACCCGGCCAAGTGTGTCTTTGGTGTTCCTGCAGGCAAACTCTTGGGTTTCTTGGTTTCTGACAGAGGCATTGAGGCTAACCCGGAGAAGATCAAGGCCATCACCTCCCTGGCTAAGCCGGCATGTATAAATGACGTTCAGCGCTTGGCGGGTCGCATCGCTGCTTTAAGCCAATTTATAAGCCGTTTGGGTGAGAAGGCCATGCCCCTATATCAGTTAATGAAGAAAACTGATACCTTTGTCTGGAATGATGCAGCTAATATCGCCTTTGAGGATTTAAAGAAGCAGCTGGCAGAGCCCCCAGTCCTTGCTGCTCCGGTTGATAAGGAGCCCGTGCTACTGTATGTGGCGGCAAACGCACGAGCCGTCAGTGTGGCTATTCTGGTGGAACGCAAGGAGGAGGGTAAGGAGCATCCGGTTCAGCGGCCGGTTTATTATGTCAGTGAAGTGCTCATTGAGTCCAAGCAGCGGTACTCGCATTGGCAGAAGCTGGTGTATGGTGTGTTCATGGCGAGCCAGAAGCTTAAGCATTATTTTCAGGGTCATCCCATCACTGTGGTCAGTTCTGCCCCTCTTGGTGATATTATTCAAAACAGAGAGGCCACAGGGAGGATTGCTAAGTGGGCTATAGAACTTGGACCTCATGGCCTCAAATATGTGCCACGCACTGCTGTTAAATCTCAGGCCTTGGTGGATTTCATCAATGATTGGACAGAATCACAAGTGCCTGAGCAGAAGCCGGATAACACATATTGGACTATTCACTTTGACGGGTCCAGGCAGTTGGAGGGCTTGGGGGCTGGCGTTGTATTGGCTTCCCCTAAGGGGGACAAGTTACATTATGTGCTACAGTTGATGTTTCCTTGCACTAACAATGCGGCTGAATACGAGGCTTTGCTCCACGGTCTTCGGGTGGCTAAGGAGATGAGCTTAAGCCGGGTAAGGTGCTTTGGTGACTCAGACTTGGTGGCTCAACAAGTATCAGGCACGTGGGATTCTAAGGATCCTCTCATGGCGGCTTATCGCCGCGAGGTTGATGCCATTGCCGGGCACTTTCAGGGCTACCAAGTGGAGCACATTGATCGCAGGAAGAACGAGGCGGCTGATGCTCTAAGCCGGCTAGGCTCTCAGCGAAAGCCGATGCCGCCTAACACTTTCCTGGACGTCCTGTACAACCCTTCGGTTAAGTTGCCTACAGAGGAAGACTTGGCTATCCCTGACCCGGAGGCACGACTGGTGGCGGCTCTTCATGTCATACCAGACTGGACAAGGCCATATCTAGCTTATATAACCCGGGGAGAGTTGCCTGCAGATGAACCTTTGGCCGGGCAAATAACCCGGCGGGCTAAGTCAATGATCGTCATCGATGGCGAGTTACATCATCGCAGTGTTTCAGGGGCATTTCAACGTTGTGTCTCCCCTAAGGAAGGTCAAGAGATCTTGCGTGAGATCCATGAAGGGGATTGTGGCCATCATGCCGGTTCAAAATCCCTTGTGGCTAAGGCTTTCCGTCACGGTTTTTATTGGCTGACGGCTCATGCTGATGCAGAGACTTGGTCAGTAAGTGTGATGGTTGCCAAAGGTTCTCACGACGGGCTCATGTGCCGGCTCAGGAGTTGAGGATGATCCCAATCACTTGGCCCTTTGCAGTCTGGGGGCTTGATATGGTTGGGCCTTTTAAACGGTCCAAGGATAAGAAGACCCACCTCTTGGTGGCAGTTGACAAATTCACCAAGTGGGTGGAAGCTGAGCCAGTTAGCAAGTGCGATGCAGCCACGGCGGTTCAATTTATGAAAAAGGTGATTTTCCGTTTTGGCTTTCCGCACAGCATTATAACTGACAATGGCACCAATCTTTCCAAAGGTGCCATGGAAGAGTTTTGTCAACGAGAGCATATCCGACTTGATGTTTCTTCAGTGGCTCATCCTCAATCCAATGGTCAAGCTGAGAGAGCTAACCAGGAAATTCTGAAGGGTATCAAGCCCCGGCTTTTGGTCCCTTTGCAACGGACGCCGGGTTGTTGGGTGGAGGAGTTTCCCTCCGTCTTATGGAGCATCAATACTACTCCTAAAATATCTACAGGCTTCATGCCTTTCTTCATGGTTTATGGAGCAGAAGCAGTCCTCCCCAGCGACATTCGTCACGACTCACCTCGTGTGGCGGCTTATGTTGAGACGGATAATGAACAGGCGCGCCAGGATGCTCTTGACTTGTTGGATGAGCAGCGTGATGTGGCAGCAGCCCGGTCAGCGATTTACCAACAAGACTTGTGCCGATATCATAGCCGCCGGGTCAAATCCCGGGTCTTCCAGGAAGGCGACCTTGTGCTCCGGCTCATCCAGGATCAAACAGATGCACACAAGTTATCCCCACCTTGGGAAGGGCCCTTTGTGGTCAGCAAGAACTTGCACAACGGGTCATATTACCTCATTGATATTCGGGAGCATAAAGATTCACGAGAGTCTGAGGAAGAGACCCGTCGGCCGTGGAACATAGCTCAGCTTCGGCCTTACTACACTTGAGCTACCGGCTCTCGTGGTGTACATATTTGTCTCAGCCATGTATATATTATGATAAGCAATAAAGCAGGACCTCTGTCCTTTTTTCTCCTCCATATATGCGCGTGTTGTTTTTATTACAAAGATTACATGATGGTTTAAAGGAGGATCCGGCTTATGATCGTATTCGAATCTAGTCGTCAGCAGTAAAGTCACTTGGGGGCTTCCTGTTCAAACATGGGTCGTATTCGAACCAAAGAGAACATAGCTGTCAATACCCATTTGATTGGCAAAGTGCCGAGCTCATTAGGAGGTTACCTTTGGTCATATTTGAATCATAGCTTAACCCCTCTGAGAACCGACGTGGATCGTATCCGAATCAGCGTCGTTAAACAATTTTAAGAATCACTTGGGGGCTTCCTGTTCAAACATGGGTCGTATTCGAACCAAAGAGAACATAGCTGTCGGTACCCTCTTGATTGGCATCGCCACACCCACTGGGGGCTATATGGTCGTATTCGAATCTTGGCTTAACCCCTTTGGGCCGGGTCTCTGGTCGTATTCGAACCGGAAGCCCCTAAAGTTCCTCTGCTTTATCACAAGTTTGCTCTGATCATGTCACGGTGTGTACGGCCGGGTCTCACTTTACCGGCTTAACTTTGGTTTACAGTGTTCATTGAACGCCATGGGTATCATTATGACCGGTAAGGCGGGGTTAAGATACCAACCCTATTGCCCGGGTTATTTAAACCGGAAGTATGCTTACTGGCTGCTAAGTGTTATTACGGCTATGTCAAGAAGATAATTGAGGACCGGTCTCTTTTGATTCATATTCCGGGTTATCTATCCAAGACACCTGATTCTCCGGGCGGTAAGCCGCCTTGAGACTTGTGATTTGCCTTTTTATGCAGGATACTTAAAGGTACCTCTTTAAGGTTGAGAAAAACAAAGGGATGATTATGACCCGGAGAAATATTAAGGAGACAATTTCAAAAGACCTTGGCATTCAGCACGTGCACGATGGCACGGCAGAGATGAACTGTTGCACCTACTCTATTACAATAACTCTTCAAGTCTAAAAGGTGGAACATTGTTTGATAAACCGCCGGCCAACTTATGATGCTCGCTGAGTTGCAATCTCCGGCTCATTCCTATCTTCTCCTCCGGCTGATCCCAAGACCTCGAAGGTTGATGACTTCCAGTTGATGCCGCTGAGAGCTTCGAATTGGGCTTCTTCGTCAATTAACCCGGCCGGGTCAATCTCCGGGGCGAAGGTGTGCTGACGAGCCGGCGAGATCAGGTTGAGGACTTCATAGCGAGGGGTTGGAATCCTCTGATTCTCTGCGTCATAACCCGGCTGGTACTTGGTCAGATCGGTGTCGTTCCCGATGAGGGTGGCCACCGGGCGTACAGCCTTCACACACGCCGCGAAGTCCTTCTGATCGAAAGCTGAGCCGTCTTCCTTCAGGCTTGGATAACCCAGGGCGATGTCTGCCGGGTCTAGCTCCGGCAGGAATGCCTTGGCCCGGCTCAGCGCGGCGATTGCTCCGGCTCTCGCAGAGGCCCATCGCAGCTCTTGGATCTGCTGTGGCAGAACGGCGAGCCGGCGCAGGACTTCGGCCAGATGAGTTGGCACCTCGTTGGATAGGGCCACCACAGCTAAGGCACGCTGTGACCCGGTGTAGAGCTGTTCCACCAGGGTATACACGGCCTTTAACTTGGTGACCACGCTCTGGTTGAGGTTGGCACTCCTGGGACCTGTTTAACAGAATCAGATAAGCCGGTGACAAGGATGATTCATGACATATACAAATTTGATGAAAGCCGGTGAGGCGACTTACCGAAGATAGCGGCCACCATTTGGGAAACCTGGCGCTTTAGGCCGGAGAGCTCGGCGGTCTTCTCAGCGAGAGCCTTCTCCGCCTGTTCAGCCCGGGTCATCAGTGCGGCTTTCTCTTCGACCCAGGCTTTTCTCCCAGCATCAAACTCGGTCTTCAATTTTTCTTGAGTGGCGATGCTGGATACAAACTTGGCGTTTGCCTTCCGGGTCTCCATCTCTTGCATCTTCAGCCCGCTCTTGAGATCCGCAAGGTCCGCCTCTAGTTTCTTGCCAACAGCCTGCATATATTTTCGGGTTATTAACAGTCATTATATAAGTCCCAAGCGTTTTCCAAGCAAAGACACTTGGCACTTGGGGGCTAATGCATATTGAACGTATCTATCTACATACTGCCGGCTTAGTTGAGTAAGCCGGAACCTAAGTCTACAACATATTCAAGCATAAGTCGTCGACTTGGGGGCTAGCATGGCAAAGGTAACTATGCAGTAAGTAAGAAAACAGCTTCGGGGGCGGAGGCAGCTGGCGGCTCTTGAGCCGTCACCTCCGGTTCAGGTACGTCCGGCACTCCGGCTGACCTGGTCTTCTTTGCTCTTTTGGTGAGCTTTGCCTAGGCACTGAAAAGACAGAAGTGTTAGGCACACAAAGAGTAAGTACAGATAAAGATACGGTAAGATGATTGTTGTTACCCGGGTGCAGTCTTGAAGGCCGGCAGATTTTACTGCATGGAGTCACCCGAAGAGGGGGAGGTCTCCTGATAATTGGAGTCAGAAGAGTTGAGTGGCTGACGGATAACACCCGCCAACGGATGAAAAGGGTACAAGTGCGAAAAAACCTCAGTGCGACGCTTCCTTGTTGCGTCGGGTAACCCGGCGGAGAGATCGGTGTCCTTGTTGGTCCGGGTGTGACGCCGGCTTTCGTGAACCTGTCGCTTCAAAAGAAATTGAGGGTCTCGATGAGCTAAAGGATGTGAAAAGCTTACTTTCCGGGTAACCCTTCGGACTTTCAGCTGTGGCAAGGGCTCCGAGTCGGAGGAAAGTGACATTACCTCTTCAACCACCGGGTTAATGGCGCCGGTGTCATCCTGTCAATGAGCAAGTGTTGATAAGGCGGACAGCAACAAATTACAAGTACAGCAAGAATTTAAAGGCTTAGGGGTTACCTCTGACTCGGAGCTGTCACTTAGTTGCATCAGCTCCGAAGCAGTAGGTCTGCTTCCTTTTTTGCGAGGGGCGGCTTTCTTGGCGGCTTTCTTCGCCTTCCTGGCCTTCTTGGCCGCCTCATGGTCATACTTGACCCGCCAGAACTTGTCATCAGCCTAAAAAATACAATGGTGAATTCTTACAATGGTTCAGATGAAGGTTATATACAGAAAGGGATAATAAGTTAAAGTCAGCGGCTTACCGCTGGGGCTGGGTTGGTCTTGCAGAAGGGGGCTAACCCGGTCCTTCCACAGTCTGCCAGACTCTCGTTTAACAGAGCCTTGGTCTCTTCCTCAGCAACATCTTCTGGAAGATCGTTGCGACTGTGCCTCTGAGGGTCATCCTTTCGCCCGGTGTACTCACACATTAAGTCGGGGCGGCGGCTCAATGGGATCACCCGCCATGAGATCCAGACCCGGACCAGGTCGATTCCGTTCAGACCATTGCCCAGGAGGGCCTTGATTTTATTGATAGTCGGAAGCAGAGGCTGGCGCTCCGCTGCAGTCAGCTTGTCCGACAGCGGGTGAGTCGGTTCTAGACGTGTGGGGCGAAAGCCGGGCAGCGGGTTTTCGTCAGCCGGGGATGTATCTTGGCAGTAGAACCAAGTCATATTCCAGTCCTTGGGGTGGCTCGGCGGCTCTGCGTAAGGGAAAAGACAGTCCCTACGCCGCTGGATGGAGATGCCACCTAACTCCAGACTTGGCCCATTGGCACACTCATTTTGGCGGTTTAAGTAAAACAGCTCTCGGAAGAGCAGCAGACTCGGCTCTTCTCCAAGGTACACTTCGCAAAAGACTTGGAAATTGCAGATGTTGGATACGGAGTTGGGTCCTATATCTTGAGGACGCAAGTCGAAGAAGTTGAGCACATCCCTAACAAACTTTGAGCCGGGCGGTGCGAAGCCCCGGCTCATATGATCTGCGAAGATCACTACCTCCCCGTCCCTTGGCTGTGGTCTCTCTTCCGATGGGTTAGGGGCACGGTAGGACATGATTTCCTTCTTAGGCAAATATCCGGACTTAACAAAATTGGCCAGGGTCTCGTTGGTGACGTTGGACCTCATCCAATTGCAAGTGATGGGAGCCTTGGGAGGCATGGTGAAAGTTGGTGGTCTATGACAAAAAGGAAAAATATCCGGGTTAATTATAAGCCGGAGATCTACAGTTCAAAGCTATGGTGGCGGCTTATGAAGGGGACTAATGGTATATATTCAGGTACAGTGGGTTGCTTAAGCCGCAGGGGCGTTCAGAATAAGTTGATTGTCTACGGCCTCATCACAGTTAAGCCGGAGGAATCTACGATGCATGGTTTTCTTTAAACCGGAGGATTCTACAGCGTGTGGTTTCTTTAACCCGGAATCATAAGCCGTCGAGATTCAATGGTTGCAGTTTTTACTAAGTGTGGTAAAACAGGTTTCCCATATTGCAGTAACTTTTTTGGATCAAAATGGTCGGGTGAGATGAAAATTTTCTAGACCTAGAAACAGACGAGCGGATGTTCTTGAGCTCGAACGAAGCATATATACAGTGGAAAGAGATCTACTGGCACTTGAAATGAGGCCTAAACAACTACCGCACCAGTTCTATAAAAGGTTAAAGATCAAACAAGGGCAGCACTACGAGAACTATTGAAGCTTGCGGACAATGGCGAAGAACATGGACGAGCTATTTTGAACCCTACTGCAGATCTGTTCTAGCAGGGCAGGAGAGACTCACCGGAGTTGGAGAAGAGCGGAGGCTGTCGCCGTTTATCTGGTCCGAATCAGGGTGATGCAGCGGCCAAGTTGACGAAGACCAGGGGCGCGACGGCGGCGGCAGTAGCAGAGCTCGGGCAGAGGAACGACGGCGCGAGGAGGAAGAAGAGAGCGTGAAAAGAGCCCGTCGGGCCGGCCTATTTATAAGGCAAGGTCATAAGTGGGCACGAGATTTAAGGAGACCACGGCGTGGTTATCTCCCCCCCCCCCCCCACGACGCCTCCATTTTCGGAATGACAGTAAAAGCAAAGATCCGTTGCGGATCTGGCGGAGTAAAAAACGGACTTAATGGAGGATGACGTCACGGCGGATTATCCGGAATCCAGAGGATGACGTCACTCCGGGGTATGGCCTTCATGTGAATAGTAAGCCGGAGATTTTTTCTGTCGGAAGAGTGGAAGATTGACGTGAGCCGGCTCAAATCAATCTGGGGCCTAATGTTGAGGATATAGACCTTAGAGTCACCCGCCAGGAGGGGCCGGGTTACTCGCGTGGTCATTACCAGAAGCCCGGAGCCAAGTTTGAAGACGATGGGCCAGAGATGGGCTGAGACCCGGATATGGCTTAAAGCCCGTAGTTATAATCATTATTATAGTAGAACTTGTAGTATAAGGCAAGTATAGTTTAGAGTCCGAGCCGGACACTCTTATAAGCCGGTCGGGACTCTGAGGGCTGCTGGGCGTCAGCCTCCCTATATAAAGGGACGACCCGGCAGCGGTTTGAGGAGAGAGAAATCTGATCGAGAGCCGGGCATAGCTGTTTAGCTCCCTGGTAATCGTAACCCTAATCGATATCACCTCAAACTGGACGTAGGCTTTTACCTTCACCGTAAGGGGCCGAACCAGTATAAACCCTCGTGTTCCTTGTCCCGCATAACCCCTTCAAGCTTTCTAGTTGCGATGGCTCCACGACTAAGTCCTAGCTCGAGGACATCTGCCGTGACAATTCCACGACACCATCCGAGATGGTGTCTAGATTGGATCTGGTGGTTCCGGACTCTGCGGCGGCTGGATGAATATTTCATCAACGCTTCTAGGGTTCTGGAATTTTTGGGGTATTTATAGAGCAAAGAGGCGGTCCGGGGGGCACCCGAGGTGGGCACAACCCACCAGGGCGCACCTGGGCCTCCTAGCGCGCCCTGGTGGGTTGTCCCCTCCTCGAGACTCCCCCCAGGTGCAACCAGGGCCCAAGTTCTTCCTTTTGGCCCATAAAAAATCATCGTGGAGTTTCGTGGCATTTGGACTTCGTCTGATATTGATTTTCTGTGACGTAAAAAACATGGAAAAAAACAGCAACTGGCACTTGGCACTATGTCAGTAGGTTAGTACCAAAAAATGATATAAAATGATTATAAAACATCCAAGATTGATAATAAAACAGCATGGAACAATAAAAAATTATAGATACGTTGGAGACGTATCACTCCCCCTCCTTCAAAGGTGGCTGCTCGCTCGATTCCGGAGCCGTATGGGTCTCCGGAGTGGTATTCGGCTGGGGGCCGGACTGGTTCAGGCCCCCGTCGTCAATTTCCATGGGGGTTGTGCCCCCCATGTTCTCGGCAGCCGAGGCATTACCCTCTGGCGCCGTTTCAGCGGCCTTCCGCACCTCTCCCTGGCCCGGAGAGGTTCTTTGGGATAACACCTCAGTGTCATCCGCGGCATGTGGCAGGGAAGCTCACGGAGGCGTTTCGCTCTCCATCATCTCCGGCGCCAAAGAGTTCCCCGAGGACGATGATTGTTGGGGGAGATCACGGGCCAGACTGGAATACATAAATGATATGTTATCCTATCATTTGTAAAAGGCCGAACATATGCATAGTATCTTTGAATACTTACGATTCGGCCAGGTGCTTCGCCCTGGGGCGCCACTGGGGGTTGGCTTTGGCATCCAAGTCCGAGCCATCCGAGAGGGATATCTTCCCCCTTTTGGACACCTTCGCCTCTAGATCGTCGGAGGCCGCCCTCTTCTTCTTCTCCTCCTTGAGGGGAGAGTTGCTCTCTTCCTCCTCCTCTTCGTCTTCATCTCCCTCATGGGAGGAGAGAGCTTCGGTATCTCCGGACATCGCGTCCAAAGTACCTTTACGGCGGAGGCCACTTTTGGCCTCCTTGCCCTTCTTCTTGGCCTTCTTCTCCGGCGCCTGGTACAGCGCCGGGACCAGCATCCTCATCAGCAGAGGAATGGCTGAGTCTTCGGGTAGCGGAGCCGGACATCGGATACGCTCCGCCTTCTATGTCAAGCCCTAAGGGAAGAATGGAAAACTCAGCATACCCCTTGGGTTTACAGATTGAAATTATGTTCGGAAATCATAAAACTTACTGGAGTGGCCGGATGAGCACAGTCGAGGCCGATGTCTTCGGTCGTCTTCGGCCACGATTTCTGGGCCTTGAAAAGCAGCTTCCAGATATCTTTTTGCGTCGTGCCGAAGAATCGCTGTAGGGTCCGAGGGCCAGCTGGGTCAAACTCCCACATGTGGAGAGGCCGGCGCTGGCAGGGGAGAATCCGGCGAAAAAGCATCACCTGGATCACATCAGCAAGACGGGTGTTCTTCTCCATCATATTCTTGATGCGCTTCTGCAGCATCATCACCTCGTCGGATGACGACCAATCCAGGCCTTTGTTAATCCATGATGCAAGCCGCATTGGAGGTCTGGATTTAAACTCAGGAGTGGCGGCCCATGTGGTGTCGCGGGGTTCTGTGATGTAGAACCACTTCTGTTTCCATCCCTTCACGGTCTCCACAAAGGCCCCCTTGGGCCAGGTGACGTTGGGGAGCTTGCTCACCATGGCGTCGCCGCAGTCCGCATGTTGCTCGTCGACCACTTTCGGCTTCACGTTGAAGACCTTGAGCCATAGGCCAAAGTGGGGGGATGCGGAGGAGCACCTCGCACACAACGATGAACGCCAAAATATGGAGAAAGGAGTTTGGGGCTAGATCGTGGAAATCTAGCCCATAATAGAACATGAGCCATGGACGAAAGGGTGGAGGGGAAACCCTAGTCCGAGGAGAAAGTGGGGGATAAACACCATCCCTTATTGGGCTCCAGAGTAGGGCTGATCTGCTTTTTAGCAGGGAGCCGATGCGCGATGTTCGCGGCCAAGTATCCCGCTTCCCGGAGTTCCATGACATTCCTCTTCATGACGGAGAAGCCATCCACCTGCCCTGTGAGCCGGATTCGGCCATGGCCGGAGAAGTTGGTGGTGGTGCGAAAGATTGCAACCTGGGAGCTGGAGCTCAAGGATGGGAAGGCTGAGGAAGAAGAAGGTGTGGGGTAAAAAGATGGATCTTTATCCGTTTATATAAGCCGTGAATATCAAGCGCCACCCTCAAGCCTTAAAACTCGCCTATTCCCAAGAGGTCGTGCGAGTGGCACGGTTGGATTACCCAAACTCGTATTGATGAGAATCCCGCAATAAGGGGACATGATCTCTGCTTTGACAAGACGTGTCAATAGAGGTTGCGCCTTGAAACGCGAGGCAGGAGGTCACAAAATGGTTCAAAATAATAATAAAGCCAGACATAACGTCTCGCCGAAAAAGCTCTCAGTGGACATGACTTATTTTGTTTAAGTATTTTGCCCTTGTGGTTTAGGGTTGTAACTGTTATGCAGAGCCGGATATAATTCTCTTGTTCAACTGCTTTGGAGTATTCAGAGGAGGAACCCGCCTTGCAATGCCGAAGACAATCTGCGCGTCGGACACATCGTCATTGAAGCCTGGTTCAAGGGCTACTGAGGGAGTCCTGGATTATGGGGTCCTCGGGCATCTGGCCTATGTGACATGGGCCGGACTGATGGGCCATGAAGATACAAGATAGAAGGCCTTCCCCCGTGTCTGGATGGGACTCTCCTTTGCGTGGATGGCAAGCTTGGCGTCCGGACGAGTAGTTTCCTTTGTCTGTAAACTGACTCTGTACAACCCTGGGCCCCTCCGGTGTCTATATAAACCGGAGGTTTAGTCCGTAGAGGCTATCACAAATCATACAGGCTAGACATCTAGGGTTTAGCCATTACGATCTTGAGGTAGATCAACTCTTGTAACCCCTATACTCATCAAAGTCAATCAAGTAGGAAGTAGGGTATTACCTCCATTAACAGGGCCCGAACCTGGGTAAACATCGTGTCCCTGTCTCCTGTTACCTTCGATCCTCAGACGCACAGTTCGGGACTCCCTACCTGAGATCGGCTGGTTTTGACACCGACACGTACTTCCGTCATTCTCCGGGTGCGGAGGTCATTATCCGACTTGTAAGTGCATCTAGTGCCCCTTAGTGATTTTGGTGTGTTGAAGACTTATAGGTTAAGGGACTAATGTGTTTGTGAGTGTACACAGGTTCTATAAGTCTATGAGGAGTTTGTTATTTACGAAGAAAGTCGACCCCTAAAAATGAATGTCTTTAGTTGAAGACTTTGGTTTTCTTGAAGACGTTGAAACAGAGGAAATTGGTGTGACCTAGAAGACTTTGATATTGATGCGAGGATTATGAAGTGTGAATACTTTTGTTTTCGTAGTTTCATTTTCTCTTTCTTGAGTCATAGGAAACACCGTACTATTAAAGGGGGTCGAGGTAAAACTGAGGTAACACTTTCCAAGTGATGCTCATCTCAAAATCCTACACCTACTCAATCCTTTCGAGTGAAGCCATTGGAAATCTCATACAGTCCAGTCAATTTCTTTAGTGACAGAGACGAAGATCTTCTGGTCTCTGAGGAATTTGTTCTAACTGAGGAGTTAGGAATTCGCCAGTACAGATTGCCTACAAGTGAGGAACATGATAGCCCTGAGTAATTTGAGAGCTCAAATTTTCGACCGTTGCTGTGTTATGCGCCAGCTGTCCCAAAAATTTCCTACCCACCTAACAGTCATATCATTGGAGGGCATTTATGTCTTATCATGTCAGGCTGCTCCTAGGCTATAAATAGCCGCCCCCTACAACCACTAGCTAGTTGGTTGCTCCGAGAGAAACTGACACTTGTCATTGAGAGCATCCCATCCTCCGTGGACTTTGAGCGAAAATCCTCAGTGAGGAAAAACCCAAACCCAAACACCTAAAACCCAAAGTGATTGAGCATCACTGAAGAGATTGTTCCTGTGTGGAACCAATGCTTGTTACCTTTGAGGACTATGCATCCTTCAGACGGTTAGGCGTCATGGTCTAGAGCATCCAAGAGGAATTGTGGATCGTCGAGTGACCAAGTTTGTGAAGGTTTGGAAGTCACTTGAAGACTTACCACGAGTGATTGGGCGAGGTTTGTGTGATCTTAGCTCAAGGAGGATACGTTGAGGACTGTGTGTCCTCAGGTTTAAACACCTAGCCGCTCCAACCAGACGTACAACTGTCACAGCAGTTGGAACTGGTCTACCAAATAATCGTCTTCACCAAGCTACTGGTTCTATTTACTCAACCCTTTCATTTCCTCATTCACGTGTTGATGTACTTGATCGTTACTGTTTGCAGACTTTGACTGAAGACTTTCTCAATTTCCTCAATCCTAATTCTTCACTCACTTTGTCTTCAGCTTGCTTATCCTGTTCACACGCTACTTGTGCTCTGTGTATGTTTCATTTCATCATGATGACTATGCTACTGCTTTGTTATGCATGCACCTGATTACTTATTCCGCTGCTTAGGAAATTCCTCACTTAGAATTTCCTTAGGGACGAATTTATAAAAAATGCCTATTCACCCCCCTCTAGTCGATATAACGCACTTTCAATTGGTATCAGAGCAAGGTACTCCCCTGTTCTGTGTGATTTTGGTTTAACCACCTAGAGTTTTAGTTATGTCGACCGCAGGTATGAAGAAAGTGTCATGCCTCATCTTTGACGGTCACAATTATCCCAAGTGGAAGGCCATGATGAGGAAGCGCCTCATGGCGATGAACAGCAAGCTGTGGACCGTCACTGAGATTGACCTTACCGATCTATGCAAGATGGCGTATGCTGATGATATTCGTAAGTACACTCGGCTGGACACTATGGCGAGGGATATCATTTGCTCCTGCCTATCCAAAGATGAATTCAGGAGCATTATGCATCTTTGCAATGCGAAGCTTATCTCGGACCTAATCTCTGATGTCTATGAAGGTCATCGAACTCGTCATGATCCCTGGTTTGATGAGTTCAAGGAATCACTCAAAACGATGACTTTCAAACCTGAACCATCATCTTCAGCACCATGCCTCGTGGCAAAAGGTCCAAAGGTACCCGAATATTCCTCATCTGAATCTAGTGATGATGAATCTGATGATGATTCCGGACCTAGATATTCCAACTTGCTACTATTTCCACTAAACAACAAAAGGCTTTGGAAAGGGTTCAAAATCTGCTAGATAAAAGCGATGACCTGTTGGGTGAGGAAATGGATCGAGTTCAAACTCTGACTGACAATCTTAAAAGTCTTCAGTACAAGTTTGATAACCTTCAAGGTCGTCATGAAACTCTCCTAGCTGATCATGAGAAGCTTTCTTATGAATTTCTTGAAAGAAAGCAAGATCTTGAGAAGCTAAGGGTGAGTTATGAAGATCTTCAGAAGGAAAATGATTCATTGATTGCTCAACAGATCAGTTCCGCTCAGGAAGAATTCATTCCACCATGTTTGAAATGCATTGAACGTGAATCTGCTAATTCTTCACCCGAAACTTCAAATGCTTCTATTGCTGCAAATTCTTCAACTATCTCGGTGGTCGAAAATTCCTCATCTGAGGATACCACAAGTATCACTGACGATAATGCAGGGTTGAAGGAATTTAATGTGACAAGCATGTACAAAAGCCTCAAAGGGAATCATGCTCTTTGTGATGTGCTTAAAAAGCAGATCCTCAACAGGAACCCTAGGAAGGAGGGTATTGCCTTTGAGAGGAAACTCAGTGCTGAGAAACCTACTGGAAACCTGAACAGTATCCCAAAACCACATGGGTTGCTGCGAAAGGACCTCCCGTAGATCCATCCACTTTATCTGGCTTTACTTGTGAATCTTCATATTCAACTGATGAGTCATTTGACTCCAACTATAAACTATTCAAAAATCAGGATGGTGAATTATTTGTTAGATATGTTGGTACTAACTGCAGGAACGGCCCCCCTATGAAGAAAATCTGGGTTCCCAAAAGATGCCTTGAAAGTCTTCAGGTGAATGTCATCATGACACCACTTGTGAAGAATAGGAACTCCAGATCAAATTCTTCATATGGACCAAAGTCTTCATATGGATCCAAGTCTTCATATGGACCAAATTCCTCACATGGATCAAATTCCTCATATGGATCCAAATCCTCATATGATCATTATCGTGCTAATGCTTCTGTTTCATAGGGAAAATCTAAGAGCTATGAATATGTGCATTATTCTTCAAATCATTATGTTCATAAGTCTTCAAAGAATTTCTTTGCTTATTCATATGCTTACTCTAACCCCTCTTCTGTGAAACGAAGTGCACTGGCTTCAACGCCACCATTCCCTTATGGAGCTCGCAGGATGAAGAACTCTTTGCCACCCCTCCAGATGTGGGTGGTGAAGAAAAAGAACTAATCTCTTATGAAGGGTCAGGTCTCCAGACGAACTTGAATGTCTGAAGAATTTGCTGGAGACCTGAATATGCTTGAAGGGACGCAAGCTAATCATGAAGAAATGAATACTCATTTCTCGTGTCCTTATACTGCTATATCTGTTGTACTGCTTGATAAAATTCAATCTGATGAACTGAATGTCATATTCTTCACCGATAAAGTATATGAGTTCGTACGATGCACTAATTCATCTACAGGATGATCAACCCAAAGCTACTGAGTGGGACCTCGACAGTGGATGTACAAATCACATGATCGGTGACAAGAACTTATTGATGGACACTGCTTTATCTCCATCGCATCTGAAGCATATCACCTACGCTGACAAAGGCAAAAGCAAGGTATCGGGTCTAGGTAGGGTTGCGATCTCAAAGGATCGACACATGGACAAAGTCATGCTTGTCGAGTCCTTAGGATTCAACCTCATGTCTGTCTCAATGCTTTGTGATCTTGATATGGTTGTCGTCTTTGGCAAATATCGTTGCATTGTGCTCATGGAATCTGACAATTCCAAAGTCTTCGAAGGCTTTAGGAAAGGAAATTATATATTGTTGATTTCTCTGCAGGACCACAACCTGCCACATGTCTACTTGCAAAAGCTTCAGAAGGCTGGTTATGGCATCGACGACTAGGTCATGCTGGCATGAGGAACTTACACACTCTCTCTCGAAGAAGCACTTCATTGGCATCGAGGGTGTCAAATTCCTCAAAGACCATCTGTGTGGGGCTTGTGAGGCTGGAAAGATGACCAAGTCCAAGCATCCCTCGAAGACTATCATGACTACCACTCGTCCTTTTGAATTGCTTCACGGATCTTTTTGGCCCTATTAATTATGCCACAATAACAAATGTAGCATCTCTATATGGCTTATTATTGTTGATGACTATTCTCGTTACACTTGGGTGCATATCATCACTTACAAAACTGAAGTGCAGGAAGTCTTCAAACGATTTTCCTCAAGGGCCTCAATGAATTTCGGTGTGAAGATCAAGCATATCCGGAGTGACAATGGGACCGAATTCAAGAATACTGGTCTTGTCGTGGACTTAACACGACAGATGCCCTAGCAAAAGGACTTAGGTGTGGAGCCATCATAGCTAGGTTAGCTTGAAAGGGTTAAACGGGATAAAGGACACCGAGAGTTTACCCAGGTCCGGCCCCTCTCACCGAGGCAAAAGCCTACTCCTACTTTAGGTTGTATTGCTTGGGTTTCGATTACCAGGGAGCGAATACGCTTGACCTAGTTCTCGATGAGTTGTTTCTTTAGTTAACCCGCTGCCGCGTCACCCCTTTATATACAAAGGTTGATGCCTGGTGGCTTACAGAGTCCCGGCCGGCTCATACAAAATGTGTCCAGCTCGGTATCTAATCAAGCTTGCCTTACAATACAAGTCGAACATATGGCGGCTCACACCCGTGGGCCTTAAGTCGTCCCCGGGTCTTGGGCCTTCAGTAAGCTTGCTCTATGAACCGCCATCTTCATATCTTCTTGGGCCTCTTCATCTTAAGCCACCAGTGGCATGACCCGGCCCCTCCTGGGCGGGTCATACCCAGTAGTTATATCCTAAACATTAGGCCCCATGTTGATTTGAATTTGTTCACATCAATCTTCAACACTTGTCTTTAGCAGAATCTTCCATCGTCAACCTTTATGAACTTGCTATAACCCGCCATGACGCCAGCTCACAGAATTGTGTTAACCCGCCATGGCATCATCTCGCATTAACTTCGCACGAAGCCCAAAACATCTCTACAAATCTTTATTCTTAATGGACCTCCCGAAAATCGAGGCATCCGCGTAACCACATAATCATATTTTCGGCCTCCTCGATTCCCGCGTATGCCATTTATCCACCTCCTTATAAATAGGGGCAAGGGCCCTTTTCATTTTTCACCCTTGTCCCCTCGTCTTCGTCTTCCTCCTCGCAACGCCCCTGCACGCCCAAGCTCTGCTGACGTCGGCCTTCGTCAACTACCTCAACTCCGGCCGCTGCATCAACCTGAACGGACCAGAGCACTGCGGCGCACCTTCGCTGTTCAACAACATTCGTAAGTACTCCTCCTCCCACGTAGCAGATCTCCATTAGGGTTTGCCCAGTTCGTCGGAGTTCTTGTATGTTCGTCTTTTCCTTCTTTAGATTACGTAGTTGAATCTGAACATGATATTGAAGACGCGCGGTAGTAGCTTAGCATCCCTTTTCCAATCGCAGTAGATACTTTTTCTGTATAAGATCCATCCGAACACATGAGTTCTTCCACTACCATCACGTTAGGATTAGAATTTATTTTATTTTCTGAACTGTTGCAGGTCCAAAATCGTAGCATCAATCTATGGAATCTGTTTGTCCATTACTTAGCAAAAATTCACTTTGAAATCTGTCACACTGCGATCATACGGGCGGCTTATATGATAAACCATAACCCGCCAAATAGCATTAGTCCCCTTGTTAAGCCGCCAATATGCGTTCATAATTTGCATAACCCGGCACTGCCTTCCGGTTTAATCATGTCAACCTTTGTAGCACTTACTTTTTGATCATTAGCCGTCTTAACAGCATAATCTTAAACCGGCAATCTTTTCTTTCTAGGCCTTCATCCTCAAAATGACCAAGACTGTCACTTCATGCAACTGAGTTGTCTCCCGGGTTACCGAGGAAACTCTGAACGAGTATGTTAAATGGGCGTCTTAGCCAAAAAAGATGTCATCCATTGGAGGGTCCCAGGCACAGAAATCCCTCCTGAGCCCAAGGAAGGTGAAGTGATTGTCTTTACTGATCATCTGCTCCGGGGTTTTACCCCACCCAGCTCAAAGTTTTTCCGTGATGTACTGCACTTCTAGCTTCATCCCCAAGACATCGGGCCCAACTCCGTCTCAAACATTTGTAACTTTCAAGTGTTTTGTGAAGTATACCTTGAACAGGAGCCCACTATAGAGCTGTTCAGGGAATTCTATTACCTGAACCGGCAGACCGAGTTTATAGATGGACCCAGCCTAGAGTTAGGCAGTATTTCGATTCAGAGGCGGAAAGAAGCCACCTTCCCAGCTGCCAAGTTGCCCAGTCACCCTAAGGACTGGAACCACACATGGTTTTACTGCCAAGATACCTCTTCAGAAGGGGAAAATCCTCTGCCAGGTTATCGTGAAAACCGGCTTAGCAATAGGCACCACCTCCCGGAACGGATCAGCACAGAAGAGCTGGCTAAATATATGCCCGTTTTTTCAAAGATCAGAGCGTTAATGGCTAATGGCTTGACTGGTATCGACCTAGTTCGATGTTGGGTCGCATGGAGAATTCTGTCCTTAAGCTGTCGCCCTGCTTAATGTGTGAGTATACTAGAAACATCAAAGACCCCCAGCACCATAACCAAACAGAGCTGAATGATGATGATATCAATGATATGACCAAGTCTCTACTGAACGAGAGCTTGGCAGATTGCAGCAAAACATGGTTGAATCCTTTCTGCGTTCTCAACAAGCCGCCAGCTGTAAGCTTTTAAACAATTTACAGTTTAATAATTTCTTCACTTAAAATGTCCTCTTATAACCATTTGATTTCCGCAGGCCGATTCTCCTTTTTGGAATAGGAAGTTGCAGGATAAGTCGACCAAGAAGACCCGAACGAAGAATAAGGCTACTAAAAAGCCTGCCAAGAAGAAGACCAACCCCTCCAAGTTATTTAACTTGGATGATGATGAGTCGGAGGTAGAACTTGACTCCCTTGGCTCATTTTTGTACATCTTATTGATGCTGAAAACTCTCAGGATGATGCGGAAGGAAGCCAAGCAGATGTTGAAGAGGTAACTATCCTTTCCTCCGACTCTGAACCTCTGATCAGACAGAGAGTGCGTCAGGCGAGCCGGAAAGTAAGGTTTTCTCACCCTTTAGCTTACTTGGATCCCAACTTTATTTTGAAGAAACAACAACATGAAGCTCGTCGCACAACCCGGAACAGCGGTGGTGGGATATTATCTTTCGGCTTACCCAACACGCCGGTTCCTCGCAAGCGCCAAGCAGAGGTTTCACAAATTTCCGAATTAGCTTTTCCAAAGGCATGTCTTTTTCGACAACCTCTTAACCCTTCTGATTCAAACTATCAGGGAACCTCTCACTCTTCTTCTGGCGACTCAACTGGGACTCAGGTCCCTCTTTTCAAGTCTGTACCTGGGTAAGAACACTTAAGCATGCCTGTTTTAACACCTTATTCAATTGATATACTAATCTCATCATGCGTTTCTTTCAGTGCTATGGCCAAACCTAGCAAGAAGCTGAGAGTTACTAAGCCGGCCGAAGATCCCAAGGTAACTGACCCAGAGAAGCAGACAATGTCTGAGTCTTTGCATCAAACTTGTGAAGCAGCCATGGATGATCCGCCACCAGAAGAACACCCTGTCACCGTGGACCCCATGAATATTGACCCGGAGAATGGTAAGCCGCTCAGCCCCACTCAACCGGCTCAAGAAACTGAAGATGTAATAGTTACTGGGACGGCTTACAAAGCACCAGGTAACCCCACTGCCTTATCCAAGCACAACGCCAAAGAAGAATTTTCTTCTATTGATAAGGGCAAGTGGAAAGTGGATTTGGAAAGCTATGCCCAGTTCAATGCCTAGGAGATTCATTTAGGTTATCTAAACCGCCTTCACACCAACCGTGACTTTGATGCCAGCTTGGTTAATCTCATGAAGGAGCGTTTTGAGGTAAGCAAAAACTTTTCTCATACCAATATATATTGCCAGCCGCCAAGTCTATTGAGTATAAAAAATTTGAATATGATGTAGACTTAAATATCCTTGTTGATCTTGAAGTTATACCATAGTAATGTGTAATCTACAAAGTTAGCACATGTAGCTCCCAAGGGTCGGGTTAAACTGGAAAGTTAAGCCGGGACTTCAAATTATAATGCTCAACTTCGCACATGTAGCCCCCAAGGGCCGGCTTAATCAGTATGGATAAGCCGGACTTATCACCATATTTATGTATAAAAACCCGAATATGTAGCCCCCATGAGCCAGCTGTAGTCATAGAAAACTTAGCCGGGTCATTAAAGATTTGTATTCAAAAAGAGCAATGTGCTAGCCCCCAAGTGCCAAGTAAAATACTGGTATTATGCTTGGGAATTCAAATAAGGTGATTATCATAACCATATATTGCTGCTGACTTGCCTTATCTTGTAGGCTGAATTGAATATGAACGAATCTCAAGTGGTGGATCTGAGGCAAAACATCCAGTCCCAACAAGCAGAAATTTCAAAGGCCAAGTCAGAACTGAAAACTGCTTTGGAAAATAATGAAAAGCTGAAAAAGGACTTCAGTGCTGAGAGAACCGGCTGGGACACCGAGAAGGCAGCTCTATTGAAAAGAGCAGAAGACGCCGAAGCTGCCCTTAAGCCGGTAACCGATGAGTTGTCCGGTTTAAAGTACCAAATCAACAGCATGACAGCGACCATCTTTGGTAAGTAATAGTATACTTCAATATTTCTTCATCAATGTTGAACAACCATTGAGTCGGTTCATAAATATACTTGCTAATGCAGGTTCCTAAAGCTCCAAGATGGGTGATGATATGCGCGTAAGGCTGAAAGCTGTATATACCCTTGTGAAGCAGTTGTACACTAGTGCTCAACGGGCTATTTCTGCTGCCTTGCATAAGAAGCAACCACCTTCCCTCATCAAGGAAGTGTTAGAGAAGTTGTTTGTGCTGCCACAAAAGGTTGAGGAATTAAAGCGATTAGCCGCCAGAGCCGGTGCCATCACTGCCTTGAGCCGGGCAAAGGCGTGGCGAGCTGAGCTTGACTCGGAAGAGATATCAACCGGCTGTCCCATTTTGAAAGAAGATGTGTCTCCCTTCAAGCTGATGACTTCACCAAAATAGTAAGAGAGATGCGTCCTTGGGCAAGCAAACTGGCTGAGGAGACGGACCTCTCCAAGTATCACCCGGTTTATGATGCCGAGAACACCAAAGGGAAGGCGCCGGTTCATGAAGCTGTGGATCTTATCCCGCCCACATGTAAGCACACCTTCGCTCCTAACATTGATCCATCAAGCCTTATATATGATGAAGCTATGCTTAGAGCTTTGACCAGGATCGAGTGGCCACATCTGACTTCTAGCCAATGGGCGATCAAGAAGAAGAAGAGCCGATGCCAGATGACCCAGAATCTTCAACACGTCAAGGCCAAGACAACTAATCGAAGGGCCGGTTTATCATCCACAACATTGGATGTTGTGCTATAAAAACACTTATTCTTTTGGGCCACATGATGCCTTGTAATAGGCTAGTTGAAAACAATGATCCGTCATGCCATCATGCATGTTTCTTTGCATAACACTTTGAATCGTTGATCTGATGTTAAACATCTGCTTCTTATGCTCATAATTCAATCACGCATACCATATGTATCATACTTCTTGCACACAAGCAGATAACATGTGCCCTGGCGGTTTACCCCAGGGCGGGTCATAATGCCCCATATAAAATTGTTGGTGACTGTATAGTCCATAACCAGGGCAGGTTATCAAAACCTCGCATATTCATATAACAAATAAATAAAATACCTGTGCAATTTACTCATACTGCCGGCTTACAACGCCATATGCAGCAAAGGTAACATCCCAAAGACTTAGAGCGCAGAACTCCAAGCGCATAATGAAAGCACACTGGCGATTTACCGTCCAAAGCCAGGCCGGGTTATCAAAAACCTCGGATTCGCTCAAATATGAGCCAAAAAGATTAAGGCTACATGGACTGAATCATTTTAAACCATATGTCAATATGTACAAAAGATGAACCCAAAAAATGTTCAAATAAAATAACAAACCAGAAAAAACAAGGCTTTCATAGGCTGCCAAACCTCAATATCAAGTGCTATTCAAGGGCCGCACGGCCATTGAGTTAATCCTTTATTCAAATCTGTAAGTCGGGCCTCACATGACCAATCGCCGTTTTAACTTCGACAAGTTCAGGGTCTTTATAAGATTGACGGTCAAGAGTTCAGCGAGTCATTCCAGGATTACCTGGGCGGAGTGACAGACATACAAAGGCAGGATAACCCGGATTTTTGGTGAATACATCTGGCGTCCAAGCCGATCACAATGGTAAATAAAGCTATGTTCATTGAACAGGAAGCCCCCAAGTATTTCGCAATCAAGGCATACAAGCCGGATCAGTAGGGTAGTCATAGCTATGCTCAATGAGTAGGAAGCCCCAAGTAATTTTTATCAAGGCGTACAAGCCGAATCAAGAGGGTAGTCACAGCTATGCTCAATGAGCAGGAAGCCCCCAAGTGATCTTATGAATTGACAATAAAGACTCAGATACTCAGAAATGAAACGACAGAGGCCCTGAATTATCAGGGATTTCGGCTTTATTATACTAATCATAATATATACATTGGTAGAAGTATGTACATCACAAGAGCCGGTGGCTCAGGTGTAATAAGGCCAAAGATGAGCAATGTGCCATGGCCGGCGGGTCTCCTCCTCAGATTTGCGTGAGTCCTTGTGCTCTCGAATATCAAAGAGGTAGTATGACCCGTTGTTCAGATTTTTGTTGACCACAAAGGGCCCTTCCCAAGGTGGGGACAACTTGTGCATGTCTGTTTGATCCTGGATGAGCCGGAGCACCAAGTCACCTTCTTGAAAGGTCTGAGTTTTAACCCGGCATCTATGATAAGGACGCAGATCTTGCTGGTAAATCGCCGAACAAGACGCTGCAAGGTCACCCTCCTCATCGAGAAAGTCAAGAGCATCCTATTATCAGCTTCAACATAAGCCGCCACACGGGGCGAGTCATGATGGATGTCACTAGGGAGAACCGCCTCTGCTCCGTAAACCATGAAGAAAGGCGTGTAACCCGTAGATCTGTTGGGGGTAGTATTGATACTCCATAGCACTGAGGGCAACTCCTCCACCCAACAACCCGGCGTCCTCTACAGAGGGACCATAAGCCGGGGCTTTATGCCTCTCAAGATTTCTTGATTGGTTCTTTCAGCTTGACCATTGGACTGGGGATGAGCCACTGATGAAACATCAAGATGAATATGCTCTCGTTGACAGAATTCTTTCATAACACCCTTAGACAGATTAGTGCCATTATCAGTTATGTTGCTGTGAGGGTAGCCAAAACGGAAAATCACCTTTCTGATGAATTGAACCACTGTTGTTGCGTCACACTTGCTGACCGGCTCTGCCTCAACCCACTTTGTAAACTTGTCAACCGCCATCAAGAGGTGAGTCTTTTTGTCCTTGGACCACTTAAAAGGCCCAACCATATCCAGCCCCCCGACTGCAAATGGCCAAGTAATTGGAATCATCCTCAATTCTTGAGCCGGCACATGAGCTCGTCTTGAAAATTTCTGACAACCATTACACTTGCTAACCAAATCCTCTGCATCAGCATGAGCCATCAGCAAATAGAACCCATGACGAAAAGCCTTTGCCACGAGAGACTTAGAGCCGGCATGATGGCCACAATCTCCTTCATGAATCTCTCGTAGAATCTCATGGCCCTCCTCATGAGAAACGCGACGTTGAAATGCCCCTGTGACACTACATTGGTGCACCTCTCCATTGACAATAGTCATTGACTTAGACCGCTGGGTTATCTGCCTAGCTAAAGTTTCATCTTCAGGTAACTCACCCCGGGTCATATAAGCCAAATATGGAACTGTCCAATCAGGAATAGCATGAAGAGCCGCCACCAACTGTGCGTCAGGGTCAAGAACAACAAGATCTTCCTCCGTAGGCAATTTAACTAAAGGATTATGCAAAATATCAAGGAAAACATTAGGTGGTACCGGCTTACGCTGGGACCCTAGCCGGCTTAAAGCATCAGCCACCTCATTTTTCCTGCGATCAACATGTTCCACTTGATAACCCTTGAAATGACCAACAATAGCATCAACCTCTCGGCGATAAGCCGCCATGAGTGGATCTTTGGAATCCCAAGTTCCTGAAACTTGCCGAGCCACCAAATCTGAATCGCCAAAACACCTCACCCGACTTAGATTCATCTCTTTAGACATCTGAAGACCATGGAGCAAGGCTTCATACTCAGCTGCATTGTTAGTACAAGGGAACATCAACCTTAAGACATAACAATATTTATCACCTCGTGGGGAAGTCAAAATAACTCCAGCCCCCGAGCCTTCTAACTGCCTGGATCCATCAAAATGAATAGTCCAATATGTGTTATCCGGCTTCTCCTCAGGCATCTGCAGCTTTGTCTAGTCATTGATAAAATCCACAAGTGCTTGAGACTTGATAGCTGTCCGAGGCATGTATTTCAAACCATGAGGTCCAAGCTCACACTACAAAAAAAGACACATCCGTGACATTTCGGGCTGAACGAATTTTTTTCTGTCATGCTTATGACACTTCTATGACGATAATTGTGACAAAACCCGGTATCATCATAGATGTGGTGGGCTCCAACTTCTATGACAAAAAATCATGACAGAAAATGGGCTTTTCATCCTAGGCGGGCCGGAGACGCAGCTACATGACATTCTTTGGGCCGTCCATGACGAAAAAAACCGTGGTAGAACACTACTGCAGGATGCTGCTAACGTGACACTACAATCAGAGACCCTTCGAGAAACTGTGTGCGATGCCATAATCGCAAACGGTGCTGTATGAAAACTGTTAGAAATGTATAAAACGTTTGCGATGACGGATGCATCAAACACTGTTCAGGTTTTAGTTGCGTGTGTGATGAAGGGCATACGGTTCAGTTCAATTAACTATATGCGATGAGGAGGAACAAAAGAAATGGGCAGCCAGATGAAGGCGTATGCGATACACAGCATACGGTTCACTCGGATGAACTGTTTGTGATTAGGCAACATAAGAGAAACGGGCAGCCAGATGAAGGTGTGTGCGATATACATCATACGGTTCACTCGGATGAACTGTTTGTGATTAGGCAACACAAAAGAAATGGTCAGCCAGATCAAGGTGTGTGGGATATACGGCATGCGGTTCACTCGGATGAACTGTTTGCGTTGACACAAGAGTACAGAAACGGTTCAATTAACAAGACGTGTGTGTTGTGCGATGGGATTGCATGCTGTTCACTCGGCCCTTGTCGTCAGTGTGTGACCTCTGTGGCAACCGTTCGCTCCCCAGGTGCCTCTTCGTGTACCATGGCAACCGTCCACCGACTCTTCACCTTCCCCTCTCGATTTGGAACTGTTGTCGCACGCTAGCTCTTCCTCCCTCCTCCATTTGCCTTCACCCTTCCTTCTGCCATTATTTGATCATCTTCTCCATGAAGGGAACAAGCCGGAAACGACCCCGTTATTCTTGCCCCGATCTGAATGATGACGCGGTGGAGGAACTCATTGATCGGTGCGACGTCATCACCTCGGCTAGCATGGCCAGTTCGTTCAAGACCATTCTCAACTCAACTAATAACATCATTACAAGGAACCCAAGGGTTCAGGAGCGGTTTGATCTCCCCTATCTTCTTCATCGTGACCCTGCTGACCGGCGCGGGGACGAGGGAAGCCTCGCCTTGTGTAAGTTGATGCCGCTTGATAATGATACATATGATCTTAAGATGCCATCGCTTGAGGGCAAGGCTTGGGCAGGCGCAAATGGAGATTGGGTTGTTAATGTTGGGTACAACTGCGAGTGGGAACTTGTGAATGTGTACACTCGTCACCGGGTTCCACTTCGAAAAATCTTAGACGACTGCCTAGAGGTTGAGTACACTGGTATTCTACGTGAGTTCAAATACGATCATGCTGACTATCGTCTACGGAAGATAGCAATTTGTCGAGTTCCCAACCACTCTTGGGGTTATAGGAATGCTTATGTTGTCGCTATCTTCGACAAGCTTGTTGCCGTCCTTCATGGTTCGACTCGATGGATATTGCTCAAAAATCAGTTTCTATACACGGATGAGTACTGTGATGCAATTGAATACGAGGGTCTTGTGTTTGCTGCCACCACTCGTGGCACTATTTTTGCATGGAATCCTCATGATTTTGGTACGTTTGTCTTCCACCGTAATCATAATTGTTTCATCCACATGCATGCGGGTTAGCTAGTTTCCCTTTACTAATTAACCTTCTTGTGTTTCCAAGGTCCTGTGAACATTCCACCACCTATACTTGAAAAATTTATTCACGAGCATGAGGACGAGCAGGACCCATATACTCAGTGGCGCTTGGCAACTTATTCCGATGGATCACCTCTTCTTGTCTGTATACGGGGCACTGCTGATGTTACTAAGGAAGCAGGTGTTGTCTCGTATGGTCGCACTCTCTGGACCTATTCCAACATCTGTTGCAGGGTATTCGGGATGGATACTGGTGTACTAGCGCCAACACCTTCTCCCTGGTTCAGTATTGAAAGTCTTGGAGGAAACTCGCTCTTCCTTGGACAAAACTATCCAATGATGGTGGAAGGCGATCTAGCTGCTGTTGACACAACGTTACTACCATTTATGAGAAGCAACTGTATCTATACCTCGGACATTACTAGGCTTCCCTACCGTCCCAATATGGGTATTGAAATAGGCCGCTTCAGCCTGGATGATCAGTCCTACGTTGGTCTCGAGATTGATAGTAGCTGGCCCTTCCTAGAGACTCAGTTCTGATTCAAAGCAAGCGTTTCCAACGCCGACGAGTGGTTGAGCTGAAGTTCATTTCATCGCTTTGTTATTTGTTGTGTGAGAAAAACTTTACTAGAATGTTTTGTTGGAAATGATCTATAATCCAACGTGTATCCTCGTTGTCGTTGTGGGTTGATGACTTGTTGTATGTAATCAATGGTACATTCGCATATGCGTCCATGAACTCACGCCTGCTAGTGGTGTCCATATGAACAGTGGTAGTGATTTTAGTTGCAAAAATTAGATAGTGCTACTGATTTGTAGCTGCATATTTTGACAAATCACAGTGTTACAAGGTTGACAAATGGCAATGTTAGTAGATAAACAAATGTCAATCTTTCCAGTTTGAGAAATGGCAACATACCCAAAATGACATATATGCAAATCTTACCCAATTGTTTGTACGTGGTAGCACACGGGTCATGCAAAACAACCATTTGCGTTGAAGGGATGCAAAAATCCTGCTCGACACATTTTCCCTTGGCTTCCTGGGGAAGTTGTCGGTTTTCATACGGGTGTTCTAACTAAAACGTTTGCGATGAGTGTTTTATATTTAAAAACTGTTGACGTTTTTTTCAAAAGAAAATCGTTTGATAAGTCTGTACATTAAGAGAGAAAAACGCAAGTTTGTTCAAACCATATCCATCCAGTCACACTGCGAATTTATATTCAGATGATCGAGAATTCGAGATACAGTATTAAACCCCAAAAAAAACTATTTCCGGCGGCGGCGGAGGCGGCGTGCTGCGCCTTCGATGTCGTTGTCGTCCTCCGGGACGCCGTTGTTGAAGTCTTCAAGGCAGCACAAAATGTTCTTCACTTGTAAATCAAACATCATGTCGTCACGCGATCGACGGGCGGGGTGCGGGAGGACGGCAACGGGCGCCGCTGAGAGGTAGCGGTCGACGGCAGCGTCCCATGCGGCTGAGGGGGGGCGCACGGGCACGGGCACGGGCGCGGCGGGTGCAGCCAAACGCACGGGGACCGATGCCGCGGTGGGTGGAGGAGCGCGCACGGGCGCGGCGGATGCAGCCGAACGCACGGGGGCCGGCGGCACGGTGGGTGGAGGGGCGCGCATGGGCATGGGCACTGGCGCTGGTGCTGGCATGTACACGAGCTCGCGCGGCTCCGCGGAGACCTTGCTGATGCCCGCGGCTTCCAGCTCTGCGATAGTGCTCGGCAACCAACCCGTCAATGCTACGGGGATGGTCGCTGGCGCGGGCGCGTGGATGGGAGCTGGGACGGGAGCGGGGGCAGCAACCGCCGCGGCCAGCTCGTTCTGGGCCATGTCCATGAGGCCCCATTCCTCCTTATTTTCTATCTCCTCCGGCTCGGAGTCGACTTCACCAAACTTGAAGACTAGTGGCAGATGATCATTCTGCGCCATGGCAGTGGAGGTCTACGGGGGGGAGGGGAATGGGAGGCGAACAGTAAGGCCGCCCGTATTAAACAGCGGCTCGGGCGCCATTAATGGAGAGGAAGGCGGGCGGCCATGGAAGTCAAAGGGCTCGCTTCCCAGTGAGACTGCGTAGTGTAAAGCTCGCACGCTTCCCGGTGAGCCTGCGCATTGCAGGACAGCTTGCACGCCTCTCGGTCAGCCTGCGCACCGGACTGCACTCGCACGCCTCCCGTTCAGTCAAGGTCAAGCAGCTGTCCGCACGACACCTCCTACAACCATTAAAACCGAGACACGTGGCGTCACGTGAATGGTTAACAGAACGCAACGTTTTGAATTATCCAAACGTTTGAGATATTAAGTGGCAGCTATTTTTTCAAAATGCCTTTGTTGGCTGTCATTATTCGAGTGCGCCTTCCCTCAAAATGGACACGAAAAATACCACATCATGTCGAGTGCCATTCCATGATAGCATGCCAAGTTTCATGAATTTCAGACGAGTTTTCGATTTACTAGAATTTAAAAACAAGGCATCTCAATGTTTTGTTGGCAATCAACGGTGCCCTGGTGTTTGAAATTCATTCCCATTTATTGCATGGGACCTAAGCATGCACCCAAGGGCACAGATTTGATGCTTTAACCAATTTATATGCACAGGAGCATGTGCATGTAGTTCAAATTTGAATTATGCACATAAATCCATTGAAAACTCAGTTAATGCATAAAAATGTCCAAAGGAACCCCGAAAAATCACAAAAATTGACACAACACTCTTGTTGTTCTATGTTGACACGAGAAAATTTTTGGAAGCAATAAGAGGCAGTGGATATTGTTTCGTCCCCAAAGGTGGGACGTTCCCTACCGAAACCATGATGCTTGTTGTGAGAAGCTCTGGTTTGTGCGAAGCATATACCCAAACCTGCCCCAAACAGGACAAAATTTTTACCACGGCATGTTGATGCCGCTCCATGAAAGCATGTCAAGTTTCATGAATTTCAGACGAGTTTTGGATTTACTAGAATTTAAAAACGAGGCATCTCAATATTTTGCTGGTAATCAACGGTGCCCTGGTGTTTGAAATTCATTCCCATTTCTTGCATGGGACCTAAGCATGCACCCAAGGGCACAGATTTGATTTTTCAACCAATTTATATGCACTCGAGCATGTGCATGTAGTTCAAATTTGAATTATGCACATAAATGCATTGAAAACTCAGTTAATGCATAAAAATGTCCAAACGAACCCCGAAAAATCCCAAAAATTGACACAACACTCCTGTTGTCCTATGTTGACACGAGAAATTTTTTGAAAGCAATAAGAGGCAATGCTTATCGTTTCGTCCCCAAAGGTGGGACGTTCCCTACCGAAACCATCATGCTTGTTGGGAGAAGCTCTGGTTTGTGAGAAGCATATACCCGAAACTGCCCCAAATGGGACAAATTTTTTAACACGACATGTTGATGCCGCTCCATGATAGCATGCCAAGTTTCATGAATTTCAGACGAGTTTTGGATTTACTAGAATTTAAAAACCAGGCATCTCAATGTTTTGTCGGCAATCAACAGTGCCCTGATGTTTGAATTTCATTCCCATCTCTTGCATGGGACCTAGAAATTCACCCAAGGACACATATTAAAGTTTTCAACCAACCTTAGTGCATTGGAGCATGTGCTTGTAGTTCAAATTTGAATTATGCACATAAAATGCCTAGAAAACCTAGTTAATGCATAAAATGGTCCAAACGAACCCCGAAAAATCACAAAAATTGACACAACACTCCTGTTGTTCTATGTTAACACTAGAAAATATTTGAAATCAATAAGAGGCAATGGACATCGTTTCGTCCCCAAAGGTGGGACGTTCCCTATCGAAACCATCATGCTTGTTGTGAGAAGCTCTGGTTTGTGAGAAGCTTATACCCGAACCTGCCCCAAATGGGACAATTTTTTTACCATGGCATGTTGATGCCACTCCATGATAGCATGCCAAGTTCATGAATTTCAGACAAGTTTTGGATTTACTAGAATTTAAAAACCAGGCATCTCAACGTTTTGCCGGCAATCAACAGTGCCCTGGTGTTTGAAATTCATTCCCATCTCTTGCATGGGACCTAGAAATTCACCCAAGGACACACATGTGATTTTTCAACCAACTTTGGTGCATTGGAGCTTGTGCTTATAGTTCAAATTTGAATTATGCACATAAAATGCTTAGAAAACCCAGTTAATGTATAAAAAGGCCAAACGAACCCTGAAAAATTCAAAGATTGAACACAAAACTCCTGTTGTTCTATGTTGACACTAGAAAATTTTTGAAAGCAATAAGAGGCACGGATATCGTCTCGTCCCCAAAGGTGGTACGTTCCCTATCAAAACCATAATGCTTGTTGTGAGAAGCTCTGATTTGTGAGAAGCTTATACCCAAACCTGCCCCAAATGGGACAAAATTTTCACCACGGCATGTTGATGCCGCTCCATGATAGCATGGCAAGTTTCATGAATTTCAGACGAGTTTGGATTTACTAGAATTTTAAAACCAGGCATCTCAACGTTTTGCCGGCAATCAACAGTGCCCCGGTGTTTGAAATTCATTCCCATCTCTTGCATGGGACCTACAAATTCACCCAAGGACACACATGTGATTTTTCAACCAACTTTAGTGCGTTGGAGCATGTGCTTGTAGTTCAAATTTGAATTATGCACATAAAATACCTAGAAAACCCAGTTAATGTATAAAAAAGGCCAAACGAACCCCCAAAAATTCCAAGATTGAACACAACACTCCTATTGTTCTATGTTGACACTAGAAATTTTTTGAAAGCAATAAGAGGCAACGGATATCGTCTCGTCCCCAAAGGTGGTACGTTCCCTATCGAAACCATCATGCTTGTTGTGAGAAGCTCTGGTTTGTGAGAAGCTTATACCCAAACCTGCCCCAAATGGGACAAAATTTTCACCACGGCATGTTGATGCAGCTCCATGATAGCATGCCAAGTTTCATGAATTTCGGACGAGTTTTGGAATTACTAGAATTTAAAAACCAGGTATCTCAATGTTTTGCCGGCAATCAACAGTGCCCTGGTGTTTGAAATTCATTCCCATCTCTTGCATGGGACCTAGAAAGTCACCTAAGGACACACATGTGATTTTTCAACCAACTTTAGTGCATTGGAGCATGTGCTTGTAGTTCAAATTTGAATTATGCACATAAAATGCCTAGAAAACCTAGTTAATGTATAAAAAAGGTCAAACGAACCCCGAAAAATTCATTCCCATTTCTTCCATGGGACCTAAGCATGCACTGAAGGACACATATTAGATTTTTCAACCAATTTGTATGCACCGGAGCATGTGCATGTAGTTTGATTTTGAATTGTGCACCTGAAATGGCTAGAAAACTAGTTTAATGTATGAAATGTCCAAACGAACCCTGAATAATTCCAATTCTTTACGACACACATACAGTTGCATGTTCACTGCAGATAAAAGGTCTAGCAATTCAAACACCGTCCATTGCCGCTGTGACCCCATTTTGTAATTCAAATCAAGTAGATCCCACACAGTTTATTCTCACCAACCGTGTGAGATGTAGTACAAAATATCTTGGAGCACTACCGGTGTATAGTACGCCTATGGCTTACGCGAGAAGGTGTGTTGGCTATAGTCCACAGCCGGCGTGTCAAGCACACTAGCTCGCTCCCCCAAAACTCCTGCCTCTGCATCCCTCTCTGCTTCAGTCCCTTGATTCAAATTTTCAGTAGCCCCGGCATTTTACTCCCGCCTCTGCATCCCTCGCAATCTCAAAAATATCTGCTCGCCCTTGATCCAAATGTTTTCAGTAGCCCCGCCTTGTTACTCCCGCCTAGTAAAATTTCAGTTGCCACAGTATTTCCTCAAACACAACCTCCGCTCACACAGACACACACAACCCTCGAAACCATTGGTAGGTCGCCGCCATCGTCGGCGCCTCCATCCTCAACCTCTGCCTGTGTGCCGGGGAGCTCGAGTAGCCAATGGCCAAAAAGAGGTTTATCGCGGCCTTTTCGCCCGGCGCCGGTGAGGTGGCCGCCGAGGTGTCCCCGTCATCCCCCGCGGGCCCGATCCGCCATCGCCGGTGCCCCGATCCGCCCGCTGCCGCGCCCCTACGCTGGTTCGAGGACTTCCCCGTCCTCCCCCGGACCCGGCAGCCAACGAAGTCCTACCTCGGGGTCCGACAGCAGCGGTGGGGGGTGTGGGTCGCCGAGATTACAGATCGAGAGACCCACACCCGCCGGTGGCTCAGTAGCTTCCACACGGCCGAGCTCGCGGCCATGGAGTACGACCGCTGGCAGGTCCGCTACCATGGCACGGTGGCTAGGCTCAATTTCCCCTTCTGCACACGCCCGGTCCACCTCGTTCCGCCGGAGCCAGGGGTGGTGAGCTCGGCTATGGCGCGGGAGGACCGCGAGGCGTGGGAGCGTCTCGAGGCCGAGACCGCCGCCGAGGCCTACATGCAAGAGCTCCACCGGTAGCACCTGGAGCTCATGGAGGCGGAGCGGGCAATCTTTGCCGACGCGGAGGGCGGCGAGGTTATCATGCTCTCCTTCGATGACGAGGTCGAAGGCGGCGAGGACGGCGGCGCGGAGGACGGCGGCGCGGAGGGCGGCGAGGTTATCGCGCTCTCCTCTGATGACGAGGTCGAAGGCGGCGGCGACGGCGGCGCGGAGGGCGTCGAGGTGGGCCCCCAGGATGAGGAGATCGACATCGACGAGTGGAGGAGTGCCTTCCCCAACAACCACGACGACGGTACTGGCCCGGACCCGGCTCGCGGCACCATGACGAGGAAGGATTGGCTCGACCTCTACTTCGACCGAAAGTAGTTTAGCTTAGTTTAAATTTATGTTTTATGTTCGGTTATGCAAAACTATCTATGTTTATGTTTGAATGCATGCTACTTTCGGTTGGACCTGCTTTGAACTTGATCAAATTGAAGTTTACAACCTTAAGTTTAGGGGATCGACTAGAAAAGGCCAAAAATTGCTGGAGTATATATATATATATATATATATATATATATATATATATATATCCACTAAGGGTTTTAGTCCTTTAACTTTTAAGGATCGCCTAGAGATGTCCTTATGACTTGTTTATTTCAGTTCTTCACAATGTGATGCTCTATATGTGCAACTATTTGCTGTGCAGTTCAATTTCATCAATAACAGTTTCAACAATACCATTATGAATTATGATATTTGGTTGCTGTTAAGGATATTGCAGTTAACATGCCTTTTCGTTTTTCAATTGTTGTTTAGCAACATGCATTGTACTGAATGACTAAATATGCAATCTCAGGCTACATAGCAACAAGGAAGAGTGTTACCTTAATGTTCTGATGATGTCTAGATATACATGTAATAAAATCTTATATAATGGGATGGATGGAATGTTGTACTACATCATTTTTCTATTGTTGTTTAGCTTCTAATATTAACTTGGTGCTTTTAGGTACATATATGATTGCCAAAGATCCACACTTCGACCCTTTCTGCGCATGGGGCAATGAGATGTCAATCGAACTATTTGTTTACACTATATGCAAGACAACAGTGAACTGCAGGATGGTAAGTAAGAACCCTGTAGCCTTCTTTTTACTGCCCGTAATGAGTTGTGTTCGATGACAATATCTGAA
Source organism: Aegilops tauschii subsp. strangulata (assembly GCF_002575655.3). Taxonomy (NCBI): domain Eukaryota; kingdom Viridiplantae; phylum Streptophyta; class Magnoliopsida; order Poales; family Poaceae; genus Aegilops; species Aegilops tauschii. The sequence goes on from NC_053037.3 coordinate 179,562,741, forward strand.
TCTTTTTTCTTTTGAAGTGGATCCTGAAGCAGTTTACTCAAGATTACCTCTCAAACTACATGATTGGCGGCCGGCCATCACAAGGGGTTGGACTAGAGTCCTGCATGCCTTCTGCATCCAGGAGAGCACAATATGGCCATTCCGCTTCACCTTGTTTAGCAACTGGAATGTCTGTCGCCTCTTTCTTTACCATCTGTAATAGTACAAGTATAGAACCCTGGTACATCATTCTTTATTTGATGCTTTTGTAATTCTTAAACATATGTACCTGTGAAACGAATAATGCATTGGTTGTTTGAACCTGATGGATATGAATAAAGCTATAGCCTACTTTCAAGTTTAAATTAGGTACAATTTTAAATAGCAACAATTAAATTAGGACGAAATTACGTTGTGCAGGTCATTACGGCACACACGGTTGGTAAAACACAAACGTTTGTGATATACACCATAATCCGAGACGGTTCACAGAGAGGAAACATGTGCAAGCATGCACACAGTTGCCGTTCGCAAAGCGTGTGTGATGTCAGACACTATCACATACGGTGCGGGAAAACTAAATGTGTGTGATTATCTACCTATCGTACACGGTTTATAATCATGAACTGTTTGTGATGTGCGAGGCATCGTAAATCTCCCGTGCCTGGAATCTGCCTAGAATCTGCCTGGAAAGCTCCCGTGCCTAGAATCTGCCTGGTTTTAGGCAGAACCACAAAACTCCGACTGCGATGGCAATGCAAGAACAAACGAGTAGCAAGGATGAAGCGTTTGGGATATTTGAGATATCAGAAACGGTTATATAGGGACAACTATATGCATCAAGGCTCCCTATCCCCGACGGTTTCTGGGTCGTGTGGGAAGGACCCCCCTATCGCCCACACTCACTTGGCGACGGTTCCAAATGCCGTCGCGGAAAGGGGTAAAAACCGTTTGTTTAGGACCGACGCGCACCAGTGGAAGTAAGGGCGAGGAAGATATCGGGGAGTTCCCGGTTACGGTGGGTGGTCGGGGCCTAGCGATGCACGGAGGTTTGCGTGTTTCTCTCGTACACGTACGTGCGTGTGTGCGAGGTGTTGCGCTCTAACTGAACCCTGAGCGAGGCGTTGCGCTCTAACTGAACCCTGAGCGAGGAGTTGGGCTCTAACTGAAGTCGATCGACACTGCCTCTTGATGAACAGTTCTCGGTGGGGGTTGGATGAACAGCTCCTGGTGGGGGTTGGATGAATAGGATCCCGTGGTAGCACTACAAAAAAAATACACTTCCGTGATGATACGTGTTTGTCACAGTAGGTCACGTTTTCTGTCATGCATGTACATCCATGACGATTTTATGACAGAATCAAGATAGTCATACCTGTGCTGTCGTAGAAGTGTTCCATGACATTACCAAAATTATCATCACGGAAGTGTCCACTTCCATGATGATAAATGACGCATCATGGAAGTGTTTTCGTCAAGGGTAACCGACACGTGGCATCCACCGTAACAGGTCGCCGTTAAGCTATCGGGTTCGGTTTTGGATCCGAAAACCCGTTAACAGCCCGGACCAATGGGGATTTTCCACGCGTAAAATTCTCATTGGCCGGAGGAAATACATGTTGGCTCACCGTTGGGACAGATGTCATCCACTCATTGGACAGGAGGCGCCTATGATGCGTCGACACGTGGCACGGCCCAACAGAGGCCATTCTGGTGAAAAGGCCGGCCCGTTTGACTTGGCCAACAGGTAATGGGCCGGTCCACGAAAAGCCTGTTAACGGCATGTTCATATATAGCCCATTTACGGCCCGCTAACTCCCGGCCCGTTACGACCTATCGGAATTAAGCCCAGTAGCTTCATCTAGGCCGTCCAATATGATTCCAGCCCGTTGTAACTTTTGGCCCATGTATGGCTCATGATGTCTTTCGGCCCATATGAGGCCCTTTGTAACTCTAGGCCCATTAAAGGCCCGAGATGAAACTGGCCCATAATGAACAGTGTATCGCTTTATACCCATTAACGGCCCATTATTCCGTCGGTCGTTTCTAGCCCGTGTTAACTTTCGGCCTTCTAAGGGCCATTATTCTTGGGGTCATTTCTAGAATTCGGTTAGTTACAGTCCGTTACTGGCGTGGTCCGTTTGTGGGCCAAATTCAGCCCGAGGTTACATTCGGCCCGTTTGTGGCCTGTTAACCCGTTGGGCTGTTTTCATAGCATTATCAAATACGGCCTATTAACGGCCCGTTATGGTCCACGAATAGTACGACCCATGTTTGGCAAAATGATTATACGCCCCATAGAAGGCCCATGGATCCTATGGCCTGTAGAAGACCAATGGATCCTACGGCTCGTAGAAGGCCCATGGATTATACGGCCCATAGAAAGTCCATGGATCCTACGGCCCGTAGAAGGCCCATGGATCCTATGACCCGTAGAAGGCCCATGGATCCTACGGCCCGCAGGAGGCCCATGGTTACAACAGTCCGTGTGTTGCCATGGTTATTGTGGCCTAGTTACCAAAAATAGGTTATTGTGGCCACTAGAAAAACGCGGAAAAAGAACTGCAGTGACTACAAGCAAACAACTAAACAAGACAATAAGGAAATAAATAAGCAAGCAACTAACGCTAGCCTATTACAGCTATTACACATATTACATCCACTGGGCATCAAAATTCGCCACCAGTGCATATATAGGGAACAAAGCAGCATATTACATACACTGCCCGTCAAAATTGGCCACCAGTGCAAATAAACGCGGCAAAAAAACAAGTCCATAACTGAAACAACTTCAGAAGAGCTCAAGAAACGTTATCCTGGGTATCCACCATGCTGACAATGAGCTTAGCAAGCTTATTAGCTTTGTCCTGTTTCGTGCTAAAATCCTCCAACGCTTGCTGTTGCACGAGAAAGTATGCATCTGAATGCTCTAGGGACTTCCGCAGTCCTTCCGCTTCTTGTCGCAACACAGCTAATCGATGTTTTTCAGCTTATAGTTGAGGCTCAAGAAATCGAACTGATTCAGACAGTGAGTTTGAATAGCTTGTGCAAGCGGTAGTGGCCAGTAACTCGAACAGTAAACCAAGACAGGACTTTGGGGTTGTCTTACTGTCTTCAAGATAGTTTTCCTTAGCTATTTTATCAGCTTTGTTGGAGACCAACAAGGATGTCTCACTATCTTGAACCTTATCAGCATTTCTTCCTTTGCCATTGCTTAATAAGGCACTCTTCCCCAATATTCTGTCAGCATTCTAAAAGAAGAAACAAGCAGACACATAATAGGTTTAGCATATACTAGTATATGAAACTCATTTCGGTGAACCAGTCCATTAGTAAGGTGGACAAAATTAAACTACCAAGTCTTCTATTGCCAAGTAGTACATTATAAAAGCATCAAACAAACATATATCTATGTCCTATGGTCACTGCATTGTCTTGCCAAATCAAAATAGAGACACGGTTCAAATCATATCAGTTCAAGAGAAAGCAACACTGAAAGAATACAAAGCGTGGGAAACTACACGGCACAACAAGATTTCAGATGGGTACCACGGGTCTACATGTACAACAACACTATTGGCTCTGTTGTGATGCTAGTAATGTGCATGATATGAGAAGTCAACTGTATACACAATTGAAATTGAAATCAACAAAGCTATTTACAAGAGCAAACCCATTAAAGAAACATGCGTAAACATACCTGTTGTGCCATTGGAGTTTTCATTGGATCGTTCAATTTAAAAATAAGTTTGTATGAGTAAATACAGTGATACAAGAGCAAAGCAGTATGCACGATAGCAATGGAATCTTAAATGAGAACAGTTGTTCTTCAGGTTTAAGCACTTGTTCTACATGAACAGAGTACAGTAAGACGCAAGCATATAGTACTTAAAATGAACTGAGCTCATAGACCTTACCACATTCTTGGTTCGGGACCAGTACAGAACAAGGTGTTCCCAGTCATCGTCAAGTAAATGTGTCTCAGGAGAACGTAAGGGAATTTGATGAGTTTCTTTGCCAGTGAAGTACGTTTTCTTCAGGTAATTCCGATACTGCCACCAAGCATTCTTGAAGATAGCAGATGTATTAACATAGGTTACCTCATCCTGAGTTTCCAAATCGGTCCTTCTCTAACAGAAAAATGGGAAAATTTGCTGTATTATAACCATCATGGAGGTAGAATGTATGGGACAAAGCAAAGTAATTCCCATGAATAACATTACTTACACATAACTCCTGGACAAACACCTGCAACTGGCAGTTTCCTTCATCTTCAGTATAATATTTCCATGATGGGAAGATACGCACATATGATTTAACAACATCAAATGTGATAGATGCTAAACTATGAATGGATGGTTGTGCTTCCTCCACAGGAATAGGTGTACTAACTGGTGGAGTTGGGGTTCACCGTGGTAGTACTAGCGCTTTGGGCACTGGATTTGCCTTACTAACTGCTCTTGTTTGGGAGCTCTGTGGTGGAGATGGTGCTGTGTCAACAGGAACTGGGTTACTATCTTCTAGGGTTGGGGTTAGATTGGGTGAAGCTGGTTCTCTGTCCATGGCAGTAGGGGTACAATCTGCGAGAGTCTGTGTTATGTGTGGTAGGGCTGGTTCTCGTGCATGTACAACTGGGGTGCTATCTCCACCAAGAGGTAGCACTGTTTTATTTAAAGACCGTGTTTTTACTCCGCTAGATACTGCCATCACCCGCTCCAATTCAAATGGCTGATAAACAGGAAAGTTGAATGTATAGACATTGTATGAGAGACAGATGCAATAGATAGTGTGGAAAAAAGAGGGCATGAAATAGTTGACATGTATATTGTTTAACTAAAACGGATAGCATGACATAATTTCACATATATGATGTCTATCTAAACTGGATAGCATAGCATAACATAATTCAAAGATATGACGACTAACTAATCAGGATCGCATGACATAATTCACATACATATTATCTAAGTAATCAGGATCGCATGATTTAATTCACATATGTGATTTATATGCTAAGCAGAGGGCATTCGCATATATGATGTCTGAACTAAGAACATGGTGTTGAATATTGTGTATATGATGTCTAAACTATGCAATGTAAGACACCATATGCATGATATGAGTAGTATAACCGTGCCAAGTTAGAGCACACACCTTGGTGGGGGAATAGGACTGGTCATCTGTCTCTGAATCCATCTCTGAGGAGCTATCGGGACCCATCAAGAGATCTGCTTCGACAGGTAGCACTGTCTGCTCTGAAGGCCTTGTTTTCACTCCAGATTTTTCCATCACCCACACAAATGGCTGATTCATAGGAAGATTAGTTTAATGTACAAACATTATCGACAAATGGAAATGCAATGAAGAAAAGGATGGGCAAGATATCATTCAAATATATGATGCCTGGTTAAACAGGATGGAATTGCACATTTCACATATATTATTGCTGGCTAAAAGACATGAGACTACATAATTCCCATATATGATATTGAAACTAAACATGTGGCATTACAGAACATGTCTGAACTAAGCAGATGACATATATGATGTCGAAAGTAGGCATTGCAAGGCAACATATGCATGATATGACTAACATCATCATGCGAAGTTAGAGCAAACACCTTGGGGGTAAATGTAACATCCCAAAATTCTAAATTTTGGAATGTTATATTAATAGATAGATTTGATTGATTGATTGACTGAAAGTGAGTGAAAATCGATACTTTTTGAAAGTTAAATGAGAGGGAATAAAAGGACTTTCCCAAACTTTCATTTTTGCATTTATGATCTCCGTGAATTCAAATCCTTTTCAAATACAAAACCCTTGAGTGAAGATGATATGACTTCTTCCATTTAATTAAATGAAAAGGGGTTTTGAAAATATTTGAATTTCACTTGGAAATATTTCAAATTCAGAAACTTTAAGCAACTCAATGATTTTCATGAGAGAAGATAATATGACTTCTTCAAAACATATGAAATATGAGTTGGGAGTTTCAAAGGATCAAATTTAAAGTCCTTTTGAAATTATTTTCAATTTGGAGTTATTTGAGTTTTATTCAAATTATTTTTCTCCAAAAATAAAATATATGGAAAATAGGGTAACATGATCCCTACATCAGAAAATTGGAGATAAAAAAATTTTGAATTCATTTTGGTATTTTTAAAATGATTTTTATGAGGTTTTATTGCAACAATAGCACTCTTTGCTTTATTTGAATTTTGGTAGATTTTATTTGATGCTAGAAAAATTTCCACGTTGTAGAAAATCTTTTTCTGAAAATTTTGATATATTATATGCCTATATAATTTTTTCTTTCTTTCCATTTATTATTATTATTATTATTATTATTATTATTATTATTATTATTATTGTCCTATGCCCAGCGCCCGAGCCAGGCCGCGGCCCAACAGCCAATCCCGCTCGTCCCCGAGCTCGGGCAGGTCTCCGCCTCCTGCCCGACACCGCCGCCACCACCGTGACCTCCGCGGAGTCCGTCGCCGCCCCGCCTTGCACCCCACGCCACCGCCTCGCCTCCCTCCTATAAATCGCGCCCCGGGACCGCGCCACTTCCGTTTTCGCCGAAGCCGCCGCTCCTCGTCCCGCGTTGCATCGCCGCGCGCCGCCGCCACTCGCTCCCGTCGCTGCCGCGCCGCTAGCGTCGTTGCCGCCGGAGCCCCTATCCGCCGCCGCGCCGAACCCCGCCGCCCGAGGCCGAAGCCGCCGCCACCGCCGTTCGCCTCGACACCGGAGCCGCCGCTGTCGACCCGAACCGCCACCTGAACGGTACAAAACCGCCCGGTCTGTTTTTTTTGGGTTTAGGTTTACTTCGGTTTTTCTAAAAAAAGGTTTATTATGAAGTTTAGTTTATTTTGTGAGCGTTCATTAGTTAGGGTTTTGTCACAAATGGTTTTCATCGCATATGCTTCTGTAGCGAACGTTCGTTCGATAGGATTTTTCTTTTTCTTTTTAATTTTGGCCAGGGACCCATCCGTGAATATTTTTATTTACGGTTTAGCCCCTGTTTTTCAAACGACTACAACTTTTTGCTCATTTGTCCAAATCCAACGAAACCAATGCCCACTTCTTCTTTATGATCTGCTCTATCCAGATAATCAACTTAAACATGTTTTTGAAAAATTAAAATTTGGTTTCAAACAGATTTAGATTCAAATTTCGTTTGATCATAACTTGAGTTTTATAACTCTGTTTTAGTTGATTCTTTTTGCTTTTCGAAGCTCTTGACCTAAACTTTCTGATAAGGCCAAATTCACCTAATTTTGGTACTGTTAGAAATTATTTTATGTTGCAAGAGTTATTTGCTTGGTTTTGATGTTTTCCAAATTGTTTCTTCGTTCTTTCTGATCTTTTGAGTGATTGCTTATGTGTGGTTACTACTGCTTGCTTACGATAGATTGACCGGAGTGTGACGAGTAGAACTATCAAGAGTTTTGAGTGCGAATCATCTTCATCAACAGTACAGGCAAGTTCACACTTTGATCATATCCCTTTCATACCCAGTTTTTATGCATTAGTTTCACGCTCAAACATTGCATGAGTAGGATTGATAACATGTGGGTATTGGGAAGTAGTTGATGAGGTAGGAACCTATTGCCCTGCATTCAAACCTTGGGAGTTACTATTACGTTATGCTTATATTGCCATGCTATGCTCGTAGACGTGGATTGGGTTTGAGTGTATCCATGACAGATGTGAGATTGTTAATTAATGGTTCAACTTAAGGTGGCAACTTAAATACACATCTGGGTGGACTGAGGCACCTGGGGTATCCAGTGATTGCCTATATTTTTTTTGAAATCCCGGGGTACCGTGTGATTCTCCTATGGACTGCCACCCAGGCTCAAAGGGATCATAAGATTATTCATGCTGGAAACTTCCATGTGCAGCCACATGCCATTATGGGCTCTGGCATAGTTGAGTAAGTTGTGGGAAACCTTTCCATGATGGGCTAGCAGATGTAGGGGATTGTAGGTGTACAGGCCTATCTATCGGTTAAGGGGACCTCTTCGGAAAGACTGTGTCTCGGTCATCCATTTCTCAAACATTATGTAGTGCGAGAAATCCAACGGAGGAGATCGAGTCTTGTGGGGAAAAGTGCACAAACCTCTGCAGAGTGTACAAACTAATCATGATTAGCCGTGTCCCCGGTTATGGACATCTTGAGTATCTGGTTCTTGGATTATCATGTTGATCTCATCACTCTAAATTAATTTTTATTGGGTTATTAATTACCTTTTAATTGGGATTGAGATGGGGTTTACCATTCTCAATGTTTTCAACCAACTTTGCAGTTAAATAAAATATATTCCTTTGCAGTAGGGAAAAATTGGCTTCTCGCAAAAACCTTATAACCATAGAGCTTTTCCACCAGCCATATATGCATGTAGTGATAGCCATTGTTCATCATTTCTCTATGGTGTGAATTTGCCAGTACATTCAATGTACTGACCCTTTGTGGCTGAACGTCTCATGTTGCAGGATTATCTTACGACGAGTAAGTGATATGTTAGACGAGTAAGTGATATGTTAGGGTTACGATTTCTACACTCAACTTTGCCGTTGGTGTTGATGGGAAACCACGACCTTGTTGTTTCTTCCGCTATTTGGATTGAGGTAATAGTATTTACGTTACTTTATACATGTGATTTACCTCTGTTATAAATCCTCGAGTACTGTGTGTGTCAGCATACCGATCCAGGGATGACACTTAAGCACAGAGACTTGACTGTCTGAGGTCGGGTCGCTACAGTAAATAGGAGTGGTCAGCTGCGCCTGAATCCGCCTCAGAACAGATATCTTCCTCTGTATTACAATCTGGAGAGGGGGGAGGGTTTGCCATTGAACCCACCATGGAGCGATGTCTGCATGACATTCTATTGCCGCGCAAAACTCTTCTCTTTTTCTCTACATGTTCAGCATGACTGTGTACAATATCTGACATGCATACAAAAAAATATAGTGAGATTATGTAAGGAGAGCATGCAGAAATCTAGAGTAATGGTAACAACCAGTGGATGGATCCAAAAATAATGATAGCAGGCTGATGATTGCTTTAATTTAATAAAAAAACAGATGATGATTGCTTTACTATTTGTTTCCCACCCAAGATGAACAACATAGGCATACCCTAGGTGAACCAAATATTAGACAGAGATACTATTCATTGCTGCCTCGATATGTGCCCCACAACTAATTTAGAACTCAAGTTTGAACATTAACTTGGAGTCTAAGAGGTGAACAGAACGATAAAGTAGCAGGTAATATTAAGCACTGCATAACATAAGCAGAAACAAAAGAGTGCGACCTCTCTTGTGGACCCGTGTACTCCTCAGGTTCATCTATTGAGTCGATGATGGTGATGCTGTTGCGGTGGGTGTCGGCGGCAGGGAAGGAGATCTAAGGCGGTGAAAGACGGTCAGGAGTCGTGATGTCTGGTTTGGTGGATGCTTCTGTCGATGGAGCAGCTCGGGTGAGGTGGACGACGTCGCGGCAGGAGCAGGGCAAATCACACAAAGTTTTCTTCGACACCTACTTGTAATTGAAGTAATTCTGTAAGGGCTCATTTGGCTTGCATGATTCTAAAAACGCAAGGATAGGAAAAACACCGGAATAGGATAGGAATGCACATGGGAAACAGAGCATTTGTGAACACAGGATTTCTGTCAACTTGGGTGTTTGGTTCACAGGAATTGGAAGAGCAGAGGAATGCAAAGAAACATGGCCAAAATAAAGTGAAACCATATGAAAGCGTGTACAGTTAGAATGTTATTCTGCCACTAATGCACTTGGTCTTGTTTTCATGCATAGGATTTTGAAAAGTAGGTCCAGGTGGATGTTTTGCTCCATTCCTTTCAACAAAATGCATGAATAATTGAATAGTAGAGTGCCATAGGAAAATTTCCTATTGCTATGTTTTTCCGTTGAACCAAAATAGCCCTAATGGATCGACATGAATGTAGATGAAGACTCTCTAGAAGGAGGGGGCAGGAGAGCCGAGCAAAGTGAAGAAGAGATATGTCGGGAGCCATCATTGCTGCCTCGACACTTCCACATTATTTCTACAAAATGAACTTTCCATAAATTGTGTGTTGCAAGGTGACAGTCATTTAGTAGGGGAGTGAGGGCAAACCTCCTATTCACATCAAACAAACCACGTGGTTACAATTAGATTCATGCTAATGGGTCGGAAAATTTTCTAGGCCAACATTTGAGACCCACACGAGAAATTCCTTTTGTCCCATCCAACATACACTCGTATAATTAGTTTGATACCTGGCCATCAACCAACAAATATGCTAGTAACACGGAGTCCCGCAAACAAGTCACATACATGCTGATAAATACACATGAGTTTATTCAAGAAGAGCGAATAAACCATAAATACAAAGGAATATTGTTTACATCTATGATTGCCTCTTGGGCATATATATGTTTCTAACAACACTATATGCCGCTGTACTACAAATAATAATAATAACATGTGGCGTGGAGCACAAAACTATGCTCAAGGGGAAGAAGGTCACAAGACAGAACAATAGTTCCTTGTTCTTTCCCAGGTCGCAACAATATTACTACATCAATGCTTCGTGCTGCCCCTAGCAAAGTGTGGTCCGAAGGTGCACATAAGACCGATGACGGTGGCCGCGTTAAGCATGAAAAACACAAGGTGGTCGCCTGCAGGATTGACAACAGGTACCAGGAAAAAAAATTAGAGTGAACCGAAGCTAGGGAATATGAATTTTGCGTCATGCTGAAATCGTAGCATAACCCATGCATGTTCAAGATAATCTACTCAAATAGGATATACCTTCACTAAAATTTAAGGTGTGATACTAAACCAGTGCATAAGATCTTGTTTACTATGTTGCATTATTTTGGTATGCATATGTGTTTCTGTAAGAACTGCGACGTGAAGTCGTCTTGCACTAAAAATCTAAGCTTTGAATAGAAAAATCAATCATAAGTGTAATTGTGATACATAGAATTTAAGAGATGGCCTTCATAATTACCATTACATGTATCGCTTTGTATAATCACACACACACACACACACACACACACACACACACACACACACACACACACATATATATATAGACACACACACGTAAAGAATCCAAAAAGCATGAATTTCTATGTTTTCTACTGCGCGGCAAGAGCCATAAGCCATCCTTAAACCCAAAAATTCCAATTAAACTGTTTCATGTCATGACATAGATTTTTAAAAATTGCTAGCAAAATGGTAGATAAAATTGGATGTGTAGTTAATTCATGTAATTTTACTTGAAAATGTATAAACACTGTAATACCTGGAAGAAATGAAGCAGTTTGGCGCCTTTGAGCCCATGAAAATCTACAATGGAAATTGTAAAACATGATAAGGTAATTGTTTTCCCCCAAAAAATTGACAAAAAACAAGGGTTAATAATAGAGTTTTATTTCATGGTGTATACGAGTTTTAAAATCAAAGAAATAAATTACTCCCTCCGATCCAAATTAATTGACGCTCACTTAGTACAAATTTTGGATCCGAGGGAGTACCATCTATGTACTTTTTCATCGTCAATGAAATGATTAAAAAACTATTTGGGAAAATGAAATAGTGTGTGTTTTCCATAGGAAGAATTTTTATTGTGGCTGCTATATAGTGCGTAAAGTGGTGGACCATGGCTACTTACATAACACCTGCAACAGCCGGAGCGACAGCTTTGAAGATGGACATTAGTGTTACAGAAAGTCCATTGGCCGATGCTCTCAGGTCTTGACTCTGTTTTATCATGTATATCGAAGGGTCAGAAATATAGAAACTAATATCATCAATTTTCGTGGAACATATGGAATGCAACTTTTGATATAATTACAAAGTATTAGAAATCATGCAAACTTACCACAGCATCATTCATCAAAATATTGCACACCGTGATGGTAGTTACCTGGAACATTTCAAGAGAGCATGAGTAACACTAATTAATAATTGCTACCTTGAGTTCTAGTATATAACATATAAGGATGATAGTAGTGGTGAGTAAGATAAACATATAAGCAATCAAAATATTTGTGAACATATGAGCAATTAGTAGTTTTATGATTTTGTTGCTGGCTTGCACCAATTAGTTCCTGAGAACACTGTTTACGTGTATTGATTAGCAATCACTCCGATAGATAGACCAAAATTGGAATATTTTTCATAATATGAACTAGTAGCATGTCCAAGTTTGAATACTTGTTCTACACAATAAAAACAAGATCTTTGCACTCACTTGGAAGGAATTCTTCAGAGAAGATGCACAATTTACTACCAACTGAAGATTGAACCCTGATAATGTAGTCATGAATGGATAGCTTGCAAGAAGTGGTAATGTCAAGATCTGCATATGAGAATTTTTGATGAGTTGAACCATTACAATGTAATTAACTTTGCTGATCAAGTAGTAGGTACTCTTACCGCAGTTGCACGGACTAATGTGATAGGTTCTATAGCTTTTGCAACCGATGGATAAATCAAAATCTGGTATATTAGGAGGAAGAGGCCTGATAAAAACGATAATCAGAACAACAAACTCTCCATCCAACAAACATATAACGATGCCAGAAAGATGATTTGTCAAGTTACTTGTGAGTTATCATGAACACATGCTTCATATTTGAATATGGTTCTAGCATGGCTTAATTCTTGAAATTAAGTATCGGTCATAGGAATGATTCAAATGAAATTACATAAAGTTGCCTCATTAGTATTAGTACCCTCAACAAGTAAAATATATTTATACATAGATTTAATCTTATAGATTTTGTATCGAAACATATATGCCTATCAATACACATCTATGATAGAAATAATCATATATACATGTGGCTAGAGTTGCTAGATCCTCTCTAGGTTCCTATCTCCAAAATTGTCTATGATGTTCAAAACTTCAAATCTTAATCAAAATATATATTGGTCATGACTTATAGATTCACTAGTCCAAATTTGAAGGGACCTTTCCTATTGTTCTTACAATTAAATACCTGAGAGTGCAAGGACACTGCCCACATCAGTAGAAGTAAAGCTTAATCCACCATATTTCCTGTCACTAACAGCCCAAAGAGAGAATACCTGCAATTTTATGTTTTGACCAAATCAAATCCATAATGACAATGGTAATGGTAATGCAACAAAAGATACCCAAAAAATAAGTGAAACACGAGATGCTATCACAGGAAAGGAAAGGTATGATAAACATGAGTGGAGGATATATCAACAATCAAATGACTCATGTTACCTCTGCATAAGCCACATCCTGAAGAGAGAAAAGGCAATATACGGTGATAGCAGACATCAATGGCCAGTTTGTGAACAAACTCCAATATCCACCACTACTTTCTTCAGCATTAGAGTCAGAAAGAGATTCTTCCATGGCTTCAATTGAATTATTTGAATCCGTAGCTTCATTGTGTTTATGTAAAGTTTCCTATAGCATTTTAGACATGTTAATTTTTAAACCAAGATCTCCCACAAGGAAATGTAAAGATGAGGTTATATGTGCAACAGCTGTAAGGTCTCTGTTGAAAATATTCTAGGGTGTGTACAACTATATTAAATGCCTTAAGCAACTAATTTTTTTAGTTACTCATATCCTTGGTTGGTTGCCTTGACACCACTCATGACAATAGCTAAGTGCATTACGGCACAGAAAAACTCACCGGAAGCCAGATGCAAGAAATTAAAGCAGCAACGGCGAGGATTGATATACACAGGCATGGGAGAAAATATGGAAACCTAGAACAATGCGAGTTTAAGAAGAATTAGCATCACATAATAAACCGACAAAAAAAGGGTGCACATAGCAAATTCTTACCTCCCGAATATAGATTCCTGAGAGAACATGCCTGGGTATTTATCTGCTGGCTGATATAACAACAACACACAAATAAAATTAGCATGCAAGGCCCCTAACATTTTATTTTACAATAACTTTATGCAAACATTAAATTCTTTTAAAAAGGAATATATGGGCTTGGTTGGTTTGCATGCCTTGTATTTTGCAGATTGAATTTGACTACCAATTCTAATTTCATGAGAATGAGAATTATGACCCGAGATCAACTTCAATTCATATGCTGGAAAGCCATGAACTTTTAGACCTAATTTTATATGTAAACGTCATTCCAAAATTCATTTGGTTCAACGCTTTGAAGTATTATGTACGTACGCATATAATGATACCATGATAAAATAATTTAATGTCAGTAGCACATATGTAATATAATACATGATATTAATACTATGATACACTAATCATGTCATGATATTATGTTACATTAATTATGTTATTCACATAATTTATTAGGTATTGTAATATTTCCATCTTGTGGTATGTTATATAGTGGCGGAGCCATGTTCAGGCCAACAGGGGTCATGTCCCCCAGCCCTGGACACTATTGTTATATGTGCACCAGTTTTCTTAGAATTGGGTTAGAAATCCACTTTTAAACTAAATGAAAAATATTCACTTGGCCCTAATCACAATCCATATGGGACGGGAGGTAACTATGATAGTGTGTGCTTACACATAGCATATCAAATACAGTGAGTATTCATTCATGTCCATTAACAAAATTTGTATAGATGGGGAACTTGGCATATTTTTGTCATGGTGAGTAAACATTAACGTGTATCTAACTGGATGTAGAATCTAATTGCCCACAAAGCAAGTAAATGAGTTATATATGGATCGGGGATACAAGGACAACCAAGAAAGTTTGCTCGTAGCATGTATAATTTGAGAAATGGGAAGTTCGAGTGCACAATAATAAAACAAGATTTGGAAATTGGTTTTTGTGTGTGAATATTAAACAAACTATTACCTGTGCAAGATAACCACCAATGGCTGGACCAACAATGAGGCCTATGGCACGTGAGGAAGAAATCTGAAGGATTACCCATCAATAGAAACGGTGAGCATTAGTTTTCGCCCAGTAAAGTTGGGGGTTGGGTAATAGTAACATGAAAATATTGTAATAACTCGAGAATCTTACAAGTGATAATGCGAGGTGACTGTGTTCTTTCCGGCACACTTCTGTAGCATAAGCCTGAACATGCGCAAAAATAAGTCAATCAAATGTTAAATAGTGAAACATTTATATTAATGTTGTATTAAACACCACAATCACGCTAGGGAAATATGTATACTATTTTGAGAAAGGATAGTGTACGGGTTAACCATGTGACATGCTGGTTGGCTGGAATTTATCTACTGCAACTTGGGAAGTAAAGACCATGTTCATTAAAACATAACAATATTCATTCGAAATAGGCTAACAATCTAAAGATTCATGTGCATTACACATCAACCATATTTCTGAAATGTCACGCTCTCACAAAAAAATGACACAAATTAAGTCCAGTGGATAACATAAGAGCTATTGTTGAATAAACTTAAGAATATGAATGTGAGTACATGATCAGTTAGTAACAAAGTACAAGAACATGATGGAAGATTGTAGTACCAAAAAGATGAGTATACTCATGATTGTTTTGGTACCTTAATTGGCCCCAGCATACCAGACAACAACCCAAGCAAACCTCTTGTGGTTAATGCCATCCAATAACTAGAGCTGAGTCCAAATAGTGTATTCAAAGTAATTCTGAAACATATGAGGAAACATGCTTAAATTTTGGGTGCATGTGCAGAATTATAACCAAAGAAAATCTCCTACTGGCGAGTAGAAAAGACTATGCTTCGTAAAAAATATTATCCTTACACCGCAATAAGGGTAATTACAAGAACAGGTTTCCTCCCATGCTTATCGGCCACAATTCCCCATATTGTAGAGGTGAGTGCTCTACCAAGCATATATGAAGCGCCTTCATTGATAGAAAATTAAGGCACCATAAGTTATCACAATACTTAAAGTTGTTGTATATCTCCTCACATCAAAGTGTCCTTACACAACTATGCTTAAGTGCTTCAGAAGTTTGACATAAAACAATATCTTCAAGAAAACTCACCAACAAAACCAGCATAAAATCCAATATCTTCTACTTGCTTAGCAATGTGCAAGTCCCTTATCTGCGAACAAATGTCCAATGAAGATAATTTATTAAAACTAAGGATAATATGTTTCACTGAGCAATGACAAACTACTTATCAAACAATATTGAATTAAAATCATGTTTCCAAACTTAAGATAGCCTAGTTATTTTCCACACAAACAGTATACAATTTAATTTTCACAGTTATCATTAGATGGTTAAACTTAAAGTCTCATAAGTGTCACTCATATTTTCTACACAAATTGTCACAAGTCACAACATTACAAGAATCATTCATTCTAGGCTACTACTCGGCAGGACTTTAGTTCCCTGTGTGAACTCTTGAAGCATACCAAACAAAGCATTAGAAGAATTACACATGACTTATTATGTAGAAAAAACTGCCAATGTTTATTTTTGTCCCTCCTTTTCGACTCTGGTCATTAGTAACACTGTTTTGAAGTGCGCCTTGTAAACAAGTGGCATCTCATTTGCCTAAATTTATCTAAACATCCTCTAGAGAAAAGAAATAATGTTGACAAGTGAATAATTTGGAATAGTGAGAGCCAAAAATGGGGTAAAGTTGACACTTTTTCTTTCTCAAATACGCATCTGACTGCAGTGTTTCAACTAGATTTTCATAGTCTTATACAGGGCTTGCATCATAGATATATACTCTTGGTAGCGTTGCTCACCATAAAATACAAGAAGGGAAACAATGATTGAATCGGCAAGGCTGCAATAGGAAGAAGGAAAAATTTATATCAATTCATAATTAGTAATGAATAGACAACTCACAAGATAGAAGCAAAAAGTATCGGTAACTATTAGTCTAATAAAGTTTCAAATGTTGTCAGTGTTTAGTAATATTAGCACTCTTCTCTCAATTAAACAAATGGAAAAGCTACCAGACTTGGCGCGAATATTGCATTTCGATGGACATAGGCTAGTAGTAAGATAGAGAACCTGTCTGAGCGATCTCTGTCCATGAAGGAAAAGAGGTAACCAAGTTTGACATGATGGAATCTTTGGTGAGATGCATCGTACAGACAACTACGTAGTTGGCAGCCCGTTGTTGGTGTGCATGTATTGCGCGTGCAATCTTTGGCCGGCAAATTGATCATAGATCTCTAATTTGGAACGGAGGGAGTAAAAAGTATCAACCAGACTGGGCAAAGCCGGGGGTGATCCTTTTTTTTTTTTCTGGAGGATCTGCGAAGATCCACAGGTTTCCTCAAGTTGTCTGATTTGCATCCGCTGTGTTTCAGGGGCAGAGATTGGTACTGTGCGAGTGATGGTCAAGGGCACGTAGCAAGAGGTTGTGCTGTGGCCGTGCCTGTGCTGCTGTAGTGAGGACTGAAGGGAGTATTTTAAGCGACCCGAAAGGGAATTAATCATGACCAAGGGAAGATGTCTAGAGGTGGAAAATACCCTCTTATATTAATTTACAGAGGAAGTACTTAAAATAGCAAGTGGCATGTGGACGTAAGCGGTAATTACACATGAACCCGTTTCGGGCAGAGTTTGGTCGAGATTACGACGATGCATGCAGCACCCAAACTTGTACTACAAGACTAGAAGAGGGCTGACAGGAAGATACAGACATCCGAGAAACAGTGCTCAAGGAAAGATCGTTGCAGCTAGCACTACTCTAACAAAGGCAAGACTGGCTGCCCCATCGCTTTGGACAAGTGCAATTGCAAGTGGAAATGTAGAAAATCAAAGCTGCGTGCATGAGCCTTGAGGCAAAATTATCAGTCTCGACTTCCTGCGCAGGGCCAATCAACAACGAGGAACGCCAGGATTAACCGACATGACATTAGCAGATTGTTGATGATAGTGACCCGGACGGTGGAAAAAAGACGACGAGGGATAGGTAGCAAAAAAGGGTTTGCGCCAATCAAATCAAAGTCCAAAAGGGAGATCTAATCTGGTAAAAAAAGGTTTAAAAGGGAGGAAACAGACGGAGAGTACTGTACGAGAGAAAACAGGAGCAGCAGTTAGTAAACAGTAATTCCACTGGAGAGGAGAGGAGAGGAGAGGTGATGAAGGGAGGGGATGCAGCGAGTAGAGAACGGGGGAACGAACTGGAGCAGACGGTGACGAGCCACATGCAGGCGAACTCTGTGTAGGGCACCCCCCTCCGCGTCTCGTTCCTCTTCTCCAGCCTGCACCCGGGGCAGTTGCCGTGGTAGTACGTCCGCTTCAGCAGCGGCACCTCCAGCCCGTCGCCGCCGCCATCTTTGCCCATCTTCCTCGGAGAGCAGAGGAAGCGGCCGGGGCGGTGCAATGCCGCACAGGACAGAAATGGCTTTTTGACTCTGCTCGCTTGGTTGCTGCCGCTGAAGCGCGGCTCCTGTTTATGGTGCACGAACGGTACAGCGCACGGTGGCCTCGTCTTTATGGAGCAGGAAGGATACAGCACACCAAATATTTATATTACTACTAGAAAAAAAAAACAAGCTACTACCGGCAGCAGCAGCAGCACTGTGTTAAACTAGCTAGCTAGGGGCCACCAGCCCACGAGGACCACTGCCAGGTCAGCCTTCACAGATTGGGGGCGGGTACGAGATGCAGGCCACAACGTGCTGCACGCCCGTAAACATACAACGCGAGAGAGGGACGGGCTGTTTTTTCTTTTCTTTTGTCTGATGAATTCGTTCGACGGTGACGCCCTGCATTATTGCCGTAGAAAATGGGACGAAAGAACGTGAGGCGTTATACACGGAAGGAAGGATGAAGGAAATGCGACGATAGCAGCCACCAGGCATCCGAATCTTGTGATCAATTGGTTGGTCTTTCAGGCTTGACCCGAAATTCGTATCGTGGGGTGGTTTGAAGCTACTGGGGGCATGGGACATTTAAAGATATTATCGCATCCAGAAATGAAGCACACAGTATTAGATGCTGGAAGTTCAGACTAAAAAAAGATCCAAGTCTTGTGGCTCATAGGAGTAAGCATCTAAGCATCTTGCAAAAGTGGATTAAGGATCATCTAAAATGATGCCTTAAGAAGTTTTTAGAATAGAATATGTCCACGTGTTGGAAAAAGCTGGAATAGGATAAACTCTTTTGCTTTCTGATTTTGTATAATTTGTAAATATCGGTTATATTAATAGAAAATAACGTAGAACAATTGTTCTACGGTTGGTGCTTCATTTAAAGATATTTACCCAGAATTTTTCTCTTCCACTACTAAGGAGAACTTGACAGTGCAGGAATTTTTCCAAACTGCTGATTTTTTTTTTAAAACGGAGCAAACCGCTGATTCACCGGAAAGTTTCCACACCCCACTCTCAGTACAGGCACACCAACAATTACAAGACCTTCGGCTCATCACTCAAGGTGTTCAACTCACCGATAGTTACGACAAATGGATTTACCACTAGGGCAATGCATACTCATCCATCAAAATGTATGACTGCTTAACCAGAGGAGAACCTGCTGCTCCCATTTTTAAGAAAATCTGGAAAAATGTTGCCATGCTAAGATACAAAATCTTCATCTGACTGTTACCACATGACAGAGTCAATTCAAGAAATCTTCTTCGCAAGAAATCTTTTCACCTCCCATCATACAACTGTGAGCTTTGCCATGACAATACTGAAGAAACAACTTTGCACCTCTTCTGGGAGTGCACTTTTGCCATGAATTGTTGGGAGTCAATTATTGGACACAGAAACAGGAGAATTTCGGTCTTCAATGAGGTCATGCTACTAACTCAAACTCTTCCTCCTCCTATTGCCATGGTAGTTTCTATAATGGGTTATTGGAACATTTGGATGCAAAGAAATGGCAAAATATCCAAAGCCAAGACACCCGCAGTTCACTCATGAGGAAGATTAATCAAGGAAGATCCACTTCTTCTCAGACATAGAATCAGGAATAAGTTTGAAGCACAACTCTCTCGCTGGATTGGCCAGCTTTTGAACTAGTTAAACATGCTGCCCAAGGGCTTCACTAGACAGGCGTACACCCCGCCCCGACTCCCCCTCTCGCGACTGCGTCCCCCCCCCCCCCCCCGACCCGCCGCCTTCCTTCCCGAGTGCCCTCCCCAACCAACTCCCCCCCCCCACCGTCACCGGCGTGCGTCGTTGGGCTCGGCCTAGATGGCGCCGGTGGCGTCAGCCCGCTGCTTTTCCCTTCCTAATGCGGCGGGGTGACTCGGCGCTGGCATGGGTGGTCGGTTGCGCGACAACGCGGCTATTAGCGGCGGAGCTTCGCAGATGTGCGGGCTGGCGCCGCCCGCTCGGCCCAGATCTGGGCCCCTTTGGGCCCCATCTGGGTCGGGGCGGGGCGGCGGCTCCTATGTCGGCGGCGTAGCCTCCTGGAGGTGGCGGTGGGGCGTTGGGAACCTGGGTGGTGGCGGCGCCGTCGCCGCCTTGTTGCAGCGTGGCAGCGAAGGCTTTACGGGGCCGATTTGGGCCTGACCGGGCCTGGTGTGCCTCTGGTGCTGCGTCCGGCTGGCTACCGCAACGGCGCTGGAGGCACTGGCCTCTCGCGCAACGACAGTGGAGGTTGTTCCCTCCTGCGCGGCCGCAGTGCTGCCGCCCCCGGTTCCTTGCGCTTCCATATTTCGTCCTCTAGGCCTCGCGATGGTGACCACAGTGAGACGACGTGGGTGGCGTCAAGGCCGTGCTGGCGCATGCTGCACTAGTGCAGAAATGCTGGGGAACGTAGCATGCAATTTCAAAAAAATTCCTACGATCACGCAAGATCTATCTAGGAGATGCATAGCAACGAGAGGGGGAGAGTGTGTCCACGTACCCTCATAGACCAAAAGCGGAAGCATTAGTTTAACGCGGTTGATGTAGTCGAACGTCTTCGCGATCCAACCGATCAAGTACCGAACGTATGGCACCTCCGAGTTTAGCACACGTTCAGCTCGATGACGTCCCTCGAACTCTTGATCCAGCAAAGTGTCGAGGGAGAGTTTCGTCAGCACGACGGCGTGGTGATGGTGATGGTGAAGTGATCCGCGCAGGGCTTTCCCTAAGCACTACGACAATATGACCGAAGGAGTAAACGGTGGAGGGGGCACCGCACACGGCTAAGAAACAATTGATGTGCTTAGAGGTGCCCCCATGCCCCCGTATATAAAGGAGGAGAAGGGAGGAGGCCGGCCTAGGGGCGCGCCAAGTGGGAGGAAACCCACTTGGACTCCTAGTCCTATTCGCCCCCCTTCTTTCGGAGGGGGGAAGGGGGAAGGAGAGGGAGAGGGAGAAGGAAAGGGGGGCCGCGCCCCCTCCCCTTGTCCAATTCGGACTCCCCATGGGGGGGCGCCACCCCCTTGTGGGCTGCCTTGCCTCTCCCCCATGGCCCATGAGGCCCATTACTTCCCCCGGGGGGTTCCGGTAACCTCTCGGTACTCCAAAAATACCCGAAACACTCCGGAACCATTCCGGTGTCCGAATACTATCGTCCAATATATCAATCTTTACCTCTCGACCATTTCAAGACTCCTTGTCATGTCCGTGATCTCATCTGGGACTCCAAACAATCTTCGGTCACCAAAACACATAACTCATAATACAAATCGTCATTGAACGTTAAGCGTGCGGACCCTACGGGTTCGAGAACTATGTAGACATGACCGAGACACATCTCCAATTAATAGCCAACAGCGGAACCTGGATGCTCATATTGGTTCCTACATATTCTATGAAGATCTTTATCAGTTGGAACGCAATGACAGCATACGTTATTCCCTTTGCCATCGGTATGTTACTTGCCCGAGATACGATCGTTGGTATCTTCATACCTAGTTTAATCTCGTTACCGGCAAGTCTCTTTACTCGTTCCATAATGCATCATCCCGCAACTAACTCATTAGTCACATTGCTTGCAAGGCTTTTCATGATGTGCATTACCGAGAAGGCCCAGAGATACCTCTCCGATACTCGGAGTGACAAATCCTAATCTCGATCTATGCCAACCCAACAAACACCTTCGGAGACACCTGTAGAGCATCTTTATAATCACCCAGTTACGTTGTGACGTTTGATAGCACACAAGGTGTTCCTCCGGTATTCGGGAGTTGCAGAATCTCATAGTCAAAGGAATAGTATAAGTCATGAAGAAAGCAATAGCAATAAAACTTAACGATCATTATGCTAAGCTAACGGATGGGTTTTGTCCATCACATCATTCTCCTAATGATGTGATCCCGTTCATCAAATGACAACACATATCTATGGTTAGGAAACTTAACCATCTTTGATTAACGAGCTAGTCTAGTAGAGGCTTACTAGGGACACGGTGTAATGTCTATGCATTCACACATGTATCAAATTTCCGGTTAATACAATTCTAGCATGAATAATAAACATTTTTATCATGATATAAGAAAATATAAAATAGCAACTTTATTATTGCCTCTAGGGCATATTCTCTTCAGTCTCCCACTTGCACTAGAGTCAATAATCTTGTTCACATCGTCATGTGATTTAACACCAATAGTTCACATCTTTATGTGATTAGTTCACATCACCATGTGACTAACACCCAAAGGGTTTACTAGAGTCAATAATCTAGTTCACATCGCTATGTGATTAACACCCAAAGAGTACTAAGGTGTGATCATGTTTTGCTTGTGAGAGAAGTTTAGTCAACGGGTCTGCCACATTCAGAGCCGTATGTATTTTGCAAATTTTCTATGTCTACAATGCTCTGCATGGAGCTACTCTACCTAATTGCTCCCACTTTCAATATGTATCCAGATTGAGACTCAGAGTCATCCGGATCGGTGTAAAAGCTTGCATCAACATAACTCTTTACGACGAACTCTTTATCACCTCCATAACTGAGAAATATTTCCTTAGTCCTCTTAGGTAACTAAGGATAACTTTGACCGATGTCCAGTGATCCACTCCTGGATCACTATCGTACCCCCTTGCCAAACTCATGGAAGGTACACAATAGGTCTGGTACACAGCATAGCATACTTTATACTCCCTCCGTTCCTAAATATTTGTCTTTCTAGAGGTTTCAAATGGTGACTACATACGGAACAAAATGAGTGAATCTACACTCTAAAATATGTCTATATACATCCGTATGCGGTGACTATTTGAAATCTCTAAAAAGACAAATATTTAGGAACGGAGGGAGTAGAACCTATGGCTGAGGAATAGGGAATGACTTTCATTCTCTTTCTATTTTCTGTCGTGGTCGGGGTTTGAGTCTTACTCAACTTTACACCTTGCAATACAGGCAAGAACTCCTTCTTTGACTGTTCCATTTTGAACTACATCGAAATCTTGTCAAGGTATGTACTCATTGAAAAATCTTATCAAGCGTCTTGATCTATCTCTATAGATCTTGATGCCCAATATGTAAGCAGCTTTACCGAGGTATTTCTTTGAAAAACTCCTTTCAAACACTCCTTTATGCTTTCCAGAATATTCTACATCATTTCTGATCATCAATATGTCATTCACATATACTTATCACAAAGGCTGTAGTGCTCCCATTCACTTTTTTGTAAATACAGGCTTCACTGCAAGTCTGTATAAAACTATATGCTTTGATCAACACATCAAAGCGTATATTCCAATTCCGAGATGCTTGCACCAGTCCATAGATGGATCACTGGAGCTTGCACATTTTATTAGCACCTTTAAGATTGACAAAACCTTCTGGTTGCATCATATACAACTCTTCTTTTAGAAATCCATTAAGGAATGCAGTTTTGACGTCCATTTGCCAAATTTCATAATCATACAATGCGGCAATTGCTAACATGATTCGGACAGACTTAAGCATCGCTACGGGTGAGAAGGTCTCATTGTAGTCAACTCCTTGAACTTGTCGAAAACCTTTCACAACAAGTCGAGCTTTGTAGACAGTAACATTACCATCAGTGTCAGTCTTCCTCTTGATAATCCATTTATTCTCTATGGCTTGCCGATCATCGGGCAAGTCAACCAAAGTCCATACTTTGTTCTCATACATGGATCCCATCTCATATTTCATGGCCTCAAGCCATTTCGCCGAATCTGGGCTCATCATCACTTCCTCATAGTTCGTAGGTTCGTCATGGTCTGGTAACATGACTTCCAGAACAGGATTACCATACCATTCTGGTGCGGAACGTACTCTGGTTGACCTACAAGGTTTGGTAGTAACTTGATCTGAAGTTTCATGATCATCATCATTAGCTTCCTCACTAATTGGTGTAGGTATCACTGGAACTGATTTCTGTGATGAACTACTTTCCAATTCGAGAGAAGGTACAATTACCTCATCAAGTTCTACTTTCCTCCCACTCACTCCTTTCGAGAGAAACTCCTCTAGAAAGGATCCATTCTTAGCAACAAATATCTTGCCTTCGGATCTGTGACAGAAGGTGTACCCAACAGTTTCTTTTGGTTATCCTATGAAGACGCACTTCTCCGATTTGGGTTCGAGAATATCAGGTTGAAGCTTTTTCACATAAGCATCGCAACCCCAAACTTTAAGAAACGACAACTTAGGTTTCTTGCCAAACCACAGTTCATACAGTGTCGTCTCAACGGATTTAGACGGTGCCCTATTTAACGTGATTGCAGCTGTCTCTAATGCATAACCCCAAAACGATAGTGGTAAATCGGTAAGAGACATCATAGATCGCACCATATCTAATAAAGTACGGTTACGACGTTCGGACACACCATTACGCTGTGGTGTTCCAGATGGCGTGAGTTGTGAAACTATTCCACATTGTTTTAAATGAAAGCCAAACTCGTAACTCAAATATTCGCCTCCGCGATCAGATCGTAGAAACTTTATTTTCTTGTTACGATAATTCTCCACTCCACTATGAAATTCTTTGAACTTTTCAAATGTTTCAGACTTGTGTTTTATCAAGTAGATATACCCATATCTGCTCAAATAATCTGTGAAGGTCAGAAAAAATAACGATACCTGCCACGAGCCTCTACACTCATCGGACCGCATACATCGGTATGTATTATTTCCAATAAGTTAGTGGCTCGCTCCATTGTTCTGGAGAACAGAGTTTTAATCATCTTGCCCATGAGGCATGGTTCACAAGCATCAAATGATTCATAATCAAGTGATTTCAAAAGTCCATCCGCATGGAGTTTCTTCATGCGCTTTACACCAATATGACCTAAACGGCAGTGCCACAAATATGTTGCACTATCATTATCAACTTTGCATCTTTTGGCATCAATATTATGAATATGTGTATCACCACGATCGATATTCAACAAACCATTCACATTGGGTGTATGACCATAGAAGGTTTTATTCATATAAAAAGAACAATAATTATTCTCCGACTTAAATGAATAACTGTAATGCAATAAACATGATCCAATCATATTAATGCTCAATGCAAACACCAAATAACATTTATTTAGGTTCAATTCTAATCCCGATGGTAGAGCGAGTGTGCGATGGTGATCGTATCTACCTTGGAATTACTTCCAACACTCATCGTCACCTCGTCCTTAACTAGTCTCTGTTTATTTTGCAACTCCTGTTTCGAGTTACTACTCTTAGCAACTAAACCAGTATCAAATACCGAGGGGTTGCTATAAACACTAGTAAAGTACACATCAATAACATGTATATCAAATATACCTTTGTTCACTTTGCCATCCTTCTTATCCGCCAAGTATCTAGGGCAATTCCATTTCTAGTGACCATTTCCTTTGCAATAGAAGCACTCAGTTTCAGGCTTGGGTCTAGCTTTGGGCTTCTTCATGGAAGTGGCAACTTTCTTGCCATTCTTTTTGAAGTTTCCCTTTCTTTCCCTTGCCCTTTTTCTTGAAACTAGTGGTATTGTTAACCATCAACACGTGATGCTATTTCTTGATTTCTACCTTCGCTGATTTTAGCATCGCGAAGAGCTTGGGAATCATTTTCGTCACCCCTTTCATATTATAGTTCATCACGAAGTTCTAGTAACTTGGTGATAGTGACTAGAGAACTCTGTCAATCACTATCTTACCTGGAAGATTAACTCCCACTTGATTCAGGCGATTGTAGTACCCAGACTGTGACGCCCCAAGACCGACGCTCCAGATGTCTTCCTTGTTTTGCGTGTCGGCTGTGTTATTTATTTGTTTGTTGCATTCATCATCGCATCATTCGCATTGCATCGGCACTCCATTGCCGTCCTGTTTTCAAAACTTGCACTCGTCCGTAGTTGTCGTGTCCCCCCTTGCTTTCGTTGTCCGTTCCGAGACCAACCTTGTTCTTCTTTTTCCCTCTTGCCAAAAGCGGAGTCTCTCTGTACAGTGCATAGACCCCCTCTCGTGCGCGTCCGAAAACTGCTCCGAATCCGAACCGGGCTGTCGTTACCGATGGGTCCGGATCATCCCCAAACATCCCTAAAACATCTCCATTTTCTTATTTAGACTCCCTAACCTATTTATTCTCGACTGCCTGATTATGATCGGACGGACCGGTTTAACCCTAACCTAATCCCCTACCTATATATCTAGCCTAACCCTAAAACCTAGGAGGTTTGTCCCTCCCGCCGCCGCTCCTCTTCCACCTCGGGATCTCCTCCCGATCCAAATTCTCTCCGACCCTCTCCCTTAATTTCCGCCGCCACCCAACCAGTGCACTCCCTCTGATCCATCCACCCACCTCGATCTGCCAGCCACAGCCGCCACTCCTCTCCTCGATCTCCTCCAACCCAGCCGCCCGAGAACCTCCTCCTCGCCGGTGTTTTTCCGTCGGAGTTTGCCGGCCGGAGCAGCAACAGCCACCACAAGGAACTGCCTCGCGTCCTCGCCTCTCCTTCCTCCTTCCTCCTTCCTCGCGTTTCTCTTTCGGTCGCTCACGCATGGCTCTCTGTCTCTTCCAACGCAGGATCCCCGCCATGGACAGCGTCTCCCCAGCAGCTCGCGTTGCCGTCCTCCGTCGCTTCCTCCGCCCAAGTCTTCGTCACCTCCATGCCGAGCAGTAGCTCGCTGGAGCACGAGCGCCACCCGGTTAGCCTCCCTCTGCCCGTCCCTCTCCTTCGCCTATCTTATTCCTCCCTGTCTGACTCTCATTTGAATTTCTTCCCCCCATGGCGTTGCAGCTTCTGCCGCCTCCCTGCCAAGTCCGTTCCGCCGGAGTCCCTTGAAGTAGCCGCCCTGGATCTCATCTCCGGCCCCGTCCGCGACCTCCCCGACCCGCGCCGCCGCGAGCCGCCTCCTTCCCTTCGATCCTCGCCGCCCCTTTGCCCTGCTCGCGCCCTCTGCTTCGTTCGAGCAGGGAGGACGACGCACCTCTGCTCGCTGCGTTGACCGCGCCTTCCTTGCCTACGTGGACAGCGACCACGACTTAGGCCCAGCGCGCCAGCCTCCCTTGCCGGCCTCACCTCACCGTCGAACTGGGCCGTGGCCCATGGTGAGCAGCTCCCGCCCTCTGTATGTTCTGTTGGCCCAGTTGGATTCAGCCCGAATATGTTTTTTCCAGTTCTGCGATTTTAGCTTTATCCAGTGATTTATTGTTTTACAGAAAACCCCTTCATGTTCATGCATTTAAAAACCTCGACAACCGTGCATCGGATTTAAATGATTTAAACATGTAAAATGCTTAGAATTTCATCTAGTTTCATAATATGCTGCTTTCATCCATGTTAAAAATGTTTAACATGCTGTTTGTGTTTATTTTGCATAATGCCATGTTAAAATGATTTATTTCATAACTAAATAACTGTAGCTCCAAATTTAATAAACTTTATATGTAAATGGGGTAGAAAAATGCATAGTTTAACATGGTGGTATTACTTTGCATGTTTAACAACTCTAAAATATGGTTTAGGGAAGAACAGTAGCAAATTCAAAATATGCATATGGGGATTTTTCCGGATTTGTTGTTTGTTGTTTCCGGCCTCATATGAACTTGCCTAAATAGTTCGTTTACTTATGCTTCACCTCTTGCCATGTTAATCAACATTTAATATTGTTGAGTACATAAATGGGAGAGAATTAAATAAGTCATGTGGTGTTTCGTCAATATGCAACTCGTTGCATATTGAGCTCCACTTAATTTGTAGTGTTGTTTGTTGCATTTGCCATGCCATGAATCATTAAACCGGACATGCATCATACTTGATTGTGCATCATGCCATGTTCATGTGATGATTGTTTACTATGTTGGTTGCTTCTTTCCAGTTGCGCTTCTCCTTGATAGTTCCGGTTACGTTGCGATTGTGAGGATCCGTTCAACTTCGTCCGTTTGTCTTCTTCATGGACTCGTTCTTCTTCCTTGCGGGATCTCAGGCAAGATGACCATACCCTTGAAATCACTTCTATCTTTGCTTGCTAGTTGCTCGCTCTATTGCTATGCCACGCTACCTACCACTTGCTATATCATGCCTCCCATATTGCCATGTCAAGCCTCTAACCATCCTTTCCTAGCAAACCGTTGTTTGGCGAAGTTACCGCTTTTGCTCAGCCCCTCTTATAGCGTTGCTAGTTGCAGCGGAAGATGAAGTTGTTCCATGTTGGAACATGGATATCATGAACTGTGTTGGGATATCACAGTATCTCTTATTTTTAATTAATGCACCTATATACTTGGTAAAGGGTGGAAGGCTCGGCCTTATGTCTGGTGTTTTGTTCCACTCTTGCCGCCCTAGTTTTCGTCATACCGGTGTTATGTTCCTTGATTTTGCGTTCCTTACGCGGTTGGGTGTTATGGGAACCCCTTGACAGTTCGCTTTGAATAAAACTCCTCCAGCAAGGCCCAACCTTGGTTTTACATTTGCCTAACAACCTATTTACCCTTCCCTTGGGTCGGCCAACCCGAGGGTCATCTTTATTCTAACCCCCCCGGGCCAATGCTTCTCTAAGTGTTGGTCCAAAACGAGCAGACTGCGGGGCCACCTCAGGGAAACTTGAGGGCTGGTTTTACTCATAGGATGTCTCATCCGGTGTTGCCCTAAGAACGAGATATGTGCAGCTCCTATCGGGATTGTCGGCACATCGGGCGGCTTTGCTGGTCTTGTTTTAACATTGTCGAAACGTCTTGTAACCGGGATTCCGAGCCTGATCGGGTCTTCCCGGGAGAAGGAATATCCTTTGTTGACCGTGAGAGCTTGTGATGGGCTAAGTTGGGACACCCCTGCAGGGTATAAACTTTCGAGAGCCGTGCTCGCGGTTATGTGGCAGATGGGGATTTGTTAATATCCGGTTGTAGAGAACTTGACACTTAACTTAATTAAAATACATCAACCGCATGTGTAGCCGTGATGGTATCTTCTCGGCGGAGTCCGGGAAGTGAACACGGTTCTTGTGTTATGTTTGAACGTAAGTAGTTTCAGGATCACTTCTTGATCACTTCTAGCTTCTCGACCGTTGCGTTGGTTCTCTTCTCGCTCTTATTTGCGTATGTTAGCCACCATATATGCTTAGTGCTTGCTGCAGCTCCACCTCATTACCCTATTCTACCCATAAGCTTAAATAGTCTTGATCTCGCGGGTGTGAGATTGCTGAGTCCTTGTGGCTCACAGATTCTACCAAAACAGTTGCAGGTGCCGTTGATACCAGTGTAGGTGACGCAACCGAACTCAAGTGGGGAGTTTGACGAGGACCTTGGTCGTTACTATGTTTCGTTTCCTGATGATTAGTAGTGGAGCCCAGTTGGGACGATCGGGGACCTAGCATTTGGGGTTATCTTCTTTTTATCTGGATATGACCGTAGTCGGTCTATGTGTGTATCTTGAATGATGTATGAATTTATTTATGTATTGTGTGAAGTGGCGATGATAAGCCAACTCTTTATCCCATTCTTGTTCATTACATGGGATTGTGTGAAGATGGCCCTTCTTGCGACAAAACCTACAATGCGGTTATGCCTCTAAGTCGTGCCTCGACACGTGAGAGATATCTTCGCATCGTGGGTGTTACAAGTTGGTAATCAGAGCCATCCCCGACTTAGGAGCCCCCTGCTTGATCGAATCGCTGACGTTGTTGAGTCTAGAAAAAAAATGTTTTGAGTCTTAGGATTATATATATCGGAGAGTAGGATTCTTTTTACTCCTCGGTCCCTTCGTCGCTCTGGTGAGGCCTCCTGACGTAGATGTTTTGACTTTCCTCTCCTCAAATTTCACTAATAATTTTTTTAGGATCATGCGGGTATCTTGGAATCGTTCCGATGGTTTTGTGACGAGAACATTGTTCTTGGTGCCTCCTGACATTTAGGGGCTGTGGCAGTGTCCCGGGGAGTTGAGCTCCGAGGTGTTGTCGTCACAATTTTATCGTTGCAGTTCTGGAATACCTGAGTTTTTTTCGCCGACATTGAAAATCTCTTTTATGCAGTTGTTGGTGAGATTACCTCAACGCCACCAAGTACTGGGGCGGGAGTTCGGGAGTATTGCCATAGCTCATACAACGGATGCTTTTCGAAGGTTGAGGTACACGATTTCCGGAGTTTTCTTGGTTATGTGTTGACGGATGGATACAGCTGGATCTAGGGATTGTTAGTTTGGGTGACATATATTGCGTCCCCTGTATCCCCAACACCAGATTGCATAACCAGAAAGTTTCGGGAGTTTTATAGGTGGGAATTCAAGTAGCTCCTAGGATATCTTTTTGACGGATGTATGATTTGAGATTGGGGTCCAACGTCTAGTGGTTCGCTTTTCATGGTTGATTTACAGTGGTCACGAGACGTCTTAAAGAATCTTTGGCTATGCCGATTCGGGGACGTCTTGTTTGTCATTCGTGATGTCCGCTGTACGTCGTGCCCGTGGGGCCTCATCACAAACACTTTGGGCGAAATCTCTATCATATGTTTGTTTCCGGCTTATTTTGCGAGCCAATCCTTTGTTTTGTTTTAAGTTGTGGTATTCGAGTTGCTTCATTGTCAGGTGTTGATTCCCTACCTTTTCTAAGTGGTGTTCTCATATTCCTATGTGGATACTAATCCTTCTTGATCATCGAGATTGCCATCTTAATTCTATTTCCAACCGGTGTGTTTCTCTTCGAGATGATCCCATCATTCTCCCCATCCGCAAGATCAATTCTAAGTTTTCTCGACGGTGTTTATTCGATATGCCCCAAGTTGCCTTTGTTTTCCCCCTCCCACCCTTTTTCTTCAAGGACTCAGATTTCTTAATCAAGTATCCATCTTATAGATGGGAAGTCTCTCCATTCTTTTCCGTCAATGTTCTTATCCGGTGATTCTCAGGAAGATACTAACGGAGCTTCAAGTTCATCATTCTTCATTCTCTTTCTTCTCCAGTGGATTAAATTCAAGCTTTGTCGATCATATCTTTTCCTCGTTTCAAATGTTTTTCTTGTACCGGTGCACCTCTTAATCATCCACTTCTCGCTATTCAATTGTTCCGGAGTGATGAAGATATCTCAGAAGATTCAAGTTTCCATTCTCAATTCACTCAAGTTCTTTTGAGGATGCTATCTCATTCAAGCCATTTAATTCAACCGGTGCAAACTCTTTTTTTTTTCAAGTAATCATTCAACGGTGTTTCTTTTGAGTGGGCCCTAACCCACAGGTATTTTCCAGGATCTTACCTGACTCTTCTAATTTATCCGGAGCGATTCCCAAATTCTTTCAAAGTTTGACATAAGAATGATTTCTCATCAGTCAAATGTATCCTCCAAGTTCGTTTTCAAATTCTTTTCATCGTTGGTTCAACCTTTATATTTTTCATCCGGAGTATCTCAACAATTGTTAGGGTGGTTCTCATCATCATTCTCAATATGTGAAGACCGAAGAAGAATTGCTCTTGAATCTTGGTCCGTTCTCTTGAAGATTCATGGTTCTAGCTTCATGCCATCCTCTCATAATTGTTTTCGATTGCGAGAATTCTTTTCACCCATCCGGAGCATTTTAGGAGTCTTTTCAGTTTGATTCTCCGGAGCCATCATCTCAGAATTATTCATTCTCAGCTTTCAGATCTCATTCTCCAAATCTTACCGGTGCATCATTCAAGTATTCTCTAATCAGCTCGTGATCTATTCGTTCACATGTATCTAAATCCCCTCAAGTATCTTCATTCGTTTTCCATTTTTCCCGGTGTATTGTGCTTTTGGCACTTTCATTTTCAATTCTTACGGCGGTTTGTTCAAGATTCCTCGTCCTATATTCCCATATTTAATTTGTTCGTGTTTCAATCCTACCGGTGGTTCGTTGAAGACCTTCTCAAGTTTACGCCATATCTCTCTTAATCCTTTCTATGAGAATAAGTAGTGTGCCAAATCCGTTGCTTGTCATCAATTATATGGGTGATGGATACGCATAACATAATTCTTGTTCTTGTTTCATCCAAGTGTTTAATTCTTTCAACTGAAGTTTGTTCGTGATATCAATATCTCAGTTATATGTTGTCCATCTTTTCTTTCCGGAGTTCCAAGTTTTCCGCATTATCTCGTCGCGAAGCTCCATCTAAATCATCGCAAGGCTTCACCTTGTGTTTTTCAACTTCTCTTTCTTTCTATCATCCTTTTGTTTACCAGAGTTCTTCATGGAGGTTGTACATGGTGGTTCATCAAGGATTCCTTTCATTCTTGTTTTGTTCTTCAAGATTTTCTCGGAGTTATGATCCGCCAAGCTATACTCTAAAAATAAACATGGTGTTCAACACATGTTTTGTTTTGTGGAGTCCAAGCATTCTTCTTCTTGCATTCTGAAGTACAATTCATTCTACCTTATCATTTGAGGTGGTGTTATGTCATTCTTGACAATTTGAGTTCGTGTTTCATGATTCACATGTTGTCAAGAATGAGATATTTTAAATCCACCAATCTCTTCGTTGGAGTTATCTTGTGTCATGTTTCACCTAAAGCCTTCACTAAGGAATGTTGCTATTATGGTGCTTATCAATGATCCAAGTTTTCTCCTATTCTCTTGGTGAAAGAAGTTTTTCATCGCCTTGGTGCTCTCACTCAAATCAATGGCTTCCTTTAGTGGCCGTTTGTCACCTCATAATGTTGAGATGTTTCCATAAGCCCACTACAAGCTTATTCTTTTCGTTGTTGGTTTTCCAACAACTCCGTTCAATCCCTCTTGTCAGGATGCTTTTCAAATTCAATTGTGGTAGAAGTTGTCTTTTTCTTCTCCGGTTTTTTTCTTTCCAACGATCTAGCTTCTACTCTTTGTTCCGTAGGCGCTGTGTTGTTGCCCACTTCAACCAATCATCTCGTTTTCTCAAGATCATGTTCTTTCCTTGCTTATCTATTTAACCGGAGTGTTGTGTCATCCCTTCAATTTCTTTTCATCTTATCAAGTTTTCTTCTCTTTTCTACGGAAGTGCTGTCCAAATTCCGTCATTCTTGTTCCTTGGCTATCTCATTATACCGGTGTGGTCATATTCTTTTGGTTTTTGTAGCTCTTATTTCCATGTCTTTCAACCTACAAGGTTCTCGTAATGTTCCTTGTTCCTCTTTGCTAACAGAGTGTTTGCAGTCTCGTTCATCTCCATTGTATTCTTTCTTTCAGCTTGTTCAACCTCTCAAGGTTCGTGGTTTCACTCGTTTGTCAAAGAAGCAACTTTGTTTTACCTCTTCCTCTTCCGCTTTTCTCCGGTGCCATCCTAGATCTCAGGACGAGATCTCTTGTAAGTGGAGGAGTGTTGTGACGCCCCAAGACTGACGCTCCAGATGTCTTCCTTGTTTTGCGTGTCAGCTGTGTTATTTATTTGTTTGTTGCATTCATCATCGCATCATTCGCATTGCATCGGCACTCCATTGCCGTCATGTTTTCAAAACTTGCACTCGTCCGTAGTTGTCGTGTCCCCCCTTGCTTTCGTTGTCCGTTCCGAGACCAACCTTGTTCTTCGTTTTCCCTCTTGCCTAAAGCGGAGTCTCTCTGTACAGTGCACAGACCCCCTCTCGTGCGCGTCCGAAAACTGCTCCGAATCCGAACCGGGCTGTCGTTACCGATGGGTCCGGATCATCCCCAAACATCCCTAAAACATCTCCATTTTCTTATTTAGACTCCCTAACCTATTTATTCTCGACCGCTCGATTATGATCGGACGGACCGGTTTAACCCTACCCTAATCCCCTACCTATATATCTAGCCTAACCCTAAAACCTAGGAGGTTTGTCCCTCCCGCCGCCGCTCCTCTTCCACCTCGGGATCTCCTCCCGATCCAAATTCTCTCCGACCCTCTCCCTTGACTTCCGCCGCCACCCAACCAGTGCACTCCCTCCGATCCATCCACCCACCTCGATCTGCCAGCCACAGCCGCCACTCCTCTCCTCGATCTCCTCCAACCCAGCCGCCCGAGCACCTCCTCCTCGCCGGTGTTTTTCCGTCGGAGTTTGCCGGCCGGAGCAGCAACAGCCACCACAAGGAACTGCCTCGCGCCCTCGCCTCTCCTTCCTCCTTCCTCGCGTTTCTCTTTCGGTCGTTCACGCATGGCTCTCTGTCTCTTCCAACGCAGGACGCCCACCATGGACAGCGTGTCCCCAGCAGCTCGCGTTGCCGTCCTCCGTCGCTTGCTCCGCCCAAGTCTTCGTCAGCTCCATGCCGAGCAGCAGCTCGCCGGAGCACGAGCACCACCCGGTCAGCCTCCCTCTGCCCGTCCCTCTCCTTCGCCGATCTTGTTCCTCCCTGTCTCACTCTCGTTTGAATTTCTTCCCCCCATGGCCTTGCAGTTTCCGCCGCCTCCCTGCCAAGTCCGTTCCGCCGGAGTCCCTTGAAGCAGCCGCCCTGGATCTCATCTCCGGCCCCGTCCGCGACCTCCCCGACCCGCGCCGCCGCGAGCCGCCTCCTTCCCTTGGATCCTCGCTGCCCCTTCACCCTGCTCGCCTCCTCTGCTTCGTTCAAGCAAGGAGGACGACGCACCTCTGCTCACTGCGTTGACCGTGCCTTCCTCGCCTACGTGGACCGCGACCACGACTTAGGCCCAGCGCGCCAGCCTCCCTTGCCGGCCTCACCTCACCGTCGAACTAGGCCGCGGCCCATGGTGAGCAGCCCCCGCCCTCTGTATGTTCTGTTGGCCCAGTTGGATTCAGCCCGAATATGTTTTTTTCCAGTTATGCGATTTTAGCTTTATCCAGTGATCTACTGTTTTACAGAAAACCCCTTCATGTTCATGCATTTAAAAAACTCGACAACCGTGCATCGGATTTAAATGATTTAAACATGTAAAATGCTTAGAATTTCATCTAGTTTCATAATATGCTGCTTTCATCCATGTTAAAAATGTTTAACATGCTGTTTGTGTTTATTTTGCATAATGCCATGTTAAAATGATTTATTTCATAACTAAATAACTGTAGCTCCAAATTTAATAAACTTTATATGTAAATGGGGTAGAAAAATGCATAGTTTAACATGGTGGTATTACTTTGCATGTTTAACAACTCTAAAATATGGTTTAGGGAAGAACAGTAGCAAATTCAAAATATGCATATGGGGATTTTTCCGGATTTGTTGTTTGTTGTTTCCGGCCTCATATGAACTTGCCTAAATAGTTCGTTTACTTATGCTTCACCTCTTGCCATGTTAATCAACATTTAATATTGTTGAGTACATAAATGGGAGAGAACTAAATAAGTCATGTGGTGTTTCGTCAATATGCAACTCGTTGCATATTGAGCTCCACTTAATTTGTAGTGTTGTTTGTTGCATTTGCCATGCCATGAATCATTAAACCGGACATGCATCATACTTGATTGTGCATCATGCCATGTTCATGTGATGATTGTTTACTATGTTGGTTGCTTCTTTCCAGTTGCGCTTCTCCTTGATAGTTCCGGTTACGTTGCGATTGTGAGGATCCGTTCAACTTCGTCCGTTTGTCTTCTTCATGGACTCGTTCTTCTTCCTTCCGGGATCTCAGGCAAGATGACCATACCCTCGAAATCACTTCTATCTTTGCTGGCTAGTTGCTCTCCCTATTGCTATAACGCGCTACCTACCACTTGCTATATCATTCCTCCCATATTGCCATGTCAAGCCTCTAACCATCCTTTCCTAGAAAACCGTTGTTTGGCTAAGTTACCGCTTTTGCTCAGCCCCTCTTATAGCGTTGCTAGTTGCAGCGGAAGATGAAGTTGTTCCATGTTGGAACATGGATATCATGAACTGTGTTGGGATATCACAGTATCTCTTATTTTTAATTAATGCACCTATATACTTGGTAAAGGGTGGAAGGCTCGGCCTTATGTCTGGTGTTTTGTTCCACTCTTGCCGCCCTAGTTTTCGTCATACCGGTGTTATGTTCCTTGATTTTGCGTTCCTTACGCGGTTGGGTGTTATGGGAACCCCTTGACAGTTCGCTTTGAATAAAACTCCTCCAGCAAGGCCCAACCTTGGTTTTACATTTGCCTAACAACCTATTTACCCTTCCCTTGGGTCATCCAACCCGAGGGTCATCTTTATTCTTACCCCCCCCCCCCCCCCCGGGGGGGGGCAATGCTTCTCTAAGTGTTGGTCCGAAATGAGCAGACTGCGAGGCCACCTCGGGGAAACTTGAGGGCTGGTTTTACTCGTAGGATGTCTCATCCGGTGTTGCCCTGAGAACGAGATATGTGCAGCTCCTATCGGGATTGTCGGCACATCGGGCGGCTTTGCTGGTCTTGTTTTAACATTGTCGAAACGTCTTGTAACCGGGATTCCGAGCCTGATCGGGTCTTCCCGGGAGAAGGAATATCTTTCGTTGACCATGAGAGCTTGTGATGGGCTAAGTTGGGACACCCCTGCAGGGTATAAACTTTCGAGAGCCGTGCCCGCGGTTATGTGGCAGATGGGAATTTGTTAATATCCGGTTGTAGAGAACTTGACACTTGACTTAATTAAAATACATCAACTGCGTGTGTAGCCGTGATGGTCTCTTCTCGGTGGAGTCCGGGAAGTGAACACGGTTCTTGTGTTATGTTTGAACGTAAGTAGTTTCAGGATCACTTCTTGATAACTTCTAGCTTCTCGACCGTTGTGTTGCTTCTCTTCTCGCTCTTATTTTGCGTATGTTAGCCACCATATATGCTTAGTGCTTGCTGCAGCTCCACCTCATTACCCTATTCTACCCATAAGCTTAAATAGTCTTGATCTCACGGGTGTGAGATTGCTGAGTCCTTGTGGCTCACAGATTCTACCAAAACAGTTGCAGGTGCCGTTGATACCAGTGTAGGTGACGCAACCGAACTCAAGTGGGGAGTTTGACGAGGACCTTGGTCGTTACTATGTTTCGTTTCCAGATGGTCAGTAGTGGAGCCCAGTTGGGACGATCAGGGACCTAACATTTGGGGTTATCTTCTTTTTATGTGGATTTGACCGTAGTCGGTCTATGTGTGTATCTTGAATGTAGTATGAATTTATTTATGTATTGTGTGAAGTGGCGATGATAAGCCAACTCTTTATCCCATTCTTGTTCATTATATGGGATTGTGTGAAGATGACCCTTCTTGCGACAAAACCTACAATGCGGTTATGCCTCTAAGTCGTGCCTCGACACGTGAGAGATATAGCCGCATCGTGGGTGTTACACAGACATTATGAGCACATGCTCATTAGCTGAGCTATTCTCCTCCATCTTGTAGGCAAAGTACTTGTCAGAGGTCTCATACCTCTTAACACGGGCATGAGTCTGAAATATCATTTTCAGCTTTCTTGGAACATCTCATATGGTCTATGGCATTCAAAACATTTTTGAAGTCCCGGTTCTAAGCCGTAAAGCATGGTGCACTAAACTATCAAGTAGTCACATACCGGGCTTGCAAAATGTTCATAACGTCTGCATCTGCTCCTGCAACAGGTTCGTCACCAAGTGCTGCATCAAGGACAAAATTCTTCTGTGTAGCAATGAGGATAATCCTCAGATCACAGACCCAGTCCGCATCATTGCTACTATCATCTTTCAACTTAGTTTTCTGTAGGAACATATCAAAAATCAAACATGGAGCTATACGCGAGCTGTTGATCTACAACATAGATATGCAAATACTATCAGGACTAAGTTCATGATAAATTGAGTTCAATTAATCATATTACTTAAGAACTCCCACTTAGATAGACATCCCTCGAGTCATCTAAATGATCACGTGATCCATATCAACTAAACCATGTCCGATCATCACGTGAGATGGAGTAGTCTTCAATGGTGAACATCTCTATGTTGATCATATCTACTATATGATTCACGTTTGACCTTTTGGTCTCAGTGTTCCGAGGCCATGTCTGTACATGCTAGGCTCGTCAAGTTTAACCTGAGTATTCCGCACGTGCAAAACTGTCTTGTACCCATTGTATGTGAACGTAGAGCTTATCACACCCGATCATCACGTGGTGTCTCGGCATGACGAACTGTCGCAACGGTGCATACTCAGGGAGAACACTTATACCTTGAAATTTTAGTGAGGTTTCATCTTATAATGCTACCGCTGTACTAAGCAAAATAAGATGCATAAAAGATAAACATCAAATGCAATCAAAATATGTGACATGATATGGCCAGAATCATCTTGTGCCTTTGTTCTCCATCTCCAAAGCACCGTTATGATCTCCATCGTCACCGGCTTGACACCTTGATCTCCATCGTAGCGTCGTTGTCGTCTCACCAACTATTGCTTCTACAACTATCGCTAACTCATAGTGATAAAGTAAAGCAATTACATGGAGATTGCATTTCATACAATAAAGCGACAACCATAAGGCTCCTGCTAGTTGCCGATAACTTTTACAAAACATGATCATCTCATACAATAACATATATCACATCATGTCTTGACCATATCACATCACAACATGCCCTGCAAAAACAAGTTAGATGTCCTCTACTTTATTGTTGCAAGTTTTACGTGGCTGCTACGGGCTTCTAGTAAGAACCGTTCTTACCTACGCATCAAAACCACAATGATGTTTCATCAAGTTTGTTGTTTTAACCTTCAACAAGGATCGGCTGCAGTCAAATTCGATTCAACTAAAGTTGGAGAAATAGACACCTGCCAGCCACCTTTATGCAAAATAAGTTGCATGTCTGTCGGTGGAACCGGTCTCGTGAACGCGGTCATGTAAGGTTGGTCCGGGCCGCTTCATCCAACAATACCGCCGAATCAAAATAAGTCGTTGGTGGTAAGCAGTATGACCATCATCGCCCACAACTCTTTGTGTTCAACTCATGCATATCATCTACGCATAGACCTGGCTCTGATACCACTGTTGGGGAACGTAGCATGCAATTTCAAAAAAATTCCTATGATCATGCAAGATCTATCTAGGAGATGCATAGCAACGAGAGGGGGAGAGTGTGTCCACATACCCTCGTAGACCGAAAGCGACCGTTAGTTTAACGCGGTTGATGTAGTCGACGTCTTCGCGATCCAACTGATCAAGTACCGAACGTACGGCACCTCCGAGTTCAGCACACGTTCAGCTCGATGACTGATGTCGCTTGAAGCTACGTCGGTATTTCCCCAAAGAGGAAGGGATGATGCAGCACAGCGGCAATAGGTATTTCACTCACATATGAAACCAAGGTTATCGAACCAGTAGGAGAACCAGGCAACACAACGTAATCAGCCCATGCACACAAATAACAACACCTTGCAACCCGACGTGTTAAAGGGGTTGTCAATCCCTTTCGGGTAACAACGCCAGAAATTGTGTGTTGACGGGAGAAAGTTGTAATAGATTGAATAAATAGATCGCAAATAAAATAAAGTGCAGCAAAGTATTTTTGTATTTTTGGTTTAATAGATCTGAATAAAAAGTGCAAATAAAATAGATCGCCAAGCAAATATATGAGAAAGAAGACCCCGGGGCCGTAGATTTCACTAGTGGCCTCTCTCGAGAAAGATAGCAAACAGTGGGTAAACAAATTACTATTGGGCAATTGATAGAACATCAAATAATTATGACGATATCCAGGCAATGATCATTACATAGGCATCACATCCAAGATTAGTAGACCGACTCCTGCCTGCATCTACTACTATTACTCCACACATCGACCGCTATCCAGCATGCATCTAGTGTATTAAGTTCATGGTAAAACGGAGTAATGCAATAAGAACGATGACATGATGTAGACAAGATCCGTTTATCTATTGCGGCAGATATAGATCCCATCTTTTTATCCTTAGTAGCAACGATACATACGTGTCGGTTCCCTTTCTGTCACTGGGATCAAGCACCGTAAGATCGAACCCACTACCAGGCACCTCTTCCCATTGCAAGATAAATAGATCAAGTTGGCCAAACTAAACCCAAATATCGGAGAAGAAATACGAGGCTATAAGAGATCATGCATATAAGAGATCAAAGAAACTCAAATAACTTTCATGGATATAAAAAGATATAACTGATCATAAACTCGACGTTCATCAAATCCCAACAAACTCACCGCAAAAGAGTTACATCATATGCATCTCCAAGAGACCATTATATTGAGAATTCAGGGAGAGAGAGAAAGCATCTAGCTACTAACTACGGACCCGAAGGTCTACAAAGAACTACTCACGCATCATCGGAGAGGCACCAATGGAAGTGGTGAACCCCTCCATGATGGCGTCTAGATTGGATCTGGTGGTTCTAGACTTTGCGGCGGCTAGATGAATATTTCGTCGATGCCTCTAGGGTTTCTGGAATATTGGGGTATTTATAGAGCAAAGAGGCGGCCCGGGGGGCACCCGAGGTGGGCACAACCCACCAGGGCGTGCCTGGGCCTCCTGGCGCGCCCTGGTGGGTTGTCCCCTCCTCGGGACTCCCCCCAGGTACAACCAGGGCCTGTTGTGTTCCTTATGGCCCATAAAAAATCATCGTGGAGTTTCGTGGCCTTTGGACCCGTGTGATATTGATTTCCCGCGATGTAAAAAACATGAAAAAAACCGCAACTGCACTTGGCACTATGTCAATAGGTTTGTACCAAAAAATGATATAAAATGATTATAAAACATCCAAGATTGATAATAAAACAGCATGGGACAATCAAAAATTATAGATACGTTGGAGATGTATCAGCATCCCCAAGCTTAACTCCTGCTCGTCCTTGAGTAGGTAAGTGATAAAAACAGAATTTTTGATGTGGAGTGCTGTTTATCAAGTCATATCATATTCTTTTCTTTATAGCATGGACATTTGGACTTTTATGTGATTCAAAGCAATAGTCTAGTTTTGACATAATAATTTAGATACTCAAGCATATCAACAAGCAACCATGTCTTTCAAAATATCAATGCTAAAATAATTTATCCCTAGCCCATCATGCTCAAACATTGATCCATTCATGAAACACACTCGAATATTAACTACACCCAATACTTAAACATGATCATATTGCCTCCTAGTTGGTGCTTTTAATAAGAGAAGATGGAGACTCAAAATAAAAATTGCATAAAGTAAAAGAAAGGCCCTTCGCAGAGGGAAGTAGGGATTTGTAGAGGTGCCAGAGCTCAAAGCAAAAAATTAGAGATAAAAACATTTTGGGAGGTGTATCCATCCCACCAACGAAAACGACGTAGAGCTACGAACACTTTCCATGCTAGATATGCCATAGGCGGTTCCCAAACAGAAAATAAAGTTTATTCCTTTTTCCACCATACTTTCACTTTCCATGGCTAACCGTATCCACGGGTGCCCTCCATACCAACACTTTCCAAGGAATTTATTATTTGACAACATAAAGTAATTCATTTTTGCATTTTGGGACTGCGCATCCCTAAAACCTTAGCCTTACTCTCGTGCAATGACAAGTGTATAAACACTCATCGTGAGAATAACACATCCAGCATGGAAAATATTAGCCACCCGTTACCGTTCCGCGAGCGAAACAAACACACAAAAGAGAAGTTTATTTTGAAAATTAGAGATGGCAAATACAAATTTGCTTAGAACGGCAAAAGAATACCGCATATAGGTAGATATAGTGGACTCATGTGGCACAAATGATTTAAAGGATTTTGGATGCACAAGTAGAGATCATACTTGGTGCAAAATGAAGGCTAGCAAAAAGGTTGAGAAGCGAG
Source organism: Aegilops tauschii subsp. strangulata (assembly GCF_002575655.3). Lineage (NCBI taxonomy): Eukaryota > Viridiplantae > Streptophyta > Magnoliopsida > Poales > Poaceae > Aegilops > Aegilops tauschii. The sequence goes on from NC_053037.3 coordinate 179,604,646, forward strand.
CAACCAAGAAACGAATAATCTCATAAGCAAGCATTAAGCATAATTAACACCGAATAATGCACCACAAGTAGGATATAATTTTCATAGCATGACTGTTGACTTTCGTGTATGCATAGGGAATCACAAACCTTAACACCAATATTCTTACTAGAGCACGATTACTCATCAACATAACTCACATATCACATCATCATATCTCAAAACTATTAATAAGAATCAAGTTTATTTTGTCCAATGATCGTCATGACATTTTCTTTTTCTTTATCCTTCTTGGATATCTATCACTTTGGGACTAATTTTCATGTGTTGCTTTTCACAAGCTCAAACAAATATAAGTGAAGATCATGAGCATAACAAATTTTCTTTCTCTCAAAATAATTTAAGTGAAGCAAGAGAGAATTTCTTCAAAAATTTACTAACTCTCAAATAAATCTAAGAGAAGCAAGAGAGCATTTCTTCAAAAATAACAAAGCACACAGTGCTCAAAAAGATATAAATGAAGCACTAGAGCGAGTCCTAGCTCATAAAAGATTTAAGTGAAGCATAGAGAGCAATTCAAACAAGTCATGACACAATTTTGGCTCTCTCAAATAGGTGTGTCCAGAAAGGATTGATGACTTAAAACACAAAGTAAAACAAGCAAAGACTCATATCATACAAGACGCTCCAAGCAAAACACATATCATGTGACGAATAAAAATATAGCCTCGAGTAAAAAACCGATAGTTGTTGGAAGAAAGTGGGGATGCCACTCGGGGGCATCCCCTAGCTTAGCTGGTTGCTCATTTTTGGATAATAGCTTGGGATGCCGGGGCATCCCCAAGCTTAGGCTCTGTAACGCCCGGATAATTATGCTACAGTGAACCTATGCTAATGATGCCACGTCACCTCTGTTACTGTCGCTAATCTCGCGTTAGTTCAAAACAATTCGAATTCAAATTTGAATTTTTGTCCAACATCGAAAGTTTTCAAACATCAAAACTAAAATCTTCGGAATGTGGCTTATTACCTATACTAAATTAGGCACTACTTTCATACATTTATAAAACTAATATAAATAAGAAACTGAAATAAAACAGTAAAGTAAAAATAAATAAAAAAGAAAAGAGACAAACAGAAAGCAATAGAAAGGGAAAAGACCCCCCCTCTCCCTGGGCCAGATGGCCCAGCTAGACAACAGCCAGCCAGCCCAACCGGCCCATCCAGGTCGGCCCACTCCCCCGTCCCCCCTTGACGCCTCCTTCCCCGCGCCCTGTTCCCCCGACCGCGCCATGACCAGGGGCACGTCCCCGTCGCACCACCTTGCCGTCCCCGCCGAGGGGATAAGGCCGCCACGCCCACGCCTCCTCGGTTCCGTCTCCCACTCACCCCCGCTCTCCTCCCAGATCTCCGCATCTCCCTCTCCCCTTAGATCCACCATGCCGCTCCCTTCTTCCCCACTCGCCTGATAGCCTCCGCCGCTCGCCACCGTCGATCCCGCGCTCTCCGACGACCCCGAGCCCCGACGAGATGTCACGGAGTTTCGCCGCCCTCCGCTGCGTCGCCTGAGCCGAGCCACCGGAGACGACGGGCTCGGCGTCGAGCGGATCGAGCTTGTCTCCGTCTTCTCCGTCGTCGGTGACCGCCGCCGTCTTTGTCATCCCCTGCTGCTCCAAAGCTGTCGAGGGCCCTTCTTGGCCGCTCGATGAGCTCCTCTCACCCTCCATTTCTTCTCCCCGCGGCCGCATTCGTCCCTAGCTAGTTCGCGTCCGTTGCCATGCCTCTGCTTCTGCCGGCGTGCTCGTAGCCATGTCGTTGCTGCTCGTCGAGCTCAAATGAGCTCGGAATCGTGCTCAGCACGTCTGTGCGGGCCCATTGCACCCCTCCCTCGCGCTTTGTCGAGCCCCGTAGTACCGACCCCGTGCTCCGAACCTGATGCGCCTCTGCGTAGCTCATCGCCGGTGTCGTTCCGGCGACCTTTTGGTCTTTTGCTCGTGCCCCATCTTGCTCGCGCGTGCACGTAGGCCTCGCCCCGCGCCTCCTACTGCTCCTCCCCCTGTACACCGTGCCCGCCGTTGCCCGCCTTGCCGTAGTGCATGCCGCTCCCCGCCCCTGACTCGCTCGCCTTTTGCGTCGCTGCTGCTTTAGCTGCCGCCGGCGCCCCCCTTTTGCCGCTACTATCTCTTGCTCGAGCCCGCCTCCGCCAGCCGATTCCGCCCCTGCCCTGCGCTCCCGTGTCGCGGCTCCCGCCGGGCCGCAGCCGCCGCTGCGTCGTCTCCGGCCACCGCCTCTGCCTCCCCGCTGCTCCCTGCCGCCCCTGCCCTGCCTACCGGTCCGCACCGCCGCCTGCACGCTACGTCCGGCGCCCCCACCGCCCGTCCCCGCCGCCGTTTCACCGTACCGCTCCGGCCGCCGTTGAGGCCGGCGCCCCTTGGTGGCCTTGGGCCTGCACGCTCGGCGCCCGTAACCGCGCCTGGGTGCCCGATGCCCAGTGCCCATTAGCCTCCCCCAAGGCCACTGCCTAGGGTGCCCCACGCCCCAGAACACAAAAAAACAGATTTTTTTTAAAAAATTTAGGAAATTAATGAATTAATATAATCAAATCAACTTAATCAAGTCAGTTTAATTAACCTAAACACTTAGTTAATCTAATTAACTCCATTTAGTTAATCTGTGTCAATGACAACCGGGACCCACGCATTAGTTCACCCAGTCAACAGTCAAGTTGACCGCTGATGTCATACTGACATCATGCTGATGCAGTAACCATGTTTTTTATTTAATTAATTCCGTTAACTTAAAAAGGAATTAAAACTTTGAAAATTAATATAAAATAATCCGTAGCTTGGATGAAAATACTTTGTACATGAAAGTTGCTCAGAACGACGAGACGAATCCGAATACGTAGCCCGTTCGTCCGCCACACATCCCTAGCATAGCAAACACGCAACTTCCCACTCCGGTTCATTTGTCCGAAAACGCAAAACACCGGGAATACTTTCCCGGATGTCCCCCCCTTCGCCGGTATCACCTACTACCGCGTTAGGGCACACCTAGCATCGCTCATTGTCATGTCATGCATCGTCATGCATATGTTTGCATTATATTTATTCTTTCTTCCCCCTCTTCTCTTGCTAGACACCGAGACCGACGCCGCCGCTACCCAGTACGACTACGGTGTTGACGACCCCTCCTCGGCTGAGCTTCCAGGCAAGCCCCCCCCTTGATCACCAGATATCGCCTATTCTTCTCTCTACTGCTTGCATTAGAGTAGTGTAGCATGTTACTGCTTTCCGGTTATCCTATCCTGATGCATAGCCTGTCCTTGCTACTACTGTTGTTACCTTTACCTGCAATCCTAAATGCTTAGTATAGGATGCTACTATTCCATCATTGGCCCTACATTTTGTCCGTCTGCCATGCTATAGTATCGAGCCGTGATCACTCGGGAGGTGATCACGGGTATATACTTATATACATAATATATGATCCATGTGGTGACTAAAGTCGGGTCGGCTCGTAGAGTACCCGCGAGTGATTCACGGATTGGGACCGAAAGGACGTTTGTCCCGACGGCCCTCTGAGTGGACCTTTGTGGCAGAGCGACATGGCAGGTTGAGACCACCTAGGTGAGAGGTGGGCCTGGCCCTGGTCGGCGTCCGCGATTACATCAATTAAAACGCTTACCGAGATCTTGGTATTTGATCTGAGTCTGGCCACTGGCCTATACACTCTAACCAACTACACGGGAACAGTTATGGGCACTCGACGTCGTGGTATCAGCCGAAGCCTTCGTGACGTCAGCGACTGAGCGGCGCGTGCCGGATTGGACTGGAACGCCTGCTCTTGTATTAGGGAGGCTAGGTCTGCTTCTGGCCGCATTTGCAACATGCAGGTGTGCAATGGGCGATGGGCCCAGACCCCTGCGCGCATAGGATTTAGACCAGCATGCTGACCTCTCTGTTGTGCCTAGGTGGGGCTGCGACGTGTTGATCTTCCGAGGCCGGGCATGACCCAGGAAAGTGTGTCCGGCCAAAGGGGATCGAGCGTGTTGGGTTATGTGGTGCACCCCTGCAGGGAAGTTTATCTATTCGAATAGCCGTGTCCCTCGGTAAAAGGATGACCCGGAGTTGTACCTTGACCTTATGACAACTAGAACCGGATACTTAATAAAACACACCCTTTCAAGTGCTAGATACAACCCGGTGATCGCTCTCTAACAGGGCGACAAGGAGAGGATCGCCGGGTAGGATTATGCTATGCGATGATACTTGGTGAACTTACCATCTACTCTCTTCTACATGCTGCAAGATGGAGGCTGCCAAAAGCGTAGTCTTTGATAGGACTAGCTATCCCCCTCTTATTCTGGCATTCTGCAGTTCAGTCCACCAATATTGCCCCTTTACACTGATACCCATGCATATGTAGTGTAGATCCTTGCTTACGAGTACTTTGGATGAGTACTCACGGTTTCTTTTCTCCCTCTTTTCCCCCTTGCCATTTCTTCCTGGTTGTCGCAACCAGATGCTGGAGCCCAGGAGCCAAACGCCACCGTCGACGACGACTCCTACTACACCGGAGGTGCCTACTACTATGTGCAGGCCGCTGACGACGACCAGGAGTAGTTTAGGAGGATCCCAGGCAGGAGGCCTGCACCTCTTTCGATCTGTATCCCAGTTTGTGCTAGCCATCTTATGGCCACTTGTTTAACTTATGTCTGTACTCAGATATTTGCTTCCGCTGACTCGTCTATGATCGAGCACTTGTATTCGAGCCCTCGAGGCCCCTGGCTTGTATTATGATGCTTGTATGACTTATTTATATTTTTCTAGTTGTGTTGTGATATCTTCCCATGAGTCCTTGATCTTGATCGTACACGTTTGCGTGTATTATTAGTGTACGGTCAAATCGGGGGCGTCACAAGTTGGTATCAAAGCCGACTGCCTATAGGTAGCCCCCTTCCAACTCCTTGGCCGAAGTCGAGTCTAGTCACTACAAAAACTTTTACTAACATGGCTGTGTGTCTTACGGGCCCACGTCGCCATTGGGTGGTATTAGGATCTTTTACTCCTCGTCTATACTCTTGGACTCTGATCTCTCTTCCATTCGGGTTAAACGAATTTACTAACTCTAACATTAGGATCCCGTGACCACATTCACCCCAAAGTTGGATAAGCCATAGTTATTCCTTAGAATAGTATTTTGAGTAGTGCACACACTGTCGTGTTGACTACTAAGTGGTATCCATCGTACCTCTTTCATTATGCTTGTTTCATCATGAATAATCCTTGTCTTTGCAAATGCTCAATGCTGAACTACCCCTGTTACATGTTAGCAGGATGGTTAGACCTGCTGGTCATGGCCGTGGTGCCAACGATCCACCACCGCCCGAATTATTTGCCGGAATGATGCAACAGTTTGAGCTAAACCGCCAGTTCATGGAAGGAATGATGGCTCAGTTTCCTCGTCCGAATATGAATCAGCAGCCAGCCCTAGTAACTCTGCAGGACTTCATGCACCTCAACCCAACTATCTACCGCAGCTCAACTCAACCCCTTGATGCTAATGACTGGCTCCGCGACATCACGTATGAAATGGAGTCTGCTAGTGTGGCCCCTGCTAGCTATGTCACCTTTGCATCTTTCTTTCTAAAGGGTCCCGCTGCTCAATGTTGGGACAGCCACAGGCGTACCCTGCCTACTGGAACGGTCATCACTTGGCCGGATTTCCAAGCTGCCTTTCGTGCGCGCTTCATTCCTCAGGGAATCATGGACAGGAAGAAGCGAGATTTCCGCAACCTCACCCAAGGCAACAAGTCTGTAGATGCTTATCAGCGGGAATTTTTTGACTTGTCACGTTATGCTGAAGAAGATATTGCTACTGATGCTCGTAAGCAGGAGAAGTTTCGTGATGGACTTCAACCTGATATCAAGCTAGCGCTCCTAGTGCATGACTTTGCTGATTTTGCCACCTTGGTGAACAAGGCCATTCATGTCGAAACGGGTCTGCAGGAATACCAGAGCTCTCATAGGCGCAACCGTGACACGGGCTCATCTTCGGGCTCGCCCTCGCAGAAGCGTAAGATATGGATTCCCAACAGCATGTACCAGCCAACTGCACCTGCCCCAAGGCAGACCTATGTTGCACCTCGTCTGCCTCCTCGACCATCTAGGCAGCCAAGGCTTCCAGCACCACCACCCCGAGCTCCTGCTCCGACTCCCAATAATGGTCTATGCTTCAGGTGTGGTCAACCAAGACACCATGCTAGGGAATGCAACCAGAACCAGAATCAACTGGCCCTTCCAGCAACTGGCCGTGGAAGCAACCAGCCCCGCAACAACAATGCCAAGTTTTTCCATGCCATGGCCACTGAAAGGCACAGGAGGAATTCTATTGCAAGTCTCAAATTACCTAATGGTACTGTGGTCAATGACCATTCTCAAATGGAAGGAATCATCTGGAATTGTTTTAAAAATAGAATGGGTACCTCAAGAGGCAATGTCATGGGTTTTGACCTCTCTACTCTCATCACTCCTATAGAAGGCCTTGACATTCTCACCAAACCTTTTGAAAAGGATGAAATGGATAAAGTGTTTAAGCATATGCCTATGGATAAAGCTCTAGGTCCTGATGGTTTCAATGGCCTGTTCTTCAAGAAATGCTGGCATATAATCTCTCAGGATTTTTACGAGTTAGCTCAACATTTCTTTGAAGGCTCTGCTGTCTTGGAAAATATTAATGACTCTTACATTACTCTTGTACCAAAAAAGCTCACACCTGAAGAGGTTGGAGATTATAGGCCTATTTCTCTTACTAGTATGAGTCTGAAGTTTCTTTCTAAAATGGCAGCAAATAGGTTTCAAGAGGTGATCTTGCAGTGCATTCACAAGAACCAATATTTTTTATAAAGAGCAGAACAATTCAAGATTGTTTAGGCTGGACCTTTGAGTACCTGCATCAGTGCCATCAATCTAGGAGGCCAATTGTAATCCTTAAGTTAGATTTTGAAAAGGCTTTTGACTCTTTGGAACATGAAGCTCTTTTTCAGATTCTTAGGCACAAAGGTTTTAATGAGAAATGGATTCTCTAGATGAAGCAGCTGCTGGGCACTGGTACCTCTTCAGTACTTCTTAATGGTGTCCCTGAGAGGAAATTTGTTTGTAAAAAGGGGGTCAGACAGGGTGATCCTGTCTCTCCCCTTCTCTTTCTTGTTGCTGCAGATCTTCTTCAATCAGTTATTAATGACATGTTCAGAAGAGGAATTTTGCACTTGCCTATCCCCTGTCATGACCAGGATTACCCAGTGATCCAATATGCTGATGATACCTTAATCATCTTACCTGCTGATAGGACACAGCTCCTGGCTTTGAAAGATATGCTTCAAGTGTTTGCTCAGTCCACTGGCCTTGATGTGAACTATCACAAATTTTTCTCTTCCCCATAAATGTTGATCCTGTTGTGATGAGTGATCTAGTTGTTGCTTTTGGTTGCCATATAGGAAAAATGCCATTCACTTACCTTGGGCTGCTAGTGGGAACCACAAGGCCCAAAATGGTGGACTTTATGCCTCTTGTGGACTGTATGGAAAGAAGAATGACTGCTAGCTCCTCTTTTCTCAATCAAGGGAATAGGCTACAATTTTTGAACTCTGCTCTATCTTCCATGCCCATCTTCTTTATGTGCAGTTTGGCTATTCCTGCTGGAATCCTAAAGCAGTTAGAGGGAATTCACAGGCAGTGTTTATGGAGAAAGCATAGAGATGAACCAGCCCCCTCCCTTGCTTCTTGGGAGCTTATTTGCAGGCCAAAGAACAGGGGTGGACTTGGTATTCTCAATCTGGGGGTGCGGAATGTTGCCTTGCTCCTCAAGCATGCTAGTAACTTCCTCAATAGAAAGGATATTCCTTGGGTGTCTCTCATTTGGGACTCTTATTACCATGGTAGGGTGCCTCAAGGAACATTTGTCTGTGGCTCTTTCTGGTGGAAGGATATTTGCAAGGTTATGCTGAGTTTTGGAGAATGTTCTTGGGTTGAGATTAATGAGGGTGACACTGCTCTCTTCTGGTCAGACAACTGGAATATTGGTGATGAGGTTTCTCCTCTCCAATCAAGATTTCCTAGGTTATTTTCATATGTTAAGGACCCATGGATTTCAGTCAAGGAGTTTTTCAGTTCTCAGGATATTCTCCAGCATTTTCGTCTACCTTTGTCTGCTCAGGCATTTGGGGAGTTGGGTATGATCCAATCTATGATGGGTTCTCACAGCAGAACACCTGGCTCTAGGGATGTGTGGTTTTGGCAGAGCTCCTCCAAATAGTATAGGCCCAAGATGTTTTACTCCCACACTTTTCAGTCTGAAACCTTTAACCCTTTGCTCTGTTGGATATAGAAATCTTCCTCTACTCCCAAGATTAAGGTGTTTGCTTGGATGCTCATCATGGACAGACTGAATACAAAAGATATGGTGGAAAGAAGGCATTGGCACATGGAGGATGGTGTGCATTGTAGACTCTGCCCCTTGCAGGTTTGAGAGACCAGGGATCATCTTTTCTTCAACTGCAATTTCAGTGTTAGAGTCTGGAATTATCTACAGATTGATTGGCCTCCTGGTGACTCAATGTCTGATTTGGTTATTCAGGCAAGGAATGGTTTTGATAAGCCTTTTTTTCTCTGAAGTGGTGTTCACTGCATGTTGGAACATCTGGATCATTAGAAATGCCAAAGTCTTCAGAAATGAGAGGGCCAGATTTAGTAAATGGCGAGGTGCTTTTAGGCATGATATCTCTCTGTTGCAATATAGGATTAAACCTGCCTACAAGGATGACCTTCTCAAGTGGATCTCTTTCCTTCCCCCTTAAGGTTTAGTGTAGTAAGGCATTTCTGCGCCCCCCCCTACTCTCTTAGACTAGTTACTTTTCTAGATTACCCCTTGTAATCAGTTTGTTGTATTTGCTCCTTATGTTTAATAAAGTTTTGCTATGCTGTGGGGGTTTGCCCCATAGTTCCCAGTCAAAAAAAACAACAATGCCAAGTCTTATGGTCGTGTTCATGCCAACCACGTTGATCTGAACGAAGCTCAAGACCAGCCTGCTACTGTGATGGGTACACTTCTCGTCAATTCAGTACCAGCATCCGTTTTATTTGATACTGGAGCATCGCATTCGTTCATATTAGCTGAGTTTGCATTCATGCATGGCATTAAATATGAAGAGATGAACACTGCACTAGTGGCACACACTCCTGCGGGCCAATGTCAAACCTCTATGGTTAGTCACGACGTTCCCGTTGAAATCAAAGGACTGGAATTCCTTGTCTCTCCCATCGTACTGAAGTCCTGTAGCATTGATCTCATTCTGGGAATGGATTGGTTGAAAGCGCATACTGCATCTATAGTTTGCGCCACTAAGACCGTCCATCTGCTACACCCTTCCGATGAAATAATAAGCTACAATGCTTGTCTGGTTCAGAATGCCGAGGCAAGGCTTTATGCATTGAATGCATTGAACGCTGCACCACTCAAGGACATTGAGAACATTCCCGTCGTGCGCGAATTCCTCGACGTCTTTCCTTAAGAACTTCTTAGGATTCCCCCTGCTAGAGTTGTCGAATTCATCATCGACTTGAAACCAGGCACCACTCCTATAGCCAAGCGACCCTACAAGATGTCGCCGCATGAACTCATTGAGCGTAAGGAGGAAATCGACAAATCTCTTCGCAGTGGTTTCATTCGCCCAAGTTGCTCTCCTTGGGGAGCACCTTCTCTCTTTGTCATCAAGAAGGATGGGACAAACCGATTAGTCCAAGACTACTGTCCTATAAACCAAGCTACCATTCAGAATAAATATCCTCTTCCTCGGATCAATGATCTGTATGATCAACTGGCTGGTTCATCAGTGTTCTCTAAACTCGACTTGAGGTTGGGTTACCACCAGATCCGTGTTCATGAAGAGGATATCCCAAAGACCTCCTTCGTGACTCGATATGGTTCATACGAGTACACCGTCATGTCATTCGGCTTAACCAATGCTCCAGCCACCTTCTCTTGTCTGATGAACTATATATTCATGGAATACCTCGACAAGTTCGTCGTGGTTTATCTGGATGATATCCTGGTATTTTCCAAGAACAAAGAAGAAATGCTGAACATCTTCGTCTTGTGCTGGAAAAGCTACAAGAGCATCACCTATACACCAAGTTCTCCAAGTGTGAATTCTGGCTACCCGAAGTAACCTATCTTGGGCATGTCATCTCTAAGGATGGTATTGCCGTCAACCCTGAACGAGTCCGGGCTATTCTCGAATGGACTCCTCCGAAGAATGTCAAGCAAGTCAGAAGTTTTCTCGGACTCGCTAGCTATTGTCGTCGATTTGTCGAGAACTTCTCCAAGATCGCCAGGCCTCTGACTAACTTGTTGCATAAGGGCATCAAGTTCCAATGGTCAGACAAATGTCAGGAAAGTTTCCAGGCACTCAAAGACAAGTTGACTTCTGCCCCAGTGCTTGCTCCACCTGATACTAAGATTCGTCATTTACTGCGACGCTTCCCGTCAAGGATTAGGCTGTGTCCTAATGCAAGAGCGGAAAGTGATTGCTTATGCCTCTCGTCAATTACGCCCTCACGAAGAGAACTACCTAGTTCACGACCTCGAGCTTGTTGCTGTCATTCATGCACTGAAGCAGTGGCGACATTACCTTCTTGGTAATCGTTGCGAGATCTTCACCGACCACCAAAGTCTGAAGTACCTGTTTACTCAGCCAGACCTGAACCTCTGTCAGCAGAGATGGATGGAGACTGTTGTAGACTTTGACTTGGGTATTTCCTATACACCAGGCAAGGCTAATGTAATGGCTGATGCCTTGAGCCGCAAGTCTTACTACAATCATCTCGAGGTTCGCAAAGTTCAGCCCTCGCTTGTTGAAGAATTCAGAAAGCTGAACCTCCATATTGTTCCTCCAGGTGCACTCGCTCCCCCTCCTAAGGAGTTTCGCAAGATGAACCTCCGTGTTGTTTCCCAGGGTTCCCTCAATACCCTGGCTGTCGAACCAGATCTCTTGGACTCCATCAAGAGACTTCAGGGATATGACTCTCAAGTTGAGAAGATTAAACTCTACCTCGCAGAAGGAAAGCCCTCATTCTTCACTGTTGCTGATGATGGCACTTTGTACTTCAAAGGCCGCCTTGTGGTGTCATGTAAGGAGAAAAACCTAGATATGACTAAGGAAGTTATGGAAGAAGCTCTTGACACTCTGTTGTCTATTCGTCCCAGTAGCACCAAGATGTACAAAGACATTCGTCAAAGATTCTGGTGGTCAAATATGAAGCAAGACATTGCTCGCTATGTTGCTGAATGTGACGTTTGTCGTCGTATCAAAGAAAAACATCAAAGGCATGCTGGAACTCTGCAACCTATCTCTATTCCTGAATGGGAATGGGACCATGTTGAAATGGACTTCGTCACTTGATTTCCCAAGTCGCAGAAAGGTAATGATGCTATTCTTGTCGTCATTGACCGGCTTTCTAAAGTTGCACATTTTCTGGCGGTCAAAGAAACGATCACTGCTAGTCAGCTTGCAACTCTCTACATGTCCAGAATTGTTTCACTTCATGGTATTCCACTGGTTATCAGTTCGGACCGTGGCAGCTTGTTCACTTCAAGATTCTGGGCAAGTTTCCAAGAAGCTATGGGAACTCATCTGTCATTCAGTACCGCATTTCATTCTCAGTCGCAAGGGCAAGTTGAACATGTCAACCAAGTTCTCAAACACATGCTTCGAGCTTGTGTTATTTCCTTCGGCAAGAAAAGGGAGGAATCTCTCCCGTATGCTGAGTTCTCTTATAATAATAGCTATCAAGCTAGTCTGAAGATGGCCCCCTTCGAAGTGTTATATGGACGAAAGTGCCGAACCCCTCTGAACTGGTCAGAAACTGGGGAATGTCCACTCTTCGGTCTGGATATTATCCAACATGCCGAAGAACAAGTCCGCATTATTCGCGAGAATCTCAAGACTGCTCAGTCGCGTCAGAAGAGTCAGTATGATCGTCATCATAAAGACATGGTCTATCAACCTGGCGAAAAGGCTTATCTTCGAGTCACACCAATGAAGGGTGCTCACCGCTTCGGGATCAAGGGCAAGGTAGCTCCTCGCTACATTGGTCCATTCACTATTCTTGAAAGGCGTGGAAAAGTGGCATACCAACTGGAGCTTCCATCGAACCTTTCTCAGGTTCACGATGTGTTCCACGTGTCACAACTCCGCCGCTGCTTCAAGGACCCAATCCGAGTGGTGGATCATGGAGTGCTCGAATTACAACAGGACCTCTCCTATAAAGAGCACCTGGTCCGCATTCTCGACCAAGCTGAACGCCGCACACGTCAGAAGGCGATCAAGTTCCTCAAGGTCCAGTGGTCACATCACTCTGAAGACGAAGCCACTTGGGAACGCGAGGATCGCCTACGTGATGAATACCCCGCACTGTTTCCTTCTACCTCCCAAATCTCGGGACGAGATTTCTTGTAGTGGAGGAGAATTGTAACGCCCGGATAATAATGCTACAGTGAACCTAGGCTAATTATGCCACGTCACCTCTGTTACTTTCGCTAATCTCGCCTTAGTTCAAAACGATTCGATTTCAAATTTGAATTTTTGTCCAACATCGAAAGTTTTCAAACATCAAAACTAAAATGTTCGGAATGTGGCTTATTACATATAATAAATTAGGGACTACTTTCATAATTTTATATAACTAATATAAATGTGAAACTAAAATAAAACAGTAAAGTAAAAATAAATAGAAAAGAAAAGAGACAAACAAAAAGCAATAGAAAGGGAAAAGACCCCCCTCTCCCTGGGCCGAATGGCCCAGCTAGACAATAGCCAGCCAGCCCAACCGGCCCATCCAGGTCGGCCCACTGCCCCGTCCCCCCTTGACGCCTCCTTCCCCACGCCCTGTTCCCCCGACCGCGCCATGAACAGGGGCACGTCCCCGTCGCACCACCTCGCCGTCCCCGCCGAGGGGATAAGGCCGCCACGCCCACGCCTCCTCGGTTCCGTCTCCCACTCACCCCCGCTCTCCTCCCAGATCTCCGCATCTCCCTCTCCCCTCAGATCCACCATGCCGCTCCCTTCTTCCCCACTCGCCCGATAGCCTCCGCCGCTCGCCGCCATCCCCTGCGAGATGTCACGGAGTTTCGCCGCCCTCCGCTACGTCGCCTGAGCCGAGCCACTGGAGACGACGGGCTCAGCATCAAGCAGATCGAGCTCGTCTCCGTCTTCTCCGTCGTTGGTGACCGCCGCCGTCTTCGTCATCCTGTGCTACTACAAAGCTGTCGAGGGCCCTTCTTGGCCGCTCGGTGAGTTCCTCTCTCCCTCCATTTCTTCTTCCCGCGGCCACATTCGTCCCTAGCTAGTTCGCCTCCGTCGTCGTGCCTCTGCTTCTGTCGGCGTGCTCGTAGCCGTGCTGTTGCTGCTCGTCGAGCTCAGATGAGCTCGGAATCGTGCTCAGCACGTCTATGCGGGCCCGTTGCAACCCTCCCTCGCGCTTTGTCGAGCCCCGTAGTACCGACCCCGTGCTCCGACCGGATGCGCCTCCGCGTAGCTCGTCACCGGCGTCGTTCCGACGACCTTTTGGTCTTTTGCTCGTGCCCCATCTTGCTCGCGGGTGCACGTAGGCCTTGCCCCGCGCCTCCTACTGCTCCTCCCCCTGTACACCGTGCCCGCCGTTGCCCGCCTTGCCGTAGTGCACGCCCCGCCCCGCCCCTGACTCGCTCGCCTGCTGCGTCGCTGCTGCTTTAGCTACCGTCGGCGCCCCCCTTTTGCCGCTGCTATCTCCTGCTCGAGCCCGCCTCCGCCAGCCGATTCCGCCCCTGCCCTGCGCTCCCCTGTCGCGGCTTCCGCCGGGCCGTAGCCGCCGCTGCGCCGTCTCCGGCCACCGCCACTGCCTCCCCGCTACTCCCTGTCGCCGCTGCCCTGCCTACCGGTCCGCACCGCCGCCTGCACGTTGCGTCCGGTGCCCCCACTGCCCGTCCTCGCCGCCATTTCACTGTACCGCTCCGGCCGCCGTCGAGGTCGGCGCGCCCTGGTGGCCTTGGGCCTGCACGCCTAGCACCCGTAACCGCGCCCGGGTGCCCGATGCCCAGTGCCCGTTAGCCTCCCCCAGGGCCACTGCCTAGGGAGCCCCACGCCCCAGAACACAAAAAAAGATTAAAAAAATTAATTAGGAAATTAATTAATTAACATAATCAAATCAACTTAATTAAGTTAGTTTAATTAACTTAAACACTTAGTTAATCTAATTAACTCCATTTAGTTAATCTGTGTCAATGACAACCGGGACCCACGCATTAGTTGACCCAGTCAAAAGTCAAGTTGGCCGCTGATGTCATACTGTCATCATGCTGATGCAGTAACCATGTTTTTGATTTAATTAATTCTGTTAACTTAAAAATGAATTAAAACTTTGAAAATTAATATAAAATAATCCGTAGCTCGGATGAAAATACTTTGTACATGAAAGTTGCTCAAAACGACGAGAAAAATCCGAATATGTACTCCGTTCGTCTGCCACACATCCCTAGCATAGCAAACACGCAACTTTCCCCCTCCGGTTCATCTGTCCAAAAACGTGAAACACCGGGAATACTTTCCCGGATGTTTCCCCCTTCGCTGGTATCACCTACTACCGCGTTAGGGCACACCTAGCATCGCTTATTATCATGTCATGCGTCGTCATGCATATGTTTGCATTATATTTATTGTTTCTTCCCCCTCTTCTCTTGCTAGACACCGAGACCGACGCCGCTGCTACCCAGTACGACTACGGTGTTGACGACCCCTCCTTCTCGGCTGAGCTTCCAAGCAAGCCCCCCCCCCTTGATCACCAGATATCGCCTATTCTTCTCTCTACTGCTTGCATTAGAGTAGTGTAGCATGTTACTGCTTTCCGGTTATCCTATCCTGATGCATAGCCTGTCCTTGCTAATACTACCTTTACCTGCAATCCTAAATGCTTAGTATAGGATGCTAGTATTCCATCATTGGCCCTACATTCTTGTCCGTCTGCCATGCTATACTATCGGGCCGTGATCACTCGGGAGGTGATCACGGGTATATACTTATATACATAATATATGATACATGTGGTGACTAAAGTCGGGTCGGCTCGTAGAGTACCCGCGAGTGATTCACGGATTGGGACCGAAAGGACGTTTGTCTCGACGGCCCTCTGAGTGGACCTTTGTGGCGGAGCGACATGGCAGGTTGAGACCACCTAGGTGAGAGGTGGGCCTGGACCTGGTCAGCGTCCGCGGTTACATCAATTAACATGCTTAACGAGATCTTGGTATTTGATCTGAGTCTGGCCACTGGCCTATATGCACTAACCAACTACGCGGGAACAGTTATGGGCACTCGACGTCGTGGTATCAGCCGAAGCCTTCGTGACGTCAGCGACTGAGCGGCGCACGCCGGATTGGACTGGAACGCCTGCTCTTGTATTAGGGAGGCTAGGTCTGCTTCCGGCCGCGTTCGCAACGTGCAGGTGTGCAATGGGCGATGGGCCCAGACCCCTGCACGCATAGGATTTAGACTGGCGTGCTGACCTCTCTCTTGTGCCTAGGTGGGGCTGCGACGTGCTGATCTTCCGAGGCCGGGCATGACCCAGAAAAGTGTGTCCGGCCAAAGGGGATCGAGCGTGTTGGGTTATGTGGTGCACCCCTGCATGGAAGTTTATCTATTCGAATAGCCGTGTCCCTTGGTAAAAGGACGACCCGGAGTACTACCTTGACCTTATGACAACTAGAACCGGATACTTAATAAAACACATCCTTTCAAGTGCCATATACAACCCGGTGATCGCTCTCTAACAGGGCGACGAGGAGAGAATCGCCGGGTAGGATTATGCTATGTGATGAATGTGACGCCCGGAAAATTAAGCTACAGTAACCCTCTACTAATGTGGCCATGTCACCTCGGTTACTGTTGTTAATCTCGCGTTAGTTCGAAACCGATTCAATTTCAAATTTGAATTAAAGTCAAACGATAAAAGTTTTCAAACATAAAAACTAAAATGTGCTAAATGTTACAAATAAATCCTTAGTAATAATGGTGGAGAACCCACATTTTTATAAAATATTTAAAGGCACTAAAATAATTAAAACAGTGGCTTAATCAATTAGATAATGCCTTTTTAGAATTAATAAAATGTTAAACTATTTTATTTGGGTGCCAAAATTAAATGTGGCGGTGGTATATTAAGCTATACTGATTTAGGAGTTGTTTTTGTATTTTTGAAACTAAAATAAATTGAAAACTATAGGGAAAGTAAATGAACAGAAAAGAATTTTTTTAAAAGAAAGTAAACACAAAAATAAAAGAGAGAAGCCCCCCCCACTGGGCCAGTCGGCCCAGCTGTTAGCCAGGCCGGCCCAACCGGCCTCGCCCACTCCCCTTATCCCCTGGACCCCGTAACCCTAACCCCACCCAGACCGCACACTCCCCTCCCCCCCCACATCGCCCAGCCCCCCTCGATCTGGATCGAGATCGAGGGCTTGACCCCGTCGCCACCAGCACGTCGCCGCCAGCACGTCGTCGCTTCGTCGCCCCCGTCGCCATCGCGCGCCATCGCCCCGCCACCAACCCTGGACGACGTCGCCGCCGCCTGGAAGCGCCTCCGCCTCGACCACCGCCGTCGCCAACCACCGCCACCTCACCAATGCCACCCGGCGCTGCCCTGCCGTCGCCCGCCTCCTCAACCCCCCTCTTGCGTGATCCGGTCGGGGGCAATCGACGCCCCCAACGACCTGAGCCGACGCCGGACCACCCCCATCTGGAGCCACCCCGCCACCCGCCGTCGTCGACGTCGTCTCCGTCAACGAGGCCTTCCCCGTCCTCCTCCTCACGCCCCGCTGCCTAGTCCCTACGCCCCCCGCGGTGAGGAACCCCGACCGTCCTTCCCCTGCTCTGACCCCGGACGAATGCGCCCGATCGTGCCTCCGCTCACACGCATCTCGCTTCCTCCCCTTCACGCCGCCCGGGGCCGTGCCGAGCACCCCCTGCACGCGCCTGTGATGCGCACCCGCAGCCGCTCGCGGCGTTCGCGCCCGTCGGACGGCGCCCGCTTCTGCCCCCTACCCCTTGCGCCAGCGACGCCGCCGTGCCCGCGGCCAACTCCGGCGCTCGCGCCCTGTTCCTGCCCCGCCCTGCCGCGATGGCCTCACCCCTCCGCGCCTCGGCGACCGTCGCCCGCATGCCCGGGGTCTGCCCCGTCGGGCTCATGGCGGCGTCCGCCCTACAACCCGTTGCGCCCGTTAAACCCCCCTGTGCCTACGACATGGGGGCCCCACGGCCCCAGAACGTTTTAAAAAAAGATATAAAAATAATAATTAATTATTTCAAGAATTAAATAACTTAATTAATTTTGATTAATTAAACTAATCAAATAACTAAACTAATTAACTGTTAGTTAATTAATTAATCAGTTAATGACAGTGGGGCCCATCCTTAATTAATCCCGATTAGGTCACTGACTAGTGGGACCCACTGGTCAGGCTGACCAGTCAACCCCTGTTGACTGCTGACGTCAGCATGACATCATGCTGATGTCATAAATTCAATTTCGAATTAAATTAAATAATTAATTAAATTCCAGAAATTAATAAATTCTTTTGAAAATCTTATAAAATAAACCGTAGCTCAGATGAAAATACTTTCTACATGAAAGTTGCTCAGAACGACGAGACGAATCCGGATACGCAGCCCGTTCGTCCGCCACGCATCCCTAGCATAGCGAACATGCAACTTTCCCCCTTTGTTTCATTTGTCCGAAAACGTGAAACACCAGGGATACTCTCCCGGATGTCTTCCCCCTTCATCTGTATCACCTATCCCTACGTTAGGTCACCCCTAGCACAACGTATCGCCGCATCTTGCTTTGTGTTACATTTGATTGCTCTGTTATTTATTGCGTTCCCCCTCCGTTACTTCTTTCCGGTAGACTCCGAGACCGCTGCCGATGTTCGTGTGTTCGACTACATCGAAGACGACCCCTCCTACTTGCCAGAGCAACCAGGCAAGCCCCCCCTTGATCACCAGATATCGCCTATTCCTTCTCTATACTGCTTGCATTAGAGTAGTGTAGCATGTTACTGCTTTCGGTTAATCCTATACTGATGCATAGCCTGTCATTGTTGCTACAGTTGTTACCCTTACCTGCTATCCTACTGCTTAGTATAGGATGCTAGTGTTCCATTAGTGGCCCTACACTCTTGTCCGTCTGCCATGCTATACTACTGGGCCGTGATCACTTCGGGAGGTGATCACGGGTATGTACTATATACTTTATATACATGACACATGTGGTGACTAAAGTCGGGTCGGCTCGTTGAGTACCCGCAAGTGATTCTGATGAGGGGGCTGAAAGGACAGGTGGCTCCATCCCGGTAGAGGTGGGCCTGGGTTCCTGACGGGCCCCGACTGTTACTTTGTGGCGGAGCGACAGGGCAGGTTGAGACCACCTAGGAGAGAGGTGGGCCTGGCCCTGGTCGGCGTTCGCGGATACTTCACACGCTTAGCGAGATCTTGGTATTTGATCTGAGTCTGGCCATTTGGTCTATACGCACTAACCAACTACGCGGGAACAGTTATCGGCACTCGACGTCGTGGTATCAGCCGAAGCTCTTTTTGACGCCAGCGACTGAGTGGCGCGCGCCGCATTGGACCGTAAGCTCGCGCTTGTATTAAGGGGGCTAGGTCTGCTTCTGGCCACGTACGCAACGTGCAGGTGTGCAATGGGCGATGGGCCCAGACCCCTGCGCGCATAGGGTTTAGACCGGCGTGCTGACCTCTCTGTTGAGCCTAGGTGGGGCTGCGACGTGTTGATCTTACGAGGCATGACCCGGGAAAGTGTGTCCGGCCAAATGGGATCGAGCGCGTTGGGTTATGTGGTGCACCCCTGCAGGGAAGTTTATCTATTCGAATAGCCGTGTCCCTCGGTAAAAGGACGACCCGGAGTTGTACCTTGACCTTATGACAACTAGAACTGGATACTTAATAAAACACACCCTTCCAAGTGCCAGATACAACCCGGTGATCGCTCTCTAACAGGGCGACGATGAGGGGATCGCCGGGTAGGTTTATGCTATGCGATGCTACTTGGTGAACTTACCATCTACTCTCTTCTACATGCTTCAAGATGGAGGTGGCCAGAAGCGTAGTCTTCGACAGGATTAGCTATCCCCCTCTTATTCTGGCATTATGCAATTCAGTCCACTGATATGGCCCTTTACACCTATACCCATGCATATGTAGTGTAGCTCCTTGCTTGCGAGTACTTTGGATGAGTACTCGCGGTTGCTTTTCTCCCTCTTTTCCCCTTTCTATACCTGATTGTCGCAACCAGATGCTGGAGTCCAGGAGCTAGAGATCCCGAGGATGATTCTACATGGAGTTCGGCTTCGAGGAGTAGTTAGGAGGTCCCAAGCAGGAGGCCTTGCCTTTTCGATCGTTGCTACTTTTGTGCTAGTCTTCTTAAGGCAAACTTGTTTAACTTATGTCTATACTCAGATATTGTTGCTTCCGCTGACTCGTCTATAATCGAGCACTTGTATTCGAGCCCTCGAGGCCCCTGGCTTGTATTATGATGCTTGTATGACTTATTTATGTTGTAGAGTTGTGTTGTGATATCTTCCCGTGAGTCCCTGATCTTGATCGTACACATTTGCGTGCATAATTAGTGTACGGTCAAATCGGGGGTGTCACACGTTGGTATCAGAGCCAACTGCCTGTAGGAATCCCCCTTCCCAACTCCTTGGCCAAAGTCGAGTCTAGACATTGCAAAAACTTTTACTAACATGGTTGTGTGTCTTACGGGCCCACGTCGCCATTGGGTGGTATTAGGATCTTTTACTCCTTGTCTATACTCTCGGACTCTGATCTCTCTTCTATTCGGGTTAAGTGAATTTTGCTAAATCTAACATTAGGATCTCGTTATCACTTTCACCCGGAGAGCCCCTTATTACTGATGATCGTCTGCTGCACGT
This sequence comes from Aegilops tauschii subsp. strangulata, assembly GCF_002575655.3. Classification (NCBI taxonomy): domain Eukaryota; kingdom Viridiplantae; phylum Streptophyta; class Magnoliopsida; order Poales; family Poaceae; genus Aegilops; species Aegilops tauschii. The sequence continues at coordinate 179,624,659 of NC_053037.3, forward strand.
GAAGACCCTGAAGATACTCTCCGCTGATAACCCAAGAACTTGTGTTCATCGCTTTTGCAATTCCCTTTCATCGATAAACTCCTATGGATAACCACGTATACTCGCCATTCATACAATGCTTCCCAGTTGATCTTGTTATTACAAGATACCCCGAAATTCTCTTTGCTGCTCCGAGAATCCTTTGAGCTTACTGCCTTGTTGTTCTTTGCCACATGAATACCACTATGGATAATTTCTAGCACTCACCGGATATTTGCTCATCCCCCAGTTGTTCATGTGTTTCACAATGGTCTTCGAAATACTATTCGATCCTCCAAAAATCCTTAGTAGCTTATTGCTCTGCAATACTTGTCTGCTTGCATGATGGATGCTTTCCATATGTCTAGCAATATTCGTTAATATCCTTAGGCGCCATCATTTTGAGTTCGTTGATTATATTTGTTGCGAATGCTCGCAATCCTCAATCAGATCCTAGAATTCATTCTTCCGGCTCAGACGTCATTTGGATATGAGCTGGTTCTTGACCAATCAATGCCTTGATCCGTTGTATCCCTAAGTCTATTCAGCTTATCCATCCCTAATCAGAGCATTGCTTCTGATCCCTTGTCTTGGAATTCATAATTCCTTGCATTTAAGCTTTGAGTTAGTCAGTTGTTTCTATAATCCGATGCACTTGCATTCCTTCTTCCTTTGATAGAGTGCCGATACTCACATCAGCTCCGTTGTAGACCACCGGACCTCTTGTTGGATTATTATCCGACAGTGTCCTTCATATTCAAATAACCTTGTGAGTCTTTCCACGGATATATAAAGCCTTGGGTAAATTGTATCCTCTGTTTTCTCAACCATGCTCTATTTTCGAGCTGGTGGTATTTACTATTGAAGCTGGTGGTATATGTTTCCACGATACCCTGACGGGTTGAACCTATGCCTTCCTTAATATGTGTGAACTCAGAAGTTTTCACAAGTCATACTCATCCGGTATTTCACCAGGTAAAACTTTCAACACTAATGCCTTTATCAAAGCGAGGAGTGAATGGAAGGTTATACATTGAAGAAGTGGGAGTCGACCTTGAACCTTGCGTTCATGCCCATGGACACGATGTATAACTTATCATGGATGCTGCTTGTAAAAATAATTACCCCCCTTGTTATAAGTTCATCGTGTATCCGTGGTTCGATCATTTATGATCGTGGTTTCTGACCATGTTCTCCTTTAAATACCATTTCTCGTGCAAGTTTAAGCACTTGTCTTCTGTAGAGTAATACCCCAGTCCAACCTCTACTTTGATCTGTCGTCGAGTATTACCCCCCAGGTATCTCGAGAATGCCAAGGGACTACTTAACTTCTTATGAGTTCTTCATCAACTAATATTCTTGCCGATTCCATTTTTCCAACGGGTTCTGAGTTGTTAGAACCCCTCAAGGCCACCGATAAGTGAATCAATTCCACACTCCGATTCAATAACTCTAAGTAATTTTTGTTGCTTACGAGTTTAATAATCCTTCAAGTCATTCCTAGCCTGCTCGGCTATGTCATTATTGTGCCGATTTTAACTGTGCTACCTGGACCTTCCCAGCGCACAAATTTCGTCAGTGAGCTAACCTTGCGTCGATCTTCCTCGTCATATCACTTCCCCTTGAATAGCAAACTTGATTTCGAGTTTGTGTCCTACCCGTGGTTCCAATAACCTTTCGCTTTCATCATTCCTTAGACTTGATGTCATCGTCGATCAATTACATCTTCTTGGAAACCTCTCGGCAAATTTGTCGTGATCATTGTCAACAATTTGACTTCTTCCAAGTTGTGTGTCGAAATTCAGGATGATAAATACCATCCTTGCCCCTCGATGAATTGTGTTATCATCGACAACATTCTTGCCTCCCCCCAACACAAACTTGTTCATATTTTGTGTTGTATCTTGCTTTCCCTGCTATCCAACTTATGTTATGTTCTACCGTGGAGTATTACCATCTTTGATGTCAAGAATGTCGTGAGCCTTACTCCACCTCTTAAGAATTCTTGGTACAGTGAAACTTCGAACCATCACCATTCTTTCTTGGTCCCCGTGTTGTTTCTAAACGAAAAACTGACAATTGAACTATGCTGTGCGACTTCAAAATTCTAGCAACCCTATTGATTTGAAGTTAACGGTCGATAGTTTCATTCTAAGTCTATTGCTTATTTAATCATCATTCAAACATTGGGCGTGCAACCCAACCCATATTTCGAGTGCACCTTTCAACCCATGTTTAATTGTGTATGTTTTCCTCCAGCATACATCATTAAGTCATTTGATCTGGCTAATGTTATCTCCTTGTTCACATAGTTGTGGAAATCCATCCTTTTTGGAAATGTCATAGGATTGTCGCTGAGTCAATCAGTCACCTCCTCACCTCTCCTTGATTTAATGATGAACTCTTGTTTCGGAACTCGCTTCCATGGTTTAATTCCCGAGAATCATACAATGTCACCTCGACAATTTGTGTTGCACCTTTCTTCTCAGGCATCCTGAGTCTGAGGTATCCTGACACCAATCGGATCTGAACCTCGGTCGGATATGGTGGTTGGAACATATTTCCAAGAGTTATAACATTGGTCTTAGTATAACTCGGTAAGGTGATGTCATGCCTAGCACACCTGGCCGTAGGACCTATTGTTATAGTTTCCTTTTTAGCAGGCTTAGCGATTCTTCCATCAGGAGTTGAAGCATCCTTTGTGAATCCAAGTTCTGATCTTTACCCAATGACCATGTCAATGCTATCTCGAAGCATGTCTGTGGTACTCCAATTTTCAATAAGAACATTTAAAGCACAATGCTAAATTTTCGTTATCAATTATTCAAACATCATTGTTTGGGTAATGTCATGAAGTTCCTCTTCCCTAACCTAAATGGTTCTCTTCTAACCATTGTCCTTGGGAAGGATATACCCCTGAAATATGTGCTTAAACACATTTTCCTTTCCATTGTTCTGTTTACTCTGATAATCATATTTTTCCTTTCCATTGGTTGGCTTAACGTTTCTGGTGATCATTACGATCTAAGCAGTATTTATTCCCTGCTTGTGCAAACACCTCGGTGTACAACTCTGTCAGTAAGACCCTGTTACTATTGTTGGTGACGTTCCGGTAACCACCGATGGACGAGAACTTTGCCTATTGGTCCGCCTCGTTTCAACGAGCAGGAAAATGGTTCTCTTCGTCCCTCGCCCTTGGTACCGACGATGTTGCTGACAGATAACTGACAGGCTATCCTCTGACATGCCTTGCTATCATGATCATGCAAGATGTCACCGCCCTTCCTACTGTAACCACATGGTGGGCCCATAACCCACAGTTCCACAGGATCAAAACCTGACTCTCCTGTACACCTTGATGACAAAGTTATCCCTTGCTCTTGGTTTCGCAGGTAATTCGCGAGCCACCTTCCTAGTGATCTATTCTGGTATCAGACACAATACTTATCCTCGTTGCTCTGAACCCCTTCAACACTTCGTTTCAGGGAACGAACGATTACCTATGCGCTTGAAACTTCTATTTTGCACCTCTTACTTTGCTCTCGATAATTTCTTAAGTTTCAATTTGAGAGTTACTTTTCGCCACCTTCCCCGATGTTATCGACCAGATGAGCAACATTGTAGCGGTCCGTTCTTCCGAAGTTACCCCTTGACCTTTCGTAAGTACGATGAAATTTCCGAAGAAAGGATGATGACTTCATCATGATGACCTGAAGTAGTGGAATGAAGACATCAGTGTAATGGATCGATCTCTTCGAGAAGAGTAACCAAGACCGATAAGAATCATGGGAATTTCGTAACCTAATCTTCCCCTTACTCCCCTTCTTAAAATCTCGGGACGAGATTTCTTGTAGTGGAGGAGAATTGTGACGCCCGGAAAATTAAGCTACAGTAACCCTCTACTAATGATGCCATGTCACCTCGGTTACTGTTGTTAATCTCGCGTTAGTTCGAAACCGATTCAATTTCAAATTTGAATTAAAGTCAAACGATAAAAGTTTTCAAACATAAAAACTAAAATGTGCTAAATGTTACAAATAAATCATTAGTAATAATGGTGGAGAACCCACATTTTTATAAAATATTTAAAGGCACTAAAATAATTAAAACAGTGGCTTAATCAATTAGATAATGCCTTTTTAGAATTAATAAAATGTTAAACTATTTTATTTGGGTGCCAAAATTAAATGTGGCGGTGGTATATTAAGCTATACTGATTTAGGAGTTGTTTTTGTATTTTTGAAACTAAAATAAATTGAAAACTATAGGGAAAGTAAATGAACAGAAAAGAATTTTTTTTAAAGAAAGTAAACACAAAAATAAAAGAGAGAAGCCCCCCCCCCCACTCGGCCAGTCGGCCCAGCTGTTAGCCAGGCCGGCCCAACCGGCCCCGCCCACTCCCCTTATCCCTGGACCCCGTAACCCTAACCCCACCCAGACCGCACACTCCCCTCCCCCCCACGTCGCCCACCCCCCTCGATCTGGATCGAGATCGAGGGCTTGACCCCGTTGCCCCCGACGCCCGTCGCCACCAGCACGTCGCCGCCCGCGACGCCGTCGCTTCGTCGCCCCCGTCGCCATCGCCCCGCCACCAACGCTGGACGACGTCGCCGCCGCCCGGAAGCGCCTCCGCCTCGACCACCGCCGTCGCCAACCACCGCCACCTCACCGACGCCGCTCGGCGCTGCCCCGCCGTCGCCCGCCTCCTCAACCCCCCCTTGCGTGATCCGGTCGGGGCAGTCGACGCCCCCGACGACCTGAGCCGACGCCGGACCACCCCCGCTGGAGCCACCCCGCCACCCGCCGTCGTCGACGTCGTCTCCGTCAATGAGGCCTTCCCCGTCCTCCTCCTCACGCCCCGCTGCCTAGTCCCTACGCCCCCCGCGGTGAGGAACCCCGGCTGTCCTTCCCCTGCTCTGACCCTGCACGAATGCGCCCGATCGTGCCTCCACTCGCACGCATCTCGCTTCCTCCCCTTCACGCCGCCCGGGGCCGCGCCGAGCACCCCCTGCATGCGCCTGTGATGCGCACCCGCAGCCGCCCGCGGCGCCCGCGCCCGCCGGACGGCGCCCCGCTTCTGCCCCCACCCCTTGCGCCAGCAACGCCGCCGTGCCCGCGGCCACCTCCGGCGCTCCGGCGCTCGCGCCCTGTTCCTGCCCCTTGCCCTGCCCTGCCGCGATGGCCTCACCCCTCCGCGCCTCGGCGACCGTCGCCCGCATGCCCGGGGTCTGCCCCGTCGGGCTCATGGCGTCGTCCGCCCTGCAACCCGTTGCGCCCGTTAAACCCCCCTGTGCCTACGACATGGGGGCCCCACGCCCAGAACGTTTTAAAAAAGATATAAAAAATAAAAAATAATAATAATAAATTATTTAAAGAATTAAATAACTTAATTAATTTTGATTAATTAAACTAATCAAATAACTAAACTAATTAAACTGTTAGTTAATTAATTAATCAGTTAATGACAGTGGGGCCCACCCTTAATTAATCCTGATTAGGTTAATTAATATGTTTAAATTAAAATGTGTCACTGACCAGTCAACCCCTGTTGACTGCTGACATCAGCATGACATCATGCTGATGTCATAAATCCAATTTCGAATTAAATTAAATAATTAATTAAATTCCAGAAATTAATAAATTCTTTTGAAAATCATATAAAATAAACCGTAGCTCAGATGAAAATACTTTCTACATGAAAGTTGCTCAGAACGATGAGACGAATCCGGATACGCAGCCCGTTCGTCGGCCACGCATCCCTAGCATAGCGAACACGCAACTTTCCCCCTTTGTTTCATCTGTTCGAAAACGTGAAACACCGGGGATACTCTCCCGGATGTCTTCCCCCTTCATCGGTATCACCTATCCCTACGTTAGGTCACCCCTAGCACAACGTATCGCCGCGTCTTGCTTTGTGTTACATTTGATTGCTTTGTTATTTATTGTGTTCCCCCTCCGTTACTTCTTTCCGGTAGACTCCGAGACCGCTGCCGATGTTCGTGTGTTCGACTACATCGAAGACGACCCCTCCTACTTGCCAGAGCAACCAGGCAAGCCCCCCCTTGATCACCAGATATTGCCTATTCCTTCTCTATACTGCTTGCATTAGAGTAGTGTAGCATGCTACTGCTTTCGGTTAATCCTATACTGATGCATAGCCTGTCATTGTTGCTACAGTTGTTACCCTTACCTGCTATCCTACTGCTTAGTATAGGATGCTAGTGTTCCATCAGTGGCCCTACACTCTTGTCCGTCTGCCATGCTATACTACTGGGCCGTGATCACTTCGGGAGGTGATCATGGGCATGTACTATATACTTTATATACATGACACATGTGGTGACTAAAGTCGGGTCGGCTCGTTGAGTACCCGCAAGTGATTCTGATGAGGGGGCCGAAAGGACAGGTGGCTCCATCCCGGTAGAGGTGGGCCTGGGTTCCTGACGGCCCCCGACTGTTACTTTGTGGCGGAGCGACAGGGCAGGTTGAGACCACCTAGGAGAGAGGTGGGCCTGGCCCTGGTCGGCGTTCGCGGATACTTAACACGCTTAACGAGATCTTGGTATTTGATCTGAGTCTGGCCATTTGGTCTATACGCACTAAAAAACTACGCGGGAACAGTTATGGGCACTCGACGTCGTGGTATCAGCCGAAGCTCTTTTTGACGTCAGCGACTGAGTGGCGCGCGCCGCATTGGACCGTAAGCTCGCGCTTGTATTAAGGGGGCTAGGTCTGCTTCCGGCCGCGTACGCAACGTGCAGGTGTGCAATGGGCGATGGGCCCAGACCCCTGCGCGCATAGGGTTTAGACCGGCATGCTGACCTCTCTGTTGAGCCTAGGTGGGGCTGCGACGTGTTGATCTTACGAGGTCGGGCATGACCCAGGAAAGTGTGTCCGGCCAAATGGGATCGAGCGTGTTGGGTTATGTGGTGCACCCCTGCAGGGAAGTTTATCTATTCGAATAGCCGTGTCCCTCGGTAAAAGGACGACCCGGAGTTGTACCTTGACCTTATGACAACTAGAACTGGATACTTAATAAAACACACCCTTCCAAGTGCCAGATACAACCCGGTGATCGCTCTCTAACAGGGCGACGATGAGGGGATCGCCGGGTAGGTTTATGCTATGCGATGCTACTTGGTGAACTTACCATCTACTCTCTTCTACATGCTGCAAGATGGAGGTGGCCAGAAGCGTAGTCTTCGACAGGATTAGCTATCCCCCTCTTATTCTGGCATTATGCAATTCAGTCCACTGATATGGCCCTTTACACCTATACCCATGCATATGTAGTGTAGCTCCTTGCTTGCGAGTACTTTGGATGAGTACTCGCGGTTGCTTTTCTCCCTCTTTTCCCCTTTCTATACCTGATTGTCGCAACCAGATGCTGGAGTCCAGGAGCTAGAGATCCCAAGGATGATTCTACATGGAGTTCGGCTTCGAGGAGTAGTTAGGAGGTCCCAAGCAGGAGGCCTTGCCTTTTTGATCGTTGCTACTTTTGTGCTAGTCTTCTTAAGGCAAACTTGTTTAACTTATGTCTGTACTCAGATATTGTTGCTTCCGCTGACTCGTCTATGATCGAGCACTTGTATTCGAGCCCTCGAGGTCCCTGGCTTGTATTATGATGCTTGTATGACTTATTTATGTTGTAGAGTTGTGTTGTGATATCTTCCCGTGAGTCCCTGATCTTGATCGTACACATTTGCGTGCATGATTAGTGTACGGTCAAATCGGGGGTGTCACAATGATACTTGGTGAACTTACCATCTACTCTCTTCTGCAAGCTGCAAGATGGGGGCTGCCAGAAGCGTAGTCTTCGATAGGACTAGCTATCCCCCTCTTATTCTGGCATTCTGCAGTTCAGTCCACCAATATTGCCCCTTTACACTGATACCCATGCATATGTAGTGTAGATCCTTGCTTGCGAGTACTTTGGATGAGTACTCATGGTTGCTTTTCTCCCTCTTTCCCCCCTTTCCATTTCTTCCTGGTTGTCACAACCAGATGCTGGAGCCCAGGAGCCAGACGCCACCGTCGACGATGACTCCTACTACACCGAAGGTGCCTACTACTACGTGCAGGCCGCTGACGACGACCAGGAGTAGTTTAGGAGGATCCCAGGCAGGAGGCCTGCGCCTCTTTCGATCTGTATCCCAGTTTGTGCTAGCTATCTTATGGCCATTTGTTTAACTTATGTCTATACTCAGATATTTGCTTCCGCTGACTCGTCTATGATTGAGCACTTGTATTCGAGCCCTCGAGGCCCCTGGCATGTATTATGATGCTTGTATGACTTATTTATGTTTTTAGACTTGTGTTGTGATATCTTCCCGTGAGTCCCTGATCTTGATCGTACATGTTTGCGTGTATGATTAGTGTACGGTCAAATCGGGGGCGTCACAGGCTCTTACATCCTTCCTTCATCCATCGTAAGATAACCCAAAACTTGAAAACTTCAATCACAGAAAACTCAACAAAACCTTTGTGAGATCCGTTAGTATAAGAAAGCAAACCACTACTATAAGTGCTGTATCAAACTAATTCATATTTTGTTTTTGTATTATATCTACTGTGTTCCAACTTATCTATGGAAAAAACTCCTCAAAGAAAACCATAGAGCCATCAAAATAAGCACACCACACAAAGAAAACAGAATATGTCAAAACAGAACAGTCTGTAGTAATCTGACTTTGGCGAATACTTCTGGAACTCCAAAAATTCTACCAAATTAGGACGACCCGGGTAATTTGTATATTAATCTTCTGCAAAAAGAATGAGGGCAAAAACTCTTTTCTGTGATTTATGAAAATTATTTTCGTGAGCACAAAGTTTCTGTCCTTTTCAGCAAGATCAAACAACTATCACCCAAGAAGATCCTAAAGTCTTTACTTGGCACAAACACTAATTAAAACACGAAAAACAGAATCATACCAGTAGCATAACTGTGTAAACACTCAAGAACGCAAAGCAGAAAGCAAAAATAAATTTTATTCATTGGAATGCTATAGTTTTACGGCCTTAGCTAGGCATAATATTTCAACAATGCTCACACAACAGATAATAATTGAAACACAAAGAGAGCATCATAGAACATGTGACAAACACATTTAAGTCTAACATTTTTCCTATGCACAGGAATTTTATAGGAAAACAAATTAGCAAGAAAAGCAATATCTAGCATATGCAAGGAAGAAGAAAGAAACAATAGCAATCTCAACATGAAGAGAGGTAATTTAATAACATGAAAATTTATACAACCATCTTTTCCTCTCTCTTAATAATTACATGTGGATCATATTCAATTTCAACAATATAACTATCACATAAAATAGTCTCTTCATGATACACATGCATGCAAAGTTGACACTCTTCTGAAATAGTGGGATTAACATCAACTAAAGTCATGACCTCTCCAAACCCACTTTCATCAAAAAATTCATAAGATTGAACACTCTCCAAATGTGTGGGATTATTTTTACCTAAAGTTGACACTCTTCCAAACCCACATTCAATACTATTGCAAAAATTATTATCGATATCATATTCATCATGAGGCATAAATAAATTTTCAAGATCATAAGAAGCATCATCACCCCAATCATGATCATTGCAATAAGTAGCGGACATGACAAAACAAGCATCCCCAATCTTGGGGTTTTGCATATTATTAGCCCAATTGACATTAGTAGAATTTATAGTAAAATTATTGCAATCATGATTTTCATTCAAGGAGCTATCATGAATCACTTCATAAACTTCTTCATCACAATTTTCAGATTCACGATTCTCAAGCAAAACTTCATAAAGATAATCTAGTGCACTCAATTCACTAGCAATTGGTTCATCATAATTGGATCTTTTGAAAAGATTAGCAAGTGGATGAGGATCCATAACAATATATTTTTAGCAAGCGAAGATGCAAGCAAATAGAAGGCACATGGCAACACAAGCAAACATGAGATCTGACGAGAAAAGGGCAAAATAAAAACAGGTCGAATAAAACGGCAAATTTTTGTGAAGTGGGGGAGATGAAAACGAGAGGCAAAAGGCAAATAATTTAAATTGCAAGGAGATGGATTTGTGATTAGGAACCTGGTATATGTGGAAGATCCTCCCCGGCAACGGCGCCAGAAATTCCTTTTGATGTCGCTTGAAGCTACGTCGGTATTTCCCTAAAGAGGAAGGGATGATGCATCACAGCGGCAGTAGGTATTTCCCTTAGATATGAAACCAAGGTTATCGAACTAGTAGGAGAACCAAGCAACACAACGTAAGCAGCCCCTGCACACAAATAACAACACCTCGCAACCCGACGTGTTAAAGGGTTGTCAATCCCTTTCGGGTAACGGTGCCAGAAATTGCGTGTTGACGAGAGAAATTTGTAATAGATTGAATAAATAGATCGCAAATAAAATAAAGTGCATCAAAGTATTTTTGTATTTTTGGTTTAATAGATCTGAATAAAAAGTGCAAATAAAATAGATCGCAAAGCAAATATATGAGAAAGAAGACCCAGGGCCGTAGATTTCACTAGTGGCTTCTCTCGAGAAAGATAGCAAATGGTGGGTAAACAAATTACTGTTGGGCAATTGATAGAACTTCAAATAATTATGACGATATCCAGGAAATGATCATTACATAGGCATCACGTCCAAGATTATTAGACCGACTCCTGCCTGCATCTACTACTATTACTCCACACATCGACCGCTATCCAGCATGCATCTAGTGTATTAAGTTCATGGAAAAATGGAGTAATGCAATAAGAATGATGACATGATGTAGACAAGATCCGTTTATCTATTGTGGCAGATATAGATCCCATCTTATTATCCTTAGTAGCAACGATACATACGTGTCGGTTCCCTTTCTATCACTGGGATCAAGCACCGTAAGATCAAACCCACTACCGGGCACCTCTTCCCCATTGCAAGATAAATAGATCAAGTTGGCCAAACAAAACCCAAATATCAGAGAAGAAATACGAGGCTATAAGAGATCATGCATATAAGAGATCAAAGAAACTCAAATAACTTTCATGGATATAAAAAGATATAACTGATCATAAACTCGAAGTTCATCAGATCCCAACAAACATATCGCAAAAGAGTTACATCATATGGATCTCCAAGAGACCATTGTATTAAGAATTCAGCGAGAGAGAGAAAGCCATCTAGCTACTAACTACGGACCCGAAGGTCTACAAAGAACTACTCACGCATCATCGGAGAGGCACCAATGGAAGTGGTGAACCCCTCCGTGATGGTGTCTAGATTGGATCTGGTGGTTCTGGACTCTGCGGCGGCTGGATGAATATTTCGTCGATGCCTCTAGGGTTTCTGGAATATTGGGGTATTTATAGAGAAAAGAGGCCGTCCGGGGGGCACCCCAGGTGGGCACAACCGACCAGGGCGCGCCTGGGCCTCCTGGCGCGCCCTGGTGGGTTGTCCCCTCCTCGGGACTCACCCCAGGTGCAACCAGGGCCCGTTGTATTCCCTCTGGCCCATAAAAAATCATCGTGGAGTTTCGTGGCCTTTGGACTCTGTTAGATATTGATTTCCTATGATGTAAAAAACATGTAAAAACAGCAACTAGCACTTGGCACTATGTCAATAGGTTAGTACCAAAAAATGATATATAATGACTATAAAATGATTATAAAACATCCAAGATTGATAATAAAACAGCATGGAACAATAAAAAATTATTGATACGTTGGAGACATATCAATGACGTCCCTCGAACTCTTGATCCAGCAAAGTGTCGAGGGTGAGTTTCGTTAGCACGACAGCGTGATGACGGTGATGGTGAAGTGATCCGCGCAGGGCTTTGCCTAAGCACTACGACAATATGACCAAAGGAGTAAATGGTGGAGGGGGGCACCGCACACGGCTAATAAACAATTGATGTGCTTAGAGGTGGCCCCCTACCCCCATATATAAAGGAGGAGAGGGGAGGAGGCCGGCCTAGGGGGCGCGCCAAGTGGGGGGAAACCCAATTGGACTCCTAGTACTATTCGGCCCCCCTCCTTCTGTCAGAGGGAGAAAGGGGGGAGGAGAGGGAGAGGGAGAAGGAAAGGAGGGCCACGCCCCCTGCCCTTGTCCAATTCGGACTCACCATGGGGGGACGCGCCACCCCCTTGTGGGCTGCCTTGCCTCTCCCCTATGGCCCATGGGGCCCGTTACTTCCACCGGGGGGTTTCGGCTACCTCCCGCTACTCCGAAAAATACCCGAAACACTCCGGAACCATTCCGGTGTCCGAATACTATCGTCTAATATATCAATCTTTACCTCTCGACCATTTCGAGACTCTTCATCATGTCTGTGTTCTCATCCGGGACTCCGAACAATCTTCGGTCACCAAAACACATAACTCATAATACAAATCGTCATCGAACGTTAAGCGTGCGGACCCTACGGGTTCGAGAACTATATAGACATGACCGAGACACATCTCCGATCAATAACAAACAGCGGAACCTGGATGCTCATATTGGTTCCTACATATTCTACGAAGATCTTTATCGGTCAAACCGCAATGACAACATATGTTATTCCCTTTGCCATCAGTATGTTACTTGCCCGAGATTTGATCGTTGGTATCTTCATACCTAGTTTAATCTCGTTATCGGCATGTCTCTTTACTCATTCCGTAATGCATCATCCTGCAACTAACTCATTAGTCACATTGCTTGCAAGGCTTATCATGATGTGCATTACCGAGAGGGCCCATAGATACCTCTCCAATACTCAGAGTGACAAATCCTAATCTCGATCTATGCCAACCCAACAAACACCTTCGGAGACACCTGTAGAGCATCTTTATAATCACCCAGTTACGTTGTGATGTTTGATAGCACACAAGGTGTTCCTCCGGTATTCGGGAGTTGCAGAATCTCATAGTCAAAGGAATATGTATAAGTCACGAAGAGAGCAATAGCAATAAAACTTAACAATCATTATGCTAAGCTAAAGGATGGGTCTTGTCCATCACATCATTCTCCTAATCCTGTGATCTCGTTCATCAAATGACAACACATGTCTATGGTTAGGAAACTTAACCATCTTTGATTAACGAGCTAGTCTAGTAGAGTCTTACTAGGGACATAGTGTTATGTCTATGTATTCACACATATATCAAGTTTCCGGTTAATACAATTCTAGCATGAATAATAGACATTTATCATGATATAAGGAAATATAAAATAACAACTTTATTATTGCCTCTAGGGCATATTTCCTTCAAGAAAAGCCTAGCTATGGTGTGCCAAAAACAGCCTTGCTGGCGTAGGAACCCCACGCCACCAATATGGCATCAGTGTTAAAAAATAGTGGTGGCGCTGGAGCCTACGTTAGTAGTATTGTACGTGTTTCTGGCGTACGATGTTTGCAACGCCACCACTATATTGAATCACCTAGCAGCGCACAATGCAATTTGCACGCCACGAATGTTTCGTGCATAAAAAAGAAGGTTTTTTCAACACCATGTAACATTTAGCATTTCACATTAACACTAACTACATATTATATAACATTACACAGTAAAACAGTACTTGATAATAGAACATTAGGAGTTGATATATATATATATACATATATATTTATATTTATATTTAGTTAAGTGGCTGCTAGCTAGCTAGATCTCCCAAACATAACCAGTTAATAGAAACATTACAAGCTAAAACAATACTAGTACATAGCGCTATACATAATTAAACAGTTCATTCTGAAGGAAATATGCCCTAGAGGCAATAATAAAGTTGTTATTTATATTTCCTTATATCATGATAAATATTTATTATTCATGCTAGAATTGTATTAACCGGAAACTTAGTACATGTGTGAATACATAGACAAACAGAGTGTCACTAGTATGCCTCTACTTAACTAGCTCGTTAACCAAAGATGGTTAAGTTCCCTAGCCATAGACATGAGTTATCATTTGATTAACAGGATCACACCATTAGAGAATGATGTGATTAACAAGACCCATCTGTTAGCTTAGCACGATGATCGTTTAGTTTGTTGCTATTGCTTTCTTCATGATTTATACATGTTCCTATAACTATGAGATTATGCAACTCCCGAATACCGGAGGAACACTTAGTGTGCTATCAAACATCACAACGTAACTGGGTGATTATAAAGATGCTCTACAAGTGTCTCCGATGGTGTTTGTTGAGTTGGCATAGATCGAGATTAGGATTTGTCACTCCGATTGTCTGAGAGGTATCTCTGGGCCCTCTCGGTAATGCACATCACTATAAGCCTTGCAAGCAATGTGACTAATGAGTTAGTTGCAGGATGATGCATTACAGAACAAGTAAAGAGACTTGCCGGTAATGAGATTGAACTAGGTATTGAGATACCGACGATCAAATATCGGGCAAGTAACATACCGATGACAAAGGGAACAACGTATGTTGTTATGCGGTTTGACCGATAAAGATCTTCATAGAATATGTGGGAGCCAATATGAGCATCCAGGTTCCGCTATTGGTTATTGACCAGAGATGAGTCTCGGTCATGTCTACATAGTTCTTGAACCCGTAGGGTCTGCACGCTTAACATTCGATGACGATCGGTATTATGAGTTTATGTGTTTTGATGTACCGAAGGTTGTTCGGAGTCCCAGATGTGATCACGGACATGACGAGGAGTCTCGAAATGGTCGAGACATAAAGATTGATATATTGGAAGGCTATGTTTGGACACCAGAAAGGTTTCGGATGAGTTCGGGCATTTTCCGGAGTACCGGGGGGTTACCGGAACCCCCCGGGGGCTTAATGGGCCTACGTGGGCTTTAGTGGAAGAGAGAGGAGGTGGCCAAGAGGAGGGGCGCCCCCCCCCCCCCAAGCCCAATCCGAATTGGGAGGGGGGCCGACCCCCCTTTTCTTCTTCTCCTCTTCCCCTTCCTTCCCCCTCCTATTAGGACTAGGAAAGGGGGGAACGTACTCCTAGTAGGAGTAGGATTCCCCCCTTGGGGGCGCACCATGAGGCCGGCTAGCCGGCCCCCTCCTCCCCTCCTTTATATACGGGGGAGGGGGCACCCCATAGACACACAAGTTGATTATTTAGCTGTGTGCGGTGCCCCCCTCCATAGATTTCCACCTCGGTCATATGTTGTAGTGCTTAGGCTAAGCCCTGCATCGGTAACTTCATCATCACCGTCATCACACCGTCGTGCTGAAAAAACTCTCCCTCGGCCTCAGCTGGATCAAGAGTTCGAGGGACGTCACCGAGCTGAACGTGTGCAGATCGCGGAGGTGTCGTGCATTCGGTACTTGATTGGTTGGATCGCGAAGACGTTTGACTACATCAACCGCGTTACTTAACGCTTCTGCTTTCGATCTACGAGGGTACGTGGACACACTCCCCCGCTCGT
Source organism: Aegilops tauschii subsp. strangulata (assembly GCF_002575655.3). Classification (NCBI taxonomy): domain Eukaryota; kingdom Viridiplantae; phylum Streptophyta; class Magnoliopsida; order Poales; family Poaceae; genus Aegilops; species Aegilops tauschii. The sequence goes on from NC_053037.3 coordinate 179,640,062, forward strand.
TGCAATGCATCACATAGATAGATCTTTCGTGATCGTAGGTAAAATTTTGAAATACTACGTTCCCCAACAGTGGCATCCGAGCCAGGTCTATGCGTAGATGTTATATGCACGAGTAGAACACAAAGAGTTGTGGGCGATAATAGTCATACTACTTACCAGCATGTCATACCTTGATTCGGCAGTATTGTTGGATGAAGCGGCCCAGACCGACATTACATGACCGCGTTCATGAGACTGGTTCTACCGCCGTGCTTCGCACACAGGTGGCTAGTGGGTGTCTGTTTCTCCAACTTTAGTTGAATCAAGTGTGACTACGCTCGGTCCTTGTTGAAGGTTAAAACAGCACACTTGACGAAAAATCGCTGTGGTTTTTGATGCGTAGGTAAGAACGGTTCTTGCTAAACCCGTAGCAGCCACGTAAAATTTGCAACAACAAGTAGAGGACGTCTAACTTGTTTATGCAGGGTATGTTGTGATGTGATATGGTCAAGACATGATGATATATAAATTGTTGTATGAGATGATCATGTTTTGTAACAGTTATCGGCAACTGGCAGGAGCCTTATGGTTGTCGCTTTATTATATGAAATGCAATCGCCATGTAATTGCTTTACTTTATCACTAAGCGGTAGCGATAGTCGTGATAGCAATAGTTGGCGAGACGACAGCGATGCTTCGTTGGAGATCAAGGTGTCAAGCCGGTGACGATGGTGATCATGACGGTGCTTTGGAGATGGAGATCAAAGGCACAAGATGATGATGGCCATATCATATCACTTATATTCATTGCATGTGATGTTTACCTTTACGCATCTTATTTTGCTTAGTTCGGCGGTAGCATTATAAGATGATCTTTCACTAAATTTCAAGGTACAAGTGTTCTCCCTGAGTATGCACCGTTGCTACAGTTCGTCGTGTCGAGACATCACGTGATGATCGGGTGTGATAAGCTCTATGTTCGCATACAACGGGTGCAAGCCAGTTTTGCACACGCAGAATACTCGGGTTAAACTTGACGAGCCTAGCATATGCAGATATGGCCTCGGAACACTAAGACCGAAAGATCGAGCGTGAATCATATAGTAGATATGATCAACATAGTGATGTTCACCATTGAAAACTACTCCATCTCACGTGATGATCGGACATGGTTTAGTTGATTTGGATCACGTGATCACTTAGATGATTAGAGGGATGTCTATCTAAGTGGGAGTTCTTAAGTAATATGATTAATTGAACTTTAATTTATCATGAACTTAGTACCTGATAGTATTTTGCATGTCTATGTTGTTGTAGATCAATGGCCCGTGCTACTGTTCCTTTGAATTTTAATGCGTTCCTAGAGAAAGCTAAGTTGAAAGATGATGGTAGCAACTACGCGGACTGGGTCCATAACTTGAGGATTATCCTCATTGCTGCACAGAAGAATTATGTCTTGGAAGCACCGCTAGGTGCAAGACCCGCTGCAGGAGCAACGCCAGACGTTGTGAACGCCTGGCAGAGAAAAGCTGATGACAACTCGATAGTTAAGTGTGCCATGTTTTACGGCTTAGAACCGGGACTTCAACGACGTTTTGGACATCATGGAGCATATGAGATGTTCCAGGAGTTGAAGTTAATATTTCAAGCAAATGCCCGGATTGAGAGATATGAAGTCTCCAATAAGTTCTACGGCTGCAAAATGGAGGAGAATAGTTCTGTCAGTGAGCATATACTCAGAATGTCTGGGTACCACAATCACTTGACTCAACTAGGAGTTAATCTTCCGGTTGATAGTGTCATTGGCAGAGTTCTTCAATCACTGCCACCAAGCTACAAAAGCTTTGTGATGAACTATAGTATGCAAGGGATGGATAAGAAAATTCCCGAGCTCCTAACGATGCTAAAGGCTGCAGAGGTAGAAATCAAGAAGGAGCATCAAGTGTCGATGGTCAACAAGACCACTAGTTTCAAGAAGAAGGGCAAAGGGAAGAAGGGGAAATTCAAGAAGAACGGCAAGCAAGTTGCTGCTCAAGTGAAGAAGCCCAGGTCTGGACCTAAGCCTGAGACTGAGTGCATCTACTGCAAAGGGGCTGGTCACAGGAAGCGAAACTGCCCCAAGTATTTGGCGGATAAGAAGGATGGCAAAGTGAAAGGTATATTTGATATACATGTCAATGATGTGTACTTAACTAATGCTCGCTGTAGCGCCTGGGTATTTGATACTGGTTCTGTTGCTCATATTTGCAACTCGAAATAGGGGCTACGGATTAAGCGAAGATTGGCTAAGGACGAGGTGACGATGCGCGTAGGAAATGGTTCCAAAGTCGATGTGATCGCCGTCGGCACGCTACCTCTACATTTACCTTTGGGATTAGTTTTAGACCTGAATAATTGTTATTTGGTGCCAGCGTTAAGCATGAACATTATATCTGGATCTTGTTTGATGCGAGACGGTTATTCATTTAAATCTGAGAATAATGGTTGTTCTATTTATATGAGTAATATCTTTTATGGTCATGCACCCTTGAAGAGTGGTCTATTTTTGTTGAATCTTGATAGTACTGATACACATATTCATAATATTGAAGCCAAAAGATGCAGAGTTGATAATGATAGTGCAACTTATTTGTGGCACTGCCGTTTGGGTCATATTGGTATAAAGCGCATGAAGAAACTCCATACTGATGGACTTTTGGAATCACTTGATTATGAATCACTTGGTACTTGCGAACCATGCCTCATGGGAAAGATGACTAAAACTCCGTTCTCCGGAACAATGGACCGAGCAACAGATTTATTGGAAATAATACATACTGAAGTATGCGGTCCGATGAATATTGAGGCTTGCGGCGGGTATCATTATTTTCTGACCTTCACACATGATTTAAGCAGATATGGGTATATCTACTTGATGAAACATAAGTCTGAAACAATTGAAAATTTCAAAGAATTTCAGAGTGAAGTGGAAAATCATCGTAACTAGAAAATAAAGTTTCTGCGATCTGATCGTGGAGGTGAATATTTGAGTTACGAGTTTGGTCTTCATTTGAAACAATACGGAATAGTTTCGCAACTCACGCCACCCGGAACACCACAGCGTAATGGTGTGTCCGAACATCGTAACCGCACTTTATTAGATATGGTGCGATCTATGATGTCTCTTACTGATTTACTGCTATCGTTTTGGGGTTATGCTTTAGAGATGACTGCATTGACATTAAATAGGGCACCATCTAAATCCGTTAAGACGACAACATATGGGTTGTGGTTTGGCAAGAAACCCAAGTTGTCGTTTATTAAAGTTTGGGGCTGCGATGCTTATGTAAAAAAGCTTCAACCTGATAAGCTTGAACCCAAATCGGAGAAATGTGTCTTCATAGGATACCCAAAGGAAACTGTTGGGTACACCTTCTATCACAGATCCTTTGGCAAGATTTTCATTTCCAAGAATGGATCCTTTCTAGAGAAGGAGTTTCTCTCGAAAGAAGTGAGTGTGAGGAAAGTAGAACTTGATGAGCTAATTGTACTTGCTCCCTCATTGGAAAGTAGTTCATCACAGAAATCAATTCCAATGATTCCTACACCAATTAGTGAGGAAGCTAATGACGATGATCATGAAGCTTCTGATCAAGTTACTACCGAACCTCGTAGGTCAACCAGAGTAAGACCCGCACCAGAGTGGTACGGCAATCCAGTTCGGGATGTCATGTTAGTTGACCATGACGAACCTATGAACTATGAGGAAGTGATGATGAACCCAGATTCCGCGAAATGGCTTGAAGCCATGAAATCTGAGATGGGATCCATGTATGAGAACAAAGTGTGGACTTTGGTTGACTTGCCGATGATCGGCAAGCCATAGAGAATAAATGGATCTTCAAAAAGAAGACTGATGCTGACGGTAATGTTACTGTCTACAAAGCTCGACTTGTTGCAAAAGGTTTTCGACAAGTTCAAGGAGTTGACTATGATGAGACCTTCTCACCCGTAGCGATGCTTAAGTCCGTCCGAATCATGTTAGCAATTGCTGCATTTTATGATTATGAAATTTGACAAATGGATGTAAAAGCTGCATTCCTGAATGGATTTCTGGAAGAAGAGTTGTATATGATGCAACCAGAAGGTTCTATCGATCCAAAGGTGTAACATCCCAAATTTTGAATTTGGAATGTTATACATTAGATCATCATGCATAACTTATTTTATTGCATTTTGTTTTGCGATCCTAGAAATTCTACGCAACTCAAGGACCCACGGAGAGAGTTGGGGATTTCATTATTTTCATATTTGGGTTTTCTTAAATTTTGAAAATAGGATCATTTGTTTTAATTATTTTTCTCTCCGAAAAATGTTTCATATTTAAAATATATGAGAGGGGATAATATGACTTCTCCAAAAATAATGAAATATTGGAGGAAAAATATTAAAAACAAATATTCGGGCTGCAACGTTCATGTTGCAGACTTTTCAGACGACGAGTAAGGTGCCATAGGTCGTGGTCTTATACTCAGTGATGCCGTTGGAGTTGATGGACTCACTTTATCTTCCAAGCCTTCCGATGTTATCGTATTTAGATGGCCTTAAGCCATATTTATTGTATTAAGTTCTCTCTTGAGACTACTCGATGTAATAAGTGTGTGATTGCTACTCTGTTATAAATCCTTCAAGTACTGTGCGTGTCAGCATTACCGATCCAGGGATGACACTGATGCACAGAGACTAGACTGTTTGAGGTCTGGTCGCTACAAAAGGATGCTAACAAAGTGTGCAAGCTCTAGCGATCCATTTATGGAGTGGTGCAAGCATCTCGGAGTTGGAATAAACGTTTTGATAGTGTGATTTTTATATAGACTTTTGGAGAAGCCTGTATTTACAAGAAAGTGAGCGGGAGCTCTGTAGCATTTCTAATATTATATGTGGATGACATATTGTTGATTGGAAATGATATAGAATTTTTGGATAGCATAAAAGGATACTTGAACAAAAGTTTTTCAATGAAAGACCTCCGTGAAGCTGCTTATATATTGGGCATCAAGATCTATAGAGATAGATCAAGACGCTTAATTAGACTTTCACAAAGTACATATCTTGATAAAGTTTTGAAGAGGTTCAAAATGGATCAAGCAAATAAAGGGTTCTTACCTGTGTTACAAGGTGTGAAGTTGAGTCAGACTCAATGCCCGACCACAGCAGAAGATAGAGAGAAAATGAAAGTCATTCCCTATGCTTCAACCATAGGTTCTATCATGTATGCAATGCTGTGTACCAGACCTGATGTGTGCCTTGCTATTAGTTTAGCAGGGAGGTACCAAAGTAATCCAAGAGTGGATCACTGGACAGCGTTCAAGAACATCCTGAAATACCTGAAAAGGACTAAGGATATGTTTCTCATTTATGGAGGTGACAAAGAGCTCGTCGTAAATGGTTACGTCGATGCAAGCTTTGACACTGATCCGGATGACTCTAAGTCACAAACCGGATACGTATTTATATTGAACGCTGGAGCTGTCAGTTGGTGCAGTTCTAAGCAAAGCGTCGTGGTGGGATCTATGTGTGAAGCGGAGTACATAGCTGCTTCGGAAGCAACAAATGAAGGAGTCTAGATGAAGGAGTTCATATCCGATCTAGGTGTCATACCTAGTGCATCGGGTCCAATGAAAATCTTTTGTGACAATACTGGTGCAATTGCCTTGACAAAGGAATCCAGATTTCACAAGAGAACCAAGCACATCAAGAGACGCTCCAATTCCATCCGCGATCAAGTCAAGGAGGGATACATAGAGATTTGCAAGATACATACGGATCTGAATGTTGCAGACCCGCTGACTAAGCCTCTCTCACGAGCAAAACATGATCAGCACCAAGACTCCATGGGTGTTAGAATCATTACTATGTAATCTAGATTATTGACTCTAGTGCAAGTGGGAGACTGAAGGAAATATGCCCTAGAGGCAATAATAATGTTGTTATTTATAATTCCTTATATCATTATAATTTTTTATTATTCATGCTAGAATTGTATTAACCGGAAACTTAGAACATGTGTGAATACATAGACAAACAGAGTGTCACTAGTATGCCTCTACTTGACTAGCTCGTTAATCAAAGATGGTTAAGTTTCCTAGCCATAGACATGAGTTATCATTTGATTAACGGGATCACATCATTAGAGAATGTTGTGATTGACAAGACCCATCCGTTAGCTTAGCACGATGATCGTTTAGTTTGTTGCTATTGCTTTCTTCATGACTTATACATGTTCCTATAACTATGAGATTATGCAACTCCCGAATACCGTAAGAATGATACGTCTCCAACGTATCTATAATTTTTTATTGTTCCATGCTATTATATTATCTGTTTTGGATGTTTATGGGCTTTATTTTACACTTTTATATTATTTTTGGGACTAACCTATTAACCCAGAGCCCAGTGCCAGTTCCTGTTTTTTCCCTTGTTTCAGTGTTTCGAAGAAAAGGAATATCAAAGGGAGTCCAAACGGAATGAAACCTTCGGGAGAGTTATTTTTGGAACGGAAGCAATCCAGAAGACTTGGAGTATACGTAAGGGAAGCAACGAGGAAGGCACGAGGCAGGGGGCGCGCCCACCCCCCTGGGCGCGCCCTCCACCCTCGTGGGCCCCTCGTGGCTCCCTTGACCGACTTCTTTCGCCTACATATACCCATATACCCTAAAACCATCGGGGAACATAATAGATCGGGAGTTCCGCCGCCGCAAGCCTCTGTAGCCACCAAAAACCAATCGGGACCCTGTTCCGGCACCCTGCCGGAGGGGGGGATCCCTCACCGGTGTCCATCTTCATCATCCCGACGCTCTCCATGACGAGGAGGGAGTAGTTCACCCTCGGTGCTAAGGGTATGTACCAGTAGCTATGTGTTTGATCTCTCTCTCTCGTCTTCTTGAGGTGGTACGATCTTGATGTATCGCGAGCTTTGCTATTATAGTTGGATCTTATGATGTTTCTCCCCCTCTACTCTCTTGTAATGGATTGAGTTTTCCCTTTGAAGTTATCTTATCAGATTGAGTCTTTAAGGATTTGAGAACACTTGATGTATGTCTTGCCGTGCTTATCTGTGGTGACAATGGGATTTTCACGTGATTCACTTGATGTATGTTTTGGTGATCAACTTGCGGGTTCCGTGACCTCGTGAACTTATGCATAGGGGTTGGCACACGTTTTCGTCTTGACTCTCCGGTAGAAACTTTGGGGCACTCTTTGAAGTACTTTGTGTTGGTTTGAATAGATGAATCTGAGATTGTGTGATACATATCATATAATCATACCCATGGATACTTAAGGTGACATTGGAGTATCTAGGTGACATTAGGGTTTTGGTTGATTTGTGTCTTAAGGTGTTATTCTAGTACGAACTCTATGATAGATCGAACGGAAAGAATAGCTTCATGTTATTTTACTACTGTCGGGTGTGGGGTTCCGGCAAACCCTTAAGGTTCGGACACTGGGGTGCGCGCGAAGTCTTTCCCTCCTACCGATCTACGCCCTAGCTCGCTATGATCTCGCGGACGAACTCGACGAACTCGCAACACAGAAAGACACGAGATTTATACTGGTTCGGGCCACCGTTGTGGTGTAATACCCTACTCCAGTGTGGTGGTGGTGGATTGCCTCTTGGGCTGATGATGAACAATACAAAGGGAAGAACAGCCTCCTGAGGTTGAGGTGTTCTTGTGCTTGGTGACTTAGCGGGTGAGAGCTGGATGAACTGCTCTATCTGATCGGATGAGATCCAGCCGAGATGAGATGCCCCTACTGTGGTGGCTAGCTCTACTTATATAGGCCCTGGTCCTCTTCCCAAATATTGAGCGGGAAGGGAGCCAACAACGGCGGGCAAATTTGAAGGGGGACAGCTAGTACAAGCTATCCTGACAAAAGTGGTCTTCGCCTGCGAAAGGCTCTGGTGGTGACGCCGTCTTGGGCTCCACGATGACCTCCATCTTGACGTCCTCCTGGTCTTGGTCTCGTTGCACCGATATAGCAACCTTTGCCTGATGCCTCGATACTCCTCGCATGCGCCTGCTTCCTTAGCACCAAAGAGGAAACAAGGATGCTGCGCGCGCTGGCGCCCGCCTGGCGCCGATCGTCATGGCTCACGTCACGAGAGCCTCGTGAGGTTTGCCCCGCCTTGATATCTCCGCTCCTCGTGAGCCTGCCTGACTAGGCCACTCCTGAGGAGGTCGTGCGTCGTCCCCCTCGCGAGTCTTGGCCCCTCGCGAGGGTCTTGGATGCCTTGTTGATGAAGATGGGCCGTACGGCCTGCTGGCTTAGCCACGCCATGGGCCGCAGGTAAGCAAGTCTGGGGACCCCCATTCCCAGAACACCGACAGTAGCCCCCGGGCCCAATGTGCACTCGGGCTTGGCTTCGCGGCGAAGCCAAGGGTCAAGTATGGAGCACCGCGGGCCCCAAAAGCCTGCGGCCTCGATTGACGTGTGGTGGTTGATTGGACGTGGGCTTCTCCACTTCCCCATGCTGCCTCGGCAACTGCTCGACTTGACAAGTCCCCACGTCATGCAAGGAAAACCATCATTACATGCGATCGTGGGAGGCGCCGGTTGGCCTTCTTCCGTTATAAATGGGGAGGGGCGGAGCCCCCATCGCCCATCTCTTCCTCGCTTGCTTGCTCCTTCCTCCTCGCTCGACTGCTAACATCAATGGCGCCTATCAGAAGGTTCTCTGCTGAAGAAAAGGGGAAGGCCCCCCGGGATGACCCGGGGCCACTTCTGCCGAAGAATAGGTCGGTCCACCGCCGCGATGAAGCAGCGATGCAGGTGGTGACAAGGCCTTGGTGCGAGCAGCCTCCTCCGGGGTATCCGCTACCCTTGTACGCCCGAGCCGAGGGCTCAGGAGGATGGAGCGATGAGCAGCGTCGCCCACGCCGCCCCCGGGGTCGCCACGCCACGGCGACGCGCGCCGTCGCCCCCGGAATCCACGCCGCGGACTCCTCGCGCGAGCTGGTGCTGTGGGCACCAATGCCTCCAAGCTCTTGGATCCGCTTCCCGCGGTTCTTCTCCGACGTGATGCCGCCGAGGGGGCCTCTCGAGCTCTGGTTGCAGCACGCCGACTGCAGCGCTCCGGCGACCGGAGCAGAGATCGAAGCGGTCCCCACCGGCAAGATCTTCATGACTCATGGCTGGGGCGAGATCGCGCGGGTCTGCCGTGCGAGGGACGCCCTCGCGATCCACTTTGAGTACGACGGCGCCTCCACGCTCTTCTTCAAGGTCTTTGATGCTGAGGGCCGCCACCTGGAGTGCTGCTCCGGAGAGGAGCGCCAAGCTGACGCGCGTTCCGCTCGCGGCCACTCCAGCAGCAGCAGCCCTTGGGAGTCCAGCAGCTCTCCCGAGCTTTATGAGACTCCGGAGACGAGCGATGACAGCTACGTGCCCCCGAGCTCTCGCCGCGCTCGGAGCAGAGCTGCGGCGTCTGGCCGTCGCCGCCGCTGATCTGGATGGGGTTGGCGCCGGCCTCCCGTGGCCCACTGTTGATGATGGCGTCCGCCACGGGTGGGTGTAGATAGGATCCCCCTTAGTTTTAGCTTTTGTTCCCTGCGAAGAGTCATGAAGTGCCCCATGGGGGCATGTAAGGGTCTGTAATGTCTTTTGTGCTTATCTTCCCTGTTATGAAAGTTTGGTGAACGCATGTCCCATTAAGGCTCGGCCCCCCTTTCTTTCCTCGCGATAGCTTGTTGCTCTACGCCGACAGGTCTCGGTCCCCAGGCAGGCTACAGCCATCGCTGGTATGCCAGGTCGCGTGCCGTGGTTAAGGCCAGGAAGTGCGCGGCCCGAGGTCCAGTAAGAGCCCCTGAGGCACGATGCTCAGGAGGTCCCCCTTAGCGCTCAAGCGGCCATGGTAAGGGAAGAAAGGGAGTTGACGTGGCCGCAACGGGGTTGCGGCAAGGCGTGATTGACCATTGGGCCCAAACATTTAGCCGATCCAAGGGCGGGACTTATCTTGTCGACTTCAGGGCGAATCCTGACGGTGCGCTAGGGCTGCGCGCCAACTTGTGCGGCATAGCTAGGCCGGCCCATACGAGTTTCCCTCCCCCATGCTCTCCTTAGTGCTCTACGTCCTCAGGTCCTGGCCCTCGAGCGAGCTCAGCCGCCGCTGGTATGCGAGGTCGCGATGCCGTGGTCAAGGCCAGGGGGTGAGGGCTGGAGAGACAGTAAGAGCTCCTGAGTCGCGATGCTCAGGATCCCCCCTTTAACGCACAAGCGAATTGCACGAGAGAAAGGAGACTCGCGGTGCCGCCTGCCATCCTCCCCACGGGATCCCTATGAACAGGCACAAGAAGAACATGGTTTGCCGTTATGGCTGCCAGCCCGCCGCTGGTTGCTCTGGATGAAGTGAAGGCACTGAGGGCCTGGTGAGGTGACATGCGCGGGGCGTGCCGCGAGCCAGAGCTCGACCGCTCAGATTTGTCGACATGGCAGGGACGGACCCATGCACCAGTGCTATGCCTGTGAGAAGGCCCCGTGGGAGGCGATGGTCGAGCAGGCGATAGCTGTAGGCAGGTTAAGCATGGAAAGCAGATGAGCTTGGGTAAACGCAGGAAGATACATGCCACTGGGTCCGGCCCGAGCGGCTTGGGGATGATGCAGCCCGAGGGGCGCCCCCAGCAAGGTAAGCTAAAGACATAAGAAAAAGGGGTACATGCCGCAGGGACGGACCCACGCGGCCTAGGAATAATGCAGCCCGAGGGGCGCTCCTAGCTAAACGAGCTTGGAAGATGTCACCTGGTTTTGTAGGCGAAGTAGAGTTGGTGCAGCTGAAGGCGTGCGTCGAAGGAGTGGCTCTTCACGAACCACCAGGGCCCTGAGCCTCGGGGGGCTCGGGAGGTTCCCTGAAGACTGTCTCCATCTCTTCCAGGACGGCATGGTACCTGGCCTCCTGAGCCGCCAGGACACGCCGCATGTTGTGCTGATAGGCTGACGCCACGCTCGGCAAGCCGAAGGGCATGCGAACGTAGCTATGCGGCGGGCCCTCGCAGCGGCCCTCACGTGAAGGCCAGAAGCACTCCTGAGATGCGGCCCTGTTGAGCCCTCGGACGTTGATGCAGACACGCAGCCCAGCATCCTCGCCTGGATGGGGAGCTGCGCCTTGTGAGCGGCTGTCGTCGCGCATGGCTCTTGCGTCTTGCAGCTCCTGACTGGTCTTGGTGATGAACTCCTGAGTGGTGGGCACTCCTTGCCCCGTGCTCTCCTGAGGGACACGTGCCGCGAAGCACGCCTCCAAGTGGTGCCCAAGCGCCTCCCTCGTGAGGTTGGCAAGGTCTGAGGCCCTCCAGAAAAGAGCCCCCGAGCCCTGCCCGAGGAGGGCGCCAGGCGCGCCTTCCTATGCGATGGAAGGAGGCGCCCCTGGGACGGACGCTGATCCTGATGAGGCTCCTGCCACGATGCCATCCTCCTAAGGTCCTGCGCGGTGCAGCTGCTTCTTCTTGGGGATGGCCTTCGAAGGGCCCTCACTTCTGCTGTCGGGGTCATTGATTGCTGCAGCTTGGAAGGCGCGCTCGAGGGAGCACACCGCGTCCCTCTCTTCACATGGGACCGTGATGATTCCTCTGCTTCCTGGCATCTTGAGGACGTTGTAGCCGTGATGGGTGACTGCCATGAACTTGGCCAGGGCCGGATACCCGAGGATGGCGTTGTACAGCAGGCGGATGTGCACGACGTCGAAGTCGATGAGCTCGGTGCGGTAGTTCTTGCGCTCCCCGAAGGTGACAGGCAGGCAGACCTACCCTATCGGTGTGGTGGAACCGTCGGTCACTCCTGAGAAAGGCTTGGTAGGCTGAAGCTGCTCATATGGCACTTGGAGGTTGTCGAACGTGTCGACGGACAGGACGTTGAGCCCTGCGCCGCCGTCAATGAGGGTCTTGGTAACTTGCACATTGCTGATGACAGGGGAACACAACATCGGGAGGGCGCTGGCGGTGGCCGCGCACTTGAGCTGATCTGCCGAATTGAAAGTGATGGCGCATTGGGACCTCTTGAGCGGGAGCGTGGCCTCGAGCTTGGGGAGCACCGCGTTCACCTCGCGAGCGAACTGTTTGAAGATGCGCTGAGAGGCTGGGGCCTGGGCGCCGCCCAAGATGCAGGCGATTGCACGCGGCTCCTAGAAGCCCCCGGCCCCCTCGTCCTGATGGTGCTCGTCGTTCCTTCTTGGTGGCGGCAGTGGGGGAAGACCGGCGTTGCTTTGGGGGCGATCCTCACGAGGCTGGTCCCTCCAGGCCCCCTTGCGAGGATGGTCCTGCCAGCGGTCCTCATGAGGCCTGTCGCGCCATTCCTAGCGCGGGCCACGGTCATCCCAGCGTCCGCCTCCACGTCCTCCTGCACGGCCGTAGCCCCGGTCGCTGCGCTCGGTGCGTCGACCGAAGCGTCCTTCTCGTATGGCTCTGAGCTCTTGACAGTCGCTGGTGTTGTGGGTGTTCAGGTTGGGGAAGGCGCAGAACGGTCGGCTGTTCTTGGATGACTCGGGCTGATCTCTGCCCCGCTTGGTGTCGGGCTCCGCTGCTAGCACTGCTGCTTCCTTGCGCTTCACGTCCTTGGCCTTGGCTTTCTTCTCCTCTGTGCCCGCGGCTGGCAGCTCGAGTAGAGAGAGGCGCCCCTCCTCAGCTCTTGCGCACTTGGTCGCCAGGTTGAACAGCTCCTGAGATGTGCAGAGCTCCTCGTGGATAGCGAGCTCTTCCTTCGTCTTGACGTCACGGACGCCGTCGGAGAACGCGGAGATGATGGCCTCATCCGTGACCTTGGGGATCTTGAGGCGGATGTTGTTGAAGCGCTGGATGTACTTCTGGAGGGTCTCTCCTGGTTTTTGCTTGATGCGGCGCAGGTCGCCCGCGGCCGGCGGGCGGTCGCGAGTGCCCTGGAAGTTGGCGACGAAGCGGTCGCGCATCTCATCCCAGGAGGAGATCGAGCCGTGCTGCAGGTTCAGGAGCCAGGAGCGGGCCCCATCCTTGAGAGCCATGGTAAACCAGTTGGCCATGACTTTCTCATCGCTGTTGGCCACTTCGATGCTCAGCTCATAGAGCTGCAGGAACTCCGCGGGGTCGGCGGTGCCGTCGTAGCGAGGAGGCAGATCCGGCTTGAACTTGCCTGGCCAGGCGACGCTACGCAGCTCGGGGTGAAGGCGCGGCAGCCGGCCGTGGTTGCTGGGGCCCGCTTCGGAGGTGGAGCTTGGTCTTGATGAGGTCCGCGCGGCGCTGCCGCGGGCGGTGCGCGGTCTTGACGAGGCGGCGTGGGAAGCGCGGGTGCAGCTTCTCGCGGCCAAGGGATTTCTTGGCAGCTTCTCTCTTCGCGTGCGGGCACCGGGCGCGGCGGATCACGCCGCGGGGCCGCGCACCTTGGTGCCAAAGCACCGTCTTGAGGCAGAGGTGGTGGAGGCGCGCCATGAGCCTCATCGCCCGTGGCCGGCTGAGGGTGAGGCAGAGAGAGGGACGGCGCCGGGGAGCCCCCTGCGGCGCAGACAAGCTCAGCGACGCGGTCGAGCCACTCCACATAGAGGTCGTCGACTGGGCGGTAGCGTAGGAGTTCGTTTGCGGCGAGGAGTGCGGCCCGCGCCTCCATGGGAGCCCGGCGTGCGTGAGACGAAGAACTGGCCGGGATCAGCGATGGAGTGGCAGTGCGGCCGTCCTGCCGTACCGAAGGATGTAGCGAGGACGCCTGCTGCTCGTTCCCCACCGGGCCGGTGGCAGCGTTGGCGGCGGGAGACGGAGAACGACGAGGTGGCTCGCCGATAGGAGCCGTCTGAGCAACACGGGCGGTGAGGGCAGCACGACACTCAGCTCGAGCACGGCGAGCGTCCGCCATGGAGACGACGGAGCGACGGAGCGACGAACTGATGGAAGGGAAGCTACGGCGCACCCCTACCTGGCGCGCCAAATGTAGGATGTGGGGTTCCGGCAAACCCTTAAGGTTCGAACACTGGGGTGCGCGTGAGGTCTTTCCCTCCTACCGATCTACGCCCTAGCTCGCTAAGATCTCACGGACGAGCTCGGAGAACTCGCAACACAGAAAGACACGAGATTTATACTGGTTCGGGCCACCGTTGTGGTGTAATACCCTACTCCAGTGTGGTGGTGGTGGATTGCCTCTTGGGCTGATGATGAACAGTACAGAGGGAAGAACAGCCTCCTGAGGTTGAGGTGTTCTTGTGCTTGGTGACTTAGCGGGTGAGAGCTGGATGAACTGCTCTATCTGATTGGATGAGATCCAGCCGAGATGAGATGCCCCTACTGTGATGGCTAGCTCTACTTATATAGGCCCTGGTCCTCTTCCCAAATATTGAGCGGGAAGGGAGCCAACAACGGCGGGCAAATTTGAAGGGGGACAGCTAGTACAAGCTATCCTGACAAAAGTGGTCTTCGCCTGCGAAAGGCTCTGGTGGTGACGCCGTCTTGGGATCCACAATGACCTCCGTCTTGCCGTCCTCCTGGTCTTGGTCTCGTTGCACCGATATAGCAACCTTTGCCTGATCCCTCGGTACTCCTGCCCTGCGCCTGCTTCCATAGCACCAAAGAGGAAACAAGGACGCTGCGCGCGCTGGCGCCCGCCTGGCGCCGATCGTCATGGCTCACGTCACGAGAGCCTCGTGAGGTTTGCCCCGCCTTGATATCTCCGCTCCTCATGAGCCTGCCTGACTAGGACACTCCTGAGGAGGTCTTGCGTCGTCCCCCTCGCGAGGGTCTTGGATGCCTTGTTGATGAAGATGGGTCGTACGGCCTGCTGGCTTAGCCACGCCGTGGGCCGCAGGCAGGCAAGTGTGGGGACCCCCGTTCCCAGAACGCCGACAACTAGAGACTCTTGAGTAGATCGATCAGAACGGATAACTTTGAGGTGGTTTCGTACCCTACCATAATCTCTTCGTTTGTTCTCCGCTATTAGTGACTTTGGAGTGACTCTTTGTTGCATGTTGAGGGATAGTTATATGATCCAACTATGTTATTATTGTTGAGAGAACTTGCACTAGTGAAAGTATGAACCCTAGGCCTTGCTTCCTAGCATTGCAATACCGTTTGTGCTCACTTTTATCATTACTTACCTTGTTGTTTTTATATTTTCTGATTACAAAAACCTATATCTACTATCTATATTGCACTTGTATCACCATCTCTTCGCCGAACTAGTGCACCTATAGAATTTACCATTGTATTGGGTGTGTTGGGGACACAAGAGACTCTTTGTTATTTGGTTGCAGGGTTGCTTGAGAGAGACCATCTTCATCCTACACCTCCCACGGATTGATAAACCTTAGGTCATCCACTTGAGGGAAATTTGCTACTGTCCTACAAACCTCTGCACTTGGAGGCCCAACAACGTCTACAAGAATAAGGTTGTGTAGTAGACATCAAGCTCTTTTCTAGCGTCGTTGCCGGGGAGGTGAGTGCTTGAAGGTATATCTTTAGATCTTACAATCGAATCTTTTAGTTTCTTGTTTTATCACTAGTTTAGTTTATAAAGGAAAACTACAAAAAAATGGAATTGAGTTTGTCTCATACGCTTCATCTTTTTAATATTTTTCGTGAGTATGATGGAATGGAAAATTGTGCCAAAGTGTTAGAAGAAGAATGCATTAAAATGTTTGGCACTAAATCTTTGAATGATGAGCATGATTGCAATGTTGTTAGTATGAATTCTTTGAATACCCATGATGCTAATGATATGCAAAGCCACAAGCTTGGGGATGCTATGTTTGATGAAGTTGATATGTTTAGTCCCCCAAGTTTTGATGAGCAAATTTATTTTGATGAAAGCATGACTCCTATTTATGATGATTATTGTGATGACACATATGCTATAAAGAATAAATATAACCATGAAACTTGTCATCATGATTTTAATTTTCAATTGGATTATGCTTCACATGATAGTTATTTTGTTGAGTTTGCTCCCACTACTATTCATGAGAAGAAATTTTCTTATGTGGAGAGTAATAAAAATTATATGCATGTAGATCATGAAAAGAATACTTTGTGTGATGGTTATATTGTTGAATCCATTCATGATGCTACTGAAAATTATTATGAGGGAGGAATTTATGCTTGTAGGAATTGCAATAATATCAAGTTTCCTCTCTATGTGCTTAAAATCTTGAAGTTATGCTTGTTTTACCTTCCTATGCAAGTTGATTCTTGTTCTCATAAGTTAGCGCTTGTTGGGAGGCAACCCAATTTTATTTGGGATAATTAGATTTATGCCCCTAGTTGTGTCCCACTCGTCTGTTTTACCCCTAATTCCCAAAAGTCACTGGTTCTGTCCAAGTCACTTTGCTCCTATTATGCTTTTACCCTTTGACCGTTTGACCATCAGTTTGAAAACTTCATAACTAATGCATACTAAATCAGAAAAATGCAAATAAGATACCAAAATGTTCAGAAAAACATCACCTACATGTCAGTGTCATTTGTATTCATGAAAAAAGTGTTGGAAAGTGCCCATTCGAGTTTTAGCTCTTATGCTCCCACCATGGATAGTAAAATCTAAAAAAGTTCAAAAAAAATTAAAAAAAATTGGTGGCAAAGAATGACAAATGTTTTAAGTGACTGCCAAGTTTCATCAGGGAATAACATTCGTGGGTGCCACGGCAAAAAAAAACAATCAGCACTCCAAAATAGATTATTTTTTTGCCATTACTTCCACGAATGTCGTTCCCTAATGAAACTTGGCAAGCACTTAGAACATTTGTTGTTCTTCGCCACCATATTTTTTTTGAATTTTTTTGATTTTTTTAGAGTTCACTATTCATGGTGGTATCAAAAGAGCTAAAACTCGGATGTGCATTTTCCAACACTTTTTTCATGAATGCAAATGACACTGACATATAGGTGATGTTTTCTGAACATTTTGGTATCTTATTTGCATTTTTCTGATTCAGTATGAATTAGTTATGAAGTTTTCAAACTGACGGTCAAACGGTCAAAGGGCAAAAGCATAAGAGGAGCAAAGTGACTTGGACGGAACCGGTGACTTTTGGGAATTAGGGGTAAAACAGACGAGTGGGACACAACTAGGGGCATAAATCTAATTATCCCATTTTATTTTTGTTCCTTGCTTTTTGATCCTGTTTAGCAATAAATAATCCATCTAGCTTCTGTTTAGATGTGGTTTTGTGTTTTAATTAGTGTTTGTGCCAAGTATAACCTTTGGGAAGACTTGGGTGAAGTCTTTATGATCATTTATGATCATGCTGTAAAAAACAGAAACTTTAGCGCTCACGAGATTAGCTGGAACTTTTTACTGGAGAGTGCTATTTAGTTGATTATTTTTGCTGATGATTACTAGACAAATTCCTCAAGTCCACCAATTTATTTTAGAATTTTTGGAGTTCCAGAAGTATACGTTTGATACATATTACTACAGACTGTTCTGTTTTTGACAGATTCTGTTTTTCTATGTGTTGTTTGCTTATTTTGATGAATCTATGGCTAGTAAAATAGTTTATAAACCATAGAGAAGTTGGAATACAGTAGGTTTAACACCAATATAAATAAATAATGAGTTCATTACAGTACCTTGAAGTGGTGTTTTGTTTTCTTTCGCTAACGGAGCTTACAAGTTTTCTGTTGAGTTTTGTGTTGTGAAGTTTTCAAGTTTTGGGTAAAGATTCGATGGACTATGGAATAAGGAGTGGCAAGAGCCTAAGCTTGGGGATGCCCAAGGAACCCCAAGGTAATATTCAAGTACAACCAAGAGCCTAAGCTTGGGGATGCCCCGGAAGGCATCCCCTCTTTCGTCTTCGTCCATCGGTAACTCTACTTGGAGCTATTTTTTTATTCACCACATGATATGTGTTTTGCTTGGAGCGTCATTTTATTTTCTTCTGTTTTGCTTGATGTTTGAATAAAATAACAAGATCTGAAATTCTTAAATGTTAGAGAGTCTTCACATAGTTGCGTAATTATTCGACTACTCATTGATCTTCACTTATATCTTTCGGAGTAGTTTGTTGTTTGCTCTAGTGCTTCACTTATATCTTTTAGAGCACGGCGGTGGATTTATTTTGAAGAAATATATGAACTCTCATGCTTCACTTATATTATTTTGAGATTTTTTAGAACAGCATGGTAATTTGCTTTGGTTATGAATTTAGTCCTAATATGATGGGCATCCAAGATGGGTATAATAAAAACTTTCATATAAAGTGCATTGAATACTATGAGAAGTTTGATACTTGATGATTGTTTTGAGATGTGAAGATGGTGATATTAGAGTCATGCTAGTGGAGTAGTTGTGAATTTGAGAAATACTTTTGTTAAAGTTTGTGATTCCCGTAGCATGCACGTATGGTGAACCGTTATGTGATGAAGTCGGAGCATGATTTATTTATTGATTGTCCTCCTTATGAGTGGCGGTCGGGGACGAGCGATGGTCTTTTCCTACCAATCTATCCCCCTAGGAGCATGCGTGTAATACTTTGTTTTGATAACTAATAGATTTTTGCAACAAGTATATGAGTTCTTTATGACTAAGGTTGAGTCTATGGATTATACGCACTCTCACCCTTCCACCATTGCTAGCCTCTCTAATACCGCACACCTTTCACCGGTATCATACACCCACCATATACCTTCCTCAAAACAGCCACCATACCTACCTATTATGGCATTTCCATAGCCATTCCGAGATATATTGCCATGCAACTTACCACCGTTACGTTTATTATGACACGCTTCATCATTGTCATATTGCTTTGCATGATCATGTAGTTGACATCGTATTTGTGGCAAAGTCACCTTTCATAATTCTTTCATACATATCACTCATGAGTGATTGCACATCCCGGTACACCGCCGGAGGCATTCATATAGAGTCATATCTTGTTCTAAGTATTGAGTTGTAATTTTTGAGTTGTAAGTAAATAAAAGTGTGATGATCATCATTATTAGAGCATTATTAGAGCATTGTCCCAGTGAGGAAAGGATGATGGAGACTATGATTCCCCCACAAGTCGGGATGAGACTCCGGACTAAAAAAAAAGAGGCCATAAAAAAGAGAGAAAAAAAGGCCCAAATAAAAAAAATAAAAAAATGAGAGAAAAAGAGAGAAGGGACAATGCTACTATCCTTTTACCACACTTGTGCTTCAAAGTAGCACCATGATCTTCATGATAGAGAGTCTCCTATGTTGTCACTTTCATATACTAGTGGGAATCTTTCATTATAGAACTTGGCTTGTATATTCCAATGATGGCCTTCCTCAAATTGCCCTAGGTCTTCGTGAGCAAGCAAGTTGGATGCACACCCACTTAGTTTATTTTGTTGAGCTTTTATACACTTATAGCTCTAGTGCATCCGTTGCATGGCAATCCCTACTCACTCACATTGATTTCTATTAATGGGCATCTCCATAGCCCGTTGATACGCCTAGTTGATGTGAGACTATCTTCTCCTTTTTGCCTTCTCCACAACCACCATTCTATTCCACCTATAGTGCTATATCCATGGCTCACGCTCATATATTGCGTGAAGATTGAAAAAGTTTGAGAACATCAAAAGTATGAAACAATTGCTTGGCTTGTCATCGGGGTTGTGCATGATTTAAATACTTTGTGTGGTGAAGATAGAGCATAGCCAGACTATATGATTTTGTAGGGATAACTTTCTTTGGCCATGTTATTTTGAGAAGACATGATTGCTTTGTTAGTATGCTTGAAGTATTATTATTTTTATGTCAATATTAAACTTTTGTTTTGAATCTTATGGATCTGAATATTCTTTCCACAATAAAGAGAATTACATGGATAAATATTTTAGGTAGCATTCCACATCAAAAATTGTGTTTTTATCATTTACCTACTCGAGGACGAGCAGGAATTAAGCTTGGGGATGCTGATACATCTCCAACGTATCTATAATTTTTGATTGTTCCATGCTATTATATTATCTGTTTTGGATGTTTATGGGCTTTATTTTACACTTTTATATTATTTTTGGGACTAACCTATTAACCCAGAGCCCAGTGCCAATTCCTGTTTTTTCCCTTGTTTCAGTGTTTCGAAGAAAAGGAATATCAAACAGAGTCCAAATGGAATGAACCCTTCGGGAGAGTTATTTTTGGAACGGAAGCAATCCAGAAGACTTGGAGTGTACGTAAGGGAAGAAACGAGGAAGGCACGAGGCAGGGGGGTGCGCCCACCCCCCCTGGGTGCGCCCTCCACCCTCGTGGGCCCCTCGTGGCTCCCCTGACCGACTTCTTTCGCCTATATATACCCATATACCCTAAAACCATCAGGGAACAGAATAGATCGGGAGTTCCGCCGCCACAAGCCTCTGTAGCCACCAAAAACTAATCGGGACCCTGTTCCGGCACCCTGCCCGAGGGGGGATCCCTCACCGGTGTCCATCTTCATCATCCCGGCGCTCTCCATGACGAGGAGGGAGTAGTTCACCCTCGGGGCTGAGGGTATGTACCAGTAGCTATGTGTTTGGTCTCTCTCTCTCTCTCTCTCTCTCTCTCTCTCTCGTGTTCTTGAGGTGGTACGATCTTGATGTATTGCGAGCTTTGCTATTATAGTTGGATCTTATGATGTTTCTCCCCCTCTACTCTCTTGTAATGGATTGTGTTTCCCTTTGAAGTTATCTTATCGGATTGAGTCTTTAAGGATTTGAGAACACTTGATGTATGTCTTGCCGTGCTTATCTGTGGTGACAATGGGATATTCACGTGATTCACTTGATGTATGTTTTGGTGATCAACTTGCGGGTTCCGTGACCTCGTGAACTTATGCATAGGGGTTGGCACACGTTTTCGTCTTGACTCTCCGGTAGAAACTTTGGGGCACTCTTTGAAGTACTTTGTGTTGGTTTGAATAGATGAATCTGAGATTGTGTGATGCATATTGTATAATCATACCCATGGATACTTGAGGTGACATTGGAGTATCTAGGTGACATTAGGGTTTTGGTTGATTTGTGTCTTAAGGTGTTATTCTAGTACGAACTCTATGATAGATCGAACGGAAAGAATAGCTTCATGTTATTTTACTACGGACTCTTGAATAGATCGATCAGAAAGGATAACTTTGAGGTGGTTTCGTACCCTACCATAATCTCTTCGTTTGTTCTCCGCTATTAGTGGCTTCGGAGTGACTCTTTGTTGCATGTTGAGGGATAGTTATATGATCCAACTATGTTATTATTGTTGAGAGAACTTGCACTAGTGAAAGTATGAACCCTAGGCCTTGCTTCCTAGCATTGCAATACCGTTTGTGCTCACTTTTATCATTAGTTACCTTGCTGTTTTTATATTTTCAGATCACAAAAACCTATATCTACTATCTATATTGCACTTGTATCACCATCTCTTCGCCGAACTAGTGCACCTATAGAATTTACCATTGTATTGGGTGTGTTGGGGACACAAGAGAATCTTTGTTATTTGGTTGCAGGGTTGCTTGAGAGAGACCATCTTCATCCTACGCCTCCCACGAATTGATAAACCTTAGGTCATCCACTTGAGGGAAATTTGCTACTGTCCTACAAACCTCTGCACTTGGAGGCCCAACAACGTCTACAAGAAGAAGGTTGTGTAGTAGACTCAAGGAACACTTAGTGTGCTATCAAACGTCAAAACGTAACTGGGTGATTATAAAGATGCTCTACAGGTGTCTCCGATGGTGTTTGTTAAGTTGGCATAGATCGATATTAGGATTTGTCACTCCAATTGTCCGAGAGGTATCTCTGGGCCCTCTCGGTAATGCACATCACTATAAGCCTTGCAAGCAATGTGACTAATGAGTTAGTTCCGAGATGATGCATTACAGAACGAGTAAAGAGACTTGCCGGTAACGAGATTGAACTAGGTATTGAGATACCGACGATCGAATCTCGGGCAAGTAACATACCGATGACAAAGGGAACAACCGATAAAGATCTTCATAGAATATGTGGGAGCCAATATGAGCATCCAGGTTCCGCTATTGGTTACTGGCCCAAGATGATTCTCGGTCATGTCTACATAGTTCCCGAACCCGTAGGGTCCGCACGCTTAACGTTCGATGACGATCGGTATTATGAGTTTATGTGTTTCGATGTTCCGAAGGTAGTTCGGAGTCCGGATGTGATCACGAACATGACGAGGAGTCTCGAAATAGTTGAGACATAAAGATTGATATATTGGAAGGTTATGTTCGGACACCGGAAAGGTTTCGGATGAGTTCGGGTATTTTCCGGAGTACCGGGGGGTTATCGGAACCCCCCGGGGGCTTAATGGGCCTACATGGGCTTTAGTGGAAGAGAGAGGAGGCGGCCAAGAGGAGGGGCGCGCCCTCCCAAGCCCAATCCGAGTTGGGAGGGGGGCCGGCCCCCCTTTTCTTCTTCTTATCTTCCCCTTCCTTCCCCCTCCTATTAGGACTAGGAAAGGGGGGAACCTACTCCTAGTAGGAGTAGGATTCCCCCCCTTGGGGGCGCACCATGAGGCCGGCCGGCCCCCTCCTCCCCTCCTTTATATACGGGGGAAGGGGCACCCCATAGACACACAAGTTGATTGTTTAGCCGTGTGCGGTGCCCCCCTCCACAGATTTCCACCTCTGTCATATTGTCGTAGTGCTTAGGCGAAGCCCTACGTCGGTAATATCATCATCACCGTCATCACGCCGTCGTGCTGACGAAACTCTCCCTCGGCCTCAGCTGGATCAAGAGTTCGAGGGACGTCACCGAGCTGAACGTGTGCAGATCGCGGAGGTGCCGTGCGTTCGGTGCTTGATCGGTTGGATCGCGAAGACGTTCGACTACATCAACCACGTTACTTAACGCTTCCGCTTTCGGTCTGCGAGGGTACGTGGACACACTCTCCCGCTCGTTGCTATGCATCACATAGATAGATCTTGCGTGATTGTAGGTAAAATTTTGAAATACTGCGTTCCCCAACACATTCATGTACTGCCCCGCCACACACATAGTTCTAAATGAGGTCGATGACCACCATCATCTTCAAGCCATGGCGCCGGGTGTTCCTGATGGTGACTAAGATGGCCTGTCCAATCTGGAGATTCTTTCCAGTAAGGAAATTGTTCCATCCCACGGCGCTGAACACAGTGCGGCCGACTGTGTCCAGTGTGTAAGCACAGTTCATGATGGGGCCCCTTGCGGTAAGGCGTAGTCCAGCAATGCCTGCTTCATCCAGCTCGAATGCCACAACTCTCACTTAGCCTTTTAGGTAATTTCTGGAGAGAAAAAACAAATATGGTAAATGAGCATGTCACATTACTACACACTAGCGAATTAATTAAGCATATCACGCATTACTACACACTAAGCATATCCTCAAATTCTACACTAAGCATATATATATATATCACAACACATTATATAGTAAGCATATCACATTACTACACACTAGCTAAGAGCATATTCACAACTAAGCAAGTAACATACCATGACATGGCGACACACATTTGTCCTTGTCAGACGGGTCACGAATGGCATCCCGCCATAGTCATCACGTGGAGGAAGTATGTACCTGAGGTTGCCCAATTCGTCCTTGCTTAGCCTCATTCCTTTGGCATAGAGGGCTTCATCAAGTGGGTCATCATCTTCATCATTGTTGATGTAGATAACAGCCAGCCTTGGAGTTTCCCTTCTGAAGAAGAAGTTGATAAGTTCACCCCCAGTGAGATGCATGTGGTTGATGAAACGATTCCAGTCATCGCCTCCAATCTGGGATGTTTTCCATCCCTTGTGGACCTCCATAGTGTAGGGCCCCCTTGGAGCATCAAAGATCACAGTGTCTTCGGTAATGAGCTCATTGAACTCCAGTCTCACATTGCAAGGGACGATCTGTGTAAAAAGACCAAAAAACAAACACATTGCATTAGGGGAAATAGCAGGAAAACAAAAGAAAAAACTGTTATAGAAGGTTCATGTAATGCGTTATCGCTGCAGGAACAAAGCACGTCTGGAAGTAGATGCCAAACAGAGTGCCACTTGAAAGGTAGGTTGCGCACCTTGACTTGCATCCTGGACATGGTGGCGGCTGCTCCATTCTACATACAATATAATTGAAACTAAGGCTGTGTTTGATAGCGAAGTATTGACAAATTGAAGTATTGGAAAACCACAATAATTTAACAAGTAGGTACAAGCGGATGGTGACGGGTTGGGGCCTAAGTATATAGACACTTTGCACACTAGTAATTGCATACACAAATAAACAAAATTTCTACACAAAGCTACAATTTCTACACTAGTAATTATCACCAGCTACAATTTCTATGACACAAAGCAATCCATGCAACTAACTTTGGATTCTACATGACACAAAGCAAATTAAAAGCAATCCCCTAAGGGCAATTTCTATGACCAATTTCTACGATATATATACTAAAATTTCTATACAAATTAAGGCAATCCCCTAAGGGCATCTACACTATCAAAAATATATACTAAAATTTCTACACAAATTAAAGCAACCCCCTAAGGGCATCTACAACGGCAGCCTAGCGCTCGGTGCAATGTGTGACACCGGGATTCACCAAAATGCGAACGGATGACGTGGGAGAGTGGAGAGGAAGGAGATGCGATGGGAGGAGTATAGTGGATCTAACCTTGGTGCCGACGAGGGGCGGCGACGGGGCGGCAACGGGGTCGGCAACGGGGCGTCGACTAGGCGGTAGCGGCTTTGGTCAGGGGAGGGGTGTGAAATGAGGGAGAGCGGTGACTTAGGTCTTTTGCTAAGTTGACTGATATATTATCGCTGGCGTTGGGTAGGGCAACGCCATAGCTAATAACAGGCCAAATAAAAAATAATAACATTAATAATGAAATACTTGACAAAATAAAAAAAGACTAAGATTACTAAATTGATAAAAACAGTAAAAAGTAATTATCACAAAAAGCATAATATAAAATTTCTATTATTTTGTGACTAGTGTAATAATTAAATACTTCAAACTTGATCAAAAATGGAAAAAGTGTTTTGGCGTACAAAGCAGACGGATGCCAGCACTGACTAATTAACTATGGCGTGCAAATAAAAGCAACGCCACCAGTGCATTGCAAATGGTGAGTGCATATGGGCCAAAAGATTTGTGACATTTCCAGGAAAATCGATGCCAACACTAATCATGTAAAGCTGGCGTGCTGATTTGTCCTACAACAACACTATTTGGAAAAAATAGTGCTCGCGTTGATAGTAAATGCGCGCTACCAACGATAATTGTGGCTAGCCGTTTTTCCACTAGTGCTGGTGGGTGGCGAGCTGGATGGAAGGCTTCGGAGCGGTTGGGTAGTGATGTTCTAAGGGTGGGAGAAACCCCTGTCGGCTCGTCTGACTCCAACGCGGTGAGGCCTGCGGTTGCCGCCATCCCTCCCTGGAGGGCGTCGGGTGCTCCCATTTCTCTCTTCCCTCCATGTATCATGGGAAACCCTAGGACATGTCCGGGCAACAACGTCGTCGTCGTCGCATTCCTTCCCGAAGGTGTTGCTTGGTACG
This sequence comes from Aegilops tauschii subsp. strangulata, assembly GCF_002575655.3. Classification (NCBI taxonomy): domain Eukaryota; kingdom Viridiplantae; phylum Streptophyta; class Magnoliopsida; order Poales; family Poaceae; genus Aegilops; species Aegilops tauschii. Next base: position 179,665,502 of record NC_053037.3, read on the forward strand.
CGGCGTTCCGGAATGCTTGGTATGTGGTGGGAGGACTCCGGAGGGCGCAGCGGTGGCGGGTCATCCGTGTGTCGTCGAGCTGCCGTTGTTGGCATTTGTTTCTCTTTTGTTCTTCTTGATTTTCTTCTGGGCTTGATGTGTTGTTCGCCCCATTAGTTGTTCCGTGTGGTTTCTATATTAATATAGCAGGGCGCAAGCCTGTTTCGAGAGGGGCTGGTTAGAGCAACTCTAGCAGACCCCGCATCCCGCCCCGACCCGCAAAATAACCGCCAAAATACGGGAACCTACCTGATCAGACACCACATAAGCGCCCGACCCGTAAAATCTTTTGCGGGGCGCGGTAAAAGATCTCCCCCGGCCTCTAGATTTACGGGGTGGGAGGACGACCCGAGCTCGGCCCCTATCCACAGTGAGATTTGGTGGGAGGGACATTTCCGCGCGGCCGTTCCTGCTCCCCCACCCTCCGCCACCATTGCCCCACCACCTCCCGCTCTAGTGTGTCTTCCCCAGCAGTCCTTCGCCGCCATGGAGGACTCCCTGCTGTCCCCCGTCACCGTCGAGGTCGCGCAAGCTCAATCCCCTCGGACGGATCTTGTCGCTGGCCATGTTGGCCCCGCCATCGCCCAAGGCACCACTGCGCCTGCCCGCAAGCGGTAGGGCAATGTGGCTGTGCAGGGCGGGAATCCGGTTGCCCCCATCGCGAAGCCCCGCGCTCCGGGCGCCAAAGCCGCTGCACGACCCCGGCCAGCGGCGGAGAAGGTCGGCAAGGTCTCCGGCGGAAAGCGGAAGAGGATTCCGGCTACAAAGAAGCCCCCTCCTTCCTCCACTCCCTCCGCACCGGAAAGAGGTTCCCCTGCGATGCCGCTCAACAGTGCTGCTCCCACCGCAAGCAAGGTGTTTGACGAAATGGCCGGAAGGTATACGTCTTCGGTCATGGCAATTTTCTTTGCTTTTCGCCATTTGCGATAGCTTGTGACTTGTTGTCGTTCAATATAGCGGTGGTTCGAACAATGCAACTGCCGAGTTCGTGAACTTGTTGGACACGAACGCCGTTGACATCGATCAAGCCCCGTTCGCCGCATTCGATTACAATGAAACGGAGGGTGGCGTGGATGATCATGGTGGCGAGGAAGAAGTGGAGGAGATCGATGATGAAGGAAATATGCCCTAGAGGCAATAATAAAGTATTATATATTTCCTTATATCATGATAAATGTTTATTATTCATGCTAGAATTGTATTAACCGGAAACATAATACATGTGTGAATACATAGACAAACAAAGTGTCACTAGTATGCCTCTGCTTGACTAGCTCGTTAATCAAAGATGGTTATGTTTCCTAGCCATAGACATGAGTTGTCATTTGATTAACGGGATCACCTCATTAGGAGAATGACGTGATTGACATGACCCATTACGTTAGCTAGCAACCGATCGTTTAGTATGTTGCTATTGCTTTCTTCATGACTTATACATGTTCCTATGACTATGAGATTATGCAACTCCCGTTTACCGGAGGAACACTTTGTGTGCTACCAAACGTCACAACGTAACTGGGTGATTATAAAGGTGCTCTACAGGTGTCTCCAAAGGTACTTGTTGGGTTGGCATATTTCGAGATTAGGATTTGTCACTCCGATTGTCGGAGAGGTATCTCTGGGCCCACTCGGTAATGCACATCACTATAAGCCTTGCAAGCATTGTGACTAATGAGTTAGTTGCGGGATGATGTATTACGGAACGAGTAAAGAGACTTGCCGGTAACGAGATTGAACTAGGTATCGAGATACCGACGATCGAATCTCGGGCAAGTAACATACCGATGACAAAGGGAACAACGTATGTTGTTATGCGGTCTGACCGATAAAGATCTTCGTAGAATATGTGGGAGCCAATATGGGCATCCAGGTCCCGCTATTGGTTATTGACCGGAGAGGTATCTCGGTCATGTCTACATTGTTCTCGAACCCAAAGGGTCCGCACGCTTAAAGTTACGATGACAGTTTTATTATGAGTTTATATGGTTTGATGTACCGAAGGTTGTTCGGAGTCCCGGATGTGATCACGGACATGACGAGGAGTCTCGAAATGGTCGAGACGTAAAGATTGATATATTGGACGACTATATTCGGACACCGGAAGTGTTCCGGAGAAGTTTCGGATTAAACCGGAGTGCCGGAGGGTTACTGGAACCCCCCGGGGAAGTATTGGGCCTTAGTGGGCCTTGAGGGGAGAGAGAGGGCAGCAGCCAGGAGGTGGTGCGCCCCCTCCCAGGAGGAGTCCTAGTTGGACTAGGAGAGGGGGGCGCAACCCCCTTTCCCTCTCCCTCTCCCTCTCTTTCCTTCCCCCCTTCTTTTCCTAGTAGGACTAGGAAAGGGGAGTCCTACTCCTACTAGGAGGAGGACTCCCCCCCTCTCCTTGGCGCGCCCATAGGCAGCCGGCCTCCCCCTTGCTCCTTTATATACGGGGGCAGGGGGGCACCTCAAGACACACTTGATATACGATATTTTAGCCGTGTGCGGTGCCCCCCTCCACCAGATTACACCTCGATAATACCGTCGCGGAGCTTAGGCGAAGCCCTGCGTCGGTGGAACATCATCATCGTCACCACGCCGTCGCGCTGACGAAACTCTCCCTCAACACTCGGCTGGATCGGAGTTCGAGGGACGTCATCGAGCTGAACGTGTGTAGAACTTCGGAGGTGCCGTGCGTTCGGTACTTGATCGGTCGGATCGTGAAGACGTACGACTACATCAACCGCGTTGTGATAACGCTTCCGCTGTCGTCTACGAGGGTACGTGGACAACACTCTCCCCTCTCGTTGCTATGCATCACCATGATCTTGCGTGTGCATAGGAAATTTTTTGAAATTACTACGTTACCCGACAGTGGCATCCGAGCCTGGTTTTATGCGTTGATGCTATGCACGAGTAGAACACAAGTGAGTTGTGGGCGATATAAGTCATACTGCTTACCAGCATGTCATACTTTGGTTCAGCGGTATTGTGAGATGAAGCGGCCCGGACCGACATTACGCGTACGCTTACGCGAGACTGGTTTCACCGTTCGGAGCACTCGTTGCTTAAAGGTGACTGGCGGGTGTCTGTCTCTCTCACTTTAGTTGAACCGAGTGTGGCTACGCCCGGTCCTTGCGAAGGTTAAAACAGCACCAACTTGACAAACTATCGTTGTGGTTTTGATGCGTAGGTAAGAACGGTTCTTGCTAAGCCCGTAGCAGCCACGTAAAACATGCAACAACAAAGTAGAGGACGTCTAACTTGTTTTTGCAGGGCATGTTGTGATGTGATATGGTCAAGACATGATGTGATATAATGTGTTGTATGAGATGATCATGTTTTGTAACCGAGTTATCGGCAACTGGCAGGAGCCATATGGTTGTCGCTTTATTGTATGAGATGCAATCGCCATTAATAGTTTTACTTTATCACTAAGCGGTAGCGATAGTCGTAAAAGCAATAAGTTGGCGAGACGACAACGATGCTACGATGGAGATCAAGGTGTCACGCCGGTGACAATGGTGATCATGACGGTGCTTCGGAGATGGAGATCACAAGCACGGTGCTTCGGAGATGGAGATCACAAGCACAAGATGATGATGGCCATATCATATCACTTATATTGATTGCATGTGATGTTAATCCTTTATGCATCTTATCTTGCTTTGTTTGACGGTAGCATTATAAGATGATCTCTCACTAAAATTTCAAGACAAAAGTGTTCTCACTGAGTATGCACCGTTGCGAAAGTTCTTCGTGCTGAGACACCACGTGTTAATCGGGTGTGATAGGCTCTACGTTCAAATACAACGGGTGCAAAACAGTTGCACACGCGGAATACTCAGGTTAAACTTGACGAGCCTAGCATATGTACAGATATGGCCTCGGAACACAGAGACCGAAAGGTCGAGCGTGAATCATATAGTAGATATGATCAACATAGTGATGTTCACCATTGAAACTACTCCATCTCACGTGTTAATCGGACATGGTTTAGTTGCTTTGGATCACGTAATCACTTAGATGATTAGAGAGATGTCTATCTAAGTGGGAGTTCTTAAGTAATATGATTAATTGAACTTAAATTTATCATGAACTTAGTACCTGATAGTATCTTGCTTGTCTATGTTAATTGTAGATATATGGCCCGTGCTGTTGTTCCGTTGAATTTTAATGCGTTCCTTGAGAAAGCTAAGTTGAAAGATGATGGTAGCAATTACACGGACTGGGTCCGTAACTTGAGGATTATCCTCATTGCTGCACAGAAGAATTACGTCCTGGAAGCACCGCTAGGTGCCAGGCCTCCTGCAAGAGCTACGCCAGAAGTTATGAACGTCTGACAAAGCAAAGCTGATGACTAATCAATAGTTCAGTGTGCCATGCTTTACGGCTTAGAACCGGGACTTCAACGACGTTTTGAACGTCATGGAGCATATGAGATGTTCCAGGAGTTGAAGTTAATATTTCAAGCAAATGCCCGGATTGAGAGATATGAAGTCTCCAATAAGTTCTATAGCTGCAAGATGGAAGAGAATAGTTCTGTCAGTGAGCATATACTCAGAATGTCTGGGTATAATAATCACTTGATTCAACTGGGAGTTCAACTTCCGGATGATTGCGTCATTGACAGAATTCTTCAATCACTGCCACCAAGCTACAAGAGCTTCGTGATGAACTATAACATGCAAGGGATGGATAAGACGATTCCCGAGCTCTTCGCAATGCTAAAGGCAGCGGAGGTAGAAATCAAAAAGGAGCATCAAGTGTTGATGGTCAGTAAAACCACTAGTTTCAAGAAAAAGGGCAAAGGGAAGAAGAAAGGGAACTTCAAGAAGAATAG